>NC_051190.1:10401940-11692357 GCF_015220075.1 Falco rusticolus
CCCTGCCCCCCGGCTTTTTTTGTCTGTTTGCCAAGGTGATCTGTATCTTACCCCAGCTCTCCAGTGCACCTCCTTGGGATGGTCTCAGCTGTGTATTCATTAAGCACCCTGTCCTCCAGCTCAATTAGTGAGCTACTGGTGGATGGCACTGTGGAAAACAGCATGTCTCCTACTTCCACAGGGAACCACCAGTAACAAGTGATAATAATTTTGCTCATGTCTTGCTCAACTTACAGTTGAGTTAATCTTGAGATCCCTTATTTTTCCAGTGGGAATGACACAGTCTTGCTTGACAAAAACCCTGCTAAAGAAATACAGTCACTACTGCTCTCTCTCTGCCTTGGGGGCCTGTCACCCTATTGAAAAAGAAAATTGATTTGGAAAAATGTAAATAATTCTTGTTACCTACCATCCTGCTGGTTTCTAGGTGCTTGGTGTCCCCATTCCCAAGTTGTTCTGGGACACCATAGGGGTGACTCCATATCCAGTGCCTGGAACAGCTACCTGCTTTAGGGGAAATAACCCTTTGTGGTGTCCGGGAGGTTGGGAAATATTTGGAGTCCTGGCTTTGACCCCGTAGGCAGAGAGGTTACTGGCCTGTTTGGACAACTAGGGGAAGGTTGTCCTTTGGAGGACAAGTGGGGTTGTCTGGGGCCGTGGGTGTCGACGGCCATGACATCCGCACCGCCAACACCCCAGGTCCCCAGCACTTGTGGCAAGGTGGCACCAGGTGGCAGCAAGTGACCAGCATGGGGAGGTGCTGCTGCACCCTGCGGGATGCAGAGGGGAGCCCTGATGCTGTCCCTGCCGCCCCCCACAACCCGCACCTAGCACAGCGCCCCACTGGGGTCCTGCTTATTGCTTTGAGCTGATGCCCAGGCAGGGTCTGGCCACTTTCTCCGTGGGAGCTGTGCGCTCCATACATTCCTAACCCAAGTGTCACCCATCCAGGGGCAAAGCCCAGCATTCCTGTCTCGCGTGCGGAGCTGGGGGCTCTCAGGGTCAAATTCTCTCCTATAAGATGTCCAGACTTTGAAGTTTAAGGGCAAGTCACCCCTGAAAGTAGTTAAATCATTAACTTGTTTTGCAAGAGCCTTGATTTGGCCTGCAAGCAAACCCCTCTGTGCTCCTGGGGACACTGTCACCAGCTCATGAAGGCTGTTTCTGAGCTCTGGCTCAGAGGGGTTGATGTGAAGGCTGCAAAAGGAGAAAATCAGGGGGTGCTGGGCCAGAGCACCACTGCCAGGAGTGGTGTCAGTGGCATGCACCCCATTCCCAGGGGGTGGGCTGGGGGAGATGGGGGTAATAGATCCAGGATCAAACCCCTGGTACTCCTGAAGATGCGATGTCAGGCCTCCCATCCCAACACAGCCAGGAGAGCCCATGCAGCATCCTCCTGCCCTCTCCGCATCTCTCTTCAGCACACATTCCCCTCCCAGCATTTCCCATTCATGCAACCAGAGTGCCGTGGCCAGGAGGGCTCCTGCAAATTTCCCTGCTGTGCTTCAGAGCTACTGACCTGGATTCGGTTGGTGGGAAATGCACCTGACCGCAGGTACCTGGGAACGTTACCTGTCTCACTGCCTGCCTCTGGGTCTAGCTGCCTTTGAGGCCGGAGCAGGCGGCTCTGGGTGGAGGCTCGCGTGGCGCAGGCGTGGAGCAAACGGGATCAACAGCCTCTTCCTGTTGTGCAACTGCCGTGCAGCCCACGTAAAGAATTTTTGGGAGATTTGTCAGGGGGGTTGTGTTTCCAGATCATGTTTATTTGCTTGTTTCGGCTCTTGCTTTCACAAGCGAGGGATTTAAATAGCACAGGCTGACAGAGGGCACAAACCTTGCCTAGTCTTCCCTGAAGTGCTGTGGCCTGAGCTGGGGGCTCCCTGCAGCCACCACAGAGCCCTCACCTGCCCAGCCCCGGATTCCTCTGAGCGCAGCTACCCAGTGCCGCTGGCTCTGGAGCTGGGGTTCTGGCACAAACATTATTTACGGTTCTGCCCGGCAGCCTGCACATGTCCCTACGCTTATGTAATAGTTCAGCCCAGGGTACAAGCCCACTCATCCATCCCCTGCCCACGCAGTGGGGTCCTGGGCTTCGGGCACCAACACACCCACCCAGCCCCTGTGCTGGGGGTAAGGGATGGCTGAGCTCACCCCACTTGTGTGCAGGGCCCTGGCTGAGCTCAGCCCATGGGGCTTCAGGCACCTTTCTGGGCAGGGCTGAGATGTGAGCTCCCCTCTGCTCCAAAACCTGCCGCTTTGCCACTTCCCTGGTCCTGAGTTCCAGCTTGGTCCTCTCCTGGTTGATCCTGGAGTACAGCTGGGTCCCGGAGGAAGGCGCAGAGCTGTGTGCTCTAACCAGCATCTCTAGCAGGACCCATGTTTACTTGATTTCAGGTGTTTTGGCTGTGCATACCCCTGACCTTACTGTGTTTCTGCTGTGGTTCCTGGAGCAGGCATGGGGGTGCGGGGTGGCCGGGCTGTGGGCAGCCTGTGCCCAGGCATGTGTGGGGGCAGGAGAGCTGGCTGCCCTGGGCATCGGGCTTCTTGGTCCATGATGCGTGGGGGGCAAAGGCAAGTAAAAGTTGCAAAAAACAGGGCAGGGTCCAGAGCATGAGGCATTTGGCTGACACACGTTGTCCGTGGTTCAGGTGGTGTCAGGGCATGGGCAGCATCTAGAAAAAACAAACCCTGGAGTGGCTACTGGTGGGAGGCTGGTGCCCACTGGAATCCTGGCCCTTGCAGGATGAAGCTGCTTCTCATGATGCTATTGCCACGTGTGCCATCCCCGGACTGGGGTGCTCTATCGGCAGTGGGCTGCAGGGCAGCCCCCTCCCCATCTCCATGTGCTGGGCACTGAGAGCTGGTGGCATAAATACCAGCTGGTGAGAGCAGCCTGTGCATGGCTGGCAGTGGGGGCTGCAGGATGGGGCAGGTGCTCCCCTCAGCCTCTCACTTTTGCGGGGGGGGGGGGGTGCAGGGAAGGAGTGCTCTCCCCCCACTCCCTCCAGCCCCCCTGCCATGCCAGTGGTCCAACAGCAAGAGGCAGTCAGCTCATGAGAGGCGTCCAGGGCTGAGGTAGGAGCGGTGGGTCAGATGAGGCAAGGAGCTGCCGCCTGCAAAAATTCCCTCTGTTTTTTCAGGCTGTTATTTTAGCTCATCGCCGCGACCCCCAGAGCTAGGTGACTGTGCCCTCACACTGGGCACGCTGGAAACCAAACACTTGTTCACTGCAGCCTTGGCACGCTGCTCTCGGTGGGTTTGCCTTTAATTGAGCAAGCGAGGCAGCTGCCAAAAGAGTAGCTCAGGGTCAGCTCCAGCTTTCCTGGGAGCAACCCTGTGCCAGGCACAGGAGGAGGGAGGCCAGCATCTTGCCCTGCTGACTGAGGGTGGCTGGCGTACAGAAGGCCACCGAGGGCTGGCAGGTGGCATGCCCAGGCAGCACCCTCCTGCCGGCTTGGAGCTGCACAGGCAGGATCGTGTATTTAAAACTCTATGTTGTCAGCATCAGGGTCGTGACACAGTCACGTTGGCTGTGCCAGTCAGTAGGTTCAGCTGGAGTGGTTCATGTTGTTACAAGAAACTGAGGGATACCTGAGAAAGGGGGAAAAGCCACCGCAGTGGCATCAGCCAACCCCTGACATGGGAGCATCACCCCACCCTGGGGAGGACAAGCCCTTAGGGAGATGAGCATGAGGATACGGGGGGCATTGGGTAGCACCAGCCTCTTGCCGGCAGTGCTGGGAGGGACTGGAAAAGTGGCAGAAACCTTTGTACAGTCCCAGCTGCTTTTTCCCCATTTTAAAGGGCACAGAAAGCTTTCTTGATAAGAGCTGCTGTAAATCAAAAGCTGAACCACAACCAGGATCCCTCCTGGGACGTGCTCTCGTGTCCCAGACAGCAGGGGTGGGATGTGACACCAGTGCTCCTTTGCGGTGTGGTCATGGCCAAAGCTCGCTCCCATCACACTTGCACCTCTCCCTGTGCTGGGGTCATGGCTGGCATCCCAGCCCCTAATGCCTGGAAGAACAAATCTTGGTGGGAGCAGGGCCTCCCTGTTCCCCTCTCAGGTACCAGGAGCAATGAGGTTCTCTAGCTCCTTTGGGGAAACTGGGAGCTGTTTGTCTTGGATTTAGTCACTGGGGGCCAGTCTCCTGGGACCATTACCACAGCTGGAGTGATTCCCCCTGCTTTGTTGCCAGTGGGAGCCGGTTCCCCATTTCCAGGCGCTGTACCACCTCCCACTCCTAACGATCCCCATGTCCTTCAGGAATCTGCCCCAAGGTATCGGGCTGGCGCTGGAGCCTGCCCCACTGCAAGCCTGCCAGCACTGTCTTCAGCACGGACAAATTTTGGCCACTAAAACCTGTCTGAGCACTCACGAAGAAATCCAGCTGTCATAGCCTGGGCCGACTGGCACTGCTTGGTGATAAAATTGCCCAGAAATTCCCTTTTTGAACCTTTATTTGCAACTGCTTGCTGCATTACCCTGTCTCAGCTGCGGGGCTGGCAGTATACAGGACAAGTCATCTGCCCGAGCCGGCTGTTGCTAAAATCATTTTAGATATGGCCAAACCCAGTCACACCATCATCTGTGCAAAATCAGATGGGCAATATGAAATCTAAAAGAAAATATAAGACATTATGGTACTACAGGTGCTGGGACCTTGTGGGATGAGTCCAGACACACCTGGCTTGACCTGGGGTATCCTCCCACCTCTCCTGGACCCCATCCCACCAGGACCCTGAGCCCCTGGGGTTCATGCAGGGAGCTGAAATGAAGGGGAAATGCAGCGGTGAGGAAGCTGTCTCCTCTCCTTCCAAAGCCCTGGTTTCATTGGAGCATTTTGGAGGAGTGCATGGTGGCTCCAGGAGCTTTCTTGATGGGAGAAGCCTCCCAGAGCTGCTGGTTTGGTTTCTGTGGTGGCTTCCTCTGCTAAATGTCTCATTACGGGGTGAGTTAGTGATTTTGATATTTTTAGGCACCGCTTGGTACAGCAAACACAAGTGCTTGGGACTTTATAATTAAAGCAACTGTTTTGGCAGTTGGATGTCGCCAAGCTGGAGCTCTTGGTTTGAAACCTCCCTCCCGCAGAAGGATGCACAGTGAGGGCATGGCCATGCCGGAGGGGAGAGGGTCTGTCTGCCTGCCCTGCCGGGGGGGGACAGAGGAGCTCAGGGAGCACAGCCAGGATGGGCTCCAGTGGTTTTGAGACTTGTGAGTCTGGAGCCATGGGCTACCCGTGCTGCAGCTCCCCCGATGAAGGTGGCAGGACCTGCCAGCAGGCAGGGTGGCATGATGGGGACCCGTGTGTCAAGGTTTGTCCCACTGCATCCTCTGGACTCTCAGTGCATGAGGTACGTTGCTCCTCCATCCCTGCCACAGGAATCACTCATCCCAGTGCCTCGACAGGTTGGGCAGAGCCTGTTGAGCCAGCAAACCCTACTTCCCTTCACAGGCTGAGAGATAAATCTAAAAATATACCTTGTTATCTTCCACTTGATCCAAATCAACAACAGCCCCAGCTATAAATAGCCATCTGTGTGTCTAGGTGGATCGATGTTGGGAGAAGGGCTGTCCGTGGAGGCTGCGAGGACGGGTTGCAGGGGATGGGGACTCAGTGAGGTCACTTTTGGGGGCTGGCCCTGCTACAGGGGGGTCTCTGCACCAAGCTGCAAAGTCAAGGTCACTGCTTTGCCCCTGCTGTGGGGCGGAGGCACCTGTGCTGGGGAGGGCTGTGCCCCCAAGGTATCTGCATGCTGGTGGGCGAGGATATTCTGTCCCCTTGCAAAACAAGTCCCAGAAATAGTCTGGGATGAGCGCTGAGTAAACACCACCCCATGCGCCCTCGCTGACGTTACCTGACAATCTCCCCGCACCATTACAGCTGCAGGATCCTGCCCGAGGGGCTGCTGTGGGGGTTGTGCCTGGTCTCACCCTGCCCATGGCCTCACCCCACGCTGGTATGCCTTGCCCTGCCACCCAGGGCTTGCCGTAGCCCCTGTGGTGCCCCACGATGGCCAAGGGCACGCTGCAGGCACCCTCTGATTTAATACCTGCACCCCAGGTTTGGCTGCTCCCCTGCCCCAGCCCCCCAGGGAGGAGTGCCCTCCTGGCTGCAAACACAGAGGAAGCTTTGGGACAGAGGCAGCAACAGAAACTGTTCCTCTGAGGGCAGCAGGGTGGGACCCGGTGGGTCAGTGAGGGGGGTGAGCAACCAGCTGGGAAGTGGGAATGGGAACCCAAGCTGCTCCCTGCAGGTTAAGGAGGAATTACTGCACCAGTTAATCCCTTGGATCAGCCACTGGGAACAGCCAAACTGGGACAAATCCCTGCTTTTGCAACTGTGTGTACATGCTGGGAATGGGCTGCTGTGCCCTTGCAGCATGGCCACCCATCCTCATTCTCATCACCAGCCAGCAATGTCAAACCGGCGCATTTCACACCGGTCCCAAAGCATGGTTTCCTCTGGCCTGGCTGGAGGATGCCTGGTAGCAGCTGCATCCACACCCATCTGTGGCTCTTCCCAGCTGCTCTGGACTGGGAAACCCCGGCAGTGGCATGCTGGGTGGGGAAAATGATGCAGAGATCAGCAGCGTGCCAGTGGAGAGCCTGGCCCCTGTCCTGGCATCAGCAGGCACATGCGGCAGCAGGGCAGGAGGGACAGGGCAGCCTGGCACCACACCAGCAGCTGTGCCACCTGCTAGCAGGTTTGGAAACCAGTGCTCTAGGTGCTGCTATCGGGGTGACCCCCCAGATTGGAACTGTTCTGGGGCTGGGGGGCACGAGCTGCCCATTGCAGCAGGGCTGGGGCTGTGCTGGTTTTGCAGCAGTGGCAGGTCAGGGACCCCACGGCATCCCCGGTGCCTTGTGCTGGGCCCTGGCCAGCACCCTTGCACTTGCTTCTGCTAGCACTGAAATTAGTCACCAACATCAAAGAGGAGTGGTGGGGGGAAAGAGAGGTAGAGACTTTGTTTACTTGAATTAAAAATAATTTGTGGCAACACATCTTCTTCCAAGGCAAACAGAGCAAGAGCCTGTCCGTGCTAATTTGGGAAGCTGAAAGGGAGTTAAATAAAAACATGAACCTCTGACAGGGAAACAACCGGTCCCTCGTGCTAAAATAGAGCTCTGGACGCCCGTCAGCTTGAGCTGGAGGAGCTGGGGAAGGGCAGGGAAGCTGGGGTGAAGCCCAGGGCGGCAGGAGGGAGGTGCATCCGCTGTGCTCCAGCATCGGGCGGTAATGTCACCCTGTGCTGAGCCAGCAGCCAAGGCCAGTCTGCGTCCCTGGGTGGCCAGGGCAGGTTGGGGTGGGTTGGGGTGCTTGCATGGGTGAGGTCCCCTTGTGTTGGCATATGAGGGGTTTATATATATGTGTGTGTGTGCGTATGTCTGCCCACTCCGCTTGGGACTGAGGTTGGGGACCCAAAGGGGCCATAGCATGATACACAAAAAACCCCAGGAGCTAATGTACATGGCCAGGATAGCGGGAGGTGGAGTGTCATCTCCTATCAGCCCGTCTCTCAGGAGACCCTAAATGGTTGTTGGTGTCCCCAGCGTGGATGCTGGCACTGGAAATGTGTCACTGCCCTTGGCAGCAGTGCCCTGGGGGCTGGTGTGCCCTGGGGATCCCCTTGCAAAGGCTGAGGGAGGGTGTGGGGTGGTGGCATGCCTGGCCTGGCAGCAGGCGTGCTGTGGGGAGGGGTCCAGCTGCTGATGCTGCAGGACATCCCTTCGACTGTGTCTCTGCTGCAGCTCCTCCGTGTCCCTGGGCACCCGGGGGAAGCCCTAAGCTGGGAAAAGCTGCTGTGTGATGCAGAGCAGGCGGCTGAGCTGCAGCAGAGGTGGCTCCAGCTCCCCATGCTGCTGGGCCCGGTGGCAGGAATCGCCACCTCCGATGGATGCTGAGCATCACCATGGAAAGGCCTCCCCGCCGCTAGCACCTGCTGTGTGCCGAGGTGTGACTGTAGGGAGCCAGATAAGAAACCCAGCTGCTTTTGTGAGTGCAGCTGTGTGTTTGTTTGGGTAGCAGGGAGGAGTGGGTGCATGTGTGTGACATTTGTACCTGCTATGGGAACAGCACGGGCTGTCCCAGGCTGCAAAGACAACCTGTTCCAGCGGGTTTCCATACACTCCACGGGGGGACCTGGGAAACACGCCGAGTGCCAACCCCACCAGGAGCTGAGGGACTCCCCAGTGCTGCAAAACATTGAAGGAGGTTCTCCGCAGTGTGTTGGAAGGGATGGAACCCCCTCATATCTGCTGGGGCAGCATGGGGATGGGGGACCAGGCAGCGTGTTTGCTGGGGCTGCTCCCATGCAGCTGCAGGAACATCCTCCGTTAGGGACAGCACTGGGCTCAGCCTTGCTCAGTGCCAGCCCCACTGCAGTGTTCCCGTGGCCAAAAGCAATTAAAAAATTGCCCATAGGGTCAGGCACATAATAACAGCACCTGGCCTCTCCTCTGCACCCTCCTGGCAAATAAATGGGCATCGTCCAGACAGCCGTGCTAGCTGTCAGCAGGACTAAGTAACTTGCAATGGTGGGGCACTGGGTTACCAAGCGCTGGGGGCCACAGAAACCCCATGTCAGTAGCACTAGAAATTGTTTTCCTCTTAAGTTTTCTAAATTAATGGTGGAGCTGAGCCTTGGCTGTGCAAGGATAGGGGTTCAGCTGGTGGGAGGGTTTGGAGCTGCAGAGGATGTGTGACCCCAACAAGGGTTGAACTTCAGCCTTGGGCTTTCAAGCAGAAACGTGCTGCCTCGGTGGCCACGTTATTGCCACCTCACCCACTCCAGGTTTTGTAACTTGATGTGATTTGGCTTCACCTCCCCACCTGCTCTCTTCGGAGGGGGGAAAGTCCTATCTTACAGAAAGGGATTAATTGCTTGTCAGTATTTATAGCCAGCAAAGCCTGAAATTATCTGAAACTGGAGCAAAGGGGAATACAGTGCCGGGGAGGTCAGAACTGCAGGGGTAGCTGGCTGAGCTGTGCTCCTGGCTAAGTGCCCAGCTGGAGCTGCAGGAGCTAATACCAAGGAAAACAAGCGCATGTGCAAAATCCGAAACAAACAAAGCCACCCACACCCCCAAAATATGCACATCTGGTAATGACAGGGCTGGCTGGCTCCCAGGGCGGCTGGCACAGGTTGGTACTCCAAAGAAAGCCCGTGTGCATCCGTCCGTGCCAGCTTCTTGAAATAACCAGATAGCAAATGTGTTTAGTGCAAGGAGACAAAACCAAAGGCAATTTCTCTTTGGTGTGATCCAGAAGGGGAGGGCTCCAGGAGAGCTGTGCAGGTGTGCTGGCCAAGCTGCAGCATGGCCTTGCCCATCTCACCACGGACCAAGGCATTTCGGAAGGTTAAACTGCACATGCTGCTCCAGCAGCTGCCCATGCCATCCCAACTTTCTCACCTGGGGTGAATGTAGGCTGATGTCATCATTAATGATATGACATGTGGGTTTTTCCCCCTGAGGGTATTTCTTTAATTGGAAAATTAGGCTGAGGAGAGACCTTCCACCAAGTCCAGTTAATTGCTAACAGGAGTGGGGAGCTGTGGGGTGCCAGCCCTGATGGAGGGAGGGAGCGAGCCAGGGTAATTCAGCATTCCTTTCCCATCCAGGTAAATTGTCAACACTTTTAAAAAAAACAACAACAGAGGAGGTTGCTGGCTGTGCTCTTGGAGAGCCTTTTGAAAGCTGGGTGGTGGCATAACTGAACCAGGAAAACGCTGCAGCTGGAGGTAGGTACCAGGGAGGGGGTAGGAGATGGTGGGGCGACATGGCAGAGGGGGCTGCTGAGTTGGGGAGGTATCCAGGGGGGTGCTGAGCTCACAAAATGCTGCTCTGGCCTCCAGGCAGGGCTCTTCCCTGCAACAGGCGCTAGCTGCCCATGCCTCCCTGCCCTGCCAGCAGTGGGGCTGAGCAGACGAGGCAGCAGCCACCTCAGGGGACCCCATCAGCAGTTCAGTGCTGACCCCTGGCTGGGTCCCAGCCCTGAGAGCAGCTCCCTGCCACGGCGGGGCACTCCCTCAGATTGTTCTCATGTCCCCATTTGCCTTTGGCCAGTAACTGGCCCTGGGTTGGCAACACTGGCAATATTTACCTGTGGGGCGCCTTCCCCACCTGACATCACTCGGACTGTTCCCAGACCCATTCCACTGACAAGCTCTATGTAAATCACCAACACTAAATCCCAACCCCTCCTGTGGCAGTGACACAGGACCTTGCATGGGGACTTGCCTGCTCCACCTGCCCTGCACGGCAGGCTGCTGGCAAGCAGGAGGGACCCACAGTGGCACACAGCCATGCCGGGTTCTTGGCCATAGGGAGCAGTTTTGCAGTGCATAAGCCCTGCTGAGTGCACAGCTCCCAGGAGCCCCTGGGATGTGGGGGGGACTAGATCGTGTCACAGCCCCTCTCTGTGCCAGGCGGCCTGAGCAGTGTGGCTGCTTGTCCCAGGCACACCCTTGGCAAGCCTTGTCACATGCCAGTGTCACCTAGCAGAGAGGGGGACAGTATGGACCCCTGGCGGGGGGATAGAAAAGCTGTGGGCATCACGGGAAGCACACACTGGCAGCTTTTGTCCAGGGCAGCTACAGCAGCTGGCTATGCCTGGAATTGTACCGGCTGACACGGCTCCATGGCTGGAAAACAGCCGATGGCAGCGACGGGGGCAACGACCGCTCCTACAGACCCCAAGAGGAAACCCCCTGGTGTGGGGCAAGGGGGTGCACCCAGGACCAGGGATGCCCAGCAGGCCTGAGGAATGGTGATGCATCCCAAGGGATGCTCTAGGGCTGCCACTGGAGGGGGAGCCGGTGTAACCCAGAGCTGCTGCTGCGATGGTGTGGCTCAGCCCTGTCTGGCTGCCTGGGACACAGGACCCTGGGGCAGATGAGTCTCTTAAGGAAGCTGTCAGATGGCTGTGGAGGGGCAGCATTGGTGCAGGGATTTTTCCTGGGAAATCACTGTTTGGCTCCAGTCATTCCCCAGGGGAAGTGCGTGCAGCCCGATCCCCACTGAGCTGCACAGTGGGGAGGTGATGGCGCATCCATCAAGGTCATCCCCCATGTGGGACACAGCTGCTTCCTGTAGCATCAGCCCAGGGGGACGCCTTGCAAACCACGATTAAATGTTCCCTGCAGCCTGCTCAGCTCCCAGCACTCGGGAGCCCACGACAGGAGGAGGTGTGAGTGTGCCTGGCCAGAGGGAAGAGGCTTTGGGTTTTGCTCTGTGCATCACCAGCCTGGGGGGGGACCTCTCTGTGGCTTCATCCCAACACACTGCAGATGACAGCCAATTTTGCCTGTCCACCCCACTGCACCCCGGGTGCTATGAGGGCAGCGGTGGCTGCTGCGGGAGCCCAGGGAGGGGAGAAGGGCTGCCCTGTGCCCTGCTCCCCCCTGGACTTCTCCCCATACCGTTTCTGCAGAGGGCTGAAGTCTTTGAACTGCTGCAACTGGCACAGTCGAATCCAGAACTTGCTCCTGCCCAGCTGGGCTGCATGCGCAAGTGAATGCTAGCTGGGGGCATGGGCAGTTGCCTCCTCCCCAGTCATGGTTTAACCCCAGCCAGCAACAACGAAGTACCACGCAGCTGCTTGCTCATTGCCCCTGGCCCTGGTGTGATGGGGAGGCGAACTGGAAAAAGGTAAAACCTGTGAGTTGAGATAAGAACAGTTTAATAATTGAAATATAGTAAAATATCATAATAATCGTAATGAAAAAGGGGATAACAAAAAGAGAGAGGGAAATAAAACTCAAGAAAACAAGCAATGCACAATACAATTGCTCACCACCCACTGACACAGCCAGTCCCCAGGCAGTGACTGGTGGCCCCTGGCCAGCTCCCCCCAGTTTATATACTGAACACAATGTTCTATGGTATGGAATATCGCAGCTAGTTCAGGTCAGCTGTCCTGGTTACACTCCCTCCCAGCTTCTTGTGCACCTCCCTGTTGGCAGTGCATGAGTAACTGAAAAGTCCTTGACTTAGAGTGAGCACTACTTAGCAACAACTAAAACATCAGTGTGTTATCAACATTATTCTCATGCTAAATTAAAAAAATGCAGCACTGTACTAGCTAGTAGGAAGAAAATTAACTCTATCCCAGTCAAAACCATGACATCTCCCCTGCAAAAGACCTTGCCATTGGGCTGGGAAAGGTTCGTTTCCTCAGGCATACTATAATCTATTAATTAGGTAATAGACACTGTTGGCCAAGGTTTGGGTTTCACTTGCTGTGGTGTCAAACGCAGGTCAGGGTCTTGGCTTGTCCCCTGCCCTGCCTGCCCTCGTTTAAAAGCTGTGCTCCCTGCAGCCGTTGCGAGGGCAGCAACGGCATCTCTGCTGCCTGCCTGCGCTTGGCATGGGCATGCGCTGGCGCTTGGCACGGGTGTGCCTTGGTGTGTCTGTGTTGCAGGAGCTTCTCCTTGGGGTCTCAGGGATGGGGAAGGAGCGGAGGGTCTCCAGGATATCCCCCAGCATGCTGGCTCAAGGTATGAGGGACTGCACAGAGGCTGGGGTGACCTTGGCATCACCCCATGCTCGAGGTGTTCCCAGTTTTGCCAGGGGAGGGAGGGAGCACGTGCTGCCGACTGGCACAGCAGTGGGATGGCAGTGCTGGCTGCAGCCCATCCCTGGTCCCAGCACACCCATGGCTGTTTTTACAGCCGAGAAACATTGTTCTCTCAATGCCATGGGCTAGCAAAGGTATTGGGGTGGATCAGATTAACAAGAGCAGCTTCCTTATAACCTGGAAAGGTGCAGGGAGCCAAGGGCTGGGGTTGGGGGGATCTGAGGACCCTGGGAGGAGTCCCGCAGCCTCATTAGGTGTTGGGGACCTGGAGCCCCTACCTGGAGTGGGGGTGACACGCAGCCAGACTTTCTTTGGGATGCAACCCCATGAAATCCTGGCATAGGTGGTTGGGGAAGGCCCACCCCAGCATGGATGGAGGAGAGCCAGCTGCCCCATGAGGGCTCGCTGCATTGCTGTCAGTGGGTCCAATCGCTGTTGCAGCTCTCCCCTCTCACTGTAATTTGCTTTTCTCGTTTGCTGCATTGTTATTTTGTTCTGAAAGAGCTTTAGGAGGTCGCTTTGCATCTGACCCGCTGGGAGGAAGCAGAGCCACTCCTCCGCTCTCCCTGCTCCCTGGTGTAAGGAGACCTTTCTTTTCCCCCTTTATTTTAGCACTTTGATGTCCTTATAATTTATTTTTTCAGCAGGGTTGTTTCCATGATAAAATGGAAATGTCTCCTGTGGGTGGCTTTAAAATGAAAGGCTGAACAAGGAGGCTAAAAATAGCCCAGCATGAGCCACTGGCTGCAGGAGCTGCTGGGCTGGGCTTGGGCTGCCGGCTGGCCGAGCTGGGAGGGAACCTGGTAGTCCCTGGGCTGTGACCGTGGGGACCCTCACCAATGGCTAACGCTCCCCGCACTGGAGCATATGGGCTGCTTCACAGTCCGAGTTCTGGGTTTCTTTTCTCTGGAGCTAAACTTGGTTATGCTGCGTTTGGGGCAGACATGTCCCCTCTGCTGGTGTGAGCCCTTGTTGGCTGGGTGGGGACACAGAGAATCCCCACGAGACCATAGCTAATGGCACGGAGCGCACAAAGCAGCTGGGGCACTGCCAGCAAGGGAGTGCTGAAGCCTCCAGCCTCTCCCCACCGCCAGGAAAGAGAAAGCCTGGAGCTGATGAGCAGGATAACGCTAAAGGGCCACAACCCAGTAGCTGTGTCTGCCTAGCCCCTGCCTGGCTGCCAGCCCCAGCCTCTCTCCCCAGGGGTGCACCGTGGGCTGCCTCTGTGGGAGCTGCACATGTCCTGGGTGGGATGTGTCTGTCAGCCTTTATCCGCTGGAAGTGCTGCTGCTGGGCAGAGCTTTCCCAGTAACGTCTCTCTTTACGTGAACCAACTGCCCCGCTAGTGAGAAAGTTCAACCCTGTTTACCCTGTTGACTCATCTTCTTCCCCTTCATCTTTCAGATGTAGCTTATTACATGGGGTTATAAATAGTTTGCTCCTGATTATGTGCCCAGCTATTACCATTTCTTGCCCAGGCATGACGTGAGCAGATAGCCTCCTGGCAGGGATGCATAACGCCTCATTATGGCTGTAGCAATGGGAATGGGTGGGTGGGCTTATCTGGGTCTACCCCCTTCTTTTATTTTTGATAGCAATAGCTCTGTGGGTGCCTCTGACTGAATCTCATCACAGCATCCCTTTCTGCTCATCTGCATCTCTTCTGTCCTCCAAGTGCTGACCCCAAAATCCCACTGTCATGTGCCAGGGCCCTGCTGACCAGCTTCTGCTGTCCTGGGGCTATGGAGCACAACTGCCTAGGCTGTGACCTTGTTCTGCAGTAGCTGTGAGTGCCTGGGCAGCGTGGCAGGTCCCCGTCCCTGGGGATAGGGACAATGCAGCCACTTGGCATCCTGCGCTTTTGTTGCATCTCAGCAGGATCCAATATATTTCCTGGGCGCGGCTTCACAACCCCCTAAGTGTGCCAGGGATGGCAGGGAGACCACATAGGAGCTTTGCTCCCTGCATAGGTGGCTCTCAGGCTGTGATTGAGTCACTATGCAGCCATTTCTGACAAGGAGATGCTGGGCAGGCTGGTCCAGCACGGCAACACCCCTGGGAGGCAGTGGCACATCACTCAGAGGTGTTTGGTATAAATAGATGGAGGCTGAAACCGAAAGCTGTAATCATGTGTGTGCCAGCGCAAGATGGGAGCGGGTAAACACAGGTGGCTGCTGCATCCGCCAAATGGGTCCCTGTGGAAATGCAGCTCAATGACGCAACTGGCGTCCCACAGGTGTGGCCCAGTGACACAAATATCCCCAGCATGGCTGCAAGATGGGGAGTGGGATGTCCAGCATGGCTGCAAGATGGTGCCAGCAGAGCCTGCAGCCCTGCTGGGGTGGCAGTCAGAGTCAGCAGGGCTGATGAGGACCTTCAGCATCCCCCTCCTTCATCAAAATCCACCCCTGGGAAGTTATGGACATTGACAATCCCAGCAAGGATTGAGCTGACCCTGACCGCCAGCCCCGTGCTGCCAGGGGTGTTCGCTGGGGTAGCGTTTTCTGCAGATTTTGAGGTTTGGGGGCTTGTGGTGCAGCTCCCATCCCCTGAGGCCCAGTGAAGTCAGCTATTTACTTGGAAATTACTCTCAGCTCAAGGCAGAGGTAAAATTGCAAATGAAAGTCAAATATTTACAGCATTCAAATTAGCGTGTGATCTTCCCAGCTGGGAAGCCTTGTGCACAGATCCCTATGTTGCACAGAAATGTTTGCAAGCTAGCGGCTTTGCCCTGCTCTGGTCCTGCCACAGAGAGCATGGACCCAGCTGCCCTTGCTTCCCAGCACTGCCCTTGAAGGATACCAGTTCCCTGCATGTTTTCAGTGCCAGTCCACAAGGGGTGAAGGTGCTGGGGTGCACTGCCAGGTTTTTAAGGCCAGGAAAAACAATGATTTCCACTTAGTGGATCTGCTCCATAATAGGGACCATTGTGACTCTCACATTCCTCAGTCACTATTTGGGTGGTTAATTACTCTTGCTCTTAAGTAAACAGATAATTGTGCCTTATTGAAGGGTAGATGTTGAAGAGACAAAAGATGGGGCATAGGCTCTGCTTTCCCTGTTTGCAGCGGTTCTTCCTGACCCTGCCGTGCAGGATGAGGAGCCATTGCTGGTGCCAAGTCTCTTGCATGGAGCTGCATCTCCAGACTATGGGCCACTGCTGCTGCTCTGCCCTGAGCCCCCTCTGACACTTTGAGGAGCCTGTCTGCATGGGTCTGGGGTGATTTGGAACGAATTTGTGTGACTCGGTGAATAGGGAATTGATCACCTGCCAGCAGGGTTGGCGTCACCAGCCAGCATGAGGGAAATGTGACAGGAACAACCAGTATTTATTAAGGAGCTGGCACTGGAAGGGAAGAACCCTGGTGAGAGCCCTGGGGAAGCAGCTGGGACCAGAGAGGCTGGGTTTCCCAGCAGATTTAGGCAGCACAATCTGGGCAGCCTCAAGCTCGTGGAAGTGGAAAACCTTATTGCCCTGATTACTGCTGTGCCATGGTTTCCAGTTTTTCTTTGCATTTATGGCCAGAGACTCAACGGTTTTAACATAGGGCTGAGATGCTGGAAACTGCTCTCTCCAGCAATAAGGAGCCCTTCAGGGCAGGGACGTGTGAGCTCATGCTGTGATGCCCCCAGTTCTCCATTTCCAAAGCCCTCAGTGATAAGAAAGGCAGGAAAATGAAAGAACCACAAACCCATACTTTGAAAAACTTCTGTGTTCACCTAAAATAAAGGGGAGAAAGAGCCTGAGCATGTTTTCCGTCTTCCCTGGGACAGCCTGCAACGGTGAGGACACCCTGAAGCTGCCCAAGTAGAGATGCCAGATTTAGGACTCTGCAGGCACGTGAGGAAAACTCTCCCTGATGGGTACCCGCACATCACACGGGTGCAGTCCGGCTCTGCCTGGGATGCCCATCGGCTGTGGCTCTCCCGTGTGGCACCGGCTGCAGCAGGGTGGAACGAGCTCTGCCCCAAAAGCCTCCGATGGGACAAGCAGGGCTGGAGCTGCTCCGAAGGGAACAGCACAAAGAGGGTCCCTGCGGGGTGACAGTGGTAACAGATGACAATAATCCCTGCCGGCTGCCAGCAGAGGTGCTCCACCAGCAAGCACGAAACCAGCTTCTTGTCATTTTTGAGGGGGCAGGAAACCCAGTGTGAGCCCTGCTCAGCTCCCTGTGGCTCATGGCACACGTGTAGGCTGCTGGCCTCGCACCTCCCCGCCGGCACGGCGCCAAGTTGCTTGTGATGAGGGAACTAAAACGCTGTGGCCAGGAGGGTTTTTCAAGCTCTTTCATTAACCTTGGCCCAGATACAGTTTGATTTAATAATCCCTACACAGATTGCCCAGATCAGGGCGGTGTTTGCCTTATCTCTGAGAGGAGAGAGAGGAATAATTTTTCAGATAAGTATACCAGCTCTGAGACCCCCGCTGACAGATTTGGCCTAGGAAGGGGGGCAGCAGCCTTTGCTGCTTAAAGCATGTTAAAAACCATGAGGCACAGCTCATTTTCCTCCCATCTCTAGCATAGCTGCTGCGCTCACTCTGCTTGCAAGCCTGCCCTACTTTGGGTCAGCCCACAACATCTTTGATTTTGAGGTCAGTGACAGCTGCTGGCGGGCCTGGCCTTACACCACCGTGTTTACTTTTTAAGCAGCTCAATGCAAATACAAAACGAATACCTTCCTTGTTGCTTTAGGGCTGCTTTAACTGTTTCATTATTCCTGCTGAGGAATCGAGGATGAATTAGTATGGGGCTCATTGCCTTCACACAGCTGTGGCCATTTGCACCGAATGAGGCTTTGGTCCTATTTAATCCTGGGTTTGATTACTGAGCCCTCACTGATAACTGCTTTATGCTGGGCTCATGTATAATCTGCAGCATAACTCTGTTACTCCTTTTCTCCTCAGAGATGGAGGGGATCTTTGCAGTTTGGTGATCTTCTTCGTCCTTTTCCCAGGGCTTTTTCTGGTGAGGCATTCACTCTGTATGGCTGGCAATGGACCCCCTGCCAGCCCTTCCCCAGGCAGAGGCATCATGAGTATGCCCTCCAGTCCTCCTCCGTGATCCGAACCCTCCTGCTGCCTCACTGGGAGAGCCTTGGCCCTGCTGTGACAGGCAGCTGAGGAGCAGCAGGAGGCCAGCAATACGTCATCTCTGTGCTGGGAGCACACGCTGTTCCCTTCTACAAATGATTCGGGAGGAAGGAATTTAACTCAGAATTTCCTCCTTAAGAGCTCCAGCCCTTGTTCTGGAGAGAGTCTTCTGAGAGAGGAATTTTGGCCAGCTGGGATGCAGGGGGGGGGGGCGGGGCAGATGGTGGCTGTGGGGACTAGGATGCTGCTGGGGAAGGGTACTCGGACAGCTTGGATCCCCCTGTTTTCTCATTTCTGCTAATGGCTCCTGCACAGGTTTCCATAGCTCTGGCTACCAGGGAGGCTCAGACACAGAGAGGTGGGGAGGAGAGATTTTAAAACTTGCCTTGGTTCAGACAGCCATTGTGGGGTCCCAGAGGTGCTGGTATGCAGTGTCAGTGTGCCTGGGGATGCACGCAGAGCTTTTGCAGTCTTGCAGGCATGCCAAGGGCTCTCCGAGGAGATCCCCTGCCCCTCCTTGCTGCCCCCAGGGCTGCATTGCTTGCCCTGGGCTAGCTGGCCACATCTCTCTACCCAGGGGCTGTTGGGACCCCTGTGCCCCATGTGCAGCACCTTTGCAAAGAGGTGCAAGGTGAATCTTCCTCTTTGCCACGTGGCTGCTCGTGCCATCTCATGGCCTGAGCCACCTTTCCACATGGCTGGTCAGCATGCGAGTTGCTCTTGCCCAAGAGCAAGAGCCAGTTGCCAGACTGGAAATCGTGACCTCCCTGCAGGAGAAGATCTCTCTGTTACTTGCTCCAGCCATTATGTTCTGCTTTTGCTTGCTGCTGTTTTGGTTCTGCAGTGGTCTGGGTACTCGGAACAGCCAGCATAATTACTGCTTTCGGTGCCACTTGCTTGTCATGGACATTAAGGTCCTTTGCAAATTTCTCTGTAAAGAAGTAGGTCAGCACAAACTCTCTCTTTGGAAAGAGGAGAAGCACAGAGGATTAATTAACTTGCTTGGTATTGCACAGCCAGGCAATGGCAGTGCTGCCGGAAAGCATCCCCCAGTCCCGGGGGAAGCAGGGGCACTCACGGCAGGGTGCTCCTCTTCCCTGTCAGGCACCAGCATGATTGAGATGCTGCTTGTTTGCTCTCCCACACCAGGCTCCATCCGGCAGCTCACAAGTGCAGCCTGGTTGTCTGCTGAGTGAATGATAAAGTTCCCATCCTTACAGCCCTGTGGCTTGAGGTTGCTGGTGCCTGGATGTTCGCAGCCGGTGCCTGTTTCAAAGCAGCAGAAGCTGGCAATGATGTAACCCGGCGCTAAAAATAGCCCAAGGAAGAGTCCCTGAAGCAGAAACTGCAGGGAAAGGATAGATGGGAAGGCTGAATTCACAAGAAATTACATTCCCAATTGATGCTGATTCAGTCCACCGTCTTAGCATTGCCTGGAGTACCAATGCTCCAGGGGTGATGGGCCAGGACTGCTTGCTGCTGCCAGCTCCCTGGGCCCTGGAGACCTGATGGAGCATGTTCATCTCAGCTGGGAGAGAGCATTGCTCATCCCCATCCTTCCTGACTCTTGTGTGGGTCTTCTGGTTTGCATCCTTAGCCATGGAGAGCTGGTGGGGAAAACTATAGCCAGGTGGTGGGCAGGATGGAGATCCTGCAGCAAAGGGCAGAAGGGTGCAGGTCCCAGCCACAGACATTAAGACATTTTTTGGCAGAAGACAGGTCTGCTCTTGAGTGGAGCAATTTACTTAGGAAGTCCTGCATGAAATAACTATGAAATCTGCAGTAGCTGAGCCCATTTCTCTGTGGTGCCCATCACACAAGGCTGAGCTTCCCTGCATCACCGTGGCTTTGAGAGGGCTCATAGCCCTGGAGCCCACAGCTGCTCCTGGCCTGCCCTGCAGCACCACAGCCATGAGCACCATCAGCTCCTCAGTGGGGACTACTCCACCAAAGGAAAGGATTTTCCTTTTCCATGAATAAAGAGGATTTATTCTGAGATGAGCTGAACCTCCTTGTTTAGGAAAACCTGCTAGAGTTTTTCCCTTCAAGGTGGGATGAAAAGGCTTACCTGCAAAGACAAAACATATATAGGGTTATGGTCTGACTTCCAGAGCATCATCTCCTCCCTGAGGGCTGGAGTAAGGGGCAGACTGGTAGGTGGCTGCTAAGGGGAAAGCTAACAAGAGGAGCAGGCAAGCAGAAGGAACAGGAGGAAAAGCCCATTCAATCTTCTCCACAGGAGGTAAGATGAGAGAGCAACAGGTAGCTGCATCCAGGGACAGACCAGAGGGTGGTTAGTGCTGGAACATCTGCAGCATGAGCCTGCGGTTATTCAGTTGCTGCAGGCTTGGTGGGCAGGGAATGGAACCACCGATGAGGCCAGGCTATCACAAGCTGGAGCCACGTTTGATTTCTGCAAGGAAGTAGGTATCATAGACCCATCCGCAGCGAGGTGGATGGCGGTGAGTGAGGCATCACAAGCCCTTTCCTTCCTGCACGAGAGGCGCCCTGTGATGTGTGAAATACAGACAGTCCCCTCCCAATCGCTATTTTTGCCGGCATTTATTTCTCTCGTTTGGCTTACGGGTGCAAAATCTTGCAAGCATTAAATTTGTTGAATGGGGATGAGACGTTTTCTGTTACCGGTTCTTCACCCAGGAGGACTCAATGACAGATGCCTGCAGCTGCCAAGCGAAAGTTTCTGACCCTCTCCTGCCTGCAGGCACCTCCCAAAGGGTCTGCTGGGACTCGCCCTGATCCCACAGACACGCAGCGGGAGTAGGACTTGTGGTGTATCTCTGGGCAAAACCAGGCTGTGCAAGGCGGAAAATGGAAATTGAAGGCTGGGGGTGGCAGGTTTAAGGCAGCTGAAGGACAAGATGACTTATTTCGATAGATATTTATATCTGAACTGGCTTTTCCCTGCCCTAAATAGTCTGCACGACTGCACTGCACCGAGCAGTACCGGTGACATTTCAGCGGTGCCAGGCGAGTAGGTGTGGCAGGGTGTGCGACCGCAGGACACCAGCCAAACCCCAGTATCACCCTGCTTGGGAAGTTCCCAAAATGTTCCCTGAAGGAGTTTCAGCTCTGAGTCGTGCTCCTTTTTGCATGCTGGGGAGTTTGGACTGTTTTGCTGAAGGTGAAGCCATGAAACTGTGACTGTGTAGAGGGCAGAGAGCAGTGCCTCAGGGCAAGCACACCAGCTGCTTTGTGGCAAGGTCTGGGTGTGCTAACAAAGACCCGGGGTCTCTGGGCAAAGCCTGGAGCAGAAAGCACAATCCCAGACACAGGAGTCTGGCCCTAAGCACCACGATAAACATAATTATTCCAATTATTCCACAAATAATAACACAGAGCTAATTATTCCAGGCCCTTGAGCTGCTGCCCAGCCCTGGGTTATGGGGAAAGGAGCTGGGGGATTTATTCACCAAGGAGAGCGCCTAAGGGAGGCTCAGAAAAAGGAGAATCAGATGGTGAAGCTGCAGGAGGGCAGGCACTGGCGGATGGAGCTGCCGCAGCCTACAAGCACAAGAGCAAACCGAAACTGCCGGCTCTTTCCGGCTTCAGCTGCGGCTGAGATGGTCGCCCACGGAGCACAGCAGCACTGACAGCGAAGGCAGGAGCGAGGAGCTGACCCAAACCTGTGGATCTGGGTTTCCATTCTGGCTATAGAGCCTGCAGCAGGGCTCTGAGCTGCCCCAAACACACACCCCACCAGCCCGACAGATTCCCAATGCACTCTCCCAGAAGAGCTGGAAGAACATGTGTAGGTGATGCCACCGTGCAGGAGCTGCCACGTCTGCAGACCACCGGTGGTATCAGCATGCACTGGAAGGTGAGGACCTGCCTGTGCATTTAAAGGCTCTGCCTTGCCCCGCAGGAAAACCTAGAAAAGATTGTATGGAAAAAACCCTCTGGCCTCTCCTAACCTTTGGGCACTTGCTATCTATGTATTGTTCTTCTGGTGTGTTTTTTGGCAAGTGATTGTTTTATCCTACAATAACACATAAATTCTGCCGTGGCAGCAGTTCACTAGGTAAGAGAGTCCTGCTGGAGAGCTACAGCCTCAGCAGACAGGACTGATGAAGGGAGGGGAGAGAGGAGACACAGCAGTAACTGCAGTTTTGTTATCGGGAGCCCAAGCTGAATCTCCATTAGCAGCCCATGGACACCGTCTCCAGGGCTCAGGATGGCTGAGAGGGCAAGGCGGGCTTTCTGGGGCTGTGGGGGGCTCATCTAGGACCCCCAGGAGTGGGTCTGGCAAGAGTCCTTACTCTCTGAAGAGGGTGAAGGTCTCCCCAGGGTGGGCCAGCGAGTGGTTTGCATGTGTCACTGGCTCAGAGGAGGCTCTTCGTTGCTGCCTTCTTTTCTGATTGCTCTCCTGCATCTTCTCTGGGCAGTGGAGCAGGCTGCAGCAGGACACTGGGCACATGCAGCCAGTCCAGGGCTTCTGCGGAAACCCAACAAGCCCAGGCAGGCTGGGCCGTGGCATTCAGGCCTCTCCTGGAAGGTAAGCAGCCTACCTGGCTGGGCACTGCCACCGTCCCCAATTTCATTGCACTGTGGATCGTGTGTGCTCCCTACTTGCCTGAAGCATAGCCAACAAATTAAACCTTAAACCATAAGTTCCCGATGGTTTTGCTTGTGGTTCCTGGGTCTGGTCAGATCAGTCAAAAGGAACATGGGGTGGAGAAAAACCTTTTGATTAACCACAGCCTTTTGCAGGAAAGCACAGATCCTTCACCTGCAATCCCTCATGTCCAGGCTCGTTGAGCAGCAGCTGCCACCTCTCCATCTCTGCAGCTCTTGAGAAATCCCAGAGCTCAGCTTCCATCCCAGTAAACAAAGTCCGGTTGTGTTTTCCTTCTGTGACTCATCCATCAATTTGTAATTGCTCAGGAGTAATAGAAAGTGCCTGGCAAGGGACAGTCTTGCCCAGCGGGGGGCTGAACTGCTGGGGCTCGCAGCTGGCTTTGCTGCTGACCCACGCAAAAACAGCCCATCGTTACCCTTCTTCTTCCAGCTCTGTTCTCATAATTATTATTTTTGACCTTGAGAAGGACTGAGGATAGAGCATGGAATCTATTTCCGTGCAAGACATCTTTAAAGCATGACATTTTCCTGCTACTTCATTAAATTAAGTGCTGTCCTTTAGTGGCCTGGCTTTTTGAGTACTGAATCAGACACATCATCTGATGAAATGTTTTGTAAGTAAATAATAACTAGAACCATGTGCATTAATTTGGACTACCGCAGGCATGGTAAAAATGGCATGGACCACACCACGCAGACAGACCATGGGATTAAGATTGTGGGTGAGGACTATGCAGTTAGAAAACTGTATTGGTTTGGAACTGGGCTGATTTGGTGAGAAGCGGCTGAACTTTGGGGGGGGTGAATTTTTTGATTCAGGGTCTAGGTTTTCATATAAATGAAATTTTGCAACGCTCATCATGACAAGAATAATATTGAACTAGGGAACTTCATAACAGTCCTCTGCTCCCTGTAAAAGGAACAATTCCTGGATCCCTAGCAGGGGAGACAAAGAAATGAGTATGCGTGAAGTTTATGCTCAAGGGTGTTTCCTCTGGACTGTGGATTTGACACAGCCCAAGAGGGAGAAGTTTGCTCTGCTACTTCCTATATTGTACCAGTTCTGTAAATAACGGGAAGTGCTTGTTTCTTTAAACTGTCAGTCTGGCACTTTTCACCAGACGTTTAAAAATATATGTGTATGTGTATATATATGTGCACACAAGGGAAAGGAAGGTGTCTGTGGAAGCGGAATGTTTTTTGCTTATTTATTTTGTGAATGATTTTGGCAGTGGGAGAAATAGGCATCTTTCTAACTGTCTGCATGAGCAGATCCTCAGTGGCTTAAATGCTTCATCTCCTTTGTCTTGGCAAGGAGGAGGAGGTTTGAGGAGCGTTGCTATTGCAGTGACTCCCACAACTAAGCATCTTATATTCAACAGCCTCACGTCATTGTTCAGGGTGAAATGTTCTCAAGAAGTGGTGCAGGGCCAGCTGGAGTGCCAGGCAGCCAAAGGATCAGCCTTGCTTGTGAGTCTGGGAGCGTGGCTAGCTGTTCATCCTAGAGCCAATGGGATGGGGGTCTGGAAGTTTAGAAAGTGACCGTAAAACATGTGTGGGCAAGGGCAGCGGAGGAATGAAAGGCTTGCCAAGCTGAGCTCAATGTTGACGTCTTATTATGGGCATGAACTGTATCGGGGAAGCTGATCACAGGTGAGGTAGGAGATGGCTGAGTGCCTCACATAGCCTGGAATTACTCCCACACTAATTAAGAGGAACGGAAAGAAGTGCAGTGAGGAGCAAGGTTTGAGGAAATCTAATGCTGCCATGAGCATGTGGGAATATTCCCAACCTCTGGAGGGATCCTGCAGCCACCCACTGCGGAGAGGTCCCGTGGGGTGGCACCAACCCTCCCCTCTCCCTGTGGCTGGGGAACATAAACCAGACGTGAGACCTGGACCAGCTCCGGGCTTGCAAACAAAGATCAAAACTAGCAGTATGTGTCAATAATCTCCAACCTTAACTGCCAGTTTCTTGAGTAAATTACAGACCTGCTCTCTCACAACGAGCTTCAGCCCAGAGAGGCATGGATTTAAAACAAAATCCTTAAATATCCAAGGGAAGTCACCAGTTTTAAATGGTGAGAGACACATACAAAAAAAGATTTTGAAATTAAGACAATCATGATGGCGCCAGTCAGACAAATGAGGAGACTCTCAACAAGCAGCCCTCCTTGGCTTCAACCATCCGCTGGATGGACAAGAGAGGCATATTTTAAGCAGTGAGAACCAAAGGGTATAATTGTTTCTTACACGAGTCTGTATGCATGCTTGTACTTTTAGAACAAGGAGAAATCACAGATCTCTCACCGTCTGAATCTCTTTAGTGAACCAATGCTCACCTCTCCAAACCAAGGAGCCTGGTACCGAACCAGACCGGCCCTGGGCCCGTGCAGGGGCAGGCAGCTGGGGAGCAGAGGCAGGAGGTTTGAGTGAGATGCTCTGTGTGCACAGCCCTGCCTTGGCAGCCCAAGGCCAGAAAGGCTGGGTCCCTTCTGCAAACAAAGGATGCCTTTTGCTGGGTGTATTGTACAGCAGAATTGTGGTGGCTTGTGTGGCTTTTAGCTCTTTGACCTTTATTTAAATGAAATGCAGAGTAATTTGTATCTAAGTGGAGTTGTTCTGTCTCATTAGCGTGATTAAATAGATGGCAGAGCGTTACTAAGTTCATTGTCAGAGAGACTGTTGCTTAGTAATTTAAACTGCAATAATCTCATTATTCAGTTTTTTCCTTACAATGATGGTGGCTCTGTTGTTACAGGCACATTCACAGGCTTGCACGCAAACCCTGACAACTGTGATAGCATTGGAAACATCAGAGCACAGGCTTCGAGAAGTCATTCAAGGTAAAGCTGAGTAGGGGGAGCCTCTGGGACTTTCAGCTGTGTATGCCTGAATGAGGTTTTTGGTGGCATAGAAATAGAAACTCAGAACTAAGGGGTGACCTCAGGCATATGGCCCTGTGGGCCGCCGCTGCACCAAGGACTCGACAGACACTCTTCCTTGGCCTCCTCAGGGGGTGAGTGGCTGGGGCGCAGCGGCCACAGCCAAACTTAACTGTACATCTCACACACGAACGCAGATAAAAAACCCAAGCAGGCCCTGAGACAAACTGATGAGACCCCAACCTAGGGCTGCTGCGGGTCCCGGGGTGACCCCAAAGATTGCCAGGGCGCAGGGAGAGGAGCGCCAGCGTGCCTGCGCCCACAGGGCCGGCGCCAAGCGCAGGGCAGGGTAATGCCCTGTGTTTGTCTCGCAAAACCGAGGCAGGACCCGAGCAGCAGCTGGGAGCCACGGAGGGGCTGCTGGCCCAGGCCCGGGCCCGATGGAGCAGGCCAGCCCGCTGCTGCCGCGGAAGGGGCACAGACCGGCCGGGCTGCGAAGCGACGGCGCGTAGGCCCCGAGGGGCCGCGCGCAGCCCGCACCCCTGCCCCGCGCCCGCTGCGGCTCCCCTAGCAACAGCGGCGCTGGCGACCGCCCAATCAGCACGCGGCGGTGCGGCCCGAGCCAATAGGGAGGCGGGCGGGAGGGCGGGGCCCGTGGGGTGGGGGAGGGCCGGCCACGCGCCGCGCCGCCATTTTGACGTCTGAGGAACAAAAGAGGCGAAGCCGCCGCCGCTGCCGGCCTGACACCAGGTAACGGGCGCGTTCCGCCGCTCTCCCGGGTCGGCCGGCCGGCCCCCTCGGCGCTGCGGGCGCTCGGCGAGCCTGCCGCTGGTCCTCCTCTCCCCCGCGGCAGCTGGCTCTGAGGAGGTGGCCGGGGGCTGCCGCTGGCGTGTAAGGTGCGGCGGAGCCCTGCCTCTGCAGGCCCCAGCCCCGCCCGTCGTGGGAGGCCGGTGCCTGGCCTGAGGGGGGGGGGGGAGGCGGCTGCCCGGCTTCCCGCTAGGGATGCTCGGCGGCAGCCGCGGGCGGGTGGCGGCGGCAGGGGGAGGGACGTTGCCCGGGAAGTGGGGGAGCACTGCCCAGGTTTCCTCCCCGGGGGAGAGGGAGCAGGGTACTGGCCTAGCATCACCCCCGGGAATGCGCGTTCGGTCCGGGATGGAGATGGAGGGATGGAGAGGACGGGCAGAGCGCTCACGGAGCTTCCCCGCTCACACACCGTACCGGCTTCCTGCCCCGCCTCGCCCCCCCTGCGGGGCGGCGGTGGGGACTGCCGGGCGGGGGGCTGTCGGTAGCGGGGGGGCCGCGGTTGTGCGGTCTTACGTGGGTGGGTGACCCCGGCGCTGGTTGTCGCCCCTTGCTGTTACTCAGCAGTTCTCATCTGCCTGAATCATAGGACGTCGGTTTTCCGTTTTGCCTGGGTGAGGCATGTGCCGCAGGTTGGACGAGCGTTTCCTACACTCGGTAATATTACAAAATCAAAAAAGGGTGCTTCGGGATGTGTTGCATAATTGGATGCGCTGCTCACGAATACCCCTTTTTTATATGTAAAACGGAAATAGTGGGTACTGTCTTGTTGTGAGCTGGTTTGAGCATCACAGGTTTGTAATACATAATGTGGCTTGGGGCCCTTAGGCTCTTAAAAACACGGTTCAGAGTTTGGAAGTTGGCATTCAGCTTAAGAAAATAAATGTTATCGTTGATAGAATAACAGCCTGTTGGTAGTTACATCCTGATATGTCCTTGGCCTTAATTCCGCTGTGAAAGGTATGTGTGTTTAACACCAGTATCTTTCCTAGTGTATACTGGAATTTAATTGCCCTCTACTTCTAGCCTGTCTTTCTAATTTTTTGACACAGTGTCGCATATACTCAGGTATTCCAGAAATGCATCCAGTGCCCATGTGATTTTTTTTTTTTTAGACTCATGAACATCTAAGGGGGCAGTTCTGTGTCAAATATTGTTAAATTGGAATCTTGCCCTAATATTTACTTCTGGAGTGTTAAAGCTAACGTAAGCTTGTTTTTAACTTTTCAGTCAGAGTGTGTTATTGGTTGTTACTCAACACAAGGCTGAAGAGCATAACAGTTCAAATTTGATGCTCTAGGTCAGGGTTATTTTGGCTTTTAAGCATCTAAGAATTTGCATCTTTGTTCATAACTTTGCTTATATAAGATAAAAGCTACTTGTAAAATGTGAAATTGTTCTTAAATTGAAATTAATTTGCATATTTTCAGGACTTACGATAACATTAAGGAATGGAAACTGGGTTTCTATATATATGTGCCTACACACACAAATGTGTATTTTTAAAATGGACTGATTAATTTGTTTACATTTGGCCTATTTAGAATCTTTCAGCTTGTTATTATAATTTTTTCTTGGTTAAAGTATATTACTGAATGGGGAAGAATCCAATGATTTAACTGCCAGAATTCAGGAAAATTTCTTCAAAAATAGTAATATTAAGTGCTCAGAAGTGTCTCCTGGTTAAGGATCATGGGAAGGATTTCAGGGAAGGATTATAGCCATTCATATATACTAGTTTGTAGACATTTCAGACCTTAAACTTGACCAGGTAACTTCTAAAATTTATATTAATTGATTTAATTTAACAGTTGTTTTCTTACCTTTTCTGTTGACACCTTTCTGAAATAATTCTCTCTTATCTTGTCTGTGGTATTTTGGTCATAACAAGTAATGTAAGCTTCATGTTGCTGCTTCCTTTTGAGGAAAGGTAGATCAGAACAGAACCATCATAATCTTATGGTAACTTGGGAAGGAGCTGTAAAACTGGATAGTGGTCAGTCATATGAATGCTGGGCCTTGTGCCCTCAAAATTCTTTCCCCACCAGTTGCTTGCAAGGAAGAATTCAGATTTGTCAGGCATGTCATTTTGAAAAAATAGGGTGAGAAAAGATGTTAAAGAAACTCTTTGCTGCCTGTCAGTGGGTGGGCTTCTGGCCAGGTCGCTGGTATGGTCATACTTTAGTTGTTCTCTGATCAGCTGGAGACTGTCAGAGGGTATTTCAAGGATGTTTTTCCTTTTGAAGAGTAGAAGGATGTGAATCTTGAGGCACTAGGAGTGTCTTGTCTGTTGGCTATGGTGCTAAGGACACGTGTCTGCCCTTTTGGTTTAGGAATAGGTGGAGGCAGAGAAGCTTATGCTGTCAGGTTGATGGTGGAAGACATACCTCACTAGTGACATAAATTCCACAAGGATATTGTATCTAAAGGGATAAATAGAAGTCACTCTTAAAAGTCTGTAATTCTTTACTGTCTGAATACTTTCAGTGAATTGGGTTAGATAAAGTCTAGGGAAATTCTGGAGTAACTGGTATTAAATGTCGGTTACTTTCAACAATTCTTATCTGATGGTGTTTGGAAATTGGGAGACAGCTGAAGTGTTTTCTCTAGGTGGTCAGGAGTGCTGCTCCTGCAGCCCAAGTCAGTGCCTGCCCAAGGTCAGGAGCAGTTCCAGATCCAGAATAGGCAAAACAAGTATCTCCTTGGTAATGCTTTTGATGCTGTCCTGCCCCCGGGGAGCTGTGCTTTGGGTGGGGAAGGCTAGGGGCAGGGGTTTTGAAGTGAAGCATTGTTTAATGTGATTTTTAATGCTAAGTCAAGGTGTAGCTTCTTCCTTTTTGATATATTTCATTGGTTTCCTTAATATTTCTGCACTGATGCTTAAACACAGAACTTGTTTAATGGGTAGGAATGTATTCCAAAAGTTCAGATACTGTATCAAAAGATTGAAAGGGCAGAATTGAGTTGTGACTAAAAAAATTGACTTGAATGCATTCTACTGGTCTAGATTTATCCAGAAGTGTGGAGGTAAGTGCACAGTACAGTGGAGTTTGAAGTTTTATTAGGCTGACATTGTACATTCAAAACAATTCTTGTGTATCTCGTGAGCTTGGGCTAGAACCATTATCTGAAAGCTGTCAGGTTTTTACGATGGCGTGTGGAAAAACCTTACTGCCTCTCATTCAGTTCATCCACTTACCAGTTGTTGAATTTGCTGATGCTTAGCTCGTCCCTGTTGGCAAGAAGCTGCGGTTGGTCTCCAGGCAACGCAGGTCGGGCTCAGCATCTCCGTGCCTTGCTTGAAGAGATGAAAATTTTCCATTGCAGGGAGAGGATTTTTCCTCTTGCTAATTCTTTTATCTGGCTTTCTGTCTTGCCCAAGGTTATTGTATCTTTGAAACAATACAGGAATAGCTTTGAAGTATTAAGAGGCTCCATTTTAGAGTTTTGAGGTATAACTGCAGTTGTGCGTTTCTATAGCTTTTGTTAGAAATACCTTATTAGAATGTTATTTTGGGCCTTTCAAAGTAACTATTTTCTTTCAAAATAATTCTTTCTTCCCCACCCCCCCCTTTTTTAAAAAGCTGTACGACACAGTAACATGCTGTAAGTAGCTAGAAATTTCTCCTCCTGCAGAGTCTGAAATACTGGAAGACGTAATGGAAGCAAAATTGCTTGGTCAAATGAAGGTCTAACATTGGTTGTGTTTAACTGAGTGTTTAGGAGCTTGAAATTGTCACTGAAATCTTTTTCAACTACTTGACTTGTGTAGCACTAAGTCTTTGAAGTCCTGATGGTGTTGCAGAAAGATGGGCTGTGTTAGAATAAGGTAATTACAAAGAATAACCTTTGTAATAGGTACAGAAAGTACGCTCTTCGCTCTCTGGTTATCAGATATTTAACCTGCAGTCTTTGACGACCCAGTGTCTGGATTGCTGGTGCATATGGAGGATTGTCTATTGGAGATGGTTGGTTAGTGCCCAATTTTGCATTATTTTACTGTAAAAAGAAAGGCTTGCTTGTAAAATGGTGTTGAGTACTGAGAGTCTTCCTTTATGAAGACAAACCCTGTGCATGTGCTGTGATGAGTGGTTGGGCAGGAGACCCCACAGTGGTGGCTGGTTTGGAGCTGTGTATGTGCTCATCAGCCAGTTAATAGCTGAAACAGAGCAGGAAAGTACTGAATTCATGCAGTAGCCTTTCAACTGTACTGTTTATCTTGGTCCCTGTCTTTTAGCCTGCTGTGTTGACATCTGAAAAGTTGGAAGGAATCTGGGGGGAAAAAAATAAATTTGGATGGCTTGCTGAAATGGTTACATATGCCTCAGGTTGTTGAGATCTATAACGGAGAAGATCAAGGGCAGAAGGTACAATTATTTGTAGCTATTTTTCCTCAGAAAATCAGACTTAGAAGCAGCAAGGGTTTGGGGGGTTTATGTCAGTATCTGCACTAGAGTGAGCACAGCAAAAACATCGATTTTATTTTCTTGGAGCAGAGGGCTTTGAGCATACTCAAATAGCTATGCAGTGCTGTGATGCAGAAATTCTCTACAGTGCCTTAAATGTTATCAGGAATTGTGGGTGCTGCCTGATTTCATGCTTATTGAAGATGACCTCTTTCTTTTAACATTTGCTCTTTTCCTTTTTCATCTCTTTTTCCAGAAGAACAGTAATCTATCTGCCTTGTGTTTTAGATATATGGGGGCAATGTCATGGCAATTGATTTATTTTTTTTTCATGGTGACATCAATTAGATTAGTGTAGTTCCTTGTTACAAAGTTGAGAAATGAAACTGCTGACATGATAGACATTATCTTGATGTCTCTGAGGTGTTAGCTCTTTCAAATGGTTGATTCAATTTAACTGGGATTGTGAGGTTAAATTGATGGGTGGAGGTGTTCATACTGACACAGCTAGCATTGTAACTGGGAATCTGTTCCAGCTAATTTAGGAAAAAATTTGGATCTGACTTAATAGAAGCAGTCAATTTTCTGAAGAGACATCTGAGTATTAAAGTTAAGGGTATACTTCTAGATGGGGAGAGAACAAAATGTTTTGGAGAATCACTTCAGAATTCATGGAAATAAGTAGTCCCTCAAGGATGAGGGTTAAGTGAAGTAAGTGCTGATGGAAGTGTAGTGAGAGGACTGATACAGTTCTGTTGAAACAAAACCTTTCATGTATTTAAATGTAAATGCTGAATGGTGATTTCTTCTTCTAAAGTGCAAATAATGATTTAATATCAGTAGTTCACTTCCAAAAAATAAAATGGTCTTTCATAAGCTTGACTTCTTGAATTTTATTTTTTTTTTCCTGACAGTATGCTGGCTTTTTTAGAAATACGTAATTGGAACATGAGCACAGTGCGGATGGTGATGCTATATTGCAGGGTTTTTTAAGAGGAAAATAGGTTTCTGGCAGTCATCCCGTCTGAGCCTTCCCTTTTTGGTTAGTGATGGTTTCTCGTTGAAAACAGTTGTGCAAACCACACTTGCTTGTGCTGTATGGTCACTGACCGCCATAAAAATTGCCTGTAAAGCAACAGATGTATTTTAAGGGAATAAGACTTGCTATAGTTGTGTCACATTACCTGGGCTAATAAAACTAGCTAGCTCTTTTGCATCACTAAATGTATTTCAGCTTGTGGGGGGAATGAGACCAATACAGCCAAGCTCTTGCAAAAGCTTCCTTTATAGGTTACTGAAATTGGTAAGATTTTTTTTCAGGTGTTTTTGCACTGCTGTTTGAATATGTAAACTGTGTGAGATTAAAATGTATTAATTCTTTGACAGTGATTATTACAGTGAGCCTAATTGGCTCAGATGGTGTACTATGAGATCAATGAAACATGTAATACATAAATGATTTTTTTTAAAAAAGCATTTTTGCAGTACCATCCAGGTGTCCTTGTCCCTTTTACTAGGGAGAAACTGCTTGAAATGATGTTTAAGATGCACGTCTGGGTTGTGTTATCAGATTTCAGATGCATTTTCAGTAGTTTTAAATGTTTTGAAACATCAATACAATATAAAAAGATAATGTTAAATGTACCTCATCAACCTGAGCTGTTCTGGAGCAAAAACTCCATCCTTCGTAATTTCAGAAGTGTGGTGTCTTGGAACATACACTTGAAGAATTACTGTTAAAAATGTGTGTGGGCGTTTCAAGTCTGTCTGTCTCCTGAGGTACTTTTTGACCTTTTTCTGCAAAAAAAGATAAACTTTTTCATTTGAAGTATGTTGATGGTAAAGACGAATATACACATAAATGGGATGCATGAAGCGTAATTGTATTCTGGCCACCATTCTTCCTGTAATAGTTTATTTATAAATGATGCTTGCTTTGTGCTTCTCTGGAAATTTTTGCTCAAGGAGTTGGACTGGTTTGTAGGATTTGGGCATCTTATCTTAAATTTGACAGTTATGTCCTGTGAGCTGCTAGTACTTGGGTTTAAAAAGTATTAGGGATCAGGATTTCTGAAGGGAGTACAGAGAAAAATCTTTGAATAGTTAAGTGAATGTGATCTTTGAGCAGGACTGGACAGTGGTCCTCTTGAGCAACTTCTCAGATGTGGTAAATTGGTCACAACTCAAAGGGCCGGTCACAAAGACACAATGTTCTTTTATTGAGTGTTAGAAATACAGTTCCCAGACTGCTAAATTCATGGTAAGGAGAAAGGCATAGCCTTGGACTTACTTTAATCTTAATGCTGGAATTTCTGGAGTTTTTTGTATCTTGAATAACACTTCCATGTGTGTAATCAGCACAATGTAACTCTTGCTGTCATATTTTCAGAAGATTAAAGGCTGAATGCTATTTTGGTTTCTCCACGACAAAGGGCAGTATTGTCTTTTTATAGCAACTGGTGGTTTTAGCTGCTGGTGCCAGAATACTGTTTTAAGATGGATCAGTTTTTAAATAGGAAGTTTTAAGTAGCTTAGTTTTGGTGGTTCAGGTTTCTTAGTTTCCATGGCATTTTTACTTGGAAAAGAGGCTAGTTCTTAAATTACACAATCCCTGAAAAAAACTGCATGGGTCAGAATTGCATACTCTTTTTCTGGATGAACGTGCTTAGTAACCTGTAACTTAGCTTTTTGTTCTGGGGAGATAAAATAGCTTTACTTGAGAGATAACACTCCGGCATTTCTCCAGAGCTTGGTGTATGTGGTTAAGATTACAGATTACAAACAGTGTGGGGAAAGCTGAAAGCTGTTGCTCTTGGGGATCTTGAAATGTTAGTTGTACTGAGGTTTAAGAAATTGCAGCTGAGGGGCTGCTGTGTATACTTCTCTTAACCAAGAGCTAGAAGCTTGGAGACTGCCTTGGGTACTTGTCTTGCTTTCCCAGACAGAAGGATTGAGGATCTAGTTTTCTCCTAGTGATATAGAGCTGGTTTAAGGAAAATGGGAATAATGATAGTGCATGAAGAACAATAATAGAACATTATGCAACTTCAGAAATTTTTTTTTGTTTGCTGCCTTAATATGTTATGCTTAATGTTCTGTAATTCTTAGTTTCATTTGTTAAGGTTGTATTCAAAAGCCTTTTTGGTATTTGCTGCAGGAGGTGGCTCTGCAGCTGTGGTGTTAAATTTACAGGTGTAAATACATGTCTTAACCTGTGTGGCAGTGTTCATTTCTCATAGTGACTACTGCTGTGTTTGGGTTATATTTAGAGGAAAGCAAAACTAGAACTCCATGTTTAGAGAATAAAAGGAGACAGCATAAATATGTTGCTAGTTTAGAAAAATGTTTTGTGCTGAAAGAGTGTGTCTTTGTATAAATTTTTCAACATCGCAATGCATCATTTTTCATTTCTATACTATAGTCAGAGAATTCTCTGACTATTAAAAAAAAAAACCAAACTCTTAAGGGTGCTGGCTTTACCCCCTTCAGAAGTTCATAGCAGAACAGGATCTTGAATGCAGCACTTGGGAGTAACACTTTACTGTTACAGCCAGTGTTGGACTGTCCTCACACTTCTTTCGGTGGAGGGGGGGAAAAAAGATCTAGAGGATTAGTACCTTTAGGTGTGACATAACTGACATGAGGTCCTCAGAAGAACCTAAGCCATTTCAGGATGTTTTTCTGCAGTTTTAAACTGCCTAGAGATTTTAAAATTATTTAGTGTTTCTTGAAGGTAGGTTAAACTTAAAACATTTACAAAGATGTTGGAACATGTTTTTTTAAAACTAAATACTATTTTAGCTGTTTGGCTTGTCATGTGCCAGTGATAGGTGAGCTCTGACATAGCGCATAGAATTTTCTTGAGATCTAATGCCAGCGGTTGTTACTCAATTTTATTGTTAAGTTCTTCCAGTAATACAGCAGGAAAAATGTATATAACTTGATACAGGGAGTACCTCTAATTTGTATGGAGGAGGGAAAGGGATGCTGCTTTAATATATTGAACTAATGAATAGATACTTTCCACCCAATAGTTAAGCATCCGTTCTTTTTTGGTGGGAATCTTTTGTTTGCGGCCTAATGTTAAGTATACGATTAGCTTTCTACCTTGATGGGCCAAGACTGCTATCCAGTTAGCTCTGTCATGATTCCAAAGGGTTTTGCAAACATAGCTTGTTGAAAGTTTATATATGAGTTCATGTATAATTCTGGGTTCCTAGATTCAGCACTTTTTGTGTGATTAACTAAAGGATTTTTTTTTTTCCTTTTTATCTGGAGGAGTTCCTTTATTTTTCCAAACTACAGCAATGTGGTGCTGCAGTTACCAGCTATTTAATATGGACAGATTAAAAAAAAAAGAAAACAAAATTAGATTATATCAGTGAGTCTAACAAAAAGGTGGTTTCTTTTACTGGTCTAGTCCAAGCACCCTATGTTGAAGAAGCAGCAGAATTTTCTCTTTTTTTGGCTTTTTGCGTCTGTAGGTGGTTACGATAGACTCATCACTATAGTGCCTGACTCCCATAGCCCTCATGATTTATCAGTGAGGGCTATAGCAAAAGTATTTCTGCTTGGAAATGGAATACACATGTAGTCTCAGTATGTAGGTGTGGAGGAGTTGCATTTTACTCTTGGATTTGCAAGTGTTCCTGCTGAGTATTTTTACAAAACCTCTTGCTTACTCATCTTTGAGCACTAAGTCATGTGGAGATAACTTGATGATTGTTACATTGATTGACTTGCTGCAGAAGAGCTTAAGTAACCTTACTTGCATAGAAATTTACAGCTCAGCATCTTTTTTTTGCTATCACAGCCACTTGGGTTTAAAGTTCTACTTAATGAAGAAGGAGGTTTTTTTTCCCCCTCACTCTAGTCCTTTAAAGTAAGCTCAATGGAGTGGTTTTCTGAAGTATCTTAGAGGTCTGGGTGTTTCCAGACAGTAGCCAAATATGTTAGCAAATGTTGCAAAGACCTACAGCACGTTGCTGCCTTGTGTCATGTTTTCTTCTTGCATTTAGAGAAAACAGAAAATGCCAGCTAAAAAGCAACGTGTTCACCTGTCCGATGTCTTCCACCCCCATGTACACACTTGTTACTGTGGCACTGCTCCTCTTCCCGCGTGAAGTTGAAGGATATTAAATCTGCTGTATTAAATTTGCATTGCTTGCTGTTTAGGGGACAGTGTTTTGGTTTGTTTTTTTTTTAGAACAAAAATAAATCTGAGAATTGACAATGTCGATGCACGCTTGTATTGAAGATAAACTTTTTATTTAAAACTAAGTACCAGAATAAGTATTTGCTTCCTGTAATCATGCAGAATAGTTAAGGCTGTTATTAAGGCTTTTCCCAAAACCATAGGATTCATATGAGCACATCATTATGCAGGCTCTGCATTTCAACCCTAATGGGATAAAAGTTCAAAGTTGTAGCTTTTATTGCTTAAACTTGGTTATATTGTTACTATTGAAGATACAAAAGGCTTCAACAGCCATCCTGGTGTGGGACTTGCTTTGTATTTAGAGGTATAGTAAGTCTTCACAGCTAGGAATTTATTAACATTTCTGATGAATGCAGAGGTCTTTTTTTCCATTAAGAATGAAAACATGTATTATAGAGGGTTTGCTCCCTAATCTACATGCAGTTAATCTTTAAAACAGAATCAGAAATATAAAATTACATTTTAAGGCAGCTGACTGAATGCTAGAGGATTTGAGTATCTCCATTCTAATCTGGAGCAGAACACATCAGACAGTAACTTCAATTCCTGGGCCAAGTACAACTAAAGGGAATGTTAGAAGCACTTTCTTACCAGTGTTAGACTAGGCAAATTTGCTAATAAAATAGTGTTATGTGTAGAGGAATGGTATTGGTTTTCATCAAAATGAATCACAAGTTGTGCAAGAACTTTGAGTCTGAGCATGTTTAACATATCTAAGGTTTTTAATACTCTGGTGTTTGTATCTTGTGTTCTTTGATTCAAGGAATGTACCTTGCTATTTGGAATGTACCTTGCTATTTGTAAACGAGCAGAATACTTGGAATATGTAGTTTGGTGGCATAAGGACTTGTAAAATTCCTGTAACTATTCCTGTTTGCTAAGTGTATTGTAGGTTCTTAAAGTGTGTTTATTCTGCTTTAGTTGTGAGGGGCCTTTCTCTTTGAGCATTGTAATGGCTTACCAACTCAGACCTGAGGTAGGTACGTACCTTTTTGGTTTTGTGCATGAAACAATGGGTGCACACAAACCTACTGTACACTTTCCACATGATAGTTGCATTTTCCCATGTCCTTTCTCAGCTGGTACTCGTTTCTTCCTGAGTATTCTTTGAGTTGAAGCAGCTTTCTCTTTGGCTTCTCTAATGGGTCACTAATAACACCTGTCTTTAATAACACCTGTCTTTTTTTTTTTTGCTTGTTTGCTGGCTGTGCCATTTCTGTTTTCTTGGAACCTTGGGAAGAAGCTTAGTTTTGTCTGGTTCAGTGGGGTTACAGCGTCCTACAGCAGCTCTGCTCTGAAGGTAGCTACCCGGTCAGCTTCCTTCTTTGTGTTACCCAGTGAACTGAGAAAAGGACAGGCAGAAAGCTTTGCTGCCTTGCTATTTCTGTCACTGTAAAGCTGACTTTACAGCTATTTGGATCTGCAGATATCACCCGAAGTAAAAAGTCAGCACTTGAGAGAAACCAGGTTTTAACAGACTGCTTAGGAGGGCAACTCTGCTATTACAAAGTTTTAGGAAGAGGTGTTATTTTTGAGATTGTTATGAAGGAAGGAACTGCTGCATAATTGAGAGCTGTGCTTTCCAGAGGATGTGTGTGTTAGTGCAGTTATGTACGGGACTAAGTCGAGTATCTGTAATGACATGAAATACCTTCCAAAGAATGCTGTCAATTGAGATTAATATTCAAAGCCTGAAAACATGAGTTCATTGCCGTATTCTTTCAGTGGTCATTGTCACAGATGTTTGAGAATAAGATGTGTATATGTCTTCTGTTTTCGAGATCGGGGTTTTAAACATCCTTTGCTGCTTACTGCAGTGACATTGCTCAAGCTATTGTTATTGTGTCTAGACAAGTTTTTATTTGCTTCCTTCAAGTTACGTCAGATTTCTCTTAAATGCTTGACACGTGAAGGAATAGTACATCTGCTTTTTTTGGCTTATGTGTCCTTTGAACAAAAGATCTTAGCCAAAGGCGTTTAAAAGCACATAGAAGGAAAAGGGCAGGGTACTACGCTGAGCCTGCATTTGGTATCTGGGAAAATTGCCTAAAACCAGCTGTTTTGTGCTCTTTCTTGCCCAAAGAGCATTGAAAACAGAGTGTGGAATCAGAGGAAAGGCAGTGAAGAACTATATTGTGCTTTTGCTGGTCAACATTGTTGTCACTTGAAGCTGTTGGTCTTCGCTCAAAGTTTTTATTTTGAAGGAAGTGCAATCAATTTAACATGTTTGTGAGGTTGTTTATGGAAGTAAGATGCTTTGCACTGCTTCATTTGTAAGTATTTCTGATGGGCATTGCAATTGTTCTGCAGGTTCTGTTGTTAATCTGAGTGATAAGATTCCCTATATGAGGTAGAGCCAAAATGACAAACAAATTCTGATTATTTGTAGTGGTAGTGTTAGAGCATGCAGCAGGAAAAAAAACCTTAAGATCTTACTCAAAGGTTTTTTTGCAAATGAATGAAAACAATTTTGGATGAAAACAAACTGAATTTGAGGTAAGCAATGCTTCTTATCTTGAAAGGTTAAAATATATTGTTCAAAGAGCACACTAAAACCTCTGGATTCATAAAATCTAAAATATGGACAAGATTGTGCGGGCTTGCTGCTGCCGCTTTGAGCACTATTGCTCTGTTCAAATCATACATGCGTTATAGGCTTATAAGAAGTCAGTAAATCGCTTTGTGCAAGTAAGGAGCTTGGTTAAAGTCTTTATAGCAAGGAACTCATTGCTGACACTGTTCAGCAGTCCTTGCATATAGGTTTATACTGCATAGCTCTATCAGTACAATTTTTTTTCAGCAGGGGCACATACTACAAACATCTTGTAGTGGAAACAATATATGGGAGTTGCACTGTGTTTTGGAAGGTAAAAACAGAAGGAGAGCTTACTAATACAGGCACAGTAAACTCATCTTTACTTGTGTGAGTTTACATCTTTGTCTCTGGTAGATTCACATTTACCTTGTACTCATGCAGACCCGGTACACGGTGTTTGACTATGTATAGATAATTTTAACATATCCTTGGGGGGGGGGGGGGGGGGAGAGAAAAAAATCCAAAATGCACAAACAAAAAAAACCCAACCAACAACCCAACCCAACAACCAAACCAGCCCTGCCTAAATATTTCATAACTGATATGCTATTGAAAAACCTTGCTGCTTTGTCCCTCGAATGGGAAGTTACACTGTGTGATGTGCTGCCAGATGTTACTTTTTCAGGAAACGGTGAAGTAGCATGAGTAGTCCTGTCCAATTCTGTGCTTGGCAATTCGTTGCAGAATGAATGTGGTGTGCCATGTGCAGGTTTTGTCCAGACCACTTGGGCATATATATGAAAGTAAACAAGTTGAGCTGGTGCTAATGAGCTCCCTGAAGATGTGCTGGGTAAACAAGGTGTTGTGCATTATTTGTGTTGGAGGTGCTTTTTGCTGGAGAGTGATTTCTGTAAACATCTGCAAGACTTAACTCCTGATGCAACTCTGATGCAGTAGAACTAGGACTAACCAGGTGTTTGAGGTTAAGGGATGTTGTGGGGTACTTTCTCAGTTTGAATCTCTGCAGCTGCCCATCAGTGTCTCTGCGTCGGGGTAATTAGGAAGGTTGCCACAGAATGGCAGTGCTGGCTTGGAAAGAGTGGCTTTTGTAACGCTGATGTACTGTGACACTGTTAAAAGTGGCTGTGCCAAGGTAAAGAAAGCTCTGTCACCGCAAGATCATGTACGTGTCTAACTGTGCTGCCCAGTGAAAACCAGCACTCTTATGGCTTTTCCTGGGAAATTCCAACAGACTGGAGGCATTGTTGGCTCTAGGAGGTCCTGATGAAAACTCTTGAGGCTTGTAAAATTACTGGTGCATTAGACAAACACAGACTGAGGCTTAAAATTTCTCTAATAGAAAATGGAAGTAACTCTCAGTCAGCGCTTACTCAGGAACTAATGTGGCTTGCTGAGTGTGGGTTTGGTGAAAGCTTGAAGTATGTTACACATCTGCTGGTAAGTCAACTTGCAGTCGAGTCTTACGTGAGGAGCAGCGTGGCCCTGCCTGCAGTGAGCGGTGCTGCGGGGAGCCATCGGGCAGGTCTGTGACTCTGAGGCACTAACAGTGCCATCTGACGGCGACAGCTGCCGGGGTGGGTCGGGCTGCCTGGTACTGGAGGTCACACCGGGGTACGCGGCTTTCCACACTGTCTGGGCACCGCGGTGTTGCTCAGCTTGGATGTAGTTAGATAGCTTTTTGGAAGTGGCTCGTGTCCGGTGTGAGACTGAGAGGATTTTACCTGTATGTCTCTAAGTTGTCAAATTGCTGATGCTGAGGTAGATGAGGAACTTCTCTGGGGATGCAGTAGCTGCATTATGGAAAAAAACCCCAAACCACTAGGAAATTAACAGCATACAAATAGAGATGGAAAGCTTACCGGTTTTGCTCTAATCTTAAAGTGTAGAGTGCCAGAGTATTGTTTCTGGTAAAAGATTAAATTTTGCATACTCTTGCAGAGGTGGCCTGAGTTTTGTTTTCTGTATTAAATAATAACATTTTTAAAAAGAAAAATTTTAAGAAATTAAAAAAAAAAAGTCTGTCAAATAAGGCTTTTGAAAGAAGTGGGGGGGAGCTAGCTGGTGCGTAGCAAGTAAAATTCTATTGATCTGTTTTGTTACCCTTAGGTGCAGGTAAACATTCCAGGAGCTGGGGTTCAATTGATTGATCTGTTGTTTCTTTAAGCGGTTTAGTTTAATTAATGCCCTTATGTACAGGGCATGCTGTAGGCATCTGTAGTTCTGTTGGTGACACTGCTTTAAGCCTGCAGGTCTCTGCTTTTCAAGTTAATGTAAAGCTGCTAAATATCTAAGGAGGACAAATAAAAATAGACCTGTGACCTAGAACACTTTGTAGTCTCTTTGAATTAAATGCATTATTGTTCGTGTAATGATCTTCACACAAAATAAGTAAGAGGCTGTTCTTAGCTGCAAAAAGTTAATCATTAAAGCTCAAGTCTAAAATTAGAGCAACTCGACTTAAAACATCACTGGAAGGTAGATACCAGGACAGTCATGTTTTGGTTTTTAGTTTTGCTCCTTTAATTGCATATTGAAATGCAAGTTGCGTGAAGCTGGGGGCTGGCGGAACGGAGCAGTGTGTGGTCACGGGCAGGGTTGGCAGCTTCTTGGGGTGCAGGTGGCACAGAACACCCTGCCATCCGCTGCGTTTGCGTAAAAATAAGTCATTGGAAAATTGCTTATTAGCATTATGGTTTTTAGCTGAAAAGTTAGCATCTGTGTAATATCTTAAATATCTGACATATTGTGAAATGTGTGTCCAGGCTGGACCTCGGCAGGTATCTGTGATTGCTGTCACTGTCTGGAAGGGAGGAATCGGAAATTTGGGTTTAATTACAAATTTCGGGCTGGCCTGGGGTGTGCGCTGCTAACGTTTGGCGGCGGGTGGGGGGGTGTGTGTGTGTCGTTGGGAGCGGTGATGCGTCTGGCTCTGAACGGGCGCTGGAAGGCTTTAGGCGTAACTTGAAGTAGGGCTCGCCGGGACTTCACATCAATATTTTTTTTTTATTAAAACGGCAACAACAAAGAGGGCCGGGAGTTTTACCCGCCGCTCGCCCGCTGACGGGCTGCGCATGCGCGACCTGGGCGAGGGCGCCGTGGGGCTGTCCGCCCCGCCCCGCGGAGGCTCCCATTGGCTGCGCGCGCTGAGGGGCGTGCCCGCGGCGTGCCTGCCTGGCTGCGCCCCGCGCCGGCCCGCAGTCGGCCGCCTCCGTCGAGCGAGCGGCACGCGCAGCTCCGCTCCGCTCCGTGGCGGCGCTCGGCCTTGCTTACCTGGCCTCAGCGTGCGGGGGACTGACGGACCGGCGCTCTCTTGTGCTTGTCTTAACAGACTTGTGAACCGGAATAAACCTTCAAGTCTCGGAGGCTTCTGGCTCTGAACTGCCTTTGCTACTGTCGCCTTCTTCTGTCTAATGTGCTACAAGGATGAGCCCAGCATTTGGAGCTATGGAAGTGGAGCACTATTCCAAGGGAGTTCTGCTCGAGCCTTTTGTCCACCAGGTTGGAGGACACTCCTGTGTCCTCCGGTTTAATGACAAGACCATCTGTAAACCCCTTATTCAGAGGGAACACCAGTTCTATGAGACTCTCCCAACAGAAATGCGTAAATTCACTCCGCAATATGAGGGTAAGTTATCAAACCTTGGGATGGGGTTGGGCTTTCTGTAAATACAAGCGTGCTGTGCTCTCTGTTATCTCTGAAATCTCTTCTGTGTGGAAGAGATTTTAGGGTTTTCTTTTCATGTATTTTGATGTTGTCTGAGGCAGGCTGTGGAGATGCAGGGTGGAAATGCTTGCCAAGTTGGTGTTTGGGCTGACTAACAGCATTAGAGTAGAGCAGCTCTGCTGGTGATAGCCCATATATCTCCCTTAGGCACAGGTAAGTAGCTAACAGCTTGTGAATGTTTTCAGTGATTCTCTGCTGCTTTTTGTGTGGATTTCTGATATTCTTTTTTTGCCACTTGTTTCATGTTTGTTTACAGGGATTTTGTAAGATTGGTTGACAGTGTTTTGTGTAAGCTTAGCTGTGGTCTCTTGGTTTTGGATTTCTCCTCTGACTCTCATTATGATTGCAATAAATACATGTCAGTAAGGTGTCTTGTTGAATATTTGCAGTGCTGTTTCTGCCATTAAGGAAATGAAAATTCATGGCATTTAGGTAGGCAAGGATCAAGTAGCCGTGATGAGGCTGAGTCAGATGTTATGTAGGAGTGGAAATTCCAGTTCTCCTAAGAATTGTGCTAGTTAACAGAAACACTTTTCATTCTCTTTGCTATTCCGTCAACTGCTGCCTGGTGATTAATAGATAATGTCTGAAGCACTTTTTAAAATGGAGTTGCTTTTTAAAGCACATTTATTTTAACAACCGTAAGGGTGATCAAGTTTTGCATACTGTTTGTGAAACTGGCAGAAGACTTCAGAGGAGATGTTTCAAAGTTAATACACCCTGCACGCTTACAGAGACTTTTTGATGCATCAGACTACAAGTTCTGTTGGACTGAAAGAAAATGTGATCTTTGAATGACACTTCTCCAAATGTAATAGAAGAATTGTACTAGTGTGTATTGGCATTTTGGGGAGCGTGGGGAGGGATTTAGGGGTAATGGGCCTCATTTGGTCCATCTCTGTGATTTTATTCTTTTTCCAGGATAAAGCCAAAGGCCATTTGCTAGCCAATTCCCCCCTTTTTTCCTGTTGTCCTTTCCTTTGTGGCAGCAGGACTGTCAGAGCTGTGCTCCTTGCCCCAGCCTACTGTAGGTCTCAGAGCCGCCTGCCCTGCTCAGAAGTGCTGAGACCTCTCCCCTAGCTAGCGATGAGCTGCAAGAACTGTGCAGACTGATTGATTTGAAAATAAAGAGAGAGGACTGAAGAATAAAATTAAAAACAATTCAGAAATTGTGGCTTCTTCATTAACCACTGAAACTTGGTAATGTAGCACTGAGTGCATCTGCATCTGTCAGTGTTCCACTAAGGCTCTTAAAATGCAATGCAGTACTCTAGAGACTCTTGAGGGGAGGTTGAGAAAAAAACAATGCTTTCAAGTTTCACCATGTTTCTGTACCAAAAATTTGTTTTGTATTGCATTTTTGTTACTTATTTTACAAGATTTCTGCATACCCAGTATCAATAAAATATATTCCAAAAATGAGAAGAAAATGTGTAATTAAACGTAGTGATTCTAAGTGGAAGCTTTTGGACTAGTTTCTATTGTAATGTGATGTCTTCCTTGTTGTTTTGCTCTACTTGCAAATCTTTCCTTTCCCCTGGGAATCTATTAACCAAATCTTGTTTGGATAAGTGCTTTTTGCTTTGCTGTCATGCAAAACTGAAAGCTTTTGATATGGGGGGGGGGGGGGGGGTCGTGCAGGTCACTTTTCACAGCAAGATGTTAACAAATGTTCTAAATCTCATTTAGGGTCAGACCAGTCAGGTGTTTTAATAAAAACTTTTATTGATTGAAATTGTGTCCTGTTATTATTTGATTCTTGACTGCATCAGAGAGAGAAAAGAACCTTCTGTATCACTGTTTTGTCAATATGATAAATTGTCTTTTGTGAGGTGTCACTTTTGTCTAGGTCTTTTGATATTTGTTAGGTTGGCAGATGAGGTTTGTCCTGTGGCAAGATAGAAACTAAGGACTGGGGTAAGAGAAAAAACGCAAAAGTTGCTATATTTTTAGTGTAAAATCATGCATTCTAAAAGGCTTCCTTGTCACTTCAGCAATTCAAAGCTGTCTGTGTCCTTTCTCTCTTCAGGTGTGGTGTCGGTGAGCTTTGAAGAGGATGAAGATGGAAACTTGTGTCTAATAGCATATCCATTAAATGGGGACCATGATAACTTAGAAAACTTAGATAATTCTGACTGTGAACCCAAAAGTAAGCTGTTGCGATGGACTAACAAAAAGACAATGTTGTTAGAAAATGAGAAGATATCTAAGGAATGGGTCCGACAGCATAGGAAAGAGGAAAAAATGAAAAGGTAAGTTTGATGGGGGGAACTGGGATGCAGAGTGTTGAAGAGTAAATTTTTTTGCTGTCAGATGAGCATCTGGCCTCTAGAATTCCAGAGAATTCTCCAGAACTTTCTTTGCTTTGCTTGTTCTTTTTGGTTTTCCTGACCTCTTCAGTGCAGTTAGGTTCAGTAGTGAAACTAGTATGTCCTCAGCCCAGTAGTGTGTTGAGTCTTTTCTTCTTCCCCCTGTTACCGGTCAATTGAAAAAGTTTTCCTCAATGTTATTTTTGAAGCTTCCAGGGAAAACCAAACGAAAACCAATGCCAGAACAAAAAAACCCAAAGACCACCAACCCCAAATTCACAAAAAACCAAACCAAAACTCATCTGCAAAAGCCCAGTAGTTGTAAAGAACAAACAAACAAAACCACAAACAACAAACCCCACACAGAAATTTCAGTGTTACTACACATGGCACACTTCTTGTAGGAATCTTGCTTTATCCCTGTTAGTGACACATAAATGAGCGAGGTGAAATGTTAATTGTGCCCACTGTAAACTGTGAGCCATGGTGTATTGTGCTAAAAATGGTGACCTTGGCAAAGGATAAATCTTAAAGCATATTGCTACTCCTTGCGTTACATGCATTTGAAGGTCAGGAGTATGGAAGTAGAATTACTGCATGTTTTGTAATGTTTGGCTATATGCTAATTTATATTAATATACAAGTAGCTTTATAGAGGTTGAAATACTACTGATGGGCAGCTTGTCTTCTTGCACAGAGCAGAATAAAGCTCATGCTAGCTGTTAATGAAGGCGAGCAACATAGTTTGTAAAGTTAAATCCACTGACAACCCCTTTAAAGTGCTTATTTTTCTACTTGTCCTCTCATTTGCTGCTTCATTCTGTTTTCTAGTCACAAATTGGAGGAAGAATTTGAGTGGCTGAAGAAATCTGAAGTCTTGTATTACACTGTAGAGAAAAAAGGAAATGTCAGTTCACAGTTTAAACACCATAATCCTTGGAGCATGAAATGTCACCAGCAGCAGTTACAGCGGATGAAGGAAAACGCAAAACACCGGAATCAATATAGTATCCTTTCCTGAAAATACCTCATAACAATGGAATGAGTAGGGCTCTACTTTTTTTATTTCTTCGACATGCCAAATAAAGTACAGAGCAGGCTTAACTGCAGTCTGGAGGGACTCTCTGAAGCCATGAATTATTTGGTGACTTTGAAGGGATTGGCAGAACTTTCCAGAACACAGGCTTTTACAGCATGTAATAAAGTAGCTTTATTGGCTACTAGGAAATTCAGATAATCAATTATACTAACTGTAGATTAGTTAGTAGATGGGTTTTACAACATACTGGTTGGGTTCTTCTACGAAAACAGCTTACTAATGAGAGCTTTCAAAGGAGAAGAGTTCTGTCACTTTCTGTTACTGTTTTGGTATTGATGTTCTTAAAAACTAGGGTCATCTTTCCCTTTTCAGGAACTTCTTAAATATAGGAGATACTCCAGTGCTTGGAGTTGTCTGCTTCTAGTAGTCTCTTTTTAATAAGCCTTTTTGATAAAAGCTGAATAAACTGTCATGTAGGATTGGAACATGAGAAACTAAAAATAGTGACTGAATCCATGAATGCTGAAGCACACCGATTTTGTGCTGTGGAACCACAGGCAAACATCTCCAATCTGTGTGTTCTGTGGAAAAAAAAATAGTGCTGTGTGCAGGGTTGGATGCAACTGACACATCCTGCAAAAATATGAATACCTGTGTACTTAGGTAAACAAATTCCTCTTATCTGAGGGCTTTCAGTGTGAATGCATTACCAGAACATCTCTGACTAATAAACTGTTCCAAATGATAGAAAGCATTTCGTGGCTGGTATCATCACTGTTTCACTGTAGATGATGATTAAATTACCAAAGTAGAGGAGTGATCTCTCTGGAGCAGCATTACTACAGATATGCTGTATTCTGAAGTGCTTTTTAATTTCTGTGTTTCAGAGGGTGTTGTGACAATGCCTGACTTGTAGGGTTTTTTTGTGGGTTTTTTTTTTTTTGGGGGGGGGGGGGGCGGTGGTGAATGGTAACTGAAGCACACAGAATCTTATTTTTCCACAAAAAATGTCTTGCTAGACAGGAAATACTTCATAATTCTAAGTCAGCTGCCAGATTATATTTCTGTGTGACCCTGGTTACTTTTTTTTGCTCAATGTGGAAATTCACCTGTTTTTAGAGACGAGTGAAAGTGGAGCTGGATATCCCCTCTGCTTTATGCCAAGCTTATGTAACTATTTTATGATAGGCTAGGCTACTATGCACTGGGCATGTTTGGGGTGTGTGTAAAGTTAAGACTGTGGCACTGTAAAATCTGTGATAAGGGCTTTAAAACCTCTGTTCCTTATAGTGTGGATTGTTCCTTAACTAATCAGAATTCATTTTGCTGGAAAACCTAACATCTCGATATGAAGTACCGTGTGTGTTGGACCTTAAGATGGGAACCCGACAGCATGGAGATGATGCATCAGAAGAGAAGAAGGCTAATCAGATTCGCAAGTGTCAGCAGAGTACATCAGCTGTTATTGGAGTACGAGTTTGTGGCATGCAGGTGAGAAGAAAACTGATGATGTGTAGGGCAACAGACTCGCATCCATTTTTGTTAGTGGAGTTTTTGGCTTACGTAGTTGTCCCATGTGTCACTGTCCTTGAGTTGCTGCACTTTTCCTTCAGTGAGGGAATGAGGCCTTCCAGTGTCACTTACTAGTTGAAGGTGGCAGCATGTGCAAGAGCAGTCTGCAGCACGCGTTCCACATTAGTGAGTGCATTCTCTGAGTATAAAAAGTCTCCTGCACAGTAGCAGCAATTCAAAGCTGTGTAGTAAATCACTGGTTCAATTAATGTTTCAAGATAGCGTAGGAAACAGCTGAAAGGGGGTCTGCCAGTACATGCATTGTGAATAAAGCATGTGGAAATTTGGCAGAATGTTAAGTAATCTTCTGTCTTGTAGACTTTGCAAAGCCCCACAGATCTTTGACCACTTTAAGTAGACTTGTTGCAAAGTGCAGATGAGAAGTGGCTTGATAAATGTGATAAGACTCGTGGCCAAATAAGGAGGTAGAGTTCTGTGGACTTTCACCTCAGTTTTTTGTTTACTTGCTTCTGTATTCCTAGAGGGACAAATGGGAAACAACTTGTTTGTATTTGAGGATTTTTCCGAAGCCTCTCTCCTCCCAACCAGTAGATTCCAGGAATGCCAGCAGTGTTTGCTAGGACTTGTTCCACAGCATGACTGTTGGCACATTTGGTGTTCAGTTCACTGTTTAACTTTGGGGAAAAGCACAAGGCAGAAAGGGAAGTGTAGAGGCTGCATTTCTAACCGCAGCGTGCTGGGATTTGAGCGGGGCCTGCTCCTCGTTTGCCTTCCAGTATAGATCTGTGCTGGAAAACAAGAGGAACTTTGGAGGCAGCTGCAATCCTTACTTGACCCAGATGTTTAGGCATTATTGAGCCATGTGTTGTACAGACTGCTCTCCTGTAGGAAGGAATCTTCCTGCAGGAGCACCTCTGACTTTAAATACAGAGGATTATAGGGCACACCTTAGTCTTATATAGGAGTGTTTGCAGTCTCTTAGTTTGGGGTTCTGGGAATCAGCTGGTACGTCTGTGAGCAGAGGCGGGTAGTGAGCTTGGATGAGTGGCAGTGGTACAAGTTGTAGCTTGACTTTGGGAGATCTTGGCCACAGCTTTCCTAATCTCAGTTAATCTCCTCATTCTTACATCCCTGGTGGAGAAGCTCAAGTCTATACTGAAGGAATTTTCCATTTCCTCCGTGCCTCGAGTTTCACAGGCACTGCTGAATCTGCTGTAAGCAGTTTCTGTAACTGTGCAAGAGCAGTTTTGTGTGGTATGTCATCTTGTAAAAGTGTTCTGGAGCATGTCTTCCCTCCTCCCCTGGCTTTGAGTCAGTATTACCAGCAATTGTAACTATTTCTTTTCTCTTGTGTTGTGTTTGTATATGCAGGTCTACCAGGCAGGCACTGGCCAGCTAATGTTCATGAACAAATACCACGGAAGAAAACTCTCAGTCCAAGGATTTAAAGAAGCACTTTACCAGTTCTTTCATAACGGCAAATACCTGCGCAGGGAACTCTTTGAATCTGTCATTAAAAAACTGACTGAACTCAAGGCTGTCCTAGAGAAACAGGAGTCTTACCGCTTCTATTCGAGCTCCTTGCTGATAATTTATGATGGAAAGGAAAGGCAGGAGGTTGCTGTCGACTCAGACCCAGAGGACTTAGAGGACCTTTCAGAGGAGTCTTCAGATGAGTCAGCAGGAGCATATGCCTACAAACCAACTGCTAGTACTGTTGATGTCCGTATGATAGACTTTGCCCATACAACCTGCAAATACTATGGAGAAGATAGTGTGGTGCATGAGGGCCAAGATACGGGTTATGTTTTTGGACTTCAGAATTTAATAGATATTATTAAAGAAATAAGAGACGAAAGTAGCGAATAAACAGTGTTGAATGCACATCAGTAGAAAGCACTATTGCGACTCTTTGTATTCCAGAATTATTGGCCACTTTCTGGTGGTAGGAATCTTTACAGGCTCTGCAGGGATGGTCCTGCCAGAGTCAGACTTGTTCAGAGGGCATTTACTTATATTGGTGCTGGACCTAGCACTGGCAAAACTTGGTATCCTTATTTATTTTAACTTTCTTAAACATTCCATATTTGATTACTCAGATACCTCTGTTATCCCTGTGTGTATACGTTCCAATAAAATTCTTTTTGTTCGTTGTAAGTGATGCTTCTGTTGTTGCTGGTGACTGAGGAAGAGATGAAGCTCAGATCTTTCTGGTGGCGTAACGTGAAGGCAGGGTGTGTGACAGCAATGCTTACTTGCCTTGTGAGACCGTGTGTGGAATAGCACTTCTGTTCTGAGCCTCCTGTCAAGACCAATGAACAAGTCCAACAGAGAGCCACCAAACTGGCGGGGGCTGGAGCAGCTAACCTTTGAGGAGCGACAACAGAGGGCCTGCCTAGATAGGGGGAAAAGATGGCTCAGAGGGACCAAACGGTGGAAGGTTGGATGGGAGACCCCCAGGAGGTCCCTGCTGGCCAGAATGATACGTGAGAAGTTGTCTCCTAAAATCTCCAACAGCCTGTTTCCTGGTTTGGGATCTTGTAAACTAGATCTCATGCTGTGTGACCCCTTTCTAGAGAGCTATTGATGCTTTTGAATCTAAGCTGAGCCAAAATACATGTAGAACTGCAGGATTAGCTGCAATGGCAGCAGCTAGGGGAGAGCTACAGAGCCTGACAGGTATCCTAAGCTGCTTAAAAATCTTACTTGGGACAAATAGTCTGGGAGGGTCAGGGAAAGTGAGAGGACAGCTGACAGACCCGTTTTTAGACAAATGACTTCTCCCCTTGTGAAGCTTGTAAGTCACTGGGATACTGCAAAGGAAAATGGGTGTGGAAGCGCTGCATGCGGGGCTGTTGTTGCCTGTTAAAGTTGCCCAGGGTGAAGCAGCTGGTGTGTGTAGAAGTGAAGAGCCTGAGGCGGCAGGTGATGGCAACAGCATCTTGCTGGCCAATGCTTTGGCTGCTCGTAGGCGTGCTGAGGAGAGGTGGGATGTGACGGGAAAGCTGCGGATCTGCTGGTGGAAGGTCACCCTCTTAACCGGCTGTAGCCCTGCAGCTTTAGATTCATACTCCCCAGCCGTTGCTATCAAGTTTTCCTGATCAAAGTCTCTCTGATGGCTGTCCTGTGCTCTTTTGTACTTTTTCAAGAGTTTTTTTACCTTTGCTCTTACATTAGTTTGTGGTTGCTTGTTTTTTGTTTGTTCCATAGTGTTCAGGCACAAACTGATGTCAGTATGAACACAGGTTATAATTATTTTTAAATCTTACAGTCAGCTCACTATTTTATGCCTGCACATGGAGGATTTCCCTGTGAGGTAGGTTTGTTGATCCTTAACTTACCATTTTTTTTGCTCCTTCAGGAGTCGCCAGTGCTGGGTGCAGCTGACAAGAGCCCCCTGAGCTGCTCCTGGCATTGGCTGTAAAAAATCTTTGGGGAGGGAGGATGGGGCTGTTAATTCTTGGTACTTTCTATTGCAAAATGCTTTGGGCAGTGATCAGCAATGCTTCCTGCCTGCTGTCCCCAAGATGTGCTGTAGGTGTGAGTCAGAGTGGCTGGCACAGATTGATGTCAGGGTCAGGGCTGCAACTGTTCTGCTTGGGATGCGACGACCTCTGCAAAAGAGCTAATGATGATCCTCCTCTTGCTGGTGCTGCGTATGAGTAAGCCTGCCTGTGCAGATTCATCTGATGTACGATTTGACTTTGTAGTCTGAAATTAGCAGGGATAAAGTCCTCTAATGTACTTGTGTTACGTAGGAACTCTGGAGGGAATTCATAAAATCCGATGAGAACAATCGCATTTGCTCTGATGCAAGCTGCCTCCAGAACAAGTCCTCTTTGTGTTGCTGCCTGCGGGCAGGGCCCTGGGTACGGGCAGGGAGCTGCCCTCTCACACCCGCTGCCAGCAGGGTGGGCTTGGGACCTGGGCTCAGACCAGTACGGTGTCAGCAGCCAGACCCGGAGCACTGGGGGGCACATATAATGATGAAACCCCAGGTGGAACGGGTGTTGCTGTAGGAAGGTAAGGGACAAACCTGTCCCCTGTCCCTTGAGGGCCTTGGCCGGCGCTGCTCAAATCCTTTTGCCAATATTGTCTGAGGATTAGTGGAGACCGTGCCAGCGCCGCGAGGCAGTGAGGGGGCTGGGAGCTTCCCGGGCCTGCAGCAGTGCGAGGCGGGGAGTGGGGGCAGAGATTATTTTTTTTTTTTTAATTACTATTATTGGTTGCTTTAAAAGATGAAAGAGCGAACTGTCAGGAGGAAAAATCTCCCTCACCTGCACTTTGCTCTAAATCACGGGCGTCCTGGTCCAGACTGTGTCCTCGAGGGTTAAAGAGGGGGCGACCCAGGCAGCCAGTCTCTCTTGAATGACATCTTGCAAAGTTCAAGAGCAGGTTTGTTTTCCTTCCATGCTGTGCTGCACAAATCCCTCGGAGCAATTCCTTGTGTTTGTGGAAAGGCGATTGCGTAACTGCCAGCCTGGGACACTGGAGCGGGAGCGGAGCTCCTGCGGCCCCCGCCTGCCAGCAGCCCTGCCGCCCGCCCGTCACCCCTGCGCCTGGGCTGCTCGGGGACAGGAGTGGGACGAGCAGGTTACGGGTCTGGGGAGGGCACGTGCGGGTGCCCGGGGGCTGCCTGCCCGTCAGGGCATGGTGAAGGAGTAACGGGAGAGCAGCAGCCAGGCTGGGAAAGAGGCTGGAAGGCTTTTCCGTCCCTGCTTTTCCTCCAGGCGGCACCAGGCTGACCTTGGAGCAGCAGCTCTGGGGATGTCCCTTCTGGGCCAGGGCTGGCAGTGGAGGGTGATGAAGCAGCCAGTGTCTGCGTTGCTGTGGGAGAGAACCTCCAGCAGGCTCTGGGGTGCGTGTGCCATGGGAAGTTGGTGCTTCTGCCTCTGCAGAAAGCGCTTTCCCCTCCGGGGACAAATCCTGCCCTCACTGCGTGTGCTTTGAGCGCTGCTCCCCGCAGCTCTGGGCCTGCTGGGCAGTAAGCTTCCTGCTGGCGCTGGCGGTGCCCGCAGCGACGCTGGGAGGGGGCAGGGGCTGGCTCCCCACTCTGTCCCAGGGAGCGCTGAGCCCCGGCAGAGGCACCTCCGTGGGGCAGCCCTGCGGGCGGGAGGACGGGGAGCTGGGGCACCCCACGCCCTGGCAGGGACACCCCACTCTGCGGTTGCCGCAGCCTGTGCTGGGTGGAGGATGATGCTGAGCGCACGTCCCTGTTCCTCACGGCTCCCCTGTGTCTGGTCTCCTCCCTGGCTGTTTCCTGATGCTCGGAGGGGACCCACCTTTTCCTGCCAGCCGGGCCCAGTGAGGCCAGCGCCCGGGCGGCTGCAACGCGCTGGCCCTGGCCCCGTGCCGGGGGCTTCACTGGGGCTGGTGAGTGGCAGCACCTGGTCCAGCCTGGCTGGGCCCTGCCCCCCCCAAGGCACCCACATCCCTGCTTCCCCACCCCCTCCCCTGCCTGATGCTGTGCCCTTGGGCTCGAGGGGAGCTCTCCTGATGTAAACAGGTCACTTCTAGCCCAAAACTGGGGTGGCTGTGGGGAATCGCCATGGGTCAGCTGGCCAGAGATGAAACACATTCCTGTGGTTGGTGCCGGCTGCGCCAGTGAATTGAGCTCCGCTTTGATGGTGAGGCACTGGGGACAGGGACGGGGGGCTGAGCGAGGTCCGTGGACCTGCCAGGGCATTTCAGTAGGTGGTCTCCTAAGCATTGGGCTGGGCAGGGCAGAAGCAAGAAGAGGCAAGGGACAGCCCATGCACCCCCAAAGAGGACACCTTCCTTCCTACACTGTCCTTGTCATCTGCTGCTGCCTCTTGAGTAGCTGCTGGACTTCTTCCCCCGAGCCGGGTCCCTGCCAGCAGGGAGGGACACACAAATGGCTTTTATGGAACAAGAGCAAAATATTTCCTTGTGGTAGGGCAGCAGCATCCCCACAGGGCAGCGGCCATATGTTGCTGTGACTCACGCCCAAGGGAGAGCAGCACGCTCACCCCATGGCCCCAGGGCTGTGAAGTGCTTGGGCCCCAGCAAGGCACAGGGCATGTTCCACGGCCCCAAGCCTTGCTGGGGACATGGTGGCTCCCGGTGCACAGGGGTGGAGGGACTCTGTGCCCTTGCGCCTCTATGGTGCCCACTGCCCCAGAGACAGCGGGTGCTGTGTGTGGCTCAGCAGCTGTGCCTGCACCATTTCTAGCGATGCTGAAGTCAAGTTTGTGTAACTGGACAGTAATAAAATGGGTTTTAAGTTATTGCTGTGGTGATGCCATGGCAGAACTGGGGGTGGGTGTCTGTCTGTCCTGCATTCTTGGTGCAGGGCACCGAGGGTCCCAGGCTGCCACTTGAGCAGCTGCAGTGGTGCCCAGCCTGGAGCCACCCAGGGCAGAGGGGACCAGGAATGGCTCGTGTCTCTGGCTGGGAGCTGCCAGGGTGAAGCCACCTTCCCTGAATTGTATGGAAATGAGGGTTGGCTGAGGGGCTCCTGCAGCTGCCTCTTGCCTGGCCTTCGCTTGCAGCCTGTGACTCAGCACGGGCAGAGCAAACCCCAGTGGGGTGCTCGGAGCCAGTCCATGCCATGCCATAGCACCCCGCTCCTCTAGTGGGGATCCCCATCCTAGCACCCCTCACCTGCCCGCCAGGGCACCCACCCACCTGCCCAGGGCTCCCCCTCAGGCAAGGGGTGCAAGCAGGGACACGGTCCCTGTCCCCCAGCCCTGTGGGCAGCAGAGGGTGATGTTGGTAGGCAGCCTCATGCAATTCGGGCTGGCACCCACCTTGTCAGGATGCCAGCTCCAGATGAGGCCACAGGCTTTGTCCTCTTTCTTTCTTTCTTGCACCATACCAATGTCCCCACCAGTCAAGCTGTGACAGGCTGTGCTGGCCCTACAGTATCTTTTCAATCTCTCCTTGAGACAGAAGCAGGGGAGCTCCTCTAGCCCGCAGGGCCAGTGTCTGCCACTGCACCCCAGGCAATCCCTCGCTTTGTAGCTCTTCCCCGGCCAACATGTGTGCAACCAGGAAAAGAAGCAAGAAGGGTGGTGTTGGACAACGTGGCATTGGCTTGGTTAGGGATGTAAACCCGAAAGTGCGTCTCCACCCTGGCAGGCCCTGCGATGGGAAGGATGGTGCAGGGAGCCCGCGGTGTGGTGCCACACTGCCATGCACCCTGTGCTCCCACTACCAAGCACCTTAGCCCAGGTGTCCCCCTCTCTTCTCTCACCATGCTGATGCCTTCTGTCTGCACCCCCCAGGTTTATACTACAGGCAAGGTGGGGCAAGGTGCCTGGCTGCTGAGCTGGTGGCAGGAAAAGCAGTATTCCCCTGGCACTGCAGCCTGCAGAGCTGCCCCAGGGGGGAGAGCTGGGAAGGGGCCATGCCAGCAGGCAGTGTGCTGGGCGGCAAGGGGCTCATCGGGTCAGGATGTGAGCAGAGAGCTTAACAAAGAACATGGTGCTGCTTGTGCAGAGCCAAAGAGCTTGTTTTCCCGAAGCAGAGCTGCGGGGCAGGCTGGGCTATGTGCTCTTTGCCTTGCAACTTCCAGCACCTCAGTCCTTTCCCACAGCATTCCCCCAGTCCCCCCACCACCATCCCTCAACTCTCCCGACCTTCTGTCTTCTTCATTTCCAGGAAGCTCAGCTGTTGGCAGGAGCTGGCTGCTCCTTCCTCCCAGCCGCAGGAGGGGCCTGGGCCCCTGCCAGCCCCGCTGCTGGCTTCGTGCAGGACGGGTTGTGCCAGGAGTCCTGTGGACACCTCAGCCTGGTGGGCAGGTGGAGCAGAGCGGGTCCCAGAGCCACCCAACACCCCAACACCTTCAGCTCTTCTGTGCGTTGGACTCAGCCGGCAGAGCAGCTCCTGGCTGGTGTTTTTGGGCTCGGCACGGAGCACCGCGTCCCTGGCTCCTGCCTGGCAGAGCTGCCTCCTTCTGCGGCTGGCATCAGCGCTGGTTTTGGGGCTTCTCCCGTAAGGGACCAGATGTAGCTGAGGGGTGAGGTCTCCTGCAAGCAGTGCTGGTACATGCGCTGTGCAGGCTGGACGTGGGGCTGCGCTCCCCACCGCCAGCCACTCCGGCTTGCTCAGGGCTGTATACGTGGCATGGGGCACAGAGCTGCCCAAACCTGTCCCTGCCTCCCGTGTGCGAGCCCAGCTCCACGTCTCGCTGGGGAGCAGGGATGTGCACGTGTCCTGAGTGCCAGCCACCGTGGCGCAGCCACCCAGTCCTGCGCAGTGCCCAGCTGCCACATGCACTGGGGTCTGGGCTGGCCTGGCCGTGGGCGAGCAGGCAGAGCACAGCCCCATGCCTCATGCAGCTCGCCCTCCTGCTCTGCTGCAGCGGTGCCTCTGGTCCACAGCAGCCTTGGCAGCTCTCCCACCTGCAAACATCCTTCCCAAGAGCAGGTGGCCGGACCAGCTTCCAGCAGAGCTGCAGGAGCTGCTGGCAGTGTCCCTGGAGCAGGTGAGGGCACGTGGCACTGCGGAGGGGCTGGGGCTGCTCCCACCCTGCCAGTTGTGCCATGAGGCAGCAGGAGTGAGACTGGGCCCCTCCTGCCTGTAACGGGCTGGGCACTGTCCCCTCCCCAGGTGGTCCCACTCCACTCAGCACGGTGACAGGGTTGTTGCTGGCAGGGGGGGTGTCTCGACGCATCCTGTTGGAGGGGGGTTCCATCTACAGCCTTTTAATGAGGTTTTCCAGGAAGAAGGGCTGCCAAGGACATTGGGAAATTAGGGCATAGCCAAGAGACATCCCAGTGCCTCCCCATCCCGCTCACGGACACCCCCAGTCCCTGCAGGACATGCTGACGGTGTTGTTCCTGGAGCCACAGGCACAGGGTCCCCACAGCAACCCCTACCCCATATGACTTTTTGCCCAGATAGGGCTGGCGGGAGTACAATAGTATTTGTATACCTAAAAGTAGAACGATTGATCCCGCTGCTGTTTTGCAACATGTTGACAAGCAGGCAGTGCAGAATTATATAAGTCTACGTGGAGCTGGCAAGTTTGTGTTTCAATCATATGAGTGCTGTTGTGCAATGCTTCCCCTCTGCGGCCCCGGAGGAAAGCGGGTGCGTGGGGGGGCTGCCGGCGCTTCGGCAGAGGCTGCCATGCGTGTGCCGAGCCCCTCAAGCACTTACGGTGGTCCTGGTCCCCACGGCTCTGAAGGCAACGGATGCAAACATTATTATCTGAGGTCTCCAGTTCAGCTTTAAAAGTCACCCACAAATGACGCAGCGGGATCCTTGCTCCTTGCCCCTCCCTGTCCACGATAAAGCACCCAGCACTTGCAGTTTGGACCTGATTCCTCAGCAGCAGGAGTCTGTCCTGGGCTCCCAGCACCCTTGGAGACTCTTTGCCCCTGGTGCATCATACGTGGGTGCAGGAGGGTTTGCAGGAGCCCTTGCAGAGGAAATCCGGGCCCCTTCTCGGTCGCCAAGTGGCAGAGCCAGCACGCTGTGCCAGGCAGAGGGAGAGGCCAGGGTGCCACCACCGTTGTGTGGGAGGTAGGTGCCTGCATCCCCACCGCTGCCTCTGCCTGCTGGCACCGCCGGTGCTGAGCACTCCGTGGCATAAAGGGCCGTTATCCCGGCACAGAGAGGAGCTGGGCTGGCGCCGGGGAGCGGGGCTCACCTGGGCAGGGCTCACCTGGGCAGGGCTAGGGCTGCAAGCAGACCCTGAGGCCGGGCAGATGTTGCAGCCGAAGCCGGGGCAGGCTGCGATGCCGGGGGCAGGCGGCGGGGAGAACGCAGCCCCATGGGATCCCGGTAATACCGAGCGATAACCCCACAAGCGAGAGGTTTGCCCCCCGCAGTGCTGCTCCCGGCTGCCCGCCCCTTGCCCGCTGCGAAGCTCACCGTGTGCCGGGAGCGGAGCCTGGCACGGAGGGGCCGCTGGCACACAGGGGCGTTGGGGACGTAACGGCGCTGGCTGGTGACATACGGGACGCGCAGGGGCGGGGGCTGCCCCGGGGCACCCGGCCGGGCTGGGACAGCTTGGGGGCGGGGGCACCGCTGTTCGGCCCGAGCGCGGCGGCCGGGTGGGCCAGCGCCGGGGGGCGCGGCGGGCAGGGGGCGGGAGCGCTGACCCCCGGGAGCCGGCAGGGAGCCGGGCGAGGCCGTGATGGGGAGGAACGGCGGGACGCGGACAGGCGGGCGCTGGGGAGTCGGCGGCGCTGAACGCACCCTGCCGGCGGTCTGTCCCCGCGGGCCCGTCCCGGGGATCTGTCCCCGGGGGTCCCTCCCCGCAGTCCGCCCGGCCCCGGGCCGCCCCGGCCCCCCGCAGGACCCCGCCCCCCGCAGGACCCCGCCGCGGCCGCCCCGGCGACGCTCCGCGGGCCGCTGGTGCCCCCTGCCGCGCGGCTCGCGCGCTCCCGGGAGGCGGCGGGGGGCGGGGCGCGGCGGGGCGGGTCCGGGCCGTCGGGACGGCGGAGGCGACGGGAGCGGCGCCGCCGCTCCGCCAGGGGGCGGTAGGGGGCGGTAGGGGGCGGGGGGGCGCGGCGCGGCGGCGACGACGTCCCGGGGCGGGGTCCCGGCGGGGGCGGGGCTGGGGCTGGGGCTGTGCCGGGCCGTGCCGGGCCGCGGCGGTCGGAGGTGCCGGTGCCGCCGCCATGTACCGGGCCCTGTACAGTTTCCGCTCGGCCGAGCCCAACTCTCTGCCCTTCGCCGCCGGCGAGACCTTCCTGCTGCTGGAGCGCAGCAACCAGCACTGGTGGCTGGTCACCCGCGCCGGCTCCGGCGAGACGGGCTACGCGCCGGCCTCCTACCTCCAGCGGCTGCAGGTGGGCCGGGCCGGGCTGCGGGGCCCGCACCGAGCGGGCTGGCGAGGGGCGGCTGTGCCGGCCGCCGGGTGCGCCGCCGGGGCTGGGGGTCCGCGGGGGCTGGGGGTCCGCCGGGCCTGGGCAGTCAGACCACCCCCGGTGCCGCTCTGCGGGGCGTGATGAGGGGGACCCTCCCCCCGGGAGCCTGCGCGACTGCCGGTGACCCCGGAGTCTCCCCGCCAGCAGCCCCGGCTGGTGCCCGCAGGTGCTGTAGCCATCTCCCGCTGGCCGCGGGGGTTTCCGTTCGCCTGGCACCCCAGGACCGAGGGGGTGACCGTCCCCCCCGCACACCGTGACACCGCCAGCACGCCTGTACCGGCCCGGGCACAGCCGCTGTGGTGGCGGCAGTTACAGCCAACACGGGTAGCGACAGAGAGCCTGAGCCCAGGTGGTGCCAGGAAGCAATTCTGGGGCTGGCCCCCACCTAACGGGAGGCGGGGGGGGGGAGTCCGGCCATGAGCTCGGGGGAGAGGGGCTGCTCCTGCCTTGTGCAGTGCAGGGGCTGCTCAGTGGAGGCTTCTGAGGGACAGTGTGGCTTCTGAAATTAAAACAGGCCTTTCATATATGGCTAATTCGTGGGGGTCTTATATCCATTCGGGCCTTGGGGTAGCCGTGGGAACAGCATCCTGAGGACTCTTTGCATCAGTGGGTGTGTAAGTGTGTGCAAACGTGGTGAGTGTTACAAACGGCCCTTTTGGACTCTGGCTGGAGATGGTGCTGAACCCCGTTATCCCAGCGTGCTGCCGGTGCTCCTTCCCGTGCCGCCGAACCCCGGCTGAGCAGTAACGGCCGGTAAGGGAGCGCGGGTGCGTGCGGCTCCGTGCGCCTGGCATCGCCTGGGCAGCGCCTGCGTGCCGGTGGCTCTGCCAGCTGCTGGGCTCTGAGCCGGCCTGCCCGCCGGGCTGGGGCTCTCCTGCCACCAGGATGGCCTGGCGGGAGGGGACATCTTGTGCATCACTAAGCCCTTAAGCTGTTTACAGGAGCTGTTTAGTTACAGACCAAAGACCTTATTAAATGACTAGATTTTAAAATGCCACGGTGGCGTCGCTCCAGGCTGCTGCTCATGGGGCTCCTCTCTGCAGTCCCCTGCTTCATTTGCTTGTGTGGCGTGACGTCTTCCCGCTGCTGTGGGTGCGGGAGCCTTCTCCCAGGCTGCTGGGAGACAGAGCAGCCTTCCTGCATCCCTCCACCTTGCTTGCTTGTACCAGTTTTGAGACCTTACAGGAAAAGCATTTCTTCACTGACTTTACATGCATTCCTCCGGTTATCTTTTGCTGCAGCCTGCCAGGCTGACTTTTGACAGTCTGTTAGTAAGGCACTAATATTAAAGCAGCATCGCTGGTGACTTTGTGAGCCCTCTCCTCTAGTTCAGCTGTAACTTTCCTAAATGCCCCTAGACCTCTTCACAGGAAACAGAAGAGCCTTCCCATCCGCTCATCTTTTTTTGGCCATTAGATTTCCGGCACCTGTACTTGCCTAATGATGCATGAGGCAGCAGGATCTAATTTGCTGCTCTGCGGTTGTGGTAATGCTGTGTCTGTGCCTGACTTTCTACTGTTGCGTCCTGCCAGCTCCAAAGAGCTGATCTGAAGTCAAAACCTGCCTTTATTCAAGGGAGGAGGCATCTGCTCACTGAAAGCTTGTTTAAGACCGTTTGCTGAATGTCCAGGATGAGTGCAAACAATGTGTCACCCAGTTTTGGTTTAATAAGGACACTGAGACTAATTAGTGATGGCAGTTTGGGAGGCAATTAATGCTGCCCCAATCACAACAGAGGGAAACCACAGCTAATGATTAGTGTTAGCGTGCTTAGCACGGAGAGAGAGAGTGGCCAACAGGAGTCACCATTGTAAAAGTAAGCCTTGGGCTTTGTTAGCAGTGCAGTCAGGTTCCAGGTGAGCAATAGGCTGCACAACAGTCGCAGCCAACAGCAGCAAATCTCCCAAAAGCCGCTTGCAGCAGCACTCTGAGAGGATGCTCACAGGAGAGGCTCGGACTGCTGTTGCTACTGCCATCCGCTATTAGGAGCTTCAGCTTTATTCTGAGCTCCTCTTGATTTTCAGGTTTTTTGCTCAGCTTTCATAGATATGGAAAATTCATGCCTTGGCTTTTCTAGAGGAAGAAATAATTCCCATTTATTATTTAAAGCTTATTCTTGGGTGATGGCTTTTTATTGCAGATGTGGCAGAATTTTGTACTGAAATCCTTGTGGCTCAGTGTTGCTACTAAAAGAGGGTTAGTTTGGGGGAGCACGGAGGGGGAACAACCACACAAACACATAATGCCTCTAAGAAACAAGTTAGGGCCAAGCCAGGGCACCGGAACGTGAAGCTGATGTGAAGTTAATTTGGGTCAATTAGAAACGCCTAACTTAAGCCGATTTTGCTCCTCTGTAGTTCCCTTTGAGCTCTGTTGTGGGTTATTAAGAGTGGTTTCAAGTCAAGTGCCATTCTGGGGATAGATGCTGAAGCCATGCAGCGGCGACAAGGAAGGATGGGGCTGCGTGCTGCTGAACGGGGGTAGCTCGTGCGCCGCAGGCAGTGACCTGCTCGCTGAAACGCCAGCCTCGCACACGCTGGAACCCTGGCTTGGCACACCCGCGGTGGAGGTCTCGGGTGGCAGTGCCGGTAGGCATGGTGGTAGCAAGCAGAGCCGTAACAAACTTGAGGGCTGACAGGTGCTGCTGCTGAGACAAGTGAGAACATGTACCCAGCGCTGCACCGGCCGGTAACAGCACGGCGTGTAGGATAACTGCCTCCAGCTATTGACAGAGCAAGAGGCAAACGCTAATATCTAATGCGAGGCAAATAGTGCTGCAGCGCGGCGAAGCTGTCGGCATGAGCTCCATGGCTTCTGATTGAATGGAAAGGTGCCCATCAGCATGAGGTTGGTCTTTTGTCTCCGGCTGCGTGCTGATGCTTAAGCGATGTATGAGTGGCAGAAATATGTGAAGGTTAAATTGGAGCTAAGGCTGTCCTCTGGAGCCAGCCAGTCACGGAAGGCAGGCCTTTCAAAGCTCTGTGTGGAGCTGTGAAAGACTGAATTCAGAAAGCTGCCTTAGGAGCAGGAGGTTCACTCGGTGTCAGGAAGGGACAAACGCTGAGTCCAGCAAATAATATGGGTCCTTCCTCTGGGTGAGATAGCCTGTATGTTGCTGTCATTAGGATGGGACATGTAATTTTGTAATTGTGTCTGGAGTGATTCCACCTTTGGGTGAAGGTTTGGGGCTGTGCTGCGGCACCACAAGGAGCACGAAGCAAGTGACTATCCTGGAAGATGCCAAACTACAGGTGATGCTTGGCCTGCCAGAAAAGCTTATCTGCTCTGGTCCCAGTGGTTCAGGGATCAGGGCAGGGGCTGAGGTGGTGGTTTGCTTCTGGCTTTGGGACCCGTGTAAGGGAGCAGCAGTCTGCTTGACTGGTCTTGCCTTGTTTCTTGTTTGCGCTGACCCAGGCTGTATTCCCCATCGATGGAATTGTTAATATTACATGCCGAGGAGGGGAATGGCAGCCATAAAATGCTGTATTGGTAGGGGTGTGAAAATAAGTGCTAAGTTGCAGGGAGATGTTTCCTGGTGAAGTGGGAATGGTTTTGCATGCTGGCTGCTGCAAATCAGCTGCTCGGCTGTATTAAGCTGTTAGGATTTAGCTTTGAAATTACTATTAATAGCCTTTTCAAAATGACTTGAAATGTATTTGAAATAACTGAAAAAAAATGTTTGCAACATGGGTTTGGGTTCTCTGCTCTGCTGAGGCCTTTGGTAGGTCAGACTTTCACCTTGTACCTCTGGAGGAGCAGGAAGGGGGCTGTCTGTGTGGGAAGGTGTGTTTGCTGATGGCTGGGAAGCTTTGCACCGTCTGGTGAGAAAACGGACCCAGGTGAGAGTGTAACAAGCATTTTAAGGATGCCTTGGATTGCTGTTTGCTGTGGTTTTTTCTACAAGAATAAGCAGGCATGTGATAAAACTCAGGGACTGCTTTGTGCAGCCTAGCAACAACTTAAAATTCTCCTTCAGCATCACCAAGTGCAGAGTACAGGTAATCCTGGCCAGGCAGGCGCAGAAACGGTGTTTCACCTCCCGAGCTGCAACGAGAGTTTTCCGAAGGAGTGGAATTTGAGTGCTCTGTGTTTGCAGGAAACCCCTTTGTGCTGTAGCATTGACACGGGCTCAGGACTGGAAGTGCTTGGTGCAAGCAAGGTAGCGCAGGAGCTGCCTGTCCATGCAGACCAGGGCTCAAAGCACAGGTCTGGCAGCTTGCACCGTTCCTGGAGCCTGGTCCAGCATCCTACGCCTGGCCCCGTGGTCCAGCCTTTCCCTGTGCCGCCGCTGCTCTTGTCGTCCCTGCTCTCAATTCGTTCAGTTCACCGGCTTGCTGGAAAACTCTTTGTTTCTAACCTGGCTGCTTTTCTGCCAGGATAGCAAATGCGTTATTTCTGTGATGGAGCAGCCTGTGCTGAGGCTGCTGCCAGTGTGGGACCGCTGGGCAAGCAGCGACCTGTGGTAGCTCAGGTACTGTCAGACCTTTCCATGCTAGTGTGGAGATGACGATGATGATGTGGAGCACAAAATCGGTTGCATGGTGTCAGTCAAATGATCAGGTGTTCTGATAGCAAATCTCCAGTCACTGGAAAATGAGCTTTGGCAATTGTGCTTTGCTGTAAGAGTTTCTCCCTCCATCTACATAAAATCCAGCTTTAAGCAGGGTGCTCCTGACCCCTGGCAGAGTTCCTCCTGTTGCTCCAGAGCAGAAGGTGGTATTGTGCAGGCTGTTGTACAGACCATCTCCTGCAGATTTGACAGAGCTTTCAGTGGGCATCAGAGCTTAATCGCAATACTTGCAACAGATCCTGAATAAGTGCTTAGGCTAAAAATAAAGTTTTATTTTGGAGAATAAACAGCTGGTAGTGTTTTGCAGCTGAGGCTGCATTTCTCAACACATGCAAGAAAATGAAATAATGAAGCATTTTTCTCTGGGATGTTGCAGTAACAGAGATGCTATCATGTCAGAGCTGCTAATGCTTTGAGGTGAAGTTTTATTGTTGAGGCTAAATTACACAGTCAGGGGAATTATAACCATTTCTAATTACTGTAGCTGAAGACTTGAAATTTTAGCCAGAAGTTCTGCAGTCTTTCACAGATCAGAATGATTAAAGTAGAAATACGCTAACGATCTTTAGCCTCTATTTTTGCTTGGCTGTGAAGAAATGTTCTTCTCACTTCTACTCTGATTAAAAATAATTAGGCTTTTTGATATCACACAAAATTTGCCTTTGTGATCTGGATGTCCATGTATGGGCAATATTGGCAGCCTGGGCTTATTGCTCCTGCAGCCGCCTAATGGCTGAGCATGGCTGGAGTGACACCGGTGGACATGTGGATGGTCCTGGTGGGTGTGCTTTGGGCTGGAAACGTTAAGCCTGTTTCAGGGTTGAACAACGTGAAGGCTGTCTTGGTCAAAAGTGAGCAAGCAGTAGAGAGACATCTTGAGAGCCCATGTCCGCTTTTGAGCGATGTGTCTGTGGCTCTGCCTTGGAGAAAGCGCAAGGTGAGGGGCCAGACTGGAAAGAAGAAACGTGCCATTTTCTTCTAGGACTTTGGAGAGGCACTTGCCCGGAGCTGATAGACACAGTCTGGTTTCCAGCTTCTCTGTGGGGTTGCAGTGTCTGCCAAGTCATTTGCACCCCTGCTTTCTAGTGCTGGCCTTGCCGTGAGCATTTTGCTGTATTGCACAAACAATTACCTGCTGTTTTTTAATCTTGCAATTTTACTGATCAAATTTGTGACTTTTTTGGGGCTGCCTGCTGTAGTTTTTTTGAATGCTTTCCACCAGGAGAAGATGGCTAGACTTCCTTCCCTGGTTTACATCTGGAAGGTGATCAACTTCTCATTGCAAAGGGAAGAACTGCCAGTTTTGAACTAGAAGCATCTGTTCAAAAAGGCTGGCAAGGTGCTGATGCTGGAGGACAGCAAATGCAGACAGACACCCTTCCTCTTGCCCCATTTGCAGGAAAAAGGCTTTAGTAATAACTGCATTGTGTATTTATTGAGCAAGATGCTTCTGTGATTAACATATGGGCATCTGGATTCTGTTCAAATCTGCCACCAGCTCGCTATGGGACTTCATGTAACTGGCTTTCTTTGCTAGACCTTGTTCCCCTGCCCATAAGTGAGGATACGGGCAAGAGGCCCCACAGGGGGGTTGTGGCTCAGCAGAATTTCTCATTAATGGTGAAATTTAATTGATGCGAACTTAAGCTTATAAACACCAGTTGGCCCACGGGAAAGTAAGTGTTGATGGCTGTCCCGCAGCATCGGTGTGTATCTCTAAAATAACGGTGCTAATCAAGTCAAGCTGGTGGATGTGCAACACAACAGGTCTGCTGGAAGGTGTCCCAGCTTCAGCCATCACTGCATTCCCATCCTCAGAAGATCAGTCTTGTGCTGTCCTCGCCTTGAGCAGGGAGGGCATCAACAGCTCAGCCTCAGCTGCACTGTCGGAGCTGAAGGGGGTCGGCAGATGTGTTTGAACATCTCTGTGCTTGCCGAGCAGCACCTGCTCTGTGTTTGCGCACCTCTGCTCATGATCCCACTCTCGTGGTTCCTTCCAGGATTTCCAGCATCCCATCAGGTGAACTCTTAGTAGGAAAAAAAATAAACAACCCCAAACAAACAGAGGAGAGGCTTGTATTGAAACCAGTAAACCAGAAAGTTCATGGAAGTTAATTAATTTTTTTTTATTTCTTTTTTTGGTGATTGTTGCTCTGTGTGAAGTACAGAGGGAGCAAGACACTGAAGAGCAGGGAGGAATTTGTGTTGCTTGTCCCTGGAGAAAAATGTGCTGGTGTTACTAGTGGTGGGAAAATAATGTGAAGAGTCCTCCTCTGTGCAAGAGAAGGGTAACCTCCTGTACACTAGGGGAGGCTTTGACAAAAGTGTTTTTGAAAAAAAAAAAGCAACACACACCTATATCATGGTTTTGACAAAAGCCTTTTTGAAAAAACCAAGCAACTATATCGTGGTCACTGGCTGACCTAAGAAGATCCTTTGCGAGATCTGGGGCATATTAATGCCTGTGGGGAAGGTCAAACCCCATGGTGTAAACCTGGTATTTACATCTGTCAGTGGCTGAAACATGGAAAACAGCTGAACCCGTCTGTTGAAGTCATTAGGAGAGCTCCGGTTCTGGAACAGAAGCAACCTCCTCTTTTTCTTCCCTTACTTATGTACGTCTGAGCTATACATAAACAAACAGAATTTTTAAGAGCATCCAAGCCTCACTCCCTCATGAACGATTTAAACTTTGTCCTTCCCGGGCAGGGTATGTGTTCAGCATATGAGCTGTCAGTCTGGGCACTGGAAAAAGAATGAATTCCAGAATGGGTTTGTAAGGAGGGAAGTGCAAGCAGCCTTAGCGTGCAACTGTAGCATTAGATAGTCTGCAAGAAAATTAGACTTCACAGATACTGACATCCTACGTAGCCAATGCTATAACCAAAATTTTACAAGCCACAGGTTCTAATAGAGCTCTGTGCGCAGAGATTTTTACATGAAAATGCATGTGCATTGCATTTCTTCCAGAGAGAAAACCTTAAATGGAGGCTTTCTTCTCTGCCACGGCAGTAACGGTTGGCTCAATTTCTTTCACTAAAGAGGTGCATTTGTGTGTGGCCTTGCGAGGGCTGGGAGCATTTGCTGTTGGACCAGGAGATCAGCCCCAGTTCACAGGCTCTTGCAGACCTGCTCTTTTTCCCAGACCTGATCCCTTTCTCACAGTGCGCACCCGGTGCCGTGCTGAGGACGGGGTAGGGCTGCCTGTGCCGGACAGCGTTTGGTGATAGCAAACGTGGTGGGGGCTGCTGCGGTGCCACTGGGGGGAAGTGCTGGTCCCGCTGGGCTGGTGACATGCTGCCACCCAGCCTGGCTGGTGCCACCTTTGCTGAGGTGCTGCGTGCAGACTGCTGTGCTAGTGGGTGCTGACTTCTGGTGGGGAAGGAGATCCTGTTTCCAGGGCCTGTCTCGCGAGTGGAGATGACAAAGCTGTGTCACGAGACCCAGGAAAAATGATTGAGCTCGATGCTGGGGCTGTTCCTGAGTGCTTCTGCTAATGGGCTGCAAGAAGCAGTTTGGTTCCTGTGCTGAGGCAGGTAGAAATGGATGGTGGCACTATTGGAGGACCCCGGGTTGTGGTTTTCCTGTGAGTTGGCATCTGGAGCTGCAGCATGCTTGTTGTATTTAGAGGAAAAATTCTCATTTGAAAAATGAGTCTGTTGAGTTCTACTGGGAATTCTTTCTGTGGACCCTGACCGCCCTCACTGCCTTTGGTCTTGAGTTGCAGCAGGAATTGTGGTGTGACCCGGTCCTGCTTCTGGAGGAGCATCACTTTGCTTCCCCAGCCAGTGGCTCATGAGTAAACTTTTGACCTTTACACGAGGGGCTTGTCAAGCCTAATTTGTCTTTTTTTTTTATCGTGTGGCAAAATATTTGATTTTTTAAAAAAAGGATTTTGAAGCTTTCATGTGAAAAGTGGAACAGAGGACACTACTCATGACTGCGTCTGTTTCTGTCTGCTCCCCTTCACCCTGCATTGCTTTCTTGCCACGGGGATGCTGAGCCCTCTTCTGGTCAAAGCTCCGTTGATGCTAACAGGGAGATAGTGTTGTCCCAAAGTCAAGACCCACCACCCTGCAGCCGGAGAGGAGGGTTACCTTCGTTTTAGCCCTTCTGTGTTCACACCCTGCAAGGCAGAGCCGTTTGCTTGGCTTGCAAGGGAGCAAAGCATTAATACTTGTCCCGTTTTAGCATAAAGCTTAAGCGAGAAGGGGAAGTAAAATTTTGGCAGTGTGGGCTTTTTGGAATGGGGTGGGAAGTTCATGGGTTTGTTTTTCCTGGTTATTTGTTTGCCTGTTGAAGTTGTTAAGAAGCAGTAGTTGTCACTTCCTTCCTCCCTGGAAGCTGCATACTTCCTGATCACTGAGTTGTGGAGTCCGTGTCCTCCCTCCTGTCCATCTGGTACAGCTAAAGGGATGGTGTCACCCAGCTGCGAGTGTGGTGAGCCCGTTCCTCTGACTTGGACTGCCTTTTGTGCTAGCGAGATGTGCTTTTGGATGGGTGTCTGTGCTGTCACGCTGATGGGGTCCCATCTACACTGCTTTGGTCCCTCTTCCCTGCGCTGGCTGGGGTGGTGTGCGTGAAAGCGGGCTGTGAGATGTTGATTTTTGTGCCTGTGATCTGGAAATGCCACCGTAGGCTGATATTTTAGTTTGTTCAGCTGCTCAAGAGATTTAATTTTAAAAAAAAAATAAAAAATCAAGCTGTCATACTAAGCATGGTAGATAATTCCAGGCTGTGGGTCATTCCTTGCTAAATCACTGGCTCCAAATTCAGATTAGATCTCTTCTAATTAATAGCTATTATTTCTTGGATTTTTTTCTGGTACAAGTGGAGACAATGCCTTGTAGTATGGAAACCCGAGGGCAGGCCCCAGCTCCAAACCTGCTATTATATTGAATAAAAACAAAGGGATAACAGAGAAGATGAGGCAATAGCTGCAAAAATAGACCCTCGCCCACAAGGAGGAGGGTATCACCTAGAAGCTGGGATGATGCCTTGATGAAAAGGTCTTGAATGCCTTGTCCATGAGGTTTGTGCCAGGGGCGGTACCTCCACAACTGCTGATGTGGTTGGGGTGTCATCTCCCACTGTTCCTGCTCCAGCTCCACTGCCCTCAAGCTCGCTGGCTGGGGGAGGCTGAGCTCAGCCTCTGAGTTGCATCCTCCTTCTCTGGAGGTGGGAAGAAAGCCTTGATGGACCACCCAGGCAACTTTCACCCCTCGCATGTGGAAGGTGGAAATGGTGATGGACACATTGTCAGGGTGGAGGGCTTTCCATCGGTCGAGTTCAGTGCAGTGTGCTGTGACGGCTGTACAGGGAATGTGAAAGCTCCTGTAAAACCAGATGGCTGCCTAATGAGATCAAGTTGAAGCTCCCCACCAAGCAGACAAACGCAATCTTCCGTGGCCTCTCAGTCTGATGTGTGACAATTCCTTTTTGTGTAAACTGGGTGAATTCTGTGATTTTCAGGCTGCTTGAAGATACCCTTTTGCCCTCTTTGCCTGAGGAAAGGATATGTGTTTGCAGGCGGATGGAGGGGGTACCATGGTTTGAACATCGAATGTGCTGTGCCCAGGTCATAATTGATCCCAACTGACATGCCAGAAGGCAGGTCCACGGTCCCTTTCCCTCTGTGTCTGGGCTTGGCTGTCCCTGATGAATATTTGGGGAGAAGCTAAAGTATCAGGGCAGCCCATGTTTTTAAGCGTGTAAAAAGAATAATTGTGTGAAAACCCAGTACCTCAAGAATAGTGATCATAAAAATTCATTACCTACTTAGTGCAGAGGCTTAGGGATTTGAGCCTGGCCGAATCAAAGTGTTTGTAGCTGAAGACTTTTTCCGTTTGACATCAAAAAAGCAATGTCCCCTGAAGTGCTGGGTTCTAAGTAATGAAGATTTTGTCTGCCCCAGAATCACCTTTATTGACTTCAACTGAAAAATGCACCCCCTTTAATTTGTTTTTTGAATTGATTTCATGTGTCTGTCTGTCTTTAGCTTGATGAGAAGACGTAGCAGCAGCATTGAAATAATAGTGCAGTTATTACCAAGGGCCTGTACACTAGAATTCTTTGCATCAGGGATGGAAAGAAACTCTTCCAGCATCTGGTTTTGGGAAGCATCATCTTGTCTGTGGTCTCGGGCTTCCTTAAAAGCATTGTCCAGTGATATGGGCTGGATCTGAGACACATGAACAGATGTGACCTGGCTGTATTATTGAGCTGTCATGCACAAGCTTAAGGTCTCAAAATGATGTCGAGCTGTGGTGACTTTAAAAGCTTTTAAACACTATTAGTATACTATAAATGGCTGGGCAAAAAAGTTCTCCCAACAAAACTGCTGTTGGCAATGTTTGGTCTCATGTGACTCTTCAGATGTGGAGGACCATGTAGGAGGAGCAACCCCACGCAGCAGCACGGGCTGGGGCTGACTTGCTGGGGGGCAGCTCTGCAGAGAAGGACCTGGGAGCTCTGGTGGGCAGCAGGTCGCCCATGGGCCAGCAGCGTGGCCTTGGGGGCAAGAGGGCCAGCGGGACCCTGGGGTGCATTGGGAGGAGCATGGCCAGCAGGTCGAGGGGGGTTATTGTCCCCCTCTGCTCTGCCCTGGTGAGGCTGTGTTTGGAGTGCTGTGCCCAGTGCTGGGCTCCCCAGTTCAGGAGAGATGGGGAGCTACTGGAGAGGGGCCAGCGGAGGCTATGGAGATGATGAGGAGGGCTATGGAGGCCATGGAGCATCTCCCTTGTGAGGAAAGGCTGAGAGGGCTGGGGCTGTTCAGCCTGGAGGAGAGAAGGCTGGGGGGGATCTCACCAGCACCTACAAGTGCCTCAAGGGCGAGTGTCAGGAGGACGGGGCCGGGATCCTTTCAGTGGTGCCCAGCGACAGGGCAAGGGGCAGCGGGCACAAGCTGAGACACAGGCAGTCCCATCTGACACAAGGAAGAACTTCTTCACTCCGAGGGTGACCGAGCACCGGCACAGGCTGCCCAGGGAGGCTGCGGGGTCTCCTTCTCTGAGACATTCAAATCCTGCCAGGCTGTGACCCTGAGCAGCCTGCTCTGGGTGAACCTGCTCTGGCAGGGGGCTGGACTAGATCAGCTCCAGCGGTCGCTTCCAACCCCGACCATTCTGTGATTCTGTGACCACCCAAACCTCTCCTAGTTGGGCTGCGGAGAGTTATGAGCAGTGAAGGGTGGTCAGCATCGACCTGGAAGAGTCTGGGGAGGGAAATGAATGTGGGAGCGGGACAGGGAGAGATGGCACACGTGGGCTGTGCAAACCACAGAGCTCAAGGGTTACTGTAGCCCCTTACTGTCGGGCAGCTTCCACCCCAGGGTGGCCTTGTGCACTGGATGGGTCCTGCTACAGACCTCCTCCGTGGAGGGACCACCAGCTGGGTCAGGTGGAGGTGAGCTGAGTCAGGTCCATCTCCTTTCCCGTGGGATTTGTCCCACTGGAGATGGGCTGGGAAGTTTTCCTGAAGTGGACCAGTTCGCTCCCACTGATGCTGTTGAGCAAGGTGGGTGCTGGCACAGGTGCATGTGGCATGTGGAGAGGTGGGTGCAAGAAATCGGTACTGTAATAACGCACGTGAGCTGGGCACAAGTTTTGCGTGTGAGAAGTGAACACTTCAACAAATGCAGCTTTTCTCATTTACTGCCTCAGGGATGAGGAAAACAGGATTATGGCTGTTCTGCTGCCTGTAGCACAATGTCCGAAGAGGACATTCCCCTCCTGTTCCCATTTCTTTGTGTTTTCTGGAGGCTCTCTGCCACTCTAAGCTGCAGAGAGAGATGGGATTATAACTTGCAGCTAGAGCAGTAGGCTATTTCTTCCCTGCAGATAGTGCGGGACACTAATGGATTGCTTTTCTTCCATGACTCACCTCTTCCTTATAGGTGAAATGTCAGCAAATCCAGTTGAACCCTTTAATCTTTTCTTAAGGTAAAAAAAGCCCGCTAAACAAACCCCAGAATTTGTTCTTGAACTAAATCTGGAGACAACAGCCGGTTAGCCTCATTCCTCTGACAAACACAGCTAAACTGGCAATTCTCAAGGTACTTTTGTAGGTCAATGGAAACTGTCAGTCTGTCTAAGTTTTGTGGTACAGAAAAATTGTGTGTTGTCCGCTCCTGCTGTTTGCCAGTCAAAAAGCAACTTGGGAGGCTGCAGGGTCTTTAATTCAGTTTTCTGGGGTGATTTTTTTTTTTGGCTTGTGCTCTGTGATCACATGCGTAACAGTTGTAGTTGTAAGGCACTGCTGTAGATCTCAATGGTATCTTTATTTATTTTTGGGCATAAGTTAACATTAGCTTTACTGTTGTCCCGATAAAGCTTGGTTGCATTGACTCCCTGGATTTGGTGAGTGGCTGGGTGCTGATTGCTTCAGCAGAAAAATCCACTTTACCAGGAATAAATGTGCTTGCAGGAGCAGCTCCCAGCTAACAAGCACATTGGCATACTTGGATATTTTGTCTATGGGCAATTAGCCCGATCTACCTCTTGACAGCACAGCCTGCATGGAGTATTTCAGCCCCTCTGATGCCTCCTGCCTTGCTGCCCTGCACCTGCATTCTCAACAGCAGTTAAATGGCTTTGCAATAATTAGCTGGCACACCTAACTTCATGTAATTTTTGTGTATACTACTAAGCCAAAAGCATGAGTCGCGTTGATAGCACTACTCTGAACGTGTCACAATATATAGCTACTAAAATCCATGGTAGGGGAGCAAGGGCAAAGCCTGTGTTCTTTCAGAAGGAGGTGTTCCTTCTTGCCTTAGCTTTACGACAGCCCACCTGAAAGCAAATGAGCGTTTGAGGGTTATCTTTCACCAGGAGCCTGGCTGTCGTAGTTTTTGTTTAAATCCCTTAATGAATATTTTGTACCTAGGTTAAGGTCATGAAGGCTGCTGGCAGCTGGAAGGAGGCTGCTGGGACTGGACATGCCGTTCTTCTTAGGTGGGAAACTTGTTTGGGATTCCCACGTTGGGAAGTACTTGCCCAGCACAAGGCAGCTCCTCTACACCGTTGGGAGCTGGTCTGTACAGCCTGAAGGCGTTGGGGAAGTGGTTGGGTATCCTGGGGTTTCCTGGTACTGGTATTTCAAATCCTTGTGCCTGTAGCAAAGCAGGGGCTGTGGACACAAGAGAAATTGCTGGTGAGATCCATATGATGGGAACATCGTATAGAAATGAGGTGTGTTTTTTGGGCACCTACTTTGAAGAAACTTCATAAGTGTGCTTGGTCTCTTGGGTCCCTGGCCTGAAACACCATTAGCAGAAGTCCTCAAGGATCTTGGTCTACCTGATGTGCCTGGGAGTTGTGTGAAGGGATGATGGTAAAAGGACTGTTTGTAAGTGATCCCTCCACCTTGGAGTGAGGTTTGCTCTGTGGGAATGTGGAGTTACTTGAAGCAATTCTACTCCTGGTAACAAGTACTGGTTTTTCCATATGATGGTTTGGGGGTCCCTTTATTTTGGAGTAGACCGCAGATATGATCTGATCGCATCACTGTGATAGGCTGCATTTCAGGTAGGAGGCACAAGTAACTTGTGGAGGAATGCTCATTACAGAGGAAAGGGCTGGGTTTTCTGTACGAGTTAATGCGGTTCCTGGTCCAGCCCTGCTGGCTTTCTTCTTATTTTGGGGTTTGCAGGGGGAGTTGCATCCCTTTACGGCAGAAGGGGCAGCTTTCTCTCTGTACGCAGAGTCTAGGACACAGGAAAATTTTCTCGCCGGGCTGTTAACTGGTCCTGCAGCAAGCAAGCTGCCTTTGATCCTTCTAACTGGAATCATCCTTGTTTGGGGAGAACTTTCCAAGGCCTCTTTGCTCATGGTGATGCCAGGCAGGTTTTCATTGTCGCAGTGACAACTTTGTGGAAAGGAGCACTAGCTGCACCGGGCCTGGCAGCTCTGATCCCAGTGCTGCTAAAAAGAGCCTGGGGATTTGTGGCTGGTTTACAATTTTGTGCAATTTACATCTGTCCAGGGATAAAACTAGCTGATGACTTGCCTGTGTTTGCCTCGTGAGGATGGAAGCTGTTTTCCCTCATTAATGGCTTAGTGAAGTACATGTGGCTATTCGTACGGCAGGTACCAGAGAGTGACACTTGTTCTCGAATTGCTCATGCTCATGCCCAAGCCCACAGAATCTGCACTGCCTTGGCTGGTGACCTGTCCACCTTCCTTGCCCCTTCTCCTCCACGCCCGGCTGGCGTTCCTGGGTTGTGTGCCTCCCCCCTGCCAGGTCTGCTGTCCCGTGTTCCCTGGGGCTGAGGTGACAGGTCAGTCTTTTTTTCCAGTCTCCCCTTTCCTGTTAAGTCAGAAAGAGACGCTTTTTAATTTCTCCATCGTTTTGGGTTTGGACAACACAGTAATTATGTCCAAAGAGCATCATAGCTGCAGTTTTGCCGCCTTCTGTCCCTTGCCAGAAGGTTGGTCACGGGAGAGGGAGGATTTTGGAAGAAAAGCTACTAAACCATAAATTCCCTTGCAAGATGAATCACAAGTTATTACCTCTCTCTCAAACATGCAACTGCATGCTGTTAAATCAGTGCGAGTCTGTGGCATGCAGGAGGAAAATCCCTTCCAGTTAACGCACACGTGCACTTCTCTTGCATCTGTCTGTGCATCAGTTGAATTGCCAACTTGTAGTTTTTCCTGCTTGACCCCTGGTGACTTGACTTACCTGATCCTCACGTGCTGGAAATGTACTCCAGGATGGAGGTGAATGAGAAGGGAGAGAATTCTCTTGAACGTGGCAGAAATTTGAATTGCTTGGTCCTGCCTCTTGTATGACTATCACCTTTCCAGCATTTTGCTACAGTTTCTGCTATGGAAATAGGTTTTGGGGGAAAACTGAACCTTCCTCTTGAATGCCAGAAGAGTTTCCCAGGTTTGTTTCTTCCTCTGGGCTCTGTCCTTTCCCCTCGTCCTGGCAACGTGTGGCAAACCTGATCAACTGCAAAGAGCATTTCTGCTGCTGGGTCTGCAGCCCACATCCATGTTTTTTGCCAATTCAATGAAAACAGAGATGGGCTGAGACTAGCACCTTGTAGTCTGCCCAGCACTTTGGGAGGTTAGAAACTAGTTGCATTTTTTGATCACACTCTAATATAGGGGCTTTCTTATGCCCTTGTGCTAATTGCATGCAAGTGACCTGGGAGCTGTACTGAATCTCAGTGAGTGAAGGGCATCTGCAGCAGTTTTTTTGGGCTACCAGACTGAAGACTGTGCAAAGACTGGCACGGCCCCTTCTGTTGGGCTTTTTTTACAAGTTTTGATGCTAATATGTCAAAAGTCGTAGAATAACTGCTAACACTTCGCTGCAGTGTCTTTCCTTCCATCTTGATATATCCTGGTTTATAATCCTGAGCTTTCATCGAAGTAGCAGCTCTCTGCAGTTTTCTTTTTTGGTGTAGATGGTAGCTCTATATATGTGTGTGTGTGTAATTTATATATACAAATATATAAATAGAAACACAAGTTTTCCCTGCACAGATGCAGTGTTGGATCATGTCTGATAATGACTTGGCTTGACAGTTGTGTGCCAAAAGGATGCTAAACAGGTAACCCTAAAGAGAGGGGCAGCTCTGTCGTCTGGTGGCTGTCCACCTGGGACAGGCTGAGCCAGGGGAGTGCCCTGAAGCACTGAGAGCTGTAAGAATTAAGGCAGCAGAGGATGGTAAGATATGTGAATATGTGTTGACTGCTTTATTTTAAAAACTTCTGTCTCTGCTTTTGTCCTCGTAGAGTGTTTTGGCTTAGAAGACGTGTTCTGGTTACTGGAGGATGCAGAATTACAAGGGGAAGGACTCGGTGGCTGATTCTGATCATAGTGGCCAGTAAATAGGGTCTGAGCGTGGCTGGAGAGACCCAGGGTGAAGCAGTTCCACCTCAAAGTACGAGTGTGCAGTGGTGGGTTGCGTGTATTTTGTTGTTCCTCAGTGTGTCTCTGCCCGCTTCTCTCTGACCCTGAAGCCACCTGCTCCTGGGAGAGAAATTGATTGAAATTTGGTTGCTGTGCATCCCTCTGCTGCCTTCAGGGTTTTGTTTATTCCAGATGCCACTCATGCCTGCACCATCCCTAGTTTTGCTTCTCTTTTGCCAGCAGCTCTGGGTTTTGCTTTAGCATGATTTGCACAACTTAAGCCCTTTCCCCGATTATCCTTTCTCTTCATTTCTCATTCGTGCAGGCTGTCCGCTCAAGCGGCTGCTGTCGGCACACAGTGGAAAAACACCAATCTGTTAGAAACTCACTATAGCATATCAGCAGGAATTCCAGATCTGTTTCAGGGCTGCCTCTTTGTCAGAAGAGCTCAGCCATGTCTTTGTTCGCTTGCTAGCGAGTCGGAGATGCTGCAGGTTTATTTGGAGCTTTTTCCTCATCTTATTTGCCAGTAACCAGGACAGTAGCCTATTGTTTCACTTGCGGTTTTATCGTGCGTTTTTAAGTGATGCAAGGCACAGTATCTTCATGCTGACAAGAACAAGTTAATGCATATCTCTTAGCCAACAGCCTAGGGACTAAAAATTTCTGATGGAGACTGCAAAAAGGGGAAGAGAAAGGAGCTGAATTTCCCACAACAACGCAAAACCAAAAACTCAGCCTGTGTGTCTGAGCTGTGGTTCAGAAGGGGGAACTCTTATCTGGTACATTACTTCGCCATGGACAAAGGCTGGTTGATTTTTGTAAATTGCTGCCATGATAATTTAAATCTGGAAGGAATACAGTGTGCAGACAGTCTGGTGGTGACTGGGGACGAACGGCATGTGACCTAAGAGGTGGCGTTCGTCTCCGATTTGAGTAACAAAGAACCAGCCTGTGCCTGTGTATGCCAGTGGGATAAATATCCTAATTTCAGCAGTGGTCCATGTCAGTGCAGCTGCGTGAAAACTGAACTGTCACTGGAGACAAAACTTTGTCTGTCTTTTGTTGTCGTGTTGCGAGATCTGGAGCAATGCCATGAGGGTGAAAATCAGCAGCCCCCTGGGCACCCCTATGGCTGCAAAAGCAGCTGCGGGAACGAGGGCACTGGTCCCTGCACACGCAGAAGAGCAAGTGCCTTTGATCACTAAAAACTGGGGAGGCAGGAGGAAAGAAATGCCATGTTTTCTTGGATCAGCCCCCTGCAGAGGCAAAGAAAAGCCTGCCATACATTAATGGGCCACTTTCATAAATGTGGGAGTCTCACACACGCAGAGTGGCTCAGCCTGTCTGTGCTGATGCAGCTGTCAGCCTGTTTGTGTAGAAAATGCTTTTCTGAAAGCTATGATTATTCTAGACTGTTGAGCAAGTTCTTCTGTGTGAGTGCGTTTGAACAACACCGGTGGTACGTGGGGAAGGACTCAAAACTAAGAGGGAGGGGGGCAACAGTTTCGATACCCCCAGGAGGGCGGGCGAGGAGCTCGTGCTGCCTGCATGGCGAGGACACCGATGTTTTGTGAAACACTGGAGTCTCTCCTCAGCCCCTACATGGGAAAGCAGAGGTGTGCAGCTCGTCCTGTGCATGTGTGCTCTGGGGAGACGGCTCTTGGGGCAGTGAGGATGAGAGCAGCGTGAGCTGTGGGGGTGAATGCATTCCTGCCTGTGCGGCTGTGCCCCATGTTGGCCATGCTTAGGTACCCATGGGACATCCTGGAAGGATGCTTCGTAAAAGCCTGACTTTGGCCCTGGGAAAGGCATCTTTCCCTGCCTGTCTTGGGGGCCAGGGGGACATGGAGAGCACCCCAGGACAGCGCAGGGGTCTGGCTTTGTCCTAAACAGGGCGGGAGCCCCCTCCTGCGGATGGGGGCAGGAGGAAATTGGCAGCAGGCTCTGGGGAAACCCTTTGTTTGCTCACGTTATTAGAAAGGAGAGAGGAAGTAATGGTTTATTGATGCTTCTGTGATTCTCCTGCACTGGGCTATAAAGGAAAAAATTCTGTTTCCTGGCTGATATTCCTGGCTCTAATTGAGCTGTAACTTGTCTCTGCAGGGCAGCTCACCTGCAGGGTGCTGATGGTGCCCCTGGTGCCCTGCTGGCCAGCCTAACCCGCGATTGTCAAGGGTCACTGCTCCACTCTTCCCCTGCCTCTTGGTGTAGCCAGGCTGATCGTGACAGGCTGTTGATGGAGCGCAGCATTTCTCCGCTGCAGCGTTTTATTTGATTAAACCAGAAATATCTGATAGAGGGGGTGGCAGCCACTCCTTTCTGGGGTGAGACGCTACGTGAATATGGATCAATACCTCGCCAAAATACCCCTCTCTTTTCACAGTACATTAGGCAGAAGGTGGCGTCTTGTCAATGCCTCTTGTCCACAGCCTGCTGGCTGTGCCACCCCACACCGACCGCGGAGACCCCTGTGCTCACCCCGTAAGGGTGGGAACGCACGGCCGGTACCTTCCACCACCATCATCCCTACTGCCTTCTCCACCTTTTGGGAGATGCTGGCACGGCTGTGCCACTGATGAGCTGCTAACTGGTGAAGGGTATAGCTAACGGCCAGCGTGCTGCAGTGGCTGCTCAGGGCTCTGCCAGCCCCCACCCATGCGGTTACCAGCACAGCTTCAGTAAATCCAGCTGAATTCCAGGGCTTTACTCCGTACGCCTCCTCTGACAGCACTCTGTACAGCAGTGCCCTTTTCATGCGCTCCCCTGCTTCCATGTGAGCCTTAGCTTAGCCTGCGATGAGCAGGGTTTCATCTCTGTATCCTGGAGCGTGGGAAGAGGCAGGATCCCAGTGCAGGGCCCTGCGGGGGCGAGAGCAGGCTGCTGAGCGCCGTCTCGGCTGCCTGAGCACAAAGGCTCTGCTCCCTTACCTTGCTGCTGGTTTGTGACCGCTCTCTTTTGCAGGCTTTAGAGCCGTGCATGGCCAGGATTGCCCACGAGCGTGTGAGAAGGTGTGGGCATGCGCCGCCTGGCCCTGCTGCCCAGGACCTCTGCCTGCCTGCATCCCGGCTGCGAGCATCCTTGGGAGCGGGTGCTGGATGCAGGGAGGATTCCCCTGCCAGTGCTGCGGAGTGACTGGTCTTCCTAAACTGAACGGGGAGAATGGCAAGACATGTGTGTTATCCTGAATTGCTGTGAGCAGGTAATCCCTTGAGTCCCAGAGCAGAGGAGATTGTAGGTGAGACCCTGGCAAACCTGACTTTTGCCCCCTTGCCGCCCATGCTCCTTTTAACTGCAGCATGCCTTTTTGTCCGTCCTTTTCAAACAAAACAATGCCATTTTGGTTAACCCAAGGAGCATGTGGATTGCTTCTAATCACATGATTTATCCAGGATACTGATTTCTACTTTTTACGTTTATAACTGTAGTGCAGGGGATGCCCAGTGCTGAGTGTCCTACAAACCCTGAACATGAAGTGGCCCCTGTGCTGAAGACCCTGCCCCCTGCCCAGCTCGGCTGAGCAAGGGAGATGGAGATGATTTATGAGCACCATCAACCATGTCATAAAGTGCAAGTGGCAAGTTAATGCTGCTTTTTTATTCCAGTCCTTTTGACGGGGCCCTGTTAATAGAGGGTTGGGGAGCGGAAACAAAGGAAAGAGCACAGCAGCTAAAAGCTGGCTGTCACAGCACCCCTGCATTACTGTGAAAATGCTGTGTTTTATCAGAAAAAAGCGCCCTCTCCGTAACAAACGGCATCACACAGTGAGTAGCAGCTCCAGCTTGTGGATTCCTGTGGGCTGTGGATGATGTCGATGTGCCCTCTGGAAGCGGGCAGAGATGTTGAGCCATGCAGTGGATTCAGTGCTCTGTACTGTGATCTTCCCTGGGGAGATGGGGCTGAGAAAGGGTTGAAGGTCGTGTGGGTGAAAGCCTGGTGGGCTGGGGAGGGTGAGGGAAGGCAGCGCCGAGGGGCACGTCTGGTGGAGGGAACAGTTTGGAAGGGGATGGTGGTGAATCTAGAGGGACTGCAAGCAGGGGACCAGGGAGCGTGCCAGTGTTTGGAGGATGTAGCAGGAGCGGTGTTGAATTTTGGGGTAGGAGCGGCACAAGGTGGGTGGGCTGTGCAGAGGGCAGAGGTCTCTGGCACTTGGAGCCGCGCTGGCATTCCCTTGGGAGCAGCAGTGCTGGAGGCTTCTGCACTGTTCGTCTTTCCCAGAGAAAGCATGCAGCTTGCCATAATTTTATCCTCTCAGAAAATGAGATGCGTTCTCTGAAATAACTTGCCTTGCCTTCCAACGCTCCTTTAAATATATTCCAATGCTCTTTGCTCCGTTTCCTTACTTAGATCTGTAGTTAGAGGTGGTGAAAGGCTCCCTAGGCCATATGGGGCTGCTTGGAGGCTTCATCCCAAAGTTGCGTTCTGAGTGTTGGTTTTGTCTTTGATCTGATACTTTAACAAATTTGGTAGATGTATTTTCACATAGCTGGTTTTATTGTTAAAGTTTTCCCCGCTTGCTTTCTTCCCCCTCTCTCTTTCTTGAGAAAACAAACCAACAAAAACCCACCCTCCTAAATTTTTCAAGGCGAGTAGTATTGCAGAGGGGGCCTCTCATCCCCACCTTGTTTGCAGGTGTTTTTTTTTTTCCCCCACAGTCTGTGCTAGCTGTTAATTCACATTTGGTTTAGTAATTAATCAGGATATAAATAATACATAGCATGTTATCAGAAAACTGCATGCCAGTGCTATGGAGGCAGGCACTTTCAGCCCCGGTGGGGAGGGCTTGCCGCCTTCTGCTCTGCAGCCCCCTAAGGCCAATTAAGGTGCATCCTTGATGAGATTCCAGCCGCTTCTTGGCTGCATAAATGGTTGCTCTGATGCAGGGAAGGGGGGTGCAAAGCAAGTGAAGATGAAGGGGGTTTTAGTGTTCAAACAGCTGCAAATGAGTGCTGGGTGCCAAGCACTCCCCTGCGTGCGTGGGCTGAGGCTGCCCGTGGTGGTACCCAGTGGATGGTGCAGGCGCCAGCAGCAGCTTGTGGGAGGCTTAACGGGGCTCTGCTGGATCCAGGGGAAGGCTCAGTAGCATGTCCTTTGCCTTCAGCCGTAGTCCTGTAAAGGTATTTTCTTCTGAAGGATGTCCTTCATCATTGGGATGTCCTAAAGCGTGGCAACCTGCTTTACCTTCCCGTGCCCCTTCACTACAGCTCTCCCAGCCTCTTGCGTAAGCCCAGGCAATGACATCTTTTGGTATTTCTTGTTTCAAGGCTGGTGTTTATTTCAGCTGCAGTAACGAGTGCTAAACTGGCTGGCAGGAGTAATAAATGTTGCTATGACAGTTTGGGTGGAGATTTGGAAAAGGCAATTCAAGTTGCAAAATCGGTATAAGAACCAGCAAGAAAAAAGCGAGCAAAAATGCAAACCCAGAGCCAGTGGACTCTGAAGGACACCAGATTTCGACTCTGTAACATTCACAGCTATGTATTTGCTCCATAGCAGGGCAGCAAGAGCAGAAACGGTTGAGTTTGGGGTAAGTTGGGCTTTGCAGTGGGGTCTCAAAAACTGCGTGCAGCAGGCTGAATAGTCAAGGCTGCTGCATGGCCCTGAAGCTCTGTCCCTGGTCTTCCTGTAGGGATCGTTGGACTTCAGTGCTTGTAACAGGGACTTTCTTCTTCCACCCGTAAACCTTGAATGGCCAGACTCAGTGTGAAGCATGACTTCAAATATGTTTTCCCTGGAGGAAGGAGGGAAAAGTGAGATGTTGCTGAGATGGGGTTCTGGCTCTGGGAGCTGTTTGTTGGCCATTTGGCGTGTGCGGTGCCTGCTCTGGGGGTTTCATATTGTGGTCTCTCCTGCCATAAGCTCTGGTGCAAAAGAACCTCAGCTGGAGTGGTGCAATATCATGTGGGATGTTGTGTTTCTAAGGTGCTGGAGCAAGATGTGGTTCTCCAGTCCATTGACCGTGCCATCGAGGCTGTGCACAACGCGGCCATGAAGAATGGGGGCAAGTACAACCTGGAGCAGAGAGATGTCCTCCAGTAAGTACAACAGATGTCTGGGAGAGCTGGTGGATGGAGGGTGGTCATTGTGTGATGCTTACATCTTTTCAGTTCTTGGGGGTCAAGTTAGACATCGTTGATTTGAGTCCCTGCGCTGCAAAGTGCTGATGCACCAAGAGGGCTTCCCAGCATTCGAGCCGGTAGCCAGTGCTGCTCCTGTCAACCGCGTCCAGCAAAGCAGTGCTTTGGTCTTGCCCCTCTATCCCTGTGTGTGTAAAGAAGAGAAGACTCCCAGCTGCATTGTAGGCTTGGATGAGAAATCAAACCCCTTCCAGATGCATTTTATCCTCTTTACCAGCCAGGAATTGTAGAGGTGGTTGGCACGTGGCACAAGGTCCTTAATATGTTCTCAAATAATTGCTTGCGAGGAGAAATTTTTGTTTTTCTCTGACACCTCGTGCTGCACTGAAGCACGCTGGTTTAATCTCAGTTGAACAGCGATTCTAAAGTGCAGGCAATTTCTGAAGCTTGCGATGCAATATGTGACTCTCCCCCGAGGAAGAGGCATTTTTCTCCAGCGAACTGATGAATAAATCATGGACTCTTACGGAGCCTCTTCCTTCCTCCCCCAGAAGTGCTTCCTTTAGTTGTTAATGAAACATGGAGTTGGAGTTAATGAAACATTCAGAATAATGTAACCCGTTCTGGTGTATATATAGCCCAAATGCAATAAATCATTAAAAAATACGGTATAAAAAAAAAAAAGTTGCAGCATGGTTGCTCCCTTCCTTTATTTAGCTCCGCTGTTTCTGATGTCATTCTCTTTCAGAAAACTGATCCATCACCGGAAGGAGACGGTCTCACGCAAAGGTCACTCTCCCACCCCGCAGGGGATGGTTATGACACAGTCCTCCAGCGATCACCATCTGGATGTGGCACGGCAGCCCAACGGGGTGTGCCGGACAGGGTACGAGCGACACCACAGTCTTCCGAACACTGAGTTTGAGGATGAGGATGAAGGTCTTTATCAGGTAACAGTGGCTCGACACTTTCTAGGTTCCTCCTGTTCAATAAAATGCCTTTGCAGCTGAAGTCACAAATCAAACGTTTGTGCTGCTTACCTGGGATCACTGCAGTGTAAATTGATGCTGTCTCTTCTCTATGTAAGAAGTCTGGAACAGTCCTTCCATTTACACTTGTGATGCTTTTTGGGATCCTTGAGGGTCCATGGTTTTATGGTGACGTGCGAGATCCACTCGTATGTTGTGTGACTATCTCTTGACAGCTTTCTAGAAGAGTTGCGAGTTCCCCAGAGAATACTGGGAAAAGCAGTTTTGACACGAGCAGCAGAACGTCTGAGTGCTCAGCACTGCTTTGTTACATCTGCACAACCAGGTCTTTGGTCCTTAAGAATTTTATCTGCTGTGGCTGCCTATTTTTACTACTTAAAACATAATAACATCCAAAGGCCCTGCTTTGTCTGAATGTTGCTTGTCATGATGAATTAAAGGTAAATTGCAGGAAATATGATTTAAAGCAGAGTTGGTTTTTTTTTTTTTATCTTGGTGGCACAGTTCCAAGGTTACTGTGTGGTGCCAGAGAGACTTCCAAGGAGTAGCTCAGGGTGGATGCAGCAGTTGTTGGGGATGGATGATGTGTCTGATTACACTGTGTAGGTATAGCTGGATGTTGGGGCTAAAGGCACCGTGCAAGGCTGAGCGTGGAGATTTTTTTTTTTCTCCTACAGATGAACATGTGCACTGTAGTTTTTCTTCATCTGTCTGGGATAAGTGTTCGGAGGCAGGCAGTGTTTATAAGGTACTGATACACTGTCATGCCTAGCAGATGAGGCTTGTTTTACACTTGAAGAACTGCGAGTCTGAGAGATGAGAGGTAGCTCTGGCTCATGCAGAACACAGCAACTCCTTCAAACCCCATTTTTCTCCTTGGTATTCATTTTCTGGGCAGCCAAATCAGCTCCATTCTCAAGCCTGTGCATTATGGGCTAGGCAAATGGAGCACCTTACGGCCCATTCTGCGTGCCAGTTCCCTGTCTTTATCTGGTCTGTGGTTTGGTCTCTTTCCAAAAAGGAGCAAGACAGATTCCTTGGCTGACAAAGAACTGTTTCTGTCTGGGTGGCATTGAGGATGCAGTCAAAGGGCTTCCAGCCTAGCCCTGTGCTGAAAGGGCTCCTTGAGATTTTAACAGCTCAGTTGGGGGGATTTCCTGTGTGCTTTGAAAGTACGAAACGGAGGAAGCAGCATGGCTTTCTTCCACTGGTTGTGCAGCTGCCTAAGAGGAGGCTTGCTGAAATCCTAACTTTCTCACTAACTCCAGAGAAGCAGAGGTCTTGGGATGTGCTTTTCACTGCTTGGGATTTTTGGGTGTGTTCTTGTTTGCATCTGGAAACTTAAGCAAAATTTGAGGTGCAAATTTCCTGTTGGTGGCTTTGCTCGCAGGGCTGAACTGGCTGGAGTTCTTGGTGATGACACCTGCGCTGAGCCTCTCCTCAGCTCCTCCATTCTTAGCACAAGGTGGGAAGCTGGAGCAGTTACATGCCAGCTTGCCCGAGGAGGAGGTTGGGCTCTCAGCATGTTTTAGTCAGTCTGCTGCTTTTGTGCATGCTCAGTGGGTTTGTGATGCTCATCTTCAGAACCCTTTGCTTCAGACCAGTGTGTCTGACTTGGCACAGTTTGCCTAGAGGAGGTGGTGGGTGGGGGATTGTTGGTTTATTTTTTTCGTCTTGGTTTTTGTTTGTTTGTTTGTTTAAAAGTTCCTACTATAATAGCGTTATTCCCAGGAGTTGAAGGAGCGGTGGTGCTCTCTGTCTGGCCAGCTGGGAAGGGGATGGAGTGCTGTGATTGAGTCAGCTCACAGGCAGCACAGCCTCTGCTAGCAGTCCCTACAGAATGCAAAAGGAAAGGAAGCACGTGTGTAAAATCCATCGATCTGAGGCAGTTCACAGCCCTCTTGTAGAGGCCTGGAGAAAGGGAGGCTTTTAACACATGTCCAGGTGCTTCTCTCTGGACCCTTGGTAAGGTCCCACCTCTTCTCCTACCCTCTGTCCAGGAGGGATCTGAGCTGCAGGGAGTCCTCCATGGTCACCTTCCCCATGGCAGCTGGACAGAGGATGTTTTCTCCCCTTTCCTTCCTTTCTCTAGGAGGGTTTTGGTGTTGTACATCCTTCTCTTGGCCCCACGCAGCAGCTGAGGTGTGGGGCAGAGGCAAAAGTTGTCCATTGATTATCTCTCGCAACTCCTGACCATGCCAGAGGCTCACAGCTTGGGCACGCGTCAGCACAGGGAAATTCATGTGATGCCTCACGTTCTCATCACAGCTCTTGGACTGTTGCGCGTGGCCATCTAAATGAGGCTGGCAGGGCTCTGAGCTAACATTAGCTGTACATCTATTAATTTAAGCACTAGTCTGTAATAGCTGTGTTAAACTTGCATGGTAAATTTGGAAGGGCTAATGAAGCCATGGAAATACTCTGGAATGACCCAGCCCTAGCTCTATCTCCAAATAATGTCATGTGTTGGCTCTAAGCTCTGAGCCTGCCTGTCTGCTAAATCCCACTGCTTCAGGAATCGTGGCCGTGCCGTGCCAAGCGGCCCCGACTTGTGCTGTTAGCTCCCTCGCTTTGCAGGGAGGGCTCTGCTTTTAGCACAGCTGAGCTTTCCGAATTTGGGACCAGCCTTCCAACCATGCAATGCTGAGACCCCTCCTGATCTGCTTGGCCTCTCAGCTGTGCAGTCTCTTTTTGGACCGACATGGATCATTTTTGAAGCTGTATGGAAGTATCATATAGCTTTTTAACCAGAGAACAATGTGGGATGGATTGACAAGGGCAGAAGAGCTCAGACTGGGTGTCTGCAGCAGTATCTCGGACTAGTCCACCAGCTGAAGGCACTTGTAAAGAAGCGACTTGCGCAGTTTCTTCTTTATGTCAAAACGGCATAGTAAAAGGATGGATGTATTAGGTGTTGGGTGGGAGAAAGGGACCGAGAGATCCCTTTCTAATAGTGTTTGTAAGCCGTGCAAACTGCTGTCTTCACTTGTCTGGTAGGGTCCAGACATGGGCTGTGAGCCCCATATTAACATTAACATGTGAGGTGGTCCCTGAAAGTGTGTCTTGTTTACAGGAATATCTTTGCTCCCATTTCAAAGGAGGCTTCTGCCCTTCCTGGATCCATTCTCCTTGTTCCAAGCTATTTAAGATAGAGACCTTTCAGGGGCCTGTCTCATTTTTTTGCTGCAGGGACTGGCAGTGCTGTGTGTCCTGTGTGGTGTTATAGGGCTGTTCAGCACTGGCAGGTCACAGAAAAACTTCTTTTCCTGTGCTGAACAAACATGGAAAATTGTCACTGTGTGATGGCCTAAATGTCACTGTATATTTCAGCTGGCTTTAGCCTGGGCTACCTGGGACATTCAGGCCATCACCTCCTTTCCCTTTCAATGCAGCCCTTTGGGGTTTTGCTGCAGGCAGTGATTGTAATATCCCATAAAAACAGTCATGCTTCAGGCAGCAGGCTCTGAATCACAGAATTCCTAAGGGACCACAAATCGAGTCTCCTGGCCCTGAGCCGCTGGGATGTGAGGATCAGAGTACTGATGCAATGTGCTCCCACCTAGCCTGGCTGCTGCGTTCAGCGGTGTCCTACTGATCGGGGGTGAACCCTGAGGTTGCACCTCACCGGAGTGATTCTGGGTGAAAGCTATGTCAGTGGTCATAGTGTTTGGATATGGCAGGAAAAGATGAGTGTAGGAATCTGGATCTGGGGCTCGTACGCTGCTGGCTCAGCATGCGTAGCAGAGGAGAATTACAGGAGACCCCAGAGGCAGAGAGTTAATGCAACTCCCTGGCAAAAGCTTTTCCCAGTGGGTCTTGCTATAGGTAGCGTAGGATTGCACAGAGGGTCTAGCCCTATTTTCTCCCTGCATGAGCAGAAATAGCTCTGAAAGCATGGAAAAGGCATTTACTTGTCTCCAGTCCTTGGCTTTGTCGTTCTGCAAGGGTATTTGTAGCTGATGTAATGGATCTCTCCAGAAGAGTGTCTAAATACACACCCTGTTTGCAGCCTCTGTGGAGCTGTTGAGAGTAATGTGGAGACACAGCGAGTGTGTGGGATTGCATTTGGAATAAAGGAGGAGTAAATGCTTGACAGGTCTACACGACGTGTGTGCTGTGTGCTGCTGAAGACAGCAATTAAACAAGGGCTGCTTTGCCTGTCACGGGGAGGGGATGAAGCCGGCTTGAGTCCTGCTTTGTTCTTCTAGGAAGCTGCCTATTAATATCTGTCCTCCTGAGAAAACTTCCCTGAATGATGAAAGAGATGTAAGGACAAATTTACACACGCACGCAAGAAAGAAGGTTTCATAACGGAGAATGTCTTCATTGTCAACCTCCTTTGATTGCTCTGAAATCTTTCCTTATAGATCCCACCACAGCCCCAGCGTGCTGCTCCTATCACCCCCCCACCTCCAGAGAAACGCAAGAACGCACAGATTGCTGCTCCTGTTAAAAGTAAGGACAAACCGCTTTCCAGATCTCGGGCACGAAACAGACACTGGGCGATGTAACAGTCATGGTTTCCGGATGCTCATGCTTTGTGCTTAGAAGATCATCCTTATATATCCTAAATTCCTATGGGTTTTATAGCCTTATAAATATATATATATTCTACATTCCTGTAGGTTTTATGTCTTTTTTATATATATATATATATATATATATATAAAACATAAATCCTAAATTAGTATAGGCTTTAATGCTAATGGTCATGAGCTGGTGGCCAGTACTCCTTCAAGCCCTCTCTGATCTGGGAGTCTGGGCAGCCTGGCACCTGTGGATGGGTGCCAGGTACAGCATCCTCCCGGTCCTCGGGTGCTGGTGGCTTTGGGAAACGTGGTGCTCTCTGAGGAGCAAACTCCCTGCCTGCCTGTGTGGCTAGTCTGGCCAGTGCACAGCTGCAGTGATTTTAAGATCCTTGTGGGTGTTTTTCTCCCGCAGACACCATGGCCATCTCCCAGCAAGGCAGAGGGAGCCTGCCCAGCAGCGCAGAATGTGGTAGTTGATCACGGGGAGCTCACTGGTAGCACTTTTAGGACAGGCTCAAGTCTTGCTTTTGGCTCCCAGTCTGTCAGGCACTAGAAAGAATTGTGCAGTGCTCAGATGGGATTTCCTTCAGACCACTGGCGGGTGCCTGTAAGGAGCAGTAATAATACCAGGGGCGCAGCTGCCCAAGTGCTGCCCACAGGCAGGGCAGCAGGTGGTCAGGAGCACTTCAAAGCAGGACCATGGGGCTGGGGCAGGAGCTTCTCCATCTCCAGTGCGGTTGGGCTGGCAGAGGCAGTGCTCATCCTGCTGCGTTGCTGTTAGCTTGCCCAAGTGTTCTCCTGTGTTGTGATGGCCATACCATTAGTGACAGGCAGCCCATCTCCAGCCTGCTCTCATCCCCTTGTGAGGAGCAGGGCAGAGCTGTTGACTTGCAGGTAGTTAATTGGAACCTGGGGCTGGCTGGCTTAATGGTGTTTAATGGTACTGAGCCATTTTTCAGTGTGGTAATGGGACTTTGCAAAGGTTAGTTTCCTTCGACTCATTATCTTGATTTAATGAAGCATGGTGGGAGCTATGATTCATGAATGCTCCTCTGTGAGGAGGAGGAGGAAAAAAGAGGGATGCTGAACCCCGGTGGGAAGGAAACTAGTACTAGCTCAGCCTTGGGGTGGAGTGGTGGATGGAGTAGTGGAGGGCTCCCAGGACCAACAGGGCAGGAAGGGTTGGAGTTGCCTGCAGAGGTGCAGTAAAGGTGATATATGTGTCTGTCCCACTGGTCTTTCCTTCGGCGTGGGTGAAAGGGCATTTCCTGGGAGCTGGGCTCCCCATGGGGTGTGCTCCTTCTCTTCCAGCGCTGACATCAGCTGCTCTCGTGAAGCTCTAATGAAGGTAACCCAGTGTTTGCCCAAGTAAATGTTTTCACAGTTGGGAAAGAACTCGGGTATGTAGCTGCCCCCTAGAAATTACTGGTTAAGGTTTCCCAAAACTATATTTTAGGCCAGGTTAAAGGAAAGAGAAATCTTGACATCTCTTTGCTTGTAGTGGATTTTTTTCCTTGGAAGGTGGGACAGCTACCACTGCTAGAGCTAGTCAAAACTAGAGGGGGCGGGGGAGGAGAAATACAGTAGAGCAGATATCGTGGAGGCTTGTGAAAGTGGTGGATGCTAGCAGGGCTGCAGGGCTCGTGATCAAATGGTAGAGAGTGCTGAAAGGAAGCGACTAGAGGTGTTGTCAGCCAAATGTTTCCTTTGCTGTCGATGCTAACCGTGGTTTGCGGTCGGTGAGGTGCATGCAAGGAGGCGGTGCAGGCTGGTGTGCGAAGCCTTTGGTGTCTTGCAGTTCTCAGGCACCGTCATCCAAAAGTGAGGGCTTAGATTCTGAATGCAGAAAAAGGGCCTTGCTAAGCCAGGGGGAGAAGACTTTTCTGTCGCTTAGTCCTGTCCCTCTCTCCCTCCCTTCCCCTGCATAAAACACTAAGCCCTTTGAAGGGTATTCATCTCAATAGAGTAGTTTTTCCCTTTCTAAAGAGGTGATTGTGCAGGAACGCTGTTCCAGAGAGAACTGGTACAATTTTGCTTTGAGATAAGCCAGGCAGGAAGAGGAGTTAAACTGCTCTGGTCGCATGCACAATGAGCCTTTTAATGGACTGCACTGTAGCAATTTGTTTGTTCTTTTTTCCTTTGATGCTGTTGCTAAGGCATTTTTAATTGTTCCCTTTCAGATGCTGTTGAAATTATCCCTGGGTCAGCTTCCAGTGCCTCCTCTATAAGCACGACATCCCTGGATACCTTGTACACTGCTGGTTCTGCATCAAAGACCACTCTCCCGACGGCCACCTCCAGTCCTGCCAACACCCCACCCCCTGTCCCAAGCCGCAGCGTCCACACCACGATAACACGCAATTTGGATGCCGGCTCTATGGGCCACTCCCGCTACGGGACTTCTCCCAAGGATGGGGCCAGCAAATCGCCCCAGACCAAGAGGGCTGCCCCAGCACCACCAGCTGAAGGGGGGACCCAGAGGTCCCACACTGTGGATGGCGAGAAGACTTCTCAGGTGAAGAAAGGTGCCCCAGCCCCCACTACAAGTCTGGATGCCTTCAACTCCCTCTGCCTGGAGGATAAGAAGGTGGCCGCCGTGGAGCCAGTGCCACCAGAAGCCAGTGCTCTGGTGGCGTCTGTGCCTAAGACGATAGGTGCCGAACTGATCGAGCTGGTGCGCAGGAACACCCACCTCAGCTACGAGCTGTCCCGCGTGGCCATCGGTGTGGTCATCGGCCATATTCAGACCTCCGTCCCGGCAACCAGCAGCATCATGGAGCAGATTCTCATCTCTGTGGTGGAGAGTAAGGTAATGTGGTGCTGGGCCAGGGGGGCTGCTGCAGACCACCTCCTAACCTTGGGCAGGAGGTGTTCCAAGCTCAGTGAGCGCTCCTAACATTTGGTGTGAGAAGTGCAGTGAGATTGTAAAGGAAAGGGGAGAGGTGCAAGGTGGGGGTAGATATCTCACCAAGGGAACCAGGGGTTTGAACCAGAGTCAGAGTACTGGAAGCAGGGATGTGGGAAGCAGGTGAGTTTATTCCCCAAATGAACTGCTGATGTACAACATAACCTTGAATTTGGAGCTGGGGGTGAGAGGGGAAACCAGCTGAGAGGGCCCTTGGTGCTGGAAAGCACTGGTGGACTGCGGCAAAGGGGTGGGTGTCTCGGATAAGACTGTGGTTTGGGGAGAGGGAGGTGGGATGGATGGCAGCGCATTGTAGTGCATGAGCGCATCAGGTGGGAGATGACAACCTTCCAGGTCTCCGGGACGGTGCGGGTGACGAAGCAGCAGTGGGAATGGGTGCAGCAGGACTTGAGTCACACTGAGAAAGCTCTGGTAGGAGTTGTTGACCGCTGATTGTGAAAGCTCAGAGAGTCATTGTGGCAGCATAAAGTCAGAGAAAGAAATGAATAGTGACTTTTTAAAGAGGTGTTTTGTTATGAACATGGCAAATAGAAGCTCAGGAAACTGGAACTTCCGCAATAAGTGCTTCTGTGTAGAAGCCTTTTATAAAATAATACATAAGATTTTCTTCTATGGTGCTGCATGTCATCTGTGTAGATTCAGCATGCCTATGCGTACTGTAAATCTGCACAGATTCTTGTGTCTCTTGGTGGTGGAGCACCCAAAACTTCCTTACGCCTGGCCTGGTCTTTAATCAAAGTGATGAAAACTAGTTTTCCATAGATGCAAACCTCAGATATGCCTCAGCCCTGTTTTGTTACTGTTTTTAAAAGACCACAGAAGATTATTTTTTCAGCCACTGGAGGAAAAGCGTTATCTTGAGCTTGTTCTAAGTAAACCTTATGCCAAAAAGATCATGTATGCCTGCTTCCTCTGCTGCGGACGTGCAAGGAGGGAAATGAAATGATGTTTTTTGCAGCAGTCATTGAAATAGCAAAGTGCATCTGGGCAGCCCTCTGCTTAAGTTGGAGGGATAATAAATTTCAGCTCCCACTTGCTAAATACAACCCTGAGGAGTACACTTCATACAAACATCTAAGATTGGAGTTCCATTGCTAATGGCAAGATTATAATGAACTGTTCAGAGGCATTTGAATATGGAAAACTAATGGCATTCAAATTTTAGATCAAATTATAATCTGTTAACTGTCTGCACTGAATAGAGGGTCCTATAAGCAATCATCAAGGCTCAGTTTGTGGCCATAACCCAATAGTTAATTGCTTCCTACTTCAATAACAATACCGTGTCAATGTACGCTCTACATTCAGCAAAAAAATATAGCTGTTTCAAGCAAATATTCTGGCTCTGACTTGCACGTGAAGAAGTTCAGTTTTCTGTTATTTAGACCTTGGACAAGATTTGAATACTATTTTTATCTTTAATACCTGTTCTTGGGATACAATAAGCTTAATTTCTCAGCAGTCATTTAGTGCCAGGTTTCTGCAGAGGGGATTTGAAAACCTCGGATTCATGCCCATTGCTGCAGACCAGCCTGAAAAAGATGGGAAGAAATTCTGGTGCTGGTGCAGGGACAGGTATGGATCTAGTTGTAACTGATACGGTGTCTGTCATCTAGGACATCTGCGGGACTTTAAAAAATGCCCGGTACTGTATGGAGACACAGCAGAAAGTCCTGTCCCATCTTGTTAGTACCTCATCACACCTCTCCTGAGGGATACTGCTTTCAGAAGGGGAGCCTGGGTGGGCTTGCGCAGTGCTCAGGTGTAGGTGTTGTGGTGCAGCGTGTGTTCTTCCTCAAGGTCCCACACAGAAGATGCAGCTCTGCTGACACGTAGGGGCCCGGTTCCAGATGAGGTTATTCACCTGGTGCAGAAGACCGGCTCTAGCAGCTGGAAGGGCAGTTACGTGTAGTTGTGGGGTGGCTGTACTGTCACAGCATCACTAGCATATTTTAATGGTACAAATTATGCTCTCTCTATCTATAAAATTTATATATGTATATAAATTATGTGTGTGTATATATATACACAATAGTACAAATGGTACAAATCACTGACTTTTTATTCGTTATACCAAACAATTCCATGATCTCAGGGGATTCTGTGTAGAATTGTTGCTAAGTCGTCAGTTCAAGGTTTGAGGCTGCCCGTTGTAGTAGCTGCCAAGACGTTTTAGTAAGCAGAGACCTGACCCTGGTGGTGGGAGGGCTGAGAACAGTGCTGAGAGTGCACGGAGATGGTGTGTGGTGCAGTTACACTGGTCGGATTGAAGGCTTGTTAATGGATTGATCTCATCCGAGTCCATTAGGAGCTTGGTGGGGTTGTAAGGGCTGCAGATGAAGGATTAGAGGAAGCAGATTAGTGATAAGAAGCTGAATAGAGTGATCATTAAAACGAGTACTCATTAAAATGCTCATCCAAAAAGACATCCCAGCAGTGGACTGAGGCCGGACCAGCTCTGCTGTGCTCCGGCGAGGAGGATGTGAGTAGTGTACATAAATGGCGAATCCTCTCCCAAGCAGCTGGGGTGCAGGAGGACAGCCGGGTGATGTTGCAATATTGTAGGTCCTCTTAAAGAGAGGAAGAAATGGCAAGACCAAGTGAGTCTCTTAGCTAACATATTTGCCTCTGTAATCGCCATGCAGTGGGAGATTCTCTTGCATTTTGCTCAGCTCCTGAAAGCTGCCAGCCTCTCTCACGGCTGGTTACCTGGTTTTCTGCTAGGCCGTCCACAGCTTCCCAAAATTTTGAGAGTGTACAGAGGCTTGTGCTAAACCAGCACACTGCTTCCTTCGTTACCTGCCTGACAAAAAGTATGTGATGAGCAGTGAGAAGAGTAATTTTTGATTATATAGTTGAAGCGCTGAATTGGGGTTGTAATTAGTTCACACCCCAAATGCCCCAAAACAAATTGCTAAGAATTCTGTCTCTAATAAAGCAGGTGAGACGTTGCTGTTAAAGCTGGAGTGTTTTTTCCAGAAGGGGCTGGAGGGTGGAAGGTGGCCAGGAAGGGGGTGGCTGCTGCGCTTGGCAGTCTTGCATGCTGGTGGTGTGGGTCTGTGACCGCATGTGTGGCCACTGACGCAAAACATGGGCTCATGTCTCCATACAAAAACCCCCTTCTGCTCTACTTGTGGTGTAAAGCCTGCTTAAAGTCTTTCTGCCCCCGGCCTCATAGCCAGTCTGTTGGAAGGGGCTGTACCAAGACAGGACTAAGCCTTCTCTAGGTTTCCAGAAGACACCATGCAGTAGCAGGGTGTCCCGGCTGGTAGCAGTAAAGGCCTTTTCACACTGAACGATCATGACTTGTCGCTTCATGCTGCAAGACAGCTTCATCCAAAAATTGTAAAGGGTTTGGTCTCAGTGAGTGGGGTTTTCCTGTTTGAATTTCTCAGCTGGGTTCTCTTCCACTTCGCTGATCTCCTGCTGCTTGTTGTTGCTGCTGCCAAACCCCTGTGTATATCATTTAAGCTCTTCTGCAGATTAGTCCTTACCTCTCTTAATGGTGCCTGGGCTCATCACCTGTAATCAGCCCAGTTCCACGTGCTGGTCCCTCCTTCTTGCCCTGCTTTCAGGAAACCAGGTAGTTCATATGATATCCTTAGGTCCTAGAGGCTTATCGTAAATCACAGACCACGGCAGCTGTTGGGGCAGGGTAACTGCTGCCTGCCTACTCCTCCCTCTTTCTCAAAGGAGAGGAACATTGTAGGAAAAACAACTGAAGATTGAAGCCTTCGTGGCAAGGGTTATTGTGTGAGGTAGAAGTGGTGGGGGTGCAGGTGCCAGCAGTCCGAGAAAGGAGGACATGCAGTAAGATCTGCTGAGTTAGCCCGCGTCGTAGCTACAAGCTGCAGAGCTGCTGTGAATGGTGGTTGAGCTCTGTTGTTTGGAAGAAAGCAGAACCAAAGCAGCCCAAGATGAACTGGTTCCCACCCTTGCTGCAGAAGATGGCAGACGTAGTACTGAGCAGTTGGCACTTTGGGTACTGTGCAAGCGCTTGGTCAATCCTTGAGTCAAGGATTACAGGAAGATGTGTCTCTTTCAGGCTGGAGGGAGGGGGCAGTGAGGGGAACTTCTCCTTCAGGCAGTTGTGCAGCGGGTTGGTTTGGTGTCCGGGACACATCTGTTTTATTGGGGTGAGCCTGGAGCTGTGCTCATCTGCCGCCTGGCAGCAATGCTGGCCCGTGCCACCCTGGTTTGGCTTTCCCCATTCTCAGGATGATTTTCAGTCTATGGCATGTCCCCTGAAGGGCTTCTGGGCACCTGCCTGAGGCCTGCACCTAGAAGGAAACCAGTGTTTTATTTGTTTTGTGCAAGGATAATAAACTGTTCTGGTTCAGTGGGGCTGGGTTGCCCCCTGCTCTTGACATGTGCTGTGCTGCTTTTGTGAAAGATGTGGCGGGTTTTGGCTGCCCCCTGGGAAGGGGGAGCGAGGGTTTAGCTGGCACTGAGCGTAGTACTCTGGCCAGCTTGGGTTTTCCGTGTAAGTGTTACAAAATGTGCAGAGGTCTCTGGTCATCTGAGTTGGCTTCTTGCCTTGAATTCCTCTCTTATAGGAAATGAGCAGGAAATATAGGAAAAAATAAGTAGTTATTTATAGGAAATAATACTTATAGGAAGTAATCCCCTTACTGCAGCATTAACCCTCCCCAGGGCAGGCAGGCAGCCGGTAGTGTTCTGCAGACACCCTGTGGTTTGCTGTGAAGAGAAGTGGGGAAGTTGTAATGCGTACGTGTGCTAAGAGGTTACAATTATGTGATCTAGGAGGGACTTGGGTACAAATTCCCGTGGCTTTGAGAACATTGGCTTTCCTGGATCAGCCTTAGGTTACTAAATGCAATAAGAAAACAGGGTGTAGCTTGCTTTGAGTTGAGGTTTCTTGGGTTCTTTAACATCCTCGGAAGACAGTTAATGCTCCAGCAGAATTGTGGCATCTTGGATTTAAAGATGTTCTGACCATGTACTGGTTCTGGCATCTATCTTGATTCACTCACTACATTAGCTGTGTAAGGAAAGGAGGTGGGTAGAGGCCCCAGAAGTATGAAAGCTGAAATAACACATGTCTGAAACTTGCTGGTTTTTTGCTGGCAGCTCTTGACTGAATGGGGTCAACTGCCAGTCCTTAGACAAAGATTAGAGGAAACAGGCACCCAGACAACAGCTAGCTGTCAGGGCCGCACTAACCAGTGGTTTTGCTACCGTGCAGAATCTGAGTGCGGGGCTGCCCTCAGGACAGATCTGCCACGATGAGCAGCGGCTGGAGGTGATCTTCGCAGATCTGGCCAGGCACAAGGACGATGCTCAGCAGCGCAGCTGGGCACTCTACGAGGATGAGAATGTCATCTGCTGCTACCTGGAGGAGCTGCTTCGCATCCTGGTGAGTCAATTTCTCTTTTCAGGCAGAGCAGACAGCCCTGGTGAAGTTCCTTTTTTTTTCCTGACCTCCTTCGCCCCTGTGTTGCCATCGCATCTGCACTGTTGATATGAAGCTGTGCCCTCCTGTGTGGGGTCTGCAGCGCTCTTGAGCTGCTTTCCACTCTACCTTACAAAGCTGTTCTGAAGATCATTATAGAGCTGTTCTTCATGGCAGCCACGGTATTTACCTATCACAGGAGAATATAAACCCTCACCTCAAAAACACCCCAATGTCCCACTGTGAGGGTTGTTGCACTCCTAGGGCCATGTAAAATATCTTCTGTTTAAAACATCCTGCGGGGTGAGGTCCATTAAATGCAAAGAAAATTCTTTCATTGCCTTGAAGGTGAGCTTTAAAGCTATTTTTGTGAGAAAGTATAAAGTATCTCACTACATCTGTGCGGACGGGAGAGGTGCGTCCCCACAGTGGGCAGCAGTGGGCAATACTGTCCCAGTGCTGTTGCTGCCATGAACAAGCCCACCTGCATACAGGGAGCGTGGTGATACGGGAGCTGCCACTCACTGCAGTGACATGGCCTGCTACGGGTGCCAGTGTGGGGTTTGCTCTGCCACCTATCTTGTACTCCTCTGAGGTTCTGACATAAGCAGAACAGGGGTTTTTTTTTGCGTCATAAATGCCAGTGTCTTTTTTACTCAACATACAGCCTGTGCCGCCTCGCTGTGGACCTGCAGGGCAAGGCAGAGGGTGATTTTGTGCAACTATTTCCTCATAATTTAGAGGCAGGAGGAGATGTACGATATTCTCGGGATGGGAATGGTACTGGAGCTGCCCTGTGTAACTGAGTGATGTGCTCATCAGGGTGCTGCTCGGGTCATGGGTTTTTTGGATTTCAGCTGTATGGCAGAGACGTTTCTCAGGAATTCACTTTGATGCAGAATCTGCAGGGTGGTGGTTCTTGAGCTGTCTTGATGCTCTGCTTTGAGTTTTTGTGAGATGGTTGGGCTGGGACTACTGAGATCTGAAAGCAGCTGGCCTCCCTTGAGGTCCCTGCAGCATGCACCTTGCTGCTTTGATGTGCCACTGGGCTGACCTGTTCATTCCTGCTTCCAGACAGATGCAGACCCAGAAGTTTGCAAGAAAATGTGCAAGAAGAATGAGTTTGAATCCGTCCTGTCCCTTGTGGCATATTATCAGATGGTAAGGTGGCAGAACGCATCAAATACCTCTTTGAGATTTCCCTGAAAATGCAAAAGAGCAGGTGGATCTGATGAGCTTATGTAAGATGTTCCCCCTGGATAGGGCAGTTGTGTGGACGAGGTGGAGTTCCAGCACATCCCTTCTGTGTGCTGGCTAATGTCAATGCTATGCATGCAGGTTGTATGGAAGAGCAGAGGATGCTATAGACTTCGAAGCAGTAGCCGGCACTGTGAAGGGTAAGCTCGCTGCTTTTATTAGCTCAATTGAGGGACAGAACCGACATTGCTAGTATCTAGAGGAAGGGTTTCTGAGGATGCCTTGGGAAAGCTGACAGGCTGTGACTGCTCCTCTTTTAATTGATGCACTCCTGTGCATCAGTAAATAGCTTTGCTTAGGAAAGCAGGTTGTGAGTAGAAGCCTTGGGAGTGAGGACAGAAATCAGTATTCAGAGGAAGAAATGAAAGTTTTGCCTTCAACGCCTGTGTGGTGTTGCTTTGCCCCTCTCCTTGGAACGTGCTGTTGTAGGACTCGGGAGGGTTGGAAACTTGTACCCGTCTTGTCCCCAAGTCCCCAGCTACAGCACATCAAGTCTTGTGGCACTTAGCTTTCATCTGGCACTTCTGTGTCTGAACCCAGAGCTCAGCATCAGGAGGCTGTAGCATATCTGAGAGCAGTGGGAAGGCAGGCAGGGCACACTGGAGCCTGCTGGCTTTCGCTGCCTGCTCTCCTCTGACCAGGATCTCAAGGAAGCCTGACAAGATTGAGAGAAATTGCCTCCTGTCCTGGCTGCTGTTGTGCCCTGTGCCAGGGCCTGGCTCGCTTCTGTTCTCTGAACCCTGGAGTTGCTGGCTGAGGCTGGAGTATGAGGGTTACCCCAGCACCAGAACTCCTGCGTGGGAGCTGCAGGTTGAGTGTCATCTTTGCTGGAATCCCTGCACGTCCCAGAACTTTCTGGTTATGTCCTCTGTTCCCAGCACAAGCCTGTCAGCTTCACAGTGGAGGAGCTGCTCCCATCCTGTTCACTAACCATCACATGCTGAAGAGGGTTTGCAAATATTGTGTTGTCCAGAAACCTCCTTCAGAGCAGCATTCGTGAAACCTCAGTGTGCCCAGAGAATCCTGGCTACTCAACAAATTAAATCCGTTTGCTGGGGTCTGGTTATCTGTTGCTGATTTGTGTCATATTTATTGGATGTAGTGGGACATTTCAGATCTGAGCTCTGGCTGTTGCATGCTCTCTGACCACACATGCCAACGATCTGTATCTAGCTCAGTTGTGAATGTTACTGTAAAATGACTCCCATGCTGCTGTTAAAATCCAGTAGAGCTTCTGGGTTCACTGTCACCCTGGAAGGGTCTGTGGCTTCCCAACAGTGGGAATTTCTAGCCAGTTATATGTCTCTGCCTTAGAGTGAGCTCTCATCTGGGACATCATTTCGTCTAATAAATTGTTTTTGCAGGAACACAGGGTGCCATTACGGCTGCTGCTGTTGAAGTGCTTTGGAGCCATGTGCAACTTGGATGCTGCAGTCATCTCAACACTTGTAAACTCTGTGCTGCCAATGGAGCTGGCCCGGGACATGCAGACTCACACACAAGGTGAGCTAGAGCTGGTGTACCCAGGTCCCCAGGAAAGTGTCTTTCTATTAAATGATTTACAGCAGCACTGGTGGCCCCCCTCTGCCTGACTGCTCTGGGTGCCCAGTGCTCTGGAGAGAATGGTGTCTTTTTTTTTAAAGTTGTTCAGGTTATTACAGCTGTAAGTGGAGAATGCACGGGAGGGGATGTTTCAGTCCAATAGTGCAAGGCCCTCTAGCTCTTGAACATGGCGTTAATGATCTGCATCACTTTTTGTAGGTGTCTTAAAGTTGCTCCGGTTTTGTTTCGTGATGCTGACAAGAGACACTTGCAGATCTCAAGGAAGATCTCTGCAGTTTCTTATAGGCAGTTTTTCTCAGCACTCTTCATCAGATCTTTGCAGAATTTCTTGCTGGTGAATGAGATGTGTGCCGGTTAAAGGAAAGGACCTTCTCTCCACCACTGGGCCAAGGGAGATGGTAGTACTGTTAACAAAGTTGTGGTCCTGGTCCTCTGCAGGATAGTGCCACAGCCCTGCTTTCCCCACCTCTTTGCTTTCCATCCCTAGGTTTTGCCCTCATGTTCCTTTTACTTCATGCTCCTACTCCCTTTGTTGGGATGACCTGTCCCTGCTACTAACAGGAACATCGTTCCTGCCCTCTGAGCTAGACATGCTCAAAAGCGTGGTGGTGGTGGTGGTGTGGTCAGATTTTGCTGATCTTGGTCCCTCAGAGTTCCTGATTAGCCCAGAGTCCTTTATTTCCCAGCAACCAGGAGCAGATGCTGAGGAAGAGCCTGAGAACAAGATGAGCATGTAGTAATACTCCTCTGACGTTACCTTCCAGCTCCCCACGTATGCCTGGCCCTGGGCGGTCACAGCTTTGCTCCCCATTTTGAAGTCAGCCTGTAGGCCACCTGTGCTGGTACTACTTTTTCCCTTGAAGGGATGTTGTAAATCCATTGTTTTGTGGTAATCATGATGCACAACTAAAGTAGCTATTGAGTGACCACAGATCAAATCAGAAGAGCCTCAGTGTCTGGAGCTGTGCTGCCCTGACTGCAGTCTGTAGCCTGTTGGTTTGCTGTGGGCATCATGGAGCTGTGGAGAAGTAGAATTCGGGGATGAGACTGTGTGGGGATTGACAAGTCCACGCAGAACAGGGACAGTCACATCCATTTCATGTGAGCCAAGTAAATGTCCAAGATGACTACCTTAGACATGCATAATAGATGCCACCGTCCCCAGCATCCCGCCACGGACACTGCCAACACTGTGTGGTGGACAGGACTAACTGGGCTAATCTGATGTCTGAAAAGGGGTATGAGAGGTGAAAATCAAGCCGGTTGCAGAAGGCTTTGCACGTGTCTTTGCTTAGATGCTTTGAAGTGTGGGCATTTCAAGGGTGGGGAGTGCCTGAGAAATAGTGCTTCATCTCAGGGCAGGGCAAAGCACTGGTGGTGTGGTGCGGGACTGAGATCATTGCTCCTGTGCTGGCTACACTTTCTCAATATGCCACTGCAGCTTATCGACGCTATGCAGTGAACTTGCCGTGCTAGTGGTGGTTTATCTGGTTATGCATGAGAAGCTGCTTTTCTAGGCTGAGGTTCTACTGCCCAAGAAGTAAATAATAGTTGGTTGTGGGACTACGACTTTATTTCTGTGGCAACGTTATTCCTGATTTTGTGCTGCCAAAACCTTACTTTATCGTGCATCCGTCACCAATTCATAAAGATTGTTTCCAAGTGAGTGTCTTCTGCACCATGCCCAAACAGGCTTCAGTCTCCTGCTCTGTTCCCCGAGCTGCTTTCGTGCAGGCAGGATGGACTGGTCGCCCTTTTTAGTCCTTGCCTGGTTGCAGCGTTGCTCTCCAGAGAGTTTTGCCAGGGGCTGCATCATCCCAGACAGCGTGGCTAAGCCAGCCTCTTGATATGATGGAGCATCAAGCTCTGACCCAGGTGACTTCTGCACACCTTTGCTGATCTGCACATAGGACTTCTGGTTGAAGCAGACCTGGCTCCCAGCAAGTGTTAGCTCTGCTTTGGGGACCTAAAAAGCCCTGCAGTGGAAGTGGGTGTGTATTGGGTCTGGTTGAGATGGTATTAATCTTCCCCATAGCAGCCTTCATAGTACTGTGCTTTGTGTTGGTAGCTAGAAAGGTGTTGATAACACACCGGTGTTTGGGCTGCTGCTGAGCAGTGCTCACACAGCATCAGGGCTGTCTCTCCAACATTCCCCCCTCACCAGGAGGCTGGAGGTGGGCAAGATCTTGGGAGAGGACAGAGCCAGCACAGCTGACCCAAACTGACCAAAGGGATATTCCATACCATATGACATCTGCTCAGCAATAAAGCTAAGAGAAAGGATGAGGAAGGGGGAGGCATTTGTTATTTATGACGTTTGTCTTCTGCCTCCTGGGAAGTGGCTGGCCACTGCCTGCTGACGGGAAGTAACATCTTTTGTGTTCCTTTGCTTCTGCACTGAACCTTTGCTTTTGCTTTATTAAGCTGCCTCTATCTTGACCCATGAGGGTTTTTTTCCCCATCTTATTTTCTCCCTCTCATCCTGCTGAGGAACGGAGTGACAAAGAGGCTTGGCAGGCACCTGGTGTCCAGCCAAGGTCAATCCACCACAGAGTGCAAAGTGGCTCTGCTCTGTCCTCTGAACTGCCAAGCTGAAGCTCTGCAGCATCTCTTCTTTCCCTAGCTTCATCTCAAGGTGAGGGTTTTTTGTCTCCTCCGTGCTGTAATACGTAGGCAGTACAGTTGAAGGGTGGCAACTGCTCTTACTTTGCTAACAGGCTGCTTTTGGTTACAGGAGCCTCCCAAATCGGTCTCCTGATCCTGTGCTGCCTTGCTTGTGCTAAGCTTATGGCAGGCACTTGCACAGATGTCATCTGGGTGGCATCCAGTCCTCTTAGCCTTCACAGCAGGGCTGCAGAGAAGTAACCATCCTTGACCCAAATGTGTCCGTCCCTCACAGGTGTTTTAGGGCATTAGTAGTTCCCTCCTGCCATTCTGGTGCTTACTGCTCCATGTCCTGACAGCAAATGGCAAGCGGTACCTTGTATGAAAACATGACCTTGAATCCTGGGATGACTTGAGCTTATTTTGGTACTAAAAACTGGGGAATAGCAGCTGATCCGTGACATGCTGTGGAATAGCTAATCCCTTCTGCGGATGGCAGGGACCAGAGCAATCGATGCCAACAATAAGCAACTGGGGAGCATTGAACTGGCTGCAGCAGCACCGTGGGATCCCTCCTGGCTTGTTACAGCCGAGGCAGCAGCTCTGTGTTTGGATGCTGGGTGCCTTTGATGAGAAGGCACTCTACCCTGGGGCTGATACAAGTGTGTTGGCTGCTGGCCAGTTCTTCTGCCAGATGCTTGGGTCTTACTGCTTCTGGACAGCCCCTTCCCTCTGCTGCGCCTGGCCTGTACATCTATCAGTGTTAGAAAAGCTTATAATAAGCCGCAGCAAGATAGAATTAGTCAGAACAATTCCAAAGAAAAGACAGGGATAATGCCATTTGTAATGGGGACTTTCTCCCCTGTTGCAGCTCGGTGTACATGCAAGTGAGCTGTCAGGCTCCTTTCACATAAGTTTTAGACGGTTGTGTCTGCTCTCAGTGCCTGGATTTTGCACTGCTGTGTTTAGAGGTTGGAAGGAAGGTCTTTGAAGGCCTCTGAGAAACATCTTTCAAGCATCTTAGCAGCTTTCTTACTAGTACCTCAGCTGGCTTCAGAAATGCAGGCTGGTGAGCGAACAGGCACATCTCTCCTGCCCTTCACGGCCTCTGGAGTGATGCTTAATCAGTCTGTTGTTGGCAGTGTCCCTCTGCTTCAGGAGAGTTGCTGTTACTATGTATTGTAATGCTGTTTACTTTCTTGAAGCCACTGGTGCTGCTTTGGAAGAAAAAAAATAAAGCTGTGCTTTGACTGGCAGTTACTCTGTTCTTCAGCATGGAAGAGTCTTGGATGACTCTTGCTGCAGCTGGGACACTCCAAAAACTTCTCGAGTCTGTGCTGAGCAAGTGCACCAGGTTGATGTGGATTTGCCCCAAGTTCACCTTTCTGACTGGTTTCAGCATCCTTTGATTTGACATCCTTAGGCAAATATGATTTGTCACATACCAGTGGAGTCTGCTGTCAGCTGAGATGAATGGACATTAGTTCATGGCAGATGGGCCAAGGACATGTAAAACTACCCTCCCCCTTCCCATCTGTAATTAATCTCTTCCTCCATATTTGCTACAACCACATGTTTATCACTGGCTTCTCAGATCATTGTTTCATTGCTCCTAATGTGATGAGAGAGAGTTTTTTTCCTGAAAGTCTTACTAGGAACATGGGAACAGCAGGTCCCTACCTACTGCAGTAACCTGCCTCTGATACCCAACTCCTGAAGCCATGGAGGAAAGAATGAAGGAATTGTGAGGTGAACAGTTTGTCAGATTCTTTCTGCTACAGTGAGCTTTGTCATCACTGACACCTTATAGCTGAGAGCTTCTTAAGTAGAACTCATATAGAAGTCATTGAGCATCCTCCCTCTTTACCAGGAGTAAACAGCCGTTTCCAGCTTTCCTTTGCTGTCACGTGGTCTAGAGTGCTCTCCTACAAACTCTTCATCTTGTTAATGCTGTAGTATCTCTGGTTAAGCCCCAGATGATCTGTTTTTACAAAATAGTATTTGCTATTTGAAAACTCAGGCATCTTGTGGAGCTCCGACAAAGTCTGTGCGTTATTTGTTTATAGAGGCTTTTCTCACAGAGCTGACTTTCCAGGGATGCAAGGCTGGAACGATTACCCATGCGAACAGTAAATCTGAGAGCTGCCAAGTGTTGCAAGTCTTTTGGTCAAGTCCAGGAGTATGCATTGACGGCGAAGGCATCAACCTGTGCAGTGAAAACCAAACTGCGGGGTGCAGGTGCTTAGAGATGGATTAGTTTGTGCATAGAGAAGTGAAATGTCTTGAGGGGTTTGGAGGGAGTTGCTGGAACCAGCACAAATCATGCAGGGAAGCAGTACTGTTGGGAGAAGCATCGTACATTGAAGGGACTCTTTTCTCCTCTAGTGAAAAGTAATTTTGGTCAGTTTTTTAATAAATACACACTCAGTTTCCTTGTAACAAGCAACCCTAGGCTCTTCCTGGCAGATGTAGCTGAACTTTATTTAACCAGTATGTGTGGTAACCTACTTGATAAAAATAATACTCCTTTTCCTATCATCTTCAGGCTTGCTGATGTGGTTGGAGGCTCATTTGATGATGGCACAGATCCTATTCCATGACTTTTTTTTTTTTTCTTTGCAAATATCTGTTGAGGTGTATCCATTAATTAAAATTCAGGAGAGGCACCGGCTGTGGTTCTGTGGAGCGTTCACGTATAGCTGCTGCCAGCAAAAATTGTGTTGGACTAGCAGGCTGGGGGACGTATTAATGCTGGAGACACATGTGGCCTGGGAGGTGGGCAGATGCACAGCCCGAGTCAGGAGCAGTGATCTGGTCTCCCCAGAGACCTTTTATACCTCCAGGCAGAGCTGAGGTAGTGAAAGTAGAGCAGTGCAGAGATGGTAACAAGCAGTGTGGCTGTCCGGGGGTGGTGTTGGTTGGAACAGGCAGTCTTTCAAGGTGGCCAGATGGATGCTTTTTCTGGGTTCAGTAATTACATAACTATGGGATGTGTCCTGGGACTGTGCAGGGGAGTTTTTTAATTATTCAGATCAAGTTTGCTCAGATCCTCTTAAGTGGAGGGGGGAAAAAATCATGAATTCTTGTTGTGATTATTTTTAAATTGCTTTGGAAACGCATGGCACAGAAGGCGTGTGGTGTGCTTAAACAGGGGGAAAAATGCTTTTATAGCTCAGTAAATACAGGAATGAGGAGCAGTCTAATCAGTGTTAAATGTCTGTATTAAATGTGTGACTTCCCAGCTGCAGCTGGGGAACAGTGTCTCACATCCTCAGAAGAACTAATGGCAGAACCTTTATCTTGCAGATCATCAGAAGATGTGCTACTCTGCACTGGTGTTGGCAATGATGTTCTCCATGGGGGAGCCCCTGCCATATCATCACTATGGTAAGAGCAGCTTATGCTTATGGCTTGGTAGGACAGCAAAGCTGATGGTGGGACATCTGGGGCGTGCTGGCAGATGCAGGGAAGGTACCTTTCCTGGTGGCCGAGGTGAGGACAACTAGCAGAAAGCCCAGCAAGACGGATGCCGTGTTGCAGAAGACGTGGAATTGCCTGCCACTGTGACTAAGTGGCATTTTGTTATACCTATGCCCTGTGTGAGAGCGTGTGCCTCTTGCCTGCCTCAGAGACACTGTGTCTGTTGATGAGGCTGAGAGCGCAGATCGCTCCACGGGCACCCACTAAACTGTCAGCTGCATAACGTGGACTCTGTCTGGTCTCCCTTCTAACAGGACTGTGCAGCCCAGTGTATTTCAAGTTACTGGGGGAAGTGAAGGTGATTAAGGGTATTGCAGTCAATAAAGTAGTACAAACATTGTGCCAGATCTGTTTTCTCCTCTGTCCTCTCATTCCAGCCTTCAACCAGAAAGCCCTGCCTGCCTGCTTCTTCCCCAGGCCATCTTGTGTTTCCCATAGTGGGGAAACTCTGGGCCCGGTTTTCCTAGCAATGCAGTAGACTTTTATAAGCTTCTTTTCAGAAGCATCACTTTAACACCCCAGTAAACGCATACAAGATTTAAGCTGGTGCAGTACAGACTGTGGAATGAGCCTCCACACCACCTCCTTTATCTCTCCTCGTGTAACTGTGGCAATTATTTCCTGCAGGTAGACTTACTTGCATGAGTTCCTGAGCTTTCCTAATAGCTGCATTGAAAAATGGGTTATTGCTAATGATCTGGATGATTACTCTTTTTTAAATAGGTGGATTAAACTAGTGGTCAAGAATACAAACCTTTTCCTACCTGAAGCCTTCTCTGGCAGCAGTGATGCTGCAACAACAGCTAGAGTAGGATTTGGTGTTTTATTTATTCCAAAAAATTGCTAGTGGGGGACCAAATTTCAGAGTTCCCTGCACTGTGAATGTTCTCTGAGCCATTTCTCTCTTGCACAAAGACACTTCAGTGGTCTCTCTAGTTCACTTGCAGCGTAGTTAATTCCCTGGAGGCTGACACTGGCACTCCACCAATGCTTTTTAAGCACAAAAGCACGGAGAAGTGGCTTGCGTGGTCCCTTGTTGCCTGGTTTATTTTCACTGTGCTGTAAATGCCCCTCTTTCTCCTTGTGCAGAACATCTCAACTCTCAGTTTGTGCAGTTCCTGCTGGATGTGATTGAGGATGGGCTGCCCTCGGACACCACCGACCAGCTGCCTGACTTATTTGTCAATGTCCTTCTGGCCTTCAATCTCCACATTCCAGGTTGGTTTGGTGCTGCTCTGCCTTGGCAGGATTTCAGTGGTCTGGCATGAGGGTGTGAAGAATAGAGAGGGAGAGTTGCGGGGTCTTCATGGTGCTATGATAACCTCTCCAGCTCCCTAGCCTCTGGCAATACACTGCGCTTAAATATTGTACAAAACCTTAGAGGACAAAATGGTCTGAGAGCCCATGTCCAACCAACTGACCCTCTGGGGCACAACAGCTCTGTGACGCCCAGCAGATTTCTCTCTGTGCTTCCACATTGCCCGGATCAAAGCAGTTGCTGGGCTGCACTGGCAGAATGTGAGTGGTGTTAAGTCATAGGCACAGCTGATTTGGGAGAGAAAATGCTTCAGTGGGTGTTTCTTGGTACCAGTTCAGAAAGAAAGCCCTTTGCCTTCTGTAGGTCTTGACAAATCCTCTGCTTACCTGTCTGCAACTCTTGAAGCTCGTTCAATGCCTGTGTGTTGGGGCCGGGCTCCTCAGTCTCGGCCTGAGCTGTGCTCTCTCCTGATGGCCCTTCTCTGTTCTGCCTCCCCTGCTGATGTCCATGAGAACAGACAACGCATCCGGTCCCTAGAGAAGGGCATTTGCCCTCTCACTGCCTGCAAGTTTTGAAGCCTGTTGTTGGAAGACTGGAGAGTAGTTCCAGGTCCTGCTAAGAGAGGCCACTCCTTACCTCAAAATCTCCTGTTGCTCCAATTGGCTTTAGTCAATTACTTTCCCTTGTTCTGCTTCATGGCTTTATCCTTGGCTTCATGGAGAGAGGGGAGTATAAGGCAGCAAGGACATCGTGTCCACTAATTTACTTGTTATTTTGAGTTGTGCTTCATTAAAATTTATGTGGAAGTTTCTAATTTCATGTAAAAGTTGATTGCACAGAGACTGATTAAGTGTATCTCTGCTGCTTTCATTCATTACCCCTTCTCACACTTACCTATATACTTTCTGGCTGCAGTAATTAGGCAATAATGCATGACAGGCAGCGTGTTTCTGGGGGATTATTGCCCACCTGGGGTGTAGCTGAGAGCAGTGACTTGTTCTTAGCATCAAAGAACATGTTAAATGATGTTCGGGTTGTTTATTAGTGGATTGGATTTTTTTTATTCCTCTGTCTGCAAGATTCATCTATCATACAGTTCAATGGTGCAAATTAGTTCAAAACCTCCTCAAAACATGTTATATTGATGCCCTTCAATGTAGAGGACCCTAAACCACTCTGCAGCCTGTGCAGTGTTTTAGGATTGCCAGCCCTGTGCCACAGAAATAGCCACACCGTGCTGTTTGGATGCTTCTGAGTGTGCGCACTCACACTTATGCATAAGATCTGCTAGGGTGAACATGCTTTAGTTACAACAAATCACCCCCAAAGCAAGCTAGCAGACGTTTCCTGGAAAAAGTCTTCAGCCCCTTGCACAGCCCAGTGCAGAGTGCTGGAAAGAACAACCCTTCCCCTCTGGCATACTCCTGGGACCTGGTCATCCCTTCTTATGAGAGCTTGCAAGGCAATAAATTCCAGCAGGACACTGTTGATATGAAGTAAGAAGATAGCAGGGAGTGGAGCCCTTGGCTTCAGAGGGTTGTGAGCAGAGGTAATGTTTGACAACAGGTAGCCTTTGCAAGGTATTTCACGGTATTTGACTGGCGGGACTGGAGCCCACGTGTGAATCGGATGCACGCAGAGAGCACAAAGTCCCAAGGGTTTCCTGTGGTGTTTCCCGATTTTCACCTTCCCTCTCTCTGCCCACCTGCTTTGTGGGGCTGAAACTTTTTGTAGCCCTGGCAGACTGTGGTTTCACCAAGCTCCCCAGAGCACTGATGCAAAAGAGAAGTCCTCCACTATTTTTTATTAACTGTGGCCTTCAGGAAACGAAGGGATGTGGATGTGCTGAACGGGTTTCTTCCTTAGTTCCAGAACACAGTGTGATCATGACTACAATAAGCAAGCACTCGAACGTCAAGACTTTCACAGAGAAGCTGCTGCTGCTGCTGAACAGGGGAGGTGAGTGGCTGCGGCACCATTGCGTGCCTGGCAGCGGGTGCAGCTCACGGGGACTGAGGGACGAGCCCAGCGCTTGTTAAGGGGTCAGGTGTGTTGGGGATGCAGGTAGCTGAGGAGCTGCCTGCTCAGGCAGGACGTGCTGCTTCCTGGTGAGTTTGTGAGGGTGACAGGCTGCACTGCTGAGGATGGCGCTGCACAAAGAATAAAGTGATGCTGATGGCATCTAGGGAGAGAGGAGGGGCATCTGGCCTGCTGTTTCGATGTACTTCTGGGTCAGATCAGCCCTGTCTTGTAGTGTGGCTGGCTGCAGCATAGGCAAGCTCTTGCCTGGGAGGCAAGCTGGTCCTGGGCCACTTCTGTCCTTGGACAGACAGGACTCCATCAGTGCTGGCACAACCCTCAGCCCGTGCTGGCAATCATCTGCCCTAGGGGACAGATGCAGGGGGAGGTCTTGCCTTACAAAATGCTGCTTAGAGTGGCACTTCCCATTTCAGAATTGCCGGCAGAGGGTTAGCTTTGTGGCTCCTCCAAGCGTAGAGTGAAATCCACTGTACATGTAGAGCTTTTGCAAAGCAGATTGCTAGAAAGCTGGAGATCTCCGCAGGAAGAGCGGTGCCAGGTATCTCTGCCTGTGCTGCATGCCACTATTGTGCTCTTTAATACCTTCTGGAGCACAGGGACTTTGCTGTCTGAGATTCATTTTGCTGATTTGCTGGTAAATAACTCATCCTGTGATGCTCGCAGCACATCTTACTCTGGCTTTAGTTCTCTTTGGGGTTGCAAATCACTGTCTCCACACAGTATCAGCTTGAGAGCAGCCAGCATCTCAGTGCTCTTCTGTCTGGCCTCCTCCCAAAGCCTTTGTTTAGCCCTTTCCCTGCAAGATTCCCTGCAGGGATCACCTTACTGTGAGGGGCCGGGGGAAGAGAGAGGGGGGCTGCAATCTAATGAAGATGCTTCTCTTTTGCCCGCCTTCCTGACAACTGCAGGGGCTACAGTGTCCCAGAGCCCTTCTTGGGGTCTGCAGGGATGTGGTTTTCAAGAGAACAGGATGTGGTGACTCTGGGATATACTAGCTTGGTCTCTGTGGTGAAAGCTCATTTCTGGTACTGGCTCTGATGGGCTTTTCAGAGGGGTCATTGGACCAGACTTAATAAACCGTGGTAGCTGTTGAGGAAAAAGGGGAGGCACTGAGAAGCAGTGTGCTAATGAGCTCTCACCTGGGATGGTAGGTGAAACATAAACAATGATTAATGCTAATGCTAATGAGTTTGGTCTCAGCTTGGTACCCTGCAGAGCTGCCATCCTGATTACACAGCTTTGTGCAAGGCACCAAGGTCTGCCAGCACAAAAGGTAGCCACAGGCAGGGAACGGCAGGCCAAGGGCAGGGACAGCCTCCTCTCTGAAGCCTGCAGGGTCTAATGAAGGGGTATGCACTGGAGATGGAGGAGGGGGCAACCGGGAGCATGTGGCTTAGCATGATGTCTCTGCCTCCCCCAGATGATCCAGTTTGTATCTTCAAGCATCAGCCACAGCCACCACACTCAGTGCTGAAGTTTCTGCAGGACATCTTTGCCAGCAAGGATACAGCCAGCATCTTCTACCACACGGACATGATGGTCCTGATAGACATCCTGGTGCGGCAGATTGCTGATCTCTCCCCAGGAGACAAGGTGCTCACAGTGACCCTTAGGAGTTAGGGAAGGGAGCACAGTCCCAAAGCAATGGTGTTTCTCCTGGCCCTCTGTGGGGCACTTGCTAGTGTAGGCAAGAGTGGAGTCCTGGTGTGGGCATGACATTTCTGGGTGTTCAAATCAACCTTGGGGGCCGAGGAGGAAGGGGAGATTTATCCTGCTCAGCACACAGCAGTAGAAAGGCATGTTTTAAGAAAGATCTGCCAGGCTTCTGGTGGTCTGCACCCTTCTGTTCAGGGACCTTTGGGAACAGGGACCTTCTGAGTAGTAGAAGTAAGAGGGATATCTCTGTTTTGATATTGCAAGAGGCAGAGGATGTGCACATGTTTGAGAGCGGGTGAAGAGCAGCACTGAGTTGCTGTCGGGAAAAGCAGAGTTTTCCATAGCTATTAATGAGCCTTAAAGGAAAAGCAGGTGCCTCTGGAGTCACTTTCTTGGCTGGTGGTGCAGCGGCAGCTGTTCCTGTGCTCATGCTGTAATGGAGGCTGGCCATGCTTGTTTATCTCACTTTAAATCTTTCATTGTGCTCTGTGTTTTGTCTCCCCTCCCACATGGCAGCTGAGGATGGAGTATCTGTCTCTGATGCATGCCATCATCCGTTCCACGCCCTATCTGCAGCACCAGCACCGCCTCTCTGACCTGCAGGGCATCTTGCAGCGCATCCTGGGGGAGGAAGAGGAGGGCCAGCAGTGCCAGATGGACAAACTGATCATCTTGGAGATTTATAAGGAGTTCCCAGAAATCTCTCCTGGTACCAGCTAACCGCACCTCAGCTTGGACTGGAGTTTGAACCACTTGGATCAACGACTTCTCTTGTTGACACTTCCTCCCCATTCCCTTCCAGTACAGCTCATACCTTATACCCCTCCGTGCGAGGCCTAAGGTTGGGACAGCGTTCACCAGCCCTGTAGAAGCGGCAGTGGCAGAAAGGGCATGGGGTGCCCCCAGAGCCTGGTGCTCGGGGGAGGCTGGAGCAGGGTGGGTTGCTGGCATGTGGCTTGCCTGCAAGACTCGGGCAGGAGGCATTTAGGCAGCTGGTGTTAGCGGGGAGGGCAGAGAGCTTGCGAGGGACATAGCGGTGGGGGGCGAGGTGTTTAGCTGCGCTGGTGTCCTGAGGTCCCGAAGAGAAAGGCCTTTGCCTTAGAATATCACTTCTTTTCCATGTGCATCTCTCTCCCTGCAGTGACCAAGTGGAGTCTGCTGGTGCTTGGAAGAAGCTTTTGTAACATCTGTTTTGTTTTCTGCTGCTAGTGCCAATGTGCTGCAGCCCTGCCAAGGGGAGGTAGCTCGCTTGCTGTCTAATGCCTTGTCTAGTGAGCCTTTCACTCCCTCCTGGCCCTCAGCTTTGCCTCTGGGTAGCAACCCACCTAGGGTCATAGAGGTCTTACCCCAGCAGCTGCTTTTTTCAACCTGCTTTCTATAGTGACGTTTAAATCTGAATTTCTTGCACACTGTGGCAGCCTACAAGTAATGACCGTGTGGGTGACATTGCCCTTAGGAAGCCTTTGGCCTGGACCGTGATGCAAAGATGTGTCCTGCCAAGTGAAAGCTGCTGTTTGCCACCTCTCGCAGCGTTGCCCCTGGGCCCCGAGCAGAGGGGCTGCACGTGGGCAGGCGCTCTCCGTTCGTGAAGCGTGTGGATTTCTTGCCTTGAGCTTCGTAGTAGCTCTGCCTCGCTGCCCTCCCTCTCCATGTGGCGGCAGTTGGAGGCAGCGTGAGCCTGGTGTCCAGTAGCTGTTCGTGACTCTGCACGAGTGTGGGGAACCCTTATTTATATTTCCTCTAGGTTTCTAGCAAACGGGATTAACCTGTTTTCCTCTTACAGGTAGTCACACATGCTAACATGGGTCTCTTAGATATTTGTGTGCACAGTCTGGTCACTCCCTGTCCCCAGCTCTTCCTTTGCAATATCTGGTGTAGGAGCTATTGGAAAGTGGAACTGGAAATACTGAGCACTGTATTTGAGGTTTTTGTTGGGGTTTTGTTGTGTTGTTTTTGTTTTTTTTTTTTACCTTGAGGCAATGACACAAGCAGGCCTGGACTCTGGGCACTGGGCAGTGATGCTCAGGAATGGAGGGGGTTAATAACCACCCTCGCAGAGAAACCTATTTTTCCCCTGTAAAAATGTATGAATGTCAAAAGGGATCCTGTATTTTCTTAAACACTAAGTGTAACATGCAGAGGAATAAAAATGTCTTAAACTGGACTTCTGTGAGTGTAGTCCTGCCTGCCCTGTCTTGTTGCGGGGGGACGGACCAAAACAGTTGGGGCAGCTCAGGTGCCTGCTGCCTGCTAAGGCAAAGCAGTGGGTGCTGATAAACAGCAGTAACGCAGTAGTTTTCCCACACCCAGCTGCTCACATTGTGTTTTCCTACCATGTTGCTGGCAACGAGTGTTGGAGGGCAGCAGCCCTTGCTACTAGGGTCACAGCCATCGCTCCCGCAGGCCTGCCCAGCATCGCTGCCCCAGATTAGGGGTTTGGCAGAGCTTGGACTCGGCAGTTTGCTTCCCACAAAGCGCACACAGCCTCAGCTGGCTCCCGGCAGAGCTGCGAGGCAGCAAGCCCGTACAGCAAGGGTGTAATGGTCTGTATCGAGTGCTAATGAATCGCGCTCTGGCTGTGGATATCTGTTCCCAAACCTCGGCCCTGCATGGTGGTGCTTTGGAGGGTGCCTTGGATGGTGGGGGGTGTGTGTGTGTGTGTGCGTGGGGAGAGGGCAGCAGGCGCTTGATAAAGCAGGGAAGCTGGTCTCTGCTCCTGGCTGCGTGCTGGGGGAGCCAGCTGGGCAGGGGGCTGCAGACCTGGCCAAGAGGAGGGGTGTAAATGCCAGGTGCAGGCTGTGCCCCCCACCCCAGACATGGGGGCTGCCTCAAGCACAGCTGCCTGCAGCAATGGGGCCAGGGCTGTGTTCCAGCTCCTGCCTCTTTGGCCAGTGTCTCCCAGGTGCCTGGGCTTGTGGCCTTGCAGTGTGTCAAGCTGCACACCTAGGGGGGAACTGTGATATGTGAGGGCTGCCAGCACTTATGGGTGCCCACCCTGAGCTGGCTCCCCTGTGCCCCATTGCTCTGTGCAGCATATGGTTGCACGTCCCCCTGAGCTAACCTCAGCTTGCTTCTAGGTCCTGCCTGGGCTGGCTGTCAGCTTGTGCCCTGCTGCAGTGGTGGGATGTTGCTGTGCCACTTGCCCTCAGTGACACAGCCCAGGCTTTGCTGGGTCAGGCTGGGGCAAGCCCAGAGCCCAGCAAAAGACCAGAAGCAGGCAGGGCCTGTGGCTCTGCTGGCCAGAAGCACACCCTGGGCAGTGCTGCCTGTGACAGCGCCCTGCCTGCCGTGGGGGGCTGGCAGAGCCCTGGCTGGGCTAACAGGCAGAGCTGGCTGCTCCCTTCAGCACCCCTGAGCTGCTGCCGCTGTCCCTGGGGCTTGCTCGCCTCAGGTCCCAGCTGCAAGCTAAGCATGACCCCCTTTGCACCACCACCATGCCATCCCCGCAGCCAGGGCTGGAAGAGCAGGGGGGGCAGCCTGCTGGGGGGGGTCCCGCTGCCTGGGAAAGGCCTTCACACATTGCAGGGAATCAAACCGCAGCATGGGAACTCCTTATCCCTGAGCCCGCTCAGCAGTTCCTGCTCCATGCACGGGTGACAGGCGCAGATAACACGTTTCCATTAGCTGTAATAGGCCGCTATTAGAGCACTATCTCCTTGTGTTGGTGTGTTTTCAGCGTGGTGCAGCAGTGAGGGGTATTGCGGGGCTGGCACAAGGGAATGATGTGCTGCCTGTGACCTGTGCCTCTGCTTTATTGTCTGGAATGATTCAATTACAATTATTTTGTGGCAGTAATACCCTGATGATTTTTTCCTCCTCCCCTGAGCTGTCAGCTGGGCAATTAGAACAAATAAAGTTGAAAGCCTTCATAATTTTTTTAAAAGTATTGCCTCTCTCCTGATTGGGTTTCTTGATGGCAAATCCCCAGTTTGAGGAGGTGTGATGTATAATCCAGCCGGCGGCGGAGGCTCTTGCAAAGCTCCTGTGACACACGGGTGCTGCGCTGCCCTTTATTAGCTGAGGTTTCTCGGATGAGCTGTGCATGGGGCCGGGGCTTCTCTGGCATTAACCTAATGGCAGCGAGGCGGGGGGGGGGGGGGGGCCTGGAGGGGCAGAACATAAATCCCCCTGGGGCACCACGTGTGCACGACTGGCATGGCCACAGCCCTGTCAGCGCTGGTGCTGGACCAGCCAAGCTGGAGGCATTTTGTGGTGGCTGAGGAGTTAATTGTAGCAGATTACCAATGTTCAGGAGTCCTACGGAGTTTATAAATTAACACGCCAGCTTCTCCAGAGGCTTAGAAATCCACACCCGCCAGGTGTCAGGCCTCAGCACTGCGTAAGCACCACCAGGACTTCCCTCCAGCACATGCTGAGCCGTGCTAGCCACGGCTTTAGGGCTTGCTTGGTAGTTCCCGTGGTGGTCCCCAAACATTGCTCAGTGCAGGCACTGGGGCAAGGACAAGCCCTGCCTGCTCTGGCCACCCTGCCGCTGCCTGGGTGGCAACCAGGCCTTGGCATGGGAGGTGGTGGTGGAGGGGACGCACCAGCCCCACAGAGAGAGCCACCAGCTGTAAGGATGGTGCAAGGTGGTTTGGGGACCTGCTGGACATGTTGCAGACCCCACTTTGTGTTCTCTTAGTTTCCGCCCAGGGAGTGGGAGCCTGCTTGCAGTCAAACCCCAAATCAGCGGGCAGCGGGCACTCTTCCCACCCCCTCATTTACACTAACGATAATTGATGGGGGACCATCCGTCACATTTGTGGAACCGAAGCTGGGTGAGAGCTGGTGGTGGCCGTGGTTGGTGGGGGAATACAGGAACACGGGGCACCAGGCAGAGGCAGAGTGCTGGTGACATTAGGGTTCAGCACTGTGGCAGCAGCACGTGGACCCATCTGCATCTGGTGCAGAGGGCAGTGGCAGCTGGACCCCCTCAAGGTCCCCAGACCTGCTGTGCCCAGGGGTCAACACATCTCCTGTGACCTTCTCCTTGCTGTGCATGTGACTTGTGCTGTCCAAAGCAGTGTGCAGCTCCAAATCAGCCACTCAAATTTCTGCCAAGGGACTGCAGGGCCTTGCACAGTCTCATTAGGTTCCCGCAGGGTGGGAGCGTGTTTGGCTCCCCAGGAGTGTCGGCAAGTGTGCATGGCTCCCGCAGTGCTGGGAGCGAGGGCTGAGCGAGCAGAGGAACCCCATCTCCAGTGTGAATCCATCCCACTGTTAACCCTTGTGTCTTTTGGGTAGAGACTGCACAAGGTGCCCAGCCTCGCTGAGCTGTTGGTAGTATGGGGGTCCCTCTGCTCCCCAGCCTGCCCGCCCGGAACTGCAGCCCGTCCAGCACAGTGGCGTGGGGGGCTCTTGCAGCCCCCTTGGAGCTAGAATGTGCATGGAAGCACTGTGTGTCCTGCATACTCCTTGCTCTTCACTACCCCGTCCTAAATTCCCCCCATCTCCCAAATTCACTCTATTTTTCTCCCCAACACAACTTTCTTCCCTAGCATGCCCCCCAGCCACAATGCTTCAGGCTTCCTTCATCTTCAACAGGACGTGGCCAAGGATGTTTCCCCCGCCGTGGCGCACTGACCGCTAATGAGGATGTAAACCCCTGTTATTCCTAAGCCTATTACAAGCGTCAGTGTATTAGGCTGCGATACTGGTTGATTGAGATCAAACCAATAGCTAAGTTGCAAGGCGGATGCACTAACGAACCAGTCTGATCCAAGGGCCCCAAACTGATTTTTCCTTGAAAAAACAAGTTTATTTTCATGGATGTTGGCAGAAAAAACATGCATCTTTCTCCCCAGTGTTGATGCCTCGCCTGGTGGGTGGGGGTGGCCGAGTCTGCACCGGGCCATAGGAGCTGGCCACCTAAATCCCTGCCACGTGCTTGGGTGCCCAGAGGTGGCAGAGCCAGGTGGCAGGGACCGTGACACCACTGCCTGAGCACCGCCTGGGAGAGCTACTGCCCCGCGGTGTGGGGTGAGGGGAAGCCCTTTCTCACACATGCAGTAACAAACCCATCCCTGAAGGTGACAAACTTGGTGCCGCTTGCATGTGGGCATGGGCAGGTGTTAGGGGTGTAACGGGAGCCATTGGGGCTCCCAAGCATCAGCAGTGCCTCCTGCCAGAGCGCTGGTGTTTTCCTGGGCTAGCAGCGGGGGGCTGACCCTGCCGTCTCTTCTCAGCACCTTGTGGAAGCAGCCCGGCCGTGGGGGTGCCAGCAGTGGCACAAGGGCCGTGCTTACTGCTTGATGCACAGGCAGCACCACGGCAGCGGTGATGGTGGGCGTAAGCAGAGGTGTGGGCTGAGAGCTGACGCCCATGGGCCCCAGCACCGCTGCCTGACAAGCTCTGCTTTTGGCTGGGAGGCTCTGAGACGCCCTGCCTGAGGCGCGGGCAGGTGTCCCTGAGGTGCTAGGCAGGACTAGGGGCTGGCTGGGACACAGCCCCTCAATCGCATCGCGGTGGCCAAGCACCGGCCTGCGCTACGGCATGCCAGGACAAGAGGAGGCCAGGCCGTACCACCGGCAGCCATCACTGGATCTGGCACCACAGGGCTCTGCCTGGAAGGGTGGCCATGGATGGGCGGCTGGGAGCCCGCCGAGGGTGGGCTGTGCCGGCAGGCAGCTGCTCACTGCCCTGCTCTGCGGGCTGGTGGCCCTGCTCCGCGGTGCCCGTGACTCCCGTGAGGGCAGCGTGCCCTGCACGGTGGCCGGCGGGTCTCGCTGGAGGGTGGGTGCACCTCACCGTGGGGCAGGGGTGCTGTGCATGGTGGCAGCGGCCCCACACAGCGCCTGGCAGGGCTGGCACCAGGGGACACATCCCTCACACGGGGACTGGCACGTCCTTCACGCAGGGACTGGCGTGTTCACACAAGGGCACGCGTGCCTCGCGTGGGGACCAGCACTGCACTTCCACAGGGACTGGCACGTCCCTTGCACGGGGACTGGCGTATCCACATGCGGGGATGTGTCCCTCATGCAGGGACCGGCACATCCCTCGCAGGAGGCGACTCGTCCCTTGCACGGGGACCGGCACGCTCACACAAGCGGACGCGTCCCTCACACAGGGAGCGCGCTCCTCGCCGCAGGGGATGTATCCTCACAGGGGGCCTGGCACGGCGCCCCTCACGCGGGGACCGACGCGTCCCTCGCAGGGCGCCCGTTACTCCTCTCACCGGGGCCGCGCACGGGGCCCGCCGGGTGGCCGCGGGGAGCCGGCGGTGCCGCTGTACGGCGCTGCCGGCGGCCGCCCGCCCTCTCTCAAGATGGCGGCGGCGGGGCAGGCGGGGGCGAGTGCGGGGGCGGGGCGGGGCGGGGCGGCGGGAGCCATGTTGGGGCTGCGGGAGGAGCCGCCGCCGCCACCCCCGGCAGCAGCGGCAGCAGCAGCGGCGCGGCGCGGGGGGCGGCCATCGCCGCCGCTTGGCGGGGGCGGCGCCGAGCCCAGCCGCCGTGCGCCCGGCCGGGCGGCGGCCGCCGAGGCACCATGGCGGCGGAGGAGCCGGCGGCCGCCCCGAGCCGCTGCCGCTGCCGCCACCGCCACCACCGGGGGCCGCCTCCGCTGCTGCTGCCGCCGCTGCTGCTGCTGCTCCCTTTGTTCCCCCCCGGGCTGGGCGCCGCCGCGCCGCCGCCGCCGGGCTGGGGGCCGCCGGCCCGCGGAGGCTGCCCCGCCGCCGCGCCGTGCTGGGCGGCGCCGGTGCCCCCGGGGCTGCCCGCCGCGCCGCGCCGCCGCTCCCCGTCGCGCTGCCCGCCCCGCGCCGCCCCGCCGCGCCCGCCGCCCTTCCTGTCCCCGTCCCCGGGGCGGCGGGGGCGGCGCGCAGCCCCCAACCGCCACCCGCTGTTCCCCCAGTACAACTACCAGGCGGAGGTGGCGGAGAACCAGCCGGCGGGGACGGCGGTGGTGGCGGTGGCGGCCCAGGACCCCGACGGGGGCGAGGCGGGGCGGCTGGTGTACTCCATGGACGCCCTGATGAACAGCCGCTCGCGGGAGCTTTTCAGCATCGACCCGCGGGCCGGGCTCATCACCACCACGCAGGCCCTGGACCGCGAGAGCATGGAGCTGCACTACTTCCGCGTGACGGCCGCCGACCACGGGGCACCCCGGCTCTCCGCCACCACTATGGTGGCCATCGCCGTGGCCGACCGCAACGACCACGACCCCGTCTTCGAGCAGGGCGAGTACCGGGAGACCATCCGGGAGAACGTGGAGGAGGGGTACCCCATCCTGCAGCTGCGGGCCACCGACGTCGACTCCCCGCCCAACGCCAACATCCGCTACCGCTTCGTCAATGAGCGGGCCGCCCACGCCGTCTTCGAGATCGACCCTCGCTCCGGCCTCATCACCACCAGCGGGCCGGTGGACAGGGAGAAGATGGAGCGGTACTCCTTGGTGGTGGAGGCCAATGATCAGGGGAGGGAGCCAGGGCCCCGCTCCGCCACGGTCAAGGTCTACATCACGGTCCTTGACGAGAACGACAACACCCCTCAGTTCAGTGAGAAGCGCTACATCGTCCAGGTGAGGGAAGACATACGGCCACATACCGAGATCCTGCGCGTCACCGCCACTGACCTGGACAAGGACAACAATGCTCTGGTCCACTACAACATCATCAGCGGGAACAGCCGGGGCCAGTTCTCCATCGACAGCGTCACCGGGGAGATACAGGTGGTAGCCCCACTGGATTTTGAGGTGGAGCGGGAGTACGCCCTGAGGATCCGGGCTCAGGACGCGGGGCGCCCTCCCCTCTCTAACAACACTGGCATGGCCAGCATCCAGGTGGTGGACATCAATGACCATGCCCCCATTTTTGTCAGCACCCCTTTCCAAATCTCTGTCCTGGAGAACGCTCCCCTTGGCCACTCCGTCATCCACATCCAGGCCGTGGACGCAGACTACGGCGAGAATTCACGCCTGGAGTACAAACTGACAGGGGTCTCGGCTGACACGCCTTTTGTGGTGAACAGTGCCACGGGGTGGATCACCGTCAGCGGGCCCTTGGACCGAGAGTCAGTCGAGCACTATTTTTTTGGTGTAGAGGCTCGGGACCACGGCTCTCCGTCTTTATCCGCCTCTGCCAGCGTCACCATTACTGTCATGGATGTCAACGACAACCGCCCCGAGTTCACTCAGAAGGAGTACTTCATCCGCCTGAACGAAGATGCAGCTGTGGGGACCAGTGTCCTCAGCGTCACGGCAATTGACCGGGATGTGAACAGTGCCATCACCTACCAGATCACGGGAGGCAACACACGGAACCGCTTCTCCATCAGCACGCAAGGTGGGATGGGGCTCATCACTCTGTCTCTGCCACTGGACTACAAGCAGGAGAGGCGCTATGTGCTGACCGTGACAGCCTCCGATCGCACTCTGCGTGACAACTGCCATGTTCACATCAACATCACCGATGCCAACACGCACCGGCCCGTGTTCCAGAGTGCCCACTACTCTGTGAGTATTAACGAGGACCGGCCCGTGGGTAGCACTGTGGTGGTGATCAGCGCCACAGATGATGATGTGGGAGAAAACGCCCGCATCACATACTACCTAGAAGACAACGTCCCTCAGTTTCGCATCGATCCAGACTCCGGGGCCATCACTCTCCAGGCAGAACTGGACTATGAGGACCAGGTCACGTACACGTTGGCTATTACTGCCAAGGACAACGGGATCCCCCAGAAAGCGGACACTACCTATGTTGAAATCATGGTGAATGACGTTAATGACAATGCCCCCCAGTTTGTCAGCCCTCATTACCAGGGCATGATCTCTGAGGACGCACCACCCTTCACCAGCGTGCTCCAGATCTCTGCCACTGACAGGGATGCCCACACCAACGGGCGAGTGCAGTACACCTTCCAGAACGGGGAGGATGGGGATGGAGACTTCACCATAGAGCCCACCTCGGGGATCATTCGCACTGTCCGCAGGCTGGACCGTGAGAATGTTCCCATCTATGAGTTGACTGCGTACGCTGTGGACAGGGGCATCCCTCCTCAGCGAACTCCTGTCCATATCCAGGTTACCATTCAGGATGTGAACGACAACGCCCCTGTCTTTCCCGCTGAAGAGTTTGAGGTATTGGTAAAGGAGAACAGCATTGTAGGCTCTGTTGTGGCCCAAATCACAGCTGTTGACCCGGATGAGGGACCCAATGCCCAGATCATGTATCAAATTGTGGAAGGCAACATCCCTGAGATATTCCAGATGGACATCTTTTCTGGGGAGCTCACAGCCTTGATAGACCTGGATTATGAGACAAAATCTGAGTACGTGATTGTAGTGCAGGCTACTTCTGCCCCTCTGGTCAGCAGAGCCACGGTCCACATCAAACTCATTGACCAGAATGACAACAGCCCTGTTCTCAAGAACTTTCAGATCCTGTTCAACAACTATGTGTCCAATAAGTCCAACACCTTCCCCTCGGGGGTCATAGGGAAGGTCCCAGCTTATGACCCAGATGTATCCGACCGCCTCTTCTACACCTTCGAGCGGGGAAATGAACTGCACTTGTTGATTGTAAATCAATCGAGCGGGGAGCTAAGGCTGAGCCGTAAGCTGGACAACAACCGTCCGCTCGTGGCTTCGATGCTGGTGACTGTGACAGGTAGGGTGTGAAAATCATTAAATCATTAAACCTTTAGCGCAGCACCTATGTGGAGGGCTCTGCGTGGTCCCCCTCAGGGAGCCCATTCTGCATCAGGGGAGTGCAGGTTGTGGACTGGCAGCAAGATTTGGATTGGGAGTCCCTTCCAAATCGGGGAACGATGCTGGAGGGACTGGGAAGGGTGGCAGTGGAGGGCACGCTGCAGGGAAGCGCTCTGTAAGGGGGCTCTGTAAGGGGACCGAGGCTAGAGGTGGTATGCAAGAACAAAGCGTCGTTACTCAGCTGTGAGGATGGCTGCTAGTGAGACACCTTTGGAGGTGCTGTCACCAGCGAGGCTGTGATGTGCGCTGTAGGGTGCTGGCTAGGCAAGCAGCTGGTTCCTGGGATGGCCAAGCTGCTAGCCCAGTGGCTGGCACGCTGCTTTGCTCCCAAGCCCGGGTGGCTCTTCTCTCTTCTGGGACCAAGTGCTTCCCTGTCTCTGCTCGAGAGGGAGGGATTGAGCTCGATGTGGAGGGAGCCCTCTTAAAAATGAATACCTGTCTGCTGGTAGCAAACAGTTCAGTCCGGATTCTGGCTGTGGCACCAACAAACACCTGCGCTTTGTGGTGTGGCTTCTAAAACCTGATATCACCTTTCTGCAGCCAACTTAGTGTTGCAGGGCACAGCTGTGACAAACCTCAGAGCGCTGTGCTTGAAACTCTCACGTTGTTTGTATCCAAATGCAGATGCTAGTGGTAGCTGCCAAGGGTGGCTTTGGGGAGCGTTGGGGCCCCCTCCGGCTCAGCTGAGGGCAGGGCAAAGAGGGACCTAGGGGCTTGTCTGTGAGCAGGCGGGGTTTGGACCTGGAGCTCCCCACTGCCTGAGCTTTGCCTTCACCATCAGCCTTTCTTTGCTCGCGGATGCATGATCTGAAATGGAGGCATCCAACCATCGCTGAACTGAGGAGCGGCTCTGGGGGAGGGCGGGCAAGAGCCCTCTTTGGAGGGGCCAAGCGCCGAATTACCAAGAGTGCCTGGGGAGCCGTACGTTAAATTGTGGTGCTCCCGTGACCCTCGACTACCAGCTGCCCTCCCTTTCTACCTCTCTCTATCCAGCTTATTCAGCGAGGGGAAGATTTCTTTCAAAAGGTGGAGCGAGGGCTTTAAGAGGAGACCTGTTCAAGGCGGTCCTGAATGGCCGGCACCAGCCCATCGGTGGGTTGGGGCTCTTTGGGGCTTAATTGTAACCGCAGGGCTGGCTGAGCGTGGGTGCAGGCACACACATGCCCGTTGCTGGAGATGGGGGGTGGTTTTGACCTTTCCAGCTTCTGCCCGAGTGTGTTTATGCAAGCCCTGCCTCCTCGCACACTTAACCCTGCACAAAGGCAGGAGACAATCACATCCTGAAGTCCTGCGTCAAGCTGCCTCAGCCTCGCGGCCAGGGGGCCCTTGCAATTAGAGTGTCGTCATCTTCCAGCGGGAAGGGAGACTGGGAGAGGTGTGCTCATGAAGGAGGGGAGAAGATGGAAGGGGAAGAGCCGTACTGGGGAGGGAAGCAAGACACTGGAAAATGGGCCTTTTGTTATCTTTGATATTGGCTGTGGAGGTCTGGTTTGGGTTTTCTGTCTTTATTGTTTGAAGTCCCCTGCCCAGCTGGCATCTGTGTTGGCCCCATGCTGTTGCTGTGTGCAGGGGGAGGGTGTGCGGGTGGGTTTGCAGAGCTGGTGGCCAGGACATTCAGACCTGGCTGCATTGTTTGCCAGCGCACAGCACCGTGCTGGAGCACCTTCCTCCTGCAGGAAGGCAACAATAGCACCTAGGTGGGTGCCCTGAGGGTCAGCATCTGAGGAGGGAGCAGCTTCCCTGCCTGCCTGTGAGCTTTATGGTCCCTTTGAGGGAGGCTGGATTCCCCTAAAACACGGGGCAGGGGGCCCTTCCGCCCGCCTGTGAGCTGTGTGTGTTCTCAGCTTACTCCTTTGTAGGAGGCAGGGAAGACTGGGCCACCACAAGCCAGTGCCTTTCATGGGGACTCACAGCCTCAAAACTGACCCCAGCTCCTCGCAGATGGCTGCTAAAAACTGCTTGTGGCTGCTGAGGGTGACAGTGGGGTGGTGGGGCTATGTTCGTGGCCAGCAGCGCAATGTGAAGCCGGGACATCGTAGGAGACTGATGTCGTGTTGACTTTATACCATTCCAGACTGGTTTCACTGGGCCAGGCTGCTGGGCGGGTGGCAAGGGTGGAGGCTCAGCCGTGCCTAGCTGTGGCTGCTGTGTTGCCTCTGTTCCCCTCGAGCTTTGTACACAGCTCCTCAGCCTGTAGCCCAGGAGCTTGCCTTGGTGAGGAGACCCATTTGTCCAAGATACCTCACCAAAAATCCCAGCCTGGCAGGGAAGACCGCCCCTGGAGCACATTTGTCCTGACTCCCATGTCTGAACACATCAGAGCCATCTTTTTCAAGCTGGGCAAGGGTCCAAGGGCTGGCCTTTCACAGCTTGCATGCGTCTCCTCTTTTGAGGAGCCCATTCTCAGGAGCTTTCTCCCCTGTTAGGTCCATCACAGCTAGAGGTGCTGACCACAGAGTTAAGGTGGGAGGCTTAAGGAGTTCAGTTCCTCGTTAGGGAATGGTTTTAGAGTATTCTTGGTTATTTTATTTTAGTTCCCGTCTTTAGAGCTACCGGGAGAGTGACATTCATACTTTCTGCTGGGTAAGTGGAGTCTGGTTTACTTCGGAGATCTCCTTAACCTGTCGAGAATCATGAAAATCTTGAGAGGTCTGCCAAAGCCCTTCAGAAGCGGTGAGGAATGTCCACCTTACCCATACCTGTCTCCTTTCCTGACTTTTCTGTCTGGAGGTGTTTTACTGCTGCTCAGCTGCAAATGTGAAAGTTACCCTTGTCTGCCCCCTGAGCACCCTGGCCATCTCTGGGGTGGCCGCCCAGTGTGTTGCAGTCAGAGTGGTGGCTTTTGCTCTCTTGGACGCTGGCTCTGCTGCTCAGAAGAGGACAGGTGGTGATGCATTGGATCCTGTTTCTGAGTTCTCGGTCCCCCCAAGTGAGGGTCAGGGGTGTATCCCCTTCTGGGTCAGGGAGGCAGTTTGAGCTGCTTTCTTCCCAATCCCTGGAGCTCCTTGGCATGCAGAAGGCCAGAATGTTTGCTGTAGGGGAAAGGGAACCTCTGCTAATGATGCCAAGGCTCTTAGGGTGGGAGTGTTGGTTGGAGCCCATGCCTCGTGCTGCATCGTGGACTGGGGTGCTGCCTGGGGATCCAGAGAGCCTCTGGCAGCACAGGAGGACAGGAGAGATGGGCTCTCACCCTGGCGGACTCAGGAGACCATTGGGCAGCGGTTGGCAGCCCTGCTTCCCCCAAGAGGTTTCCAGTGTGGGTCTGGAGCTCCGTTCCCAGGCTGACAGTGCAGCTCCCTGGGAGGAGTCTGCTGCCCATCCTGCTCTCTGACCGGAGCTGCTCTTTCTATAGCTTTGCTGCTTTTGAAGCTGGTAATTGTCAGTCTTGGAAGTGCAAATATGATGACCTGGTGCTGCCCAGCACAGGGGTAAGAGCCCCTCACATCTGTCTCCCTGCTCCTTTCCCTGTAGGCATGTTTTCAGGGCTCCTGTTCTGCTGCATGAATATTCACCAGGCACCAGCGCTCCAGCCACAGGATTTAATCAGAAAGGCTGAGCAGTCGTGATTAAAATGCCTCCCAGGGGGGTCAGTGCCTCCAGCCAGCTTTGGGCTTTCTTTTGGTAGCTTCCTCCCCCGCTTCCATTTGCAGCAGGTCATTCTCTTAACCATCTGCTTCCCCTTGCATGGAGCCAAGGGGGGAGGCAGCCCTGGGTGTGATGCTGAGGTGGGACAGCATATTATGAGGGAGCTTACTGAGGAGTGCTGGGGGGCCAGGGCTGGCTCCCCGTTGCTGCTGGGAACTGGGAAAAGGGCACTTGGGCTTTCCTGTGGTGAGCTGGGCAACGCCAAAGGTGTTGGGCACCCTGCAGCCCACCTTCTTCCCTGACTGCAGCCTCCTTGCTCCTGGGAGGCGTTGCTGGCCTCTGGCCTGCCCCAGGACTCAGCATCACATCAGCCAAGGCCTAATAACAGCCATAAATCAGGCAGATGTCCACCTGCCTATTGCTGGGCACTGAGCAGCCCTCGGGGAGAGCAAGAGCTGTCCCCTGGGCCTCGTGGCTGCTTCTGGGTGAATCATGAGGCGGAGAGAGGAGAGTGGGATGCAGCTGGGCTTGAAGCAAGCTCATGCTTGCCTTGGCCAGAGAGGCAAACTGCAGAGAGCGGGGCAAAGGGAGAGGAGAGGGAGTGGGGACATGGCACAGCTTCCCACTGAGAAGGGAGCTACTGTCAAACTGGTGGCGTCCTGGGGTGCTGCTCTGCCGGGTGGTCTGTCAGAGAGGGATGCCAGGCTGCTGGTGGCTTGGGGAGTGTCTTATGCCAAGTGCGGCTGAGCCAGTCCTGTAGCTTTCCCCTTGCTCCTGCCTCCCCAGGCTGGGTGATCTTGGCAGCCCATGAGCCTCTTGCAGAGACAAGGTGCCTCGGAGGATGCAGGTGACAATGCCAGTGCCTTGCACTGAGCCCAGGCAGGCCTACATCCCCTGGCACGTCCAGCCAGGTGCTTCATGGAGCTGTTTGGTAACCGTTGCTTGTGCTGCTCTCTATGTCAGAGCTGTTAGGGTGTCACACAGAGGGGTGATTTTTCACCTTGCTTCCATGTGGGGCAGAAGCACTTTGATTTCAGAGAGAAGCAGCCCCCCCTTCCTCCGGGAGATTAGCTCCTGGGTGACTGTACTGGCACCGCTGCTCCCCCAGCCCAGTGGGAGCCTTATCTCCAGAGCACCAGCCCAGCATGCAGGCTGGTGCTTGCACAGGAATTTGCAGGGTCGCCGGGAAGCTTTCACCTTCTGAAGAGTATGAGAGAGAGAGAGGAGGGAAAAAGGGAGGCATTTCAATCTTTAAATCCTTGTGCACTGCAAACTTCAAACAGGGCTGAGGGAAATCAAAAGGCTTTGCAGCGCAGCAGCCATGGGAAGAGAGGAACAGTAAAGGCAGCTCTGCACGAGGCTTGCACTGGGGCATGGGCAGGGAGTGGGGGGAGCTGGCATTTGCACCCCTGGTCCTCACTGAGGAACTGTCAAGAGTGGTTCCAAAGAATGTTTATCAATATGGTGATAGGCACTTTGTGTATATATATGTATTTCCAGGTGCCGGGAAGCCTGCTGCCCCTTGTGCTACCTTGCACTGGGTCACTGCTGAGCAGGGTCTGGCTGAGCCTCCCAGGCTTGTTTCACATGTGGCCTCGGCATGGGCTGGCCAGGGCTTCCTGGTGGCAATGGTCTGGTCCATTAGCCTGTCCTGTGCATCCTGGTAGCAGCTCTCGTTTTAGCAGCTGCCCAGGTTACCTCTGCGTGCGGGCAGTGTGCCACGCAGTTACGTCTGGCTTGGAAGGGCGGTCAGGGGAGCTGTGGCAGCACAGGGCTGTGCTGTGCCTTTACACCACTGAGGACAGTATCACCTTGGAGATTGTGGGTCCCCTCCCTGCTCTGAACAGCACAGGGTGGTGTCATACCCAGGTTGAGAGAGGGGCAGAGATGACAGTCTATGAGTAGGTGAGCAGCTCTCCTGTGTACACACCAGTAATGCACCGTGGTTCCTCCAGGGCCACTGCGTGCTACACCCGACCATCGCACCTTTGGTGCAGGGCCCTTCTGACAGGGTGGTCACGCCAGTGTGCTTCGTTATAACCCACATGGCTGCTCCCTGGGAGCTGCTGAGGACCCAGCAGCCCAGAGCTGCTGAGGGCTCGTCCTTCAGCTCTCTGGCCGCGAGGTGAAGGGGCAGGGCATGAGCAGCCCAGCCCTGGGTGCCAGGTTTGCCCATGCCAGCATGTGCTGGGGAACAGCTGAGGGCTGGGCTGAGGGAGAGGAGGGGCTGTTCTCGACGGTGTTAGGCGCATCTTTGCTTTAGTTGCTCTTCCCCTGAAGTGAGATCCACCCTCCTTGCCTACCTTTTCACAAGCCCGTCTCCCGTGTCAGTGTTTAAATTAGGGCCCAGAGTGTTGAACCTGAGACAGGGCACAGGAGGGGATGCACGAGGCTGTCTCCACGGAGCTGATTTACCTGCCAAGGTCAGCATGGCAGACAGGGAAAGAGAAGTGTCCTGGAAAACTCCTTGCCCATCGTTCTGGGGACCTTGCCTGCAGAGATGCACAGGCAGCTGAACCCAAAGTCCCCAGGGGAAGGGGGTGGCTTGCATTTGCCACTTGTTGGTCACGTGTAGGGGATGTTACAGCAAAACTCAGCACCCAGGGATAGTCCTGGGAGTCACCATTGAGATGTGCTGATGTAAATGTTGTCTCGGCGTGATGGTGGAGAGCCAGGTTTCCAAGGAAACATGGGGCTTTGGGGGTGTCAGGTGAATGTGGGGTGGGAGATGGGAGCAGCAGGTGATAGACAAATGAAGTAGTAGGTGGGCTTCTCCCTGTTGGGTGCCACAGCCAAGGCCGCTAGCAAAGGTGCCTGGGGTGGCCTGAGCGAGGGGGACATTGGCAGGCTGCTTTGTGGGATAACTCCTGGCAAAGCCACTGACTGGAGTCACATGGAAAGGAGAGTTAATGACTGAAAAATAAAACCACTGCCCAAACTTCTGCTTGGGCAGAGAGGGGGAAGAGCAAAAGCCCCAGCAAAGAGCCAGGCAGTTAGCATTTGGGCAGTGTCAAGGCTGGGGAATGGGCTGGGAACAATCGTGCTGTGGAAGGGACTGGTGGGAGTTTTATCTGAGCCAGGTGTGGGGCTTGCTGCCTGGTAGGTCCCCAGCTGGGATAATTATAGTCTCTGTCTTGCAGAGAGGGGTGCTGCGTGCCTGTGCTTGTAGCAGGGTTTCCTGGAGGAATTAGGAATATGGTCACATCTGTCTGTCTGTCCTGCTCCCAGCTTGGCCAGTATTTCCTAATTTGCAGCAGAGTATGACCTGCTGCAAAGCGGGATCCAATGGGTTTCTGGGAGCTGGGTAGGTGGGGCGAGGCAGGGGTCCCCAAACTGCATAGCTGCTGGGGTGGGTGCTGCGCTGGGAGCTGTGCCATTGTCTGTCCGGGCTGGTGCTGTGCTGCCTGCACCCCTGCAGCCTGAGCTGCTGGCCTGCGAGTGTGCCTGACATGGGGGTGAGATGCTGCTGATGGCCAAGGTCCTGGGAGAGAGCAGGCGGGCACGCTCTTGAGTGTGTGCGCGTGGTCCTGTGTTCACACTCAGGAGATTGCTCGCGTGGTGTGGGATCCCAAGGGGAGGGAGTTTGTTTCCAAGGAAAATAAAGATTAAAGAGAATTAAACAAACCAGAGATGGGCCAAGGGAGGAAGAGATGTGGAGCAGATGGTAAGAAGGGGGGAAGGAGGGAGACTGGCACAAAAGCCTTGAAGACCCTGGAGGAGAGAGGAAGGAAATGGCAGGAGGAGAGTGCAGGGAAAGGCAGCGTGGGGGAGGCAGACAGAGCACAGTGGGGGAGCAAAACACCCCAGGCCCTGGCATCGGCTCCTGTGTTTGCCCAGCCTCCTGCTGGGACTTCCTTCTGCCTGATTCTCACAAGCATCTTTGTTCCTGAGAGCTCAGTTTGCTGCTGAGATCCCATACAGGGAGGAAACGTGGGAGTTAGCTCAGGGGAGAGCCTGGTGGGAGGGATAAGATGCAGCCACACCAACCGCTCCCCCTCAAGCCCCGGTGGCACCCTGCTAGCCCCTGGGGCTGCGGCTCCAAGCTTCCTTAGCCAAGTACTCAGGCCTTTTGGGGACAGCAGTGGGGTGCAAGGCTCTGCCCAGGGGTGGGAGGGAGGAGACCCTGCAAGCATCAGGCAAAGACCTGCAGCATGTCCCCGTTCCTTCCCACAGATGGGATCCACAGCGTGACAGCCCAGTGTGTCCTGCGGGTGCTCATCATCACGGAGGACATGTTGGCCAACAGCATCACGGTGCGGCTGGAGAACATGTGGCAGGAGCGCTTCCTCTCCCCGCTGCTGGCCACCTTCCTGGAAGGGGTGGCCACCGTGCTCGCAACGCCCAAGGAGGACATCTTCATCTTCAACATCCAGAATGACACAGATGTGGGTGGCACAGTGCTCAACGTCAGCTTCTCGGCCCTGGCGCCGCGAGGTGGGCGCTACTTCAGCTCGGAGGAGCTGCAGGAGCAGCTGTACATGAAGCGCATGGCGCTGACGGGCGCCTCCATGCTGGAGGTGCTACCCTTCGATGACAACGTCTGCCTGCGGGAGCCCTGCCAGAACTACATGAAGTGCATCTCCGTCCTCAAGTTCGACAGCTCAGCCCCCTTCATTGCCTCCCCCTCCACCCTCTTTCGGCCCATCCACCCCATCACCGGCCTGCGATGCCGCTGCCCACAGGGCTTCACTGGGGACTACTGTGAAACAGAGATCAACCTCTGCTACTCCAACCCCTGCCTGAACGGTGGGATCTGCACCCGCAAGGAGGGGGGATACACGTGTGTTTGCCGCCAGCACTTCAGTGGTGAGTGCCTGGGGCAGGGGGCTGTGGGAAGGTGGGTGAGCAGGTCCCTTGGTATTGCTGTCACCATGGCGGGGTGCTCTTCCCAGCAGGGTGGCGGGTGTCAGAGCCCCTCTTTGCCCACAGAGGTCCAGCTCTGCTCCTGACTCCCTGTGTTTCCATGGTGCTGGATGTGCAGGGCTGAGGTTGCCGTAGAAATCTGTCTTGTAGGGAGATGGCACGGAGGGCTCCTGGGGACCCTGGCCACCACCTCCTAGCCTTTTTCACAGAGTAGGAGGCCAAGCTGGACTGTACCAGGCTGGGGCACAGAAAGCCCCATGCCAGTGGGGTGGGTGGGCTCTGGGGCTGTTGGAGGTGCTGGTTTCAGCCTGTGCCAGTCTTCAGCTGGTCCGCAGAGATGCAGGGCCCATGCTAGCCCCATGTGCAGTGGGTGAGCTGCTGCCTGCCCAAAAACAGAAGGGGAAGCTGGGCCTAGCTGCGCCACCGGGCAGGACCCGATCCAGGCAGATCTGGTTCTGGCTATGGGGGGAATCCCTGGGCCAGCCAGTGTCTCATTGCCACAAGTCCCGAACGGGCTGTGGAGACAGTGACCGGCCACTGGCAACCTGGGGGTGAGGGAAGGTGGCCTGTGGTTACTGGTGCAGGAGGCACTGCCTTGCCCTCGCTGCCGGGAGGGAGCACAGCAGCAGATGGCTGCCTTGGAGCAGCTCTCCTGTCGGTGGCTCCTGGTGAGATAAGCAGAGTCACTGGTAATTAACCCCCAGCATTTGAAGCGTGAACAGCCATTAGCAGAAGGGTTAATGAGCTCGTTTCCCTGTCACTTCATGCTGTCTCCTCATCCTTGCATGCCATGGAGCAAATAATGGGAGTAGGGCCCAGGACCTAGGGCTGCAGCTGAGCAGTTCCCTGCATTGCATGCTGCAGGGACAGCATGGGAAAAGGGGCTGGCCAGACCCCCTGCCCCGCACTGCTGAGGGGGCTTGGGGCATCCCCGTTATTGATGCCAGCAAGGTGCAAGTGTATTTGGTGTCCCTCATCTGACTGGTTTCCACTTGGCTTTTGCTCCTACATCAGAGCCTGCATGCAGGGTTAGGAGGTTCCTCGTCCTGTGGGTGAGTCTTTCGTAGCTATTGGCAGGGGAGCTCAGTGGCGTTGGGCAGTCCCCATACCCCAGAGGCAGGACTGCAACGCCTGTCCCAGGTCTGTGCGCTGGCAGCACCTAAGGAGGCACTCCGAGGAGACACTCTCAGCATCGCTACGACTTCCCTGGCTCTCCGTCCTTAGAACTGTGCAGCCCAGCTGTGATCAGTCCCCTCCTGTCTTATTCCCATGCCACCCTGGGTCAAAATTTGCCCCTTCAGATGGAGCTGGCATCCCATCCTGCCAGTGGCTTGTGCTGCAGGGCTGGCAGTGGTAGCTAGCTTGCTGGCTACCGTGGGGAACCCCTGGGTGACGCCTGGGTTCTCACATCCTTTGCTGGCCCCCAGCTGTCCCAGACTTCTGCCCCTTGGCTACCCTGCCCCAAACCTGGGCGGATGCTTGCACTCCCAGGGCAAGGGGTGGATGGGTGGCTGCTCTGTGTGTGCTCCCCAGCTGGGTTCTGTCCCAAGCCTCTCGTCTTACTCCCCCTTAGGCGAGAACTGTGAAGTGGACAGCCGCTCAGGGCGCTGCGTACCCGGCGTGTGCCGCAATGGCGGCACCTGCACCAACAGTGCCGATGGGGGCTTCCACTGCCAGTGCCCGGCAGGTGGCTTCGAGATGCCCTTCTGCGAGGTGTCCACACGCTCCTTCCCACCACGATCCTTCGTCATGTTCCGGGGCCTGCGCCAGCGCTTCCACCTCACCCTTGCCCTCTCGTGAGTGCTCTCATTCCTCTGCTGGACGTCAGCACCCACCAGTTCACCTGGCCCTGCTCTGGTGGCTCTTGTGCACCCTGGGCCTGCCCAGGGTCTTGCTGATGCTCTCCAGACCCCTGTGTTACTGGCTTTGCCTCGCCGTGAGGCTGCCCTGTTGCCTTTAGCCAAAGGGCTCTGAATTTGCACTGGCATGTGTCCCCTGGCATCACCTCATCCCTTCCTTCAGTACCTCTGCCCTTCCTGGCTGCCAACTCTCTGCCTCCATGCCAGGCCCCCATGCTCCCAAAGCATCCCCTGGATCAAGCTCCCAGCCCCTTCCCAGCTGGGCTTGCACCCAGGGCCAGGCCTGGGTCTCACCCTGTCCCAGTGCTGGGACGCTGGTGCCATGCCACAGGAGAGCGAGGATCTCTGCATGCTCCTTGCGCACGCCCTGCCCTCCTGCTTCCTCCCTTGCCCCAGGTTCAGCACCGTGGAGCCCAGCGGCCTCCTGCTCTACAACGGGCGCCTGAATGAGAGGCACGACTTCCTGGCGGTGGAGATCATCCAGGGGCAGGTCCAGCTGAAATACTCCACAGGTAGGCTTGGCCTTGCCTGTCGTGGGATTTGTGGGAAGCTGTGAGAAGACCTGTGCTGAGTGGAGAGAGTGGGTTGCTGCCTGGATGGAGCCTGTATGTAGGGAGACAGGGTTGAGAGAGGTGCTGGTGAGTGTCAGTGCATGGCAGAGGGGGTGGGTGTGTGTCTCAGGACCCTCCCTAGGCTTAGGAGTGCAAGTGCAGCAGCGGGGCTGTGAGTACAATCCAGGATAAACCCTTATGGGGGCTCTGCTGCTGTTCTGCCCTGTTACGAGCTGTGAGCTTCACCTCCTGCCTTGCTATGAACCAGTCTGGAGAGGAGGACCCTCCCTGGAGGGTGTTTGCTGTCCTGTTGGTCTCATCCCAGCTGCCTTGTGCTGTTGCTGTGCCCATCCTGTCTGCCCCGAAGGGTGTCAGGAGCAGCTCCTCCCCCCTCCCCTGCACACAGTGCCTGATGGCCATCCTGCTACTGCTCTAGTTGCACTGGTCTCCTCAGAGCAAGGTCCAGCAGTGAGCAGCTGGCAAGGGGCGAGATGCCATGGTGCCAGGGCACCCTGGTAGTCAGCCTAGACAGAGGAGCCATCCTGGGGTGCTGGCTGTAGCCCCAGGGCTGTGATTCCCCCTGTCCTGCTGCAAACCACAGCAGGCAGAGGCTGGTTTGCTGAGCTTGTCTCCCTGAAGCCCTTCTCCAACCCTGCGCGAGGCCATCGGCAGCGCAGTGGGCTTGGTGCCTGCAGGAGAGGTGGGCGCATCCAAGGGCTGTCCGGCTTTCCTCAGCGTGCCATCATCCCTGTCCTGCAGGGGAGTCCAGCACGGTGGTGAGCCCCTACCTGCCGGGGGGGGTGAGTGATGGGCAGTGGCACACGCTGCAGCTCCACTACTACAACAAGGTACGTGTGTCCCAGCTGTCCCCCTACACGTGTGGGTGTCTCTCCCTGTGAGGCATCAACGAGTGGCTCTGGCTGTCCTGTTTTCTGGCTTTGCCCCATGGGGGAGGCTGTGGAGAGAAGGTAGAGGTGGTTTTCAGCCCTTGGGGATGGGTGCAGTGGAGCAGACAGCCAGGTGCAGGGGAAGACTGACCCTCAGGACCACACTTGGAGGCTGCAGGAATGCACTCCATGCGGTGTTCGTGCCCATGCCTGTCTCTGGCGCTGCTTGCTGGGCTCAGCCAGAGACGTCCCTCCTGCTTGGCTCACACCTCCAGCAGCGCAGCAGTGCCTGGGCCACACTCAGGCCCTTTCCTTGCTGCCATGTGGGCCCTTGGGTGCCTGAGTCTGGGGGCCTGTGTGCTGCTAATGCCCTGTGTTTGGTTTCAGCCCAAGGTCAACACCCTAGGGGTGGTGCAGGGCCCCTCCAAGGACAAGGTGGCCATCTTGACAGTGGACGAATGTGACGCCTCAGTGGCCCTGCAGTTTGGCAGTGAGATCGGGAACTACTCCTGTGCTGCAGAGGGTGTGCAGACCAGCTCGAAGAAGTGAGTTCCTCAGGGAGTGCTGGGCTCTGCTGCAGTGCGGAGAGGAGCAGGGCGCTTGGGTGTCCTGTGGAGTCAGCCCTTCACATCTGGGACCTTGGCTGTGTGTGCCTGTCCCTGAGGATGTCTGCTTCCCAGCCTCTTGATCTGAGGAGCCAGCTGACCAGTCTGAGGTCGCTGTGGTTCTTAAAGCACTGGGCTTCTGTCCTTGTAGGTCCCTGGACCTCACAGGTCCCTTGCTCCTTGGAGGGGTCCCCAACCTGCCGGAAAATTTCCCTGTCACTCACCGGGATTTTGTGGGATGCATGAGAGACCTCTACATTGACAGCAAACGCATTGACCTGGCCTCCTACATCGCCAACAATGGAACTGCTGCAGGTACCAGTGTACCAGTGCCTTTGCTCCTGCCAGCCCCTGCCCTGGGAATTGCCTCTCCTGCTCACCCGTCAGCACTGCTGGGCTGTAACAGCGTCATGGCAGCACAGCTGGAGCTGAGCAGCTTCCCATCGGAGAATGGGGCCTCCAGATCCCCCTAAATGAGCCGGTCCCCAGCTAATGTTCTGGAAATGTCCCCTGATCCCAAGTGCAGAGCCTGCAGAGCTGGCCTTGTCTGGGAGATGCTAGGTAGTCAGTCCAGCTCTGCAGTGTCTTTCTTCTGGCATAAGGAGCAGCGACAGCCTTGACCCTCATCCCTGAGCATGCAGGGCCTGTGCGGAGAGGCTGAATGGCTGGGATTGCCCCTCTGGCAGCCAGGGGAAGGGCTGGTGGGCAGTGGTGCCTCTCTGTGTGGGCTGCAGGGAGGTGGTGAGGAGGTCAAGGCTGATGTGGGTGACTTTGATGCCTGCAGGCTGCCATGCCAAGCACACGTTCTGCGACTCCAGCCCCTGCAAGAACGGCGGCACCTGCTCTGTCAGCTGGGGGACCTACTCCTGCCTCTGTCCTGTTGGCTTCGGGGGCAAGGACTGCCGCCATCGTGAGTGAGCGGGTGCTGCTGGGCATGGGCAGGGTGGGTATGTGCCAGGCTGTGCTGGGGTTGCTGTGGAAACAGAGTAGGGGAGGTCCATGTCAGATGGAGCAGCTCTGTTGTCCCTGCATCTCATGCTCCCTGTGTAGTGCCCGTCCCTTCTCCTCACCTCCACTTTCCTTTCCAGCCATGCACCATGCCCACTATTTCCAGGGCAACAGCGTCCTGACCTGGGACTTCAAGACAGATGTGAAGATCTCGGTGCCGTGGTACCTGGGGCTAGCCTTTCGGACACGCCAGCCTGACGGGGTACTTCTGCAAGCCCATGCTGGCCAGTACACCACCCTGCTTTGCCAGGTAGGGCCACAGCCCCAGCCACAGCACCATGTCCCCAGCCTCTGCTGCTGTCTGCCTCAGGAGAGCAGGAGGACCCTGCCCTCCATATTGACTCGAGCTCCAGCAGAGGCTGGTTGCAGGGAGAGATGTTTAGCGGGAGGGTAGGCTGGAGGCAGGTGGGATTGGCCAGGTCTTTGCTCACTGCTGCCATTGCTGGCTCCCTCTCTGCAGCTGGCTGGGGGCCTGCTCTCCTTCATGGTGAGCAGGGGGTCCGGGCGCAGCACCAGCCTCCTCTTGGACCAGCTGCGGCTCAGTGATGGGAGATGGCATGACCTCCAGCTGGAGCTGCGGGATGTCCGCAGCGGGCGAGACTCACGCTATGTCATCACCCTCACCCTGGACTTTGGGCTCTACCAGGTAGGTGCTGCTGGAGACCCTGGCATCAGGACAGGAGCTATGGGGAATGCTTGGCATACACCGGCCAGGCTGGGCCTCTGCACCCTCAGAGAGAGTTGGAGCAGAGCTGATGCCAGTTGCCCCATGTTACTCTGTTTCCTTCTGCAGGATACGGTGGTTGTTGGAAATGAACTGCATGGCCTGAAGGTGAAACACCTGCATGTGGGGGGAGTCCTGGGCTCTGGCGAAGTGCAGAATGGGCTGAGGGGCTGCATACAGGTGAGTCCATTGCTCTGAACCTTCCCTTTCCAGCACGTCTGTTACATGGAGGGGTGGAAACACAGGCCTGGCAGCTGCTGATGACACTCGCGCCCTGAGCACTCAAGGCTCTGAGGTGCTGTGGGGCAGCTGTAAATCAACGCAGCAAGGGTGATGGGGGTCGGCTGCCCCGGGGGGGTTGTGGGAGGGCAGGACTGGAGCCTCGCACATCTGTCCTAGCTTCGCTCTGAATTTGTCGCCTGCATTGCAGGGTGTGCGACTGGGTGACAGCGTCACTGGGACTGTGCTGCCCAAGCCCAGCCATGCCCTGCGGGTGGAGGCTGGCTGCAGTGTGCCAAGTCCCTGCGACTCCAGCCCCTGCCCAGCCAACAGCGTCTGCAAAGACGAGTGGCAGAGCTACTCCTGTGTCTGCCAGCCAGGTGGGTCCTGTGGCACTCTGCCACACCTTCTTTTGCCATGTCTGTCTTCTTTTCCCCCTATGGCTCCTTCCTGGCCTGCGACTGCTTTCCTGTCTATCCCTTGGGCAAGTCGCATCCCTGTTATACACTGTCATTAATTTTTCTGGAGGGCAGAATCCCTCCTGAGCCCTCTAAATCCAGTCCATGGTGCTCTGGCACCTCTCGGGGGGAACATGCTTGGTTTACACTGTGCTTTCTGTCCACACCTCAGGGTACTATGGAGGGGACTGCGTGGATGTGTGTCACCTCAACCCCTGCAAGAACAAGTCAGCGTGTCGCCGCAAGCCAGGCTCACCCCTGGGCTACGTGTGCGAGTGTGGAGGGAACTTTTTCGGGCAGTACTGTGAGCACAGGTGAGATGCAGGGCCATGGCCCCGTGCCTGGCTCTGTGCTACCCTCACATCCTGACTATGTGACCAGGGACTTCTCAGTGCCACCTAGCTCCTTGGAGCAGCTGAGCTTTTGGGCTGGTGGGAGGAGAAGGCTCAGGGACTTTGGTGGTTGTAACAGCAGAGGTATTTCTCTCCCTAGGATGGACCAGCAGTGTCCGAAGGGCTGGTGGGGGAACCCCACCTGCGGGCCCTGTAACTGTGATGTGAACAAGGGCTTCGACCCCGACTGCAATAAGACCAACGGGCAGTGCCACTGCAAGGTGAGGGGCAGCTGTGCCCATGGGGACATGGTCCGTGGCTTGCCTGGAGCTCTGCCTGTCCTTGATGCTGTTCCTTGTCCTCCTGCAAAGACCTGGCAGCTGCCTGGGCCCTGCTTTGTGTGCCCGTTTCTGGGCTGGATCCCTGCTCAGCTCTTCTGTGCAGCCCTCCTGCCCCGGCACAGTGAGAATGGGGGCAATGGGGGTGCTTGAAAATCAGGAGCCTGGCCTTTCTCTTCCCTGGCTCCAGCGGTTCCCCAGGCACCAGCCTTGGCTGCTGTCCTGTCTGATGGCTGTCCCTGTCTCCTCCCAGGACTTCCACTACCGCCCCAAAGGCAGCGACACCTGCCTGCCTTGTGACTGCTACCCGGTGGGCTCCACCTCACGCTCCTGTGACAAGGAGACTGGCCGGTGCCACTGCCGGCCTGGGGTCATCGGGCGCCAGTGCAACAGCTGTGACAGCCCCTTTGCTGAGGTGACGCCCAGCGGCTGCGAGGGTGAGTGTGAGCACGGTGGGGGGCTGGTGCCTGGGGCTTGGCATCAGTGGCCTCCCCCTGTGACCGGTCCCCTGGGGCGTGTGTCTCTACAGTGCTCTATGACGGCTGTCCCAAAAGCCTGAAGGCGGGTGTGTGGTGGCCCCAGACCAAGTTTGGCTTCTCAGCTGCGGTGCTGTGTCCCAAAGGCTCCTTGGGTGAGTGGGGGATGCGATGGGGAGGGGACAGCCTGGCTGTCCTGCGGGGGCTGTAGCAGCCCCAACAGTATCACTCTGTTCTTGTGCTGTCGCAGTCCCGTTTAGCTGGGCTTGAGGGCTGGGAGAAGGAAGTTGGAGAAAATGCCACAGCCTGGGGGAGAGCAGAGGGGTCTGGCCGTGGGGCTGGGAACAGGCTGAGCGGTCCGGGCCCATCACCCAGCCCCAGGGCTGTGCTGTTCCCTCAGCCTTGGTCCCCACCTTCTCCCCGCTGCTTTTTGGTTTCAGTGGGCTTGAGGCTGGGGTCAGGCCTGGCCTGGCAGCTCAGCACCCACAGCACCTTGCTGTGGCTCCACTGGCCCTGTCCTCAGTGTGTGCCGCGAGGGGAGCGGGGCACAGTGTGCCATTAGGTGAGTGTTGGGTAGGAGTCAATGTCCTGAGCTGGAAGAGGCTGTCCTTGGTGACAGCAAAGGCATGAGAAGGGTGTCTGGGACTGTAGGGCAACACAAGCCCCAGGGGACAATACAAACCCTGTCCTTCTCCAGCCGTTCGCCCCAGGAGGAGGCAGGTTCTGCTCCTAACTGTTGTCGCTTCTCTCCCCGGTTCTCTCGCCCTCCGTGCTCAGGCTTGAGGGGTGCAGGTAAGGTTGTTCCCATCTCCTTCTCCCTGTGCTATAAGGGCCGCGCCACATGGCTTTCCCTCCCTGCTCCCTGCCTGGCACCCTGCACACCCCTGCGCTTTTCCCACTGCTTCTGGAGCTGCCGAGTGTCTTCCCAATGCTTTGCCTGGCCTCAGCACTCCTACACGCTCTTCCCTGCTCCCAGCACACAAACCGGTGCAAACGTGGCTGCAGCTGCATGCAGCCCCTGCCACCCGCAGTCCTGAGCCTGCAGTGTTGGCTCCGGGCAGGTCTGTGCTCTGCTGCCTGGCTGAGATGGATGCTGGCTCTCCTGGATGGGTCCCTGCTTGCTTGGGCTGGAAGGGGAAGGAGCTGGTGATAAGCGATGCCAGTGAAGCCATGGAGGAATGGCTCTGGGGTGGAGGAAGGGGACAGTTGTTTGAGCCGGGGGCAGTAGGATGGGGGTAGGTAATGATGGCACGCACAGCACAAGGTCCTGGTCCATCTGCCCGGCTGGTAGGAGGAGGTAGAGGGACCCAGGCACCGGATCCTGCACAGATCTGCAGCTGAGCTGATCTCTGTTCTCTGCCAGCGGGAGGTCAGCAGTGTGGAGGTTTCTTTGTTCTCCCTGCTCCCAGCTGCAATGGCACTGGTCCCTGTGCCTCTGCAGCTGGGGGAAAGGTGGTTGGGGAGGACAGGTAGGAGCTGGACATGGTGGGAGGGGGCATTCTAGTCACTGGGGCTTTTCTGAGCAGCGACTGGACTCTGCTGCAGGCTCCCTCTCCCTGCCCCGGCCATGCTGCTGCCCTCTCCCAGCCATGGGCACCTGGGTGGGCTGTGCCCTGGTGCTGCCCCCAGGAGGGCCTGGTCCACAGTCCTGCCAGGTACACTGGGGCCGGGTGGGTTCCTCTAGCTCAGAGTGTGCACGGTGACACTCCCAGCCCAGGATGCTGCTGTCCGTGTTGGCTTTGGCAGCACTTTTGGTGGTAGTTCCAGAATGATCCCATTCATTGCTGGTACTCCCGTTGCTGTGCAGTACTGCTTGGGCCCCAGCCAGGGACTGGGGTCTTGCGCTGGGTACTGAACCCACGCTGCTGGATGGAGAGTCCTCCATCCCACTGGACCTGCAGGGGCTCATCTCTTGCAGCAGGTTTGCCAGCCCCACAGCAGCTGTGTTGTCCTGTGGTGACTTTGCCCTGTAGAGAGAGACAGGACCTCAGCAGGCATTGCAGGCTGTGAGCCAGGGGATGCCTAGAGCTGCGTGGGCTTCAGGAGTCTGGGGTCAGATGAGCCCTGAGGGCACAGCCGCGTCTCCATCAGGAACCAGGGGCTTCTCCAGCCCAGTCCCTGCCAAGTCACTTATTCCTCTTTGCAATTCATGTGTGATGGCACCTGGTGTGATGCAGCCCAGAAGCACACATAGGAACCCAGCTCCTGGAGGGTGGCGGGGTGGCAGCAGCTTGCTGACATGACGCGGACCAAGGGTGGAATGGGCTGCACTGGTGCAAAGCAGGAGGATGGTCCTGGGGTGTTACAGGCCTTCCCTGTCACTTGCTGGTGCTGCTCTTTGGGATTAGCTGGTGCAGAGGGTCCCTGCTGAGGAGGGATGCAGCAGGGAGCCATTTATCCTGTGCTGAATTTCAGACATCCCCTTCCTTCTGGTTTTAGGTGCGGCCGTCAGACACTGTGATGAGGAGAAGGGCTGGCTGGAGCCAGATCTCTTCAACTGCACTTCACCTGCCTTCAAGGAGCTCTCCATGCTGGTAATCCTCTCTCAGCTCTGCAGCCTTGACAGAGCAGGAGCCATATGAGCAAGGGCTCACAAACAGGTTTCAAAGAGCTGAGCTCTCCATGGGCACCTAGAGTAGGAGAGGGCCTTGCCGCGGTGCTCAGCACATTTCTCATCTCCTGCCCCCAAACCCATCCTGTGGGAGCACTGATGGGAGCTGAAGTTCACTTGGCTTCATCTAATGTGAAAATAATGAAAATTCCCCATCAGAAATGACCTGTGTCCTGCCCCAGTGTTTGAGAGGAAAACAAATAACCCTGAGCAGGGCTGGACGGTTTGAAGCTGGCGGGATGTCTGCTCCACGGGACATCTGTAGCCCCCCAGACTTTGCCAGTGACAAATCCCTTTGAAATATCCAGGCAAGTTTATTGAACACTTGCATCTCACCTAGGCTGAGTTGTAACTGAAGCCAGGGATGTTTCCAGCAAAGTATCACTAGGTGCTTGCCCTGCCCTTTCATCTCCTTGGCCTCTGTCATGTATGGCACTGGCTTGGCTGGGCCAGTGCAACCCCTGGTGTGTTGCTGGAGGCTGGCTGGCTGCCAGAGATGCTCCCTATTCTAGTGACCACCACTGTGAATGTCCGTGGCATGCGTCATGGTTTCAAAAATAATCTCTGGGTCTAGCAGGGCCTGCAGCATCCGAGTTTCCCAGTGAGGTACCTGCTTAATTGTTTAATCCCCTCCTTTCTCCCCACTGGCAGCTGGAGGGCTTGGAGAGGAACGAGACTGAGCTTAACACAATTGAAGCAAAGAAGCTGGCCCACCGGCTCCGGGCTGTGACAGACCACATGGACCACTACTTTGGCAATGACGTGCACATCACTTTCCGCCTGCTATCCCGCCTCATGGCCTTTGAGAGCCGGCAGCATGGCTTTGGCCTGACAGCCACACAGGATGCTCACTTTAATGAGGTGAGTCCTTCCCCCAGATCAGGGTGGCTTCTGATGCTGCTCCTTTATCAGCCACCCTGAGCCTGGGTCTCTGAGGGGATCGAGGATGTTGTGAGACCACATCAGGGGCATTGGGCTCCCCAGTGCCACACAGACATTGGCCCACAGGAGCGAGACCCGTGGAGGTCACCTGCGTGGCTGCGGCTGGGGCACAGAGTGGATGACGAGAGGCAGAGAGCTGGGTTTGTTCAGGCTGGGAAGGCAAAGGGAGGTCTTACTGCTGCCTGCAAATCCCTCGTGGTGGGGGTGCAGGGAAGATGCCTCTGTAGGACACCGGTTGATGAGCATTGTGGTTGGGGGCCTGTTGTAGCAGAAAGTACTGCTCTTCCCCAAGCCCTTATGCAGCAAGCTGGGCAGAGAGCACACTGCTCCAGCCTCGGCTGGTCGGGACAAGGGCCAAAGGCAGTGCTTCCTCACCCCTGTCCCCGTGTCTCTCCCATGCAGAACCTCCTGCGTGCAGGCAGCTCTGTGCTGGCACCTGAGAACCGGGAGCACTGGGCCATGCTGCCACACAGTGAGCATGGCAGTGCCAGCCTCATGGAGCAGCTGAGGGACTACTCTGGCACACTGGCCAGCAACATGAAACTCACCTACCTCAACCCTGTTGGCGTCGTCACCCCCAACATCAGTGAGTAGGAGCTGGCTGGTGGTGGGTGCTGGCTGGGGTGGTGCCGAGCCATTCCTCCACCTCACCCTGTCCCCTTCTCCTCATCTCACTTCACCTCAGCAAGGGTGCTGATAACGTCCTTGGTGGCTCCCTCAGACATGGGGAGGTGTTTGTGAGAAGCACTGGAGTAGCTGACACGCCATCAAGAGTCAGCAGAGCCAGGAGTATGGTGCCTGCTCCCAGTTACCTCTCAGTCTCTAGTGAAAAAACTGCTGGCCTCAGTGGCAGAAGTAGTCTGTCCTGTGGCAGAGCAAGGATCTGGGCTGGGAAGGAGCGCATCATGCCCAAACACGGGACATATCCACCACCCAGCCTGTGGCTCATATGGTCTCTTTGCCAGTGACTTCAAACCTGGGGTGCCCTGGAGCATGGTTGCTCTCCAGGTGGCCACCCTAGAGCTGACTTTCACTCCCTTGCTCCTCTGCAGTGCTGAGCATCGATCGCATGGAGAATCACTCCCACATCCGCCGGCGCTACCCTCGCTACCACAGCAGCCTCTTCCGTGGCCAGCCCGCCTGGGACCCCCACACCCACGTTGTGCTGCCGCTGTCAGTGCTGAGCCCCCCGAAAGCTGAAGGTAAGCATGTGAGCATCGCTCAAGGAACACTGTGGGTGGGCATGGCTGGCAGGAAATATGTAGAACCATAGAATGGTTTGGGTTGCAAGGGACCTTTAAAGGTCATCGAGTCTGCATATGCCCCTGCTGAGGCCTGGCTCTGTCAGAGGTCCGCGAGTCACCCCTGAGAGCTCAGAGCTTCTCACTTACACATCACAAGTTGCCTTCAGGGAGCATGTGTGTGTTCTCACCACCCCCTTGTATGCCTCAGCTGCTCCCACGGCAGTGCCCACACTGGCTGGCGGTGAAGGAAACTACACTGTGGAGAACTCCTCCCCGAGGCAGGCGCTGCCAGAGCCTGAGCCCGCTCTCAGTGTGATCATCCTCATCATGTACCGCACCCTGGGGGGCCTGCTGCCTGCACGCTACCAGGTGGATCGACGCAGTGTCAGGTACATCCCCCACCCCTTTGCCCTCCACAAGCACCAGTAGACGGAGGCTGGCTGGACTCGGCTCTGCTCCCTCCAGCCGTTGCTGAGTCTGTCTGCAGTGGCTTCAGTTTGGTTCCCACCCAGACGATCCTGCATTGCTCTGCCTGTTCCCCACCTTGTCGTTGCTCTGCCCCAGTTTCCTGACCTCTTGATGTGGGCTGGGCAGAAATATTTCTTCTGAGACATCAGTGCAGGGCATTTGGGAAGGTCCCAGGGGGCTGCAGCTGCCAGGCATGGTGACAATAGAGCTCCATTGCTCCTTGCAGGCTCCCCAAGAACCCCGTGATGAACTCCCCCATCGTAAGTGTGTCTGTGTTCAGCAATCACACCTTCCTGCGGGGGCCCCTGGACACCCCCCTCGTGTTGGAATTTCACCTGCTGGAGACTGCCAACAGGAGCAAACCTCTCTGCGTCCAGTGGAACCACTCCAACCCGTGAGTCAAGCACAGCTGGGCTGCTCTCTTTGGGCTGCTTTTCCCAGGCACCCTCTTGTTCCCCGAGTTTCCCTGGCTATGACAGGCTGTGTACCTGGGCATCACTGGGACATGGGGGTTTCCCCCTTCTCCCAGGAGGTCCATTCCTGCTGGGAGGGTACAGCAGGGTCCCTGCAGCGCTCTGGCTCCAGTACTTCAGCTGTAGGAGTGCAGTTGTATCAGCTGGTAGAAGCCTTGGCCATCACCCCTCTTCTCTGCAGCTCCTTCCCCACACACCACATTCATCTGTCTTCTCTCCTAAGTGCACTCTACTTTTTGGTGGCTGCAGGACCAACCCCTCCGGCTTCTGGACAGCCAAGGACTGTGAGCTCGTGTACCGAAACACCACACACGTCCACTGCCAGTGCTCCCAGTTCGGCACCTTTGGAGTTCTGATGGACAGCTCGCACCGAGAGGTAATCTCGGTCTGCAGGGCTGTGGGAGGTGGTGGGGGCTGTTAGCCGCTGGGTGCCAGAATAAACAAGCACAGGCAGAAAATCACCTGTGGGACACAAGCAGAGTTTGAGAGCTCAGCAAGCTTCGTGTCTCCCCCTAACATCGCCATTTGCCTTTGGTTCTCTGCTGCTGCAGCAACTGGAAGGTGACCTGGAGACCTTGGCAATTGTCACTTATTCCTTGGTGTCTCTCTCCTTGGTGGCTCTGCTGCTGACCTTCTCCTTCCTGACCTGCCTCAAAGGCCTCAAATCCAACACACGTGGCATCCACTCCAACATATCAGTCACCCTCTTCTTCTCTGAGCTGCTTTTTCTCCTGGGCATTAACCGCACTGAGAACCAGGTCTGTGGGCTTGCACAGGGCTTGAACAGGGGGCGGGGGTGAGGTGTGGGTGATGCAGTTAGCCTTGGCGCAGTGGGACCATCTCGGAGTGGCTTTTGTCTCCCCAGTTTCTTTGCACTGTGATTGCCATCCTCCTCCACTGCTTCTTCCTCTCCACCTTCGCCTGGCTCTTCGTCCAGGGCCTTCACATCTACCGCATGCAGACTGAAGCCCGCAATATTAACTTTGGGGCCATGCGTTTCTACTATGCCATTGGCTGGGGAGTGCCTGCCATCATCACCGGTAAGAGCTGCTTGTCCTGCAGCCATGCCCAAAGCACTGCTTCCCAGCAGCCTCCTGGTCCCCTGGTGTTGCCCGGCTCACTTACCCGATGGGGAGAGCTGAGGGTGGACTTGCCACGGCCAGCAGCGCTGGCAGCAGGCAGTACTGTGATGGTCAGCTGGGGACCGCATACCAAGGGCTGTCATCTTGCCTTCTGGGAAAAAGTAATTCCTCAGCCCATCTCCCCGTGGCTTGTTTGATGGGCACAGGGCTGCTGCACTCCCAGGGCTTGTGGTTAAGGTCTCCTGATTTCCCAGACTTGCATGCTTGGGTGACCTGATGCTGGCAGTGAATGCCTGCTGGGTTGGGCTGTTCCAGGGACGCCTGGAGAAGAGGAAATAAAGGCCCTGATGCTGTGGCTCACGGTCCTGGCCCTTTCCCCTGTGGTGGGGAGACCCGTGCACAGAGCAAGGAGCAGGGAGAGAGTCCTTCCGTGGCCTTCAGTGCTGGAATGGGATCGACATGGCTTGGACGAGTCCAAGGCTGCTAGGTCTGGACCTGACCTCTTGCCTCCTCCTGCAGGTCTGGCCGTTGGCCTGGATCCTGAGGGCTATGGGAACCCTGACTTCTGCTGGATTTCCATTCATGATAAGCTGGTCTGGAGCTTTGCAGGCCCCATTACTGTCGTCATTGTGGTAAAACCCTGTCCTGTTTCACCCAGAGCCCTCTCCTGCCTCCCTTCACACCATGGGCACTCGCCCCTTCCTCGGCTGCCCACTGCCTGCCCCGTTCTCTGTACTTTCTTTCCTCAGTTAGAGACCCTCTCTTTGTCCCTCGTTGCTCCAGCCAACCCTGGGGGAGGCCACGGCTCGGGCGTGAAGGGGAAAGGAGGGGACACTCGCATGGGCCTGGCAGACCTGGAGTCTGCCCACGCTCTGCCCTGGGGATGTCAGGTCGGAGTTGGCCCTTGGCACAGCTTCTAATATGTGCCAACACTTTCAGATGAATGGGGTCATGTTCCTGCTTGTGGCCAAGATGTCCTGTTCCCCAGGCCAAAAGGAGACTAAGAAGAAATCGGTTCTGTGAGTATTAGTGGCCAAACTCCCAGCAGAGCTTCTGTGGCTCATGGGTTTTAGCATTTTCAGTGACCATCCTCCCTCTTCCACCATTGCAGAGTGCTCCTCTGTGCATCAGTATTAGCCTTGCAGCCACTCTCCTCTCCCATAAACTGCCAGCCATGTTAATCCTTCCTAAACTTTGTCCTTCCCTCTTGTTCCTACATCCCTAGCTCCACACCGTCCCACCAGCCTGTCCCCCTTCACTACCTGCCCTCACAGCCACCCCTTGTGTCTGCTTGGATTCAACACTCAGCCCTTGTCAGCTCTCAGCATCTGCTTCTTCCTCTTGTATACGCTCCTGAGAGCTTTCCCCGCTCCCTCCTGGGCCAGCCCTGGAGCTTGGCTCTGCTCGGTGGCTCCAAATGACCTGTGTTGTTTGGGCCCCTGTGTTTTGCCATGTGTGATCCAGAAGGGAAGGCCCGGGAGTTGTGGGGAGCTGAACCATGCGCAGAGACATGCCTGCAGTGCTGGGCTGAGTAGGGAGGGCTGGGCAGGAGCACGCTTTCCCCTCTGCATCTCTGTCTGTGAGCACTAGACTGTAGATTAACAATACGCACTAACCTCTCCGTGTGTGCCTGTCTGTCTGTCTGTCTCTCTCTCTCTCTCCAGCATGACGTTACGGAGCTCCTTTGTTCTGCTTCTAGTTATTAGCACTACCTGGCTGTTTGGCCTCTTGGCTGTCAACAACAGTGTCCTGGCTTTCCACTACCTCTACACTGTCCTCTGCAGCCTCCAGGTAACTGCCCGGCCTCTGCCAGGGGAGGGCACGGGTCAGCCCAGGAGAGCATCCCTGTGGTCCCCACACCATCTGTGAAGAGTGGGTGCCTTGCACTGAGCCCCCAGCATCCTGCTGGGCTCCCTGTCTCTTCTGCTGTCACCACTGTGGCAGCAGGTGACTCCTTCCAGTCCTCGCTGCTGTGCCTGTGATGAGCAATAGCGTGGAGCAGGAGGTGGCTGCAAGGCACTTGGTTCAGAGGTGACATCCAAGGGGCAGCAAGGACCATCTCTAGAGGGAAGGGGACTGCCTCCATGCTCTCAGAGGGCAGAGCAAGAGAGTAGCCTACAACAGAGGTGTTGGACACCCCAAATATGACCCATGGCAGCACCCCACAGACCTCCTGCCACCACCGTGGCCGGTGTTGCTGCAGGGGACCCTGCTAGCCATTCCTTGGCCGCTGCCAGCCAGGAGGACACCCCACCCTTCTCTCCCTCACCTGTGCCCACCATGAGGGTTAGCACTGATCGGCGTTGGGGGGCTCTTTAGTGCATCGCAGTCCTGGTGGCCATCGGGGCAGACGCGCTGGGCTCTGGAGGAGCCAGGGACTGTCCCAGCACTGGTGCTGTGGGTGAGCGGGTCGGCTGGCAACCAGGGTCTGTCTCTCATGATGTGTCTCCTCACAGGGCCTGGCTGTGCTGGTCCTGTTCTGCGTGCTGAATGAGGAGGTGCAGGAGGCTTGGAAGCTGGCCTGTCTCAGCAAGAAGGGCCAGAGCGAGGAGGCCACAAGGAGCACACAGGTGGGTGATGGCAGGAGCAGCCAGGCGTCTGGGGACAGGCTGCCTGCCTGGGACTGGAGCCGATGGCAGCATTCTCACTTCCCCAGGGGGATGGCAGGTGTGCATGGGAAGGGCATCCCTTGGGCTGCTGCAGCACCTCCTTAACAGGGCACGTGCCTTCTCTCTGTCTGCCTCACCAGGGCCCCAATGCCTACAACAACACAGCGCTGTTTGAGGAGAGCGGGCTCATCCGCATCACCCTGGGGGCCTCCACCATCTCGTCAGTGAGCAGCGTGCGCTCTGCCCGCACCCACTCCAGCCAGCGGGCTTACCTCCGGTAGGGACCTGCGCGGGGCTCCGGGGTGCCAACAGTGCTGGGCAGAGCTGGGGGCTCCTGCTGCTGTGACCGTTCGGGTCCTCCTGTCTTTCAGAGACAACGTGACAGCACGTCAGGGCTCGGCCCTAGATCACAGCCTGCTGGCTCACGCTGGCCCCACGGACATTGATGTGGCCATGTTCCACCGCGATGCTGGGGGAGGTAAGGCTTGGCCCTGTGCCTGGGCTTGGGGCTAACCGCATGCATCCTGAATTAACTCCTGGCTTAAGGGAATTCTTCCTAGTGCAGGTTCTGGCTGTATGGTTATGTCCCCCACCCCCTGTTCAGCTGTGGATTTCAAACATGCTGCAGATAGGAGGGAGAGGCAGCAACTGTGTCACTTAGCACAGCCCCCTCCTGGACAGATGGCAAAGGAGCTAGAAATGGACAAGGAAGCAAGAGAGGGGCCACAGGCTGTCACAGGGTCCCTGGGGACACTGGGCTCCCCAGTACAGCACAGACATTTGACTTGCTGGAGTAAGACTGGTAGGGGCCACCCTCGTGGCTGGGGCTGGGCTGTGGGACAGGTGAGCAGAGGCTGAGGGAGGTGGGTTTGCTCAGCCTGGAGGAAGAGGAGGCAAAGGGGTTCTTATGGCTATTTGCAACTTCCCTTATGGGGAGGTGCAGCTTGACAGAGCCAGGCTCCTCTTGCGGGCACTGGTGATAGGGCCAAGGGAGCAGGCACAAGCTGCTGTCAAGGGAAGAGCAGTGTGGGGTAAGGCAGACTTGTCCTCATGAGGGTGGTCATTCCTGAGGTGGTTCTACCTTCCTGGCCCTGCCACCTGGAGCCTCTCCTACCTTCATTCCAAATGTCTCCCCAACACACGTGTCCCTACAGACCAGGACTCGGACTCGGACAGTGACCTGTCTCTGGATGAAGAGCGCAGCCTCTCCATCCCATCCTCGGAGAGTGAGGAGAACGTACGCCTGCGGTGCCGCTTCCAGCGCCAGTTCAAGCGGGCAGCGCACAGCGAGCGCCTCCTCACTAACCCTGCCAACACCACTCCCAAAGGCAAGTCCCAGGGGCTCTGGCAGGGGAAGGGGTGAGCTCAAGTCCCTGGGGGTCAGGCTGTGTCTTGTGATGGCTTTGATTGCTGCTCACACAAACACTCTCTCCCTCTTCCCTGGGGCCTGTTTTGCCATGTCCTTCGCCAGATGTGGATGGCAATGACCTCATGTCATACTGGCCAGCTCTGGGCGAGTGCGAGGTTCACCCCTGCTCCCTGCAGAAGTGGGGCTCTGAGCGGAAGCTGGGCTTTGACATCAACAAGGATGCAGCCAACAATAATCAGCCAGACCTGGCCTTGACCAGTGGAGATGAGAACTCCCTCACCCAGACACAACGGCAAAGAAAAGGTAATGGGCTGGAGCAAGCAGGCAAGGGTGGCCTTGCCTGTCTTAGGCTGACGTGGCCGTGAAGGCTCAGCATCAGATCCATCTTGTGTCCTTGGGGAGGTATGGCTTATCTCCCCTGGCTTTCATGCTTTTTTCACTGTTATGCGAAGATTTGACTTCTCTTTCTGTCCAATGCAGGGATTTTGAAGAACCGCCTCCAGTACCCTCCAACTCTCCAAGGCCTGCCATCCGTTGGCAGGATGACCAATGAGCTGACGTGGTACAAGACCTCCACGCTGGGTCACAGGGCTGTCCCTGCTGCCTCCTACGGCAGGATCTACTCTGGGGCAGGCAGTCTGTCACAGCCAGCCAGCCGGTACTCGTCACGGGAGCAGCTTGACATGCTGATGAGGAGACAGATGTCCCGGGAGCAGCTGAGCAGACACAACTCAGGAGAGTGCTTGGAAGCTGTGCCCAGCCGACATGGGTCCAGGGAGGAGCTGGGCACTATTCCCAGCAGGCATGGGTCTACTGAACACCTGGAAAGTATTCCAAGCAGACATGGGTCTAGGGAAAACTTGGATCTACTCGCTGCTAGGCCCAGTCAGAGAGATCATGGGAACACACTGCCCCGGAGGCAGGGCTCCAGAGACCACCTTGACACTTTACCCTGCAGATTTGGGTCAAGAGAGCAGCTAGACTGTGGGCCAGTGAGAGAGGTCTCTAGAGAGTGGCTAAACACATTGCCAAGTAGGCAAGTGTCCAGAGACCGAATAGACACATTGCCAAGTCGAGATACTTCTCGAGAACAACTGGATTTGCTTTCTAGAAGACAGCCTTCAAGGGACCAGCTAGCATCAGCTAGACAGACTTCAAGGGAGCAGCTGGACTTTCTGTCCAGAAGATCTAATTCCAGAGAGCCTCTGGACACAGTGCCTAGCAGGCATCCCTCACAGGACAACCTGGGGAGTCTCTCTAGGAGGCAGCTGTCTAGGGAAAGCCTAGAGCCGCTGTCGAGGAGACAGCCTTCTAGAGAGAACCTGGAGGCCATTCCCAGCCGACATCCTTCTACTGAACAGTTAGATATCCTTTCTTCCATCCTTGCTTCTTTTAACTCCTCTGTCCTGTCCTCGGTGCAATCTTCTAGCACGCCTTCAGGCCCCCAGACCACTGCCACCCCCTCTGCCGTGCAGACCTCAACGCCCTCTGCAATGTGCCCCTCGACACCTCGCTCTGCCACCTCCCACAGCATTTCGGAGCTGTCGCCAGACTCGGAGTAAGTGTGTCCCTTCCTCAGCCAGGCCTTGTTCAGCTGGGCTTGTGCACTGTTCACCTGCCTGGCTTCCCAAAGGGAGTTTGGGAGGAGAGGGCTGTGTAATGATGAGCCCCTGGAGTGAGTGGCAGGTGTTTCCTGGTTCTGAATAGTCACTGGGCAGGGAGAACCCTCAGATGCAACAGTTCTTGGTGCGTGCAGTGCAGTGCAAGGAGAAACATCAGTGTACCTGGGTCTGCCTGCTCTGCCAGAAGTGGTGGTCCTCACTTGTGGCCTGTGGGAGCTCAGGGAAGATGCTCTGTGCAGCCAGGCTGGCCTCATGGCTGGTCCCCTTGCTCAGTGCCAGCTGTAAGTCCCAAAGAGCAGATGTGTGTGATGGCCAGGCTGGCTGGAAAGGAGGATGGGGTCCAAGTGCTACAGGAGCCCTGCCTGCTTCAGCCACATTTCTTCCCCCGGTCCCTGTCTCAGTGTGTCACTTTTTCCCTTCCGGCTCTGCTCCCTGCTAGTACTGCTCCCATCCCATCCCTCCTTTCCTCTTCCCTGACATCAGGGACTTGGAGACAGTTGTTCCTGCCCTGATCCAGGAGGGGGTTTCTGGCATAGCTGGGGGAGGCGGCTGGAGCCCAGGGGAGATGCTATGACTTAACACTGTTTTTCTTTCCTCCGAGAAGAATAACAAGAAACGAGGGCCATTCCTGAGGGGCTGAAGCTGTCCACAAGAGAGACAGAAGAAGCAGGGCCCTTCGCCTAGCCAGGTGCTGCCAGCTGAGGTTTGGTGTCCCCAGGGGGCAGGGGCCAGAACTGATGGTGGTCAGAGGCCCAAAACCAACCCTGCCTTCCCCTGCCCTCTGGGCTGAGGGGCCGGCAGCCTGCATCACCCACCAGCTGCCACCGTGCTCCTCATCATTGCCTGCCTGCTGTGACAGGTAAGGCAGGAGCCTGCTTGGGCGAGGGTGGCATCTCCAACCCCCTGGGGCCGAGCTCTTCCTCTGCGAGCTGTTTGTCTGCAGGGTGTGCGTGTGTGTGTGCGCGGAAGGTGAGCAGGGGCAGGGGGATGGAAACAGAGCCCAGGATATGGGGGCAGGGGAGGGTTTTCTACCTTTTTGTATCTTTGTAATCAGAGAGAAGAGAAATTTCTATGGTTATTTTTACGGATGGTCTGTTCCCAGGACCTGGAGCATTTGTTTCACCCAACAGCCCTTTGCCAGCTTCCCTGGGGGTACCAGGGACTGTGATCCTAGTGGACTGGAGAGACAGTGCCAGGCAGCTCTTATGGCTTTGCCAGCACTGCTTTGTCCCATTCCCATTGCAGGGCAGCTGGCCCCGCTGCCCCTCGCCCTCCCACCATGTAGCTCCGCACACGTGTCAGCACCATCCTCCTGCCTGGCATCCCTCAGCCCCCTGCAGCCATGCTGGCCCTGCAGCCAGGCCCCCCCTCTGCCTTCCCATGGGACCCCCCTTGGGGCTGCCCACCACCCGTGAGCCAGGGCTGCGTGCTAGCGAGAGCACAAGAAGGTGGGGCAGCAAGTTCAGTGCTAGGGACCTCCACTGGGGGGGAAACAAGCTTTGCTGTTCAACCTTATCCTGTACCAGGATGGTCCCGCTCCTATAAGCGCTCGTTTCCTCCGCTCAGCAAATGAACACTGTGGTTTTTACCCACTATATGTTTTGCTCTTTAACCTGCATGTTATAGAGCAAACCTCTGTTGGTTTGTGGGTCCAGACAAGGAGCTAGATGACCCTAGCTGTGCTCAGCAGCAGGCTCGGTTGTTCCCAGAGCTGATGCTAGCCCTGCGAAGGGTTAGCATCTGTCTGAACATGATGTGGCTCCAGTCTTGGGGCCCAGCATTGCCTACAACAATTGTATCTAGCTGGTTCCCTGTGGGCTCTGTGTACGTACACACATGTCCCTGTGTTCTCTGGCTGGCAGAAGACCCCAGCTCAGAGTGGCCTGGATTTTGGGAGACGGAGATAAACAGCACTTTGCCCTCTCTGAAAATTCAGGCCAACCTGGTGGTTTCTCTGCTTGACGAGGAGCCTGGTCCCGGGCTTTTTACTGGCCCTGCCATGAGGTGACACTCCTCTGTGCCTGCCCCAGCCTTGGGCCAGGGGAGCTGGCTCAGGGGGCCAGCACGTGCCCTTTCACCTGCTGAGCGTGGTGCCTCTGCTCAGCTGCCCCCGTGGTGCTCTTGGGGCTGCGTGACAGCATGCTCCTTACTGCCTTACTACCACACTGCCGTAGCATCTTACTGGATGTGTTTACAGGAGGGGACTTACGCTGCTGTCCTCTGGGACCTCTCGCCTACATCCTCGAGTCAGCGGGGAGAGCGTGGAGGGAACAGAAGGGCTGGGTGATGGGGGTGCCGTGGGCCTGGTGGGGGCTGCCTGCCCCCAGCACAGCCCTGATGAGGCAGGCTTGCTGCCGCCCTTCTCCCAGGGATGGGGAGGGAAGGGACTGCTGACATGTTTACATGCCACTGGGGACTGGCGTGTGGAGGGAAAGCCTGCCGGCCCCCCACGCCGGGAACAGCTGGGCCCCTCTGTGTTGCCCATCTTCGCCTTCGGGAACAAGCTCGTTTACATGTTTCTCTCCCGCTGTGCAGCGCCAGTCCCAGAGTCCTGGGCTCCTGTCCCCGCCGTGCTGTAGGGCCCATATTTCTGCCAGTTTGGGCACAGGGGCTCTTTGTGCTGGTGCCAAAGGGAGAGCAAGTGACAAGTGCCAAAAAGAAGAGAGCAGCAGAGCTGGTGGCTGTCCCTGCAGAGCTGGGCCGGTCAGGAAGCGGGAGTCAGTCTGCGGCTTGGTCCCCGATTGTAGTGCTGTGGCCTGGGCTCTGGGAGCATCCTCCTTGGGTTTGGGTTTGTTTCTTTGGGAGGTTTGGTGGCTTTCTTTTTTTCCTTTCTCCATCTTCAGATTCTGTGGGCAGGGAGCAGGGAGATGCCTGTGCCCCGCCCCCCCTCTCCCCGCCCCTGGCTGTGTAAAAGTGTATCATGGAAGCGCCAGATTTGGAAATAAAAGTCTATAAAATGGTGGTGGCCTCTCTGCTGTCTCTCCCTGCGCTCGGGGTCTGTGGCTGTGGGTGCAGCACCTGGGCTTAAGGTGATGCTGGGAGGGGGCTTGGGCAGGAGCTCGCAGCCACCTCCTGGGCTGAAGGGAGGGTCCCTGTGGCCTGAGGTGAGGTGACCAGGTGACGGGGACTTCAGGTGCTGCCAGTTGCTTGGACTTGGCTGTGTCCAGGCTGGTTCACCCAGGGGTGGAGTCAGCTGTGGTGGGGTCCAGTGGCCCCAGCCTTGGCTGGCAGGTCTGCGGTGCTGCAGTGGCTGTGGTTAGCCATGGGGCCCATGCCTGGCGGCAGCCAGCAACCTGGATGCCACCAAGGGGGGAAAATCCACTGTCCGAAGGCAGCGTGACCTCAGCTGGGATGATCTGGGCTGTGGGCAAGGAGAGGGAAGTGTGAGGAGGAGACGCCATCTGTGATCCTGGTGCCCTCCATCCCTCCCTCCCTTGCTGCTGGAGAGGAAAGAGCAGGTGAGCAAAGGGCAGTATTGATCCGCGGCGCCCTGAGCAAGGGTTGCCATCAATCATCATCCCTCAGTCCCTCATGGGCTCCGTCCTTATCGCTGGCCTGAGCCTGACCCAGCCCAGGGCGGCCCCTGAGCTCGGGGGGCTGGTCTCACAGCAGCCCCCGGGGAGTTGCATTGGCACTGGGAGCTGCGGTCCCGTCCTGCAGCCCACCCGAGGCTGGCCTGGGGGTGAGGGGCCAGGGAGAGCTGGGGGGGGGGGGGGGGGGCGGGGGGGCCGAGGGGGAGCCACAGGCAGAGTGGCTGGCCCAGGGAGCAGGTTGGGGCTGGAGGCTGGGGCACAGGAGGCAGCGGCACAGGGTGGGGACAGGTAGCAGCGATAAGGAGGTAGTAAATGGCACCCAGCGCTATCAGCTGCTTCTGAGCAGGAGCCCTGTGATGGCCTCGGCTTCTGTGCCAGGCGAGCAGATAAACAGCGGGGAGGCAACAGCTGCTGTTGGCATCGATGTGCCGCTACTCAGCCAAGGTGGGACTGATGGGCCTGGGGGTGGGACAGCGGGGGAGCCGAGGATGTGGGAGAAGCTGAGGGGAGCAGGTGATGAGCCTGCCTGTGGGCTGCTGCCAGACCTGGGTCGTGCCAACCACGTGGAGAGCCAGGGTGGCCGTGGTTCGTTCCCAACCCAGCCAGCAGGGATGGGAACAAGCCACTCTGACCCTAGAGAGTGTGGTCCCAGGTGTCACGACTCATGCTACTCATCAGCCCCATCCCACCACCCAGGGCACCCAGGACTCCCTGGCTCCTGCCCTGCTCTGCCCCCTGGCTTCACCCCGCACCACCCTGGCACCAGTCAGCCCAGCCCACAGGTGCCTGGATTTCCGTTACCGTATCCCCATGGGCCTGGGCCAAGCATGACTCAGAAATGCTCCAAAACCAATGGCAGTACCAGGTTGTGGTGGAGTGCAGGAAGGTGTGCTGGGTTCAGCAGGACTCTGGTGCCCGGTGGGGACCTTTGGAACAAGATAACGGCTGGGTCTGTGCATGCTGCGGGAGAGCGAGGCGATCCACAGGGCTTAGCACCCCCATTTCCAGCAGGTAAGCAGGGACCAGAGCCTGTGGAAAATACCCCAGACGCCACAGCTGGAGGCTGCGGGTAACCCTCCTTGCTTGCCCCGGACACAGCTCCTGCTCCAGGACATGCGGTGGGGAGGGGATGCCCATGGGAACCCTGGGGACACATGATGGTGATGGTGGGACCCTGAGCAGTGCCCCGGGGAGGTGAGTGCCTGGTAGCTGTCGGCAGGGACTTGGCACCAAGATGTGCCCAGCAGCCAGAAGACCCCTGACTTGCACCCAACGGGTGCTGAAGCACAGCAGCATCCCATATGGGGCCGTGGGCCAGGAGCTGAGACTGGCCAGGGCAGTGCCCAGGATGGGATGGCCCTGGGGACAGTGGTGACGGCCCTGGGCCCACCACAGCTGGGGATCCCAGCACAACAGGGCACTGGGGGAACACGGCAGGTGCTGTGCAGCAGTGGGGCTGGGAAGTGCGCAGTTCCTCAGCAGGGCAGGAGGCAGGGAGCAGCGTCTCAAAGATCACGGACTGGTATTAAAACTTAGGAGGGAGCAGAGCGTGCACCTGGCTGGCGACACCTGACCGGCCTGGGCACAGCAGGTAGGAGGGCTGGGGGCAACACAGGGACTTGGGCTGGCACAGCCCTGGCACCCCACAAGTGGTTCGCGGGTCCGTCCGGGTGCAAGTGGGTGAGCATCTCAGGACCAGCCAGGGCTACTGGCTGGGCGAGCCTGGTAGGATGGTAGCACTCTCAGCTGGAGCCCTTAGCAAGGCCAGGCTGTGCATCCATACGGAGATACCTTGGGCCCACCAGCTCAGCCCCACTCCTCCATGCACATGGGCTCAGCGTGGCTGGGGAGGGCGCTGGCGGAGAGATAGTGAGCCAGTGACCGGGGGTTGACATTCCTTCTCCCTTCATGTGTAAAGGGACAAAGTCTGTGGACAGGTTCGCAGTGTGGCTTTGCTGGCCCACTGCCCTGGCTGCGCTGTGGTACGTGGAGGAGAAGGGTGGTTGGCAGAGCTGGTGTGGGGCAGGAGCGGGCAGCACTGGTCGCTGAGGCCTTGGTTCCCTCTCTGCCCACGCACCCTCTGCCTGCTGCTCTCTGTTGCGAGCTGCTGCCGCTGCACCAGGACTGCCAAAACTCAGCTCAGCCCCGGCCTCGGGGCCAGTCCTGCATGCCTGGCTGGGATGGGATGGCTCCGTGGGACCAGCGTGGCTGCATGAGGGGCTGCAGGGTGGGTAGGGTGCCAGGTGCTCCTGGCTGTAGGGACATGGCTGAGCTCTTGTCTCCCCACAGTGGGCTGGCACGCAGGAGGGCCAGGCGGCCATGGAGGGGGAAATGACGCTGAGCCACCGGGCGCCCTGCAAGGTGCTGAGCGAGGCCGACCTGGAGGAGGTGGTGCAGCGGAAACCTCCCACTGAGCCCTCATTGCGTGGCTGTCTCCACAAGACCAGGTAGGACCATGCTGGCCGGGAGGGATGTGCCTGGACCCTGCCAGGCACTGTGCACCCCAGCCCCACCGCCACGGAGAGCATGGCGCTGGCTGTCCTAGTCCCTGTGGCAGACACAGCGCAGACCTGGGGGTTGGTTCCCCCATGCCCAAATTCCTGTGTCCCCACTTTGTCCTTCTGTCTGGAGGGACACCTGGCTCCAGTGGATGGAGCTGGGAGTCCCATGGGATCCATTGCTTCCCATGGGGCCCCATCCACGCTCAGTGATGTCCCCAAGCCCCTCAGCTTGTGCTCAGCCCTGGCTCTTGCTCCTTCCCCACCAGATGTTCAGCCTCCACTGCCAAGTCCCTGCTCTTTCGCTTCCTGCCCTTCCTGCACTGGCTGCCCCGCTACCCATTCAAGGACTGGCTCCTGGGTGACATTGCCTCGGGGTTCAGTGTGGGCATCATGCACCTGCCCCAGGGTGAGTGATGCCATGCCCAGGCTGCTGGGGGCTCCCTGCAGGTGCGGGGCCAGGCCTCGGCCATCTGTGATGTGTCTCCCCGTTCCATTATGTCCAGGGCTTGCCTACGCGCTGCTGGCCGGGCTGCCACCTGTCACTGGTCTCTATTCCTCCTTTTACCCCGTCTTCCTCTACTTCTTCTTCGGGACGTCCAGGCACAACTCTGTGGGTGAGCTGAGGGACCACGTGCTCCCACAGGGATGGTGGGGGAGGGAGTGAGGATGAGGGGGGTGAGCCACATCAGAGGTTGGGGGGGGACCTTTCTTGCCTTTACTTTGCACCACCAAGAAGCTGGTTGGCCAAAGCACAGTGGGTGCACTTTGAGCCTGGTCCAAGGGGACAGATGCCTGTAGACCTCAGAGAGGTGCTGGTGCTGACCTTGGGCTCCCTGCCCACACCCTGCCTGTCCCCAGGCCCCTTCGCTGTCATCTCCGTCATGATCGGGAGCTTGACAGACTCTCTGCTGCCCAGCGAGAAATTCCTGGAATCTGTCAATGGCAGCAACATGACAGTCAATGAGGCACAGCGGGATGCTGCCAGGGTGGAGCTGGTGGCCACCATCACTGTCCTGACAGGCATCTTCCAGGTAAGGGGGCTCCAGCCTAGACTGGCAGGGAATGGGGGGCCGTGATGCACCAGGGCTGCAAGCGGTGGGTCACTTTTGCCGCCTCTCTTCCCAGGTGGCCCTGGGCCTCCTGCAGTTTGGTTTCGTGGTGACCTACCTCTCAGACCCACTGGTGCGCGGCTACACCACTGCTGCCTCTGTGCATGTCCTCGTCTCCCAGCTCAAGAATGTCTTCGGGGTCTCTGTCGGGGAGCACTCAGGGCCGCTCTCAATGTTCATGGTGAGCGGGGGCTCACTGCTGACTGGGACCTCCTAGGTGCTCATCTGTGGAGCACACAGAGGCTCCAAAAAAACTACTGTGGAGGCATCTGCTTTCCTGAGCCAGTTCCCTCCTTCTGTGTCCTCTAGACCTTCATCGAGATCTGCCAGAAGCTGCCAGAGACCAACGTGGGCACCCTGGTGACAGCCATCATTGCCATGGTGGCCATCTTCATCGTGAAAGAGCTCAACCACAAGCTGGCTTCCAAGCTGCCCATGCCCATCCCCATCGAGCTTATCACGGTACCCAGAGCTGCTTTAGCTCCCTGTGGGGATGAAGCCATGGGTGGCCCTGTCCCCTCCAGGGTGGGGAGGAGTGGGATGGGGTGCCTTGGCGAGTGCAGTTCTAGGGCACGAGTTCCTTCCTCCTCTTCCTCCACTATGGTCCCTGTGCAGGAAGGCCCTGCCTCACTCCAGCCATCCTCCCTCAGATCATCATCTCCACTGGCATCTCCTACGGCGTCAACCTGAATGCCAAGTTTGGCATCTCTGTGGTGGGCAACATTCCCAGCGGGTGAGCAGGGCCAGGCAGTGAGGGTGGCTGTGCCGGGGCACCGTGCCGCCCACGGGACCCCCTGTTTCAGCCCCGTTTCCCTGTTTTGGCTGTAGGTTGAAGCCACCTGTGGCCCCTAACGTCAGCTACTTTGGGCAGGTGGTGGGCAATGCCTTCGCCATTGCTGTGGTGGGCTATGCCATCTGCATCTCCCTGGGCAAGATCTTTGCCCTGAAGCACGGCTACAAAGTGGACAGCAACCAGGTGATGCTCCAACACGCAGGGTCCTTTCCCTGGGTGAAAACCAAGCTTGTACTTGCAGCCAGGGGAAGGCATGATGCTCCCTCACCACTGCTCTGTCCCTGCAGGAGCTGATTGCGCTGGGCCTCTGCAACTTCCTAGGTGGCTTCTTCCAGTGTTTTGCCATCAGCTGCTCCATGTCACGGAGCCTGGTACAGGAGAGCACAGGGGGCAATAGCCAGGTGGGTCTGGGCAGCACTGCCTCCCTCTGTGGGGGCAAGAAGCACAGCGAGTGGTGGTGGACTCACCCCTCGCCTCCCGTTTTCCTTCTGTGCAGGTAGCTGGTGTCATCGCATCACTGGTCATCCTGGTGACCATCCTGAAGGTTGGAGAGCTCTTCCGGGACCTGCCCAAGGTACACCTGATTCCACAGCCTCCATGCCATGTCCCACCCGGTGCCCATCCCATGGCAAGGTGGTGGGGCAGGGGAACAGGCAAGAGCTGCCCCCAGACCTGCCCTCAGTATCCTCATAGCTGCAGGGTCTTCTCTCCTAGGCTATCTTGTCTGCTATCATCATCATCAACCTCAAAGGCATGTTCAAGCAGTTCAATGACCTCTGCATGCTCTGGAAGTCCAACCGGGTGGACCTGGTAAGGTGCTGACCAGCCCCAGGGATTTACTCTTGTCCCTGGAGAGAGTTTCTCCACCCTCCCTGAGGCTTGCAGGTGCTGGCAGGGAGGCCGTGCCACAACTGACCGTGTCCCCGCTTCAGGTGGTCTGGATTGTGACATTCGTGGCCACCCTCATACTGAACTTGGACATTGGCTTGGCGGCCTCAGTGGGTTTTGGGCTGCTCACTGTCATCTTCCGCACCCAGCTGTGAGTACCCTGGGGCTGGGGCAGCATCCTGAGGGCTGGGGAAGCCTGTGGTGACCTCACCCTCTTGCTGTGCTCCCCACAGCCCCCACTACTCCATCCTGGGGCGCATCGCCGATACTGATGTCTACAGGGACGTGGCTGAATATCAGACGGTAACAGCGCCGGGGGCGGGAGGGGAGCTGAGCTGCCTGCAGTGGGGAGGCAGTTCAAAGCACCCCCAGGGGCTGTTGGCTGGGGAAAGGAGCCGGGGGTATTTTGGGGGAGGGAGGGAGGGGGAGCAGGAGACTCCATCCCCGGGGTAGCACCCTCCCCATCTGCCCCCAGGCACAGGAGATCTCCGGTGTGAAGATTTTCCGTTCCTCCTCCACCCTCTATTTTGCCAACGTGGAGCTGTATGCTGAGGCCCTGAAGAAGAAGGTAGGAGAGCCTCCAGCCCCCGAGTGCTCCCCAGGGTGGCGATGGGGTGCCTGAGGACACAGGGATGCATTGTTTTGCAGAGTGGCATCAACGTGGACCGCCTGATTGAGAAGAAGAAGAAGGCCCTCAAGAAGCTGAAGAAACAGCAGAAGAAAGCAGAGAAGGAGAAGGCAAAGTGGAAAAAGGTGCTTCCCTGCCACCGGGACCCCTCCGGTGCCACCCTGCACCACCTTCCTGCCTGGCCCTGGCCCTCCTGCCCATGCATTCAACTGGCTCGGTGGCCTGTGGGGCTCCCGCTTCAGTCTGGGGCCGCTGGGTGCGAAGGGGCCCTAGGGCAGAGCTGGGCCACAAGTCACACCCAAGGTTGGCAGGGAAAGGCTGTTAATGATTAGGTCATGGAGCCAGTAAGTCATTAGCCATTTGGTGAGTTAATCAGAATTAAGAGCAAGAGCAAAGGCTGACCTGGTGCCAGCTAACGAGCCTGGCTCTGGAGAGGGTCACTGGGAAGAGGGGTGGGTCTAAACATCCAGAAAGAGCCCAACAGTGAGTGGAGGTGCAAGTGAGGCACCCACTCCTACAGCCACCTGCTGCCCGTGCTCTAGCATGGCCAAAGAGCCTCACCCAGCCCCACTGCACTATAGGGCAAGGCAAGCCCAGAGGCAGACACTGCCCAGCCAGGCGTGCTGCCAGCCCCCGTGCAGTGAGGCTGGGTCTCATTCCCTCCCCTAGGACACAGAGGATGGGCACAATGGTCCGGACATAGCAGTGATCGAGCTGAGTGGGGCAGAGGGTAGCACACCCCCCAAGCCCACCCTGCGTACCCTGGGGCTGCCCCAGCCTGGCTTGCACGCCATCATCTTGGACTTCAGCCCCGTCAGCTTTGTGGACACTGTCTCTATCAAGATCCTGAAGAATGTAAGGGGCTGGGGGTGCAGGTGGGCCTGCAGCTTTGCTGAGGGCATCACCAGGGTGGCCCGATGGCTGCTGCCCGTCCCTCTTCCCAGGTGAAACGTTTTCTGCCATTTGCAGATCTTCAGGGATTTCCATGAGATAGAAGTGGACGTCTTTGTTGCCGGCTGCCCGGGTGAGGAGGCTCTGCTGAGCCGCCAGACCCTGCCAAGCATACAAGCATACCCGCCGCTTTGGAACACAGCTGCTGGCCTGGGGCTCCCTCCATGGTGTCCATATCCCCGGGGTTTTCCCAGGGGACAGGTGCTGCAGGGTGTCCCACAGACCCAGTCTGAGCCCCACAGCCTCTGGCAAGGCAGCTGGATCCCTGGTGATGGCCCCGGTGTTCCCCGCAGTGCAGGGGGAGGGAGGCTGCTTCAGGTGGAAGTATAGCCAGGTGCTATAGCTTTGAATATTTCTCCCTCCACACAGTGCCCGTCCTTGACCAGCTGGAGCGGGGCAACTTCTTCAGCTCAGCCATCACGAAGCACTGCTTCTTCCCCTCGGTGCATGACGCCGTGGTCCACATCAGCAGGGAGCAGCGCGGGGCCTCGGTAAGCACCCAGCCTCTCCGTCCCCATCACTGTGATGGAGGGAGGCGCAGCCAAGACAACTCCTCTTCTGTCCCCCTTAGGTGGACCTCAGCACCAGAATGTAGCCCTGCAAGAGGAAGATGTCTCCCTGAGGAGCTGGGCGGGCAAGGAGGGCTTTGCTTTGGCACCAACTCAGCCACCCCAAGGCCTGGAGGCCTTGTAACCCCACCAGCACCTCCGGACTGTGAGAGCTGGGGCCCTGCCCTGGCTGTGAGCTCCCCCGCGACAGAGCTGCTCCAGCTGTCCCAACAGCTGTCCCAACAGCTGTCCCAACAGGGTGCCTCGTGCCCCTGCTCGGGCCCGGCCCACCAGGCCAGGCCTGCTTTGGGGGGTGGCAGAGGGGGCCCCACACCAGGCCAAGGGGGGTCTGCTCCCGGCAGTGAGCTGGCATCACGGATTAAACGGTGTAGCATTTCTCAGGCTTTGTTTTAATGCAGTTTCCTCAATAAAGGCGACTTCAGGCAGGGCCACCTGGCTGCCACCCTGGCACTGGTGGGCACTCCTCGGGCAGGCCCACGCCCAGGCCTGGCCCTCCCTGCGGACCCTCTGCCGCTTTTCTGCCACCTTTCCCTTCGATCCGCTCCGGGCCCGCCGGGACGCGGCTGGGGGAAGGGTACGGGTGAGCACGCGCCACTGGGGACCCCCATCCCCTGGGGAGCCCCGCAGCCCCAGCCGCCCCCGCGCCCTCCCGCCACCAGGGGGCGCCGTCGCCCGAGAGGGCGCATGCGCGGCGCCCCGCCCTCCCTCGGCGCCCCGCCCTCCCTCGGCGCATGCGTATCAGCCGCTCGGCCCCTGCACACGCGCCTCCCCGTCTATCGCGCCGCCCGCCCGCGCAGGCGCGCTGCGGCCCGCGCTGTCGGCGGCTGCAGGGACAAGATGGCGGCTTCCTCTGTGTGTCGGGCGGGCCGCGCGGCCGGGCGGGCCCTGCTGTGGGGCCCTCGCCCCTCAGTGAGTCACCGCGGCCGGCGGCGGGGGAGGCGGCGAGGTGGGCTGGGGGGAGGCCGGCAGGGGCAGCGGGAGGCCCCGCGGCGCAGTGGGGCTGCCGGACCTGGCCGGCCCGGAAGGTCATGGGGACGCGGCGGCCGATGCGGGGCGGGCGGCGGTCGCCATGGAAACCCTCCGGCTCCGGACGGCGGCGGCGACCTTCGCCCATCGCGGGGCTTGCGGGGGCTGCTGGCTGCCCCCCTCCTCCGCCCCGGTGCGCGGTTCGTGGGACTCGTCTTTGCGGTTTTCGACCCGTTGCAAACCTCTGGCTGCGTGGGGTTTCCAGCCCGCCGGCTGACCAGCGGTGTGTAGCAGGAACTCCCCGCTATAAACGTGAAAGAGTTTGTCTGGCCTGGCTTTGGTCAGCTGTGTGCCAGCCTGGCAGTCTGCGTTCTGGAGGTTTGCCCTGCGCTGCAGAGTTGCTGGTTAGTGGTGGTGATAACCTTTATTTTTTTTAGGCAACCTTATTGACTTTGACAAGGAAACGAGGTGCTGCCACTTATGCCCAGACACTCCAAAACATCCCCGAGACCCAAGTCACCACTCTAGACAATGGGCTCCGTGTAGCTTCAGAGGAGTCCAATCAGCCAACATGTACGGTAGGTTTAAGATAAGTTGAGGGATTACTTGAAACAGTCGGCCTTGCCTGGTCTTCCACAAGTGACAAACCTTTATTTGAACCAAAACTTTTAACAGAGACCCTACCACTGCTTGTTGTTAACTGGTGGGATCAATGTAGCAGTAGAAGGCCAAACCTGACTTTGTATTAAGTCTGTATTTAAGCTTTCATGCTTTATAAATTTTCGCAGACTTAGAGTTTTTGTGTAAGCAGTAAGTGACCAGTAGTAGTTATATCTCTGGCAAAGCAAAGGGGTTTGCCCTTTGGCAAACCAAAAGGGTTTTGCAAAACTGCTAGGTAAAAAGCCAAACAAAATGTGTATGGAAAGTAGTTGCTGGTGCTTGTTCTTATTTTAGTGTTACTAGTGCAACATCTGTGGAGCAGACTTCTTGTCCCTTCTGTTGTATTTGTGGCGTAAGGCTTGGGTTGTTTGGTTGTTTTTTTTTCTAATATGTGTACTTGGTGCATTTGCCATTAGGTAGGTGTGTGGATCGGGGTGGGGAGCCGCCATGAAGGTGAGAAGAACAATGGAGCTGGTTACTTCCTGGAACATCTGGCCTTTAAGGTAAGGAGGTATGCTAGGTCTGGCACAGGACTGTGTGGAGAGCTGTTCTAAATATTCCACTTACATTTTGCACTCTCATTTCAGAGGCTGTAGCTGTTAAAAGAGAGTGTAAATCAGGTCATCTGAGTCCCAGAGGCTTTGCACATAGTATAAAAATAAACTTCAAAAGGTAGCTAGCCTATAAGGTGCTCTTTGTTTGAATATGCGGCAACTTGCAAGCATGCGTGAATTAAGGTAACTTTTATTTATTAGTTGATATTTACCCTCTTAAAGGAAAAAAAGCTGTAAGTAACAAGTGAGAATCAGTCTCTGACTCTGTGGTTCCAATCCCTGACTATCCCAGTGACTGTGTAGAGCACATACAGGAATATATTGTGAAGCGTGTTTTTTCAAGTTAGTAGGCAGAACTTAAAGCAGCATTTCCTGTAGCTATTTATTTTAATTTTATTTTCTTAGTGAACCAGCAAAGTTTAGAGGCTACAGCTCTTTTCTAATAATGTGTCTGCTGAGCAGCCCTAGGGCAGAAGGCATCTAAGCCTGGGACTGGCTGACTCAAGTCTAGCCTGTGCCACCATAGGCAACTTGCAGCATCTGACTTGCTCCTTGAGGGATGAGCTCTATATTAGAAGCAGTTTGCTGCTTCTATTCTGCTTCTTCTGAATATTGCTGCTTGGGTAGCTAGAAACCTGCTTATTTTTTGGTTTAGACTTGTTCTTGGTTTCTTTCCACAGATGTGATCTTCAGCCACTGTTGTTTCTTAGTGTAGGTCTTCCCTGCTGGATTTTTATTGGTCTTTCAAAATACACTTCAGCCATCCTTTAGCTGCCAAGTTTTAAGTCTCTTGCTTTCTGCACTTGCTCTTGGCTTTTATAAATCATGTGACAGGTTTTATTGGTTTAGGTCTTTATTGTTCATTTCCTTGCTTTAGTTCTGCCTGAAACAGTAATCTGTTGGTTTCATAATTGTGTTTATCTGTTTTCTTTTAGGGCACAAAAAAGCGTCCTGGCGCTGCCTTTGAGAAGGAGGTGGAGAGTATGGGTGCTCACCTGAATGGGTACACCTCGCGTGAGCAGACTGCCTATTACATAAAAGCCTTGTCCAAGGACATGCCCAAAGGTAGGATGGCCAGTGAGCAAAGTGTGATTTGGAGGTTACGTGAGCACATGTGCTTGTGTTTCCCACCAGCATCCTTTCTAATGGCAGACCAGGGAATTAAGTTGTAACTGAGCAGTAAATTGGAGGTTCTAGATGGTAGTTGAAGAGAGCACTGCCATGACATGGTGATTGGAGGCTGCAAGTTCATCTATTCTAAAACCAGTTTTGCAAAGTTCTTGTTATATCAGGCTGCACTATGTTGCCAGAATGGAGAGCAGGGGGGTTCAGTGGTCTGTGGTTATTTTGTGGAGCTGAGAAATTGGAATCAGTGGCAACTACTATGTCAGGAGTCCTCAGTGCAGCTCATGGAGGTGTTGCTGGTGCTCTGTGCTACCATGTGCAGATACCTTTTTGGGTCGGTTTTGTCCAGGGGTGGTGATTTGAGTCAGAGCTATGGGCCTTGCCGTAGATGTGGGGTACGCTGTAGATGTTGCAAGCTCTCTGTAAGGGTTCAGCATGTTTCTGCAACAGTACCCTGCTTCTGTTGTGCTTCACCTTCTGCAGCTGTTGCACTGGCAGTGATGCTTGGCAAGCTGACTCTGAGACTTTATGCTAAAATGTTGTTTGTCCCTCCCTGATGCTGTGGGAATGTGTAATACTCATCTCTATCATGTTGCTTGCACTCCCCAGCGTGGTTTGTTGCTCATTCCTCTTGTGGTGCCCCTGCTGTCTGTGCATCTGTTCTCAGTCAGGCAGGAGGATTGCTAACATAGGAAATGTGTTGCAGTTGTGGAGCTTCTGGCTGACATTGTGCAGAACTGTGCGCTGGAGGAGTCTCAGATTGAGAAGGAGCGTGGTGTCATCCTTCAGGAGTTGAAAGAAATCGACAGCAACTTGACGGATGTTACCTTTGATTACCTTCATGCCACTGCTTTCCAGGGGACTGCACTGGCCCGCACTGTCGAGGGGACCACAGAGAACATTAAGTGAGCAACAGGCTGGATGTGGTACACGGTCCGTGGGTTCAGTCCTTGGGGTGCACGACCGCTGCTGCTCAGTAGTGGCAACTGCACAAGGAAACCAGTCTGTACAAAGAGGTGATCTGTGCCCGTGGGCTTCTTGTTGTGTTTTTACTGTTTTCCCTGTTGGTGCCGGTGGAAGTGTAATGCTGCACGCATTCATTAGAATCCCCCTCACACAAATTGTGAGGTTGGCGCGGTCAGGTTGAACCCTCTCCCATACTTGTCAGTTTGACTCCATTAGAGAAATTAAGAGCTAGAGGTGCTCATTAAAGCAGCGACCTGGAGCATATGCACCTCTTAGGATGCTTGTGGCTCAGTGCCCAGGGTGAATACCCTCTAGTCTGTATTGAAGCCTACCCTTAACTGTCAGTCTTGGCCACTGGTTTCCATTCTCTGTACTCTGGAATTAGAGCACAGGGAAAACACTGACAGTGCGGTCTTGATTCTAAAAAGTATTACCCCACAACTAAGAGAATGAACAATATCAGTGCTGTCTCTGCACTGTGAACTTGCTTCTCCTAAGCCTGTCGTCATTGCAGTTCAGAGATGCTGATATACTGGGTGTCTCTGTGTTCTTCCTAGGCATCTGACTCGAGCAGATTTAGCTTCATATATTGATACTCACTTCAAGGCACCTCGTATGGTCTTGGCAGCTGCTGGAGGCAAGTTCTAGACCCTTGTGATTCTGGGAAGCCTGGGTGTTTTCATGCTGGTGATCAAACCCCTGTCATACATCTTTAATGTGAAATCAGATTATTTTGTTAAATTAAACTGTTTAAGACTGTAAATATGTTTCTCTCTCGCTCTCCCACTGCCAGGTATTTCCCACAAAGAGCTGGTAGATGTAGCTAGGCAACACTTCAGTGGAGTATCTTTTACATACAAAGAGGATGCTGTGCCTGTCCTCCCACGCTGTCGCTTCACAGGGAGTGAGGTAAAGTTGTTTTGGTTCTGAATAAAACAAGTAGCTGTTGCCAAACTGTTGAATGAATGTGAAACCAGTTACAGCTGCTTCTGGGAGGAAAAATCTGTTTGTGCATCTCAGAGAAGCTGGTGATGCAACATCTTGGTAGTGGCCCCATGTTCTGTTCTTGGGGTTTATTGCCACAGTGTGTTGGGTTTTAGATAGGACCCAAATCTGTTAAGAATGTGGGGCTGTTGCTTATGTCATTTGCTGGAAAACTCATGTCGGAGCAGCTGGTTTGTGCTCAATAGTGCCTGAGACTGTTTCATTTCGCTGGGGTAATATCAAGTCCCCCAGTCTGTCAGCCTGGCATTGCAGCAGGCTGCAGACAAAGCTACAGTGCTCATGCTGTTCTCCCCCACTCCTGGATGATTTTTTAGATCCGTGCCAGAGATGATGCTCTGCCTGTTGCCCATATTGCTCTCGCTGTGGAGGGGCCAGGATGGGCTGATCCAGACAACATTGTCCTCAATGTGGCTAATGCTATCATTGGACGCTATGACCGCACTTTTGGAGGTGGTAAGGTAAGAGACTTGTGAGTGTGCCAGGGAGAGCCTGGAGCCTTTTAGTATGAAGTATTGTGGGGACCCTAGATGAATGTACTTTATGGGACGCTGCTGTGGTTAGCTTCCAACTGTGAAGCGGTTAGGAGCCTGGAAAGTAGGGTAGAAGTGTAATCAAGGCTAATCCAGGACAATTCTTGAGAGGTGATGCTGGCACATGAACTGAACCTTCTCTGCTAAGTTTGGAAGAGGTTTAGCTGATGAATTCTCAGCAGCTTATTCCTGCCTTGACAAACTAACCGTTTAGGGGTGGTGGTGATGGAAGCAGGCCAAGAGTAGTCTATAGTCCCCTCATACAAGCTTGTCTTACAACTGCAAAACAAGTAGAACTTGTTAAACCCCCAGTATTGCATCCATTCTCGTCTGGAATCTGTCTGGCCTGCATAACTGTGCTAACCCCTGCTACTGGTAGACCTCGCGCTTCCCATTTTCTCCCACTCTGGTGGTATGCATACCAGCTCCTCGTCTGCGGCTGGGAAAGGAAATGGTTTTGCTGGATGGACTCTTAAGCCATTGTCTGTGGCTTTTCCACCAGTGAATCTCATCTGTTGACCACATGAAGGGTCTAAATTAAGCTCTCCTTCACCAAAGTGTTCCACTCTGTCTTGTCTGTGGTCTTTGTGAAAACAGCTCTGTTGGAAAGAATTTGAGCTCTGAGGAAGCTGTAAGACTGAAATGGCTGAGGGTATCTCCTTATTTACAGAATCAGTCCAGCAGGCTGGCTACGCTTGCTGTGGAGCATGATCTCTGCCACAGTTTCCAGACGTTCAACACCTCTTACTCTGATACTGGCCTCTTCGGTTTCCATTTTGTTTCCGATCCTCTGTCCATAGATGATATGCTATATTGTGCTCAGGGGGAGTGGTAAGTACAACTTTGGCAAAAGTTCCTGTTTAAGATCTGACCCTCTTGTGGGAGACTGAGCTGGCGTGGGGGAGCGTATTAGGTCTTCAGAGTTGTGTCTCTTTATGAACTTCTTGGTAACTTGCATTCTGCTGAAGTGATCCTCTAAGTGGTTTCTGTAAATGTCTTAGGATGTGGCTTTTGAGGAGCTATTTTATTACCTTAGGGCTCTTCAGGTCTTTCATTCATGCTTCCAAGTATTAGCGATTAGGCTTTGCGTTTTTTATATACAAGTGAGATCATGCCTTAGAGACAAGGCTTTCCCAAGGGACAGATCTCAATTGTCTTGTTAAGCTTGAGCAAAGCAGGCAGAGTTCCTGCGTTGCAGCTGATAAATGCCCCGCTGCTGGAGTCACGCCAGCGTTGGGGGGCCTTCTGTCTGTCTGTCCTATTGTGTACATGTATATCCCATGGAATGGTTCAAGGCTACATCTAAGACTGAGCTGAGCCGTGCTGCGTGTGGAGCAGATGGAGTTAGCCCTTGCCCCAGAGACGTTGCGGTTGGCAGGGGAGGAAGGGATTTAGCAGCTGGAGTTCAAACAGGCTCTGTGGAACTGTCTTGTTCTTTCAGCATCAGTTTCCATAGCAGCTTGCCGTGTGTGGGAATAGCTGACATGCCTTCCTTCTCTTGTGATAGCGTACTGCAGACTGCTTACTGCTGTGCCTGATGGGCAAGCTAGAGCTGGCACCAGGGCTGCTTAGACCTTTATGAGTGTAACTCAGCATGTAACCTGCTGGCTGATATTCCCTGCCTGTAGGCTTGAGCTCTTGACTCCTGCTGTTCAGTGCTTCCCAGTTCTTAGCCGCTCTGCAGCGATCAAGAATGAATCTCAAGCCTGCAAGACAATTGATGTTGATAATAGCTATTTCTGCAGAGGCTTGGGAAAGGGAGGAATTTGCTTTCTGTCTGAGCAGACAAACATCTTTAAGAGCTTTAGCGGACTTTCCCTCTCCTCTCCAGGATGCGTCTGTGCACTAGTACGACAGAGTCAGAGGTGAAGAGAGCCAAGAACTATCTCCGAAATGCCATGGTGGCTCAACTGGATGGTATGTTCTTGTTTATGGATTGACCACTCTGCAGCTTTCTGAGGGTTACTGCTTATGTCTTTCCTGGGGAGCAGGGGCTCTGCTGGACACTGCAGTACTGCTGACAGGCACTGGGTAATACTTTTTCTCCCACTCGGCGTTCCTCCTGCCATGTTGTGAAAGCAGCTGACCCCCGCCTGCTGTGCTCCAAGCTAGCTCTGACTCTGTAAACTTCTAGTCATTCTGTTACTCAGAGTGAATAACGTGCTGCCTGGTGAAAGAATTGAGACCCTCAAACTGGTCTGTCTTGTTTATAACACTTTGGAGACCAGTGAAGCAATCTTTGTATGCTTAACTTCTGCTGGAGCTGCTTAGAGTGGTAAATACGACTGGTACTTCATTAAGAAGCTGGTTTAATGGCTAGAGTTTCTTCTGTCTGCTCTGACTGATGGTCGGACTATGCAGTTCTGGAAGGCTTTTTGTTATGCTGACCATGTGATATCTTCAATGTCTAGGTACTACACCGGTATGTGAGAATATTGGAAGCCATCTCTTAAACTACGGACGCCGTATCCCTCTGGAGGAGTGGGATGCCAGGATTGCTGTAAGTATCTCTTTTGGTTGGAGCACTTGCATGGTTGGTGTCAGCATCTTCTGGCCTTAGTTTACTGCAGTAACATGAGGCTTACTTATCTCTTTGGCAAGCTGTCTGGAGTCCAGGTGGTTAGCTCACTGTTGCTGACATAAATATGTCAGAATCTCTGGCATAGGCTCAGTCAGTGTATCCTGTGTCCCTGTGGCTGGATTTAGTCCATCCCAGAAACAGAGCATGTGCCTGTGTTAAGCAGCACAACTTGAAATTCCTTTAACAGTTGCCCTAGAGGTGGCCAGCATCTAGTCTCTGTAATTCTGCAGCTGCTATATCACTTGGAAGGCTTCTGACTTTGGACTGCCGTACCTTCTGTACCCTCAGAAGAATGTGCTGTGTAGAACATTAGACATCCTCTCAGACAAGAGCTGGACAGTGGGTCCAGATGGCCCCCAAGGGTCTGACAGTATCTTCTTAGTGATCTTGATATGTAATGGCAACAGTAACTTCCAACATTGAGAAAGGCAGGTCTGCTAGAGGGGTCATTAATTGCTTGTTTGATATTTATTAGGCCGTCGACGCAAGAATGGTGAGAGAGATCTGCAGTAAATACATTTATGACAAATGCCCAGCAATTGCAGCAGTTGGTAAGTAGTGTGTGGCAATTAGTGCACAGTAGCTCAAAAACCAGAAAAAGGGTCAAGAGCTGAGTGGAAATGAGCTGTGTTTCATGTGTCTGTTGTGGCCTCCCAACTGCTCTGGTTCTTTGCTGGTATCCTCCTACCTTTGCACATTAGATGTGCCAACGCACATTTGCCAAGAGATCAAGCCTGCAGGTGACGGAGGCGCAGTGGCAGTGAGCTGCTGGCTGTCCTCCCCGCCTGTCTACTTGCTGTAGAGCCCTGACTAAGACTGGGAGCCCCATAGCTGGGTGCAGGCCCAGTGGCGTCTGCCAGGTGTCCTTACCCTGGGGTCATGGTGGTTTATGTAAGGGAAGTGAAGGGACCTGATTCTCCTGTGCTGCTCTGGCATGTCTGTCTGACCAAGGACAAATTCCTTTCAGAAAACCTGCCTGAGCAGCTCAGCTCTGCTCTGCTGCCTCCTTCCTGTGGGTTGTGGATTCCCCTCCTCCATGCAGCTGTTTCCTCTGGCCTTCAAAGTGGAGCAGCTTAGAAAAAGGAGACAGTTTTTGAACAGGAAGTTGGAATGAACTAGCCAAAATTTCCATGGCTTGGTGGCTCCCCGTCTTTCATGTCATTATGTAGAGCTGTACTGAGCATTGTGGAGCAGTGCGAGAAAACAGCTTGCTCTGATGAAATAAGTAACGGTTTCTTTGTCAAAAGATGGTATCTGCTGGTTTTCCTGATGCAGGTTTGAGGTGTAGTTGCCTGGTTTTGTGCATAGCTGCTCTGGATTGTGAGCTGTCTGCTCTGCCACTGTCTGCTTTAAGACCATGGGAAACTGCGTAGGGATTTGAACTATGTCTCCAGTGACTAACTCTGTTTCTGTTCGTTCAGGTCCTATTGAACAGCTCTTGGATTACAACCGTATCCGCAGTGCCATGTACTGGATCCGTTTCTAGGACGTGTCCCTGCAGGTTGGAAATAGTGAAGTTGTGGACTGTGACAGGTTCCCTCTGGCTCTACATGTCTCATGCACCAGGGACAAGATGAGTCCCATCAAAATGGCTGTCTTCTCGGTGTTAAATGTATAAAAAATAAATACACCCTGTATGGAGTTGGTTCTGCTGGGAGTCGACTGTGTATTGCTGGCTCGTGCATGTAGACATTACCAGTCTTGCCAAATTGGTGAGATATTGGACTCGTCAGGCTTATGCTAGAATCTTGTCTGTGTCTTGTCTGCAGCCCCACGCCTCTGTCCGGAGCTGGAAGTGTTCTAGTTCAGAGTTCTTGTCTTTAGGCTGGTTGCAGAAAGTCTTTCCACTGGGGCAAGGCTGCCAGGGGAGTCTAGCTGTTTCCACTGTGCCCTTCCATGCACGCAGCAGCGTGGTCAAACTCGGGCTGTAGCACTGCTGTTTGTGCAGACCTAAGAACAGAGGGCCCTCATCTGAGGGGACCTCTGTGTGCTCTCCTGTTTGTCGAGGAGATCAAAATGTATCTATGGAAAGTTGGTCCTCTCCCTGTCCCTGGGGTGTGGTGGTAGTGTTTCTGGCCTGGCTGGCTGTGACCCTCTTGCTGGAGTGGCCGCCTCTGCAGTAGGGGCAGTTTGTGCAACCCCACTCTCCCTGATCAGTTACAGACAAAACTGGTTGGTTGAGTTCCCACCACCTCCTGAAGCTGGTGAAGGTGATCAGTCTGGCCTTGCCTGATGCTGCCCCGGTAAAATTGAGGCGGTTGTCTCTAGCAGAGTTGGGATGCTGTGAGGAGCTGCAGCTGTAGCCAGACAAACATCTTCCAGAGCCTATATGGGGATATGTTACCTCTCATCTTAAGCTTCTCGGTTATCTGTAAACCAGCCCAATAACGAGCAGAGATTGTTGTGGAGTATGTTGGTGTTGGTGTACGTGTTCCTTTTGCAGATGAGCCTCTGTCTGTCCAGTCATTCTCAGCTATGCACTAACTGAGAAGCTGCTGACTGAAGTATAGGGTGCCCTGGCCTGTATCTGGAAAAACCTCTAGGTCTGAATAGCTGAAAGAGCTACCCAGCCCTTTCTGCTTTTTCTGGTGTTAATCTGGTTGTTGCTCCCTTGTCTTGCCTCCGGGAAACAAACATGGAGCAGAAAGGATGAAACCGAGCAAAGGGGATGGAGAAAAGCTTCCCACCAGGTGGCACTAGCCTGTCACAGCTACTCTTGGAAGCTGGAAGGTACCTCTGTTTAATTTTTGTCTTTGGGATAAATCTCCCTGGGATTCTCATTTAATTTCCAGGTGCTGCCCTGACAAGTGGGATTTAAAAATAGTGTAAAAGTTTCTAGGAGTTAGTCATTACACTTGAGACTAATCCAGTGTACTAAATCATTTATGCTGAATCTGGATTCTTGATGAGAGAGTCAGTGTGTCTGAACTCATTGCATATGCTAGGCAAGTTTGAAACTGTTAAATGTTCTTGATGCAATTTGGGTTTAACCATCGGCACAAGCTCTGGCTCGTTACAAGTGCGCTGAGGGCTGAAAAACTAAACAAGCTCACTTATGCCTCAAGCCTTGTGGAACCCAGCAAATGATTCTGTCTTGGTTTTCTGACTGCAATCAGACTGTAATCGTCTTTTGTCTTCCATTGCTATATATTCCCCCCCCCGCCCCCCAGGGTGAGCTTCCGGGGTGTTTTGCAGTTGGTGAGAAGTACAAGGAAAGGGACATGTACATCCTTGCTTTAGCATTTCCTACAAGTTTTCTTTGGAGATTTCTGCTTGGGAATGATTGTTTTCCTTGAGTAATTCCTCAGGCCATCCTGTGCTGCTTTGTACTAGGAACTGATTCAAGCCACTCTGCAACTGCTGCTTTCCAAACTGCTCTGTTTCGCTGCAAAAGCAGCAGCTTGGCTGTGTGGAGCAGCATGCTCCCAGCACTTCAGCGAGGTTCCCTCCTCCTAACCAAAAGGCTGCAGCTCTGCAAGGTTGGCTGGCTTATGCAGCTTTAGGTGGTGTTTTGTAGATGCTTTTATCCATAAGGAAATCTGAATATCTGGCCTAGGAACTGTGCCTTGGTGAGTGGCATTGGATGCAGAGTGCTGCTGGGTGCCTGCTAGCAACTAGGATTTGGGGCTGAGCTGTGCCCGAGGTGTTGGCATCTTCTGGCTGCAGTTCCCATGGCACTCTGCCTTGTACTACCTGTCGTGTTTGGGTGCTGTGCCAGACCAGTGCTTCCAAAACCAGGGACTTCTCACCAGCTCTAAGGAATGAGAGGTTTACAATGTCATTTTTCCTTGGTAAACAAGAAGCAGCCAGGCTGGGGATCTAAAAGTGGGGAGTGGAAACCCATTCAGGAGTCAAGAGTGTAATTGCTTGGCAAAGACCCGTACGCTGAGCCTTAGCGAGGGGCTTGGGACGCATAGCCTGGAACTGGTGCAGAGTCGTCAAGCATTTGGCAGCTGAATCCCTTGGTGCTGGAAAACTGAAGCTCTAATCTCGTTGGCAGGTCTCTTGCTTTTTGAGCTGTAAAGGTGTGTTTCTGTTCCTCCCCTGGAGAAGCCTCAGTCCAAGGGAATCCAAACTAGGAAATGTCTGGCTTGATGGAAGTGTCCTACCTCAGTGCTTTTCCCAGACCTTGAAAAAGTGAGGTCTTCTGCTGAACCTCTCCCCTCCCCTTCCTGCGGTTTCCGCTGCCCAGTGAAGGACAGTGGCAGTGCCAGAGGAGGGAGTTGGAACCATCCCTAGAACAGGGCAATTTCGCTGAAACTGGAGATGGCCTGAGTGACCTAATAAATCTGTTTCCTGGCTCCCTGGACAATGCAGGATTGTTCAGTGATGCTCTTTGACCAGTCTGGTTTTCAATGGCTTAAGTGTGTTATTTTGCTACTTCACTTGGAAGGTTACTTGGGATCCCATTAGACTGTGCTGATAAATTTAGTTTGGTGTATGAATTGGCCTTTGCTCCCTCCCCTTCTGCACGGTGCTGTCTTCAAAGTTCCCTCTTTGAAGCTCGCACCCTCCACGTACCTCTAGGCAGTTGCTTTCCCTCCCTGACACCTTGGCACTCTGTCTCTTGGCTGGAAGAGAAGAGGATTTGGAAAAGAAGATACTGTGCATAGTTGTGTGCACCCTATGCAAGGCTCTGCAATGCCACCTGCACAGCGCTTCAGTGATTTTTTTTTTTTTTTTTCTTCCACCATACAGAGCTATTCTGGGTACATAAAATCTAGCAGTGAAAACGGGGAGCGCTTGCTCTCTACCTGTGCCGAGTGCAACAGGTTTCCCTGGTCTCTAGTGGGAAAAGCTGTTGGTACCCCCAGCATGGGGCTGTGAGGCTGGGGCAGATGTACAGGGTGGATCTGCTTGTGGAGCAGGCAGCCCCTTTGATATGTGAGCTGCTTGTTTGGGATTCGGGTGCCTGCCAAGAGAGGGGCCACAGCAGCCAATTGTCAGTAGTTGCCTCACCTGAACTAATTACCCGCCCTGGAAAGTACAGTTGATAGTAATCATAGGTGCTGAGCCAAGCCTGTCCTCAGGGCAGCAGGGAGCTGCAGAGAGGCTTTCACAGAAATGAGGCTTGGAGCTGTGCCACTCTTTGGTGCCAGAGAGCTTTTGGGAGGAGAGCCTGCAGCCCTCCGGGCCTGCTTCTCTACCCGCTGTCCTGCCAGGGCTGGTGAAAAATGGCAGTGGGAGCAATAGGTGAGCAGAGTTTAGAAGACAGCAGAAGTGCAGCGCTGCTGATGTCTTGTGCTGCTGGAGCCTCGCGCTGCTTGGACCACTGGGTGCAGGGATTGACCAGGGCATCGGAATGGCTGTGACCGGGGATCTTCTCCCCTGGCCAGCCCCACTATGGTGTGGTTGGCTCGGAGGAGGGCTGAGTTCTCCCTGGGATGCAGGTCACCCAGCAGGGTTGCAGGATTGCTGGGGTGAGGGTGGTACCTGATGCTTGGCAGACTCGCAGGCTTGCCCTGCCCAGGCTTCCTGGATTTCACCTTGCCCTTCTGTGCACTGCAGGGACTTTGTACACTGGGAGAGGGGAACAGACACATATCTAGAAATCCGCTTTCCTAGTTGGAAAAGGAAACAGCTCATCTAAAGCTTTAGTGTATTCATTGCATGGAAAAGCAACAGACAAAGGGCCCATCCAGGCCTGACTGCCAGCTACAGCCATCCTGGGCCGCTATGAGATGCGAGGCTATGAGATGCGAGGCTGAGCAGGCCGTGGTGGCAGGACTTGTCTTTGTCTCAGCTCTTGTTTCAGTGGCGTGTCTGGAAAGGGGTGAGGCTGAGCCCTGAAAACCCTCATTAAAAGCTGCTTTACCCAACACACCATCCAGAGAGTATCAGTGGTTCTCACTTTTCCACGCAAGTTTCTTCTTTCCAGCTCTTTTCCCTTGTATATTTTCCTTCCTCAGGGCTCTGAGATTTTTAGTGGGGCTGCCAGGCAGAGGTTTGGCTTTGCTGCCCATTGCTGGGGGTGCCCAGAAAAGCAACTAGAAGTGTGGTGCCTGGAGGAGGATCTGCCAGGGTTCCTTATCTACCCAGGAATGGGAAATGGAGCTGCTGGCACAGCACTAGACTGCTGGGGTGGCAGCCTGGGCAGGTCCCAGCTCCAGTCTGTGAGAGAAGGAGGGATTTGGGGTTTTTTTGGTTCAAAGAGATGTCAATCGGAGTAGTACTTGTGCTGGATCACCTGCCAGATGCTCTGGAGACACTGCTCCTGCTCGGTGTGACAACTGCATAGCACAGACAGCACGAGGACAGCAAAGCAAGCTGGATCAAATGCCACGTGACCTGTTTTGAGCAAGGCTAATTACGTAATGAAGATATTGAAACGGGAGCCTGTATATCTGAGTGCTCTTCCTAGTTTTGCCAAGAGCCTACAGTGTGATGTGGCTTTTCTGGGTGCTGTGCTGCCCCGCTGCACGTGTGGGTGCTGACACTTGGTGCAAGAGACACAATAAAGTCGCTCTGCATGCACTGCCATCAGCCCACGGCAACTCAGATGTGCAAAGTGTTTTGTGAAACAGCCCCAGTAATGTGCTCTATTTTCTACTTTGCATGTATTTTTTATTCAGAGTAGGCTCTTGGATAGTGCTATAGAGGGAACATGCTGTTTATCTTTTATTTGTTATATTTAGGGAAGAGTGAGCTTACTTCAGGGGGGTATTTTTTCCTTCCTTGTTTGAATGTTTAATCTAGGAAATTAAAGTTGTGTTTCTTCAAGATTTAGCAGTTGATGTATTTCAGCTTCAGAAAACTATTCCGTGTTTCTCAGGGTACAGTTTAGTGTTGTACAGATGTATACATGCCAAACCCACGACCTCTCCGTTCAGACTGCATCACTCTTGAGCAGTGCTCACAGCAATTGCAAAACAGGCTTAGTGCTACCGATGAAACCTGGAGGGTGTGATTACCAGGTAGGCATCTGTGAAGTGATAATTGCCCACGGACATGGTGAGTGGGGCTGGGGCCTCTTGCAGGAGGCTTGGTGAGCAGCGGCTCAAGGAACCGGAGCAGCAGGCAGAGCCCAGCAGCAGGCAGTCTGTCCATGGCAAGTTCCTGCCCTGGCTCACCTGGCACAGAAGATATCCTGGTGTGCCAAGGGGCTTCCAGGAAGAGGCAGTGGGTGAGCGTGCTTGAGCCCCAGGCATCTGGGCTCCACATGGCAATTCTGCGTTTCCACCCCTTCCCCCCTCACCCTGCTGCTGCGAAGCTGGAGGTCCCCGCTGCCCCCAGCTGCTCTTTTCTGTGGCTCTCTGGCTTCCCCTGCTTTGTTTACAGCTGTTCCAGATGTGCAGCACTTGGCAGGAACCCCTATGACATGGGAATGCAAGTATCTCCTGTTCCTGCCTTGCATGCACAGCGGTGACTCACAGGTGACCTTGCCCCGAGTTTGCTGAGGAGGATGGAAAGGGCTGAGGTCCTCGTGGTCCCAGACTGGTGATTTACAAAGGTAACGGGGCCAGAAGCAGCATCCTGCACTCCTCCCTCCTCGATGGTGACAAGGAGCGGTGCAGAGGTGCTGGAGACATTTTCTGCAAGGAGTGGGAGCTCTGAGAGCCCCGAGTTGTTCCTGGTTGTTCCTCTGGGGATGTGCTGTCTGGGTGCAGGCTGTACCCCCATCCTCTGCGGGACCCTCACCTGGGCTGCTCATTCTTCCCCCCGGAGCTCTGCGGTATCCTGCCCCGTCTGTGCCGCTGCAGCCGCACGGGTCCTTGCGTGAGTTGTACGTGTCAGTCTGCCCCGTGCCATCCTGGTGATGAAGCCCTCCTGCTGGATGGAGATATGAAGTCATCCCGGGGGGGTGTGGGGAAGGAGGAGTTCCCATGGTGACAGACAGCGATTCACCCAACGGGGCAGGGCGGGTGCTTCATCCTTTTTATTCTTTTCTTCTGGAGTTGGGCACCCAGCCAAAGAGCTGAAGGAGCAATGGCACAGCCTCGTGGGGGAGAGCCGTGAGGACAAGTCTGGTCTCGCGAACTGCACAAATCCCTCCAGAGTATGGTCCCCCCTGCACCCTGGCTGCTGCCCCACAGGTTAGGGGTGCTCTCAGCCCCTCCTGCAGCCTTGGGCCCCTGGGTGCTGCCCCTGCCCTGGGGCTTCCTTGCCACCCCAGCAAACTGATGACCAAACCCTTATTATGCTTCCTGTGGACCACAGCTGCTGTGTAAAACGTTCAGGGCAGCATCCTGCAGCTGCTGGGGATCCAGTGGTGTTCGCTGGCGTGCCTCTGGTACGATGGCAGCCTGCCGGTAAAGGACCTTGTGCCATCCACGTGCCTTTACCAGCACCCGTGACCTGCAACAGTCCCTTCTCCGGGGGCTGCAGGGTGACCCCCCGCTCCCCAGCAGTGTGTACCCCTGCCTGTCCCAGGCAGGGCCCCCTGCCACACCTTGGTGTGAGCTGTGCCGCGCCGTCGTCCCCGCCGGCAGAGCATGTGCCAGCAGCTGCCTGCTGGGCTGCAGTGCCGCCCCACACGTCTCCCACCAGCCCTCCCGCTGCAGGCGATGCTCCCCATGGCTCCGTCGGGCGCCCCTTGCGCAAGGAGCGGCCGAGCCCCATGAAGTGTGGGACGGGGGCTCTTTTGTGAGCCCTGCCAGAAATTTTTATGGAGCCGCAGGTAGTTTTTAGGGGGTGTTGGCGCAGATTGTGAAACACTTGAATAGAGGTGGAGAGGAAGCATTAAGCAACCACCTTGTCCTCCCAGGTGCCGGAGCCATGTCCCACATGTCAAAGTGGGGAAGTGAGAGCAGGGTCGGCTGACTGGGGAATGAGCAAGGGACAGCCTTTCCCTGCCACAGGGACTGTGGGAGAGCTGTATTTGGAGACCTGAGGTGAGTAACCTCCCTCTTGCGCGGCTCCCGAGCAGGTCCCTCAGTCACTTGTGAACAGAGGCTGGTGGGCTGCTCTGCCAAGGCTGGCTGTGCCTCTGCCTGCGGCTCAGCAGCACAAGGGCTTGTGCACAAGCTGTTAGTGACGTGTTATTTCCATTTCTTGGGAAGGCGATGACAGTCCACAGCAAGCCCCAGTGCAGCAGTAGGGTCCCAGGACAGTGGCCCAGCGCGTCCTTGCTCCCACCCTTCAAGGCTGGGATTGGGGCTCTCAAGGGCTGGTTCTTCAGACTCGGAGCTATTCCTCTTGGCAGCGCTCCTCCCCTGGGAATACATCTACCCTCAGCCACTGCAGCGGGGAGGCATCTGCTGTTGCCGTTGGAGGAACAAATACTTGTGGCCCCATCAAGCTTGTGAACCCCCCACGAGGAGCAGCTTCTTGCAGCACAGCTGGCAGCATCCCAGGAATGGCTCCAGCTTCACAGGCCTGCGTGCTGCCTGCCTGCCGTTCCTCCTCCCTGCCTGGCGAGTGCTTGCTGCATGCCCCTGCCACCGCGCTGCTCCTGCTGACACCCCCTGCCACACTGCTGCCTGCTCCTGCAGGGTCTCCTCTCATGGGTCTCCAGGGTCTATGGTGACTCCCATGGCTGGGTTAGCATGCAGCTGGTCTCCTGGCACTGGGTGCCATGCTGGGAGCTGGGCAGCTCCTGTTTCCCAGCCCTGGGAGGGGGAAAAGCTCGGCATTGGGCAGCAGAGCAGCTCCTGTGCACAGGGGAGGTGGTGGTGTCTTGCCCATTTCCCCCCGCACCTGCTTCCCCCAGCTCTGGGGGAGGAGGGATGGTGCTCAGCCCCCTCCGATGGGGTGTGGAAGTGCTGTGGGGTTTGGGAGCTGGTGGGCAGCTTTCTCCCACATGTGGCAAGGGCCTCTGTGCTGCTGGCATTTGCCCTAGCTCTGTGTCCTGGGCTCCTGCAGCCCCCCGGCTCAGCTGCTCCCTGGGCCAGTCTGATTTGAAGCAGACAGTGGTGGTATCATCCTGCCCACGGTGCTGGTGACTATTACTGTGAGGTCTCCAGGAGCAGCGCTGGGCTCCTGCGTGCCCCTCCAGTCCCCTGAAGCCGTGGTGCCCCTCCTGCACTGCTCTTGAGAGCAAGGTTTGGTGCAGAGTGGCAGGCACCATGCAAAGCCAGGAGTAGCCCCCGCCTCGGTGATGGCCCCCCCAGCACCCAGTGGGGGCTGAGCTGCCCCATCTGCACGCCCACCTTCCTGGAGGGATGCTGGTGAGGGCTAGAGGCAGCCAGACACAGCACCTCGGTGTTTGCAGGTAAGACAATGATCTCGCCTTCCCTAGCACTGCGGGGAAGCACCAGTGACCTGGCCTTGCCCCGAACCACTCTCCCAGGGGACGGCTGCAGGAATGCCACCTTTCACCTCTGCATCCCACTGCCTGGCCCAAGGCGCTGGGCTGCTGACAGTGCTGGTCGCCAGGGCCACCCGCAGCTGGGCAGGTAGGCTGGGCAGCACCGGTGGGTGCAGGCGCCTGGCGTGGGTGGGCACGGGCTGGCTCAGCACACACATGTTGGGTCACGCTCTGCACACCAGCACCCAGCCCGCACATGCCCTGAGCGCGCGTGCCGCAGGCTGGCAGCTCTCCCTCGGCTCTCCTTCATCTTCTTCCTGCAGGCATCTGAAGGGAAACCGCTCCCTCTGCTCTGCCAGCCCCTGTTCTCGCACCACCACCACGATGCATCCCTGGGTCCCCCTTTCAGCACCCCAGGCGCTGCCTGCCGCTGCCTGCATGTCCCGCGGCCAGGGCTGGGCTGGGAGCGCCTTAATCCACGGTGCCCCCAGGGCAGGCAATTCGTCTGCCCCTGCAAAGAGGCAGGAGTTGTTTCTCTTCCTTTGCAGCATGTGCTGAGCTGGCTGGGGCATCTCTAAGACGTGTGCACCCCACTGAGCTGTCAGCACGGGGAAAAGCAGCACTGGCCCCATGTGGAGGTGCTGAGTGAGCTTTGCTGCACCCAGTCCCTGCATTTCCACAATCTCCTGCATCCCCATCCTCGGTGGCAAGCCAGACTTATTTTGCAGAGCTTGGTCCCTACTATGGATGGGGACTATGGGGCCAGGAGTGAAGGGGAGCAGCTCATGCCTCTATCAGTTGAGAAGCTAGATGCCTGTGAGATGAGCCAGGCTGCATGGATGGTCACATGTAGCATGTGGCACATCACCTCCGAGGGGCACTTCAGCCCCTGCCAGCACTCTGCTTCCCCTTGCCTCCCTCTAGGTCCTGACATCCAGCCCCAGCCCCTGTGCAGCCTCTCTGCACATCCCCAGCATCACCCAAAGCCCAGGGGCAGGATACAGCTGATGAAGCTAGCTTGTTAACTAGGCACTCTTGAATCCCATGCAGTGCTACTGGCTCCTCATTTTGTTGCCATCGTCCTCACCACCACCCTCCCTTTCAGGGACACTGGCCCCATGCTGCTGCAAAGCACTGCTGGCCCTTGGCAGAACCCTCATGATGCCTGGCTTTCCCCTCCCTCGCTGTCCCTGAGGGCCAGTCTGGCCTCTGCAGCCAGGCTGACCCGGGCTGCCTTCTCCTGCCTGACTCGGCCAAAGAAGGGATCACATCTCTGTGGTGTCACCATTCCTGCCCTGATCTCTGTTTGCATGGACAGCGGAGCTTGGCCACAGTCCAGTGCATCTTCGTGAGAATCTGGTGTGTGGCCACGCCAGCAGCAGCCTCCAGACACAATAGTTTATGGACAGGAAAAACTTCCCATCCCTCCACAGCATCTGTGGGGAGAGCCAAGGCACACGCCTGCCCCACAGGGAACCCTGGTGTGGGGGCACAGTGGGCCCAGCCCAACTTCAAGTCTAGCTGCAGTGGGACCACTTACGTCCACAATCCTTCACCCACCAGACCCTCCCTGCTGCTGCCCCTACACCCACCATGGTCCATACAGCTGGGAGCATCCCCAGAGTTGCTGGGCAGAGGGGGAAGCTTGCTGGTCATAGCTTCCCACTGATGTGATACTTTGCTTCCTTTACTGCAGGGGTATGGCTTTGGGCAGCAGCAGGGTGGGGGGTTCTGCAAGGCGACCCCTGCAGCACAGAGAACTGGGGGTCTGCTGTCCGTTCCACTTGTGAAGCCTGGAGGGCTGGCACAGATGTCTCCCTCCCTGGACCTCTCGGGGCAGGTCATCAGGAGGTAAGGGGTGACCAGTTACCTGTCCTGGCCTATTTTGTGGCCCCTGGGCTTGATGGGGAGCCCAGCGTGATCATATCCCTGTGAGTCCGATGCTGGTCCTCTGGCACTCTCCCCGAGCTGGCTGGTGGTGGCAGCGCGTGTCTTTGGGCTCCTTCCCCGGAATGCTGGGGGCAGGCGACTGGGCGCCACGGCAGGGAGCTGGTGGTGGCTGGTGCTGGGAGACATTCCTGGAGCGTGTCCCAACTGGCCCCTGCGGCAGACGAGGTTCCCCCTCCAGCTCTGGCCAGTTCCTCCTCCCCTTGCCTGCCTCGGCACCAGCCCCACCCTGCTCCCCTCTACCTCTAAGCCCCCAAATTTAAGAGGATCAGAAGAGTGGGCAGCTCCCTTCCAGCAGCCCCAGAGCTGCCCCGTGCATCCCCGCCAGCTGGGGATGCCCATGCCATGCTGGAGTGGGGAGTGCTGCTGGACCGCTGCAGGGCCGGGAAACTAAAATTCTGTAAGGGTTGTGCTGAATCCCAGCCCATGCCAGATCATTGGCGAAGGCAGCGCCTGCAGGATCTGGAGAGGGTGGGTAGAGGATGGGGCGTGGGACCCATGGCACTGCAGCTGCAGCTGGCTCTGCAACCCAGCATTCGCCTCACCGTGCCATGTGACTCATCCTTTTTGCCACCCGACACAGAGGTGAAACCTTACCTGGGGCTGAAGAAAACAGATTTTCCTCGTTTCCCACTAAGGCAGCGGTGAGGCCGCCTGCCTGGCAAGGACAGGGCAGGGAGAGGCTCAGCCCTGGTGCTTCCTGCATGCCTGCTGTCAAACCGGGGGGCTCCCATCCCTGGGGGTGGCATGACCGCCCATGGGGCTTGGAGCTGGTGCTCCCCCCATGCCTGCAGCTCAGGGAAGCACCCTGCAGGGACCAGGGCTGGTGGGACCTGGGGAGATGTTTTGGGGCTTCCATGATCTGACACCTATGAGGCAGCAGAGGCTGTGCCGCAGGGGATGTGTGGCCAGCTGGCAAGTGGCATTTGGGGACCAGGGTGGCATGCATAGGGCAGGCAGGGGTGAGGGGCTGGGGTTAGGGTCAGCCCTGAAAGCTTGATCAGCATCAGTGGAGAGGAATCAATGCGCTTTGGGGCAAAGCCAACCAGAAGATAGGGAACCCCAAGCCTAGGCTGTGGGAATAAGGACTGGTGGTCTGGCTGCTAGCCCGCCAGGCTTGGGAAAAGGCTGACAGCTTTTTGGGATGTTCCCAGAGAGACTGGCGTGCAGCGGCGGCGCAGGGCAGCTGCGTGAGTCACTCGCACCTGGTGTTCTCCCTCCACCGAGGCAGCGGCAGCACCGTCTGTCCCGCGCCCCGGGCCGCAGATTCCTTCCCTGGCCCTGGTATGTGGCGGGGAGCTGGGAAACACCACGGAGGGGGAGGTGTTCTCATTCTGGGGACCCAGCACCCCCGCATGCCCCCCTCCAGTGCCAACACAAGGGGGATGCTGCTGACAAGACCGTCAAGATGCTCCTGGGCTGCCTGCGGGGGAGCAGGGTTTGGGGACCACCCCACTTGGTGCCTGCCGTGTTCGCGGGGGCCGAGGTGGCAGGCAGAGCCCCCAGCATGGCTGCGGAGCATCACTGCCCCGGTGCCTCTGCCTGCGGTGCCCGCTGGGGATGCTCACCCCAGCGCTGCCCCTGTTAGCAGGGGTGACCCCTGGCTGCCCGTGCCCTGCTGCCGGCACCGCGCCGTGGGGCTGCTGCACCAGCTCCGGGCCCGGGGCCAGCCACAGAGCCCTTGGCAGGCCCCTCCGCTCCCTGTTTAACGAAGCCCCTTGTCTAATTGGGACAGGCTGCCCTGCCTTCATTAAGCAAGCTCTGGCGGGAGGAGGGTTTGGGGACAGTCCTGACCTGGGGATGCTGGACCCACAGCTGGACCCACAGAGCTGGGGCTGGCAGGGGGAAACCCGTGGCCACGGTGAACTTTGGAGCCGGCCGGCCAGGTTTGGGGGCCGGGGCTGGGGCCTAACGAGAGGAAGGCTAACGAAGAGGAGGGGATGCACTGCTTGCTGCGCCTTTAAGAAGAGCGGGGGCATCGCCGCTCCTCCCCTGCTTGGGAACAGTGTGTGCCTGGGAAAGTTGCCTGCAGCCGGCCCTGGAGCATCTTTGCTCAGTGGCAGGTGGCCCTGGCCCGGGCCCCCAGCTGTGAGGTGGCCCTGGGCCCCAGGGACCCCCAGGGTTGCTCCCCTTGCTGCCCGCAGGAAGATGCCCCCAGACTTGCCTGCTGCCCTGCCAGGAGCCAGAGGGGAGCCCCTGGGCTGGCAGCCAGGAGGGCACAGGTATGTGGGGTGCTGGGGACAGGGTGATGCGGCGTCACCAAGGGGACAGAGGGGAGGTGGCATGGGGCACATGCTGGGGCCATGAGCTTGGGTCAGACCCAGGTGAGCACAGGCACCAGCGGGGAGGACGGGGTGCAGTGTGATGTGATCCAAGGAGCCACGTGGTCCCACGGTGTGCCCTGGGGGTCAAGGGCACCTTGAGGGTCTGTACCCTAGGCTGAGGAGAAGCCCCAGGGGACAGTCCTGCCAGTCACTGGTCAGGCAGGGAATGAGGCCAGGCGGCACAGGGTCCCTGCCCACCTTGCTGGGTATCCTCTCTTGTTCGCCTCCTCCCACCAACTGCAATCACACCACCAGTGGCTTTCCAGCCCGTTGCTCTAGCCCCGGGGTAGGTTCTCAGCCACCAGTCTGTTCTGGTGGCTGCTGGGGGACCGTGTCTGGAGCAGGGCAGGAGGATGCCCCACAGTTGGTGCCAGGGCAATCCCTGTACTTGAGCTATGGGTGCTGGGGTCCCACGTGATGGGTACCGTAAGCTGTGGGTGCAGGAAAGGTCCTGGGCAAGGCTCAGCCATCCTGCAGCCTCGTGGGAGCTGCGGTGGCATGGGGAGCAGCCCTTCGCCACCACCATCGTCCTTCCTAGGGCTGGTGCTCAGAGCCAGGCTGTAACCGGAGGGGACCAGGGGCTTGGGTCCCCGTGGCACCTCTGTCCAGCTCTGTCCAGGGCCGGGCAGTGCCCTGAGGTCCCTGGGGACGAATCCCCTCCAGATGGATGGAGGTGTGTGGCCGGCTCCTGGCTGGCAGGTCTAAGAGCCACTTGCCACGTTCCTGAGATGTGAAGGATGGAGATGCTGGAGGGAAAACCGCCTTGAGCCTCGCCGGTGCCCACTCAGCCCCACACCGAGGTCACACTGGGCAAGCCCAGCAGAAACCCTGGCCGGGGGTCCAACCCCCCCCTGCTCCATCCCCACCTCGGTGCCCTCCTGCCCCTGCCCAGGGCGCAGCCGGCGGCGGAGCCAGGGCTGGTGCTTTGGGGGGGAACAGCCCGAAAAGCCACTTTCCCCCCATCCCCGGGGAGCGGGTGGGAAAAGCCCTTTCTGGGGGGCCGGGCTGGGCGGGGGCCGCGGTGCTCCCGCTCCCCCCCCCGGCACCGCGCTCCGGGCCGCCCTCAATAAAGGGGCGGGAGCACCGGGGGCCGCTCCGCGCCGGCACCGCCTGCGCCCGGCTCGGCACGGCACGGCCCGGCACGGCTCGGCACGGAGCGGCACGGCACGGAGCGGGGCGGCACGGCCCGGCACGGCGCGGCCCCGCGGGGTTCCCGGGTGAGTGCGGGCGGTGGCGGGGGGCCGGCTGCGGGCGCGGGCCGCTGCGGAGCAGGACCGAGCCCCCCGCACGGGCACCCGTGGGCGCTCACCCGCCCTCCCGCGCCGGGGCGGCCGTGGGGGCTCGCACCTCCTGAGACCCAGCGCGGCCATCACCGCGGTGTCAGGCTGGGTGACCCCGCAGGCGTGTGCGTGGGCAGCGGCGGGGTGTGAGGGCTCACGGGCAGGGCTCACCCACCCTGGTTCCCCTGGAGCACCCCGCTTTGGCCACCCATCCCGGGGTGGTGGGGAGCCCCTGCAGGCTGGGGCGGCAGTGGGCAGGAGCGGGCAGGGTGGGCTGCTGCCGGTGCCGAGGCGTGGGGCGGGCGGGCGGGCAGGCAGCGCCAAGGGCTTGTGGAGGCAGAGCCCGCGCACACCCTGCAGCCGGGGCTGGCAGCCTCCCCTGGCCTGGGCACGGCTCCCCCGGGCGTCAGGCAGCAAGCGGGGCCGCGGGCCAGGCCTGGCCAGGCTGAGCCGGAGGGCTGGAGCGGGGCCAGGCACCGGCCGGCATGGGGCACGCACGCGACCGTCCTCCTGTACCCTGTGCCACCGCCAGCCCGTGCCCTGCCACGGGGCAGCTGCCGGCACCGCTCCCACCTGGCCGGACGCTGGCCAGCCGCTGCCCACCCGCCACTTTTTGGTGAGCCAGCAGACCTGGCCCGCTGGGTAGGGCACTGGGTGCTGCCGGCTGCTCCTCTGGCGTGGGGGACACGTGGCAGCGTGGCTGGGCACAGCCCTGCTGCTCCCCGCCCCGGCTCAAAGTGAGGACTCTTCCCTGCGCCGTGGGGTGCCGGCAGCCGTGCCCAGGGCAGTGCTGGCACCGTGCCCTCCCGAGGCTGCCAGGTGTCCTGGCACGGCACGGTGCTGGGACATCCTGGACCCAGCCACTCTGCCACCGCTGCCCTCAGAGGTGTGAGGCTGTAGTGGTAGCATCCTCTCCCACAGGCTCCCACGATGAGTGGCTGGCTCCTGCTCCTCGCCATGCTCCCTGTGCTCCTGGCCCCCCCGGCCGCCATGGCGCAGAAGAGGAGCCAAGGTGGGTGCTGAGCACTGGGTGTACATGATGGGTGGGGTGAGAGGGCCCAAGCACCACTGTGCCATGGAGCCAGTCTGTGCCCTGAGCACCATCGCTGCCCCGCAGCAGTGTGCGAGGATGTGCTGGAGGCCGACATCGCCTTCCTGGTGGACGGCTCATCCAGCATCGGCAGGAACAACTTCCGCGCCATCCGCACCTTCATGGACGACCTGGTGGGGCCCTTCGTGCAGGTGGTGGGTGAGAAGGCGGTGCGCTTCGCCGTGGTGCAGTACAGTGATGAGCCGCGGTGAGCCCCGGGGAGAGGGCATGCAGGGCAGCGGGCAGCAGGGCTGGGAGGTGACACAGCCCCGCACACCCCCCAGGGTGGAGTTCCCCTTCTCCCAGCACACCGATGGCACAAGCGTCCGGAGGGCCATCCAGCAGCTCAGCTACAAGGGTGGCAACACACGGACTGGCGCTGGCTTCCGTTACATCGCTGACAACTTCTTTGGCCCCTCGCAGCTCCGTCCCGGGGTCCCGCAGGTACATGCAGGGCAGTGGCCCTAGGGACACCCAGAGTGTGATGTGGTGAGTCCGCAGGCCCTGGTCTGGGTCTCATGGCTCTGTCTTGGCCCCGCAGATCTGCATCCTCATCACAGATGGCAAATCCCAGGATGATGCTGAGGGGCCAGCAGCAAAGCTGAAGAGCCAGGGCATCAAGGTCTTTGCCGTGGGTGAGCAAGGCTTCAGAGCTAGGCAAGGGGGTTTCCCGCCGGGTTCAGGGTCCCTGCCCTGACCCATCATCTCCATCCCTGCTAGGGGTCAAGAACGCCGACCACAAGGAGCTTATCCGTGTGGCCTCAACACCCACTGAAGCCTTCTTCTTCTACGTCGGTGACTTCAAGCTGCTGGGGACGCTGGTGCCACTGATGACACGCAGGGTGTGCACAAGCGCTGGGGGGACCCTGCGCATGCTGGGTATGAGCCCCCATCCTCCTCCCTGTGGGGTGCAGCTGCCAGCAGTGCTGGCTGCCAGGCTGTGCTCACCCTGGTTGCACCCTTCGCACCCATCCTCCCCAAAATGCCCTCCTGGCCACCCTGTCCCACTGGGCACGTGGCTGTGCCACCCTGGCAAGCTCTCCCCACTGCCCGATGCACCCTGGAGACTATGGCCCCTGCGCTCCCCTGCAGATGGACCGAGCCACACTGGTCCCTCCAACCTGGAGATCCTAGAGCGCGGCCTCGACCAGCTGCAGATCCGCTGGACGGCAGCCAGCGGCCCCGTCACAGGCTACCGGGTTCAGCGTGTGCCACTGACGGGGCTGGGGCAGCCCATCGTGGCGGAGAGGCAGGAGGTGAGTGCTCCCACCTGCCTGCTCAGAGTCCCTGGAGATCCCCGGTGGCTCCATGTGTGGCCAGGGGATGGTGAGGGGATAACGCAGTCCCTGCCCAGGTGAGACTGGGACCACGGGAGACGAGCACTGTGCTGCGGGGGCTGCGCATGGGGACGGAGTACCTGGTCACTGTCACTGCCCAGTACGCCAACAGCATCGGCGAGTCAGTATCCAGCCGAGCACGTACCCGTGAGTGTCCATGCCCACAGGGACACGGGCAGGTGTCGGGGGTCTGCGGCACACGGGACTAGGGGCTCATCCGTGGCTCTGTGTGCCCCTAGAGAGCCGTGCTGGCTCCCTGCTGGATTTCCGTGTGGTGGAGACCGGACCAACCTTCCTGCGTGTAGCCTGGCAGCCTGGCCCTGAGCCCCCCCAGGGCTACGGCCTCAGCTACGCTGTGCAAGGTGAGGGGACGGTCCCTATGAGGGGACAGTGCACAGCTCGGTGGGCCGGGCAGGACATGGCAGAGGGTGTGCATGCGTGGGGGTTGATGCAGGGGGTGCATGCCTGCCTTCACCACAGCGGCCAGCACTTGCGTACGGGCTGTGGGGCACCCGTGCGTGCAGAGGCGTGGAGGTGGCGTGTGTGTTCCTACACCCAGAGGCTTTGGTGCGCAAGGCTTGGGGCATGTGCTTGGGTGTGCACAATGCCTGGGGGCCTGGTGTGTGCCCCAGCCTGGAGCTCGGAGCATGGGTATACGTGTGCCCCCATGATTGCTGCGCATGGGGGGCAGGCGGCAGACCCCCGTCCCAGCCATGCGCTGGGCTGGAGCTGCACACCTGGCAGCCCCTCCTTGGCCCCGGGCACTCCGGTGGGTGCCCTCATCCTGGCTGACATCCCAGCCTCTCCCCATGCTCCCCACCCCTGGCACGGCCTGGCATCCCTGGGGCAGGGTGCCGTCCCACAGACACCCCTTCCCTGCCAGGCCCGGTGCATGCTGTGCCCCTGTGCCCACCTGCACCCCCCCGCCTCCCCTCCAGGAGCAGCCCAGGGTGAGGAGAAGAGCCTGGGAGCCAGCACACAGTCAGCCACGCTCAGCAACCTGCGCCCCGACACTGAGTATGTGGTAATGCTCCGACCCCGCTATGCACAGCAGCCCACCGTCCCCGCCACGCTCACTGCCCGGACACGTAAGCACCGCGCCTTGCCCTGGGCCCAGCCAGGGATGCAGACAGGTTCCCAGCACAGGGATGCCCCTGCAGTCACGATGCCCTATGGGGAGGGGGCTGCCTGGCCCATTGCTGCCTGGAGGATCCCAACAGGGATGCAGGCAAGCATGACTACAGGGTGATGCTGTGTGCTCCCAGGGGAACACAGTACTGTGCACTCTCAAGCTCCTTCACAGCCGTCTGGGAATGTTTCCACCAGAGCTTTCCCCACGTGATGTAAAAATGTCAACTGAAAAAATGCGGGGTTTTGTTTTTTATAAATTGAAGCACTGCGCTCTTCAGGAGGAAAGTGCGGTTTCCACCAGGAAAGAGTGTGGTGGAAAGCATCGCTGGGCAGGAGCGGGGGTGAGGCCCCAGGGCAACACCTTTGCAAGCCTCAAATTTTGGCAAACCAATTCCTTCAGCTGCCCCAGGCAGCCTTAACCCACAGAAAGTATTTAAGGCATTAAGAGGAAGGTGTTTGAGCTCCAGTTTGCTGGAGCTGGGGTGCTCTGAAGGAGCTGTGTGGGTGTGGGCTGCACTCGGTGACTTCAGTGCAGTTCAGCATCCATGAGCAGGGGCAAGGGGGCTTCTTACTCCTGGAGCAGGTGGGTTTGCAGGTGAAGGTGCTTCCCCCTGCCTCCTGCTCCACTGTCATGTAGGGGATGCGACAGGCACCTCTTGCCCACAGGGCGCCTGGTGGGCATGCAGCACTTGGCTGTCCACAACGTCTCAGCGCAGAGCATGCTGCTGGCCTGGCAGCCCGTTGGTGGTGCCACCGGCTACCGGCTCTCCTGGGCAACCCTCACAGGTAGGTGTCTGTCCCAGAGCTTGTGGCCCTTCTGGTGGCACCAGGGAGGAGAGACGTGGGGGTGGTGGCACCCATTGCCTGGACCCCCCATGGGACTGCTGTGCCGGCTCTCACAGGGCAGGACAGGCATAGGGTGGACCTGGATTCTGGGCGGACGTCACACGCGCTGGGGGGGCTGCAGCCCAACACTGACTACGTGGTGACGGTGGCCCCACTTTTTGGGCAGCTGGAGGGGCCCACAGCCACTGTGCGGCAGAGGACGGGTAGGTGACGGGTACGGGTGGTGCCATCCTGCCTCTGGCTTTACTTACGCTGCCATTACCATGGGATGGGGTGGCAGCCATCCCCTGTGGCCCCACACCATGGTGATGCTCCCTACCCTGCCATGTGCGGGGGCTGGGGACCTGCTATGGTGGGTGGCTGGTGGCAGAGTGTCACAGGATAGCCTGGCCCACGGGATCCCTCTTGCAGAAGTGGGCACAGAGCAGACACTGCGGACCAACATCCTGGGCCCCACGTCCATCCAGGTGCTCTGGACCAGTGCCCGTGATGCCCGTGGCTACCGCCTGGAGTGGAAGAGAGCCACAGGTGGGATCAGGGTGCCCAGTCACCCTTGTGGACCCCCTATGCCAGCAGCCAGCAGTGACCTTCCCCTCCCCACAGGACTGGAGCCCCCCAGGACGGTGTCCCTCCCCAGCAGCACCAACACCTACCAGCTGACGGGGCTGCAGCCAGGCACTGAGTACCGCATCACCCTCTACACCCTCTATGATGGTGGTGAGGTGGCCACCCCCGTCACCACCTTCCAGACAGGTGAGTGACTACTGTGGGTCCATGGGTTGTCCCCCACCCTCCCGAGCCACTGGGATGGAGGAACATCTCACGTGGCATTGGTCAGCCTGGGGACCCCTTTGGTTGTGAGCCCCTCCTGGTCTCTGGTCACTGCCGAGGGTGAGGATGGGAGATGTGCTGTCTGGGCTGTGCAGCTCCAGCTGTGCCTCACCGTGTCCCCTTGCAGGTGTGGAGGCACCTGTGGGTGCCGTGTCGGACCTGCGGCTGGTTGAGGAGTCGGGCAGGTGGGTGCGACTGGGCTGGACTGGTGTTCCTGGTGCCACGGAGTACAAAGTGGTTGTGCGCAACAGCCAGGGTGAGTCTGTGGACAGGGGCGGGGACAGCACCCAAGGGACCCTGGCTGGCTGGCGCTGAGGGTCCTGTGGCTGCCCTGCTCCCGGCAGATGGCACGGAGAGGACAAAGCGTGTCCCAGGCAGCCAGACAGGGCTGGAGCTGGGTGACCTCCAGGAGGGCATCGCCTACCTGGTGCGTGTCTCAGCACTGGTGGGCAGCCGTGAGGGCAGCGCCGCCACGCTCACCGTCCGCCTCAGTAAGTCCACATCAGGGTTTGGTGCTGTGAGTCCCGGTACTGTGTTTTCTCCCCCGGCATGCATTTGCCACCTATCCCCCTGCAAGCGCTCAAGGTGCCAGGGTGGCCGAGGGCCCCCCCGGGCCCCCCAAGGTGACGCCATGGTGCCGTGGGGTGGTGCAGAATACCCAGCTGTGGGCAGCATCTCGGAGCTGCGTGTGATGGAGGCCGGGCCCAGCCAGCTGCGGGTCACCTGGCGAGGGCTACCAGGTGCCAGCAGCTACCTGCTGACGTGGCGAGGCAGTGACGGTGAGCATGAGGACCGTGGGGTGCTGCAGTAGAGGTGCTGGAGCCCTTCCCATCCTGGCCGTTTCTCCTAGGTCTGGATCAATCCCGCTTTCTCCCTGCCGACCCCACCACCTTCACCATCGAGGGGCTGCGTGCTGGCATTGTCTACACTGTTGGTGTCACAGCTATTGTGGATGGCCGTGAGGGCAACCCTGTCACTGCCACGGGGCGGATAGGTGCGGTGTCCCCCCACCTGTCAGTGCTGGCTGGTGCCGCTTGCTGTGAGCCCAGGTGACAGGGGTCCTCTTGGTGTCACAGCACCTGAGCAGGTGGGGACAGTGTCTCAACTGGAGGTGCAGGCATCCAGGAGCAATGTTGCCCGTGTCACCTGGGTTGGTGTGCCAGGAGCCACTGCCTACCGCGTGGTGTGGAGCCGCAGGGACGGTACTGTGGGACAGCATCAGGGGTGGGCTGCGAGGGCAGCAGGGTGGGGGCCTGACACTGCGGTCATTGGCAGGGGGCTCGGAGACCAGCCGGCGGGTTCCCGGCCACATCAGCTCTTTTGACATCCCTGACCTGGAGGGAGGTGTCTCCTACACTGTGAAGGTGACAGCGCTCGTAGGCAACCGTGAGGGAAACCCTGTCTCCATCATCGTCACCACCCGTGAGTGCTGGGGTGGGGGGCAGCATCCAGGGTGGCACCAGGCACCCTGCCCCTAATGCCTGTCCCTGCCCCGCAGCGGAGGCAGCCCCACTGCCCCCTGTCAGCAGCTTCCAGGTGATGGAGGCCTCGGAGCACCGCCTGCGCCTGGCCTGGGTGCCAGTGGCCAGCAGCGCCGGGTACCGCCTTGTCTGGCGCCTGGCTGAGGGTACGTGTGGCCGGCTGGCACCCCTGCCTCCCCCGCAGCCCCCGCGTCACACCCCCTCACCTCTCTCTGCCCCCCTGCACAGGGGGGCCCCAGCGCAGCCAGCAGCTCCCGGCCACCACCAGCTCCTACGACCTGGGCGGGCTGGAGCCAGGCCGGCGCTACCACATCAGCATCACCAGCCTGGGCAGTGGCCGGGAGAGCGAGCCAGCCACCATCACTGCTGTCACCAGTAAGGAACTGCATGGAGCTAAGGGGACGCTGGACCCCTGATGTGGGGCTGGAGCCCAGAGGGGCATCCAGGGACCGGGCTGTCCCAGCCTTAGGTTGGGGAGGGTGGTGGGTGGGGAGCTGGGGGGGGGGGGGGTGGCTGTCCCATGGGGCCAGGACACCCTTTCCTCTTCCTTGGCAGCTGCCCGGGGCCATGTCACCAACCTGCGGGTGACAGAGGTACAGAGGGACTCAGTGACACTCACCTGGACCCCAATTCCTGGCGCCTCTGGCTACATCCTTTCCTGGAGCCCCCCCACAGGTGAGACGGGTGGGTGGCCCCGGGATAGGGGGCAGCATCCCTGCAGGGTCTCAGTGTCCCCCCTGACTCTGTCCCCTGGGTGGCAGCTGGTGGGGAGACAGGGCAGACGCTGTCTGGTGCTGCCAGCTCCCAGCAGGTTTCTGGGCTGCGCCTGGGCCAGCGCTACACCTTCACCCTTCGTCCGCTCCTGGGGAGCGCGCCGGGCGCCGAGACATCTGTCACCGAGCGCACAGGTATGGTGGGGTCACTACAGGGATGGACTGGGCTTATCTCTGCTCTGGTGGCAGCTTCACCCCTTCCCTGCCTGTAGTTTGCAGGGATGCCCGTGGTGACATTGTGTTCCTGGTGCACGGCACCCGTGACAGCTCCTCCGGTGCCGATGCTGTGCGCACCCTCCTCTCCAACACGGTGTCTGCCCTGGGGCGCCTGGGCCCTGAGGGCACCCAGGTAGGGGGCTGCTGCATGGGCAGGGGGCCTGGGTGTGCGGGCAGGCAGTGGTACCCACTGCTCCCCTGCACCCTTGCAGGTGGCTCTGGCCACGTACAGCTACCGCAGCCTGCCCTGGCTGCTCCTCAACCGCTCCAGTGACCTGCCCGCTGTGCTGGAGCAGATCCGCACCATGCGCTATGAGGAGCCCAGCGGCAATGCCATCGGTGAGGTGCGGCACTGGGAGCCAGGGTAGTGGTCGGTAGGATCCTGCTGACTGTTCTCTTCCTCCTTCTCCCTCCCTAGGGGCAGCCATCACCTTTGCCAGGACCTACCTGCTGAGCCCGGGTGCAGGGCGCCGGTCCAGTGTGCCAGCGGTGCTGGTGGTCCTGGCTGATGGCCCTTCTGGGGACGATGCCATTGCTGCAGCCAGGGACGTCAAGGCTGGTGGTGAGGATGGATAGAGTCCCAACAGGGTGTGCAGGGAGTTCTGCGGGGTGCTGAGGGTGCTCTTGGTTCAGGAGTCCGGGTGCTGGCGGTGGGCTTGGAGGGGTCAGACCGAGAGCAGCTCCGGCGCATGGTCACTGGTGAGGACCCGCGCTACATCTACAGTGATGGTGGTGCCCTGGCAGAGCTGGAGGGAGAGCTCACCGACGACCTCTGCACCATCATCTCCACCAGGGTAAGGGGCCAGGGTGCCCCAGGGGGCATGAGGGGGAGCAGCCTCATGGGGGTCAGGAGCTTCTCCTGCTCCTGGGTTCATATGGGCTTCTCTTGTCTTGCCAGCCGGAGCCCCAGCCGAAGCCCTGCACAGTGCAGTGCCCCAAGGTGAGCATCGCCACGCTGTGCCGTGCTGCGCCATGCCGTGCTGCAGCACAGGGGCTCAGCATAGATCAGGGTCCCCCCAGATGGCAGCAGCGCAGTAGGGAGCCGAGCATGGGGGTGCAGCCCTAACCCCTTCCCTCTGTCTTCTTGCAGGGCGAGAAGGGAGACCGCGGCGAGGCAGTGAGTGCTTTGGCATCCCCCCCCAGCTGGTGGCACGGGGTGGGGGCTGCCTTCCCCAAACCCTGCTGATGCTAGCCTGCGGGGGATGCTCACCGCTGACTTTGTCTCTGCAGGGACCACAAGGACGCACGGGGCCACCAGGCCCCCCTGGCGAGCCGGTAATACCCTGATGGGGGGGGAAATGGGGGCAGTTCCCTGGTGGGGGGCAGCAACAAGGTCCCTGGGTTCCCTTGTCCTGCCGGCAGGTGGGTGCGGTGCAGGGACCTATCCAGCCCTTGCTACAGGGATGGATGGGACCATCCCTTAGCCACCACCCGCCTGTCCTCTCTGCTGTCCTTCCAGGGCCGCCACGGGCTGCCTGGCCCTCCAGGACCCCGGGGGCCACAGGGTCTGCCGGGAGAGAGTGTCGAGCGGCCGGGCAAGAAGGGGGACAGGGTAAGTAACTCCAACCCCCTCACCCAGGCACCCCAGGATCCCCAGGCATAGTGATCTGGCCCCACAGGGCCTCTCTCTGCCTCTCGTCCCTCCCTTCTCCTTCTCGTCCAGGCTGGAGGAGGGATCCCCTTGGAGACCCCTGGTCCAGCCCCACACTGCTCCCTCACACTCCGGCTCAGCACACAGGGGAAAGGCACCCTGGGACCTGGCTCAGCCATGGGGCTGTTCTGGGCTCCCAGTGCTGGGACCAGCACTGCCTGGGGCACTGCGGGGGTCTGGCAGTGCCAGGGTCCACCAGGTGCTGGTATGACGCTCTTCCCTCCTGCAGGGGTTCCCCGGAGCTGATGGGACACCGGGAAGCCCTGGCCGCCCTGGGAACCCTGGATCACCTGGGCAGCCGGTGAGTGGGGATGTTCCTTGGTTTTGCTGCTCCCGGAGCCTACCCTTTCCCTGTGCCGGTGTGGCTCTGTAGCTGGCAAGGTCACTGCTGTCCCCTGTGTGTGTGTCCCAGGCCAAGTGTACTGGGCAGGGACTGTCAATCCCTGCTTTGGCTGGAGCCCCATCCAGCCCCATCCCATCCCATCCCATCCCATCCCATCCCATCCCATCCCATCCCATCCCATCCCATCCCATCCCATCCCATCCCATCCCATCCTCACTCCCTTGGCTGGCAGGGATACACACTTACATCCTGAGCTGTTGTTTTCCAGGGTACCCAGGGCATCCCTGGCCCCCGAGGGGATCCTGTGAGTATGGCCCCAGCCCTCCCCAGCCCTGCTCCCTGTACACACCCCCTCCTCACTCTTAGCTTTCCTTCCCAGGGGGCACGGGGGCCAATGGGGCTTTCTGGCCCGAAGGGGAACAAAGGCGAGCCGGTAGGTGATGGGCGTGGGGCTGCCCTGTGGGGGTCCCTGGGGAGCAGCGGGGACCCTGATGGGCATACCTCAGCCCCTGGCATCTCCTGGTCCTTGGTGTCTGGGTGACCTTGGAGTCTCCCCATCTACCTGATGGGCCCCTGGCCTTGTGGCACTCTGGCCCCCATCCTGCACGGGGCACACAACAGGGCACATGGGGACACTGATTTTTCCTCTACCTCCTTGTGCAGGGAGAGCCCAGAGTGATTGTGGATGGAGCACAGGGACTGCCAGGCCAGAAAGGGGAGCCGGGCACACCGGTAGGTGTGTGGGTGGTGATGCCAAAGGATCTCTGCCAGCACTGCCAGGCCGTGCTGCAGCCCCAGCTTAACAGAGCATCTCTGTCCTCTAGGGCAGCCCTGGCCCCCCTGGGAGCCCCGGCCCACAGGGGCCCTTTGGTGATCCAGGTCCCCCCGGTCTGCTTGGACCCATGGGGCCACCAGGACCTCCGGGAGAGTTTGTGAAGGTACATCCCCTGCAGGTGCTGTGTGGGGACAGCTGGGGGGACGTGTGGACAGATGGATGGAGGAACAGCCAGCAACCTGAAGCTGCTCCCTCGTGCACTCCTCCTGGTCTCACTCGTGGGCTGTGCCCCCACCAGCTGTGCCCACGCACACTTACATATGCATGAGCTGGTGCTGGGCAGTGTGGGGAGAGACGCGTGGCTTGCATGTACCCCAATACCACTGATGATGGGCTCTGTCCAGCACGTTCCCCGCCTGTTCACGGGGGCATAGGAAGAGCCCAAACCTGCCCTTACTTGCTTTTTTTGCCCTTGCAGGGGGAGAAGGGTGACCGAGGAGAAAGGGTGAGTGGCTCTGCATTTCCCTGGTTCTGCCCTCCTGGATGGAGGTCCCTGAGGGCTCTGCAGCCCCTCCAGGGTGCTGGGAAGGACTGAGCTCCCTGGGGCTATCACGCAGGAGCTGATGCCTGTCTCTGCAGGGCCCCCCTGGACTTGTGGATGGGGCAGTGCCTCGAGGGGAACCCGGCCCTCCGGTGAGTTGGGCCCCCAGGCCAGCAGGGATGGCAGAGGGGAGCAGGGCCATGGCAGCCATGTATCCCTGGGGATGAGCTGCATCACCAGGGGCTAAGCTGTGCTCTCTTGCAGGGCCTGCCTGGGGACCCTGGGCCCCGGGGACCTGCTGGGTCCCCTGGCCTGAAGGGAGAGAAGGTAAGAGGATGGTGGAGATGCTCTGTCCTGGGGCTTGGACCCCACACCGCTCTCCAGTGGGGGTGCCAATCCCCATCTCACGGGCATGGCTGTTGCCTTTCCTAATCCCTAGGGTGATGGCAAAGAAGGTTTCCCAGGGCCACCTGGCCGCCCTGGGGACCCAGGAGACCGGGTGAGTTTCCCGAGAGAAGGTAAGGCGGGCTAGAGCTGGCCTCACCAGCAAGCCAAGCCCGGACGGCACCCTGGAGGACTCCTGCTCCAGACAGCCTGGGCATTGACCCTGCCACGCTGGAGGTGACATCTTCTCCATCTTCCTTTGCAGGGCCCTCGGGGACCACCAGGGGAGCAGGGCAGGAAGGTGAGTGGTGCGGGGACTGAAGGGGTGCTCTCGCCTTGCCTTCAGCGGGTTCTGTGCCAGGACCTGCGCCATTCCCTGCAGGTCCTGCTGCCCCTGACCCCATATTCCTCCTGTGCCAGGGAGACCGTGGGGCGCCGGGTGAGCTGGGAGAGACGGGCGAGAAGGTGAGACAGTGCCGGAGTGAGACTGTGCCATTTGGCAGCATCGGCGGGTCCTGATGTTCCTGTGGCCCTGGTTAAGGCTGCACTGACCCTCAAATAAAAAAGCCTAATCCATTGTAAATATGCAGAAGACACTCAGTTCTATTACCACCCACTGCTTGTTACTTTCATTCAGTTTTTAAGGAGTCTGCCTCTGAGGTATGGTCTCTAATCACAATTACAGCGCTGGCTGTGCCTGGGGGTTGCTGTCAGACCCCAGTGATTTTGGATGGGATTCGGGGCTGGGCCCGGAGGGCTCTGAGGCGGTGCGTGGGGTGGGGGCAGTGTGGCGTGGCGGGAGGAAGGCTCCCTGAAACCCTCCTCTGCTTTGTTCTGCAGGGGGACCGCGGCGTGCCAGGCCCCGAGGGAGAGAAGGTAGGTGGGCTGAGGTGGCTGCAGCCACACCGGGGTGATGCCTGTCCTGCCCTGCAGCAGCTGCCCTGCCATGGGGTGGGAGGATGCCCCTGACACCTTCCTCTTCCTCCCCTCCTCTAGGGTGAGACAGGAGCCCCAGGGCGCCCAGGGCCATCTGGCAGAGAGGTGAGTTGGGGTAGCAGCTGTGGTGATGAAGACCCAGCACCCTGGGACTGGGGGGGCTGCCATGCCCTGGGTGCGCATCCCCAGGCACCACCAGCCCCTGAGGTCTCTTCTTTCACCACAGGGAGGTCCAGGACCAGCCGGCCCCCGGGGGGAGAAGGTGAGGGCAAAGCGGGGCCCTAGCAGGGTGGCAAGGGGCTGTTGGGGAAAGGGCTGGCAATGACACCTGTCTCTCTGCAGGGCGATCCAGGACCACCTGGCAAGCCGGTAAGTGATGCTGCCTGGCAGGTCCCCCTCTGCCTGTCCCAGCTCTGAGACAGGGATCCGTGGGCAGTGCCCAGCATGGTCCCCTCTGCTTCTCCCCCAGGCTCCCAGTGTGGCCAGTGTTGGAGGAGAGAAGGTAACCCTGCCCCAGCTGTGCCCCCCAGCCCTGTGCTGGTGCTCCCTGGGCATGGCTGTGGGCTGGGGAGGGCGTTTGCACAGATGGCCATCAACACGAGGGGATGCCCATGCTGGTCCCTCAGCCTGGCTGTCTGCAGCTGTAGTGGGAGGAAGGGGGGTGGTTTGTGGGGGCTGACAGTGCCATTTCATCTGCTCCAGGGTGACAGAGGCTTCCCAGGACCAGAAGGACCTCCTGGCCCGAAGGGCGAGGCAGGAGATAAAGGCGCCCGTGTGAGTACTGCCTGGGACAGGGGGCACAGGGGGCACAGCACAGACAGCCTGGGCTCACGGTGCCTACGCTGTTGCTCCAAGCTGCATCCCTTCATGTCTAGGGTGCCCCTGGCCTGAGCATCCCAGGGCCGGCTGGCCCCAAAGGCGAGCAGGGTGATCGGGTGAGTCTGGGTGCACCCCAGGGGCTGGGGCTGGCTGGGCTCTGCCCACAGAGGCACTGGTTCACAGCCCCAGTCACTCCCCGGGCACGGGGCCGCCCCAGTCCCTGGTGACACGTGCTCTCCCTCTCCAACAACCAGGGTATCGTTGGCCTCACGGGCAGGAGCGGCCCAAAGGTAACGTCGCTGCAGGAGGCATTGCCCCTCCATCCATCTGTCCGTCCATCCATCCACCCACTGGGCTCTGGAGGGGCAATCCCTGCAGGCTGTGCCATGATGCTGCTCCAGGGAGTGGAGGGTGCCGTGCTGAGCCCCTTCTCCCCTTGGCAGTCCCCACACTCCCCCCACACTGTCTTAACCCATTGCCCTTTTTTCCCTGCCCAGGGCGATCCAGGGGAGCCAGGAGAGAAGGGTGAGCCGGGCCGAGCAGGCGCCCCAGGGCAGACCGGGCTGCGTGGCAAGGAGGTAGCGTGGGTCAAGGGGGCAGTGGGACAGGGGGCTGTGGGGCACCGTGGCCTTGAGGAGGTGGGGGATGGCAGGGAGCAGGGGGATGCTGGTGACTTGTGCTTTTCTCCTCCTGGCTGGTGCCCACTGACCTGTGCTGCAGGGAGAGCGTGGAGAGAAGGGTGATGAAGGCACCCCGGTAAGTGAGGACCCCCCAGGACCACTGCCCCCCTCCCCACTGCCCCCCACTCACCCCCTCTCTCCCTACAGGGTGAAGCGGGTCTGCCTGGCAAACCTGGAGACAGGGGCCCCCGGGTAAGTGCGAGGCTGGCGGGCACCCCGGGGCAGGCAAGATGCCCAGTGGCTGCCAGGTGGCTCCCGCCAATGCACGCCCTCCTCTGCCCTCCACCCAGGGCCTCCCTGGCTACCGCGGCCCCCCAGGGGAGAAGGGGGACTCAGGGGACCCAGGTCCCGAAGGCAGGAATGTGAGTACCACTTTGTGTGTGCCCACCACCCTGTGGGCACCCACCACCCCATGCACCTCATTGCCCCACACCCACCCTTTTACCCTTTTCCAGGGGTACCCTCCACCCCACAGGACCTCCCATCCCATGGGACCCCCATTCCCTCCTCCCCTCACCCTATCCTTCTTTGCTGCAGGGCAGCCCTGGAGCACCAGGGAGCAAAGGTGACCGTGGGGAGCCGGTGAGTGACGCAGGGCCGTGTGCCTGGTCCCCATCCCAGAGCCAGCCCTGCCCTCCCTGGAGCCACACCAGCTCCCCTTAACCTGCTTCCCTTGCCCTTCTTTCAGGGGCCTGCCGGACCCCCAGGACGAACTGTAAGCCCTGCCCCCACCCCTCTCCCTGCCCAGGGGCTGGTGCCTGCCCCCATGTGCTCTGATACCTCTCTCTGCCCCACAGGTTGATGTGGGGCTCGGTGGAGTAGGGGAGAAGGGTGAGAAGGTAACAAGTGGGTCCCCGGGAATGCTGGTGGTGGGGTGCCCTGTGCTGTCCCCGCTGGGCTCTGCCTGTGCACTGGGATCCTGGTGGCACCAAGCCCTCCCTGCCCAAAACAGCCCCTGCCATGCGGAGCTGATGCACCACAGCTGAGAGGCATGTGGGATCCGGGGCAACATAGGCTGATGCTCCTGCCCAGTGCTGGGAGGAGGGTGCCAGGGCAGGAGGGCCCTGTAGGGCTGAGTTCCTCGAAGGAGCCAGCATGCTTATGGCTCCTCAGCCCCACAGGGATCCCACGGCAGTACCCCACACTCTAGGTGTTCTGCTTTTATAAGCCAGCTCAAGTTCAGGGCAGCTTTGGCCATGGGCTGTGCGCTGTGCTGGATGGAATCATGGTCCCCAGCCGTGGCTCAGCTGGCTCCTGGCTCAGCAGCACTGCTCATTGCATTTCTTCTGAAACCAATATCTGGCCACCCGGGAGCTGCATCGAGCCCAGCAACCTCTATTTTTCAGCCTGTGCCTGTATTTTGAGACCTTTGCTATTATCCCGCCCTTAAACCACAGCATAAGCAGAGGTGCTCAGCATGGGCTCTGGCACAGGCGTTTGCGCGGGCGGCGGGGCAGTATCCTCTAACTGCCGTGCCCTTCCCTGGCAGGGGGACCCTGGGGACCCTGGTGAGGATGGTGCAAAGGGTGCCCGGGGCGATGCCGGCTCCCCTGGCCTGCCTGGAGAGAGGGTAAGTGCTGGGGCTTCAGTGCGGGAGGCAGTGGGACAGCAAGACGGGTGATGTTCTGCGGGAGAGCTGGGGGTCCTGGTGAGCACCCAGGATCCCCTCCTTTCCCTCCATGCCCCACTGCTAAGTGTGTGTCTCTCTTGCAGGGTGTGGAGGGTCCTCGTGGCCCCCCCGGTGCACGGGTGAGTGCCCCATCCCCACGGGGGTCTGAGTCGGGGGGTCCGTGCCCTCCTCAGCTCCCGTTCAGGGCGGACAATGCTTACTCCTGTTCCCACCCTGCAGGGTGACCCCGGGGACCGAGGCCTGCCAGGAGAGAAGGTGAGGGGGCTGGGGGCTGGAAGCTGCCCCATGGCACCCCTGTCCTGCCCCATGGCTTCAGCCCTCCTGCCCTGCTGTCTTACAGGGGGACCGTGGCCCACCAGGGCTGGATGGCCGCAACGGGCTGGAAGGCAAACTTGGACCCCCAGGCCCTGCTGGGCTGCGGGTGAGCGTGGTCCAGGGCAGGGGGCACGGCTGCCCCCGGGCACTGTGGGTGGGGGGCTGTGGGACAGAGGGGCAATGGGACAGGAGGAGCCACCCCCCCCCCCCCCCGGACACTCTCTGCCCCAGGCTGGGGATGCTCGTAGGGGGCCTTTGGCGAGGTGGGGGTGTCCCTGCCCTCACCTCCTCCTTGTCTGCAGGGGGACCCGGGGAAGCAGGGGGACCCCGGCCGGGACGTAAGTACCTGCAGAGAGGGCGAGTTTGGGTTGTGGTCCCTCTGGGGCCATCATCCTTGCAAGGGACAGATGTCCTGTCCCATGCTCCTTGGTCTGGGGCAGCGCAGTGGGACTGTCTCCTGTCCCCAGCAGGGTGCCACCGTTCCAGCCATGCTCCCTCCTCCCAGAGCTGGCTGGGGATGGTGGGTGCCCTGCTGCCCTGTGCTTCTCCTGTCTCCTTTCCTCGCAGGGGCTGCCTGGGCTGCGTGGGGAACAGGGACTGCCTGGCCCCGTGGGTCCCCTGGGACCACCTGGCATCCCCGTAAGTACCAGCCGCCCTGGGGACACACCCTGCTCTGTGCCCGCTGCAGTCGGTCCCAGCTGGGTCTGCCTACCGGGGCTTGCCCTATGCCCAGCTCCCCCTTCCCTGCACCCTGGGGCCGTGATGGGTGCCCAGGGACCCCTGGCTGCTGGGGCCGGGGGGAGAGCTGGGGGTCTCTCTCACTGCCTCTTCTTCCTCCCAGGGCAAACCTGGCGATGACGGCAAACCCGGCATCAGCGGCAAGAACGTGAGTAGGGGGAGCGGGGCTTGGCTTTGGGGCTCACCTGGGGTCCTGAGGGCCAGTGATCCCAGTACAACATAAAGGCGAGAGGGGGAGCTCCCATGCTCTGTGCTGTACACCCGGTGCCAGTCCCTGTCCCATGTGGTGCCTGTGCTGGGGTGGTTGACCCAGGCAATGACTGGCAGCCTGTGTCCCCAGGGAGAAGACGGGATGCCGGGAGAGGATGGGAGAAAGGTAAGGAGCCAAGCCCTGGGTGGTCTCTGCGTGGTCCCCACATGCCTGGTGGCTCCTCCCTGCCTGGGTCCAGGAGCATTATTTTGGGGCATGCGGATGGGGCAGCATCCCTCTAACTCTATTCCCACCTGGTTAGGGAGACAAAGGTGACACAGGACCTCCTGGCAGAGAGGTGAGTACCTCCCCACAGAGGAGGTGGTGATGGGGGTGCTGGGTACGTGCCCCCACCTGGGACAGACCTGGGCACCCAGGTCCTGGGGATGACACTGCTTTCTCGGCAGGGCCACAGTGGCGCCAAGGGCGAGCAGGGGGACAGAGGTCTGCCAGGCCCCCTTGGCCCCCCCGGCCTCCCCGGCATCCCAGGCCAGGTCGGCCCCCCAGGCCAGGTATGTAGTCCTTGAGCCCACAGTGCCACCCAGCACCAGACCCTGGAGTATGGGCTGCTGTGGGGCAGGCAAGACCCCTGCTCACAGCTCCCTTGGGGCATTGCCCTGTGTCCGTGGGTTCTGGGTGCTATTGTGTCCCCTCTACATCTTCCAGGGCTTGCCAGGGCTCCGTGGGGTGGCTGGACCAAAGGTAGGTGTGCTCATGCCCCTGAGCCTTCCTTGCAAGGCAAAGGTCTGGGGGACCCTGTGCCACCTTGGCATCTTTGCTGTGTTTCAGGGGGACCCGGGGGAGCCTGGACTGCAAGGGGAGCCAGTGAGTACCCAGCACTGAGCCTGACAAGCTGCAAGCACCCCAGGGTGGTGGCAACCACAGCCTGCCCGGGCAGCACCAGCAGTGTTAACTCTCAAACCTACTGCTCTCCTCGCGTACTGCACCTCTGTACATCTTTTCATTCCCTTTTTCTCTGCAAACCTAGGGGCGACCTGGCAACCCTGGAGCACGTGGAGACCCTGGGGCTGCAGTGGTGAGTGCATCTCGACCTGCTGGGCTGGGATGTCAGCTCTGCCTGGGGAATGGAGGACCCTCCACAGCCCCTATGATGGGCACAGGCCAACACTCACTTTGTTTTTAATATCTTTTTATTGCAGAACATTGAACGTAGCCTGGAAGCACTTGGCATCAAGGTATGTAGTCCATGGCTGTCATGCTGGGGGCTGTTCCTGCCCACATGGCAGCAGGAGGGGGGGGATGTGGGAGGTGGTAGGAGACCACCCAGGATGAGTTGTTGGGGCCATGGGGTGCTGCCACATCTGGGTTGCACTGACCCCATGACTTTTCCTCCCTCCCAGATTTCATCCCTGAAGGAGCTCACAGGTGCCTACGACGGGAGCTCGGACTCATTTCTGCCGGTGTCGGAGCGGCTGCGGGGCCAGAAGGGCAGCCGGGGGGAGCCGGGAGAGAGGGGGCCTCCAGGTCGAGAGGTGAGTGGAGCCAGGCTCAATGCCATGCCCCAACATGCTGCCCCACTACCCAGTCTGGTTGGGGGGGCCATACAGCCGGCTCAACCCTGGGATGCTCCAGAAGGACTGACCCCCGGCGCACGGCTGGCTCTGGCAGCACGGTGTTATGTTTTGCAGGGCTCCTTAGGCTTCCCCGGTGAGCGAGGACCCAAAGGTGACAAGGGGGACCCCGGTGCCCCTGGCCCCCAGGGCCCCACGGGCCGTGCCGTGGGCGAGCGGGGTCCTGAGGGGCCACCCGGGCAGCCGGGGGAGCCTGGCAAGCCAGGCATCCCTGGGGTGCCGGGCCGGGCTGGGGAGCTGGGGGAGGCCGGGCGGCCCGGAGAGAAGGTGAGTGGGGCAAGGGCTGTGGGACCTGGTGCCGGGGCTTGGGGACAGCCCCGTGATGGCTACCACATTGTTTTCCCAGGGCGACCGGGGCGAAAAGGGTGACCGGGGCGAGCAGGTGAGCCAGAATGGGGACACAGTCCCCTCTGTCCCCCAAATGCTGTGCACCTCCTGGGGGGATGGGGGGCTCTCCTGGGGGCAGGAGGATGCCCTATAGGGGCCAGGATTGGCCATAGCAGGATAACTCTGCCCAGTTTGATGCTCAGCCTATTTTTCTCCCCCTTCTACTAGGGCAGGGAAGGCTTGCCTGGCCCCCCAGGGCCCCCAGGGCCCAAGGTAGGTGATGGCTGCTGCTGGGGACCATCCCCAAGGGGTGCGAGCCTGCACCTCTGGGGATGGATGGCCACGTCCAGACCCCTGGCACAGGGGCCTGGGGAGGGCTGTGCCCCTGGGGGGACCTTACTGAGATCCCCTGGGTGCTGGCCCTGACGGTGCCCTGCCCGCAGGCAGACGTGGTGGAGGGCAGCCTGATGGGTTTACCGGGTGAGCGTGGCCCCACCGGACCCAAGGGAGCGAAGGTGCGTGGTCAGGCAGAAGGGAATGGGGCGACCAAGCCAACCAGGCTGGGACAAATGATGAGCTGGGCAGGGACTGAGGGCTGTGGTGGGGCAAGCATCCCCAGAGGGGCAGCAGAGGCTGATGGCATCTGTCTTCTCTGTGACACAGGGCGAGCCAGGAGCCGAGGGTGAGCGCGGACCCAAAGGAGATAAGGTCTGTGGTTTTAAGTCTCCTGCTGCCAACAGGGCAGCCCCATGGAGTGAAGCCCTGGGCAGGGGCACCGTGGGGGCACCCCTCTTTGAGTGTCAGCAGGCCCTGGGTGGGGACAGAAAGGTCCCTGCCTGTTCCACAACCCTGCACCTGTCCCCTCTGCAGGGTGAGGGTGGCCCACGAGGCGAGCGAGGGGAGCCCGGCGAGAAGGGCAGGGATGGTGCCCCGGTGAGTACCGCAATGTCCCCCCACCCCTTGCTGACCCTGGACCCCTGCCTGGCACTGACCCCGTCTGCATCTCTTGCTCCAGGGTCTCCTGGGTGAGAGAGGGCTGGCTGGCCCCGAGGGGAAGCCGGTGAGTGGGGACATGATGGGGAGGATGTGGGATGGGACAGGGGGAAGGTCTTGTGGTCCCACACCAGCCACCACCAGTACTAGCGGGAACATTCACATCTCATTTACCTTCTTCCCCCACTCATGCAGGGCCCACAGGGCTTTAGGGGGCTTCCCACCTCTCACCCCCACCATAAGTACCCCTGGGCTGGGTACCGCTTGCTGGGAATGGGGAGCATCCTTGGGGGGCAGGCAGGGCTGCTTGGGGGTAGTGGGCTCCCACTCACCTGCCAGCTCTGACATTTCTTTGCAGGGCTTGCCAGGCTTCCCCGGCGTGCTGGGACGCCCGGTAGGTGTCTGTGTCCCCTCTGTGTCACTGTGCCCCCCCACCTCAGCATGCAGCTGGGGGCTCCTGACGGCAGGTGCTGGGTGAAGCTGTAGGGGCCACCCTGCTGCCTGGGTGGGTGCTTGGCCCCAGGCATCTTGCCAGGAGCCGGCCAGGCTTGTCCTCACTCAGCATGGGTGCAGTGTCTGGGTCTCCTCTCCCAGGGGACACCCCATGCACCTACCAGGGAAAACTCATCCCTGCAGTGACCCCATCTCTTCCTCCCTTCAGGGCAACCAGGGAGACCCAGGACCCCCAGGACCTCCGGTAAGCAGCCACCCCATGCCACGTGCAGGGGAGTGCCATGCAAGTGGGATATCAGCTTGGGGAGGTGTGTGTCCCCAGGGAGCAGGGGTAGGGTGGCAGTGCTGGGACCATGCTACCCCACTGTCCCCTCCCTGTCCTATGCCACCAGCAAGCACCACTCCAACATAATGTCCCCTTGTTCCCTGCAGGGAAGCACTGGCCCACCGGGGAGCCAGGGCCCAGCTGGGACCAAGGTATGGCATTGGCATCGGCATTGGCATCGCCACGTCAGACCAGGCAGAGGAAAGCAGGGCCTTGCCAGATTTGGGGGCTGGAGGGACGGGGGCATTTCAGGACATTCTGGGCTGGACAGAGGAACATTTTGGACTGGCCACCCTCATGGATCCAGCCAGCCCTGGGGAACAGCCCCGTGGCAGGCATGGGGATGTGGCTGTGACCATGGTGGCTGGTGGGTTGGGATGGTGGGGCTGATGCAGGCACTGTCTTCACAGGGCGATCCGGGGGAACCTGGCTCTGGCATCCGGGTGAGCGAGCACTCCTGCCATCCCTGCTGGCACCTGCCTGCCCCCCCAAAACCATCCAGCTCCCACCCACAGCCGCTGCACCTTCCTGCGGTGGCAGCCGAGGTCCTGGCTGTGCCAGGGCAGCATGCCATCCTCTCTCTAATGTGGCTGTTTCCATTGCAGGGCTTGCCTGGTCCCCAGGGCAGCATGGGACTGCCTGGCTCCCCTGGTCCCCCGGGCCCAGTGGTAGGTATTTGCAGACATCTCTCGCCCCAACCTGTCCCTTGGCCATTCCTGGTGCCTGGGCTGCCACTTGATTTCTGCTTGTCTCCCTTGCAGGGCCCACCAGGTGTTCCTGGGCTGCCAGGACAAGTGGTGAGTGTGTTGTCCCCTGCCCCTGCCTGGCTGCCATCAGTGTGGACACTTGGGGTTGCCTGGGGGTGTTGCAGGGCCCCTGTACCCCAGCCCCACTCTTATTGCCCTCAGGGGGAGAGCGGGAAGCCAGGTGTGCCGGGCAGGGATGGCGTGCCAGGGAAGGATGGCGAGGCAGGGATGCCTGGGAAGATGGTACGTTGCTGCTCACCCCATCCCATCCCAATGTGAGCCCCGTGGGGCTTAGCCTGGGGTGTCTGCAGCTGAGGCTGAGGGCTGTGCTGCTTGTGCCAGGGCGTGCCGGGACCTTCAGGCCCTGTGGGTCCCAAGGGAGAGCCAGGGGATGCCGGCGTGCCAGGGCAGGTGAGTGCAGAGCTGCTTCCACAGCAGCTGGGAGCTTCCCTGGGTGTTCCTGGGCTGGGACGAGGGGGAGCATCCCCATGCAGCCCTACTCACCTGCCCTCTCTCTCCTCTGTGCCCCAGGCCATCGCCGGCCCTCCTGGCGCCAAAGGCGAGAAGGTAAGGAGTCAGGGAGCAAGGCAGGGGGGACCCCCACCCCTGCGTGGCGTGGGCAGGGGTCCACAGGGTGCTGGCACCCATTGCGGGCTTGCCTGAACACCCATGTGTCACTGCAGGGCGAGCCGGCGCTGCTGGAGGGTGTGCTGCTGGGAGAACCCGTGAGTTACCCCCTTAACCTCGTCCCCTCTATTAACCTCATCCCCCTACCACCACCCCCTGCCTTCTGGGGGGCGAGCCAGCCCTGTGGCCTCCCCCTCCCCTAATGCTGCTCTCCCCAAGCAGGGCTCCAAGGGCGACCGAGGCTTGCCGGGCCCCAAGGGCGAGAAGGTGAGCGCTGCCCCGGGAGGCAGCAAGGAGGGTGCCATGAGGTCCCTGGGCTCCCTGGCTGCCTGGCCACAGCGTGGGGGGGGAACTGGCTGCAGCTGCTGCCCCTGTGCACCATCACATATCCCAGCTTTTTGCTTGTTTCACCCCTGCCAGGGGGAGCCAGGACGATTCGGGGAGCCAGGAGATCCTGGGGAAGATGTGAGTAGGAGGCGTATGGGGGGCCAGGGGGTGGATGCTGGGGGCAGTGGATGCTGCGAGGGAGTGGGGCCTGTACCCTTGTCACCTACCACCTAGCCCTTCCTCATGGCTTCATGTCTTCATAGGGAGCCAAGGGATCCTCTGGAGCCAAAGGGGAGAAGGTGTGTGTCCCCTGCCCCCAAAGACACTCCACAGCCCTGGGGGGCTGCCCCTGGTGGCATGGTGCCCTGGCACTGCTGTGCCCACCAGCCAGGGGATGTGCCACGTGCTCTCTGCCACCACACAGGGATCGCCAGGTGTTGGTGTGCAGGGGCCGCCAGGACAGGATGGGCCTCCAGGTTTGAAGGTAACCCCTGTCGCCACGTCACCCTGGCTCTCACCACATCCCCAATGCTGGGGTGCTGCCCTGCCTTGGCTGGATGAGGGAGAGGCACGCTCCTGAGGGGCTGTTTTCATAATTTTCATCCCTGCTCCAGGGTGACACCGGTTTGCCAGGACTACCAGGACCCCCAGGCTTAGCAGGCATTGCTGGGACACCGGGACAGCCAGGCCTGAGAGGGGACAATGGGCAGCCTGGCCTGCCGGGTCCCCCAGGAGAAAGGGTAGAAGCTACAGCCAGCACCTGGCCTCAGTGGTCCTGGTGACCCTGGACCCTTGGGCAGTGTCAGTGGGGTCCCTGCAAACCCCGCTGCCTCCCAGGCACAGTCCTTGCTCACTCACCGCTGTGTCCCTGCCCAGGGTTTGATCGGCTTTCCCGGGAGAGACGGCACCCCCGGGCCACCGGGACCCACGGGGCCCCCAGGGCCAGCAGTAAGTATGGGGCTCCAGTGCCGCAGCATCCCCAGGGGTACAGGCTCTGCCCTGGCTCCCCACCAGCTCGGGCAGGGTGACAGGGACTCACCCTGCACCCTGTGGCCCCTGGGGCTGGGGGTTGCTGGGGGGCTCTGGCATGGGGGCCGCTGTGGGAGCCCCAGAAATGCTTCGCAGGGCACCTGGCATCGCCTTCTGTGACTTGCTCACCCCGTCTTTTCTTTTAGGGCGTACAAGGGGCTTCTGGCCTGAAGGGTGACAAGGTAAGATAGGGCGCAGCCCTACAGCATGAGGGGTGTGGGGCTGCTCCTCTCGTGGGGTGTCCCTGCTTCAGCCACCCCACAGGGGATGCTGAGCCCACTCTGGATGGTGGCACACGGGAGCCTGCTCTGCATCAGGCACACAGAGAGGTGGTGGGGACTGTGGGGTGTCCCTGGCATGGGGGGGGACGTGGCACAGCTGGGAGGAGCAGTGGGCAGCAGGGACAAGGATGAGCTCTTGTCTTCCCCCTGGCAGGGTGCGCCGGGGGCCGGGCTGCCAGGAGCCAGAGGCGAGCGTGGAGACCCAGGGCCACGGGTAGGTACTGCCATGGCCCCTCTGTGTTCCCACCGCAGCCCCCCATGTCCCCGCCACCAGGGATGGGAATTCCCACGGTGTCAGCCTTGAGGGGATGGCGAGCCAGAACTGTGCCTGTCCCTGGGGTGGGGTGATGCTGGGGGTGCCCCCATCCTAGACTCCCTTCTCACATCCCTTTCTTCTCGCAGGGTGAAGACGGGCGCCCAGGACCAGAAGGGGATCGAGGGCCGGCGGTAAATACCCCACTCCCCAGGTGCACCCCTGTCCAGGACCCTCCCTGACCCCCTCCCCCCTTCTTCTCTCCTGCAGGGCTTGCCTGGGAACCGGGGGGAGCGTGGGGACAAGGTAAGGGACTCTAGGGGCTGGTGAGCTGGGGGTGAGCAAATGATGCATCCCCAGAGATCGGGGTCCACAGGGAGGTGCTGCCTGCTCCCCACCGTGCATCCTTGCAGCGTCTCACCATCTCTCTTTCCTCACAGGGTGACATTGGGGCCCCAGGGCCCAAAGGAGACAAGGTGAGTCCCAGGGCCAGGGGCAGCAGGAGGAAGAGGGCAGCAGTGCTGACCTCCCCGCTCACCCCCACCTCTCTTCTTTGGGTGTACAGGGCGATACTGTGGTGGTGGAGGGGCTCGCTGGAGCCCGAGGCAGCAAGGGGGAGCCGGTAAGAGCTGTCCCCATCCTTCCTGCCCTTCTCTGCATCGTCCCTCTTGTCCTGATGGGCAGGGACTCTCCTGTACATCCCCTCCCCAAGGCCCTGCCCGCCCTGCCCATGGTACATGGCAGCTCCCAGCCTTGTGCTGGGAAAGCTCCCAGCTTTCCTCACGTACCCCCTCTCCCGCCCGAGTGGCACAGGACAGCCTTCCCCCCACCTCTGCTTGCCAGAAGAGCTGGGGTGTGGGTCTTCTTGCCGCTGAGGGACCCTCCCTCACAGTGCATGTTGTCCCCTCTCCTTCAGCCACCTACAGACCCCTGTGTCCCTACCCCAGGGAGGTCTGTCCTCCCCACCCTGATGTGTATCTGAGCATCTCCTTGTCCGCTGACCCCTCCCTGCATTTCCCTCTTTGCAGGGAGAGCGTGGCCTGAAGGGCACAGAAGGGGACAAGGGGGACAAGGGGGAGCAAGGCATGCCCGGAGAGAAGGTACAGGGCTTGGGGGCTTGTGCGGGGCTGGGGGCTGCTGGGTTGGGAACTACAGAGGGCTGTTGACAGGGCAATGGACAGAGGGACCAGGGCATGATGGCATCCCTGTGCCACATGTGCTGGTGCTTCTGGGCACCCGGGCATGGTGCTTGGCGCCCCAGCAAGAGGAGCTGCTGCAATCAGCCTCGGAGGTCACCATGGCTGTGCTGTGGCCATGCCATGGCCAGAGCTCTTCCTCTTGCCCTGTGTTGATCTGGTTTTCTGCTTGCAGGGGGTGAGGGGCGAGAAAGGCGAGAAGGGCTCCACAGGCTTTCCTGGGGCACGTGGCCCTGGTGGGCAAAAAGTAAGGAGCTAGGCACCCCCAACTGCTTGGGGTGCTGGGGGGTGCTGGGGGCACCAGCCCCCTCGCCTTCCCTGAACGATGCCTTTGCCTTCCCCAGGGAGAGGTCGGAGCATCAGGAGAGCCTGGCGAGCCGGTGAGGAGCCACGTCTCGGTGCCGCTGCCACCCCGCTGCGGAGCAGGAGCAGACCCCTGTCATGCTGTGTGCTCTCTTGTAGGGCCAGCCTGGCCGTGATGGGATCCCCGGAGCCCGGGGGGAGAAGGGGGACATGGGACCCCTGGGCATGCGTGGCCCCAAGGTGGGTTGGCCCCTCTGTTCATTGGTGCTCTCCCAGCCGGGACCTGTGCTGGCTTGGTGTGGCTCTGTGACTCCCCTCCTTATCCTCGCAGGGTGATCGGGGCATGAAAGGCGCCTGTGGCCTTGATGGGGACAAGGGCGAGAAGGTGAGTGGGTGCCCGCGGGGTGCCACAGGAGCCTGGATGCTGCCTGGAGGCTGCGGCCCTTTGGATCCCCTCTGCCAGCCAGCAGGAGCAGGGACATGGCTGAGGTTGGACCTCAGCCCCGTGGCAGGGGCATGGGGTCCCCTCCTCTGCCTGCGGCTCTGGGGTGAGCATTGAGGGGGCACAGGACTGACCGCCCTGCCTCTCTCCTGCCTGCTGTAGGGAGAGCCGGGGATCCCGGGGCGCTCAGGGCTGCTAGGGAGGAAAGGCGAGCCGGTAAGCACCACGCTGACACTGGTGTGGGATGGGAATGCACGGCTGGTGGCTAACAGACATCTGCTTTGTCCCCCAGGGAGAGCTGGGTCTGTCGGGACCACCGGGCATCCCTGGGAAGGAGGGGCTCATGGGACCCAAGGTATGTCAGGACGGCACTGGGAAAAGCTCTGCTGGCACCTCAGCCCCCATGCTGCCTGTCCCCCACTGCCTGTCCCCCACTGCCTGCCCCTTCCTCTTCACAGGGCGACCGGGGCTTCGACGGGCAGCAGGGAGCCAAAGGAGACCAGGGGGAGAAAGGAGACCGGGTGAGCAGGCTGGAAAGGGACGGTCTACATTGCACCCCACTGCACCGGGCCAGGATCCATCCTTGGTCAGAAGCACATCAGAGCCTGATAGTCCCAGAAGAGCCATCTGGTGCTGCTCTAAATTGTGTCACTAAACTAAAAGTGGCAACAAATTCCCGCTCTTTACAAGAAGGCACTGGTTCTGGTACTTCAGGGGTGCCCAGCTGCAGGGTCAGAGGATGCCTGTGGCACCTGCTCTGGGGCTGGGGGCTCCGACTCCCCTGGCCTCACCCTTTGCTCTCCTGCAGGGTGCCCCGGGCATTATCGGTGGCCCTGGTCCCCGGGGTAGTGATGGTGCTCCTGGGCCGCCGGGGCCCCCAGGGAATGTCGGCCCACGAGGTCCTGAGGGCATGCAGGGCCAGAAGGTGAGTCCGCGCTGTGGGTGGCTGGTCCCCCTCGGTGCGTTGAGGAAGGGAGAGCCTTGTCACCGGAGTGGGTGAGGGGTTGGTGGTGTCAGGAGCCGTGTCCCAGCTCTGTCCCTGCCCTGTCAGCTCACTGCCTCTGGGGTCCTCCCTTGTGTTCCCTTGTCCAGGTGGTGGGAGCCTGGGGGGTTGGGAACGCTGCTTGTCCTGGGGCTGGGCTGGACCCATCCCCAACCGCATCCCTATCCCCATCCCTACCTGCACAGGCATCCCCAGGGTGTGGGGACTGGGAAAACAGCACATCCATGGCACTGGGGAGAGCAGAGAGGCTCCAGACCCACCAGCCAGATCCTGAGCATGTGTCCTTTGCAGGGAGAGAGAGGGCCCCCTGGACAGTCGGTGCCAGGGGCCCGTGGTGTGCCTGGCATCCCTGGTGAGAGAGGAGAGCAGGTGGGTGAGCGGGTGCCTGGCCCTGCCTAGGAGAGCCCCAGCCGGGGCCAGCCTCCCACCTCCCTTCTGCTTGTCCCTAGGGCAGTCCTGGCACCCAGGGGCTCCATGGGGAGAAGGGGGAGCCGGGCATGACGGTAAGGAGCCAGAAGGGAGCCGGCACAGGCTTCCAGCAGGTCACTGGGGTGGGAAGGGGTGCCGGATCCATCCCACTGCTGCCGATGGAGGGTCTTCCCCCACCTCTGGGCTCTGGGGCCTGGGAAAAGGGATTTTGCTCCTCTCTAACTGCACCGTCCCCCATTGCGGTGCCGGTCCTTTGCCCCTCTGTGTGCATGGCAGGAGGAGGAGATCCGTGCCTTCGTCAGGCAGGAGATGAGCCAGCACTGTGGTGAGCATCCCCCACCACTGCCCTGGGGCTGGGGGTCTGGCCCCCACTGCCCCTGACCCCCAGCCCTGTCTCTCCCACAGCCTGCGGCGGCCACTTCCCGCGGCGCCTGGATTCACGTGAGCACTCAGGTTGCGGCTCTCCCTTCCTACCCCTCTGCTTCTGCCCCCGCCCCGCATGTGTGGCACTGAAGGGGCCCAGCACCCAGGTGTGCTGCTGGTTTGGGGGACACTAGAGGTGTCTGGGACCCTCTGGGACCCCCTCAGTGAGGACCAGCATGAGTGGGACCATGCACAGGGAGAAAGGATGGTGTGTGGCAGAAGGGATGGTGCAGCAGGGATCCCCAGGGGCATCTGGCTTGGGATGGTGCCAATGGGATCTGGGTGCTGCCAGGGTCTGCCTATCGAGAAGGGACCATGGGTCCTGCACCCCATCCATGCTTGAGTGCCAGAGCCAGGGCAGGTGGGCTTGCAGTGGCCAGTACTGCTGAAGGGGAGGGTGGGGTGAGGGATGGAGGCAAGAGGTGGGCTGGGATGAGGTGGGTGCTTTCTCTCCAAGGAGGCTGGGGGGCTCGGGCCAGGAGCAGCCTCCACTCTGTCCAGGGAGGAGGAAGAAGCGTCCGCCAGGAGAGGGAGCATGGCCAAACAGGTGATGGAGAGCCTGGAGGACCTACAAGATCTGGCCCCATGGGCACTTGGGGCTCCCCATGCCCATCTTCATCCCCATCCCCACCCTGCTGGGCTCCCAGCAGTCACTGTCTCACTGAGCAGCAGCTCCTCCTATCTGTTCCTCCTCCGGGAGCCCCCAGCAGCCCTGGTCTGCAGTGCAGAGAGAGGATGGGGTATCCCCAGGTCCCCCATCCCCAGCCGTATGCTGCAGCAGTGCCAGGGCACTTTCCCCCTGGGAGGCTGGGGGAAGCACCCTGGGCCTCCTCGCCTCCCCCCTGATGCCGGTGCTGTGTCCTTTCCCCTCACAGGGCTCTTCCCCACACAGTCGTTCCTTGCTGGCGGCGCTCACGAAGTCCCTGTGCTCAAGTTGTCACACACTGAGGAAGAGGAGGGTGAGTGTCATCCCTGTGCTCTTAGTCCCCATCCCCCTTTACCCTGCTCCATGTGTGTGGCCAGTCACGTCCCTGCTTGCACCATCGGTGGCCATGCTGCCGGTTCCAGGGGGCTTTAATTAAAGAGGGAGGAGAGGGCAGCAAGGAGCGTGTGTGCGTGCAGGCACGTGCAGAGCAGGGGCCATGGCTGGGGGGAGCAGGACAGAGGGGGAAGCAAGGACTGCTCACGCCTGGCACTGTCTCCCAGGGCAAAACAGGGCGGTTATGCTTGACACAGATGACCTCGAGTATGAGAGCATGTATGGAGAGGAAGAGGACTATGATGAGGTCCTGGAGATGGACAGCTTGGAGCAGCCCTCAATGGATGGTGAGCTTGCCTGTGCCCACCTGGCACCGAGGATGGAGCTGGCAGGGGTGACTGTGGGGCTGCCTGAGCTTTGCTGGGGTGATGCCTCCACATCCTGCCTGGCAGCTGGTCCCCACCCCCTCTGGCTGGGGGGATCTGGGATTCGCAGCCCTCTCGCTGGCACCCAGCTGGGGTGTGCGTTCCCCATCACAGCACTGCGCCGCGCACACCTCATGCTCCTTCCCCCTCACAGAAGCTGTCCCTCTGGGCTGGTGGGACCTGCTGGCCCTGGCAGGTTTCCTGTGCTCCTGGTCATGAACCACAGGAGGGGATCCCAGAGCTCACAGGGGAGCAGGGAAGCCCCAGCAGCAGCAGTAGCATGTGGAGGATCCCTCTGGTACCCTTCCAAGGGACACTGTGGCCATCACATCCCCATGCCACCTCCTTCCCAGCTTTTGCTAGGAGCTGCTCCTTGGGGAGGGCTTGCCCAGAGCTGCGTCTCCTGCCCTCGCTCCCAGCACTTGGGCAGGGCATGGGAATGTCCCCTCCAGCCAAACCCTGCCCATGCTCAGTTGGGAACCATCCCTTGCCTTCCCCTTCTGGGGTTTCTCCTCCTCTGCCAAGTGGCTCTGGCTGCCTCCACCGCTGGTGTGCTGCCGGCTCCTGCCTACCCTCACCATTGCCATTTGCCCCCCACAGCTGAGCCCTGCAGCCTGCCGCTGGACGAGGGGGACTGCCAGCGCTATACACTGCGGTGGTACTACAACCAAAGAGTCACCGACTGCCGGCCCTTTGTCTACAGTGGCTGCCGGGGTAACCTCAACCGCTTCGACAGCAAGGAGGAGTGCGAGCTGCGCTGCAGGCAGCGTGCAGGGGCAGGTAGGCATGGCATGGCATGGCATGGCTGCTGGCACCAGCAGGTCCGGCAGCATCCCTACGTGGTGCCACAGGCTCGGCCAATGCAGAGCCAGGGGAACGATGCTGGTCCCCTGCTCAACTCTGACACCGCTTCGCTTCTCTCCGCAGATGCCCGTGGCGTTGCCAGCAGCACGGCGGGAGGGCAGCCAAAGGCATAGGTGTGGGCAGTGTCTCGGTAGGCAGGGCTGCCTGGTGGCAGGGCCCTGCTGCTGCCTCAGCCAGGGCTGGGCTGCCCGCGGTGGCGGGGGCCACGTGCCCACCGGCCCCCAGCAGGAACCTGGTGCTATTTCTAACGTGTCTTTTTGCTGCTCGTGGGTTTTCCCTTTCATATCAGTTTTATTGCCCATTAAGGTGAAATTTATATTAAATGGGAACACACCCCCCTTCTTCAAGGCTCTTAACCCCCTTTCCCACCTGGAAGTTTCCCGGGCTGTTCCCAGTTTGATTTTTAACTTATTTGCAGCCAATGAGATGGTGCTTGGCCCCGTGCCCCCTGTGTGGCAGCCCAGGAGCAGAGATGGGAATTGGCATGGTTGGGCTCCTCCCCTCCTCTCATCTAACATCCTCATCCCCTTCCCTGGACCCCCCACACCCCCAACTCCTCCCTGATCTCTGCTGGGGGAGGCTGCCTGCATCCGTGGGCCAGGCAGTGCCTCCCTGCACGGCATCCCTCACCACCCCCGGTCCCGTAACCAGCTCCATCTGAATAAATTTCACCTTAACCTCAAGTGAGGCCCAGTTCCCCTTTTGTGGCTGCCGTGGTTTGGCAAAGACCTGTGGGGAGGCCAGAGGCTTTCTCCATGTGCTACCTTCCAGCTTGCATGCCCGCCAGCAGCACATCTGTCTAATCCAGGGGGGCTCTCCTGCACCCCCCAGCCCAGTGGGGAAACCCTGAGGATGGTGCTATGTTAGAGGAGGTTCCTGCTCGCCTATGCTCGCTCTCAAAGGCTTCATGAAAGCGATGTTGGCTCCAGGGGTCTGCAGCTCCTGCCTCCCCCCACCTTGGGGCCTGGAGCAGGCTGCTGGGTGGGCTTTGTGGCACCCATACGTACCGCTGCTCTTTGTGTATATCTGTATACAGTGAATGTATATGTGTACCAATGATATTAAAGCTGCGCTCGCGGGGAGATGCCACACTTCTTGATGCATTGCCAAAGGTGCCCGTGGAGTTTGGGGCCAGCTCTTGAGCCAAGCATGCCCCCTGCCCACCCTAGCTGGAATGCCCTTCCCAGCTGCTGAATGCTGCACCAGCTGGGGGTCCTCACCCCCCCAGGGACCCCAGTGCTCCATCCCTGTGCCCGGTGTGTGCCCAGCTGACGCAAGCTAGGCCACGACCCTGTGGCCAGGCTGTGACGTGTCGACACGTGAGGCTGCAGCACTGCATGATGTGCTGGGTGAATCAGTGCCACTGGCTAATTTTGGCTGTTGGGTGTGAGTTCCTGGCCATCCCCTGGAGGAGGAACAGAGCTGGCATTGTTTCCTGCCCTTGCCACTGCTGGGGAGGCTGCCCTGGGTTAGGTCATCCTGCGGCCACGGGGGTGGGCAAGACCCCCAGCAGTCTGAGCCCCAGCCCCGGGTGCCCTGGCTGCTGACCCTGGCCAGCCCTCCAGGCTGAGCACCCACCAACTGATCTCATGCAGGTGCCTGCCTGGCCTGAAAGCCCTTGGGTGCTCCCACAGCCCCTAGGGGGGGAACTCTGGGGCAAAACCCTTCTGTGTGGGGCTCACCCCACACCAATGCCTATAGGCTGCTACTCACGGCAGAGGGACTGGGACAGTCTGGACTGGTGCAGCTGGGCTGCAAACCAGTGGCATCCCATTAGGACTGGTTGTAGGTGGGCTGCAAACCGGTGATGTCCTGGTTGAACTGGTGCAGCTGGCTGCAAACCAGTGGCCCAAGCAGCGTGCTGGGGTTGGCACAGTGGGGAGGCAACGTGTCTCCAGATATAACCCTCAGCTGGCCAGGGCCAGGGACTCCATCAGGACAACAGTGCCAACCAGCATTGGGAGATGTCCAAGAGCCTCGTGTGGCACAACACCTGCGGAGCTGGCACTCACTGCCATTGCCACAGATGCCAGCCGGTAGTGATAACGCATATGTGTTTTCTCCCTTCCTTAAGTGATTAACCAAAGCTGACAGGAGCAGGAAGGCTCAGTTAGATGGAGAAAAACCATCTTGCGAGTCAGATGTGAAATAATTATGCCTGAGCTGCCCCAAGTTCCAGGAATCCCCTCTAAATGCAGTTGATGGAGATGCGAGGGGTCACACACCCACCCATGGCCCAGGATGATTTCATCCGCTATTAGGCAAAATGTATTAATAACACTGTCGTGTGCCCCCCGCCCCCCCCCCCGCCCCGCATGTCACCGTCACCCCCTGTGTGGGTCGGAGGTGGAGCTGAGGGCAGGATAAGAGCCAGGGCTTGGCGGGGAGCAGGGCAAACCCCCAGTTCATGGTCTGCACACGCTGGGAGCATTGGCTGAACATCCAATCCAGGGGACGAGGACCTGCTGGAAATGGTGAGGCTGCAGCCTTTGGTGGTGCTTTTCAGGGGGCTTTTAGCTGTGGGTTGCAGGGGGTTGGATGCTTTTCATTACCTGCTTCCCAGTGAGTTAAACTGCCTCCAGCTGCCCAGTCCGGTACTTTCCAAAGGGTTCCACCCCGGAGATGGGTTGTAGGAGGTTGGATGCCTTTCACTGCTCTCCTTCCAGCTGGGCAAACCCCTCTGGGTGACTGATTCAGGGGAGAGGCAGCTATACAGCAGGATTTGTGAGGCACTGCCCCTGCCCCTGCTCTGACCCCCACCCCACTGCACAGCATCCTGACCCGTCACACTGTGGCACAGAACCCTGCATCCCCCGGGGCCCTCCCTGGGACCAGGGTGGGGGACAGGGTCAAGGAAGATGCTGAGGCTTAGCACAACTCAGCACACGTGGCCAGACTCATGCCCTTGTCACCTCATTGCCACCGACCCGCTGTGTATTTTAGGTCAATTGGCTCACATCAACTCCTGGTGGGTGGCTTTTGCTCCAGAGAGCCTGGTAGCCCCGTGAGGGGACAGCATCTGCTGGGGAAAGCGTGGGAGGAGGAAAGCCCCACAGTCCGCCTGGCCCCGAAACCCCAGGCACGTCACACTTCCCCAGCCAAAGGGCAGGTCCGGGCCAGGGAGCAGCGGCAGACCCCGGGCAGCCACCCCCCCAGGCAGGAATGTCCCTTCCCCTGGGTGGCAAAGGACTGGAGGGTGTAAAATGAAGGGGACAGCTGGCATCTGGCCAGGGGCTGCAGGAAAGGATGGGGATACCCAGCTGATTTGCTTCCCATGTCCCCTTCAGCCTCCCCAAAACTCCCCCCACCCCATGCAAAAAGATTAAAATCAGGGTGGAAAACTGAAGGCCAAAAGGGAGGCGAGCCCCCAGCACTGGGCATGGCCAGCTGGTGCAGGGAGCGGGGGGGCTCTGCATGTGGCACCCCGGCAGAGATGCATTCTGTCCAGGGGGCTGCAGGGCCATGACAGTGTGATGGGGGGTGTGATGCTCAGCACCAGCCATGTGGTCCCTGCAGGCACTCCCAGCCACGCTGCACTGCAGGATGCTGCTCACCTTCCTGGTGGTCCTTGGAGCCCCAGTGAGAGCCTGGAAGGGGCTGAGCAGCGAGCAGCTCCCACCAGGCCCCCGAGTGGGGGACGGAGACAAGCTGATGAAGCAGGAAGCCACTGGTGCTAAGGAGATGCTGCCAGGTGTCCCTGAGATGAGGAAGGGTGACCACGGCTCCGGGGAAGGGTCTCATCCGGACAAAGCCAACCTGCCACTGCTAGAGGCATCAGCAAGAAAAGCATTGCCCTGGCCGATGAGCCCAGCCACCAAGAGACCTGCTCCCAGGAAAAAGTCAAGAAAGCTGTCCCTGTCACTTGATGTCCCCACCCATGTATTGAAAATCCTGCTCGACCTGGCCAGAGAGAAGGAGCTGCAGGCCAAGGCGGCCGCCAACGCTGAGCTGATGGCCCGCCTCGGGCGCAGGAAATAAACCTCCCGGCTGGGGCATGGCTTCTGCCAGGGCTGGGGAGGGCAGCAGGGCTGCTGGGGCGCACGGGTGGAGGGCACGTGCCCGCAGGGGACCACAGACACAGCACCTCATCTCCCCGGTCCCGGTGCACGAGGCACAAGCAGCAGCCATAGAAGGGTTTGGTTTAATAACTGTCACCTCAGCATCACCAGAGAAGATACAGCTGGGTTTGCCTATGGCAGGGCCAGCACAGGAGCACAGCCAGGTCCCAGCCCCAGGCACCGCAGGGACCTGTGTCCTGCTTCGGTCCCTGCTCCCCTGCTGCTGGGATGTCTCCAAGGAGGCTGCATCCAGCTAGGCAGGTTTTCCTGTGCCGCCTCTCTTGGGGTGGCTGCAGCGTGCAAAATCCTCTGCAAAGCTCGGCTGAGCCTCAAAGCCAGGGTTGGTGAGCGTGCACAATAAAAAGTTGGCATCAAACATGACTGGTTGTGGTTTATACAGGTCCTGCATCCCTGTACACCCCCATTTTGTGTTCCCTCTCCCCAGAGCTGCAGCGGGGACACATCCTGGGCCAGGGCCAGCACTGGAACTCAGCAAATCCCAAAGAGGGGCTGTCAGCCCTTGTACTGGCAGCAAGGCCAGCCCCCGGCCCAGGGTGTCCTCAGCAGCTCCGGGCCAACGGGGACATCGCGCTGTGCCGTGTGGCTGCCGTCTTTGGCGGAGCTGGGAGATAAGAGCGGCGTGGAGCAGAGTGCAGCTGCCCCGTGCAAAGTACAGGGTGGTGCGAGCGAGGCAAAAGCCAGGGGCCACGTGCCGGAGGGGCTGCTGGAGCTGGTGGGGGACACGGCCATGCTCTTCGAGGAGTACCTGCTGCAGGGTGAGTGCAGCCCCTTCACCTTGGAGCGGACAGAAGCCATCGGGGTGACCCAACGCCCCGTGGGAGGGATGTATCTCAGTAGCCAGCAAAGGGATGCGCCAGCAGATGGGTGGGTTGGGTGAGGCAGCAGGGTGGGTAACTGGTCCTGCCCTGCCTGCCCCAGGGCTCAGGCTACGCCTGGGCAGCACCGGACCCCCAGGACACCCTGCTGCAGTGGTGGGGGCTGCAGGGCTGGGCCCCGGGGTTTGCGGGTGTAGAGTACAGGTGGGGTGCCAGTGGGGACACGGGGCACAGGAGCTGCCAGAGGCGGTGTCCCACAGCAGGGACACACACTCAGGTGAGAACTGCCTGTCCCCAGGAGGGGTTCTCCCCCAGAGCACTGAGCCCTTGCCAGGAACTCCCCCTTCCCACGTCCTGCCCCACTGCCCCATCTTCCCTCCCTGACTCCCAGTGTGCCCCTGCCTTGCTCCGGCCCCCTCTGGCCCCAGCATTCCCTGATCGCCCGGTGCCCGGCTCTGCCGCTCCCAGGGTATCCCCCTGCCCAGTGTGTCCCAGGGATCCCAGTGTCCCCTCCTGCTGTGTCTCCTGGACTGTGTCCCCCAGTACAAGTGTCTCCTGCCCCAGGCCTTGTGCCGTCCCCAGCTCCACTGCCCCAGCATTCCCAGTGCCCGTACTGCCCTAACACCAGTCCCCCCAGCCCCACTGCCAATACTGCGCCCGCGCCAGCCCCAGTGCCTCCAGTGCCCCCCAGCGCCGCTGCCCCCGTTGCTCTCCGGTGCAAGTGCCGCCCCCAACCCCAGTCCCCCCCAATGCCAGTGCCGCCCCCAGGCCCCGTGCTCCCCAGCCCCACTGTGAATACTGCCCCAAGCCCAACGCCCCCCCGTGCCGCCCAGCCTCACCGCCCCCGGCCCCACTCCTAGCCCCGCCACCCCCCCGCCAATCAGGCCCCGCCCTTCCCAATCGGTCCCGCCCTCTCCTCCTGTCAGTCACCGAGAGCCACGTCAGGGCGGGCGGGGCCGCGCCTGCGCAGTGCGGCGGGCGGCGGCGGCAGTGACAGGCTGGCAGGAAGGGGCGGGGGGCAGGAAGGGGCGGGCTGGCACCGGCACCGGCACCGGCACCGGGACTGGGACGGGGACGGGGACTGCCACGGGGCGGGGAGGGCCTCACCTAGGGGCCGCTTGGCAGCACCATGCTGAAGAAGTTCGACAAGAAGGACGAGGAGTCGGGTGAGGGGAGGCCGCGGGGCTCTGCGTGGGTGGGGGGCCCTCCCGTGGGGAAGGGGAGCTGTGGGGGGAGACCCCTCCCGTGGGGAAGGGGAGCTGTGGGGGGAGACCCCTCCCGTGGGGAAGGGGAGCTGTGGGGGGAGACCCCTCCCGTGGGGAAGGGGAGCTGTGGGGGGAGACCCCTCCCGTGGGGAAGGGGAGCTGTGGGGGGAGACCCCTCCCGTGGGGAAGGGGAGCTGTGGGGGGAGACCCCTCCCGTGGGGAAGGGGAGCTGTGGGGGGAGACCCCTCCCGTGGGGAAGGGGAGCTGTGGGGGGAGACCCCTCCCGTGGGGAAGGGGAGCTGTGGGGGGAGACCCCTCCCGTGGGGAAGGGGAGCTGTGGGGGAGACCCCTCCCGTGGGGAGGGGGGTTGTGGAGGGAGACCCCTCCTGTGGGTAAGGGGGGGGCAGCTGCGGGGGGAGACCCCTCCTGTGGGTAAGGGGGGGGCAGCTGCGGGGGAGGCCCCCGAGGGAGCCATGAGGGGACACTGGGTACCAGCTTTGCAGCCGGGGCTGGCTGGCGCGCACCGGGGTGCAGTGTGAAGCACTGTGGAAGCACTAGAGCAGCCTGCTGCTGTCCTCTCCCTGCTGCATCCAGGGGCTAAACCAGTTGTTTTGGCACAGCACACCGAGGTCGCCCGCTGCACCACCAGGTGTGGAGTCTGAGACTAAATATTGAGCATATTAGCCCTGTTCACATTTACCCAACTCTCAAACCAGGTGCTAAAGCAGGGTAGAATCCGATTTGTAGTTTCTGGTATTTTTTCTGGCACACGTGGTCTGCTGTTCCAACAAGATCACTTCCACTTTCAGTGGATCTGAAAGGCTGAGAGCACCTAAAAACCACCAAGTGACTGCTTGACCTTTCAAAACTTTAGGCCTGGGTAGTAAGGAAGAGGTAGATATTTTATGTGGTGTGGAATTGAGGCTAGCTATGATAGTGTTTGCTTTCATGGTTGTGCCTTGTGGTATCTTTTTCATCCTCCTGTGAAGCTTTCTGTGTGCCTTGTTCTGCGTAATGAATCGGTGTGTCCTGAAGTGAATTCATTCAGTGTAAATCTTAGTGGTTGCTCTGTGGACTGTGCTTGCTTTTGATTTTAATATGCATTAAATGCTTTGCCCTTCTTTCCCTTGTCCAAAGCCTCCAGTGACATCCTGATAAGCAGAGAATTTAGTGAGGCAACTGTTGGAGGGGAATTGCTCTTGGCTTTCATTTTTGGGGCTATTCTTCATTTGCACCTGCCACACACTTCAAGGTGTTGGCACTACTTATGGCCAAGGCTGGCAGGAGATGCACTTCCTTGTATTATGGTGCTGACTTGTTGACTTTGCTCATATTCAGAGCTCACAGTGTTTGTTCTTTCTGCCACTGCTGCTTGCGTGCTTCCCAGCATTTTTTCTTTGCTATTACATCTATTTCTCATCCTATTGCTTCTGTCTCAAATGAAGATTCCTAGCATTTACTGCACCTGCCTTTCTCCCGTGGATTGTGTATATGTCCAAAATGTATAGCTTGAGTGCTTGTTTTTCTTAGTATTGGGTGCAGTGCATCACCTCTGAATTTACAGGCCTTGTATACCCATCTTTTCCATGTAAAGGCCAACAGGATGGTCATCTTGTTAAGATAAGTGTGTCTGCTTAATTGGCTTCTGTGACTCTGATTTTCATGGGTGGTTTAGGTAGCCTTAGATGAGCTGCTTCCAGCAGCTCTCAGAAATGCACTTTGAGATGTTATTTTGGGCATAAAATTACGAGATCCTTGCTTGGTCAGTGACTGTTTTTCTGCAAATCAGTATGAATTGTTATTAGTCATCCAATACTAGGAGCCTTCTGAACACACAGCTTCTGTCTTCCCTGTGTCTTTCTCCTCCACTGATGGAAGAATGCTTTGAGACCAGACTGAGACGTCATGTACAATGTATTTCAAGCTCCTTAGTACTATGAAAGATGAAGCAGCAATGCTCCCTTATTCATAGCTGATTTAGGGATTGTAGTTTTGCTGGGCCATGGGAAATACTGTTTTACCGGGCAGGTTTTTTGGAACGTGTTCACATGCTCATACTAGGACTGGTTCATACTAGAGATGTTAATTTTGTTCTTTCCCCTTGTTTTCTTCTCTCCTCAACCCCACGTAAGAGTCTGTGTTTTTTCAGCCACCTGCTGCATTTACAAACTCCTGAGCCAGAGAAGGGCAGTTTATGAACCAGGAAGGAGGCAGAGTGCAGATGTGCTTGCCTTTAAGTGTAAGGGTTACCCTTGCAAAGGCTTCTGGCACCAGCATAGGATGCTTCAAGCCCAGGTCAGATCGGAGCTGGGCCCAGGAGCTGCGCTCTCTAGCAGATCAGGCTTGTTAAACATTGCAGCCATTTCCAGCTCTGTTCCGTTTTGTCCCAGGGCCAGATTGAACATAGGTACTAATTAAAGCCTGCTTATCAATAACTGGCAGCTTTTGAAAAGCTGCAGCTCACAAATGCTTAGGAGGCGAGCTAATAGAGACCGTGCAGTATGATACTGCTTTTCCCTCTGATTATTTCATCCTTAATTGGTGAGGGGTTTAATTATTTAATATAATTTATTCTGTTAAGTGGAACAATGAAAGTTACTCTGTGTCCAGACTCTCTAGTCTGCTGTCTTGTTCTATTAATTAGTGATAGAGCCAAAAATACTTTACTGGTGGATTCCTGATTGGTTTATAAGGGAGGGATAAAGCACTCCTGACTCAACAGTCTGGCAAGCGATACTTCTTTTTGTCTGAGCTTTTGTTTCTAGGCCTGTCTTATTGATGCTCTAACTGTCAGCAAGCCTCCAGCCCAGGGGCTAGAAATAGGTCTTTGGGGATAACAGTGGAGCACAGTTACTTTACAGCTAATCAGTCTACCTCGGCTTATGGCTAGTTACTTCTGGAGGGGATGGCAAACTGAAGAATATTGTGTCTGCTCTTCCCTAACTGCTATGAAGACATCCAATTAATATTACTTAAAAGAGGGAGCTCTGGTTGCTTGGTGTTCATGAAAAAAGTTAGCCCAAAATGCTCAGTCTGTTTTTGAAGCATGGGCCTAGTTAGAAAGTCGCTTTCTCGTAGCACTATTCCTGGAAAGACTTTTCTTTCTTTTGCAGGTGGGGGGTTCCAACCCATTCCACACCTGAGAAGAGTGCAGTCTTGCAAGAGGTAAATGCTCAGATGATCTCCTTTTGTGTACCCCTTTCTGGATAGTCTCTCCCTTTCTTGAGTAGGTCACTGAAGAAATTCAGCAAGGAAGTGGGGGTTTATTAAAGTCTGTCTAGCTCTGAAAAAATGGGTAACACTCCCATTGGTTCTTATTTTATTGTTGGAGGGAGGAAGGAAGGAGGTTGAAATGGTCTCTGTGACAAATTAGAGACTGTGAATATAAATAGGAATAAAATGAATAAAATTACCTGGGAAAGCTCACCCTCAAACGAGAAAGTTGGAAAATGGGCCTTGAACACCCCAAATGTCCTGTAGATGACAAAGTTAATGGGTAGGGTGTCAGTAGTTATTGAATAGTCTGAATTCGCTCTGAAAAACTGCCTTTCTGTTCAACAGCAGGTAAACTCAATCCCCAGACGGTGTTGTTTCAGTGTTACCTGTTTGCTTGCAACGTTGTGAATGGTGTTGACTCCCCTTAGCCTTGCAAGAGCTTTCATACATCTGTCAGAAGAGTAGTGTTTTAGCTAGCATACAATCCAGACTTGTGTGGGTGAAAGTGTGATGAGGATTTGGCCTTTAAACCTTAATTGCACTTGGATTTGTGATCCCAGACTGTAGAACCAGCTGTTTAAAAAGGATTCCATGTTTAACAGGAATTAAGGGGTAATCTGATCCAAAGTCATTAAGAACCTTGCCATACCTTGCTCACAATGTGGTGTTTGTATTGGTGGCCAAGACCAGACAGGACAGTGTTTGTGAGGAGGTGTTGGTGTCAGCATCCTTATCTGTGCTTTGTTTCCAGGCTCGGGTGTTTAATGAGACTCCCATAAATCCACGAAAATGTGCTCACATCCTCACCAAGATCCTGTATCTCATAAACCAGGTAAGGGAGAGAAAACTTACACCTATACAGAGACACGTGCAGCAGGTCCAAAGCTGGTGGTGATAATTGATATTTCCTTCCTTCCTTTCCAAACATCTTCTAGGGGGAGCACCTTGGTGTCATGGAAGCTACCGAATCCTTCTTTGCTATGACCAAACTCTTTCAGTCCAATGATGTAAGTCTGCTTGTTGTTTTCTGCTGTATTTATCTAGTGGGACAAGCTGTCAATGGGACAAGCTTGACAAATGTCAAGCTTGAGGCATGCATTTTTATACAGTCAGCTTTTCTGTCCTGCCTGGAGCTACCTGATCTGAGTGGGAAGAGTAGGCTGAAAGTTTAGAAACAGAGATCAGCTTCCTAGCCCTTCCCAGACCTTGTAGCAGCTTAACTGAAGCAACCTCTGATTTTGAGACAGATTCCTCCTTCTGAATTGCTCTTTGCCTCTTGAGACTGTGCTAGGCACAGATCAAGCATATAATCAGCTAGAATATACTATGCTTTGTGTCTGGCTTTAAAAGATCCTGCTTCCTGCTGAGAGTCAATAACTGTGTGTCCTGGAGGAGTTCAGGAATTAGTACCTACCCACAGCAGTAATACCATCGCTAGTTGTCCCCTAAACCACAGGGCATTACAATCATGAGACCAGTGTAGAGATTCCGAGACTCAGGAGTATAAATTGCTTGCTTTCTTGCTTTTGAAGCAACAGGGTGCCTTCAGCTAACGATTTCAAGCTTTTCTCCTTGTTCAAGTGACAAGTGAAAGATGAAACTAGATCCACGTAAATCTGGTATCTCTGCGGCTTCACTCTAAGATTGACGGATATAGAAGAGGAAGAGGCATATTGTTAATCAACATGGGTTTTGTACATCTTTTACGCTAAGGCACTGGGGCCCTCTGAAGGTGTCAGGTTCTTGATCTTCACAATAAAATCATAGAAGCAGGGAAAACTGAGATCTCTTCCTATCCTCTCAGCTGATATCTGTCTTCCCTCTTTCCTTGTCAGCCAACTCTTCGTAGGATGTGTTACCTGACTATCAAAGAGATGTCTTCTATTGCAGAAGATGTAATCATTGTTACTAGCAGGTCAGTCACTTCAATTTTCTTTACTGTTATATTCATGTGTCCTCCAGAAGGGCTTGTTCAACCTCTTGAAGATAGTTGTAGTCCTTAAGTAGGGTGAGGATAGGGAATGTCCTTGGTGAGGAAAAGATTTTCCTTTAAAAGAGGCCATTAGAATACAGACATTGAACTCCTAGTGAAGTATGTGAAATGCGCTGTGTCCCTATATCCCATGCTCGTGGCTGTTTGGGTTGTCCCTTTTGGTTATGTGATATGGCAGCACTGCTGATCTTTTGCCCTTTTGCAAAAGACTGGTTCATTAACTCCTACTTTCCTGTCTGAATGCCTTGAAGAATTTCGAAGACTTCTGGCATTAATTCCCAAGGCTTTCAACAGGTAGACAAGGCTTTACTGCTCCTGTAGCAGCACAGGATGCAACTTCACCAGGGAACAGAATTCCCTCTGTGAGTCATTCCTGAATTTCTGATCATCCCACTAAAAGGCTGGTGGGGGGAGACAGGAGCCTGAGGGTATAGGGTGTGCTGAGGGCCAAGGCCATGCAGCAGACAGAAGACAGTCCCAAGTGCTGCAATGTGATGAACTCCCATCCACTCATAGATGGTCTTGCACTGACCAGGACCCTGGGGAAAGGGCAGGAATGAGCATTCACTAAGGAAGGCAGATGCCTTAGCGGGGTACATGTGTGTGCTCCGGTCTTGATTGGTGATCAGGAGCCCATACAGGGCTTGGAACCTGAGTACTGATCTTTTCCTCCTGCCTTCCCATCCTGGTGGGACTTTCCTGACACCTGCAGTTGCCTGCTTGGCATTCAGCTGTGGTGCTGGCTGCCTGCTGCTCTGTGTGCACTGCGTGTACCTGAGAGCTGCTGGCTCAGCAGTGCAGTACTGAGAGCTTCCTGTTTTCAACCAGCTTAACCAAAGACATGACTGGGAAGGATGACAATTACCGAGGCCCTGCTGTGAGAGCGCTCTGTCAAATCACTGATGTAAGTGCTGCTTTTCCCTTGGGGCAGCCCTAAGCCCTTCATCTTTCCCTACTTCACTCCATCCCACCTTCCACTCTGCTTTTCATGCCTTGCATCTCCCTTTTCACACTCCTGACAGCTTTTCTGTGTCAGCTGTTGTTTCCCTCTCCCTGCAGAGTACCATGTTGCAGGCCATTGAGCGTTACATGAAGCAGGCAATTGTTGACAAAGTGCCAAGTGTATCCAGCTCTGCTCTGGTGTCCTCCTTGGTACGTACTCCCTGCAGGGTGGGCCTGAGGGACAGTAAAGCTGGGAAGCAGTTATCTGTGGTGGGACTGAACAGTTTCAGGGTTTCATTGTTGCTGTTCTTTGTGAACTGAGGGACTAGTACTGAGTTCGTGGGCGATGATCGACCTCTTGAGGCCGCAGCCGTCACGGGCAGGTCTCTGCATGCTCTTCAGTACGTTGCTGCCACCAGCACCCTTGCGGGGAAGGCTCATTGCTTCTTAATATGAGCCGTGATTCCCAAAGCTTCCTCCGTCCTTTTCTTATGGGTCGTCTGTGGCTTGATCTCCCCACAGCACCTGCTGAAGACCAGTTATGATGTGGTAAAACGCTGGGTGAACGAGGCTCAGGAGGCAGCTTCCAGTGACAATATCATGGTGCAGGTAGGAAACCCGCTGCTGACACAGGGAACAGCAAGCAGCAGCTGGGAGTGGAGAAAAATGCTAGAGCTCAGCCAGCCACCTCTGGGCAACAGAGGGCATAACAGTGGAAAGAGCACTCCATGGGTTTGTGACGATCTCTTTCCCTGCGCAGTATCATGCTCTGGGCTTGCTTTACCATGTGCGGAAGAATGACCGCCTGGCAGTCAACAAGATGCTCAGCAAGTTCACGCGCCACGGCCTCAAGTCACCATTTGCCTACTGCATGATGATTCGAGTAGCCAGCAAGCTGCTGGAGGAAGAGGCTGGCAGGTGAGACATCTCCTTTGCCCTGCTGGAAGAATTTCCTCAGGTTCTGCTTCCATTTCCTCTTGCAGACTCACTTACCGTCTCATGAGGGCAATTATTTCTGTCTTTGAAGAGCAGCATGCAGCTTCTACCCTCTTACTGTTGGGTGAAAGCAGCAGAGAAAATAGAGGATGCTTTCATGTTTTTTACGAGCTGGCTTCTATGAGTTGTGTGCTTGCACACTGAATACTTTCTGGTTTCTCTGGACTGTTTTGCATAGGTGTTCTTTACTGAGATATTCTACTTCATTTTCTCTGTCTTCTGTAATTCTTTGGCTACCCTGTATGCAGCGTGGCTTCCTAGTGGATAAGATTTCTGGTGTGTACAGTAAACTCTTGATGTGTGAGGTCTAAGGGAGATTCTCTTTAGCCTGTAAGGCAGAGGGAGTCTTCTCAGAAGGTAGCCTGACTTCTAGCCCCTGCATGCTGGAAGTACAGTATCATGACCACTGCATAATCTGGGGACAGTGGATTTATGGCCACTTTTACCTTTCCAAGGGCTATGGGACCTGCCCATTTCTGCTGTCGGATTCTTAATGTTGTTAGCACCCTTGTTTTAATTCATTCTTGTGGGGTTTTTTGTCCCTTAGCCATGATAGCCCCCTGTTTGACTTCATCGAGAGCTGCCTAAGAAACAAGCACGAGATGGTGGTCTATGAAGCAGCATCTGCCATCGTTAACCTGCCCAACTGCACTGCCAAAGAGCTGGCTCCAGCTGTCTCAGGTAAATGTGGAGCTCACAGCAATGGCGAGGGAATTATGGACCTGCAGTGGTAACATCTCCTGATGACCCCAAGAAACAGGACCTTGTGTAGTTTCAGGCTTGTAGTACTGCCATACCGTTTTTTGCTTTATGCTGATGCTGAGAGCCTGTGATATGTGTGAGTAGCTTTTCTCCTGTAAAGGTTTTTGCCTGGTGTGTTCAAGTGTGGGTTACTGGAGGGGTCTCTTTTTTTTTTTTTCTTTCTTTCTTTCCCTCCTCTCTCCTGGGAAACAAAGCTTGAGTTCTAACTGATAAATCTTCCTGCTTTAGAGTGAGTGTACCTGTGCAAAAAGCCAAGGTATTGGGGTCCTGCCTTCCCAGCTCAGTCCAGTCCAAAGGTTCTTCTGAGCTGGGACTGTTGTCAGGTAGGGAGGCTGTGTGTCACCTCTTTGCACGGAGAGAGGGCCCTTCATGGGCCAGCCCTGGGAAAGGAACAGAGTTTGCATAGAAATGGAGAACAGCAGTTCAAATTGACTTAGTAGAAAAGATGACAAGGTGATGAAATCGGCTTTGAAGAAGAGTGAAGGATAGCAGCACCATGGAAGAAGAGGGAGGTGGGTAAGAGCTCTTTGTCAGCAGGGGTGTCTGGCAAAGGAGAATACAGGGAGGGAGGGAGGAATCTGGTAAATTCACAGTTGTTTTTTAAGCATTCTTCTAGTTACCTTGTGCTTGCAGCTGTCTCTTCATTTAAGCTCTTGCTTTAGGTATGAAACACTTCTCAATAATAGATTGCCTAAACGTCTGCCTTTGTTGTTTTCCCTCCTTGCAGTTTTGCAGCTGTTCTGCAGCTCCCCAAAAGCAGCGCTGAGATACGCAGCTGTCCGTACCCTCAACAAGGTAGGAGCCAGCCTCTTGGGAGCTGTAATAGTTTCTCATGTGCAGGGAGGTGCAGACTTCAGAAGAGAAAGGGGGGCAGATTATGTGATGATTTTCTGTGAATAACCTCTACCGTGAGCTACAGCTTTACATTTCATTGGTGTCTGAGTGCAATAAAACCTCAAAGAACACTTTAAGAAGGAAAAAAGAACACCTAAAGCAATCATTTTCACAGGTCTCTGTAAGTGTGTCACTGGTCTTATGTGTTAACTACTTTCCCTTTTGAGCTTCCCATGGTGAAGGAGCTCCTTGTAAAACAGGGATCAAACCTTGATGCTGCTTCTTGCCTGTTCCGTGGCAATCTTTGCTCCAGCTTTTCCTTTGACCTTGTAAACTCTAAAAAAAGAAAAAGACAGGATGGCAGTGTCTGGTAACTGCTGTGCTTCCACCCACAAAGCTGTTCTGCAGAACTAGGCTTGCTGAGTTTTTATTGGGAGTTCATAGCTTTCTTTTCTTAATATAAAGAGGAGAATGAGAGAGTTAAAAGTAGTAAAAGATCGTTTATTACTACTGCTTCTCTTCCAGCAAGAGATGCAATTCTGCAGGAAGAAACAGCTTGTTACTTCAACCTCAGATTAGTTGTTTGTCTGAGATGACCTACATGTACAATCATTTATTTTTACAGGAGGGAGTGAGAGCTTACAAGACTTGAGTGAGTTTTGCCAGCTGGACTTTCTGCATCTATTGAGTGATTTCTGCTCTTCCTTCTCTGCTCTAGGTGGCCATGAAGCACCCATCTGCTGTGACTGCCTGTAATCTAGACCTGGAGAACCTTGTGACAGACTCGAACCGCAGCATAGCCACCCTGGCCATCACCACACTGCTGAAAACTGGCAGTGAGAGCAGCATTGACCGGCTCATGAAGCAGATCTCCTCTTTCATGTCCGAAATCTCAGATGAGTTCAAAGTAAGGAAGTGGGAGGAGGAGGGACATGCAGGTTCCTGAAGAAAGCCCTTGGCCTTTGTCCATGTTTGTGTGTGCAGTCTGAAACTTGCATGGAGCTGTTCCCAGGAGCTGGGCTGCAGAATATTTTCGGGGAAGAGAAAGAATCTGAGGCTGTTGGCCTAAGCCATGCCTTGGTTGTACAGCACTCAGCTCCAAAGTCACATGCTCTCTTCTGGGAAGACACCCTTTGAGAATTAAATCTTTTTCTTCTTCCCAGTTGGTGTGGGCTTTTGCTAGGGGCTGGCCCAGTGCATGAAGAGCAGTCTCCCCCAGTTTCTAGGATTGTACCTCCTGGAACTGTGGTTTTTTGGATAAGTAAAGGCAAAACTGTAGTTTCCAGGCTAGGGACCAGCACAAAATTAACACAAGTCAGCCTTCCCCCCCCGGCCTGGTGACACTGAATCCTTTTTTCACCTGCCCCCCTTTTCCTCCAGGTTGTAGTGGTGCAGGCTATCAATGCACTGTGTCAGAAATACCCTCGCAAACATGCTGTCCTCATGAACTTTCTCTTCACTATGCTTCGGGAAGAGGTAAGTTTGCAGGACAACGACTTTTTGTTCCATGTTTATATGCATGAACTGCAGGACTGCATGGTGACCCCTGTGAGAGTCAAGCTTTTACTGATAGTGCTGTGCAGTAGGAGCCTCTCTCTAAAAGGCTTGCAGTCTGACTGGCAGAAATGGCCAGCTGGGCACAACAGTTATACGCATACTGCCAGGCATATTTTTAATGTGGTTTTCATTCTTTTATTTTTCTGGGGGTTTATTAACTCTCAAAGCAAATGCAGGCAGCAGCAGATCTATTGGCATTCCATGTGTGTTTCACATTTGAACCAGCTTTCTTTTATACTTTGACAGCAAATTCCAAGAAGTTTTGTCTTGTACACAAAGATTCTATAGCAACCTATTTATTGATGACACAGGACCACTTTTGTTCTGTTCTCTGTGGTGTGGTGATGAAGGCATCACGAGTACCTATAATCATTCCCTGCGTTCAGTCAGACATAAATTGCAGAAAGACAGCTTCACAGAGGTTTGCTGAGGCTGTTTCTAAATGAGCTAACATGCCTGCAACACAGCTGGCCCCACTGCTTGCTCTGACATCACTTTCTGCCAATTACAGCCTCTCATTTGGGAACAAACCAGAGCATCTCATTTTGCTCCTGTGAAAAATGGACTATTCTCCTTTCCCAGATTTTCTGTGGGTGGATGGTATCATTTTGAATGGGGTTTTGTAGTTCAAACCATTTTGTTCTAAAGCTTTTTTTTAACCAAAAGTAGCTCCAGAAGGATCCCCCCAAATACCCAGCACTGCACATGTAATTGGCAGAGGATAGTGTGCAATTTAATCCCCTGGTGTGTATTGAGGACACTAGGAAATAGTGTCTGAAGATAACCAAGCATCAACAGCATGTCAGGTTATGGGGTGTGCCTGGGAAGATACTGATTGCCTGTCTTCCCACACTAATGGGCCTATTTGCTGGGTCCTGCTGTGGCAAATATGATCCTTAATATATTTCTCTTGTGATTCATCCTCAGATGTCTGGTGCTAAAGGGGAGAGGGTTGGGCTTTTTCTCCTCCCATATGGCTGTTTTTATGCACTAATTCTAGTAGCAGAGGATTTTGAAGGAGATGTAAACCCTTCAGGCGGATGCATTCTTTTACCCTCTTTAGGACTTGTTTTTTCCTTCACTGCGGCCATTCTGAAGGGAGTTGGCAAGAGAGCTTGACTGTTAGCTGGCCCTTTGGGTGTAAAGAGGGTCAAAAGTGGGGACAGCATTACTGCCTTTCTCCTTTCAAACACAGATTAAGAGCGCTGAGTGTGAGTGACCTTTTTGAAGAAAAGTCTTTCCTGTCTGGCTAGTTCAGAGTCTCTAAAATACTTTGAGATTGCCAGCTGAGCAGTTCCCTTTTGCTCCTTAGGGTGGCTTTGAATACAAGCGAGCTATCGTGGACTGCATCATCAGCATCATTGAGGAGAACTCGGAGAGCAAAGAGACAGGCCTGTCTCATCTCTGCGAATTCATTGAGGACTGCGAGTTCACCGTGCTGGCCACTCGTATCCTCCACCTCTTGGGGCAGGAAGGGCCCAAAACCAACAACCCCTCCAAATACATTCGTTTCATCTATAACAGGGTTGTCCTAGAGCATGAAGAAGTCCGGGCAGGTAAGAGACAGACCTGGAAAGCTGTCTACCCTATGGCAGATCTCCAAGGAAATAGTGTATGAACACCTTTGCTTTTGTGATTCGCCCTTGTTCTGAGCAGATCTTTTTACACAGCAAAGATCCTGCAGTAGTATTGATGGAAGAGGTAGCCTGCAGCTGAGAAACGGGGAGGGAGATGCAACAACTAAAACTAGACAGAGGAGCTTTGCAGGCACTTTGCTGTAATACATCTGCCTCTCTCTAGTCACAGTAATGCTTTACTAGTGCTAGCATCTCTCACGTGGCATTTCATCAAGGCCAGGAAATGGAGGAAACTTCAACTGATTTCTTTGCTTTCTAATTCTGTTTTCATGACTTGTACTACAGGTGCTGTAAGCGCCCTGGCCAAGTTTGGAGCCCAGAATGAGGAGATGTTACCTAGTATCTTGGTGTTACTGAAAAGGTGGGTTGTACCTCAGAGGTTTTCAACATCCTGGGTGAAAAACCCTGTTTGCTTGAGAGCTTGTTAGCATCCCCATGCATGTCTAGTCTTTTCCAGCTGTGGACCTGAAAAGGTACAGTGGGTACCTGGGATCCTGTGATGGGATCGCCACTGGATTCAGCACCACAAAGTGGACAGAATCCAAGTGTGGCAGATGATTGCTTTTCTAAACCAATTACTAGTAGACTGCTGGTTGTCTCCTATTGGCATGTTCTTTCTGGCCCCGTAAGGTGTCTTAGTCACCTGGATGCATTTGCATGGACTCTGCTGCCTTGCACTGAAGAAAGTTTTCTGCTTTTTCCTCTCAGGTGTGTGATGGATGACGACAACGAAGTGAGAGACAGAGCCACCTTCTACCTGAATGTTCTGGAGCAGAAGCAGAAAGCCCTCAATGCTGGCTACATCCTGAATGGTAATGCAGGAAGTCCTCAAAACAAGTCTCATCTCTTTCCTGGTTTAACGAGTGACAAAGAGCTGGTATTATCTGTGGTTTCAGTGACTTGTCCCTTCTGTCCCCAGGTTTGACGGTGTCTATCCCTGGCCTGGAGAGGGCTCTGCATCAGTACACCCTGGAGCCCTCCGAGAAACCCTTTGACTTGAAATCTGTTCCTTTGGCAACAGCTCCTATCATCGAGCAAAGAGCAGGTGAGGAACAGTCCCCTAAATGCTGGTCAAAACTGCTAGTAATTCCCTTGCAGCTCAGCCCTCAGACAGCAGACTACACTGGGGTTGCTGGGAATTGCTGAGCTCCATCCTGTTTGAATTTTGTGGGATTACATCTTCTGCAAAGACTAAGGCCAGCAAATCTGGTTGCTCCCACATTAGTGTTTCAGTTTAGTACAACTGCTAATAGTAGTAATAGTTGGTAATCCTCACTGGAGCTGCTGCAGTTGCAAAGGTTTTAGGAAACTAAATATGGGTGTCTAGTCCATAGCAAGATGAGAAACGAGCTTTCCTCATTTCCTCCCTTAGACAAATTCCTCTCCAGACATCAATCTGTTTTCTTATTTAGTTACTACTTACTCTTCACCTTCAAATCTTTTGTTGGGTTTGTGGTGTGAGTGTGTTTTCTTTCTGTTTTGCAGAAAATGCTCCTGTTGCTGTAGTCAAACAGCCAGAGAAGGTGGCAGCGACACGGCAAGAAATATTCCAAGGTGAACTGATACAAGGCCTCTCCTATGCCTGTGTGTGAGAACAACATAGCAACTTCTTGCTGAGCCTGCCTTAGCCCCTCTGGCTTTTTCCCACCTGCTTTCATAAAGTGACATGGGCTCCCTCCCAACTTTAAGTCAACTGTTCGCTCCAGGGAGGGTGGGCAGGCATGCCTGCAGTCCTGTTCTTTCTGTATCGCGATAGATCTGGACACAGCATGACTCTGCCTTTAATTTTGAAAGTCCCTATTGAATCCTTATGGATTTTTGATGGACAGTTCCATACTGCAGCAGCTTCTGGCAGCTTAAATGAGGGCTCTGAAACTGCTAACACGTTCCTGTGAGGTGGGGAAGGCAATGGTTTCTGTGTCCTCTGTTTCAGAGCAACTGGGGGCAATCCCAGAGTTTCGGGGACTGGGCCCGCTCTTCAAGTCTTCCCCAGAGCCTGTTGCCCTGACGGAGCTGGAGACAGAGTACGTGGTTCGTTGCACCAAGCACACCTTTGTCAGCCACATGGTGTTCCAGGTGGGTAACTGTGGCATGTGGTGCTGAAAGATGATTGGAAAATAAGCTCCTGACCAGTTAAAAGCTCCACTGGGAAGAAGCTCGGGGATATCTGTGTGCAGAGCACGTCACTGCAATGAGGAGTCCTTAGTTTCTCACCCAGGGCAGCAGAGCCCCAGAAAAAATTAATTAGGGAGCCTGTGTGTGTGGCTGAATGGTGCTTACACGTAGTCCAAATAAAACGAGCAAGCACTAGATGGGGCTGTTCTCACTGAGCAGCTGGCAGGATGAGCTGTGTTCTTTCCTCACGGTCCCCAGGCTTGTGGTTTGGGCATAAAAGAGTGAAGTTTACTGAAACACTGAAGAGGGTACCCAGGAAAGGGACGTAGTGGGGGAGAACTCTTCATCCCCTACATCTTGTTTTAGCTTGTGTAGTACACATGCTTTTTTCTGTATGTCTTGGCCTTGGCTGTACTGCCCTGCTGCTACATGTGAGATACTAGGATTGGTGTGCCAGCATCTTTGGTCCTCGGGGAGTTCAAGGCACAATGAGTCTTACAATAGCTTGTCAACAGCCGTGTTTTGTCATTAGCCAGCTCCTTCCTCAAAAGCTCAGAACTGCATACGCAGTCCTCATAGGGGCTGATCTTTGTTTCTGTTGTCCATCTACCAGATATAATTGTGTGAGGTTAAGTGACTTGTGATTGCAGCTGGAGCAAAGTCTGATCAGCAAGTTTAGACTTGCTGAAACAAGCTTGCTGAAACTTGCAAAGGATCATCTTCCCATCTGCTGTGGGGCACTGTTCCCTATAGCGTCAAGTGAAGTGTAGGCAGCACAGTACTCAATTTCCATACAGCAAAGAGTTAACCTGGAAATTACCATCCAGGGAGAAAGGACAAAGTACAGTTAGAGGAAAAATTTCCATACTAACTGGTGACCTGAAACAGGCAGAAGCTGACACATCCCTGCCCTCGCTGAATTTGTGCTTCTGCCTGGGTTGCAGTAGGCAGGCCTCGGGTAGTTGTGTGCTCGTTCATTGTAAGTGTTGTTTCCTTTAAAAACCAAACAAACCAACCAAAACAGTTTGCTGGAGCACTGGAGTCCCCTGCAGGGTTTTAGTTTCTCCCCTAAAGCATTTAAATGAGTAGGTTTTAGTCACAGTTGCTCTGTGAGTAACCTGGAACAGACAAGCCCTATGACTAGCCAGCTGATAGCAGGGTGCCCTGCTGAAACACAAAGACTAGGGGTTCGTAAGTTGACACCACACTCCCGCTCTGCCTAAAGTGAGTCTGCTATTAGATCTATAGTGAGCAGCTTCAAGCTGTTGCTGCTTTCTGCTTCCCTGTTCAGTTTGACTGCACAAACACCCTGAATGATCAGATCCTGGAGAATGTCACGGTGCAGATGGAGCCAACAGAGGGATATGAGGTCATTGGCTACGTACCTGCCAAAACCCTGGTGTACAACCAGCCGGGTACCTGCTACACGCTGGTGGCACTGTCTGAAGAGGATCCAACAGCAGGTAAACAGTTTGCCCTCTGTGTTTTCCTGACATTCTCCAAATTAAGCGTACTGTATTGCTCACCCCCACAGATTCTACCTTGCATCCTAGCCAGATATTTATAGCTGTGTGTGGGTGCAGCCGTGAGTGATGCTGAGCATGACTTCTCTCTGCTGTTCGGGGGATGTCAGGTGTCCCTTCTCCTCTCCCCGTTCCCTTGTGCTATAGCATTGACGAGTCAGGCAATGAGAGCTGGCAGATAAGTATTCAGCACTCTGCTGAGTTATCTTCCATGCACCCTGGCATGTCCTTTAGCATGTCGGTTCTTTGTGTTAGTATGTGAGGAGCTGGTACTTTTGTAAAGTGCTGTGAGTGCCCAGCTGCTTTGAGTAGCAAATGCATATTTCAGAGAAACTGCTAGAATTTCAGGGATGTCTGTTTGAACTGAACATCCCCTCATTTGTCACTGTCCAGAACATGAACCGGGCCTTACCTGTGCTTTGGTTTCCCTCGTTTGTGTTCTGGGACTGTGCGCCTGTGGGTGTTGCTGCTGTTCACCCAGCAGTGCCCATCTTCTTAGGGGTGAGTCATCACTTCCTCTCCCAGCCGAGTGGTATTAATCAGCTGCTGTGTTGCAGTGCAGGGTGGTTTCATGTCAGAGGCACACGAACCGATCCCTAGATAAGGATCTTGCCTCTTTACAAGGCACTGGTGGGCCACGTTTAGTTAGTATTCCCAACACAACTTGAGGTTCATCAGTAATAGCATTTAATCTGAGGATTATGGTCTGGTACAACCATCATGAGCCTATCTTTATCACTGTTTGCTAGCCTTAATATTAAAAATAAATACCTTGTCCTTGAGAGACAGAAACTGTGGGAGAGCCCTCTCTAGGTCACTGGCTAAGCCTGTACTGCTGACAATGATGGAGAACCCAGATCTCCCAGCCCAGTCCTGCCACTGGGGAGTGCGGATCTGTGGTAATGTGAGATTTGCCTTTGCCTCCCCTGCCTCCAGTGGCCTGTACCTTCAGCTGCATGATGAAGTTCACTGTCAAGGACTGTGATCCGAACACGGGTGAGACAGACGACGAGGGTTACGAGGACGAGTATGTGGTAAGGAGCTGGGCGTGTACCTGATCATGGAAAATGCTGTCATTTTGAGGGGTTTTGTGATCTGTACTTAGATCCCTGCGAGCAAGTGATGTGACCACTGGCGCTGATGTGGGCAGTATTATGTGAAGAGGAGGTTCTTGCCATCTGTGTGGTGTCTGTCCCGGGATGCAGATGTGGGTTTGCAGAGCTTGCTTTGCCTTGTTTGGAATATCTGGCAGACACCTGACTGTGCAGGATACCTATGTTTTGGGAGGCCATGGTGTGTCCTCCAGGCTTGGCTGGCTGTGCCCTTATGGGCTCTAGCAATAGCATGGTCAGGCTTGTGGAGACAGAGGGCCTTTGGACATCTTGTGTTCTCCATGAGTTGCTCTTTGTGGTGGCACAGTTAATTGCCTAGTGGCTTGCCTGATACAGGGAGATTGCTGGCCTTGTTCTTGCTCTGGGGAAGGTGGGTATCATGGTGTAACCTCAGCTGGCAACTAAGTACCTCACAGCCCCTCACTCACTCCCCCCAACAGGGAGGCGTGGGGAGGAGATTCGAGGGAAAAGGTAAAACTTGTGGGTTGAGATAAGAACGATTTAATAATTAAAATAAAATAATAATAGTAATCACAACTGTAATGAAAAGGGGAGAGAGGAATGAAATCCAAAAGGAAAAGCCAAACCAAACAAGCTCCAGGTCACGCACAATACAATTGCTCACCACCTGCTAACCGATGTCCAGGCAGGCCCCAGCCAACCCCCCCAGTTTATACACTGAGCATGATGTTCTATGGTATGGAATGTCCCTTTGGCTCGTTGGGATGAGCTGTCCTGGCCGTGTCCCCTCCCAGCTTCTTGTGCCCCTCCAGCCTTCTCACTGGCAGGGCCTGAGAAACTGGGAAGTCCTTGACCTACAATAAATTGCTTACCAACAACTGAAACCGTCAGTGTATTATCAGTATTATTCTCATACTAGATCCAGAACACAGCGCTGTACCAGCTACTGAAAATTAACTCTGTCCCAGCTGAAGCCAGGGTGGTGGGGCTTTTCCCTCTCCAGCACCAAGACCGATGAAAGCACCGATGCTGCAGAAGTGCCTCTCTTCCAGGCTTTGCTGTTTCCAGGGCAGGCTGTTTTACCATAAAGCAAGAAGCTGAACTTATGCTTGGTCAGAAACTGAGGCTGGCTCACAGAGGGTGGTGCTTACTCTCTGGAGAGAAAGGGATGTTGTGGCACAAACTCAGCTTGCCCTGTTAGCTCCAGAGGCTGTTTGCTATGGATTGCCTGTCACTGCTTTGAATCTGATTTGAGGCACTGCTGTGCAGTGAGTCACTGAGGACACAGCTTCCTCCCAGAAGGAGTGGGGAGGGTTTTTCCTGATGGAATGTGCAAGGTTAACCCCTCTCTCTGCTTCTCACCAGTCATCAGGGCATTTGAGTGATATTTAAACAAGCTCTTCTATGTGTTTCAACCAGAATCAGGAGGAGATTCTTTCCTGCAGTGATTGCTGAAATGAATGCAGGCTGGTGTCCAGCCGGCTCTGGCACTGACTGCCCTGCGATACACGCTCTGGAGGGACAAGCTCAGTTCTGCTTTGCACAGATCTAGTCACAGCAGCAGTTCAGCTAACCTGGCGTGTCGCGTTAGGTGATAGCAACTGTCTGACAGTGTCTCACTGTACTTTACCAGTCTGCAAAACCATAAGGCAGAAAGGCAAAATACAAGCTTATAAACGTTCCAGGGAATCAAATGCGGCATCTGCGTGAGCACAAGCAGCTATTTCTTAGCTTTTGGTTTTTTCCTTTGTTTTGTATGTTTCTCCAGTGCTTTGATCTCTGTCAGGCCAAGGGCTGTGCTTAGAATGGGAACCTGCTTTGTAGACACTGGAAATGACATGACCAGTGGCTTTGCCAGGCCTAGCAGTTGCTTGACCAGAAGGGGCAGGACTTGTTCTGAGGTATCCACGAGTGGAAGTGGAGGCTGTCTCCTACGTTCACCTGATTTCAGGGAACCCGGTCTAAAGTTCACTTTGGAGAGAGCAGGGTTAAAAATAACCATGTTTCACTTGGACCTCTTCTGCCACCAGCTTGAAGACCTGGAGGTAACAGTGGCTGATCACATCCAGCGAGTTCTGAAGCCAAACTTTGGAGCAGCCTGGGATGAAGTGGGTGACGAGTATGAAAAGGAAGAGACCTTCACTTTATCTGCAATTAAAACCCTTGAAGGTAAGGGGTTGTTGAGCCCAGCAGAGCTCTTAACATTCCCTCCAGCAGGCAGAGTCTGGAGGCACAGTCTGGCTCACTTTAGATCTCTCACAGAAAGGCTAATGGGGCAAAACCCTTCACAAGCTATTTCACCACAGCTGTTAAATACAGAGCTACAGTTACCGTGATAACAAGTTGAGGTTTCAAAAAACCCAACGAGCATTCTGGGCCCTGTGGAGACCAGGCTGGATCATGAAGCAAGAGAACATCTTGCTTTGCTCTCGTACTCTACCTTCCTAAGTAGACAGACTGTCGTTCAGCTGTGAGCTCCCACTTTCCTTTTTGAGACCAGTAAGAAAAGATTCAAAGAGCAAAAAACATCAGGTTGATGGGCAGGCTCATGGTGTAAGCCCTCTTCTCTTCCGTGATGTTTTAGAGTCCTTTTATTTTTCCTGAGCAAGCTGCAGAAACCCAGTCCCTTTGATGGCTTAGAAGGGTGTCCTTGTCCTGTAACGATCGCTGTGCTTCCTTGTGCAGCCCCTTGGGATTTGTAATACCCTCCCTCAGCCTTTTCAAATTCCTCCTGAAGACCTGTGTCACCTGCAAGATGTCTCCTTCCTTCTGCAGCTGTCCCCAGAGAAAGAAGCAGGCTGTCAGGGCCGCACAGTTAGCGCGCAGTCAGCTGCATTCTCCTGCTTCCGTCGTCTGACTCATTCACCCTCCTCTTTCTGTTGCACCTTTGCTGCAACAGTTAACGGAACCGCCGTGTGGCGGTGGGGTTTTTGTGCATTGCCTTTGCCTCCCTCATGGCCTCCAAAACCACAATACTGGCCAATGCTATGTGTCCCTTGGGACCAGGAACATGAACCCTAACATGTAAGGAGGGCGTGAGTCGCCTTTAGATGCTCTCTGTGTGTCTCTGTTAAGGTACCTGTGACATGGAGCCCATTTTATTTTTTTCTTAACAGAGGCAGTTAGTAATATTGTGAAGTTCCTGGGTATGCAGCCCTGTGAGCGATCGGATAAAGTGCCAGATAACAAGAACTCCCACACGCTGTACCTGGCAGGTAAGCTGTGGGTGAGGCCTCTGCCGGAGGAGCAGCTCTTTGGGAGGTCACACAGAGCTGCCTGTTAAAAATCAGGGCAGGAGTTTCTGATGGAGCCCGCTGTGCTCTGGGTAGGATTTGGAGGCGTGTTCCTCCATGGCTTCTGTCTCCGCAAGTGTGCAGCAGCTGGTGTTGGGGATCAGCGAGGGTGCTGTGACGGGGGGATGTCGGCTGGGATCATCCCGAGGTTCAGCTGGGTGGAATTGGCTGTCTCCGTGACCTGTGGCCTCCTAGTTCAGAGTGAGCCTGCAGAGGAAAGTACGGCACCTTTGCCTGGCAAAATGGAGCTCTTGGGCAAGTGACTGGTGGTCACTGAAGGAGGGTCGTGCCTGGGTCTCTTCTCAGCTGGCGTTTAGGTTTTGCTTTCATGATTTGCACAGTAGCAAGAGCCCCAGGTACGTCATAACCAATGGGAAATGCGCTGCCTGAGGGTCTCTTCTGGCCCAGTGCTGGGGATTTGCTGGACTGCCTGGGGAAACCTGCCCTTGCCAAACAGTAGTAGTCATTTTTTTAAGCTTGCGGGAGAGGGTGGCCTGCAACACGCTCACTCCTTCCTCCCGCTCTCCCTTCCAGGTGTGTTCCGGGGTGGCCACGACCTCCTGGTACGGTCTCGTCTCGTCCTGACCGACACCGTGACGATGCAGGTCACTGCCCGCAGCGGAGAGGAGCTCCCTGTGGATGTGATCATGGCCTCTGTCGGCTAAACCGCCTTTTCCAGGACTGTCCTGTCCCCGAGCCCCTGCGGGCGACGCTTCTTTCTCTGGCAGCAGTATAGGGATCACATTCACGACAGCAGCTTTTGTGTCCTCTGCAGTACATTGTGTCCGGGGCTCTGTCCATAAAATAACCGTGCGTTTAGGGTCTGGTTTTACGAAGCGCCTTGTCGCCGCGCTGGAGCGTTTCCCAGCGGGTGCCCAGCTGTCGCCGCGGCGGGCAGGCGCCACCAGCCCGTGACCGTGACCGCCGCTCCCCTGTCCTTTTTATGTCGTTCAAATAAAACCATCTCGTACCGTTGCCGGCCTGTCTGGGGGAGGGCGAGGCGTTCCGCTCCCGGGGGCCGCCCCGCCCCGCGGCCCGCCCCTGCCCGCAGCCACTTCCCCGCCGGGGCGGAGCGCCGGGCCGAGCCGCGCCGAGCCCAGCCGAGCGGCGGGATGTGCGGCCGCACGGCCTGCTCCCTGGGCGCCGACAACCTCCGCCGGGCCTGCGCCTACCGCGACCGGCGGGGCCAGCGGCGGCAGCCCGAGTGGGTGCGGGCGGAGCGGTACCGGCCCTCGTACAACAAGGGCCCGCAGTCCAGCGGCCCGGTGCTGCTCTCCCGCCGGCACCTCCAGCAGGTACCGCCCTCCCCGCGCTTCGCAAACCGAAAGGGGCAGCCGGGTGTCCTGGGGCTTCAGTTCTGGGACGGGACGGGGTTGGGCCTCCCGCGGTGGCGTGGTACCGGTCTGCGTTGTAACGGCTGCTTGGGCTTCTCTTTGCTCAGGGTACGGGGCGGGTGTTGAATTTTCTAATTGCACAGATGCCGCCTCTCGTTAGTATTTACGTGTTCCAGAAGAGGGTGGGGAATCGGTACCGTACTTCCAGCATAGCCTTATATTTTCTGCAAAAAAATCATACATAAGTGATTAACTCTGGTAGAATTTGTTTCCTAAGTGTCTATAACTGCTCTGCTGGTTTCATTCTGCCTCCCTGAGGATTTTTTTTTTCCATTTCATAACATTGCATGATGTGTTCAGGTTGCATTGGTAGGGGAGAGCAGAGAAAAAAAAATCTGCTTCAGAGTTGTAAAATAACCGTACACCTGTGGTGACCGTTATCCCGGCTAATTTTAAGCCTCGCCAGACCTTTCTCAGAAAACCGGAGCAGCCTGTACAACTGTTTCTGCACCTTGTTTGGTTTCCGTGTAAGCAGGTGCCCAGGGAGGTGCTGCTCGTTCCTGTTCAGTGGGGTGAAGCTGGGCGCGCTGAGTTGGAACACACCTGTCTGGGCTCCCCGAGTTGAAGCACACCAGCCTGGGCTCCCCCTGCTCTTCCTCCCCTGGCCCGTGGGGCAGTGAAAGGAGCTGCTGCACTGAGCAGCCGGGACACCTCAGTGGGGCCGTGCTGGAGCGCCATGGGCGATTCCGTTAGCCTTCGTACCCTCCTTTCCTGCCTTGGGGTCCCACGTCCCCCTGAGAGCAGCTCTTGGAGCAGAGGAATGCAGGGCTGGGAGCGTCATACAGGTCACAGGCAGATGCCTGCTCAGTTGTCCACCTCTGTTGAAGTTGTTGGGATGCAGGTACAGTGTGAGGTGCCCTTTTTTGCCTCCCAAGATCTGTGGGAGGCTCTGGAAGACTTCACAAAACTGGGCACATACACATCCATATATATATCTATTTATACACACACGCCTATGGTAGGTATATATGTGTGTATCTACTGCAGTTCTTTGGGAGCAGATGCCCCCCGGGGCCTTGCTCACCCAGCTGTGTGCTGCTGGGGCTGGCAGCTTGCGGACGGAAAGTGAGAGCAAGCTGGGGGAGAAGTGAAAGCCACAAGCCATTTCCATTGTCCGAAGGCAGATGATATGCAAAGCACAAGGAGTGAAAGTGAACCAGGTCAGCAGAAATCATGTTATTAAAATGAAGGTGAGGTTTACACCCTTTGGGACACTCGCTGTAAAGAGGGAAGTTTTGAGGACCGTAATACCAGCCTGACGTGACTGTTTGCTCAGGAGCTGGGGAACTCACGCATCCAGGCCCTTCCTATGGAAGAAAAACCATGTTTTTCCTCCAAGAGTTGTCGGGCGAGCCTCACTGAAATGTTTATTTATTAGTTAGTTGTTCCCACAAAATATTCTTGTGCTTTCTACTGGAGATTAATTCTTACAAGCAAGCTGTTTAGAATATGTGAAGTGTTACAATTAGTGGTTATTTCTGCTGGTTTGTGAGTGGCAGCCCTGCAGAAGAGCAGAGGCAGGTTTGGTGTTGGAGAGGCTGCGAGTCCCAGCTCAGCTCTTGGCAGAGATGCCAGCATGTTCCCCTTTGCAGGGGGAGAAGCCGCATCCACAGGGCTCTGTGAAGCCCCTCTCTTAAGGGGTGGAGATGCTCATGGTCCTTGAGATGTGGCTCTGACCCAAGGTGTTTCTCTGTTTCATTCGAAAGGATGCCGACTCCTCCGAGCGGGTCCTCATGGACATGCGCTGGGGCCTGATTCCCTCCTGGTTCAAAAAGGACGACCCCTCCAAAATGCAGTTTAATACCTCCAACTGCCGCAGTGATACCATGCTGAAGAAGTCCTCCTACAAGGTGAGTTGCTCTTACCTTCGTGTCCAGCTTAGAGAGATCTTGTAGCTGGCAAAACCAGAGCCAAAGCATCTCCCTAGCAAGTACTAGTCACAGTACCTGCTGCCCAGGGGAGTAAGTCCCTGTACTGCAGAGCTGGTAGGTTTCATTAAAATAGAAGAACTCAAAAAGTTATTGCTGGTGAAGCTCATCTTTTATCACAGTACTGGTAGTGGCGGCATTTGTGCACCCTGCAGGGCAGTTTAGGGGAGCCCCAAGAGGGAGCGAGTGGGCTAGATGGTCCCAGGAGTCCCCGTCCTCCCTTGCAGGCTGCCCGAGGCTGCTGTTCACTGCTCACTTGTGCTTTCTCTCCCCCAGGGTGCTCTCCTCAAAGGCAAGCGCTGCGTGGTCCTGGCGGATGGCTTCTACGAGTGGCAGCAGTGCAGTGGGAGGAAGCAGCCATATTTCATTTACTTCCCCCAGACCAAGGATGCTGTGGTATGGAGTCCCTGGCCGTGGCTGAACGCGGGTGCCCAGCTCCTGAGCCCCTGCTCCCTCCAGCTGCCCTGGGAAAAGCCCCCTTCCCTCCAGCTGTGCCCATCTCTGGGAGTCTCTGTTTCCTGACGGGGCTCTGTTCTGCGGTGGGCTCTGCACTCTGGCATCCCTCTGTGGCCGCTGGTCCCTGCCACTGCGGTCTCCTGACTGTAAGCTGTGCCACAGCATCCCCACCGTCACGCTCACTGCTCCCCACGTGCCAGATATTTGCATGGCTGGGCAATGTGTCTCACAGGGGACTGGGCTGGGAGTTTCGCTACCTCTTTCTTTCGGCTGAGTCAGCAGTTGGGATGTTCAGAAGGGGAGGAGGGTGCTGGCTTGCCTGTGGGAAGATGAAGTAACTCTCCTGGAGTTACGTCAAATTAGCCGGACTAATTTGAGGACTCCTGGAAAGCCCTCAAATTAATTCAGTTCCTGACTTAGATCTGAGTTGTTGACCTGCCGTGGCACTCACAAGTCTGTGATGCTTCAGCTGCCCATGGGCTGGCACTGACCAGGGTGATGGGGCCTCTCTCCTGCAGGCTGAGGGGAAGGAGGGAGATGAGGAGTGGAGAGGATGGAGGTTGCTCACCATGGCTGGGATTTTCGACTGCTGGGAGCCACCAGCGGGAGGAGAAATGCTATACACTTACACCATTATCACTGTGGATGCCTCTAAGGATGTGAGCTTCATCCATCACAGGTGAGTGAGAGTGGGCAAGGGGCTGCAGGATGGTGGCAGGGCAAGGGAGGAAAGCTGCGCCTGTGAACACCAGTCTGACATCATGCAGGCAGGGGGGAGCCCTGCCTACTCCTGATGCCCTTGGAGAAAAACATTACAACATTACTGGCTTGTATCAGGTCACCGGCTCATGCCCTTTCCATAAATTACCATCTCTGTGCCTCTGGCAAGCAGCAGAGTTGGATCACACTCCACCTGACCAGGGCCTGGCAGTCAGCCCCTCTGTCTCTTCCAGCAAAACAGCTACCTGGGTGAAGTGGATGTGTGCTCTGCCTTGTGGAAGAGCATCTTGCTGCTTCAGTTTTCCATCCTGTTTGCTTCCCCGCAAGCTGCTACCTCCTTGCTAGCTTACAAACCTGGCTTTTGCCGCCCCGCTCTGCCGTATTGGTGCTGGGCTTAGTCTCCAACTGTCTTGTCCCCTAGGATGCCAGCCATCCTGGATGGGGATGAGGCCATCAGGAAATGGCTGGACTTTGCTGAAGTGCCAACCCAAGAAGCTGTTAAACTCATCCAGCCCACAGAGAACATAGTTTTCCACCCAGTGTCCACCTTCGTCAACAGTGTCCGGAACAATGCACCTGAATGTCTCGCACCCATTGAGCTGGGAGCCAAGGTGAGTGCTGGCAGGGGAGAGCATGGCTACATGAGGTCCCTGTGTGGCCACATGAGTGGGGATGGTGCTGCCAGGTTGCAGGAGGGCAGCAGCAGGCAGCGTCTGCAGGGCATGCCTGCGCTTGATGCTGAAGTGCAGAAGCCCTGAACAGATTCCTTTCTCTCCGCTTCCAGAAATAAACTTACCCTGTGCCAGGATTTCTCTGCCAAATGAGGCAAATTCCATGTGAAATGGGGCTTGGAACAAGCCTGTTCACAGCAGCCCAGGGAACCTCCCGCAGATGTGCCTGACTGCAGGCAGGGCCATTGCTCCAGCCTCTGCATCCCGCTCCAGACCAGCTCTCAGTCACCCACCTGCCCTGCTCTTGCCGTGCTTCTGACTTCTCTCACTCTGTCTTTTGTCTCTCTAGGAGGTCAAAGCCACCCCAGGTAGCGAGGTGATGCTGGACTGGTTAAAAAACTCCCAGGAAGGCTCTCCCCAGAAGAAAGAAAATGATTTGCCCAGGTGGACAAGTCAGTTCATCCACAGCCCTTCACCCAAGAAAACTAGTGCAGATATCCTGCAGCAGTGGCTGAGGAAGGAGGGAGAGCCAGCTGTGAAGAAGCGCAAGGTTTAGGCACCAGCTGGGATGGCTGGCCATCCTTTTTCCTCCTGGTTTTCCTAAGCAGAATGAAGAATGTTTTTTTTGGAAGGCTCTGCAGGCTGGTATTGAGATTCCCCAAGCCTTTCAGGTTTTGATCCGATGCTCTTAAGTTGTTGTCTCTGTTCTTTGTGTTTTGTTAAAGGTTGGTGTTTGTCTTTAAAGCTTTTGGTGTGGTCTTGTGCTGATGGGAGTGAATATAACCTGCTGGCCTCCCTCCCTGCTAGTCATTCGTGCCAAGCAAAGATAAAGCCCAGAGAAGCATCTTAGCCTGCAAGGAGGAGTAGCTTCTGCCTTCTGACAGTGTTCATAGTTCGTGTCTCCTTCTGTTTTCTTTTCTTTTCCCTTTTTTTTGATATTAAACTGTTACCTCTTTTCCACTTAATTCTGTATTGATCTTGTACAAATTCCTTTCTAATACTCTTGCCCTCAGAAGATGGCTGCAGTACAGAGGAATATGCAATAAATACCAGGAGGAAACCCCAGGCTGGGAAGATTTGCCAAGAGTCATCCCACTCAGCACCAGCATTGCCATGCGCATTTGTGGCTCCTAAACAGGGAGATGTTTAAGCAGCCCCTCAGAGGAACTGGACTTTGCTTGGGTTTTCCTATGGGCAGCAGGATGGGACAGCACGTCTTGGTCACGTTGCTTGTACAATCATTTTGTTAATGGGATTTGAAGACTTAAGAGAGGATTTTCTTGATCTGTGGAGGGATGCACTCTGCCTTGTTCATAAAGGTCAGTCATTAAAGCCCAGATAACCAAAGTGCCATTGCAGAACAGCACAGGGCGGTTGTTTTTGAGGTCAGGGATTTTGTAAACAGAGCCAGATGTTACAGACCAAAAGCCTTGCATGGTGGGACCCTTGCTGGAAGGCAGTACTTCATTTGTACTGGAAACAATAAAATGAAATTAACTGGTTGATGTATAGTGCCCTTGTTCATGTGCATGTCTGTGTCCCCCTTGCCCACACCGCAGCCCCGCAGGCAGCGTTTGAATCTCCTCCATCTGCTGAGATGGAGACCAGCTACCCACTGCTGGGCTATCAGGGTACTGGCAGGGCCATGGTGCTGGAGCATTTCCATTTGCCAGTGGAAATATTCCCCAGGGATTTAATTTGGGGTTCCTCTCAAACGATCTGTCCCTGGGGAGCTGCAGGGGTGACTGTAGCTGGTGCCCATCCCTGAGGGGGGGGGACGGTGGAGCTGGGGCAGGAGCCGCAGGATGGGTACCTGGGGAGACCCGAGTGCTCTCGGAGCTGTATCTGTCTCTGAACGCCTCATGTGGCACAGAGGCAGATGAGCCCAGGTCTCCCAGCTTATGGGAAGCTGGGGGTGGGATAATGATTTCTAGCCAAAAAAGCCTGTTGCTAGCTGGCTCCTCATCACTCCCACGGTAACTTGAAGCAAGAGAGTTGCTGCATTAGCAGCTCCTGGCAGGATAAATAGATTTTCAGGTGCTGGGGCTTTCACCTTGGTGCCTGTCCTTGCAGGAGCAACAAGAGACGTTTCTCTCCCTGCCCAGCCATCACTGCTCTAGGGTGAGCAGCTCAGCTGCCCTGGCCCAGTCAGTGCTAACTGCAGATCAGGCTTTTCCAAAGGTCACCAGCTCATCTCAAATTCATTTCAGGTCTCCAGTTGCTGTGGAGGGAGTGAAGATGCTGAGCATGAGTAGGAGATGCTCACCTTTCCCTGCTCTGGGGAACATAATCCTTCCCTTGGGGAGGCAGGGGCAATGGAAAGACACAGGGTACAGGTTATCGCCCTCCAAACTGTGAGCAGGAGCAGCACCAAAAAACCCTACGCTGAGGTGTTATTGCTGAACTACACCACCTTTAAACCGGAGCCTGGCTGCTTGCCCAGCACCGTTTGCAGCGGTTGCTCTACCGGGCAGGGAGGTGACCGCACTCAGCCAGGCAAGACCCGGCCCCGACAGCTGGCTTGGGAGCAACTTTCCCCTTGGATGCAGGATGCTCTGGCAGGGAGGGTAGTGCTGGCTTCGAGCGGGGAGACGCTCCGGGGGACACCCCCTCGCCGGAGCATCCCCCCCGCCCGCAGGCCCCGGCACCCTCGCAGCAGCGGCATCCCGCCGGCCGGGGAGGGGGCTCTGGGTTTGGGGAAGGTAAAGGGGGCAGCCGGGGAGGAGCAAGCGCTGCCGGGACACCCGCGGGGGCTCCGGCCACCCCCCGTCCTCGGCCCCGGCGCAGCCAGGAAGCGGCTCTCGGGCTGCGGGCGAGCGCTGGCTGCGGCCGCGCCGGGCCGGGCGGGCGCCGGGACCCCCTCAGCGGGGGGCAGAGCCGGGCCGCTCCGTGCCGGGCGCTGCCCTCGGCGCCGGCCCCGCGGCAGAACCGAGGCGCTGCGAGCCCTATGCAAATCAGGGATCGGCGCGACGACCAATCAGCACCGCACCGTCCGCGGCGGCAACCAATGGGAAGAGGCGGGCGGCGGGGCGGGCAGGGATATCCGCGGCGCGGCGGCGGCGGCGCTGGCAGTGCGGCGGCGGGCGGCGCGCAGGGCGGAGCGGCAGCGGCGGCTGCGGGTAAGGGCGGCGCAGCGGCGGGCGGGGATGGCGGGGCTCTGGCCCGGCGGCGCGGTGTGGTGTAACGGCGTTTATCTCCCTGCAGGCACCGGGACCGTCTGTGCGCGGCACTTCTTGGGAGGCGGCGGCGAGGGGCCGCTGCCTGCCGGCCATGTCAGGCCGGGGGAAGTCCGGCGGCAAGGCGCGGGCCAAGGCCAAGTCGCGCTCGTCGCGGGCCGGGCTGCAGTTCCCCGTGGGCCGGGTGCACCGGCTGCTGCGGAAGGGTAACTACGCGGAGCGGGTGGGTGCCGGCGCGCCGGTATACCTGGCAGCCGTGCTGGAGTACCTCTCGGCCGAAATCCTGGAGCTGGCGGGCAACGCGGCCCGCGACAACAAGAAGACGCGCATCATCCCGCGGCACTTGCAGCTCGCCATCCGCAACGACGAGGAGCTCAACAAGCTGCTGGGCGGCGTGACCATCGCTCAGGGCGGCGTCCTGCCCAACATCCAGGCCGTGCTGCTGCCCAAGAAGACGCAGAGCTCCAAGAAGTGAGCGCTGCCCCCCACCCCTGCCCCGGCTCCCTTCTCACCACTGCCTCATCTCCCCTCCCGATGGGGCTGGGGTTCCCCTTCCTGCCTCCTAGCCCGGGCTGGGTGGTGAGCCCTGGCAGCACCCCACCAGTCCTCCACTAGTCCCCCCAGCCTGGGCTGTGGCAGGGTGGTGGGGGAGCATGGCTGAGGTCAGGCCCTGCTTGTGTCCCCACCCTGCCCCTCTTCCCTCTGGAAGAAGTATTTTTGGAGGAGGCAGCTGGATCACAGCTGTTGGAGGTGGTGGCATCCGGAGCTGTATGGTTGGATCGCAGTGCAGAGCTGCTGGTAGCTGCTGGGGATTGTTTTGGTTGGCGTGGGAACGGACACGGGCACCCTTGGCTGCCTCTTCCCTCCACCAGCCCTGGGGCTGTGCAGGGCCCCCCCAGCTGGCCCTGCTCGCTCTGGTGTGAGGATGGGACTTGCTGCTACACTGTGCCCACCCCACCCCGCCCCCCGCCCCCAGCAATGCCATCCTGGCCGCACTGCAGCAGGGAGGGCAGCGGGCTAGAAAATGTGAAAAGGAGGAAAAGTTTCTCCGTTGGCAAGAAGTGACTGTTAGTCTTGGTTTTGTTCACGGTAAAGCTAGTGCATTGCCTACTGTAAAGAAGCTCTGGTCCTATTTATTTTAAGGTCTCTCATTTTGGGGTACCTCCCTGCAAAGTCACCTTCCTGCAGCTCCCTGGCTTGGTGGGTGCTGGGGGACTTGGTGGTCCCACATGCCATGGGTCCTGCTAGCGGGGTGGGCTGGAGGCTGCGGTGATAAATCCCCTCGGAGAGCGTCGCAAGGTCAGGCGCCCGCCGGGAGCGGGAGCTGCCATCTTCTGCTGTGGCTCCCCTCCTCTTCCAGCTGCAGAAGCCCTTCATCTCGCTGAGAGCAGCCCTGTACCCTGGTTCCACTTCTAGAAATGACATCCCATGTCTTTTTTTTTTTTTTTCCTGTTGTTTGTTTGTTCAACACTATTTCTGGTTCTGAGAAATAAAGTGATGATGCTATCTGTTAACTGTAAACCCTCTATGGATTAATATTTCTTTTTAAAAACAACCCTGGAGTTTGTATTAAAACCCACTCTTGGCTTAGTACCGTATTTATTTAATGGCTGTGTGGATAATGTACAAGCATGGGGGCAGGCTAGCTGTCCCATGACACCTGGAATAGCTGATGCAGAGACAGCTTTCCTCGCTGCCCAGAGCAGCCTGCTTCTGTGGAGACCAATAGTCATGTGCATGCAGCAGTGTCTAGGCAATTGGACTGTAGATCTTTATAACATGTTTTTTAAGTAAAAAGAAAAAAAGAGCATCTTCTATTTATGTGCTGTAAGTAGCATGTGTTCAACCTATTGAATCGGCTGTTAATCTTGTGGATGAAGTAATTTATCCTGGCTCTGAGTTTATTATCTAGAGTAGATCAACCTGGATGCTTGTCAACTGGTTTTATGAAGGGGTTTTTCACTCCGTTGTGGAACGTGGAAGCAGTGTGTTCTTTAGTGTCGTGCTAATGGGGGTGTGTGGATGTGTCCCATGGTTATGCTGGGGTACCCTGACCTTGGGTGGGTGGGGGGCAGCTGGGCACAGACCCCCTGGGATCTCCCTTCCTCCTGTAAAGTCACTGTCAGTGAGGTGGGGATAAGGTGTCCCCTTTCCACTGCCCAGTGCAGTGGTTGATGTGTCTGTACCTGAGTGTCTTGTTCTCTCCCTGTTGTTTTCTCCAGGACCAGCATTCTGTACAACCCGAGAGTGCTTTGTATTTCTTAGAAAAATGCAGAACTTGTGATACTGAAAAGAGCGGTGCAAACCCAATATCTGATTAAACTGGTTCCCTGTTGAATGCTGTCGAATGTACTGTCTTGTCACCTCACCAAACCTACTGAATCTGGCAGCAGTCTGCGGGAGCAGACTCTCTGGTGGCAGCTTGGTGTCTGGGCTTGGTTTTTTCCAAGCGGGGAAAGCCTAGTAAAAGCACAAGATACAGCTTAGCAGTGGTTCTTCTTGCCCTTCGCTTGGACAAATAGTCTTTTTCTACCCTTGGGAGCAGAAAAAACCCTCCTCTGGCTCTTCTTCCCCGCTATGGGAATGCCACATTGGCTGGTTGCTCTGTCACCAGGGCCAGAAAGCCTGAGCTGCAGGGGAGGAGTGAGGCTGGGCCGCCCAGGAGCCTCCCCCAGTGCTGGAGGTGCTTTCACCACCCCCTGGGCTGCCCCAGGACCTTCTGGGTGACTTTGCAGGCAAGTAGGCAGAGATGGGCTTCTGGAGGTCAGATGGGAAAAGCTGATCCTGAAGGGAGGGAGACCTGGCTGTACGGGGCTATTTCTTACTCTGACACAGTCTCCCTTTGTGGAATATCTCCCAGTTTGCTGTCCTGGTGACTGGTCTGCAAGCCAGAGTTGCTTCCCTGCTTGGGTTTTGGGGAGGAAGGGCTGTGGGAAGTTCAGACAGCTTCCTGCGGGGTCAGGGTTGGGTGCTGGCGAGGTCTGTGCCAGGCTGTGGAAGGTGTTGGTCAGGACTGGAGCCGCTGGGCTGCTCTCTGTGGGGCGATACGCCGCCTCGTGCCCTGCCAAACGTGCTGCCCAGAACAAAAAGCAAAAAGGTTTCAGCAGTTGGGAGCGCCTTGGGGCAGGGAACAGGGACAGCTCCGGCTGTTTAACCCGCCTGGGGCCGAGTGGCTCTGCAGCCACCTGAGCTGTTGTGTGGCCCTGCCCGGGCTGGCAGGGTGATGCCTGCAGCTCTGACCAAGCTGATGGCTGGGTGCTGGTGGCACATGCCCTTGACACTGGGCTGCAGCTGGGTTCTGAACTTCTGCCAGTCGTGTGATGGACCAGCTGGGAAAGCTGGGCTGTTGCAAGGCAGACCAAAGGAAATCCTGTCTGTCTCGCCAAGTGTTGCTTGGCCTTTATCACCTCCTGGCCTACACGTCTGACCGTTGTCATGACCAGGAGTGGAAGTCTTGGTCTTTATTAGAAAGCTGGAACGGACTTTGTCACCTTCAAGCCTGCAGCTCCAGTGATGAGTCTTGTGGCTTTTTTGAGCAGTGTTGCTGGTCGTGGCTCTTCTGAAAAACATCACAGCACCGGAGAAGTTAAGCTTCTAAAATGTGAAGGACTTGGCTGAGTAAAGCCTTCCCTGAGGTCACACGAACCTAAAAGGGTGTCTGTTGGTCTTGGCCTCCCTCGAGGAGAGGGCCAGGGAGCTGCAGGGCTCTCCCCCTGCCTCCGCTTTGGCACCTGAACGTGCCCTGAAGCTGCCTGCTGTAGGAGTCTGCTGTGCATCTTGCCATGTGCGGCCGTCTCCACCAGCTGCGTACCTCAGCTCTGGGGCTGGCTGTGTTTGTCTGGGTGATGACAAGTGAGTCACTGGCCCTTGGAAGTCCTTGGGGCTTGGGTTTCTCTCCAGAGCCTGGCCCTCGCAGCTGGCAGCACTCATGGGAGCTCACCCGGGGGTGCTCTGGCATGACAGCTCCTGGCGGTCTCAACCTGTGGGGTAAGATGCTGCTGGCCCCTGTGACCAAGCTGGAGGTGAGGGCTCCAGCTGGACTGGCACGGTGTGTCACCCTGCCGGGCAGCCAGAGGCTCTCTGCCTTCCCTCTGCCCCCACCTGCCCAGCACCTCCCTACAGGAATGCCGCCGGTGGTTTACCTTCGAGGTAGTGTCCTTTATCAGTCAAGCAGCTTGCGTCACAAGCCAGCGCGGAGGGCAGAGCCGTGGCCTTGCTGAGATGCGGTGGGCCTGGCCACCCCTCCTGGGAGCGGGGAGACCCCCAGTCTGAAGTGTTGCTCTGCTGTGAGACCAGCCAGACCGCGGTGGTGGCATCCCCTCCAGCCCTTGGAAACCTGCAGTGTCATCTATTGACTGAGGAGACAACTGCAGGTCGGTGCGGGGTTGCAGCAGCTCTCTCCTGGTTCCCGAGGTCACTGGTGGGTGCTCAAGCTCGGTGAGGGACTTGCGTGGGCAGCGGGGTGGTGGCTGGCCTGACTTGGCAGCTCTCCGTCCTAAATATAGACCTGGTCTCTTCCAGGAGCACAGCTGGCTCCTCTTGGTGTGAAAGCTGCTTCCCTCCGCCCTGCTGGCGCTCCAAGGAGCAAAGGGATAAAGCAGCTGCACGGGGACTGGCCCCTGGGGGAATGGGGCTGCTCCCCTCCCGGCAGTGCCCAAGAGCCCTGCTGTTGCGTGGGGTTGTGGCTGTCCCCAGGCACCGGCTGGCTGCTGTCCCTGTCCCCTCCTCACGGGGGTCTCGTGCATGGGGCTGATCCGTGCTGTGCCCCCCGGGCAGCGGGAGCATGTCGATGCTCTGGCACGGTGACTCAGAGGGGCTGGCAGCAGCTCCGGCGGGGGGTGCTCCTGCATGATGCTCGCCTCCCTTGCTGGTGGGGGCAGCCGAGCAGGACCCCGGCGTGAGGGCGCAAACGGCGGGTCCGGCTCCTTTCCTCCTCCCTCTCCCGCAACCCCGGGGTGAGCCGAGGGTCCCCGGTGTGTGCCCGGTGCTTAGCGTGGAGCTGCGGGCGCATCCCTCAGCCGGGCAGCACAAGATGGCCCAGATCCCTGGCAGGGCTTTATGCAACCTTGCTGGTGCGAGCTATAAATAGGCACAGCCATGGAGGCGCGGGGTGGCTCCGCGGGGTGTGCGGCGGGCCCTCCGCTCCCGGCGCCACTCATGCCCGCAGCACGACCCCCAGCTCCTGGGGGAAAAGCGCCCGCAGCTGGGGCGCAGAGCGAGGGATGGCGGTGGGGGTGCGCCCGGGGAGCTGCCCTCCCCCCTCCCCAAACCCGGGCGCCGTGCAAGGCCAGATGTGGGGGTCTGTGCTGCGGGGTGGGTACCCCGCGGGTACCCCTTCAGCGCAGCCAGCCTCCCCCCGTCGCCGTTCAGGGAACCCAGCCGAGCGCAGCTGCGCAGGAACCGCTCTCCTCCCTTGCCTCCATGGCGGGGGAATCCTCGTTCCTCTCATGCCATTCCCGGCAGGCGCGGCAGTCTCCCCCGCAGGCAGGGCTCAGGAGCGGCGCCGCAGCGCCCCCGGGCCCGCTCTGGCGCACCCACATCTGGACGGGCTCGGAGCGGCTCCAGCCCCCTCCGCGGGGACCAACGCAGCACGGCCAGCACCCCACAACCCCCCCTCCCCGTCTCTCCCCGGGGCTCCGCTGCCTCGCCCCGAGCCCTCCCCGCCCACTCCCCGACGCCTGCAGGGAGCACACAACAGCTCGATGTTTTTTTTAACAATTTATTTGAAACGACGATAAATGAAAAGAAAAAAACCGAGAACAAATATCCCACCCTCCCTCCCCACCCCACCCCAACCCCAGAAAAAAACAAACAAACAAAAAAAACCCAACCGAAAACCGATTAAAAAAAAAAAAAAATTAAAGGCCATTGAAGATGCGACCTGAACCGGCGGCCCAAGGGGCCCCCGCAGGCTGGCCCGCCAGGGGGCGGGCGGCCACCCGCGAGCGCCGGCCCTTTAAGAGCGCCCCGACGCCGCGGCAGCCAATTGGCGCCGAACGGGCCGTTGCCATGGCGCCGGGGGCCGGGAGCCAATAGGGGGCGCCGTGGCTTTTCGAAATCGCTGCGAGCAGGCACGGTGCGCCCGCGGGAGGGGCGGGGCGGGGGCGCGGAGCGGGCCCGGGCGGCGGGAGCCGGCCCACGTGGCGCGGGGGGCAGCGGGGCCGCCGCCGCAAAATGGCTGCTATGGAAACCGGGCGGGAAAAAAAACCTGTAAAGCACCGGGGAGACGGGGGGAGGGGGCCGGGAACCGTCTACACGCGGGGAGGGGCACGGCCGAAAACAAAAGGGGCGCGATCGGGGAGAAGCCGCGGGGTGGAGGGGGGTGGGGGGATGGAAAAAATAAGGCGTCGGAGAAAGGGTGGGGGGGCGCTGGGGCAGCCGCAGCCCCGCTCACCGCGCACGGCGGCGGCTGCGGAGCCGAGTCAGCAACACAAAGACAAAGCGGGTCCCCTGGGGTCCGTCCTCAGAGCAGTCTGTGCCGCGGGGCTCACAGTCCGGGGGGCGGCTGGGGGCTCCCTGCGCCCCACTCTCATGCCTTTCTGCTCTTGAGTGCCTTAGGCTTTGCGGACTTCTTCACCTTCTTGCCCCCGGGGGACGCGGCTCCCTTCTTGGTGGCCTTCTTGGTTTTGCCCTTGTCCTTCTTCGCCGCCGCGCCGCCGGCTCCCTTCTTGTGGGTTTTCTTCTCGGGCTTCTTGCTCTTGGCCGCCGGCTTCTTTTCCGCCCGCCGGGACGTGGAGGCCGTCGCCTTCTTGTGGGATTTGTGGGCGCTGCTGCCCGCGCCCCCATCACCGCCGCCTTCCAGCTTCTTCCTGTTGAGCTTGAAGGAGCCGTTGGCGCCGGTGCCCTTGACCTGGAGCAGTGTGTCGTTCTGCACCAGCGCCTTGATGGAGTACTTTAGGTAGGTCCTGCCGTTCTGCTGGTCGAACCAGGCCACCTTCTTGGCCTCGTTGTAGATCTTGGCCAGCGAGGAGCCATTGCGCTCGCCCAGCTTGCGGATCGTCTCCACCACCAGCTGGCTGTATTTGCCCGGCTGGTTCTTCTTCTTGTTGTTCTTCTTCTTCTTCGACGGCGTCAACGAGGAGCCGCCGCCGCCGCTTTTCGCTTTCTTAGCGGCCGCTTTTTTCTCCGGGGCGAGAGGCACCTCCTCCGCCTCGGTCAGGGGCAGATCGGCTTCTTCCAGCTCTACCGACATGTTGCCGCGGGGGCGCGGGCCGCAGGACGGAGGCGGGGGCGGGCAGGGGCAGTCGCGGCGTGGCGGAGGCCTGGCGCGGCGCGCTGCTGTCCGACTCCGCTCCGCTCAGCTCCGCGCCGCCGCCGCCGCGCTCTGGTGGGGCGGGCGCCGCCGCCGCCCTTTATATGGGCGCGGGGCGGACCACGTTGAGAACAACAACAGCCTGGTCCGCCGCCAGCTCCAACTTGTGCTTCTTGGGGCCCTTTCGCGGGGCTCCCGCGCCGCCGCAGAGCCCCCCCGGGCCGCCCCGCCCGCCCGGCGCCCCGCGCCCCACCGCCCCCCAGCCCGCCACCGCCCCCCCGCCCCGCGCCGCCCGCCGCCCGCCGCCCCCCGCCGCGATTTCGGGGGCGCGCCCAGCGCGGCAGCGGGAGCGAGGAGGGGGGCGCCCGGCGCGGCGGCGGCTGGGGCTCCGCGGCGGCCCCCCGGCGCATCACCACCGCCGCCGCCCGGCGCCCAAGAGGGGCTGCCGCGGGCGGGAGGAGGCGGCGGGCGGCCGGGGGGGGTGGCGGCGGCGCTGGCCCCGGGTTCTCCGGAGGGAACTAACACAGGCGACGCCCTCCCGCGGCCGCCGGCAGCAGCGCGGAGACGCCGCGCCGAGGCCGGGGGTCCCCGCCCCGGCGACGGGGGCCGCCCCTCCAACGACCCCCACACCCACGGCCGCCCGGACGGGGCCCCCGAGGGGGGAGCCCTGCGTGTCCAGTGTGCTCCCCCCCCCGGTGGGCATCGCCGCGCAGCGGAGGATGCGGGAAGCGCGGCGGGTCCAGATGGGTGGGCGACGGAGGGACTGTGGGCACCCCCGGCTTGGCGCTATGTGGGGCGGGGGGGGGGATGGTGAGTAGCTGCCGTCCCCGCAGCACCCGCGTGCCGCGGGAGGGGGCTGGGGGCGGCGATCTCCTAGCCCCACTGCAGGCCGCAGCGCTGCATGGGCTGGGGGGGGGGGGGGGGAGCAACGGTGCTATGACCGCCCCCCAAAATACACCGCACCCCCCGAAATCCCACCAGCGGAAGAGTCTTCCCGTGGAGGGGTGTGCACAACGCCCCCCCCCTCGCAGAGCCTCGGGGCCGGGCCTGGCTGGGCCCCTCGTCCCCCGCACCTGGGGGTGGGAGCCGTGTGCCCCCGCCGTGCGAGGGCCGGGGAGGGTGAGTGTGCGGGGGCACCCCCGCAGCCGGCACACGCGTGCCCGCCGGGGCCCGCAGGCGTGCACCGGCACACGGGGCACACGCGCAGGGGTGCGCACACGCGTGCACATGCACACGCGTGCACACACACACGTCCACACCCGCACACACCGTCCCCCGCCCACGCACGCCGCGCCGAGCCTGCACAGCCCCGCCACCTCCCCTTCCTCCTCCTCCTCCCCCTCCCCCTCCCCCCATCCCCCGGCCGCTCTCCGCCATTTCCCTCGCCCGGCCCCCCCGCCGGAGGGGACCAGCCCCTGCAGCCCGCGCTGGTGGAGGGGGGTCTCTGGGGCCGCCCGCCGGGCGCTCCCCTTGCCGGGGCCGGATCCTGCCCGGTCGTGTCCCCCCCGTCCTGCAGCGGTGTGACCTGTCCCGCCCCGCTCCCCCCCCCCCCCAGGAGAGAGCCCCCCGATAACAGCGGGGTTCTGCCCCCCCCATAGCAGCCGTGCCCCGGCACACCTGCGATGAGCTGCGTCAGGCCGCTGGGAGCCGCCAGGCGCTGGGGCGGGGGTCGGTACAGGGGGGCCGGGAGGTGGGGGAGGGGGCGCGGCCCCAGGTCCCCTCAGCCGGAGCCCCTCGGCCCCGGGGCGGCCAGCATCCCCACGCCCACCCCCCCGGGACTCGGCCCTCCCTGCCCAGCCTCCACGGCTGCAAGGCGGTGGGGGTGGGGGTCAGCACGCGTAATGTATATAGATCGATACATGTGCGTGTATGGCACACACAAACATATGCGTCTACATATGTGTAGATCTAATGCTGTAACCAAATGGAAGCTTATGGCTAAGCTGGCTATATATTATGGTTGTATAGGGGGAGCGTGCATGTCGTGTGTATTATGTATGTATGGAATATAGAACAGTTACTGATTGTAATAGCTACATGTAAATTTAATAGAAATGTTAAGTGCATGCATAAACATAAATACCTCAGTATATATTTTTAAAATCTTGGCATAAACACATAAATATTAAAATAAAATATATCGGCGGGGGTGAGAGGGGCTGGGCAGTGTGGGGGTCTCACCGCACTGTGTGTGGCTGCGGGCACGTGCAGTGACACCGCGAGTGACACCCCCGGCGGGGGCTGTGGGGGCGCACCCCCTCCTCCCCCCAGGGAGACCATAGGGAACAGAACGCATGTGTCTAAATATATGGATAGAGAAATATTTGAATAAAATATGTGGGGGGTGGCTGTGCCTGTGTGTGTCTGTGGTTCTCAGCCAGAGCGATACACAGGGAATGGGCAAAAATAGCCCCAACACACACATGTTCTCTCCCTATATGTACATATATAGGCACAGAGAACAAGCCTTGCTCACATACACCTCTATCGCATACGTGTATACATACATAACAGAGGGCTGTTCATACATACGCACATGCTTCTCTCACATGCTCTGTATATGCATGTATAGACACATGCTGAGAAAGTGAACTGTTCTCACACAATTACTCTTGTTATACATACACACATCGATAGGCATATATGCATATTTATAAACATATAGAGACACACTTCGCACATACTTCTATCTCCATTTTTTTAGAGATATATATACACAGCGAGAGGTTCATACATAGTTCTCTTGTCACTACATAAGCCTATATATGTGTGTGTATACATATATAGGCATATATAGAAATGGACGGGATGAGAGAAAGCGTTCTGTTTCAACACAGAAACATGTATGTATGCACATATACCGATACAGGGGTGAGACCTGGTTTCTCACACGCAGTTTTCTATTGACCTCTCTCTGTATGCACATATATATACATACACTGAGAGAGCGCATGTGATTTCACACAGAGACATACACTATCCCCTCCTCAATATACAGAATTGCATCTATCTCTCTGTACTTAGCTGTTCACACACAAATACATACACGGTATTCTCTCACTATATACCTGTTGGAAGGTGACCCTGCCCATGGCGGGGGGGTGGAACTAGACGATCTTTAAGGTCCCTTCCAACACAGACCATTCTGTGATTCTATGATATATACATATATACTTACATATATATATACACACATGTATATACAGAGAACTGTTCTCTCGCGCTCACACACATTTGCCCCTCTCTCCCCACATGCACTGTATATATACACACACAAAAGCGTGCATATGTACTATATATACACACACACAGCAAGCTGGTTTCAAACATACGTAATGTTCTCACTAAATATTTATACATCTATGTATAATTAGGGGGAGAGAGAGCTGTTCACACACACACACATTTCTCTCTTGTTATATACAAATATGCATATATACTTATGAACACACCTAAACACATACAAAGTTAACACACACGTTTCTCTCACGATATAAAAAATACACATACATATATAATGAAAGATAGACCTGTTTTCTGTCACTCACACACACACATACTTCTCTTGAGCAAGCTCTATATACATATACGCATATATATGCGCGTAGATACATAGATACAGAGAAGGAGCATGAGGGGTGTTCACACAGAGTTCTCTGTCACTATATATGCATGTAGAGAAGGGAGAGCTGTTCAAACAAAGAATAGACTTACTACACATACATACACACGCATGTACACATATATACTGGTGTGGGGGAGAGAGATCAGCACTGACAGACACACACACTTCTCTCTCTCAATATGCACATACATACAGCGCGGGAGCACGCCTGCGCACATCTCACCATCCCCCTCTATAGGAAACCGCATATCTGCAGCTCTAAGTAGAGCTGTTCACACACAAATGCATGTACAGGATACTCTCTCTGCACAGGCACATACATACAGAGCCAGCTGTTCACACGCACTCTTGCTATATCTATCTGTTTAGACATATATACATACATGTACATAACAAAAAAAGCAGGAGTGATTCACACACACACATTTTCCATCATCACCCCCACCCCACCCCATGTATAAGCTCTGGGGTGCATTAATATATACATATATATGTATATATCTCAATATATTCTCTTTTTGTATGTATATGCATAAGTAGAGGTAGCAAGAACTGTTCTTACACTATTCTCTTGCTATATGTATAAATATATAGAAGCATATATACATGTATATACACAGAGATTGTTCACACAGTTCTCTATATACATATACTCATATATAACTAGAGAGCACATACTATTTACACAAAACCACACTATTCTCTCTCCATATATATGCATACATATGTATATACTTAGTGAGCTGTTTTCACACATAATACTCCTCTATCTCTATGTATGTATATATATGCACATCTATGCATTCTATATATAGACCACTGTTCTCACACACACTTCTCTCATTACATATATAGATGTATACTTGGAGCTGTTAACATTCACAATTCTCTTCCTATATGTACACCTACATATATTTATATGCATAAATACAGAGAGACAGCTGTTCACTCACACAATTACACAAATACCTCTTGCCACACACACGCATGCACACGGTTTCTATCATTCTATCTCCCCTCCATGTATAATCACTGGAGTGTATAAATATGTACAGTTGTATGCTTATATCTTGATATATATTCTCCGTCTATAGACATATGTAGAGAGCGCACAATACTTGTGCTCAAACACACAATACTGTCTCATTATAGCTATGCCTCTATAGAGAAATATATACATATACACTTACATAAAGACTGTTCACACATATTTCTCTTTGTATATGCATATATACATATATAATTAGAGAAAGCACTGCTTACACACACACATGCATATAGAGAGCAAGCGCATGCGAGCTGTGCACACACATGCATAATGCTCACTACCCGTGTACGCCTATATATATTTAGAAAGAGACAGAGAGCTCTGCACACACAAATTCTGGGGATACACCCATGCTGTGTTGTCCTCAGTCACACCCCTCTCCCTTGCTATAAATACATTCTGTCTCTCATATGGAGGGGAGGTGACCCCTCACTCACCCCCACATATATAAATATAAATATATATGTAGTCACCAAGAGAGCACCCTTCACACACACAGTAGTCTCTGTCGCTATATATACACATATACATGAATATATAATTTTATATGTTCATACATACATGGCATCCCCACATCTATACATATATCCTTAAAGGCACAATGCCCTCTCCCTGTGTGCATATGCACACGCATGCTTACAGAGTGTGAGCAAGAGCTGTTCACACATTGTTTCTCTTGCTATATATACACATGAGAGCGCGCACGCACTATTCACACACACAGCGCGTTCCCCATACCCCTGCCACATACACTTTATTTGTTTACTTATATATGTAACAAACTCTCTGTGTGTCTATTTTCTGTCATTCTCTCTGTCTTCCCCTCCTCCTCCCCTCCTGAGGGAGAGAAAAAGACCTGCACGGAGAATGGTAAAAAATATTACACACACACCCCCCCAAAATGCATATAGGCTATGTGTGTGTGTGAGGTTGAAGTCTCTCCCACCCCCACGTATAATATCTAGGATGCATATACATATGCGTATGTATATCCGTAGACAGAGCATGAGGGAGCCAGTCCTTCCCTCTTCCCAAATCACAGGTAGATATACCCATATCCACCTCTACATCGAATTTATTTAAATTTTTACTTATGTGTCTATTTAATTTTTCTCTCCCCGTCTCCCTCCCTCCCCCTTCTCTTTCTCTAAGAAACGTAAAAATAGCTAAGCTACACACACGTACCCACACGTATATGACCCGTTTATGTATCTAAAACACTTAGAAATAGAAAATACATAAATATATTAAAATACATAAATAAAATATAAAAATATATATATTAAAACACACGTGTGTATAAATATAAAAAAATACGGAGGGTATCTGTGTGCAGACAAAGAAAAAACACATTTGCACACATACAAATACAAGCATAGAAGTATAAAATAATTTAAAATGTGTTAGTGTGTATGATCATGTCTGCTCTCCATAGATGGGGTCGATAGATAATACAGACGCATACGTTTTTATGTGTGTATATCTACACATTTGTATTTAAATGTTTTTTATAAAAATATATAAATAAAGTATACATGAGGGTAGCCATCATCTGTGTGTGATAACTTTTTCTCTCTCTGTATAGATATGTATATGGAGAAATAAATGCTTTGCGTTGCATATGCTTACACCATTAACCCTGCAACCATGTATGTCTCATAAATGGAAACCTGTAACACACACACACACGCTCCCCCGGCCCCTGTGTCCATGATGTCCTGGTTGTGCTCTTGCACCCCCTTGCTCTATCGCTCTGTGGCTCACAACAGATGTGTCTTGGTAAATATACACATACACACATCACTGCTTGTGTCAGTGTGTTCGGATATGTACACCACATACCTATTTTAGCGATACGTCTGTTTGTATCTGTGTACCTATAGAACCCTGAACATATTTTTGTGCTTCTGTCACACACTTACCTACAAGCACCCTGAAGTGCGTGTGGGGTGGGGGGTCCGTGCACACCCGGGTGCCGGGACAGGGGCAGCAGCGGGGGCGGCAGGGGTGGCCATTTGGGGGGCCAGGGCTGGCACCGTGCCCGCCCGTGGGGGCTGCAGCAGCAGGTGCTGGGCTGGCAGGGCTCCGACGGCGGGGTCAGGGCAGGGTGCAGCGCGGGGCACATCCAGCCCCAAAGGCCAGCCAGGTGCCACTACCAAGGCACACATGGAGCTTTCCCACCCTGGGCTTCGCAGCTGGGCATCTCCATGCTGCTTTCCATGCACCAGTAACAGCGGTCAGTTTTTCATTTTGCTGCTGCCGCTCCACCCCACTCCAGCCCCTGTGGCACAAATACAGTTGTACGATTCCCCAGCTTTCATGTTTGCACCAGCATCTTGCAAAATGCAGCTGCCTCTGCCAACAGCTCCAGCCCCTCGGTGGGGAGCAGCCACAGCCAAGCCCCACACCTGGCTGCCCTGCTGCTACCTCCATGGCCTTACCCACTGGCAGGGGCCCCGATCACACCACTTTTGCAAATTCAGGGCGCTGGTTGTAGCTATTGCTTATTACACTTGGTGTGGACTGGGGATCTGATCCCCTCCCCTCGCACCAGCCCGCCTCCCTCTTCTGGTCTCTCCCTCCTGCCCAGTCAGGACCTGGGCAAAGAGCAAAACCACCCACGGAGCTCAGCTGGCTCAGCACTCCGGTCAAACACTCCACCTCTTCCAGGACAAGGCTGCCTCTGCGATTCGCCCAGCAAGTGACCCTTGCACACATCATCGTAGCACCTGCAACTCACCAGGCAAAAAGGTCAGTAGAGAATAAAAGCCACAAGGCCTCACTGATGCTAGGGGCCGTTGTGAACAGTGGTTTTAAGCACGCTTGTACCCTGCAGGGACAATTAATCCAGCCAGCTTCTCCAGACCACAGCAACGAAAAGCAATTCTTGCAGGAACACCAGTCCCTTGTCTTTGACACCATCAGCCCCGAGTGCAACAGCAGGGCACTAACCCCCACACTGCTTGCCTCCTGCACTGGCTTTTGTACACATGCATATACATCATATTCCCACCTGCAAAACCATCAGTTTGTAGGTGGGTAAATGGAATCCTCCCCGTTATCACCCATAACATCTTGTGACAAGGAGCTCCACAGCTGTCCTGCCCACTGTGGAGTGCTCTCCCTTTGTCTTGTGTCACTGCCATTTTATTTAATTGGGTAGAAATTAAACACAGGGTCTCCTCAGGGCTCCTCCACAGCTGCACCACGCAGCCCTTCCAGCCTCAGCTCCACAACCCAAGCCCAAAGCAGCAGGAGGTAGGTACAGACCCTCCTCTTTCCCAAAAACATCACTTCAGAGTTATCATTCCCACCTCTCCCAGCTTGGCTTTCTCCACACCAGAACCGTATCTACAGAAAAACAAGCGTGGAGTGATGCTTTAAATAGAGACGAGCAGAAGGTCCAAGTCTTTAAAAAAAGGTGCCGACAGGAAAGCGGTCCCACCAGGATACGTTGCTATTACAGAGTAGTTATTTGAAATTGATGTGGACAGCAAAAGCCTAGTCAAGTGAGAGAAAAGCATGACAGGTCAAAGCTGTAAAATAGGATATAGAGCACAAAAACTGTTAGAAGACTCTTGAAATAACTGGCCTCATTTCACTACACTTTGTTTTCCATCTTCCTGTGGGCACAGTAGTAGGGAGCTCAGCCTCACTGAGTGCAGAGAGCCATGCCCAGCATCTAGAAAGTAAAGGCTTAACCTTTGACTAGGCTGGACCAAGGCAAGGTCCTCAGCTCTAAGATAACTCTGCCAGCATTGCCTCTCTTCCAGCTGAAGCACGGAACTGGTGAGCCGGGAAGGGCTCCTCCAAGTTGAGGGTAGCAAGAGCAACAGCACTGCCCTCCCCTCCACCCTTCCGCAAAGGCTTTTTGCGTGGCCAGGACAGGGCTGAAGGACAATGCCCATAACCGAGCCATCAGACCCAGCACCGTTCCTGCCCTGCAAGCAGCTTCAAGAGGAGCAGGGGGGCAGCTGCCCTGCTACAGCCTGGGGTCAGCCAAGCAAGCAGGGCCCGCTCAGCCCACTCCTGAAAACCAGTTTGGATGGCACAGACTAAATAGTAAGGAAGAAGCACAAACATCCTTCAATCAGCAAGCAGTGGCTTGCAGAAATGGTGACTAGACTGAGAAAGAAAGCATGTTAGTGAAGAGGAGAAAAAAAAAAAAGTCAGAAACAGGAGTAAACAAGAAGGTTTGTTCTTGTTAAGTTTATTGGCATCATGTTTGTCTCTTTACATAAGAGCTCAGCCTACGTACTAGAATGTAGACCTCTGGAAAACAGGTAGAAGGGCTCCATTTAAGCAAGCTACAAACGCAAGAACAAATACCAGGAAGAAAGGAAGAAAGGAAGAAAGGAAAGGGACTAGATTGCCAAGTTTTTCCATACCAAAAATCCAGATTAGCAGTCAGTAAGAAGAAAGGGAAGATTCATAGTCCAGGTCATTCATCAAGAAACAGCTACCACAACCCAGGTGGGAGAGGAGCTCCATCCACAGTACAAAGAGCCACTGGGGCACCTCAGCTCTGGCTCCTTCTCGCGCTCGCTCCAGGATGTTAGGAGTTAAGCAGTAGGGGAGGTGAACAAATGAGGTCATTTCATAGCTGTATTTAATTTTAAATCCAATAATCCAGTGTGCATATCAATGCTGTTATGCAAATCTGAGAATTTAGATACAAGGAAGCCAGACAGATTTTCCAGAAGATGAAGCCTTTTTGGCCTCGAAACAAGAAGGCTTACATAGTTCATCTCTACTGTACAGAATACTGCCTCTATCTGGACTTTGTGTTGCTAGCACGCTGCAGTTCACAAGTGTCCTCCTCACTTTCTACACAATCTGTGTTTCAGTACTTGAACATGTATTTCAGGAATTTTACACTAATTTATACATTTTTAATTGGTTGCATATATTAACATGTACTATAAGATTTTTCCTAAAGAAGCATTACATAATACATGGATACTGTAAAAAGATCTGATTAGTTAAAAGTAACAAGCATTAACAGAGATACATACAAAACTCAACCTAGTTGGACTGAGTGCTGAGCTTGCAATGAACTATGGGTAATCAGCCTTTCCAGTTGCAGCCTTCACAGGGGAAAACACGAGACAGTTAAAAATGTATGTAACTTGTTACACAGATTACCTGTAAACAGTTTCTCTCCATTGGACACCTGGAATTAGATTCAGTTCCAAACATACCCAAGAGTTTCCATTTTAAACTAAGAGAAAGGTCTGTTACCGTGAAGTGTGATGTGGATGATGTGGGGACATGAGCTCTCAAGTGCGGGACTCAGATGCTCATGGGAGATGGGTGGAATTTGGCAGCTGGAGATGGAAATTTTTTTAAATTTCATTTTAAACACAGAAGAGGGGCTGTGTGTTTGAAGGCCTAAGTGTGATAATCATTTGTGAAGGACTGTGCTCAACCCCTCCCTCTCCCCTCAGCAGCTGCAGCTCTCCGCAGAAGCCTTCACTCGGTCATTCTTGTCTAGTTTGATGGGTTCAGGAAATTCATTGTAAAGCTCCACTTCGGTTTCCTAGTGAGAAAGAAGAGCCGAGTTAGTGCCACAGCTCTACAGACAGCTCCTAGCATGCAAGGAGCCATTCTTGGCTGGGGAAAGCTGTTGGAGAGTCCAAGGCTGCCTGCAGTAGCCCAGCCCAGCAGGCAGGACTGGCCCCCACCAGCCCCCTCCCTACCTGTTTAAGTGCGTTTCGTGCAATCGTCTGGAAAGCTTGTTCCACATTAATGGCCTCCTTGGCACTGGTTTCAAAGTAGGGGATGTTGTTTTTACTGTAGCACCAGGCTTGTGCCCTTTTTGTGGTGACCTGGGTGGACAGAGAGCAGCATCACCACCTTCAGCTAGGCAGGAAGGGGGTTTTACTTCCAGGGCCAGGCCAGAGACCCTTTATTATCCAACCTGAGCCAAGACAGCAGTTCTGATCTCGTTAAAACTACAGCCTTGATACAGAGCACAGGAGACTGCTGCCCACCACCAGATACACTCAGCCCTGAGGCAAGGAACACCATGCCCGAGGAAGATGAGACCACAGGGCACAGACCGCTCAGGTATCCACACAGCGGGGACCTGCTCGCATAGGAGTTTCTCAGCGACTCTGGAGGAGAATCGGCTCCTCTCCTTGCATCTACCTAGGAAACTGCTGCGATCCTTCCACCAGTGGGCAGGAGCATGCTGTGCACAGGGGTTTGACCTCTCCAGGCAGTAGAAACTCTTCCTTAGTGACACACAGCAGCTGAGCCACTCAAGCACCTCCCACTCCTGTTTCTCAGATAACCCTCCCACGTTCCTACAAGGTCTCCCACTCCCGGAATTTAAGGGGAGGCCAGCAAGTCCCACTACTCACTTGTCTGTTTTCTAGGTCAATCTTGTTTCCCAGCACAACAAAAGGAAAGTTCTCAGGATCCCTTGGACTGGCCTGAATGAGGAATTCATCCCTCCAGCTGTCTAGGGTTTTGAACGTGTTGGGGGCCGTGACATCAAACACCAGCACACAGCAGTCCGCTCCCCTGTAGAAGGCAACTCCCAGAGACTGAAATCGTTCTTGTCCTGCTGTATCCCATATCTGGAGCAAAAGACAGGTCAGATAAGCCAGCTCTACTCCACATAGTCAGTCCATGGTTAGGGCATTCATTTCAAAACTCCCTACCAGACATCTACAGTCCCCAGCTAACCAGACACGAGCACCTGAAGGCTTGAGAATTTCTGTAGGCACTATTACACCAGAGCCAGCAAAAGGAAGCCAGAAACACCCTTCTAAAGGTAGTGAACCTTTTTTGTGTTCAGCCTCAGCAAGGGACTTACCCTTGTTCTGGGCAAGCAGGACCTGGGTATTAGGGTCAGCGGGTGACCTGCCTGCAGTGCTGGGGTACACTTAGGTACCAGCACAGTCCAAACACCCCTGATGACTGCGAGGCAGCAAAAGCCTTGTTGCAGGCAGTCTCACCATGGAGAGATAAAAGCTTCAGATACTAGAGACATAAGTAGCCTGGCAGGTTAACACTATACCCATAGGACTCAGGGTAGCACCAGTAGTCGTCCTGACTAAGGAGTCCTTTTCCAGCCCTTTCCAGTTCCTAAACACTAGGGAAGCAAACCTTTCTAATGAGATCTAGTTTACTGACAGTCAAACGCTAGTTTGTAAACTGGGCCTGCCCAATCTGCTCTTCGCTGAGGCCAAACTGGTACTTGGCTTTCCCTTGCACAGACCTGTAGAGAAGCCCAGCAGTACCTATGGCCAAGAGAAGTTCAGTGCAAAGAAGGTTCGCACTGAGTACACTGATCCCTGCACCACTCTGGACTACACTAGAGCAGGTACTTCCACACGAGCGTGGTCCAGGCAGCCAGGTACCCCTTGCAGCAGGGAGCAGAGTTACCCCTTACCTGCATTGTCACTAGCCTGTCATCCACCATGACCTCTTTTGTCAGGAAGTCTGCGCCTATCGTAGCCTTGTACTGGTTACTGAATTTCTTGTTCACATACTGGTTCATGAGCGATGTCTTTCCCACCCTGTACAGAAAGACAAAAAGACTATGTAGGCTGTTTCTACAAGCGTGTGCATTAACCACCCTGAACAGAACATACCAGTGCCCTTTGCCTTCCACCATAGCACCCCTGGCCTTTCAACCAGGGAAAAATGCACCCGCCTCCACAAGAAGGTGCTTTTACATCAATAGATGCTGAACCAACACACTGAGTAAGAGCATTAGCTACCTAAGGATACAAAGGATTACAGTATTGAGAAACCTTGTTTCCCCATCAGTAATCTGATCCCCAGGAAGCAGTATGCATCACATTATCATCATGAGGGCAATTCTGGAAGAAGATGAAGTGCCCCAGAGAAACCCACCAGAAACGGTCACCTTCAGCCTCTGCAGAATGAAGGGGTGGAAGAACAGACAATCTCAGCTGGCAACAACCCACATACACATCTGCTAGGCACCCAGAGGTGGGGATCCTCCCATGAGAGCCAGCTTAGAAGCTCACATGGCCTCTCAGCAGCTGAGAAACACCCCCCGATCGACAGCTTGCTGGACACCGTGGTCCCTGATCAACAGCCTGCTGGACACCGTGGTATAAATAAACTTTATGTCACGGGAGTTCGGTTACAGCCTGCAGGGCAAGTAACCTGCAAGAGCAGAGCAGGCTCCTGCTGCTGACCAGCTCAGAGCAAAGCCTTTCACTCCAAGGGGCAGGCTCTAGCCATATCAGACAGAAGCTAAGCAGATGGCTCACTATAAACAGTCTCTGACAGAGGCAGAGTTTTCAGAAATCACCTAAGACTGCTTACTAGCAGTTTTGGGATTTTAATTTTTTTGATTTAAGTGAAATGCTCATTTCAACACCACACATCCTCCTTGCAGAAAGGCTATCCAGTTCTGCTACTGGAGTCATCTGCCCACTGCATTTTCATCATTTATTATTGTGATAGGACTTCAAGATGTTGAACCGTGGGAATGCATTCAGGACAGCGTGGTGAGGAGTTCTTAAAGCCATAAAGTAACACACCTATCTGAGGATGCAAAATATCTCCTCCCAGCACTGCTGGTTACTTACAGAGCATCCAGGCTCCCACTAGGCAAGAGCACTGCTCCAGTCAGATGCAGATAGGCAGCTTAAAGGCTCCTCCACTTACCCAGAGTCTCCAAGGATGATGACTTTCAGTAACACTTTCTTCCTAGAAGTCATCTTTTACCCTAGAAAGGAAAAGGAACAATTCCATCAGATACATCACTTCTCAGGACAAAAAGCAGCAAGTCTGCAGTCTGAGAAACCCGATTCCCAGCAAGGAGCCAGCAACATGCAGAGTCCAGCACCCCTGAAACCAGACTCCTTCAATTCAAGAGGCAGTACTTGAGCACTAACCAGGTGTTTGCCCATTTCATAGGCAGAGCCATGCCAGACCAGTAGTGGCAACTTAATACCAACAGATAAGCGAGCCAAGCACTTGGCCTTTACAGTCCATTTTGGGGCCTATTTCCAGGCCATTTAGCAGTTATCTACTAGCCTAGGGCATCTCCCATAGCCCTACTGGAGGAAATTAACTAAAGCATATCAGCCCCCAACACAGGCCAACTCTTACACACACTACCAAGTGAGATGTAAACAAGGATGTGTCTAATAAGATAATCGCTTTTTTTGTGCTGTTCAGTAGTTTCGCAGTAGGAAAAAAGTGGGCTTCCTTCACCTTCAGATTCAGCTTGGAGAAGCAATAGCTTTCTCTAGCAGCTGTGCTTTGTGGAAGCATTAAGCCCCAAGGATACACTGTGGTTGGAACAGTTGCAACACAACCACACAGGCCAGCTGAACAGCTGAATTACAAGGCAAACTGCTTTTTTTTTTTTTAAACCAGACTACACAGCTTTGCTGAGAGCATGTGAAGCTAACTACTGCCACCTCACCTTCAGTGGAAGGCCATGTAAGGCTACAGTGACAAACCTCACAACAATCGGTCTATTGCTCTGTTAAACAAGGAGTTTTTAGTTTAGTTTCATCCTGCCACGACTCCAGTCTACTTTATAGGCTACTAATGGTCCATCCAATTAGCACGAGTGAGAGCTGAGCTCCAGAGATCCACACTCTTACTTGTTCCCAGGTCTCCTTCAGGTAAGTGAAGAAGCTTCAAATACAACAGCTGCAGCAGGCCTGAAATACACTTCTGGATGTGCTTTAGCATAGTGAGAGCAAGTATGAAGTCCTTCTATGAATGGTTGAAGATGTCCTTCCTACCACAAGGCCCTTCTCTCCACCTCTGGGGAGGTGATGGGACAAACCATTCTTAGGTACTCAGGCTTAAATCAGGTCACAGATCCTGGTTTGGTACTGACCTGGTCTGCAACACAGACTCCTTGGCTTTCACTGAGAAGCCCTGCAGGTTCTGTACAGCAAGAGGATCCAAAAGATGGTTATAGCTGTGCTACATGTATTAAGGTCTTATATGGGGACTTGGTTACCTTAAAACTACCCTACACTACATCCATTGCACCACATAGCTACTCTTCAGAAGCTATTCCCCACTTGCACAGCTAAAGAAGCCTTCACTTCTACAACATGGATACACACACCTTCCGTGCAGCTCAGTTCCTGAGGATATAACAGCCTAAGCTGCTAGACAACTGCAACCTGCTTCATCCCACTACTACTGGAGGTAACATGCTACAAGCTGTAAAAGCCTCTTACTAGATGCAGAGTCCAGTTGCAAAAGGTCTTATTTATCCCAAGCTTTGAGTGTTAGAATACATGCGGTCTTTTAGACTCTGCCAGCAGCGAATGCTGCAGAAGCTCAAGTCCTCCTGTGGCTGCCACAGGTAGTGCTGCCCTTACAGCTACACCTTGTTGGACTGCACCCAGCTCACAATCATAGGATCATTTAAGTTGTGAAAGAAGGTGAAGACTGAGTCCAACCCTTAACACTGCCAAGCCCACCACTAAACATGTCCTTAAGTGCCACATCTACACGTCTTTTAAATACCCCCAGCGGTGGTGACTCAACCACCTCCCTGGGCAGCCTGTTCCAGCGCTCAACAACTCCTTCAGTGAAGAAATTTTTCCTAATATCCAATCTAACCACCCCCACCCACCCACCCACCCACCCCCCCCCGGCACAACTTGAGGCCATTTCTTCTTGTCCTATCTCTTGTTACCTGGGAGAAGAGACAACCACCACTCCATCCCAATCTCCTTTCAGGCAGTTGCAGAGAGCGATAAGGTCCCCCCGAGCCTCTTTCTCTCCCAGCTGAACAACCCCAGTTCCCTCATCTGCTCCTCCTAAGCCTTGTGCCCTAGACCCGTCCCCAGCGTCCTTCTCTGGGCACATTCCAGCACCTCAACATCCCTCTTGCAGCGAGGGCTCCAATACTGAACACAGTATTCAAGCTGCAGCCTCCCCAGTGCCGAGTGCAGAGGGACAGTCACTGCCCTGGTCCTGCTGGCCACACCGTTCCTGATACAAGCCAGGATGCTGTTGGCCACTGGGCACACGGCTGGCTCACATTCAGCTGGCCATCAACCAACATCCCCAGGCCCTCTTCTACCAGACACCTTTCCAGCCTCTCTCCCAAGCCTGTAGCGTTGTGTGGGATTGTTGTGCCCCCAGTGCAGGACCCAGCACTCAGCCTTGCTCAACCTCATACCATTGGCCTCAGCCCATCGGCCCAGCCTGCCCAGACCCCTCTGCAGAGCCTCCTGCCCTCCAGCAGATCAACACTCCCCCCCAGCTTGGTGTTGTCTGCAAACTTACTGAGGGTGCACTCGATCCCCTCGTCCAGGTCATCATTCTCTCAGGATGATCTGCTCCATAACCTCTCTCAGTACCAAGGTCAGGCTGACAGGCCTGTAGCTCCCCGGATCCTCCTTCCAGCCCCTCTTGTAGATGGTGTCACATTTGCCAACTACCAGTCTGCTGGGGCCTCCCTGGTGAGCCAGGGCTGCTGATAAATGAAAGTGGCTCAGTGAACACTTTCACCAGCTCCCTCAGTACCCTCAGGGGGATCCCATCCTGCCCCATAGACTCATGTGGGTCTAAGTGGTGTAGCAGGTTGCTGACCACTCCCCCTCCTATTACAAGGGCTTCATTCTGCTCCCTGTCCCTGTCTTGCAGAGCAATGGGCCACATACCCGGAGAACAACTGGTCTTACTAACAAAGACTGAGGCAGAGAAGGTATCAAGTACCTCATCCTTTTCCTCATCCCTTGTACTATGTGTGTCTGCCCTGCCCCAAATCCAATGAAGGATGGAGATTTGCTCTCCTTTTAGTTGCTAGTGTATTCACACAGACATATGGTTTTATGGCAGTAGCCAGATTACATTTGGTGGGGCTTTGCCCCTTCCAATTTTCTCCTTGCATAACCTCACAACATCCTTATAGTACTCACGCATCTAGTGATACATCTAGTTGGGAAAAACTGTTAAGATAACAGCCAGAGGCTGCCGAGTGAATAGCAGTGGCAGGCCACCCATAGAGCTCATGCTATCCTTAGATGGGTGTTAACAGATGACAGAGCCTGCACAGGACAGTTTCTCCAAGGGTAAACACCTCTCCTTTCCACAGCATCTATGCTGGACTGCCTTGCTCAATGATCCAGCTGGCAGCACAGCTATACTTGCAAAGATATAGCTAGCTGAAAGTTGTCAACAACCCCAACATTTCATCCTGCTTCTGGTCTTGCCAAGGTCCACAAGCTATAGCTCGTTTCCTCTACAGCCATGGGGACAACAGACCATGTAAGGTCCTTCAAGCAGACTGAACCTCCTGTGTTTCCCAAGTGCACAGCACAAGTGACACTTGTGCTAGCCGAGCCAGAGACTTCTGCAGCACAATTGGCTTGGAGCAAGAAGCAAGGGAACAGAGCTTTGAAACAGCTTAAAGACAACTGTGTACACCAAACTGTAGAGGAAAACATCAGGTTTTCAGGTCCAGTATGAGAATCACCTGTTTTCCTCAGGACAGACCAAAACTCACCCTGAAAGTGACTATGCCGGAGCCCAGCATGTACAGCTTCTATTTTCTTCTGAATGTTTTCAATATTACTTGCCATTGGCTGCTGCAGCTCACTGCTTCCTGGTATTCAAAGCAGCTTTGGACAAGCTGGCACTAGTTCTCATGCTCAGGAAGGGATTTGCAGAGCCCTAAAATACACCACTAAATCACACTGGATGCTTAGCACCCAAGTTCAACACAGTCTGAAGTCCCACTATGAAGGGAGGGGAAACTGTTGTCAAGTCTCATTACCTTGGAAGTAGCTCAGCTGAGCAGGCACCTGCAGACATGGGAACAACATCTGAGTCACTAACACTGCCTTCTTGTCATAGCTGATGGGCTGCCCCATCATGTGAAGGGCTATTACTGCCTCACAAACACCAGTCAGGCAGTACACTCAGCTTCCATCCCAGGTGATGGAACGGATATGAGCCATAGCACAGAAGGAGCTGCCTCAGCTTGGTATTTGGTTTGGGCCATGAGACAGTGAGGAACTCCAGTCCTACCAGGGGCCAGCAGTGGACATTACTCAGAGCTTCCCACCCCCTGTTCTACTAGGCAGTCGATGGGTCAAGCCCTCAATCTTCTCATTACAGGTATAAACAGACCAACACTTCAGAGTTACTCCTTGCCAAGTACAAGAGATCTTGCCTTTGGAGAGGAGACCACATTTGCAGGTCTTGGAGGAAGCACCAGTGTTTGATCTCCTGGAGCTTTCCTACAGAAGGAAACCACTCTAAGTTTAAGTAGCATCAGGTTGCTCTCTACAGCACCACCTTTGCCATTTCCCCCTTATCCTTACCATGTTCTGTGTGGCTGAGCAGGTCTCCAGCTCTAAAGCAGCTGTTTATGCTTAACAGAGCTCTGACTGCTCCTAGTGAGATCCTCACTCTAGACAGATTGAAGACATCCTCATTATCTTAATGGGGGTTTCTTATGAAGCAACCTAAAGGGTCAAACTACTGCAAGGACAGGATACCATGCCTCCTCCAATACTTGCTTCCAGCCACAGTGTGTTTAACAAGCCAAGGTACTAGAAGCAGAAGACACTAGAGCTCTCTGAGGATCCTGTAAGTAAAAGCCTTACTACAATCTCCTTAGCACCATGCAAAGGATTTTGGTGACTTCAGCTCATACTAAGCCAAAAGCAAATACAATGTCTTCATGGTAGAGGATGCTTCCACACACTGCAGTTCAAGTAAGCTCAGAAATACCGCAGTCGATCCTGGTTACAGCATGCCACCTGCTGTGTCAGTAGAACAAGGTGCAATGAATGAATGAACCCTTGGTCAGGTTCAGTACTCAAAGATCTGCTTGCCTGAAGTCAGAGGCAATTTATGATTACTCCCTTGTTAACACCGGCTGTTTCTCACATTACACGACACTGAGTAGGTTCATTTCTGCCTTTCATCCCAGAAACAGAGCCCACATACATGCTATAAGCTATGCAGATCTTGTTTCTGGTGAACCTTGCTAGTACAAAAATCAACTGAAGATCAAGAAGAATATAGCTTTAGCTCACAGATGAAGCAGGTTTGGATACCTGAAGGAGCAATTTAGTTGACATGAGGAGTTTCTCTAGTCACACCTACAAGAAACATTACTGAGCTAAGCTGAGATGTAGGCTGTGCAGGATTTCACCCATGCTCTTGCAACGAGCAAGCTCAGCTTGAGACCACCAGATTAGAACCGTGATAGTGCTGAGTTAGTGGTATCCAAATCCAAAACTACTTTGCACAATATATGCAGCTTGTCTTGCTTTATAAGATTTGGTACGATTAATCTAGAGCAGCATCCTGTACAAGTCACATAAGCCCTTAAGATGGCACTGTGCAAGCTCACATAGGGCTCACATCCAGTCCCAGGAGCACTTCTGAACACACACTTCCTTTTTCAGAGATATCATGAAGAAAAACTTGTTTGTTAAGATTTGATCCAAGACATCAGTTCTGTTTTACATTGTGTGAAGTCTCTTGTAGTGAGGTCACCTGCATGAATGCTCAGAACACAGCCTACCAGCATACCCAGCTAGCCCTGCTCAGGAACTGGCAGAAGCTTCCAGTCAGGAGACCAGTGAGCATCATTCCTCCTCCTGGCTTAAGTGGTGCCAGAGGAATGACACAGCTGCCTAATACAGGAAAGGGGTCCTTCCACTCTTTTTTTAATGGCAATCCCTCTAAGCAAACTAGCCATAACAGTTTGTTGACCCTCATGAGATAAGCCTGACATAGCATGTTCTCACCCACAGTAGCATTACTACCTTTGTAAGGCTGGCCTGCTGAGGCAGCAAGGGAGAAACCGTAACATCTGACCTGTAAATGTTACTGGCTTAACCGATCTGAAGGGAAGGGTCAAGAGCTATCCTATGAAGCTCCATAGTGCCACAGCTCCTCAGATGCAAGAGGAAATAAAGCCTATGCCAAATCTAATTAGGCTTCCCTTGTTGCTTCAGAGTACATTACTACTGTCCTTTCACTTGCTATATTAAGACAGCCGCTTTGAATTAAGGCATAAATGGATGGTTAAGGATTCCTTAGAGATGTTAACATGTGTCAAGTCACAATGCAGGCATTTTAATATTAATTAGGTTGGTAGAAATGAAGAACAGTAGCAGCTTGCATTGATGGCCCACCAGCTCCTTGGATAAGCTATCCTTTAACAGAAGTAGACCTCACAATAAGGACACCCCGTTAAGTTGCTCATTGACCATTTTAGTATGAAAATAGCTAGCCTTAGGGGGAGAATCTCACCTCCACGGAAGACAGACAACAGCTCCCTAAGCAGCAGCATATCCATACCCGTTTTGAACCTTCTGACAAGCTGCTGGAGCAGTCCTTACTGTTGCAGCTTTGCTATGAAACAGTTCAAATCACAATCCTAACAAAGAACCAAAGCATGTTTACACAGAGGCCAGAAGAACTGGGACATTTGGCCAGGAGTTCCCTGCTCCTACAACCACCAGTCTGCCATCTGCATCTTCCACCAGAAACCAGCTAAATGCTGAAGCAAGACCATGCCTCTCTCCTGGTGTCCTTTGCCAGGGATATTTATTACTATGCCAACAAGGTGCCAGCAGCAGGTGAGCAAGCATCAAGCAGAGCTAAACTTACTGCAGCACTGAGGAATACCTAGTTCTGCACCCCTGTCCAGGCACACAGCACAGGAGTAAACAGATGTTCCACAAAGGCATATCTGAACATGAAGCACTGCAGGTCTGGTCTAGGTGTTGTGGCTGATAAGCAGAGCATTCACTTCTCCACTGTATCAAACAAAAATATAGTTAAGTACTCCATTAGGGGATACCACACACTGCAGTGGACTCGCCACAATGACCAGACTGAGAAGACAGCCACACTTGAACACTGGAAGAACTTCCTGTCCTAACACACAGGAAAAGTATCCGAAAATGCAGCTAAGTGTGTTTCTGACACAGGAACGCCACCTCTGCTCACTCTTCTCTTGCATGGGGGAGGCTGCAAAGCATTAAGTCTCTGTACTACACCAGAAAGCTATTTTTACACACACACAGAGACCAATGGTTCTGCATTTCTTCAAGGAAACTGAAGCTGGAAGAATGATTCAGGACCAGCTCAGTCAGACTGAACCAGTTCCTTCCCAGAAGCAGCAAGTTCCCTAGCATGTTTGTCACCTCAGGGGGGTATGTCTGCTTAGACCTTCAGCCACTGAAATGAGATGCTCACTGGATGTTTATCCTGGTCTTACAGGATCAAGCACACCAGACAGGCATATATCACTTGCCCTGTAGTCATGCTGTACCCTGCCATGATTTTTCAAGCCAAGTTTAGCTGAGGCTTTGAGGAGATGTGAATTTGTTCCAACTGAGCTACCCTGAACAAGGCCTCGTCTGGAGGAAAGGCCGATAGCCTCCGATTGCCATCGGCTGACCAGGATCACAGGTCCCATTTGCAGAGTACCAAGACACCCTTTGTATTGAAGCCTCAATCTCCAATTGCAGCAGGAACTCAAGGTGGAGCTGAACAAATTTGACCAATACAATTTAACAAGAACAGCTTGGTTCCAAATACCTGGCCACACAGACATTGTTAACGAGGTGTCTGCTAATGCAAAGCTACACGTGACAGCCTGAGCAATTCAACACGAATGACCAGCAGATACCAACATTTAACATCTTGCATTCTTCCCAAGTGACACAACAGCCCACCAGTAAACAGAAGCCCTGTCCCTTCAGCTGGGAAAAAGCCAAGTGCCAGCCAGAGAACAATCAGCAGGAGCCGTTTCTTTCACACAAAAATGGCTTAAGAGGCGCCAAGCTGCCTTTAAGGAAGAAGCTAGAAATAAGCCTGCTTTGGTGTTTGTTCGTTCGGTTTTTTTGACTGCTACAGAGCCTGCGTATTTTCCTCACCAAATCCGAGTGCTCGACAAGTGGAACAAGTGCCTGGCATCCTCACACTGAGGACTGCTACAAAAGCACATGAAGATTTAACAGCAGATTCAGTCTTGTATCAAGAAGGGCTGCACAAGCAGGACAGTACCCTCTTCCATGCCCGTGACAGGTTTACTAGTAGCTCAACATCCCCAGCTGGCTGCAAGATCCCATATAGGAAAGCTTCACATTTAGTGGGGACATGTGCTGGCTTTGTGCCTAAAAAGCAAATTAGGAACATCTTGCCATTTGGGTTGACAACTTGCAAGAACTGCTCTCTAAATAGGTTGCTTTTTAGGGCAACAGGCTCCTACAGTCCATAGTCAGAGGTGCTTTAGAGGTGTTTTCAGGCCTTGCTGATGCACCACAGAGCAGCTATCAAAGTAAAGCCCACACCAAAAGCAGCTGGCAAGATATTCCTGTGACAGCTTCACAGAAGGGTACACTCTAGCTACTGCTGTATCAGTAGCATCTCAAAACTGCTTTCCACCTCCTTCCTCCCCACACGATTATGTTGCTGTTCTAACCAACACATGTCCCTCCTGCTGGTACCCAGCCAAGAGCTTAAGCACAGCTCATCATTCCCTCCTCGGCTGCCTGCTACCTACTGCAGTTTCACCAAGAGCAGGCTTCTGTCCACTTGGTGCTTTTCCCAGACAGCCCTCTGAGGTAGGAATTACCTCTACTCAGGCAGCTGGGAGCCTCGGCTACAAATTAATTTTTGATACCTCATGTAAAACATTATATTGCAAGTTGTCAGGTGCAGGTATGCTGTCCAGTGTCTTCCACCCCCACCCAAGTCCTCAGCCAAAAGCTTCACCTTCTTTAAGAACAGCCTAGAACTTTTGATGCTTGCTAGCACACTGACACGGCTCAGATCAAAATAGAATCTTAAAACATGTTTCAGCATCCCAGAGGAACTGGATTTTTTAGACTACAGCTGTCTGCAGTAAGCTTCCACCTCATTTTGAGGGTGGAGTTGCAGCCTCCCATACCAGAGGAGCTGCTCTAGGACCAAATGAAGCTCAGGAACCAGCCAGCAACCACCAGCTACAGCTGAGGCACATGGCTTCTAGTTCAGGTCATTGGCTGCTTCAATGTGAGCACCAAACTGGCATGACATGCCAATAGCTAACTGACCTGGTCTGTGAGCTAACTACCAGATGGATACGACACCAGGCCCACAGATGCTCTGCTGCATCCTGTTGCTGGATAACATGCTCTTAAGACAGCTCAGGAGAGAATGATGGGGCAACATGCAACTTGGGGAAACATGTAGGACCCAGCTAGAAAGCAAAAGCTCTGGAACAGCTGTGAGCAGAACAGGCTCTTGGTGTGATCAAGGCAGCTCCAGAGCTGGTGCTGAGGAAGACACTCCTTTCAGTGGCAATAAGGTTTTAGCTTGCCCTCAGACATACCCTTCAAGCCTCAGCTGGGGGCTCTAGGACACATCCCAGCTGTGGGCAAGGGCTCATAGAGCTCCTTGGAAAAGTATATGCCAACGGCCAGTTTGCCAGAGTCCAGATACATGGAAGGCAGAAGCAATGCCACTGGTAGGAACCACGTCTGCAGTGGAATCACAGGACCCACACATGAGAAGGGGTCTGCCGCACCTGAGGTATCAGCTCAGCTGCGTGAGGGCTGAGATTTGGAGAGCACTGCATTCCTGAGAGGCACTGATGCATATGATCAGTCAGGCTCAAAGCCCAAGTTCTCAAACGCAAGTCCCCCAGCCCAAGCCTCACTGATTCACAGCCCTGTTACACCTCCCGGCATTTCTCCAGATCAGTTGTTTTATGCCTGCACAATGCTTAAATCCCAGATGTTGATCTGAACAAGCTTCTTGCTCTACAGCTGCCATTTGAGTCATGACTCTAGCCTGGAAAAGTCCAAACTATGTAGGACTAGCCCCCACCCCCACATCCAGGAAGGTATAAAGCTTAGAAACTGACAGTTTAGATATCACAGCATCTACCTTCTCTTGAGGGGATATCACGTTGATCTGACTACATGGTTTGAAAGTGGGAGCAAAACAAGCACAGAAATGTGTTTTCTTACAGCACTAAGGCAGATGTATCACTGCATGTTTAGTCAGACCACCAGTGTGCTTAGGAGCAATGGGAAAGGTCTGGAGATCATTTCTTGCTGTCTACAGGAACACTACTTTGTCCAGACTGCTGCTTAGCCTAAGATTACAGCAGCACATGTAGGCTCTTCTAGGTGATAGACACCCTGAGCCAAAGGGAGGAAGGGAAGGGAGTGCAGGAAGTGTCCCTGGCAATGCAGCCACCTATGCTGGACAGCCATCCTGGATGGTCACTTCACTCCTCAGCAACATGAGGACGATCATCTCCACAGCAGGTAGCATGCATTTTCAGACTGCAGCTGTATGCAGGACAGGAGTGCAGGAAGGCCCTTTAGAGCTAATGCCACACAGTAACAAGACCAGGATTCCCAGACAGAAAGCCCGCTGAAGTGGTAGTCTTCAGGCTTTAGGAAGGCAGCTCTGTGAGAAAGCCATACCCAGAAGCTTCACCGAAAGCTAGATGTTTCCAGTCATGAAGTTTCATAGTCCACCGGCTCCTCCAGCAGCTGAAGGGCCCTTGTATCACAGGATAACTTTCTCCCAGGAATGGGCAGACACATACAGAGCCCTAACAGGCTTATAGTGAGTGACTGAAGATCTTCAGCTACCCTTCTTTTGGAGGCTCAAGTTATGATGTCATCCAAGAATCAGTATTGCTGTGCCCCTGCCTTCCAGGGAGAAGCAGTTCCCCTGTAAATCCTACAGGATTTCAGGTAGTTCCCAGTTAATTTTCCCCAAGGATCAAGCTGTTACAAGAACAGGCATGCCTGCTTTAATACCCCTCCCCCTTTATCAAAGCAAGCTCAACTTCCCCTATTCTGCCCTGGGGGAGACAATCTCAGGATGTGGGAGGAGAGTTGAGCACATTGCTGGCTGCTGGGAGACACTAGGCAACAAGCCATGTGTCTTGACTAAGGGCCTTGCCTACGCAAAGCGTTTCAGCTATGCCAGTATAGCTTCCATATTGCCATGCCTCTACCAGAACAGTCTCCTTGGTGGAGAGCTTTCAAACCCAGCAAGACAAATCTTCTACTATTAACTGGAACATAGCTATAGTGCCCATACAGCCTTGTTTATACAGGAAAGTCTGTCAGCCTTTTGGCACACAGCCACCCAACCATTAGAGCCAACCAACAGTTTCAGTAACCCCTATACCAGTACCAATAGCCCAGCACGGTTCTCACATCAAGCCATGCCACTAAACACTATTTCCCTGTTACTTTCTATAAATCAAGCACAGTGCCAGCTGAGTTTTAATCCTCATATCCAGAAGATAAGGGTGACCAAATCAAAATACTGCCAGTCAGCCAATCCACTAAAACAGTAAAGTTGTCAGATATAGTAAAGATCTAACAGTATTTTTCAAGTACTCCGATTAGTTTCTAGTTTTGTCTACAGCTTCCTAAGGTTTCACACATTCCTGTCGTGCCTTCAGTTTTAGAAACACAAATAGGAGGTGTTGGATAACCTTTGCAGTGGTAAGCAAAGCACAGATCTTACACCTTGTCAGTGGTAAACAAGCCTTGTTTATCTATTCCTGGCTGCTAGCTTCCACCAGTTCCTAGAGGCTGGAAACAAGTGACTGAAGGGAGGCTGACCAAGGTTCAGGGCTTCAAGTGAAATCACGGCCCTCAGGAAGACTGCCAGGCCCTGTAGCTTACATCCAAGACTCAGATCCAAGAGTGAATATTGTCCCTCCTTCAGCACCAGCAGCTTGATAAACAGATAGGACAAATACTGATGAGAGATCCTACCGCCAGACAAGGAGGTGTAGATAAGTACAAGACCAACACTAATGGCAAAAACCTTGCTCCCGTACATCTATTCCAAGAGGTCCTGTTCTCAGCAATTAGTCTTCCAGAGAGAAGGCTTCCTCCAGGGCCAGGTTGCAATCTAAGAACTAAACCTTGATCTGCAAGCAGAACTCCTGATCCTACACACTCAATACCTCTTACTATGCTAATGCAGTTTGCAGAGCAGGAAGGACAAGTATTTCAGTACCAGTCCCAGGATGGGAGTGTAACAGGTAGCCTGCCTTGACAGCTGAGTCAGTGCCTAACAACGAATTCCTACTGTGGATACTGTTTCAGACATATTTCATACCTTCCTATCTCTTGCACAGATCATGCATTGATAATTTACCCGCTGAGCTATTCTCTTGATGAAGCTCCACAAGAGACAAAAAAACCCCAACAACTTACTGAAGTGGTGAGATTATGAGAGCAGTGCTAGTAAACTCCATCTCGGTGGGGGTGGGGGTGGGGGTTGATCAGGCCTAGGCATGCCTCAGCTACAACCATCTCACTGCTCATGCTCGAGACACTGTTACCACTGTGCCAGTTTGGACTTCAAATATTATCCATGTCTAGGAGCCAGCAGGAAAAGTGAGCTACAGAGCCAAGTGGCTCAACCCACTTGAGAGAAACAAGCACCAAGCAGGTTACTTTCAAGAGGATGCTGCTTCCCAGTTGGAAAGGGATCAAGGGTTCAGCACAGGCTTGTTAGATAAACTGGTAGCCCCAGCAACCAACATCCAGGTACTCCAACCAGGAAGCCTCTGAAGGCAGCTCCACCTGCCTGCTTTCACTTTTGTCCACCACTTCACTAGTCCTGCTTGTCCACCAAGTGATCGAAGTATGCAGTGATATAGGACCTCCAGAAAAATACTGTTTTCTTAATTGACAGCGTAAAGATCTACTTGATTTTATTCAGGAATTTCTGCTTGAAACTCATGCAAGTACAGTTAGATAAAATGCCAACTGAAGGTGACTAATTGTAAGTAGTTATGGTGAGGCAAGAGCAAGTCACTCACTACATCAAGTGCCTTCAAATTATACGAACAGGAATCTGTGCCACAAGTTAATACTTCAACCCCATCTCAAAGGCAGCGCACCCCTCCTGAAGTTTCGCTGCCCTTTGAAAACAGCCATGGCTTCAAGAACAGGTTCCCTTGCAAGCAAAGTCAAAGCTATTTGAGATCAGCTGTAAATCAGCACACTCCAGTGACCCTCACAAGCTTGCTTCCTCCCACCCCATCACTGACCGGCAGTTAGCAACAGCAGTGTTGACACAGCTTCCCCCATGGACAGCACGGAGCGCTCATTGCTGGCACCGGAGAGGAGCAGCAGTCTCGCAGGAACAGCGCTAACAGCAACAATGACATCACTACGGCAGATCTCCACCGAGCAGAAAATGCAGCAGCACACTGGGTTCAAGCACTGCATCCCCACCAACAGAGCGCAAAAGCTACAAGCACACTGGAAGCCAGAAAGTAACCATGTGATAGAGGGGTATTCCTTCACTGCCTGCTATTTCTGAACAGCACATGTGGAGTCACTGACCTTGGGCACTCATTTGGAAGTTTTATTCAAGGTGCATTTAAAGGGAAATGTAATCTTCAATAGGGCAGCTAACTGCAGGGCTGAATATGGTGTATTAACTATGCTTATTCCATTCATTATCCATATCTAATTCAGTTTTGAGATGCACAGCTCACATTTGGATTGTCGCTGCAGAAAGTGACCCATTTATCCTCAAAACCCACTGTCAAAACTTAACTACATCTGAAGGCAGACTGTTATATAGCAACTACAAAAGATCATTTTAGGAAGCTGCAGGGGGAAGCCAACTGAACTCCAACTCATCAGGCAATTAAACTGCAATTATCAAAACAATGCTGTGCAAGAATGAAGTACTTCAGCACCCGAAGGATACAGGACTGCTGGCAGACAAGCAGCGTGCAAGCATGCTAGTGCCCAGCCAAGTTCATCATTTAGGTTGGGTCTTATCCTGACTCCCTTCCATCAAGGCGACAAGCTTTAAATTACTCTACAGTTCCACAAGGGAATCTTGGATCCATCAGGCCCTAGTAACAAGGGTTACGAGCAGTTAGGGTCTCAGCTAAGGAGAAGCCCAGAAGACATTAGGGAATGCTGGCAGCATGCAAGGTGAGGGTTCTGTACTCATTTATCAAATGCCAATTTTTCTTTAGTTACTGAAGAAATTGCTACATTTTAACAGCAGGAACAGCTCTCAGAAAGTATCTCTGATCCCACAGATCCACCAGTTCTAGAGAATGCAAATATCCAGGTGCCCTATTCCACAGCCCTCACAGCTTGCCAGACACCTACCTCACAACAAAACATTTAAAACTGCACCCTCTAATAAAGCACAAGCAGCTCTGTTTACAGCCCAATGTCAAGTTCTGCATCAACTAGTCTCATTTTCACACAGAAGTCAGACCAGAACCCCAAACATGTTAGAGACAAAGCTATTTATAGTTTTGCACAGATGGTTTGACTGTAATTGTTATGTTTCCTCAAGGACAAGCTTTGCCAGAGATTTGCACCAACAGGTAATTCACATGACCTTCCAACACAGGAGTCTTAAAACAGAAGCTTTAAGAAGCCACTGCAGAAATTTAATCTGGTAGCCCTCTTGCCTGCAAACATTCATTTTGGGTAGTAAACCAAACACCATGGTATTTTCTCCAAGTGATTTCAGAGGAGAGCCTATAGCAGAGCTTGTACATTTTCCACTTCCAGTTAAGAATTCAATGTTATAATATGTCTGTGCTACTCAGCATAGTTTGATTCACTGGCAGAGCAAGGATGCCTGTAGTGTAGGCTCTGCAACACAGTTATTTAAATTCTTAACTTGGCACCTTTGCCTTTTAAGGTACAACTCAGCATGCCACGCTGAACTATTAGTAGGGTGTCTGAGGACACAGACCACTGCGTAACACCAAAAGGGAAAAGGAAAGTTTGATGTAGCTACTGCCTGGCATCTTACCAGTTATACTCCTCACTGCAGGTTAGGATATCAAGAAACTGCTATTGGATTTTAAGTCTTCCTTACCGAGGGGTCAGATTAACCCCATCTCAGAGCTTTTCTACACCAGAAGTAGAGAATTAACATAAGAGCACAAAAAAAACCACGGGGGTAGCGCTTGAAAGTAACAGTATTAGAGCTGCTTTGGATTGTAAGGACTCAGGCCAGGCATGGTGGGTCTACTCATTAGTTCATGGAGGGCAAGTCATGTGTTCAGTCAGCTGTTGGAAGTCACAAGGGGGAAGAGGGGGAAAACAGAAAAGAGAGACAAGTATACTCGTTCTTCCTGAATAAGTACAGCAAGGAAGCCTGATTATTTAACAGGGAATATTCAAATGACTCCACCCACTTTAACCTCAAAATACAGCCACTGAGAGAACAGGGTACGCTGACTCCAGCAGCCTGGCTCTACTGGAAGCGTAGCCAGGCTACAGCTTCTATCCTTCACTACTAGGACCACCTCAGTCCATGAACATTGTATAGCCGCAAATAAGCCTTTAAGTCATAGCCAAACACTGTGGCATAGCTGGTTATGTACGATTCCCCTAAAAAGAGAACTCTCCACTTCCCCCAGTCCCAGTTTCCACACAGATGGAGTGCTAGGCACAGGCCAGAGCTGGCTGGACAGTGGCAAGTGCCAGAAACTTTAAAGCTTCCATATTGGCAATTGTCAAACAAAGAACAGCTTGCTTACAGTTGAGAGGACTTTGTGTTGGGAGGTCATATGTTCTCAGTTTACAAATAAAAAACCTCATACACACATATCAACAGCTCTGCTTATCAGCGAGTATTTTTAGTCCTCAGGGAAATAATACTGAGAATTCTAGCGTTGACTTGAAGGGTTTAGAGTTACTGTGTAAGAGATACTCATTTTGATGAGTAAGTTACTCATCTTACTTCAGATTAAAACAGCCTTTTACAGCTGTTTTGCTATTAAACTAATCCCTCTATCTGTAGGGAAGGCAGTGCAGTTGTCTTAACTACAACAATTAGGTATTTCCATATTTATTAGTCTATATATACCTGGAGACTAGTAATGTATCTATCACTTAATTTACCTTATTATACACTCACCGCCAAAAGCACTTCTAACATGCACTCCAATATTTCTTAGAACTGACTCAGGCTTTACACACGCCGAGAGCTACTTTCGCAATAACTGCCAGTCTCTTCAGCCGCCTGTTTTGTCAATTTAATTGCTCCCAGGGCAGCCTGCCCATCTTAAAAGCGATATCCACTGACCACCCGGAGCACCATTTCACGCCCCCCCCGCCCCAGCGCTTCCCCAAAGACCAGCACTCGAGCCACCTTCGGCCACCAGCTGCCCCAAAGCCTCTTCAAGCTACGCGAGCAGCAGCACATGTCACAGACAATACGCTCCCCTTGCCGGGAGGCGCCACTTCGGGCCTCTTTAAACCTCTCAGGAAAGGAGGCTCCCACAAAGGCCTCGACAAACGCGCATCCCGGGGAAGGCCTACGGGTCTCTGCTCCGGAGCCCCTGCCCGGGCAGGCCCTCGCGGCCCAGCTGTATTGTTCCCGGGGAAGCCACAGGCCCGGGCCGGCTCCAGGGAGCTCGGCACCCGGCAGCACCGGCCGCCTGACCCTGCCGCGGGGACAGCCAAACACCGCCCCTCCCCGGCGGGCCGGACCCCGCTGAGCCCGCCCGCGATAGCGGGAAGGCAATGCCTCGCCCGCCGCCCCCCTGCAGAGGGGTCCCCGACCGACCGCCCCGGCTGCGGGGAGGGGCCCACAGCGGCGCCCCCCACCCAGCGTCTCCTACGGCCGGGGCGGAGCCGCCACTCCGCACCCCGAGCCCCGGCGGGAGGGGATTCCCTCCCTCCCTCCCTCCCTCCCTCCCCTCCCCCCCGCCCCGCACGACCCCAGCGCCCCGCAGGGCCTCACCTGGTGCGTGTGCCGCGGCGCCCGCCCGAGACTCACTGCCACCCCCCGCTCGCCTCGGTCGGCTTTAATGGGCCCAACCGCCTCCCCGCTTTCACTTCCGCCTCCCCCCCGACAACTTCCGGTCACGGGGCCCGCCCGCTGGCCCTGACGTCAGCACGCCGCCCGGCAGCCGGCGGGGGGGTTGGTGGTGGAAGGGGTGTGGTGGCACGCGCGTCACGTGACCGCGGGCTCTCGGCCGCCATCTTGGGTCGCCGAGGCAGCCGCGTAGCCGCGCCCCGTACCGGCTCTGGGGCCCGGCTGCCTCCCGCTGGAACCGGCAGCTTCTCCGCGGGAGGCGGGCCCGGGCCGAGCGCGCCTGTTGGGAGCCCAGATGGTGCCTGTGGTACCGCACAAGCCGCTGTGCCCGCCCTAGCACGGGGGGAGGTGACCCGCTGTGGCCGCGGCCTCCCGCCACGCCGCGCCCTGCGGTCCCGAGGGGAGGAGGAGAGGGCTGGAGAGCTTTTCATGCTTTCACTTACAAAGGATGGGCACACAAGGGCACAAATCTGTGCTTTGGCATCTTTTTATTTGCAGCTGGGATCTGGAGTGAGGTTGTAGCAACAGCATTTGTCAGGAAAAAAAAGACAAAAAAGTAAAGGATGACAATTAAAGATACATTCAGGTTGATTAATCGAGCAATTACCAGTTCCAAGAGCAATACTGCAGGCGAGTAAAACGGGACTAGGTAAACTCTCTAGCACCTGAATCCATGGGACATTGGCCGCCCTGGTCATACCAGAGATACCCATATTTTCTACCCTGCACATTGGCAGCAAGTTCATTTTATTATTCAGCAATTACTTGGATATTCTCTTGGATTCATTCAAGTCACATGACTGTTGTGTGTTTAGTTAGCCTGTGAAGTCAGGAAAGCGACTAAGGAAGAGAAGTATTTTTAGAGCTAATTAGAGCTAAAAGGGCTGAAGCTACTTATAGCTACATTAAAAAGAAAATCACTTCTGAGCAATATACAGCAGACTGCTTCCAGCTCTGTAAGAGATGGGGACTGTGATTTGCAGGGAGATCACAGAACTGGCAGTCAGAAGACCTTCACTTTTCCTTCTGTCCCAAGACAAATCTGCTACATACTGTTACACAAATCACCTGCCTCCTCTGTAGGGTAACAGAGTTTCCCTGTGAGTCACCTGGAAACAGGAACAGTCACCTCAGAAAGATGCTGCAAGGTTTGATTCATTAATGCTCACAAAGCAGTTTGAGATCAATAGTGTAAAGGCAGCACAGCGTAGCAAGCATGCTGTTCACGTCATCGTTACCTGTCGGGTCTGGCCTGAGTCCCACCAGAGGAGTATCTTACCACAAAGCATGCAGGGTCTCCTTACAGTGTCCTGCTTTAGAAAAATCGGGCAACAATGGCATAGGCGCGTGAGCCTGATTTGGCATCTCTGTTGCCCAGAGAAGCCTGTGTGCTGCCTGCAGTGGGAATCACCTCTGCTGCAAAGGGCAGACCAGCCCAAGCCATCTTCAGGTACTCGCCACACCGTCACACTCACCCTCCACTATGCCAGTGCTAACACTTGACTGAGCCTGCCCTGAGTCACTTGAGCGCTAAATCTGCTGATAACTAGCAACAAAAGCAGCATGGTTAAATTTTCTGCCGGCTTAGTGCACTGAACTGGCTTCATGCAGGGCGCACGTCATGCAAGGGAAGGTGTGGATGAGGCAGGACACGGCTGCCAGTCCTTGTGCTGGTTTAAGTTGTGGAAATGAAGACTAGGAGAAGGTGAATGGGAGGCTGGGGTGCTGGGCTCTCCTTGTGTGATGCCAGCAAGTTCATTACCAGTTTTGTACCTTCAGTTCTCCACCTGCAGGACTGAGTGACTGTTACCAATCCATCCCACAAGAGAGGGGAGCCTGTGACATCTCATTTATCAGTGCTTTTAAGGTGCCCCATCAGATACAAAGAGCTCCAGAACTTGGCGCTAGTTAAAACGCAGACTGGACAAAAGAGGAAAAGCTTTGATTAGTGAAATGATGGAGAAAAGCCTCCCAAACACACATGATTTCTTCAGGTGGGGAAGAAAGTATCCTCTCAGCTCCACCACAGGACTGTGGGCCCTGGGCTTAGCAGCAGCTGGTGGAGCAGAGCACTGGCTTGCTCCAGTCCATTTTCCTGTAACAGGAGACCAACACGCTGGGCTGTTACGAGCAGGCATTAATGGTGAGTTAGACTGTTCCTTGGCTCTCTTTTCCTAAGTTTCCTTTTTTCTTTCTTTTTACACAATATGAAAAGCAATCAAAAACTGTGGGTGAAATTTCCTCCTTCCTTTTCTACCACAGAGCAATCCTGGCACCATCTATTACATACCTTTGTTACGCAGACAATAACCTCACACCAAGTTCCCATGTCACTTGCTAGCTTTCTTGGCATGACCAATAGCTGTGTCATGCAATAGCTGTTTGTGATGAGTTTCTCATCCTCTGTGGGAATGCAGCATTTTCTCAGACTGACGAGGCAAGATCCTGCCTGCCTTGAAGAGCATATGAATCCTGGCACTCAGGAGGACAACGTCAGCAGAGAGGTCCTTGCTATCCAGGCTGGATGCCTGTCTTTTGGCACAGATGAGAGTTACGCTTGGAGTGGCAGAATGAAAGTAGACGGACAGTGGTGAGAAAGTGGCAAAAGGAAGTACTGAGCCATGGCTTTTGTGTTTTGCTTAGCCCTATGGACACACACACGCATGCACCTCCCCACAAGAATAAACATGTGGCCTGGGAGAAACCAGAACATGGTGCAGTGAGCAGCCCAGCACACTTGGTTTCAGAGCCTGTGAACAAAACTGTATTCCTCATCTGACCACTTATTTGATAACAACAAAACCCAAGGAAAACCCATAAAAATGGATCAGTTTGAAACCCAATGGCATTTGTTTCCAATCACTAACACTGCTCTGAAGAAATCCATTCTCTGTCCTTGAAGGACCTTCACACGAGTGGATCTCTTAAAGTTATAGTGACAGGTCTTAAGACATTCACCATTGCAAAAACCTCAATCTATTTCATGCATTTTTCCCTCTAAATTGGGAAGTCAGAATGCCTCCTGCTTTGATTTTCTTCCCTTTGTGACATCTGATCTCTATGTACTAATCTTCCTGATCCGATTACAGACAATAAAACATGATATATATATTATGCCATCTCTTTGCTTTTATTCTTGGACGGAAAGGGACCTTCCCTTTCTCTTCCAAGTCTATAAGACGGCAGAGTGAACAGGGATACAGTAACACATGCTAGTTGCTGCCTTCTGGAATGGCCTGCAGAGAGATCCAGGGAGCACATCACCTTAGCTGTAGTACGTACAAATCCTTGACATTAACTGTGAACATCTGACATTCCCTACAGTGCCTAATGCATTCACCCTCTTCTATGGGCACACAGCTACTCCACCTCTGGCCACCTGTGACATTAAAAGCTTGGGGAGAGCCTCCTCATTCTTCTGATTCTTATCCAGCATATTTCAGCTCTTCAGAGTCCTGCTGTCCCTCCTCCTCGTTCGCTGGGCACAGTCCTGGGACCCTTTTTTGCCTCTGTGCCCAGAAAGATGTAGCACCAGCCCACAGCGGCTGTACTGCTCAGTGAAAACTGACTTGTCTGGAGATCCCTACATAGAGCTGTCCTCTCTCAACTAGCTATGCAATGTTTTCTTCTGGCTTTCCAGATCAGCTTCCTCAAATTATAATTATAATTATAATGGTCTAACTTACAAAAATAAAAAAGGGGAACTAAAATGCAGTAAACACACAATATCTTGCTTTTGTATTCCAAGCTTTGTCATCCTTTATCTTGTCTAAAGCAGATTCACCCTGCTACTGCTGGCATTTTGTTCATCAGAAATCTACTGCTGTTGCATGACCACAGATGCATTTCCACTGGCAAGAGTACATCCGTAGTCTTTTGTCTGCCCTCTTCTCTAATCCCTGCCTGCAGTACAAATACTGCTCCGGTAATCTACTAATGCTTTCACCTTTGCAATCCTCAGCTGATTTCTAAGCAGCAATACATGAAAGCAAAAAGCTAGCTCTGGACAAGACTTGATCACCAGATACCAACCGTAGGAAGCAACTGCAATCACGTTATCTCATGGCAGATCTCCAATCTGAGCTTCTGCGTGCAGAGGACATTGCATATAGTGCAAGGGATTACCAGCATCTGTACTTGCTGATAAAAATGCAGCTGCTGGAGGTTGAACATGTTAAAAAAACAAAAACAAAACCAAAAAACCCAAGACAGATAAAGGGTCTAAATGCAGCCATTGAAGCCTGAGCCCCACAGTGTGGGTGGGGGCCAACCTGCAGTGCTGCAAAGTCTGATTCTGCCATGTTCCCTCACACCAGACACAGGAGACACGAGCACATATAAAGGAAATGTCTTTTGACAGCTTCCCCCTGCTCAATAGCAAGAGCCGCAAAACCACTGCAGAGCTGTGATCTCTTTGATACTGGGAAGTGGCAACACTGGCATCTTCCCTTAGATGCCAGCTCAATCCCTGAGACGTGAAGGTCCAAATCTCTCCCTTGTTCTGCCTTTGAGTCACCCTCCTACAGAGGTTATGGACAACATGCTGAGCACAGGGGACATCCCCTTAATGCCTACACTGGTCCTGGTAAGACAGGCAGGGAGCAACAACCACATGCTGCTGGCACAGTGTAAGATGGGCACCACGCAGCTTTATGCTTACCCATTTGGCACCACTGCAGTTACCTGGAGCCTGGACTGGTGGACACCAAAGCCCATGGAACGTTCAAGTGTCACAGGGTAAAGGGGTGTTTTGATGGTCCAGACTAGCAGAAAGGCACCTGCATCCTACTGATGACCATAATCCTAAAAGGCTGTCACACAAACAGTGACAATCACCCGTGTCCTCCACAGGACTCCCAGCTGGCCTCCCCAGCTAAGGAAGTTCTCCAGCCACACCAACACCTTCCCACTTTTACAGCCGGTGCTAAATACCAGTTAATTAATTTTTTACAGCTGCACTGGAGGTATGCTGGGTAATTTCATATGACTGTTCTCAGTACTCAAGTGGAGAAGATGATCCAGGGAGTGAAGTAACTTGCCTGAGGTCAGAGTGAGTCAGTTACTTCATCAGATCTGGGTCCCTCTAAACACGGGACATTTCTGAAAGGTTTTTAAACCATAGGAATGGTATAAAAATAGGTGCAGAGAGAGGTGCACACAGCCAGCACAGGCCTTTGCAGAACTGGCCTTTCTTCAGGAATCAAGGTTTTGTTAGTGCAGTGCGTTACTAAAGCAGCAGGTTCTGCAAGCTGTTACTTACCAAGCTCTGAAGGCTTCACAGTAAAGGTCTGGTGTGCCTGAGACCTCTCAGCTCATTATACTAATGGCTTTAAAGCCATGGGGACAGGCCGATGGGTGGCAGTGCCTGGAATGCTCTGCAGGACCCACAGGCTGCATGCCACCACTCCTCTCTGCACTGGGTGTTGTGCGATGGGGTGGACCAGCCACGTGAGCTCTGCAACCAGGCGTTTTGTGGCAAAGGTGGCCATGTCACACTGTTGTTGTACCCAGAATGTGTCATGGGACAGCAGCCCGGTGCCACATGACCACTGTGAGTGGGACACTTTATGGGACAGGTGACTCGCATGTTGCTTCTTCCTTAGCAGTGAGTCAGTGCCAAAAGGTGTCCCAAAGACAGTGCTCCATGGGCACGAACCACACTGGCTGCATGCATGCTCTCCAGGACCTGCAGGTCCGTCCTGGATGTGAAGGGCCAGGGGTTGTCTGCATAGACCCAGGTGCTCTTCTGGGACCTTCCTGGGAAGGACACAGACATGGCCCACAGCGTGATTCCCTCCTCAAACACCAGCCACCTCTCTGCAAGCACAGGGTGCTGCCTGTTAGCTTCAGATCTATCTGCCTCAACTCTTTCAAGTCACAGATTTTTGCAATCCCTTCTTGTCTGCTCTAAAAGAAGTAAATTCCGTATCAATGGCAACCACAAGAAGCCTGTATAATTTTGAGTCCATGTTTTCAAAGAGGGTGATAGAGATACTCAGCCTTGAAGGATAAGGGTGCGTGGGCAGTGAGGTTTGCTTTGCTTTTATCTTGGACAACACTTTTCAATGCCTGGTGCCTCAGCAGCTGCATTTTTGACCCCAGGGAGTTATGACTCACTGTTTGCAAATCCCTGAGCCACCAAATTGAAGGTATGCCCTGCAAAGCACAATTGCCTAAAACTGAAATGGTTATAGGTGGGTGTTAAAGCTTCAGTTATTCTGTTCTAGCACTCAGGGCTGGCTCCATATCCCTGCCTGAATTTCTGGCAAATAGAAACCAGCACATCTTTCTTCGATTCTGGGACAAACCGCGGATCAATCTGGGTTTGTCTCCTTCAGGGAATTCCTCAGTGAACTTGAGAGCCATCGAGCTAAAAAGACTCATTCCATCTACCTTCCCATCACAATGCAAGCCTGAGGAACATCTGCTCTGCCCCCCAACCTGCACTCCTGCCCTCTGCCAAATTGCTTCAGACACCTGGGCCACCTCCACATCAGAGCTGGGGCTGGCCTGCTGGAGTACAGGACAGAGGCTGTCTTTTAGCTGCTCTCTGGGTGACCTGCGTGGGGCTACCTGCTGCACTGCCTGCTGTCCTTTCTGTTGGAGTGGATCGGTTTGCTGAGCAATACCTGCAACTCAGGGAAAAACAATGCATACATCGCATCAGGCATTTCTCAGCAGGCAGGTAAGAGAGCTGTGTGTTAGGAGCCTGAGACCCACCTGAGGAATAAGAGGAATAAGAAAGAATGACCTTTTTATCCTCAAGCTTCTTTTTTTCCTTGATAATCAGTGTTTTTCTTATCAGGAAAGAATGACTGCATTCACTGCTGCACACCAATGCTGTTCACAGAGGGTTAACGCTCCCTCTTTTTGGCTCACACATCAGCCATCTGGTGGGGCACCTCTGGGGAAGGGGCCACTGCTGACCACCACATACCTGAATGCCCGAGGTCCATGAATAGCCAGGCTTGGGTCAGAGGTTTTGATTCAGCCTGGCACGGGCAAAGAAACGTAAATCCCAGCTGGCACTTTAGAGAGCGCCATCCAGGGAAGTCCCTGTCAGTGGATTCCAAAATTTAGTAACCTGGTGAGAAATCTGCATTATCTCACAGCAAGCACTGTCAAACGCAGGGCTCCTGGAGGAAGCAGAAGGCACAGCAAGAGCTGCCAATCTGCAAATGACCCCCTTTTGCTGCTGTTGGAGGAATCCTCAACCTCCCACTGTCTGTGGCAGATCCTGCAAAACTGAGGCTTTAAAGTCCAGGCTTAAACTCTACGTGAGCAACAGGGTTCCAAAGGAAATATATCAACAATTGCCTTCCTTTCCAAAAATAATCTGGGAAAGAAAGAGTTGCTCCATACAAAGATGGAAACTCAGTTATTGTACTGAGAGTGACCAGCAACAGTTCCTCACCGGACTTCACTGAGGACAGGATTGAAACGGGAGTTTGGGCACTGCTTGCTAGTTCGATTGCCTGACAGCTGAAATACAGTGTGAGTGCAGTGAGATAGATAGGCGCAACATGCTAGCATGACTTTGCAGGTGGGGGCCTGTTTTGAAAACATATTAGGCGCCGATACTTCTACTTCCGTAAATAAGCTTACAAGCAGAGATGGTATTCATAAGATAAAAGTAAATAAACAGTAAGAGAATAGCTACTGCCATGTACAAGGCGAGAAGGGCTTGGGCGAGGGGAGGACCTCCACCTAAGTACCAGAGGTCCACCTGGGGGTTCACCCTGTATGGACCCTAGATCAGGAACCTGTGCCGTTAGTATGCATCGCGTGTGGTAACTATTATCAGATAACCAAAAGGTATAATTGACCTGTAATCTCAAAAATCGTTGGACACGTACAGGGAGGTGCTAACCCCTATGTGCTCCTGGCACCAATAAAGGTGAAGGTGTGCTTTACTTGACAGTTGTGGACTGTGAGGTGATTTCTTTGAGTCACGATCGTGGCCGTGGGACTGTACTGTTCTGAGGTAGGTCTTGGCACCACATTTTCAGGATCTTAAAGGGTCAGAAGGAAAAATGCAATACCAGTTATCTGGCAGATTGGGCACTACATCACACACCACAGTGGCGTGGCACCCGGGGGCTGCATTATTGCACAGCCCTTCTCTCACCCGGGCAGAAGCGTGCCACTTCTCCCCATCTTTCACCCCAGCGACAAACATCACCTCCTGCAGCAACCCCGGGAGATGCACTGGACATCCCAGAGCCTGGCAGATTGGCGGGACAGCGATGACACCAGGACGATGCGGTGAAACCTGCTGATCCTTGCAGCGGATCCCCATTAGACGCTCCGTTACCCCGCAGACCTGGGTGACTTTTGCCCATCACAAAGAGCCAGGGGATGCAGCCTCAGCGGGGGTGCCTGCCCGGAGCCTGCGGGGGGGAAGGGGCCCTCCCTTTCATTAACTGTTGTTACTCCTGCGAGAGCTGCAGCGCACGGGGCGGTTAAGCCACCAGCGGCGGCCGAGAGGCGGCGGGTGGCCCCGGGCCGGGCTCTGTCCCCCGGGGGCGGCGCCACGGTACCGCGCCAGCACCGCCCCCTCGGCTGCCGGGCGCATGGGCGCCCCCTGGCGGCGGCGGGCGGGCACCGCGGGGAGGGAGCGGGCGGGGGGCAGCCAGGGCTTTTTGCAGCGCCCCCCCCCCCCCCCCCCCCCCACTACCCGAGCCAGGAACTAGCTCCATCTCCCAGTCTAGGCGGGGAGCAGTGGCAGCGCTGCCCGCAGGACCCCGCCAGGACCCCAGCACACAGCCCACGCCATGGGCGCTCCCTACCTCGGGGCACGAGGGTTTCCACTGGACGTGCTTTCACTGGTTTGTCCCCAGATTTGTGTTTCTGTGCCAAACAGGCGTGCTGTTGCCTCCACCGCCGGCCCTGGGAGGTTGCAGCCTTGGGCAAGTGACCAGCTGGCCATGCTGTGCCAGACCCTGGCAGGAGGAGCTGAACGCAGCCTGCTCGCAGTGTGAGGGTGCAATTCAGCCCAGGAGGCAGCATCTCCCCTCTCTGCCCGTGCTTAGGACCCCCAGCCTCCTGCTCTAAGGACAGCAGCTTCCCTGCTCCCCCTGGTTCTCTGAAAGCCAGCACTCATCTTTTCAGACCAGGATTTGCACCCCATCCTCCTTGTACCTCCTCGTGTTTTGCAGACACCAGTCTGCCAAAGGCATTTTCAAGCCACAGAGCGACGTGGACGGGCCACTTCAGGGCTGGTTCAAAGCGGGTGTTGTACCCAGGTCCCATCTGCGCTGGGAAGTACTTGAGTGGCAGCCCTGAGCACACAATTTTTTTGATGCAGTTCAACTGGCACTGCTCTCTCCATCCAAAACACACCCTGATCCTGTAACAAAATCTAGACCCAAGCCAAAGGAGGTCTCCTGAAGTGGGCAATGTGCCCATTCCTTGCTCAGGCTCTGCATTTTAATGACACACGTGTAGCAGATTTCTTCCATTAGCAGCCCACCAGTGCCTGTCTATAGCTATTTCAGTTAGGGTTCTAGTAAGCTTTAAAAATGGAGTTAAAAATGCTTTTTATAGCAATGAAGTGTCCTCCCTGCTGCAGTCTTTTCCTCCCTATTGCAACAATACCTGCCACACAGTGCTCTCAGCCCTTTACAAGACCCAAAGACACTCTCCCATTTCCTTCCAGCAGGTTTTCCTTGTGTGCTTCCCAATGCTCCATACAATTGCGGTGCACAGACAGTTTTCTCCATTAGTTTTTCCAAGTCTCATGGTCTAACGTGGGCAGGAAAACATTTTTTTTAAACCCAGGAAAGAAATTATTTTAAAGAAAGGTGAACATTGTAAGGAGGGCTACTGCAGATTCCTGAAGTCTCTTGAAGAAACCCCGGAGGAGCAGCCCCTGAGCAGACAATGCCCTGTCAGCACCGTCTCTGTGCGAAGGCAGGACACGTTTCCAGGGCAGCCAAGCAAAGCCCAAGCGCTGAGCCCCAACCAGCCCCCCTCCAGGCCCACCACTCCCATGGAAATCGCAGGCAAACCCCAAGCAAGAATCACTGTGTGTTTTGCTTGGCAAAGGCTCAGTGTAAGTTGTGCTGACTAGCTGAAAAATGAGGTTGTAAAAATAATGAAACTGGAAGACTTATTATTTTTTTCCCCAGCTACTTTTCGAGGGCCTTAGCAAGGCCAGGTGGTACCTGTGCTCTCATGGCTGGGAACTGCAAAACCTCACCCGGGATCTAATGCAGCGGGAGAAATACCTCTGCCTCCCACTGGCAGCCAGAAGGCTGCCTTGATTTTACACGGACAGGATTAAACAGTGAAATAAATAACATTAAAAGCTGAAGCATGGAGGTTTTTTTCTCAGTCATTATGACAGCCACGTGCCTGGGGGTTTTTCTCAGGATTGTTGTTAGATTTTTACTACAATCTGCAAGCTAAGGTGTTGCCAGGATGACTTCTGCTACACATGCACAGCTCTGTTTAATATCTCCTGCCCTGACCTGGGCTCCTCAGAGAGCAACACATTATATCACGGTACCTGCATATTCCCAGTGCAAGCTCCCGTGGCATGACGATCGCACTAGGATAAATCCTGTTCCCTGCTGCTACAGGCTTAAGTGTGCTTCTGTGGTCACAGCCAAGCCGCTCCTTCAGGAAAACAACTTCTCCTTTCCTCCTTGAGAACAAATTGCTCCGACAGATGACACAGCTCTTAAGCCTGGCATCAGCCCTGTGAAAACAGAAGAGTGTAGGGCTTTTCCTGGGGTGCAGTTCCGTCCATGGCTTATCCTGCCAGAGGCATTTATTAGACCGCCCTTCTCCCTCAGCCCTGGCAGACGGCTGCGCTGGCACGGGCTCCATCATGGCTGTTCCACTCACACTGCCTGGGGTCCCTGAGGTTGACATGCTCTCTCCACAGCACATTGTCACCAGCAGCTGGGGCATTATGCCAGTGCCTGGATGGCAGCAGGGTCTGGTAACCTCTCTCATGCTGCTTCCCAACCCACAGCTCTCTGGGCCATTACTGCTGGAGGGGAACATTCCACGCAATGGGAGAATTAAAAAAAAAAAACAACCCACCGCTAAACACTTAAAGAGAGAAAAGTAAGTGGCTCTGTGGACTCTTGCTAGAATCAGCCCTAGGTGGCCAGATTCTCACACAGGCACCACAGCCTGGGACAATTAGGAGGCAGCAGGCCCCGCAGTGCTCCTTGCCTGCAAAAGCAGCCTCTCCCTACTGGAACACAGCCTGCAAGCTATCCACCAGCTATCCCAGCCACCATAACCAGCACACCCAGCCAGGGGGCTGCCACCAGCTGTTAACAGAACCCGTACAAGAACAACAGCCTGGCACCACTCGATGTGAGCTTAAATATCTACACAACATGCAGGGCAGCAGTGAGAGGGGCCTGCGGAGCCAAACTCATCCTTCACGCAAGCTGAAAGGCAGCAGCTTTTCAACCCAAAGATAAATTTAGCCTATGTGGTAGGGCTGAAGCCTTGGAAGAGACGCTGCACAGGCTTGGCATGACTCAATTATTGCAATTAGAAATGGATCCAAACACGGGGTTAGCATATAACAGCCTGATTCAGAGCTCGCCAGGGTCTGGGATGGGTCAGATGTTGAAACTTTTGCATTTGCCAGCAAGCTCAGATCCAGGCTCTGGGCTGAACCCATCAGAGAGCAACCTTTAGCCCAGGAGGTAACGACTGAAGCCCAATTATCTCCAGACACAAGGGGAACATGTATTTATTTCTTCCTCTCCCTTTGCCAGGAGAAACTGCCCTGAGGGAGAGAGGGCAAATTAAGGCTGAAGCTGCATGTTATTAAAGATGCAGCCTGGAGTTCATTTATTCCCTCTGACATGAAGACTAGGGTTGAAGGAAGGACAGCGACAGCCACTCTTAGTGGAGGAACTTTCCACAGTAAAACCAACCTGGACAACTGGAGGGAGTCCCCAGACACAGCACTGCTGGCCAGCCTTAAATTAGAGCTGGCTATTTCACTCAGCCCTCCATGTTTCATAGCTGTTTCTCCCTGAACTGGCCCACCCACTTGCAGGGCCCTGAAACCCAGCTCTTTGGAGAAGCTGAAGATAATCATGCTTTTCCTGGAAAGCAGAGGGACCTGGAACATTTCCCTAGCTGGAAACACAAGGCTGAGGACGCAGACACCTGCCCCTGCAACCTTCCCCTGCTGTGCTGCTGGAAGATAGCCTGCTGTCACCCAAAACACAGTGACAAGACTACCTGCTTGTGCTAGGGTATGCTAGCAGGGCCAGCTGCCAAATTCACAGGTCTGGTGCCTAAACCAAAGGGAAATTGAAGTCATTTGCCAAGAAAATTTCCATAATAGGAAGGGGGGGGGGGACGGGACGACAGTAAGGGAAGAAAGGGAAGGCCAGTTAAGAGGCATGCTGTTTTGAACACAGCACACCAGGAAACATCCCATTTTATTTAGCTTTTGCCAAGGGGCTATTAGACTCCAGATCCAAACTCACATTTAGGAAATCCCCTTCTGATACTTGGCAACCTCAGGCCAATCCAAAGACTTATCTTCGTGACTCATATTAGGATCTTAAAGAAAGGTCGAGTCCTGGATCACATTATACAAACATGAAAAGTCTGTTGTCCCACAGGGCTCACAGGCAAAAGCGTTGCTCCAGTAATCACGGCAGACAACATCCGTTCTTTGCTTTTATCTGGTTTACATGTTTGGGAATAAAGTGTCTATCACCTCTTCCCCAGTCATGTGTTAAACCACTAACATCTTCCTTTCTCCAGCTCTCTCTGCCCAAGTCAGTTCAAGGCTGGTTACCACGCCTCGGCTGCCTGTGGCACTTCTACTCCGGCATCATTTAGCTGTCAATTACCAGTGGTTTTTTTAGCAGATTTTGATTTACAATCTTGAAAATCACTCACAACACAAGCTTAAAACCTACTCGTGTTGAACCTCACCTTCCAGAGCAAGTGACCTGCGTGCCAGGCCTGTGAGACAAACTGCCCCGACTTGTGGCTCATTAACTCAGCAGAGCAATCAAGAGCACCAAGCCCCATCTCCGCACAGGGCCCAGTGCCACATGGCGCTGCCAGCGGTGCCCACACTTCTGGCTGCTCGAAGCCGCCACCGACAGAGCCCTGGCGAGAGCCGAATTCTGCAAAAAACGAGGAGACAACAGAGCTGTTCCGTGCGGTGGCTGGAGATTTAAAAGCACCTGGTGCCCTGAGCGTCCAGGATTATTTGCTGTAATTGCTCTTTGCTCCCTTTCAGGCCCCGCAGCGGTTCACCACAGCAGGGCCGAGCGAGCGGCTGCCGCGCCTCTGGCGCTTGGCCGGCCCCGGGCCCCGGCAGCGCGGCCCGTGTGGAGCCCAGCCGCACCGCGGGCGCCCCTAGCTTGCGGCCCGGTGCTTTCAGCGAGGCGGGAGCGCCCGGGCCTGCGGGAGGCCGGAGCCACCCCGGGGGCTCTGGAGGGGCCCGCCCCGCCGCAGCGCCTCCCGCCCGCCCTTTCTCCCCAGGCACTGACGCGGCCACCTCACCCTGCGGGGGCAGGGCCTGAGGGGCCGGTAGGCGCCGCCATCATGGGCCTCCTCCCCTGCTGGGCGCCGCCATCTTGTGCCCTCCCCGTACAGCGTGGGCGCCGCCATCTTGTGCCCTCCCCGTGCGGTGTGTCGGCCATGGCGGGGCTGCTGTGCCGCCTGCTCCTCTGCCTGGCGGCCGCCGGGGCCGCCGCCGACCTGCTGCTGGAGGAGGTGCGGCGCTCCGTGGACCTCAGCACCCACCTGGCCAAGGTCTCGGCCGAGCTCAGCCTCGCCAATGCAGCGGGCGGCGCAGCCGCCTCCACTTTCCTGCTGGCGCTGGAGCCCGGCCTGGAGCCCCGCCTGGCCTACCTGGGCGTGCAGGTGAGCGAGGGGCGGCGGGGGACGGCGCCCCGCTCCTCGGGGGGGGCGCGGCACGGCCTGGGGCGCTGCGCGGGCCCCGCCGCCCGCAGGGACACGTAGGCACCGCGCCGCGCTCCCCCCGCACGGGCTGCGCCGCCGGCCGGCGTGGCGGGCGGGGACGGGCTGCCCCTCCAGTGCGTGAGGAACAATGAAGCCGGGGGCTGCGGCGGCCGCGGGACGAGGCGCGGTGCCGGCGGAGGGCCGGGCGGCGGGCCGGGCGCTAATTAACGGCGTTAGACTGCGGGCAGAGCGGCCGCGGCCCCTCGCGGGGAGCAGCGCTTGCGGTTCCAGCTGGTGCCGGCCGGGGGTCGGGGTCCAGCGCCTGCCCCCCGGGCCGTACGTGCAAGGGGGCTCTTGTACGGCCAGGAGCGCTTCCACTGAGCTCCTCTGTGCTTGCTGGCTGCCCAAGCCAGACCCCGTGGCCTGCTCGCTCCCCAGCCACCGTAGAAAACTACAAGAGAAATCACAAAAGCAGTTGACCGATAGTCTGGTTTGCAGAAGTTACCGTGACTGTGCTGGCTTGGGAACCAGGCCGAGGGGAACTTGAGAGTGCTAGCAGAAATAACCAGTATCTGTTCTTGCATGCTGACCGCACTGCAATTTGTATTCATGCAAAACATTATTAAAGGGCTTTTATGTATGTATGTAAATAGTTATCAGCTTGTACTTTCTCAGGGAGCATCCCCCTGAAAAATGGATAGGGACCTTCTGGAGTTTGCCCTGGACAAGTTAAGCCTCTTAAACAGTAACACACTCATCAGTCTGTCATTTTGGAACAGGTCAAGGGTGAGGAAGAGGAGGAGAACACCTTGGAAGTGAGAGAGACTAAAGTTAAGGGCAAAAGGTGAGTGTCACCCTCTAATGTCAATACGTGGAGTTGTGCATAGGGGTTCCACCATTGTCCTTATGGTGGAGCAGAAATACTACCCCAGTCCCACATACCTAAAGATCCTAGAGTCTTCTGTTCCTGAAAAGATCCATTCTGTAATCAGGCTGCATCCTGGGGTGCCACAGAGCCAGGGAGCACAGCTCACACAAGCAGCCAAACCCAATTCCTGCAGCCCAAGAGGCTCCAGTAGAAGTCGTTTCCCACCCTTAGATGCTCCTTTCTTGGGAAATAGCGTGTGTGGGTTTAGATCTCTGCACCGAGCCTAGCACAAGCAGTGTATACCTGCTTCTCACAGCCACCCGTGGCTGCTAGGGAGGGGAGAGCATCTCTTAAATGCAACACAGCTGCCTTCAGGGGAGCTCAGCTGTGCGTAGTCTCTTGTACGCAATGCTTTGAGTAATGCCCTGTTCCTTTATTAAGGGACATCAGGTAAAAGAAGCATTATAGCTATGGTCATGCTCTTACCCATTGCTCCCTTTAGAGTTCTCAAACGATTAGCAGTGGTGATTACTGAGAGATTGTAAAGTGCTCTTTGGCTGCCCCCGGAGCACAGCTCTTAGTCTGCGATGTGGGGAGTACGCAGTACGCTGCCTGCTGTGGCCCAGCATGGTCTGTTGCTGCTGCAGGGAGAGAGAATGCTATCTTTTGCATGAGGCTCTGTGCTGCCAAGCTTGGGATGCTTTGCTTACACTGCATATCTGGGCAGGCAGGTGCTTTCTGAGCCGTGAGAGCTGAGAAATAAAGGGTGCTTGTAAAGTGGGTCAGAAGCACCGTGCTGCAGGATTTCAAGAGGACTGTTGAATTGAGTTGCCATGGTAGACCATGGGTTTCTGACCTATCTGGAGGTCTCATGTCATCCTGCTCTGGGCCCACCAGGCATGTATCATCACCGTGGTCCATCTGGTGCATCCTTACAGGTTTGGTGAAATCTCAGTCTTTTCTGTAGAACCTCAGTCCAAAACTGTGCTTATTTTCTGGCCATTCCTTAGTTTCAGGTCCTGTGGGCAAAAAGCTGAGAATGAACAGACTTGGTGGGAACAGGTGGTGAAGATGTTTGTGATTTGTCTTCTGGACATTTGCACATGCTTCCTCTCATTCAAATCATTCTTGTCATCTGGGGAATAGAAAAAGCCCTGCTGAAGCATGCTTTATAAATGCAGAACGAGGGAGGGGAGTGTGTCACCATTCCCTTTCCAAAATGGGAGCCCAGACTTTTTGTGAAGCAAAGACTATAAGTGTGCCTGGGCACAGTTCACCCCTGTGCTGCCTCTTGTCCTGCTTCCCCAGTCCAGAGTAAGTACGCATTCTGGGACCAAACATCTATACACCTTGGAGAAGCAAATAAAATATTGGCCCCAGTCACGCACGATATACGGGCTCCCATACACAGGAGGTGTTGCAGAGGTTGGATCTGATTACTCTCTCAGGGGAGATCTCATATGACTTACCTGTTTTCCCTTCCAGTGGAAAATTCTTCTCTGTGAAGCTGCCATCTCCTTTGGCACCAGGGGCCAAGGTCCGTGTATCTGTTGAAATGGTTTTCACGCACGTCCTGCAGCCCTACCCCACCCACATCACCCAAAGTGAGAAACAGTTTGTGGTCTTTGAAGGAAATCACTATTTCTACTCGCCATACTTCGCCAAGACTCAAACAACCCGGGTCAAACTGGCCTCTAGGAACGTGGAGAGTTACACCAAGCTGGGCAACCCTTCCCGCACTGAAGACATGATTGAATATGGCCCCTTCAAGGATATTCCTCCATACAGCCAGGTAAATATTGGTGCAAAGAGGTTGTGGCTGTGTAGAGAGCGTCTTAGAAACACGGCACCTGTGTCTCAGAGGCTGGAGAGTGGGAATTAGAGGCTTTCATATAAGAATTGCAGGTCAAGCCTGAGTTAGCCTGCATGCAGGCTTGGAACATGCGCTCCAGCAGGGTGCTCCTAGTACAGATGTGATCGCTGACCGCTGCTTGATGTCTACAGAGCGAACCAAGCCAGTTTGTGCATGGTTCTGGCAGGGGTGTATTTGCAGTGGGGAAGACTGCATCTCTAGCACACTCACCACCATAACAGCCAGACACACAGGGTGTGACCTACGAGTACACCCCAGGTACCCAGCGCTCTGTGTGAGCTGGGCTGGGCTGGGGTGGCTCAGTCCCTCCTGTGCAGTCAGCCTCATCTCTTGCAGAGTCTGTCAAGGAGGTTTCTCTGTGGGACACGGAGACAGATAATTATGAGCGGAGGTTGCTCCTTGCTTCAGGTCTAATAGTTTATCTTTTTTCCTCGGTAGGACACTCTGAAGGTGCACTATGAAAATAACAGTCCATTCCTGACCATCACCAGTATGACCCGAGTCATCGAGGTGTCTCATTGGGGGAACATTGCGGTTGAAGAGACGGTTGATTTAAAGCACACCGGAGCAGTGCTGAAAGGGCCTTTCTCCAGATATGACTACCAGAGACAGCCAGACAGTGGGATCTCTTCTGTCAAGTCTTTTAAGGTTCACATTTTGCATAATATTTTTTTTTCCTTTAAACTGTGGCTTCCCCCTTTCTTACATCCCCAGAGGAGAAAAAAAAAAATACAGTTGTCCTTTTCCTTTGCCTCTTCTTTGGTAACCATACCCAAATAATAAGGGAATATTAGAGCTCTGATCTATTTTCAGAGAAAGCTCGTGCTAGATAAGGAATAGGTTTTGGAGGTAGAATTGGGAGGTTATGTGCTTTATTGCATCTGTTCCCCAAACAAATTGCATATACCAGGGCATGTAGTGTTTCTTCACACTCCCACCCCTCCAATCTCAGAGACTCTCTAAAACCCTTAATATCTGCTTTCTGTTTTCTACTGTGCAAGGGCCATTCATTCTGTCCCCACCGTCTTATTTTTAGAGTTGCCTTCTCTGTCATAGTCTCATCATGTCAAGCAGTATTGATTAAAAACTCACCCATTCATTCCTTGCTCACAAAGCACTCAACAGGAGTTAAAGCTGTGGCTTTGCTAGGCAGATGTGAGAAGTATTACGTGTTTTCATCTGAACCAAAATGTTTCTCGCTGCTTGAAGCCTCCAGAATTGATTGTTGTAGTTCTGTAAGGTGGTGCAGCCAAACAGAAATCTCGTTTTGCTGAGTGTAAAGCCAGCAAGCCTAGTGAGCTATGGCAGCGGGCTGGAGTGAAAAGGGAATTGCTGTCCTGGTGGGCATGATGAGATCCCTTGCTGTCTGAGATACTTGAAACTGGGCTGGAGAAAGGCACGTTCATTTAGAGTCCAAGTGATTTTAGTGCTGGCAGCCACTTCTGTGACTGATTGCTTATAATAGCACAATTTTACCACTTGGTGCAACTGAATGGCCATTTTGTCATCTCTCACACGGGAGCGCAGTTTCTCAGCGCTTTAACAGTCATTATTGGGTTTGCCAGTTTCACGGGAAATAACTCCTAGCTGATGCACTTGACTTGCTTCTCTCCGTACAGACCATTCTCCCAGCTGCTGCTCAGGACGTCTATTATAGAGATGAAATCGGGAACATCTCCACCAGCCACCTCCTTGTCCTGGATGATTCCGTGGAGATGGAGATCCGTCCCCGCTTCCCACTTTTTGGGGGATGGAAAACACATTACATCATTGGCTATAACCTGCCGAGCTACGAATACCTCTACAATCTCGGTGGGTGGCATAGGGGAAGGGGGTAAAAAAACCTTCTCCTCTGTGTTTATAGGTGGTTGCTGTACAGTGAAGAATTCAAAGCTGCAGTATGCAGCACCTTAGCAACAACAGTTGCTAGCTATTATTTCTAGAATATGCAAATCCACCTTCTTTTCTTCTTTTCTGTGCTTCCTTCAGGTTTTTGTAGACATCTGGTTAAAATATACTCGAGTGAGCTAGTGCCCCCTGCTGCACAACCGATCCATCCAAATTCTGCTTTTACTTGTGTTAGGAGCTGAGCTTCAGTTCTTTGAGGAATTGTAACCACCCTCTGGCCTGCACTCTCTTAGGTGATCAGTATGCCCTGAAAATGAGGTTTGTCGACCATGTGTTCGATGAGCAAGTTACAGACTCTCTGACTGTCAAGATCGTCCTGCCAGAAGGCGCCAAGTAAGTGTCATTATTCCTGGCTTGTTACTGCAGATAGTGCTGTGTTGGTGGCAACTCTCCAGTCTACTCGAACGGCCTGGGGGCAGTGAAACAAAACTATGACTTTGCACGTGGAGGAGACCTTGGAGCACAGCTTTGCTTCCTTTTAGAGTGGTGTTTAAACTGCATAATTTGCCTTGTGCTAGAGGCCATGGCTGGCCAGCCAACTCCGAGGTTACATCATCTCAGACACTGTATAGTCATATGGGACTGTCTGATTTTATCCACAGGAATATCCACGTGGACAGCCCCTATGAAATCAATCGTGCTTCAGATGAGCTTCACTACACCTATCTGGACACTTTTGGACGTCCAGTTATTGTGGCACACAAGAGCAACCTGGTGGAACAGCACATCCAAGACATTGTGGTGAGTGTGGCCTCCGTGCGTGGTTTGCCTGAGCAGTTGTGCCTCCTCTGAATTTAGGAACACGGTCAAAACACCCGTATTGGGTTCCAGAAATAAATACTTGCTGGACTTCATGTCCAGTTCCACTGCTGTCCGAGGAGGGTAGTTCTCTCTCATAGTAACATGGGTTACTGCTCAGCATTTCAAACTTCTCTTCTAGGTTCATTACACCTTCAACAAAATCTTGATGCTGCAGGAGCCTCTGTTGGTGGTTGGAGCCTTTTATATCTTGTTCTTCACTGTGATCGTCTATGTGAGGCTGGATTTCTCCATCACTAAGGTGCTGTATGATGAAAAGCTCTGCGGGAGCATTAGTAGCTTACTCAGCTGATGGAGATTTTTTCACACCAGTAATTCTCACTGGATGTTCCTGCTGATCAGATATTTTACTAGATGTTTAAATGAAGCCCTTGTTTTATGCTACCTGAGCGTTGATATTTCTGCAGGGTTTGAACTGGTGTACTAAGGCTAGCCAGACTTTTGCCTTCTGGATAGAAAAGAATCCCCCCAAGAAGTAGGGATAGCTGTAATTCTCCTGCAATGTTTTTACTTATTTTGTTAAACTATTTGTTGGGCCAGACTGAGTGCTGAAAGGTGCTGGCTGTAGTCAGTACTTGTACCATTCACCTAATTACTATTGGTTGACTAAGTTGCAAAGGGAGCAGTTTCTGTAACAGGTCCGTGGCAGATTGCAGGCATGGTTTGGTGCAGGTCAAAGATGTGACTGCTTAGATCTTCCCTTTGTCTTCTTGCAGGATCCAGCTGCTGAAGCCAGGATGAAGGTTGCCTGCATCACAGAACAAGTGCTTACTCTGGTGAACAAGAGACTTGGACTGTACCGTCACTTTGATGAAGCAGTGAATAAATACAAGCAGTCGCGGGACATCTCCACGCTGAACAGTGGCAAAAAGTCTTTGGAGACAGAGCACAAGGCCCTGACAAATGAGATAGCGTCTCTGCAGTCTAAACTGAAGACAGAAGGCTCAGACTTGTGTGATAAAGTAAGAAATTCTAGTTTATATTTATAAACTCTTCCTATTGTTGGTTCTATCAAGTATTCTAGGCAAGTTTTAATTTGGGGTTTAGCTTCTGCAGCCTGTATTTGTTGTGGTGGTTTTTTTTCCCACCTCTGGAAATGGCTTGATCCCTGCCAGGGGGTGTGAAGATCAGCTTGTTCTCTTTGCAGTAATCTTGGTTATGCAGCCATTAAGTGCTGCTGTTAAACAGCTGCTTGTGCTGTTTCTTAAACAGCCCTTGAACCAGCTGCATGAGTACAGATTAATGCTTTTGTAACACAATCCTGATGCTTCTGATTGAGCTCATGGTAGAGACACTTAGGTAAAAATGGAAGCTATCAGCGCGTTATCAGTTCTGACTTTACTATTGACACCAGCCAAACCAAAATCTTCTCCCTGATCTCTTGTATTCTTGCACACTTGAATTTGGTGCTGACAGAATTTTAGTAACGTGATGCTCCTCCGGGGGTATTTTGCTGTACCATGTTGAAAGCCACAGCACAGCAAGCACACACCCACTATCCTTTCCTTCCTCCACCATATTTCAACACTTAACCTGCAACAGCCACTTAAACCCAGGTGAGCGACACTTTAGTGTAAGGTCCATTCAACCAGCAGCCCACCTTGCTTAATCTATTATTAACTCAGAGCAGCTCTGTCATTGCAGACCTGCTTCTCACACACCATTAATATTAGCTGTAGGGACACAGCTTCCAGCTGTCATAGTTGTAAATTAGCTTGAAGCCTTTAAAATCTGTCATTAAGCACTCCTTAACAGTCATTGCACCTGTCTCCTGCCAGTATGGCTCCTGGGTCCTCAGAGCCCCTTTATCCGCACTGCTTAATTATCCATTCATGAGATACTCCTCATAACGCAATGCCAGAGTAAGGTGATGGCTCGGGAGGCAATATTCAGGGATCGGAGATGTTTCCTCTTAGCATTGACTTCATCTTTTGCTCCAGCTTCATCCTCTCTTCTATTCCAGCATCACTGTATGGATGGGGTTTTTGTCTCCTCTAATATTCCCTTTGTTTCTTACCCTGTAAGGTAAGCGAGATTCAGAAGCTCGATGGCCAAGTCAAGGAGCTTGTTCTGAAGTCCTCGGTTGAGGCTGAGCGGCTGGTAGCTGGCAAGCTCAAGAAGGACACGTACATTGAGAATGAGAAGATGCATTCCAACAAGCGCCAGGACCTGGTCACCAGAATCGACAACATCCTTGACGCACTGTAACTCTCTGGTTTAGTGAGCATGTGGACGGGAGAAGTATGGAGGAAAATGAGAAGCCTGGGAGTGGATAACTTTGAGCCAAAACTTCTTCCCAGCAAAGTTAGGGGAAAAGTTGACGCGAAATGTATGAGAGTACGTTTTGCATTTAGATTTTTCTATAGAGCCTGTCTGCTCAGCAATACATGCTGTGCAAGGGACCACAACATCATGCTGTTTGGCTGAGTCTCAGCCAGGTTATAAAACAGTCTCCCACTTTTGCTTTTCCCTGTGTAAATGTGCCCTGACTAAAGTGCACACAAACAGCCAGTCTGAGCTCTGACACGCTCATGGCAAATCTGAATGTTGCGCCTCCAGAAAGAATAAAAGACACCTTTGTTCTACTTTGAAATAAAACAACCACTGCCTCTCCTTTACGTGTCATGCTGGGGTGGGGGGAGGCAAAGATGCTGGTGCAGAGGGGCTGGGTGGCCCTGTCCTGCCCATGGCCAGGCAGGGCAGTTCCCCGGGGACCAGCGTTCAGCCCTGACCACTCCTGTCTCCTGTCAGCTATGTGCCCGAAAGGCAGAGCTCTGCCACCCTGCACAGGCAGACCCAAGCAAGGGAGAAAGCCAAGTACTTGTTCCCTAGGGATATGCGTGCACCTACACCCTTACAGGGAGAAAAAACATGCAATATAACTCCTCCTGCTAGTCCCTCTCAGTGTGCCATATGCTTTCCTGCTGCATATGACAACAGTCCTTGCAGCCCTTGTGCTGCCCAAGTAGGCCCTTGCTCACACCTGGGTATCTTGGGCTGTTGCATGCATTTCCCTGCTAATTTCAGTCTTGCAAGATTTTTTTTTTTTCCCCTGTGCCTCTCTGCTTCAGTGCACTGCTAAACACCCCAGAGCTGGCTGCCGGGACAGCAGTATAGGTCTTCCCTACTGCACTTGCACGGCTAAGTTGTTTACCAAGTTGGTTTGAGATCCTAGTACAGAAAAAACCCGAAAGTTCAGAACAAGATGTGTCCCTCTGACTTTCTTGGTGATGCCTTGCCCTGAGCTGTGGGCGAAGGCAGCTGCCTGCGGGTGTTGCTTCTGCAGGGCAGGGGTGGTTAAGCGGTATGCCACCCTCTCCTTCGGGCCTTCGCTTCATGCACCCTTCCAGAGGAGCTGGAGGCTGCTTACAGACCGGGCAAGAACATAGTTACACCACTGAGCACATCCAGAGCATCTGAGTCAGCGCCAGGATGCTAGTGCCAGAAGTGCCCGTGCTGGGAGGTGGAGGTGTCCCCCCCCACACAGCACCTGCACTGGCACCGTGCGAGACTCGGGGCAAACATAGACTCTGTGGCCCAGTGCTAACCTGCAAGCCCCGTGCCTGGACACCCGCAAGCAGCTGGACGCTTTCCAGTCCTTCGGCAGGCCACCTGCGCTGCCTGTCCCTCTGTCCCAGACCCACGTAGCACAGGTCTTTGTCACATTCATGGTCTCTGCCCCCTTACTGTCCCCTCTTAACTTGGATAAAAGTGGTCTTTGTCCTCTCCTGGGATGGTTTTCTCCTTTTACAGAGGATGAAGTTGGTAGGAAAGCCCTTTGTCCCATGCCACACAGCCTCCAAAGAGGTTTGTTAGCGTTTTGCTGTAGGCTTGAGCCCCGGTGCCAGCTCCCTCCCACACCCACAAGCCTCACCTTGCAGCGGGGTGGGCAAGCCTAGATCCCCTGCCTCTGCTCCCTGCACAGGTGCTCTTGGGAGCCCTGAAACCACAAGTCCTGCCTGGCAAGGGTGGCGATGACCAACAACTAAAATCAAATAAATAAACGTTACCCCACTGGGCCAAAACACACGCACAATATTCATAGAGGTACCAGGGGCATGCAAAGCCCAGACAGGGGCTGCCTGTTGCACCCAGGGCAACACAAGCAGGTCCAGGGAGGAGGAGAGGGATCAAACTGATGATCCCAGAGACACCCCAAACTTTCCATTCACCCTGGCAGAGGAAAGGCGATGCCACCCCACCTTCCCCACATACTACTTCTGCCTGGCTTTGCAGGCAGCCCAGACCACCAGGGAACAGCGGAGTTTGTGCCCATTACAAAGCCCCGTGGGGTTGCAAGTGTGTCTCTGTGTCTTTCCTCCCTGTTCCAAGGGGCTCTGCTTGATCAGCACATGCCTCAGCCCGCACGGCTACTGGCGGCTTCAGATTTTGCTTGTTAATGGAAACCACGGCTGCGGAGATAGCAGCTATAAATAGGCAGGATGAACGCAGGCAGCTCCGGTAAAAAAGGCTTCTGGTCCCTAAGGAGAGCTGCCCCAATTCCAGAGGCTGAGAATAAACCAGCCGCTGCAGAGAGAGATGCTTTGCTCCCCTCCGCCACCCTCCCCGGGCGGACGCAGCCTCCCACGCGGTGCGCCCTGAGCCCATCCTTCAGGACAGCTCACATGCAGGGAAGGGGCGATTCAGGGTGAGTGGCACAGGGGTGTCCCTGCCCTGGGGCTTAGTGCAGGTCCTTGGGCTGAGCAAGAGACCCCTGGAGAGACAGGCTCTGGCTCCTACCGTGCTTTTCAACTGCGTTATGAAATAGGATGGAGGCACACATGCTGCTGCATTCCCCAGGGTGGGTTTCACCCCCCAGAGTTGCCCCCAACTTTTGTGTCTGCTCTCCTGTGCCAGCAGCCCCTAGAACTTCTGGGAAACCACAGCAAAGAGGGACCCCACACCTCAAAGCACACAGCCTCCCTGCTTGACCCCCCCCCAGAAGGGGCAGCTGAGCACCTGGAGCCTGTGATAGTAGCCCACAGCAGCATATATATCAGGGAACCCTTTCAACAAACACACAGCAGCAGAGCAACCTAGAAACCAGAGCAATTTCTGGATTCCTGCATCATTAATTCCTGAGAATAAACTAGAAAAGGAGGAGGAAAAAACATAGCACCTACCAGAAGTTTGGTGTCTGCAGGAGCTGTGGGAGGGCCAGAGCAACAGCACCTGATAGCAGCAAATGGATCAATTAAGGCCAAATGATTTTTCTCTCTGCCAAATTTAAAGGCATCAGCCTCCAATCCATGGGGTGGGGGAAAAATGGGGAGGGCCATTGGGCCAGAAAGGCAGTCAGCTGTCCATGTCCTGCCGTCTTCCTCCTCAGTTCTGAGGGCTTGAGGGGATCTGACTTAAAAATCTCTCTCTTGTGGCTGGGTATGGCAAACTGTAAATGCATCCAAGGAGGTTTCAAAATGTTCTCCCTGCTCAGACCCCAGTGACAAGCAGAGAAGCAGCCCCTTGCCAGATGTGTCTCCCAAGGTGCCCATTGAGGACTAATTTGCTAGGAAGGAGCTACCGCGGACAGCCCAAAAAAGCTCCCACCAGCAGATCCATCAGGGAGCTCAGTCTCTCCTCCACGTGGTTCAGGCTGTGCTTGCTTTGCTCCTGCAGCTGCTGCATCCTCCAGCCAGCATCACCATGCTGGCCTCTGCCACCAGGGCCAGTCCAGGAGGTCCTTGGCCAGGGCTGGCCTTGTTGGCACCATTTTTAGTTGACTTTGGAATCACCCTCCAGCTGCTCCAAAGCTCCAGCTGCTGCTTTCCAAGGATATCCCTTATTTCTTCCAGGCTTGGCAGCTCATCAAGTGTGAGGAACTGGAGCCAGCGGGTTCCCAAAGCACCACAGCCAACATTGGGGATGTAGGCACTGCCACCAGGGAATCCAGGCACGAGGGCTCCTCTTCCCTTCAGCTACGCTTGTGGCCATCTAACCTGAGACCTGTGGTCAGGGGGAATCCCAGGCTGATGGAGAAGACAACCCCATCCTTGCGCTGCATCCAAAACCAGCTGGGCCTTCAAGAGAGAGCTGAGAACTGCAAGAAGACTGGGCTTTGTCTCTGCTGCTCTGCACAGAAACTTTTCTGGGCTAGGAATATCGCTTGTGATCTTGTTCAGACAAAATCCTGGAGAGCCTGTGAGGAGTTGGGAGGCATTTGCCAGGGGAATTGTGGAGCAGCAGAAGGAATAGGAAGGCTTGGATAAAGGAGCGCTTGAGACCCTCTAGCAGATTAACATCTCATGGGTAATTAAAGCTGAGCCCTGCTGGGACTCTGTAATTAGTTTTCCTCCTGTGCCGAGTTTGGAACCAAAAGGTTGAAAGGGCTGAAATTTGCCTCTACAGCAAAGGGAACAAAATGAAGAGAAAAGGGGAAAAAAAAAGTATATGTAGAAGAAGGAAAAGGAAACCACACAAATGCAAGATTTGCTGGCGAAAGCGAGCAGCCATGATTTCAGGTCCCCAGCTCAGCACAGCCACCTGCCTTGCATGCAGCTTGATTGCAGCTCCCCTCTACCTCCCTGCTGCTCCCCCCTGCCTCCCTGCACCCCACGGCTCCCCTTCTCACCAGCATGCCACCCGCACCCAAAGCTTCTCCTGGGGGTCCTGAGGAGCCAGAGAACAACTTCTCCCTCTTTGACTTCTCACTTACAATCCTCCAAGGGAAATTACAGACCTGAAGACCTGTTCTGGAGGTCCAACCCATCCTTCAGTGGATGCTCGAACTTAGGGGCTGGAGGCAAAAGTTGGGTTTTATAGTCAGTTGCATTGTGACTCACACCCACACCCCCAGCCGTAGCCAGCCCTCCCTCCATCCTCTATGGGTGGGGATAGCCCAGTAATATTTCTGCGCCACTGACCCTGTCTCCCCTCCCCGTGCTGACACCTCCCCTCTATTCCACAGGGACCAACCACCTTTTTTTTTTAATTATTTTTTTTCTTCTAACCAAATAAAACCACCAGGCTTAACCCGGAGCAAATCTTTCAGGTCTGCAGTCAGCTCTGGGGGGTGCCACGTCTCCGTACGCCCTGAGGAAGCACATCCAAAAGCGCGGTGGGTTTAGCAATGCCTGACCTGACCCTGGATCTTCAAAGGGAGGCAGGGATGGAGCACACGCTAGGCGCCGTGCAAGCAGCTGTGCTGTAACGCTGCCTGCTGAGTTACAGCTGTGGGGAGCGCACACCCGCGTGCACACCCTGCGCCAGCGCAGAGGGGTTTAGTGAGCTCCCAGGTTAAACAGCATCCATGGTCTGTCCCCTTCATCTGTCTGCAGACCATCCCTGGCAGCAGGGCACAGCGCCTTGGTACCTCAGCCCCATGGCAGACCTGGCAGCCCCCCCAGACGGACAGACAGACTTCCCCAAATGTTCTTTCACCATTTCCCTCCCTCCATCCCCAGTAGCACTGCCCGGTTCCCAGTCTACCCAGTCTGGCAGCTGCTCAGAACCATCTGGTGGCTATGGACCGGTGGCCTTGGGGGCACCTGCCCGGTCTGGGGTCACCCTGGGCTGTTGCTGGCTGAGGGGTCTGTGGTACCTCACACCCCTGCTCGTGGCACCCGCTCCCTCACCAGCACAGGGTGGGCCACGGCCTGGCAGAGGACCACGTCCCACCAGACAACAGCACTGGGACAAGGACCACGTCCCAGCGGGTGGCAGGGCCAGGAGGGGCGAGAGAAGGTCCCTGTGGCACTGGTGGGGCCCATGGGGCCATCATGGCACCTCGCCGCCTCCACCGCCGCTAGAGGCCGACACCAGCGGGGAGGCCGCACCGCCCTGTCGCCACCCCAGCGTGCCCAGCCCGCTGGTGGCCCCGCTGCTTGGGGGACCCATTGCCCCGCTGGTGCACGGGCCAGCCCTGGCTGAGGATGGAGGCAAGCATCTTTATTTTTTTGGGTTTTGGTGGGGGGTTTTTTGTTTAAATTTGTTATTTTTTTCTTTCCCCCCCTCTCGCTCCTCCTCATCCAATTTGTCTTCGAGGCTGACATGAGAGAAAACCCCAAATGACAGCGCCTGCCCGGCACAGTTTTACCACAGTATCCTGAAAAAGGCATCTGGTGAGCTGATAGTGCAGGGGGGCTCCGGGCGGGAGCCCCTGCCGGAAGCGGAGGACTGGCGGCGGTTGAAGGGCCGATGCTTCAGCGCGGGCAGCAAACAGGAAACGTCCCCTGGGCCCAGGGAGCTCCTCCGGGGCCACCCCAGGGTCTCGAGGCACAGCCAAGGGAGCCCACCCCACTGGGGCCATGGTGGGCCCGCCGGGACCCCCGTCCTCCTCACCCAGCCCTGCCGCCATCTTGTGCCGAGCCCCATGTTGCACCTTGGAGCTGCCTCTTCCTCCCAAGGGCAGCAGCCATGCACACCACGGCTGGAGAGATACCACAGGGCTGGCGTGGGCCTCCCTGCCATGGTGGACGAGACCCCGGGCTTTGATGACTCTGGCTTCAGGGGACATTCCCTGTAGGTGCCACCTGCGTGGCTCTGCGTGGTGCCTAGCTTGAAGCCACTGCTGTGCCAGGGGCTCCAGGGGTGGTGGGGAGCATCGTCCTCCCATGGGGACACGAGGGCTGCGCGTGGCAGTGGCCCACGTGGCACAGCTGCAAGATGCAGAGCATCCCTTGGCCAGCAGGGATACAGCTGTGTCAACCCTACAGCCGCAGGCTGGAGAAAGCCAAACTGAGTGAAGAGCGGCCCAAGAGTGTTCCACGCCTCTGATTTTGGTATGGCATGGGACACTCAAAAGAGAGGAACCCACCTCCTAACATTTCCAAGAGCACAGGGGTAGGCAGCAGAGAAGCAGCAAGCACATGGCTAAAGCAGGAGCCACACCACATGTCACGTTAGGTCCCTCCTCACTGAGAGATGTTGGCCCAGGCACATGGGCTCTGCTGGCTGCATCTATGTCACCATGCCTCTGATCACCTGGCCCCGCCACATCCGTCTGCTGGGGGACACAACTTGTCCTCTCTCCCCATCCTTCCCAGTTCCTGGGCTGTACAAAGCTACTGGGTGGCTGTGCAAGTCTCCGCCCTGAAGCTCGTCATTAGGACAAGTCTTTGCTCTCAGCCAGGTACACAAGCAAGAAAGCCCCGGGCACTTCTCACCCTCTGACTCAAACTGGTCCAGACTGGAGTGGTCCAGGGCTTGCTGGGCTTGGACCGAAGACCAGAGATGCTGGCTTACCAAATACCGCCCAGGGTGAAATTTCCGTGCTCACTGTCCACAGACCAGCATCATGGTAGCAACGGTCAGAAGCTGGGATGGAGAAGATGATGCTCAGCACCTCTTCGGTAAACCTGCCATGCAAAGAGGAAAAGGGGCTGGTGGAGGAAATGGCAGTGAGGAGCTCAGGGCCAGCCCCCAGGGGATGCTGCTCCACAGAGGCAGGCTGGTGTTCTCAGCCAGAGCCAACTGCTCGGGGTGAGGGTGGCAACTTGCCACCAAAATCCCTGGGTAGATTTTCCTCCAAGGGTCATTTTCCAGCAGGTAGCTGGTTCATCTGGCTGGCCCCGGGACAAATCTGCTTCTGTTGCACAGCCCTTCTCACCCCACTGTGTAAGGGTAACTCAGCCCTGCCCCCTCTGCCTCTGTTCTCTGCACGGAGAGACTAAGGAGTAGGACAAACCTGTGGCCAGCCCTCGGGAACACACCGCTGCTCCCTACTCCATGCTGCTGCCACTGTGGATTCCCAGGCAGCCAAGACCACACTTCCCTGCTGCTCAGGAGACCAATGCTTATGCCAACACAATTCTACTGTAACCTTTGGTACCAGGGGAGCTCATAGAAGCTGGAGGCATTCAGAGAGGGTTGAGGAGGAGGATTTAGAGAAGGTGTGCTGAAGAAGCAAATCCATGTGGCAGGGGTTAGCAGCGGTTAGCAGCAGTTAGCAGGAACGAGGTGTGAGCTCAGGTATGAAAGATCAAGTGAGTACCAGCACTGGGGAGGTGAATGACTTAGGTGCTAAATCTAAAAAGGGCATAATAGAACCAGAGCATCAGAGTGAGCATCCTAACAGCTCACTGTCCTGGAGAAATTGGTCCCTGATAGCAGGGGCTGCTGTTCAGGATATATAAAACCTGGGTTGTTTGAAAGGGGACTGGCAGGACAGAGCTGCGGGACTCAACGTTGTCCAGATAAATGCATTAGTGAGCCTCACCTCTGAGTGAGGCAACACGGGAGGAGAATGTATGTCCCATGGGTGCAAGTCCAGCTGCCCTCCCTCCTCAGCCCATCTCCTCTGGTTCCTGCGCCGGCAGTGCCCCCTGCCTTTGCTGGCACAGGCCACGCCATGTCTCAGGCGTGCTCTGCCCACAAAATTTGTTGTAGCCTCGGCCTTGGGACATCCCTGTGCCAGAACAGTAGAGCAGGCGGGAGCTTTTGCTACCTTTGGGACACCGAGCACCTGCGTCACAGCGTGCCTCTGCGTGCCAGCTTTATAAACAGGCAACAAATGTGCTGGAGAGCAGTGCTGAAATCTGTTGTCCTTACTCTTTGCTAATGACTTGCAAGCAGATTTTGATTTTCATCGCCTGCATTCAGCATCCCTGGCTGTCCAACAAATACGGTGGGGGAACAAGTACAGCTGAGACAGACGGGCACTGCCCACACTCACCTCTCAGCTCCCAGCTCCTGTAAGATTTACTCTTCACTGCTCACAGAAGGTGATTTTGTCACCCATCACTGCCATTTGTGCCTAGGACTGTTTGGTCCCACACCTGCACCAGCTACCTCCAACTTCACAAGCAGGAGCCAGCATCACCTCTGCAACAGCTCAGCTGGTGCATGAACAGGCGCCTGCAGCCCAGCCGTCCATCCGCCCCCCTGCAGACCTGCAAGGAGGGGAGAAGGAAACCAGACAAAAAGGGGTTGAGATGGAAAACGCCTCTCGCTGACTGCAGCCAGCCCAGGCGAGGGAAAAGTCTCCGGTTCCCCCTTCTGCTTACGGCAGAAAAGACGGAGCTGCAGCTGCTCGGGGGATGCCGTGGCTAAAAAGAGCCTCCGTACCCCCGGCAGCCGTGCCCCGGGGTTTCAGGGCTCCCCGGAGGCAGCACCCCCCGCGGGGCCCGGCGCGGCCGGCAGCCGCCAGGTGTCCCTGCAGGCTCGCGCGTCGCCGCCGCGGCGCCGGGGCCGGGGAAAGCGGCGGCACCTCCTGGAGCTGGAACCCTGGTCCTCCGGCCCTCCGGCCCTCCGCCTCTGCCCACCCTGGCTGGGGGTTTTGAGGTGTTTCGCTGGCTCGGGCGGGTCAGCACGGAGCCAGGCCCCGCGCCCTGCCGGCAGGGAGGGATGCGGGAGGGATGCGGGGGGATGCGGGGGGATGCGGGAGGGACGTGGGGCAAAGGTGCGAACAGGGCAGACACGGCCCCACTGGAGCCCAGCTCCTGCGGCTACTTAGCTACGCCCTGGTTTGGGGCTGCCTTTTCTCTGACCTAACCTGGTGAGACTTTTGTTTTGGATGATGCCACGGGCAGGTTTTGCGGGGCTGGATACTCCCTTGGAAGAGAGCTACAAAGAGCCCAGGGCGCAGCAGAGGACAGGGATGGAAGGTGATGCGCTGGGGGCTGGCTACGGACACGATTGCTTCATTCAGGTGGGGAAGAGGGTGTGACCAGTCAGACATGAACATCGACCAACAGAACAGCCTGAGAAAGTTGGGGCTGGAGAGAAAACAGTCACTGGGGTCACCAAAAGTGATGGATGGAAGAAAGAAGGAGCTGTGGTGAAACCAGGGGACCAGGTAGTGTGAGAGATACTGAGCGACCAGACTTCTCTGGTGATGCAGGCAAGGCCAGAGCAGCTGATAGCAATGAGAAGAGCTTTGTACCTGTGAGCAGCCATGGCGAAGCACCTTCTTGCAGCCAAGAGCTCTCCAGTTATAGCCAAAGTTTTGCTGGTGGGAAACACCAGCAAACCTGGCCTGGGCAGGGACCCACAAGAGACATGCAGCAATGTGTCAGGCAGCAGGTGCTGCTAATGTTGGTGTTCAGGCCAGTACAGAGGGGCAGGTCCCCACCTGCAGAGGTGGGAAGATGGCAGGACAGGGATCGGCAAGGGTGATGCATGCATTTCAGGCAAACTCTTCGTCCCTTCTTCTCTCTTGAAAGGCTGTAGGGGGGGATGCAGATCTGCAGATGCATCAATGTCGGGAAAAGTGGCATCTACCCGCTTTGCCCCCCCAACACACTCCAGTATCTGTTTGAGTGCTGTCTGCCTTAGTTTCCTCCCCTCTGACAATCTGACATTAATCTCCCTCATGCTGCTGTCCTGGTCACATTCATTTTTATCACAGTTCCGTTAGTGCCAGGCTGAGCTTTCCGGGCACCGGCGGGGCCCTGCATGCGGCCCTCATGCTGGTGCTGCCAGGTCCCCGCAGTCCTGCTGCCACTAGTCTCCCCAGTGGGGCTGCCCCCACCCTTGCTGGTCGGAGCTGCTCACCACATCAGGATACAGAGCAGTGCACCAATTCCGGCCGGGCTTATTTCAGCGTTCTGGTCAACCGCAAGCACGGCAGGTTTCACAAACATGGCACGCCAGCCCCATTCAGCCTAACGGATGCTCCGGCTGCTCTGTGAGACCACACCGACAGTGAGATCCCCTGCATCCTCCCCAAAGAGAGTCCAGCCCAGGTCTGGTGTCTCTGCTCCGGGCCAGTCATCCTGGGGCCAGGTGGGTAAGAAACCTGAGGTGTGTTGAGCCTCTTCAGTTCTCAGCCTGGTTTGCAGCACTTCAGATAGCACGTGGCAAGCTGTGAGCAAGGCAGAGGCTCTGCAGTGGCTGTCTGCCTTCTCCTGGGAGCTTAGGTGCATCCACAGCACAGCTGTGTGAGCCAGGCTGTTGCAGAGCAGGATGGTGCCAGGCTATAACCCATGCTGGAGGAGGTGGGCCAGACAGGTGATGGCACACAAATTCCCCGCCACTTATCAAGTTATCAGAGCTAACAAGTTATCACAGATGTACAAAAGCTGGTGCTGTGTGCTGCTGAACAAAGCTGTGGTTTCCACAAGGAGCCTGAGCAATCACTGCAGCTCACTGATGGAGCAGCTCCTTACACTGGAGTAAATGCCCCTGGCACTTGTTTGCCAAACTCCACAGCTCTGCTGGGGTACATGTTTCTACTCAGTTAAATTTGGCTCCTGGTGACTGAAGCTTCAGCAAAAGTCTGGTAAAAGAAGGAATGTGACTGAGCAGGCACGAAAGGGCCTGCACAGAGCAGGAGAGCAGTTCTGGGAAATCCCGTGTATGGACACAGGCTCCCCCCTGCACAGGGGGCATCGCCTCGCACCAGGGAAAGTAGCACCTGCAGGTGATACCCTCCCTGCAGCCAGGGCCACATCCAGCCCACCCATCAGGACCCATTTTCAGGAAGCAGGTGCCACCCAGCGCTGGCTGCTTCTGTGGGTCGCTAGTCCTCTTGCAGCCATGCTTTCTAAAGCTGAGCCAGAGCACAGAGCAGCCCCTGTGGTGCTGGTGCGGGTTTCTGGGCAGGAAAACCTTGGTGAGCAGCAACCCAGCAAGGCATGGGTTTTGTCACTCTCCAGGTTTGAGCTTCTAATTGCTTGTGATTGCAAATAATTAAAAAAAAAACCCAAACAAACAAGAAACTGAACTCCTGTGCACGCATTACCTGTTTACCTGCACGTCCACCCTTTTCCCAGGCTCTGCTTGTGCCTGCACACATGTCCCATCCCATCATCCCAGGGGTCTCCAAATGGCAGCAATGGCCTTGGGTGGCATAGGGAGATGCCCTGGGAAAAAGCTGGCTGCCATAGGGGGTCCTCTGCACCATGGTGGGCTCCCCCTGCCCCAAGGTACTGTCAGAGCCTCCCAGACTTAACAGTGCATTTAGTTCCTCGAGACAAATACCATTTGTAAAACCAATAAGTAGAGAAGCAAAATCTGGCCCACAATACAAGCACCTTCATACTCTGTGAACAGACACTGCCTGGGAGGAAGGGCTTGCCCCCTGTCTGCAGATAGGGACAGGCAGTACAGACCCTGAGGGACTCATGGGGGTTACCTGGGCTGTCAGCAGCAGAGAGGCACCAAAATCACCCCCGTCACCTCTCCTCCCCCTCCCTGCTGCAGAGCACCCTGCGCCCCATTTGCCTGCCTGCAGGACCAGTGGTGCTGAGGGGGACCCAGGGCACATGGGAAGGGAGTCCTGGCAGAGATGGGTCTGCAAAGCAGCAGCACCTGCTCTGAGCGCATCCCGTCTGCGTCAGGAGGCAGAGGCTGCTGAGAGACACTCCTCTTACCTGTCATCAGTGCATCTTCTTCTCTTCAAGGCCCTTTGTGCCCCTTTGAGCACACTGAGAAGCTTTGCCAGACTAATCCTGCCTGGTATCCACCCCCCCTCTGGACCTGGGAAAACAATGCCAGCCCTTAACTTTCTTATCCCAGCAGGCCTGGGAGCACCCACGCTTTGCTTTGAAGGCAGCCCTGCCTCAGCCCATCTGCAGGGCAGGGCTGGGAGCTTCTGTCCTCAGTTGTTGTCCCCTGACAGCTCCAGGAGACGTCTCTCACCGCTGGCCTGGTGCGTGGGTGGGACAGCATGGAAGGGGGCTCCGGGAGCCAGCCCATCATCTCCCCCTTCCTCTGCCGCAGCAAAACCCAGATGGAGGGAAAAGGCACCTGCAAGCCACCGCTGGGATCTGCTCATTGCCTCCCCTGGAGTCCCAAGGGCCACTGGCTCAGGGAGGCTCGCAAAGGGCTCCGGGGCTGCTCAGACCTCGGCAGGGCCTAATTTGCCCAGCCCAGATAGTCCTCCATCCCCCTCCTGCAGGATGTCGGGGGGAGGCAGCAGGTCCTGGCAGGAGCAGGGGTCACAAGTGCCCTGCCAGCACCGTGAACCCAGAGGAGTGCTGCTGCCCTGGTCCCCCACCCTGCGGGTGACAGGCTGCTGGGGAGCGGTGGGGTGTAACACAAACAGGAAAGCTCTCCAGGACCCAGCCCTTCCCAGTTGGGACAGGAAAGAGATGCTCTGGGTGTGCTCAGGGCCCCAGCTGGGAACACTGGTGGCTGCAAGAGGGACACCCAAGCACTGAACAGAGCCCACCCCAGGGTGCCCATCCTGCCAGCCTCCTCTCAGGGTCACCCCATCCCTTTAAGCCCCCTTCACCGCCCATCCAGGGCCAGATGGCTCCCAGATCCACTATTGCCACCCATTAAGTGGGATCCTGCCAGGCTCAGGGTCCTGAGTGGGATCCAGGGGATGTGGCTGGGGCTGCAGGGCCCCCAGGCTCCACTCGGGACGGGGCTGGCTGAGGAGCAGCTCGGTGCCTGTGCAGCATCTCAGCTGTCCTCTGGCAGAGGTGGGAGCTCAGCAGATGAGAAGCCAGTGGAAAGCAGAGGCCAGAGGAGGGAAAACATCCTGACAAACAAACCACAAGAAGTGGAGAGCCATCCCGACTCCGCGACGCAGAGCGCGGTTCGACGAGCGCGGGGCGGCCCCAGCGCCAGCCGCTGCGGGCGGGAGGCGAGCGGGGCCGGGGCCGCCGGAGGGCACCATCCGCACGCTTTTCCCGAGGCTGCCGGGAGCACCAGAGGCTTAGCCCCGGCCCGGCCGGCCCTGAAGCGACTGACGAGCCAAGCTGCTTAAATCTACAACCTGCTTTCTAACGCACGGAGCCTCCTCCTCCTCCAGCGTCCCAAACCCCTGTTCATCCCCCGTGAGAAGTGGGCACAGGTGTCCCTCACCGGTGACGACAGGCAGCAGGGAGCAGGACCCAAGGGAGATGTTATCCCAGCGAGGGGAGGAGATCCTGCAACACGGGGCCCTGCCAGCTCCTGAGGGCTCCTCACCCTCCTGGGGAGCAAGAGAAGCCTCACACAGCCCTGGGCTACACCTCTCCCAACAGAGGCAACGTCGGTTTTTTGGGGCCAGAAGTAGTGGGGTTTGGTGCATCCTGTAAGGAAAGCACCATCATCACTACGCCTGGTGATGGGTGCCTGCCACAGCCCCATGCTGCAACCCACCAAAGTGCAGTAGAGGCAAAACATTGCTGAATGCCCACCAGGATTCAACCATGCTGGTTCCCACAGGACCCCAGCCCCACCTAGGGACTGCCCGCACCCAGACAAGACACAGAAAGCCAAGGGAACAGCGTGGCTGTGGGTTCAAACACAGTCACACCTGACTAGTGGGAAAAGTAGCTGGAAACCCACAGTGCTTCCTGATTTTGTACTTTAGCAAACTCTTGGAAAGACCTGATGGATAGGTTGGGGTCTGCTGTGTATTTTCAAGGAGGTAAAGATGGGGGGAGCCTTTTCTGAGAGCTTCTCTGAGCCTTTGCCTAAGCTCTGGCTTCAGCCCCTGCTCACATAGACCATCTATTTCTCTCACAGTGGTAGAAAACAGCCTGGCCAAGACACATTCCAGCAAACACTGGACTACTGCATAGGCTTGTGCATTGCAGAGATAGAGGAGGAGGAGAGGCAACCACCTGATCTCCCCCGTCCCCTCAACAGGGTCCCCAGCACTGTCCCCAGCCCATGCCCACAGCAGCCACCTTTCCCTGTGCAGTCAAGCCCAGGCACATCTCCTGTCACCATGCCGCTTGCCTTTATTTGAAGCGCCTTGCCTCTATCTGCCAGTGACGTGCCTCTGTCAGTGGCATTATCCCCCCTGTCAGCGCCCCAGCCGCCCCGCAGGTGTGAAGACAGGACATCCCTTTGTGTGCGAGCCTCCCGAGCCGCCCTAACCCCCCGCGCTGGGCTCCCTCCAGCCCTGGCACATCTTCCCCTGGCTTTTCATCACCTCTCCTCTCACCCATCACAAAGGGCAACCCTGTCCTGCATGGGAATGGGAGCCACAGAGGGATAAGTGCTGCGCATCGCCTGGAGGCTGGGCTCCCTGGGGCTGGGCTCCCCCTGGAATGAGGGAAGCAGGGAGCCAGATGCATCTCCTGGGCAAGGCAGAATGGAGGAAAGGACACAATCCTGGAGAGTAGGCTCACAGGGAGTCTTGCATGCTTTCTGGTGAGGGGACAGGTCCACGCCTCCTGCCTGTGGCCCCACAGCTAGGAGAGGAGAGATTTTGAGTGTGCACTGCTCCATCACCCTGAGCATGGAGCAGTTGTGCCCCTTGGGTACAGCCCTCCACGGTGCTTCTCAGGGTGCAGAGACACCTACTCCTCACGGAGGGGGTTGCTCTTTACTGAGTTTTGCAGTGCCTAGTGCTCTTACCACCCTGAAGGAGCAACCTGATCTCTCCTCCAATTCCTTCCCTTTGCAGTTTTTAACTCGTTTCATTGAGAAATTTCCTCGGGGAGGACAGCAAGGCTGTTGCCTTCATGCCCGATGGAGTGTTTGCCTGCAGGAGAGTGGGGATGGTTTGCAAAACAGAGGGAGAAAACAGGTTACATCTAATGTATTTGCAACTCTTCCTGTAACAGCAAAAAATCTGCCTGACCCTGACCTGGCACACCTCACAGCCTGTGTGTTTGCTCGGTGGCCTTGAGATTTACACCTGCTTAGCAGGGACAGGCAGGGAGACCTTCAGTCACGGCAGAGCAGCAGCCAGTGACCGTGCTGCCCTGGCCACCTGCCCTGCTCCAAACCAGGGATTTCTGCAGGCTCGGGAAATCCTGCTCCTTCTGCCTCGGGACAGCAGGTGCTGCCCAATCTCAGCAAATCCCTCACTCCCGCGTGCATGCACAGCTCCAGCATAAGCGGCCGTGCACGTCCTCCGGCCAGGACAACAGGCAGTGGAAACAATCAACTCCTCTGTGCTGGGCTAGTGACCTTGGGTGCTTTGCAAAGCAGTTTTTCCCTTCCCTACTCCAAGTCTGCAGCGCTTGGAGGGACCGTTAAATCACAGTGATTTAAAAGTTTGTTTTGCAGCTTATCAGCCCCAAGCTGAGCAGGACTGACAGCCTAAATCCCACAGGCTGCAGGGGCAGCTTGCCGGCGAGTTTCCTGGACATGAGATGGAGGATGTCTGGTGCTGCCTCTATGTACCAGGAGTCCCCAGGACAGCCTCACAGTGCTGCCAATGCTGCTCAACAAAGCCCAAGAGCAGCCCTTCCGTGCCCATCCAGCAGCTTTGCCCCAGCTGTGCCTGCCAGCACAAAAGGGAGATGTGAAGAGAAGATACCACTATGTCCTACACCTGCACAGAGCATCGGGGATACATTCAACCCTTCCAATTTTTGCTGGAGAGCATTGCCCTGGCTGGTTTCCTTGCCCCAAGCCATGCTGCACTGAATAGCCCTGCTCTGGTCTGGGATTGCAGGCTCAGCAGCCCTCAGGCAAGGGGTGGCAAGGCTGGCAAACGCTGGCTGAGAGGCAGCAGGGCGAGGGGCACAGGGTCAGGCTGAGGAAGGCTTTCTCCACCATGCCTCCCCCCTCTCTAAAAACAAACTAGGCAGCTCATCATGCTCAGTTCCCTGCTGCCCTCTCCACTTTCCAAAGCCCTTGCCAGACACCCCTCTGTGCCTCCCCTCCTCTGCAGGCCCACGCTGCAAGCACTGGCCCTTCCTGTCCTCTGTCCCGCAGATCATTAACTAGCTCCGCTCTCTCTCTTTTTATTTTTTTCTTCTTCCCTTTTGAACATATCAGCCTCATGGAATCAAAGAGGCATTTCAGTGACTCAGGCGTTTCCCATTGCCCTATTCCAGCATCCTCTACTCTTAACGCTGAGAGCTTTTCACGTCCTATTTGGAACTGATAGGAAGCCCTTTCATTGTTTCAGTACATGGATATTAACACTGATGAAGGAAATGCTCCATCTGATAACAGAACCGTTGAAAAGAGCACAATATCCAAATGAGTGGACTTGGAGACAGTGCATTCCTGCAGCTCACACCAGTTCAGCACACTCGCTTCAGGCAGCCCCAGCACAGCCCGACCAGGTCCCCACTATTCGCATGCCTGCAGGCTGGAATCTCACATCAGGACCTCCAGAAAAACGGCTATTTGCAGTCACAGGCACATGACATTGCCCATGTTAATTCCTGAAACCAGCTTGGCATCTTCCAGGCTGTAAGGGAAAGCTGCAATTGCTCTGACTTGAGTAGCCTGATGGTTGACAGTGAGGTCAGCCCCTGGCTTGAGGGAAACTCATCTCATCAAGAACTCAAGGAAGAAAAGTGTCCCACCTAGGAGGACATCACATGGTATTTAAGGTGTTCTCTGAGCTGGTATCAGTTCTACTTACCAGCTTTTAATGAACTAAACCTGACAGGCCTGGGGACAAAGCCTCTAACTGGAGCTCAGAAGAGACAGAAAGCCCCTCGAGGGATGGCTACAAAGAAGAGCCAAAAGCTCTATGACAAAAAGAGATATGTCATGGTGTGGAGCACAGCCACCAGCATTGCCATGGGGCTTCCCAGACCAACAGCAGTTCTGGCTCTGTCCTGCCAAGGCGCCCCCCCAAACAGCACAGGCAGGTATGCAACTTTTCTTCAGGCTGTACCCAAGTCAGTCATCATCCCAGTGAAATACCTCTTTCCAAAGCATTTCGATCATTTTAGGGCTTTTGGCTTTCCCTGACACCTCTCCAAAGCCAGCTGGGCACTGCAGTTTTCTATTGCTCCTGAAAGTCACTTCCTTCTGCTGTGGCTGCCCTAACCAATTAATGACCTATAAATAGCCTCCCTGATTGCATGGTGACATCTTGGAGTGCATTGTCACTGCCAGCTTCCTCCTCTACCTGGGGACCAGGCTTTTTCCAGAGCGTGGAGGGCGGGTGGGGAGCACCCCTCTGCCCAGCCCTCTTTAATGCTTCCCACTACTGAGTGACTTCCCACTCTTTTCCCATCTCCTCCCACTCCTGTGCAATAAGACGATTCCGTTTTCAGCAGTTCGATGTTCAGGTAATACGTGGACCAGCACGATAAGGTCCCTCTCAGGAGCGCTACTCTGAACCCCTAGCTGAGCACCCTTCAGAGGGGTGCTTGCTCCTATATGGCCCCTCCAAAAAGCCAAAACCATCCACTCCTGAGACTATCGGGACTGGTGTGACCATCCCAGAGGATGGTCCAGCTTCCCAAAATGATGCTCAGCACTGTCCCTGTTCAGCTGCAAACCTCCCAATTCACTGGATAGGTCAAAAAGAGAGTCAGGAAGATTTGGAGGATCACCCAGCACAGTGACCACGAGGGAGTCTACAACTGAGATCCAGCCTGGCAGCACCTACCTGGAACAAGCCTCTTCCCACACTGGTGGCACTCCCCATGTCTCAGGCAGGAGGGCAATCCGTGGCCACCACTGCATGCTTATTGCTGCAGGAGAGCCATTGTTAGCTATTTCTTTCTTCCCTGTGTGAGCAAAAATAATTTAATCCTATGTTAACAACCAAAACATTCATTGGAAGAAACATGGGACCAGAGGAAATGGGGTGATCGTGGCTGGCTGGCAAGTGCCCCCACTTTTGTCATCGTTTCCCTCTCCCAACTGATGTGCAAACCCCAAACTTGATGGGCCCATCAAGGCTTTTGTTCTGTGCTTGCTCAGTAGACAAGTGACTGAGGGCTTTTGCTTTTGAGTTACTGCAGCAGCCAAGCTTGCTCATAAGCCTGGAAATGCAGGAATACACATTTTAAAAAATGTGCCTGTGTATTTAGGAGTGGAAATCCAAGAATACATATATATTACTTATTTTTAAAAAAAACCTGTCACTTGGCTGTTGCCTGTGCTGCATAGCAGAGCTATCCCACAGAAGCAGCTATATAAGGAGCCAAGGCACTCAGTAGTTAAAAGATTTCTTCTTTTCTCGTATCTGGCCTCTAAAGGACTGCCTCTGGCACCACCGGAGGAAGTCACCCAGTGTTTTGTTCTTGTAAACTGCCCCTTTGATCAGCTGTGATTTTAGTGGATCAAACAGCTCTGAGGACATAACCGCAAATCCCGGGACATGCTATGACGGGCAGGGAAGTGGTGTCTCCAGCATGAGCTGGCAAAGCCTTGGCCATCACAGCCGGGAAACAGCCCCCCCCCCCATGACCCAGCCCAAACCCCCCAGAGCACATCGCTGAATTGCCACAATGGCTGTAGCTGATGGTTTGGCTGGAGCAAAACTCCTGGGACACGACTCAATAGCGAGGGTCCTGCCCTGCCGGCGCGCCGGACCACAGCGCCAGGGCTGTGCTGCCAAACCCTGGGCATGCAGGGCTTTCCTGCACCATCCTGGCCGGTGCCAACCGCTCCATGGCCTCTTCCTTTTGCCCAGCTCCTTCCCCTCATTCGGGAACTCACAAGGGCCCCATACCTGCTGTCTGGGACAATCCCCACCCTGAGCAGTGGAACAGCCTGCTCAGAGGTATCTGATCCCACTCTGAATGGGGACATGGGATGAAAGCCTGCCACAAGCCTCAGCAAACCATATGTGCTCATCCTCCTGGGCACACAGAGGAGGGCTTGGGTGGAAAATTATATCCTCTAGAGACCAGGATGTACCATAACATGGCAAGTTTGACTTATTTTTTCCACGTCTAAAAGGGAAGGGGCAGAAGCTGAGCACATGGTTCCTCAGGAGGGACTTGAGTGGTCCCTACATTTGGTCTCCCAATGAAATACTTGAATATACACCAACCCACCATAGTCCTGATGTCTTAAAAATACTTTGGTTGGGGAGCAGCTGCCCTACAAAGCTAGCTTTCCAACTGTTTTGTGCCGCAAAAGTACAGCCCCGTATAGAGTCTCTGCTGGCTAATAAGGGGTTGAACACACGTTGCACTCTTCACCTCCATGGTAACACTAACAGGCCCTTTTCTCTACCAGGTCAGCTCTTTGCACACACATTTTCAGGGGCCTTCAAAAGCCCAGGAAATCTGTGGGACTGGCACAACCTGAGCTTTCATGACTGATGTGCACAGAAAAGCATGCGTGAAACTGTCAAATCTCTTGTGCCCCAAAAAAAGGGACCAGAGGGGCTGCTGGTGGACTGGATGGGACCAGACAGTGTGGGGGACAGAGCACAGTCCCCCACCATTCAGGCACCATCCCCTCCATCAAAATGACACCAACCTCCACAATCTGCTTGCCCCTCACATCCCTGCTCAGCTACCTTTTGCCAGCGCTCAGGCTGACCAATGCCCATGGAAGCCAGCTCATGGCTAGCAAGCTGATCTGGCTGGGTTTTATGCCTTTCTTAAATCACATCTGCTGGCATCGGGGGAGCATTGGTTTGGTTGTGATTTATATTCTTTTTCCTAAAAACAAGGGTATTTTAGGCCTTGGGATTACAGAAAAACTCCCCAGCTCCAAAAAGCAGCAGGCAGATGAAAACAACACCCAAAACATTCATTTTTGTAAAATTTCTTGATTTCTGGTCATTCACACCAACCACATGGAGCAGGGACAGGTTGAACCCCCACTGGCAGATGCTTGGGTTGGGCAGCGAAACAGTTCACTGCCCTTTGATAAAACCCTACACAAGATAAAGGCTCACAACATACAAGCCAGGGATGATGCTGGGCCAGGCTGGGTGGGATCTAGAGGACAAGACCGCTCCATCAGAGCTTGGCATGGAGAAGGGTGGCCACAGATGCGGGGCAGGGAGGCTGTGTGCCCTGCGGCTGCCCGCTGCCATGGGCCAGTGACAAGCCCTAGCAGGCCCTTCGCCTCTCGGCATGACCAGCCTTAAGCATATTTCCACACAGCTGGAGGGAAACCCCAGCTGCAGTCCTGAAAAATAACAAATAATAAAAGTGGCTGTGAGCAGCAGCAGGGCTGGCAGGAAACATTCCCAGTAGCAGCTGCTTCCTGAGTGCGACATTTATTTGATCCCCTGGCACCATCTGGGCCATGCCCCACTCTTTGTTTTCATTAAGAGTTTAGAAAAACAATTCAGCTTTGACTAATTGCTCTTTAAGGTCCCAGGCTCACCCTTTCTCCTCCCCCCACGCTTCCTCTCCCAACTCCTCACCCTCCATCCATGCCCTCCATCCCCTTCAGTCAGCCCCCGGGCTCTTTCCATCCACCCATGCCACATACCTCCCATTGTCCCAGCGTTTCCAGAGGTACCTTATGTCCCCCAGTGCCAGGTGAGACACATCTTCATGTGCTGCCCCCCATGAGCATCCTCCTTTGCCTGCACAGGCAGCACTGGCACAAACAGCAACACGTGCCATGATGTGCCAGACAAACCCTGAAATGTCCTGCTGCAGCAATGCTGGGTTAGAGCCACGCATCCCTTGGCAAGGAAGATGACAGGTCAGCAGCACCATCCAAGACCACTGTGCTGTGCGTGGACGCCTCCCAAATCCTGCGGCCTGGGAGCTGCCGATGCCCTGCCAAGACCGCTCACAGTCCTCTTTCCACCTCCAACACAAGCTTGTTGACCTGGGGACAGCAGCCCTGCAACCTAGCCCAGAAAGGGAGCCTGTTCTGTTGAACATGTATTTTCCACCCTGGAATAATCAGAGAGAAAAAATGTCAAGCCTTGATGTGAAAACCTTGCCACACCAGGAGGGGGTTTGTTATTGCACAGGACTTGCGTGTTCCCCCCTCACCCTGTGTCCTCACCTGATGGCTTTAGCAGGATTTGCAGGGAGGACAAGGAACTGGAGGAATTCCGGCCACCTAATTACACTTGCTGGGAGGAATTTGCTTTTGCAATATCCCTGCTGAGTTAACCTAACAAGCATGGAGACGAGCCTTTCTTATTTAATTAGCAGCTCCACCGTGAAGTCCCCTCCACAGCACGCACAATGCTGGCTCCCCCCTCCTTGAGCATCGTGCCGGTATTTGTTCCCTCTCCCCTCACCCTTTGCCCTTTGCAATCCTCTGCGAAAGCTCAAAGCACTTTTACGCCTTCCTACTCCCACTTTCCGGTCCTAAAAAGTGTGCTTGGGCTGAGGCAGCGGCTCTGTTTCCTTGCTCCTTCCTAACAAGTGCTTCCTGCTCCTCGTTGCCCACGATTATGTGGAGCTCATGAAGCGCTGGGATTTCCTTCCCTGGAAACACCGCTGGCTCCGCTGGGCTCTCCTCTCCTCAGAGGGCTGGGTAACTCATTACTCCGGGTAACTCATTACTCCAGCCCTGCAATCTCGGCCGGGAAAGCAGCCGCGCGGGAAACCGCAGCCACCAGCCGCGCGCCCGCTTCCTACGGCAGCAGGTTGGCAGAGGGCTGACCCCTCCGCAGCAGGGGACCGGCTGGAGGAAAGCTGGCGGTGGCATTTTGGGGGTTTCTTTTAGCAAGCGGGGCTTGCTGCTGGCCCGAGGTGGCAGGGACACGGGGACCGCACTCCCAGGGGCTGGTGCAAGCCGCTTCAGAGCCATCAAAGCCCATGGGCTGGGCTGTGCTCGAGGGGCTTGGTGAAGCTCACAAGTAGAGCTTGGCTGTCACGCAGGGCTCAGTCTGCTTCCAGGTGTGCTCTGAAACGCAGCCAAGGCAGCACAGAGAGTACTGGTGGGCCAGGCTTAAGCTGGCAGGTTGATGCTCCCAGTGCCAGGGCAGCCAAGGAAAAAAGCCCTGGGGGTTTTGACCCTCTCCATGGCAGAGGTGTGCTGGAAAAACCCTGCAGCAGAGAGGCTTGCCCTATTCACCAGGGTAGTTAGGCTGGTACTAGAATGAGAGATAACAGAAAAATAAGTTTTCTGGGCCTAAAGAATACATGGTACCGGCCTTGCAGTGTTGGTTTGGAATATGATATTTTCCCCTGATGTGAACTGCAGGGTTTCAATTGCTCTGGTTTGTACCCCTAAGCCATGCTGGCATATGTCAGCTTCAAACAGCAACACCAGGGCCCTCTTTCTATCCAAAAAGTTGCCTGGTGGGACTTTTCTCACCACCTGTATCCATCTACTTTCCCCTTCGCCAGTTGTACCAGCCTGGGTCCAAAGCAGGGGCTTCTGCAGCCATCCCGCTGCTCCTGCTGCCTCTGATGATACTCAGCACCATCCAGAATGGCTGACAACACATCCTAGCACCCCAAGAGGGAAATCTCACCTACACAGTGAAAGAAAGGACAGGGCAACAGAACAGCGATGTTGCAATGAAGGGCAGCAGCAGTTTTGCATGGCTGCAAGATGCCAGATGAAATCCAGCCAGGACACGACCACTGGATAGGCTTTCTGGTGCAGGAGTAAACTTGGACATTAGCATCTTAAAGAGGATTGAACTCAACTGCTGGGCTATCAGAGGAAAAAAAAGCTGAAAACCTTCTCGGATACATGCTGTTGTGCCAGCACAGAGCCCAGGCTTGTTGAATCAGCACATCGATTAGTGGAACTGTCTAGGGGCATAAGCAAGGGGGAATTGCAGAAATCTAGGAGGAAAGCAAAGGAAATCACAATAATCATTATTCAGTTGAGGTCCTTCTGGCTAAAGCAGAAACACCTTAACAAAGGAAATAACCCAAAGCATAGGTGTGGAAGAGGTTTTGGGAGAAGAGCCCAAAGTCTCGTTCCCCTGCATGGATTGCAGGCAACAGGATAGGCAGGAGGAAACAGGGAAATCCCAGCTGGAGGGGACATGGTAACAAGCCCCACTCTTGGCTGTGGCCCTGCTGCGGGCCACATGTGGGTGGTGGAGAGGAAACAATGCCATGCTGTCCCTTAGGGATGGCTCTGTTGCCAACTGTCCTAACACACAGCAGTTCAGGTTTCTCTGGGGCCAAACCCCAGTAGGTGCAAGCAGTGGTGCACAAGGACACAGGACCCCCGTGTGGGCAGCGTAGGTGCACGGCATGGAGGAGATGGGCTGGGACAAGCCTGTGGTGGGAGAGGAGCAATGGGGCACTGCCACAGCGGCATGGGGTTCCATCTGGCACTCTCTGCCACAGGGCACTGCTTGTTTCCACACTGAGGTCATCTAAAACATACACGTACTGTCTGCTGCTGCAGTTCGCTGTCATCTCACCTCGGCATAGCTGTGTCCCCCCTGGGGTGCGTCATCACCAGAGGTACCACAGCTTTGACCTGTGCCTGCAGCATCCTCAGAGCAGGTACTGGGCTGCATCCCACACCGAGGACTGAAGCCACCGAGCATCAAGCATCGCTGTGCTCCCATCCCTGCAGCCTCAGGGCCACATCCAGCCTGGCGGCAGGCACTGCTTGGGGTGGAGGCACTGCCGGCACGCCGCAGGAAGCATGACTCGGGTTTCCAGCATGCAGGAATGCCGGGCGGTGTGGTGGCCAGTTTCCTGCTGCCTGCTGCACACTTCCTGCCCCCTGCCACGGCCCGGCCTTACTGGAAACCCTGAGCGCTGCCCAACACTCTCAGCCTGGCCACCAGCACTGTCCAGGTGGCAAAAGGCTGGTGTGAGCCACGACCTCGCTCTCCCCCTTCCCCTCTGCTTTGTGCTGCTGCTGGAGCAAAGTGCTTGCTTTCTTTCCATAGGGATATGAAAGGGAATGGAACGGCAGAGGGGAGGAACGGCACAAGCCCTGGCAGTGGGAGACAACGTCAGTATTCAAGGCCATGGGGGCTACAAACCAAGCCGTCCCTCTTGGTGCCTGGGCTTATGAGGCAGGCACTCCCCATGGACATCATCCAGCATGCTCCCACCTGATTTACAGCAGCATCAGCCAAGCAGAGGGTTCATCCCTGCAGGGTTTATGCTCACAGAGCTGTGCTGGCTGCCTGGTGGAAGCATGGCTCTTCATCTCCCTTGCCTTTCAGCCCATCTTCCCTCCCATCACCCAGGCCCCACATCCAGGCTCACACCAGAGGACTGGCTCAGTCTCCTCCCTTCCTATTGTACATCCATCCTAGCCTGGACCAGCATTTTCTTGATCTTCAGCACCCACCTCCTCCTATGCAGGTTCCTCTCCCAGCCCTGATCACCATCCCTGGGGGGTGCTGGTACCTTCTTGGGACCCACCGTAGCTCCAAAGCTCCTTCAAAACACCACAGATCAGATCTCACCACTCCCAGCCCAGCTCCCGTCACATTGCCTGGTCTCACCTTAAGTCCATCTCTGCAGTGTAGATGTGTCCTGGCCAAGTCCCTGCAAGGTCCCTTCTTCACAGCTGAAGTCTCATCCCCAAAGTCAGTCCTCTCCCCACAGGGCAGACCTGAGTCTCCTTCCCCTTTTCTCCTTTTACCCTCTTCTGAGGATGGGTAAACCCATCCCACCTGCCTTCTGGGCAACCCCAGCCCTTCCTCAACACTGCAAGCAGGAGTCAACCACACACTTCCACCTCACCATGGTCATAATCTGACAGCTAATGGTCTTCCCTAGGCCAGAGAGCAGCCACCCAGCTCTGCCATGAAGAACCAGGGATGCCTGTCCCCAGCCAGACACCAACTCAGTGTCACTTAAAATGCACCTCAGCTGGCTGGGCAGGAGCGTCTCACGCTGTACCAGGCAACCACCTAATCTCCCCAGACAGTCCTTCAAGGCTGTTCCTGTTTGGGTACTGATAAAAATCTGACCAAGATGTTTTCAACAGTAAGCCGGGAGTGACTACAAAGCAACCGTCCCCTACCCTCCAGCTGGGAAAACTCAGTCTGGAGTTTTCTTTAGAAATACATGGATTTTTTTTAAATTTAATTTTCATCTTTGGTACCAGCATGACCTGTTGGGGGAGGAGTCCCAAACGCAGCTCCCTGGGACTGGGAGGAGGGAGAGGGGTGGACCAGAGGACAGGCAGAACTCTGCTCTCCTCCCACCAGCTGAGCGCTGTGGTGGCACTTGGGCACTGGTGAGACAGGAGGAGGGACTGGACCTGGCCCATCTCCAGTGAAGCCAGGCAACCTCTTTGCCTTTTGGAAGGTGGCAGAGATCTGCCCATACTAAACCCTGGGACCAGGGTGAGGAAAGAGGGGACAGAAAGCCAAAACCAACCAGTATCTCCTGAGGTGGGTTTTCACCTTTGGCTCCTTGTCAGTGCATGCACAACACAGGTCCAGTTGCATCCATGTCTCAGGCAATAAGTAAACCCAATGGAGAGACACATCCAGATGTCCCAGCAGTGCCTGCAGCAGCTGCACTGTGTAGAGGCCAGTGACTACATCCATCACAGCCCATCTTTCTCCACCAGGCACTCACATCAATAGCATTTGCCATGGTCCTGCGTCTGAAGGAGCTGCACACATCATTGCACTCATATCTACCTGCTCCTTCTTGCCATCAGCAGGACAAAAGCACATCAGCGGGCTGGCTCCCCAGAGGTGTGAGGAGTCCCATTCCTAGAGGTTTTGCAGGAGTTGCCTGAGCACAGCCAGAGCTGAGCTGGTCTAGCACCAGCAATAGTCACGCTCTCTCAGTCTGGAGCCCTCCAGGAACTGCTTCCAACCAACATCTCCAACACCAGACCTCCTCTTCTGTGGCCCTGCCAGCTGAAGCAATGTTTGCCCTGGAGCTGCAGGCAGAGCTGCTTATGTGACAAATCCCAGGTTCACACCGATGAAACTCTCCAGGCCTGACCAGGACCTGTGCTGCAATAAAATAAGTTAAGCCACCCCAGGTAGCCTTGACTCCCTTGACCGGGGAGGTATAACACAAACCCATCAGTACAGAGACGGGCACTGCCATCAAAGCAGGCAGCACCCAGGCAGGGCAGGCAACAGCAGCTCATGTCCATGCTGGACACTGGACGCTTTCCAAGGCCAGGGCTGCCACACATCCATACAGCCCTTGCTGTAGCATCCACCCATGACAGCTCCATGGTACCAACACTCATCACTACTTCTGCAGTTCATGGGATTATTTAATATCCATTATTTAAATAAACCTTCACCACCACCACCAAAAATCCTATCACCAATAAAGTTTTTGGCACAAGGGTGGAAAAGATGGCATTTTTGGCTGAAGGACTTAAATATCTTCCCTTCATAGTGCTGCCAGCCCACAGCACAAACATGTCAATGCATGAAAACCAGTCCGTGAAATTCAGCAGGCTCATTAGCCAAAGGCATTAAGGGTGAGAATTGACCAAAACACCCTGGAAAGTAAATCACTTAAGAGTCCTGGACAAACATGGGTATGACACTAAGATCCCAAGGGGTCCAGAACTAACCCTGCACCGGGTTATGAAGTCCTCCCCAAGTAGCTCTTGCCTTGTCACTGCAAGTCTGGCTCAGTCTTGGAGTTAGACTCGGTGCATGCCATGACTGCAGTCTAGCCAAATAAGGGATTTATTTAGCACTTCAACTAGCAGAAAATGTATCGCTAGCTGATCTTGGGGAGCAACAGGTACTCTAAAGAACAGCCTTTTTTTAATCCTCAGAGCCATAGGGAAATTACAAGCCAGGCACTTGACGATCAGAGGAAAATTAAAAGTCCAACTTCAGTGACAACAAAAATAACCCAAAGTCACGATGTGCAATAAACAGCATGGGGACCAGAAGGCTCTTTAAACAGGTTTTTTAATCTCATCTCCCCTCTGCTCATAATATTGCCTTTATTATTTTCTGATGCAGAGCCTGATTCTCACAAGTGCAGCGGATACTGACAGCAGGGTAATGGAGCAGCAGCAATTTCTCCTGGGCAGACCTCAGGGATTTAATATGCCTGCAGGGAGAGAGAAGGGCGAGAGGCGGCTCGGGAGGAGAGGGCAAGCTGGGCCAGGAGGTGCTGTGCAATAAAGCTGCGGTGATAAAGAGCCTGCCACACTGAGCAGGGTTCATCAGGGGTGGCTGCTCACTGTGTCCCTTCCCAGTGCCCTGCCACAGCCACTGGGGTTGGTGGGGAAGTGCCCCAAGGACAGGGATGAATAGAGTTGGTGAGACCAGTGTCCTGTGGCCCTTCACCCAAGTCTGCCCATGGTTGGAAGTTGCCAGTCTGTCCTTGCAATCCTTGATGTTCTCACCAATCCAGGAGACCCAGGCTGTTGCACAAGTGCCCCCTTGCAGCCAGGGTCCTTTTTTTTTTTTTTTTTTTTTGGGGGGGGGCGGGGGGGCAACTAGCAAGAACCCTGGAGAACAGCAATGAAGGACGGGAGGGGGCTGCCCCAACACCAGCCCAGCCATTGCCTCTAGGAGCCTCTCTGCACATGGGTAGGTAGAGTCCTGCTCCACATTTGGTGTTGCTCATCCAGCAGGTTCCTTTTTAGTGGGAAAAGCCAACCAGCTGTGTGGGAACAGCATGGATGCTTTTGTTCCTGAAAACACCTGTAATCCCCTGCTCTCCTCTTGCTTTGAGTCCTTACAGCATCCTTTGACCTGCATCATCCCTCTCTGGCAAGGGACATACCTAAGGTCTCCAACTGCAACAGCTCCTTCTTACACATGCTTGCTGTTGTCAGGTATGGCGGCACAGGCTGTCCCATGCTAGGACAGTCTGACTGAGCACACTGCACTGACTGCCACAGGGGACAGCCTGGGCCACAGAGCTCTGCTGGGTTAAGAAACAGTGTGATGATCTGAACAGCGGCTTTCATGCTCCCATCCCACGTCTGGCCTCTCAGAGCTACTATAACCATCACCTCTGCCATGTTTCCCCACTGAGCTTTGCATGGCCATTCAGTCACCCAGATTTTGACCACTGGCATGAAACCAGCAGCACTGACAAACACTGAAAAGGAATATTCAATGGTAGGGCATAAGTGGCAATGCCACAGATCCGGTCTGAACAGCAAAGGGTGCCGGAAGACAGGTCATATCCCATCTGCCCCTGCACAAGAGCACCCAGTGCAAGGGAAAGCTCGCCTGGTGCCTACAGCCCCTGCACTGCCTGCCTGTGCCCTTCTGCCTGACAGCGGAACACGTGACTGCGGCTGGAGTGATGGATGGGGCCGGGGTCTCTCTTTAATAGTATCTCACAGTGGTTTCCGTAAGTTGATGGAGATTGCACAACACTACCAACTGCCATGCCGGATATATTTTGCAACCAGGGCTTCTATGCCACATCTGTAGGATGATATGCCAGAGCCTTCTGAGGAGGTCTGGGGAAGTTTGAGCACAGGAAGAAAAAAAGAATAAAGGAAAAGAAAAAGACAACAAACCTCTTTCCATAGCAGCTATTTTGGTGAGGCACCCTGGGCTGAAGAGAGCCAGCATAAGCAGCTGGGAGAAGGTCTCTCTCCCATGGGTGGGTGGCAGCACATCATGAAACGCCTGGATGGGAGCTGCAGACATGGCAGCACAATGGAGGCATTGGCCAGCTGCTGAGGGTGGCTGTGGGCTGTCCCAGCTGATAGCCCTGGGAAGAGCCATCCCTGTCACCCAGGTTCAGTGGCTCATGCCAGAGGGTGAAAGCTCCCATGACCTGAGCTCACACCACCTCCCATCTCCTTGGCCTCTTTCTAGAAGAGGGAAAGGGACCTCAGGATACATGGACTGAGCTGGAAAATGTTGCAGAAGTTGTTCAAAGAGGCACCAGCCCAACTGGCACCACTCATTCTGGACACTAGCTCCAGCAGCTCCATGGCAGAAGCCCACAGCAGTGACCCAAAGAAACATTGACTCAACATCAAACCACATATTGGCATCACATCTCACAACCCTCAACAACCTTAAAAAACACAGCACAACCCCAAAGGCCAACTAGCACACCCCAGAGCAGTATTCCCTCAAAATTACCTTCTTCAGAAAAATTTTGGGCCCAGCAAAAGAGCCAGCATGTTGACTCCATCAAATTAAGGAGGCCGAGGAAAGAGGACTCCAGGACTGCTGTGTTCCTGGACTCAGACATGCAACCATCAGCTCTTGATTTAGGAGGAAAGGGATAATCTCCGACACAGGGAACCTAAAGGTCTCCACAGATCAAAACAGGTCATGGGGAAGCGAGCACCTTGCAGGGGCAGGCCAGCGAAGACACAGGCTGGCTTCTCTGTGCAACAGCTGCTCATCAGGGAGGAAACATGGATGCAAAGGGAAACATGGAGCCAAGGCTTCAAAGATGCTCAGGGCTTATATGGCTGAAAATTGAAGTACTGGGACACTTCTTCAGCTTGCACTTTACAGTGGGGATGAGATAATGTCAGAAATACTGAGCAGAGAGCATCTCCTGAAGAAGATTGATTGTGCCAGCAAGGAACAAAGCCAAAAACATCACATCAGTCTCCATGCCCTTGGAACTGAGCTCTGCCACATGTGGGACCCCTACGTGCTGACCCACATGGGTTCAGTCACAGATTCCCCATCACCAATGAGCCAGACCCAGTGCTGTTCATGTCATCCCCCTGCCCTGTGCTGGATCTCCCTGCTCCCACCCCAGGACTGGACCAGCCAGGGAACAAGCAGCTTTTTTGTCCCCAAATCTAATGGTTTGAAGACCCTTCACATACCAGCAAGGTCTCTCTTGTTTTTCACAGGTGTTGAAGAAACCTTATGAAAACTCAGTAAGACAACTCAGTGGCAGATCTGCTAAGGTCTCCCCAGGTATTTTGCAACTCATCTATTTTCCCCAGTTCTGCCAATCTGACATCTCAGTCCTACCTGGGCTCAAACCTCTTAATGACCACAGCCTGAGCATAATCAAAAAGCAGAGAATTTATTAAGCAGAGGTGTCTTACTGCCACTGGATGGCGATTGTCTCATTGGGTTACCTCTTACCCCAGGGTAAACGCACCCGAGAAACCACGATCCCATTAACATGATGGAAAGGACGTTATGCTGCTTTTTTCAGTCTCTTGCTCTGGAAGTGCTCTTCAGCACTAGTCGGTACTCCAGCTGCAGGGCAGATGTTAGGAACACAGGAGAAAGCCTGGGGTCTCCCAAGGGTGCCCATTGTGGGTGAATCCACCAGCCAGCCCAGCTGCAGGACTGCTTGCACTCCCACCAGCTAACCCGGCAATCGCCTGACCAGCCCCTCTCCTCACATGCTCTCCTCTCCTTACAGGCAGCTGGAAGCAATTCTCTTTTCCCTTTTTCAGATGGGGTCTGGACTCCCAGATGCTCACTCCAAGCAGTGGCTTCACCACGCACCTTATTTCTGCCTCTTCCTTGCACAATAGCAGGAGACACTGGACCATCCTTGTTGCACTGCCTGCACTCACCCATGCAGCTCAGACCCAGCATCACTCCATGCCTGGTGCTTTTGCCTGCGGATTTGCTCACCCACTTAAATCAGATGCACTGGAGTCCTTGCATGCTCCTGTAAGCCTCAGCCACCCCAACTGTGCCTCAGTGGCCTGGCTAATCCTGACCACACCATCTGTGCCTGCACCCTCTCATTTTAGGTGTCTTGGTGCCACCTTTGGACAAGCAGGTATCCAGCTCACGGGCTGAAGTGAGGCTCCCTCACCCCTGATCTGCATGGGTGAAACAAAACTGGGATCATCCTCGTGCTATAGCAACTTCCCCCTCATTTTGAGGGACCACCTAGGAACATGCAAGCAGAGCCGGCTACTCCCTCTGAGAACAAGCACCAGCTTTCCTTTGATGCTCAGTCCAGCCTGATTGCATCCCGTTCAGAGGTGCAGGTATCCCAGACCTTGGTCACCACCCAGGATGCAGGATGCATTGCCCAGCCCCTTCACCAAGCCCTTTTCTCACCACCACCACGCTCACACACCCCATCACACTCTCCTTATGATGCCACCAGCAATACAAGTAATAACTAACTTGGTGGGTAACTGCTGCTGCCTGGTGCCCTCCGAGCAGGTTAAACAGCCAAAATGCTCCCTGGGGAGCCTGGGCTGAAAGCAACAGCACTGTGTGTGTCTGGAGCACAAGCACCGAGAACCACAGACAGGACTCATGACATGGAGAGTGAGGATGTTGGAGGAGAAACATGGGAAATGCTACCTTCAAATTTCCATACACACCCTCACTCTTGGTGAGGGGGGTGGAAGAAAGGGAAGGGGAAAAAAAGTATACTTTTCAAAGCAAGGATGTGGTAAGGCCAAACAGCCTCCCCTGACACATGAGCCAGGATGCAGAGATGCTGTTTTTTCCAGGAGGAAAGGAGGGATTTTGCTGTTTCCTACTGTTTAATAAGGAATTCATCTTACCTCTCTGCTGGCAAGGGCAGCCCAGCGCTGCCAGCACCACAGCTCCGCATCCCTGGGCTCTGCCTCATGCCTCAGTTTCCCCATCAGTAAATCAGGTTGATGCTCATCGATGGCAGAGCCATGTGGTGAGGCTTAATCTGTAGCTGTAAAGCCCTCTGAGGCCTTCACATCTTCCACCATCCATCATCACCTAGCAAACAAACACAGGGGTTTTGCAGTTGCAAAGAGCAGGTCCCAGGCAGGGAGAGGCTCTGCCCTTTGGGCCTCGGACCCTCTCCCTGCTCAACTCCCCTCCTCCAGCAACAGGCTCCTTTCCCTCATCTCTTTCCTGCACAGGCCAGAAACAGAGCCAAGCTAATAATTCAGATAACAGAATTAAACTGATCCCGATTAGAAAAAGCCTTTACCCTGAAGAGAGCAAAATCTGGCTCTGTGCTGCCTGTAATCCAATAGTCTCCCACGGCCACGCAGCAAACCCGAAACCTGCCTCCAGGCAAAGGCACTTTGTCTTGAAACAAGGGAAGTTAAATGTGTCTTAATGGGAATTTTGACACGTTTTGCTTTGATTTTGCTAATATTACAAAAGTAGCTGTTAGAAAATATTTCAGCCTCCCCATGAGGGGCCGGGTCCTTGCATGTATGATTCTATGTATAGGCATGCTGCCCAGCCAGGCCCTTCGGAAAGGGACTGAAGCTGCAGGGAGAAGACGTCTTGGTGCCAAGTCTCTCTACGCTTCCCTGGGTGCAACTTTTTCATTGTGGGTCCATCAGGGAGGCAGGAACCCTCCACCCACCCCCACCCCCCCTGCTTTTTACAGTGACACCTGTGGGGCAGGTGGGGATGGGACCTGTTCTTGTCTGTCCATACAACCAAAAACCAGGGGGCTAATCCAGATTGAGGGTCCCAGGGCTGCCAGGATGTTGGGGTCTGGCACTGCACCTGGTGGGCACTGAGCATACAAGGCTGTGTGGTGGCCATCCCACAGAAACATCATCACAAGATACAGAAAAAAGGGTGCATGGGAATTGCTACAAAGGGAGATGTTAAGTCAGCACCCACCGTGAGACCTTTCAGGAGGCAAAGACAGGTTGACAGGTTGTCCCAAACGTGCCCCAGGTTAAATGAAGATCCTTCTCTGCCCGTTTCCACTTCACTTGCGCTGTTTGGGTACGACGAGGGGGTCACCTCTTGCAGGATTGACACTAGCTGTGCATGAATATGGCATCAACCAAGCAGCAGGTGCTGAGCCCCATTGCTCCCATGTCCACAGGCACTGCAGGAGAAACCCCAATGGCAGCATGGGGACATGCCACTGCCATGCTCCTGAGTGGGTGGGAGTAGAGTCCCCCCTTACCCCCATGCAGCCTCCTGGGAGCCCCATCTGGGTTTTTCCCCCCTCACTGTTTCCAGCCCCAGGCTGGTGTCTGTCATCCGCCCTGGGCAGAGCAGGGTTGGATTCAGCACAGGCAGGATGGCGACACGAGCACATTAGTAACTTCCTGAGGTTTCAACTATTTCTTTCCATTTGGCACCAAAACAACAGCTGGTGCTTCCCTGGTCCGCGGTGACTTGGGGCTCGGGAAGCCTCCTATATGTTAGATGAGCCCCGCTGACATTTCAGGTGCATTTAACCCTGAAGCACCTGGGGAAAACACACCAGGAGCCAGGGGCAGATGATTCCCACAGCAAGGCACTAAGGTGCGTGGCTAAAACCCTAGGGTAGCAAGAGCAGGACATGCTCTCCCTGGTGTGTGGGAGCTCCTCCACTCCACATTTGTGGGCAGGAGCATCCCTGATGGATGCGGTTTGGATCTTAACTGTGATCCCAGTGAAATGTGCCATGTAGTTCCTAATCTCAGGCACTTAGTGGGCAAGAAGCAGCATTTCCTTGGCTTTCCAGCCCCAGTTCAACCTGGCACTCACCCTATGGGCTTGAAGCACATCCCGGGCTGAGCTTTAGGGTGGACTACTTGGGTACCCGCAGCAAGGCTGCTGCACAGGCTGCGCTAGGAGGTGGAAAAAAACCTGATGTAGTCAGGACAGCACTAATTTTAGCAAGGCTGAATGCAACTACCCTAACCGGAATAAATCAAATAAACAAATATCTGGGTCTGAAGGGTTGCAGGAGGAATCTCTGTGTGCCTCCTTCGAGACTGTGTTTCCTTGCAGTGGCTTTTCCCATCCCTGCTCTGGTGGCCCCATCTCCACCCGGCCCACCGCAGCCCACATTTGTAAGCTATTTTTTGTTGTTTTAACGCAATGCTGCAATTCTAACCCAGAGCCTCGGATTGTCAAACAGTTTTTCTTTTCTTTTCTTTCCTTCAGAAAAAAAATACAGCTGAACTAATTTGATGAAAGGGGAAAATAAAACGTAAGCCAGACTAAACACATGCAGTTCCTACCTACAGCCAGGGCCCAGCTTCTCCCAGGCCAAAGTCAACACATGTCAATTTTTAACATGACAGGGCTTTAAAAGGGAGGCTTGAGCCCTGGATGAGAGGCGGCTGGAAAACATTAATAACAAGGTCTGTCAATTAAATGCAGGCATGACAAGCCACCAAGACAAGGGCTGGGGGGTTTCCTTTCCTCCCCTTCTCTTCCCTCTTAATTTGTTGAAAAAGTGATTTATGAAGAAATCCCTTCATTTGTCCAAAAAAATACAGCCACGTTCCCAAATGAAGGATGGGCTTTGTTTTGGAGCCTTCAGAACAGCCCAGTAGGCAAGGGTTGAGATCAATGGGTTAAGGAAAGCACTGCATTGAGAGATGCTCCCTATGGCCCTATCGATCCCAGCGCGGTTGTTCCCAGTTCACCTGTGCACACTGGGGAAGAGCAGCAGCCTGGCTGCCTCCTCCAGGGCATCTCCACCCAGAAGGATTTGCAGTTACTGTGTCAAGCTGACTTGGTGGTGACGTGCCTGTTGCACTGTAAATGGCTATTTTGGGTTCTGGCAAAAAAACCCTCAAAAAGCCCCACCCTGCTCTTATCAGCCCCATAGGAAGCATTTCTATGGCTTCTGTGGGCTGGGCAGGTTTCTGTCCAGAGCCACCCACTGGGCTCCAAAACAGATGGGAAAAACAAGGGAAAGGGGCAGAGTAGTGGCAGCCCCACCAGCTTTTGGAAATGAAGGCAAGAGTGGGAAGATGGGTAGTGGGGACTGCATGTTTCATTAGGGGATGGAGGGGAAAAAGGTTTTTCTGCTAAAGTCTGGGAAACATGCATCCACCCACCATACTGGGAGGAGGTTCCCATGCTCCAGAGAAGCAGTGTTGGCTTTCAACTGGGGAAGCAGGTAAAGATTCAGCCCAGAGGGAAGTGGCAGAGATTCATTTCACCTTCAACACCTAAATAAATACTGCACCCACAGTCACACACTCTGCACAGCATATACTGTGCCGGTGTGCATTACACATCCACACAACACAGGAACCGGCTGGTGGACCAGCTCCAATATCCCCCACTGCAATATCCTGTCCCCAACAGTGGCTCGACCAGATGCTCCAGCAGGTCTTAAGAGCCCATAGCAGTCAAAGACTATCCACTGCCTGCCAGCACCAGCTTAGTCTCTGAAAGGAGAGAGGACCTTCCTGGAGACCCTCCGGGTATGGGCATCGCATACCCCCACTGACCTGAGAGCTGCCCGTGTGGGGCTGGAGCAACACGCTTTGAGGGGCTGCCCAGATGTACGGGGGTGGACCAGGGGTGCAGGATGTGGCTCTGCCCTTTGCATGCCACTTGCCAGAGGGTGGTGGGTACACTGGGCTCCAGCCCTGCTCTCAGGTTGTGGTTCACTTTCTCTAGTCCAGCAAACAAAACCTCCTTCTGACACCCACGGGGTTCACTTTGCAAGGACGGGCAGAACCAGCCCAGGCTGGTTTACTCAAACAAGCCCCAGGCCTGGCCCCCGAGGGGGAAAAAGGCTCCTGGGCCCTATTAGGTACCATCTCCCCTCTCTGTTGGGTAGAAAACAAAGTTATTAGGTGCTCTTTTGCTCAGGGGCTTGTCACCATTAAGGACTGTAGGAACGGAACAACATGCCAAGAGAAAGCGATGGGGAAGGTGAAGCTGCTGCCTTCAGCCCAGTACAGACTAAATGCACCGAGGATGCAGAAAACCCCAAGGAGAGCAACTCCAAGCTCCTGCACTGGACACAGCCACCCAGTTTTCCCCATTTGGGCCACACCAGCCTCACTGCTCAGCTTTGGCTGCTGCCATGGCATCAGGGGCCACTAGCCCAGGCACAGTCCACCCACACATGGCACCCCAGAGCCAGGGTGGGGAAGAGGAGATGATGTTCAACAAGCCAGGTCAGGTGCCTTCGCCCCGAGGAAACAGCCACTTTCATCACCAAAAAACATTTGAAGGCAGAGTTCAGAAAGCCTTCAGCTGTCCCTGCTCTGTGCCCACAGCTTCTGGGAAGTGCTTCATCGATGCATACCACCACCACAGCCCCACTGATGCCTCCACAGACAGTGGCTGGAAAACACTGGCCTGAACAATGGGAGCACCTTGGCTGAAGTCAATAGCAGCTGCCCGTGCTCCCTGTGCTAATCGTTTAAAGCATTAGCTCTCATGGCTGCTACCAAGCCCCCTCCACCACCCGCGGTGGGTGAACGTGGCTGTCAGCTCGCTCCCAGCTTCGCACTTCCCAGGACAAAGCAGGACCAGCAGTTTGTGGCACAGGTAGATGGCACCTGGGATGATTTATGCCTTTGCAGCAGATATACCGTTTGGGTTTTCTGAGATATGCTGTCAGCCGTGGCTCAGCAGGCAACAGCTCAGAGGAGACCAAACTGGGGCAGCCGATGGCTCTGTGGTCAGCAGGGATTATCTGTACATCTCAATCCCAATAGCTGCCTGCTGTCACTGTGCCCACACTGGCCTCAAGCACACAGGCCCACCCCCAGCCACATTTCACACACACCGCTCTCATTGTTCTCCAAATATCCAGCACAGCCTACCATATTCTCCTCCTCTTCCTCCTCCACTTCCCTTCCAGGCAGACAGAGCAGCCCCTGCTCTCCACAGTATCATCTAGCAGCATCACACAGCTGGGGGGGGGGGGGGGGGGGGAAGTTGCAAGGAAGCCCTTTTAAATCAAGATCACACCCTGCATCAAGAAAGGTTAGCGGTTAGTCTTCCCAGTGCCCAGATAAAGGATACAGATGTTAAACTGATGCCACATTTGACCTCAGCCAAAAAGCCAAGAGGGTTTAAAACATTCATTCATCTCAGGCTGTAAGCAAAGCTTATTCTCACTAATCTCAATAATTACTCCAGTTCTCCCCCATCACGGGAGCATCCATGTGATGACAAGGTTTCCTTCCTCCATAGGACCCTGCTTGGAGCAAGGATCAGAGATTTGCAAGAAATTCTCTTTAAAGAGGTACTGCTGGGAATGCGGGGCTGGATTCAATGGGATTACTCCAGACTCAGAGCAGGATCTGGCCCCAGACTCTTCCCACTCGAGACAATCATCTTTGATCCAAGAGCATTGGGGCTGTTGGTGTCACTGTAAGACCAGCAACGCACAAAGTCGCAAGGAATCAGTAGGACTTAAATCCTTCTCAAACTCCCCAAGATCTTTTCACATGCAGCAGTGGGGGTGAGGATAAATTAAGCATCTCCAGTGCGGTATCAAGCGAACAATTACCAGAGAAAAGCTGCCCACAAGGGTCTGATGGAACAGAGCAAGGAGATTTTCTTCCCAGAGACGTCTACTAGAAACAGCCTGAAACATTTCCATTTCTGTTGCCTTTTAATAGCAAGGTCAGCTCCTTTCTTTCTACCCTGACATCCTCCATCAGGGCCTCTTTCTGGGAACTCGCAGCAACACACCAGATGTCACTGAGACACAGAAAAACAACTGGGGGCCAAACTGGGGCATTTCGCCACTGCCCTGAATCCCAAACCACACGGCGCCTGGCTCTCTGGGGAGAGGGAGCAGAGAGCACCCCCTCGGTGGCACCACCGGCCCCGAGCCCCCAGGGTTGGAAGGAGCCCCTTCCTCCCAGGCACAAGCAGCCACCCTGCTCCTGCAAAAAGCCACATGACAGCAGCCCCACATGACTCCAGGCTTCCCCTAGCAGTAACCAGCCAGTGGAAACAAAACAATCTCAGTATTTGCAGCCCAAGGGGGACGTGGTTTCTTGCTCCGTGCTGGGTTTGAACAGCACTCAATACACCCAGCATGGCTCCGTGGAGTTCCCGGCAGCCCCAGTGGGCACTGGCACACAAACATCCCCACTTGCTGGAGGACCGGGATCCTTTCAACGAGCTCCATCACAGCTTCCCATAGCACCCACACTATCAGCACCACCACAGCTCAGCCTCTACCTACACCCAGCAGCAGATTTCAAAGAAAGCCAGAGCTATGAAGGAGAGAAGACCAATGCCACCACCCCAACAAGACGGTGCTAGCACCCTAGGCAGGGGAGCACCCTATTTTGGTTGGAGGGCATAGCTACTCCTAGATTTCTAGAGGCTTCCTCACAGCTGCAGACCTCAGACATGCAAACACCATGTCAGCTGCTGCCTGGTATAGCAAGGATGAAGTAGGGAAGGAAAGATACCATAAGACTTAAAAAGAAACCCACCTACATGGTTTGGTGATGCTCTGAACTCCTCCTTCAAGCTTTCAGCTCAGGGCACACTTTCAGCCTTCTTCTCCTTAGTACAAATCCCAAGACTAGCAATACATAGCCACCTTTTAAAAAAAAAAAACAAACCACAAACAAAAAACCAAACACCAACAGCAAACCTCCAAATCCCAGAATACATATAAAGCCACCTTTAAAAAAAAAAAGAAAACCAACAACAAACCTCCAGATCCCAGGATCCAAGGTTTTGAAATAGCTTTGCATTAGCCCTAAAAATGCAGCTATCTGCCTTTCACCAAAAGAAGGAAAAGGAGGCAGAGACCAAAAGGAGGTGCAGGTGGGGACTTTTATGGGTGCACAGGTGCCCCAGGTGAGTGGGTGCCCCCAGGTGGGGAAGCCACCCTGGCATCCCCCTCCCAGGAGTGCTCCCAAGACCAGAGGCTGCTGCCCGTTTTTGGGAGGGGGGCACAGCACTGCTGTATAACACCTACCTGCAAACAGCTTATTAAAAACACCTTTGGGTACATGCTGACCTCTGGCAACACCGTGCAGGTGTGTGCCCTGTGCCACCCACCTCACCCAAGCTGGGGGAAGATGAGGTAGTGGGAGACGGGGGGCAAGGACTGGGATTTGGCTTTGCCTGCGCTGGCTTTTATTCCCTACTCCCACTCCACCTCTCTGCAGCAGGTGCAGGTCTTCTCCAGGAGTAGCCTGGTGTACACCATCCCTGCTAACCCTATGCCCGGCCCACCCCAGTCTGCTCCAACAGCGTGGCCAGAGCCACTGGGATGTCCCTGTGGAGCCCCCAGGGGATGGAGGGACAGGGAAAAGAAGGACAAAAATAATTCTTCAATCTTCCTGCCACTGATGAGCTTCTCCCCTGTATTTCCAAAGCCTCTATTTTTCCACTTAAAAAAAGGCTGGAGTAAATGTCACATTGCAGCAGGTACCCATGAACAAAGCCACAAGTGTGGCCAGCCACATGCACAGATTCTCTCCCCTGATTTTCCAGGTTTTCAGGAGTGACCTTGGAAAAAGAGTGAGCCATAGTTCTTCATGTCATAGGAGATAATACATTATCACCATTCAAACTGTCCGAAGGCTGCCCAGGTTTTATTTTATTGCATTTCGAGGTGTCACCAAAACCCAGCTGAATTACGTTGCCAACTCCTTCATAAAAAAAAAAGAAAAGTGACTTTCCTTTCCCTCTCCACGCTGTGCTGGAGATGGGGGCTGGCAGAAGCGACTCGGATGTGTTCAATGCATTTTTTTTTTTTGCAAGCATGCAATAGCTGCAATTTTCAGGTGAAAGACTTTGAGCACCTCCTCATGACACACTAATAAATAAAAATGTTTAATCATGGCAGGAATAAGCAGATACGGACTCCTGAAACGTTTGCAAGCGTGTAGAGCGAGATGATATTAATTCTCCCGAAGCGGCGCAGAGCTGAGCGCTGCCGCCCCGGAGCTGCGCGCCCCTGGGGTCCCTGCCCTGGGGGGCGCCCGGGGCACATCCCGCCGTGCCAGCCCGGTGCGCAGGCTGGGGGATGCTAAAACGGAGGGGGGGGCTCCGCACCCCTCCCCGGGCCTGACCCTGCACCGCCGCTGTCTCACCCGCCTTAGCCAGAAGGTGACGCCGTCCGCCTGCAAATTGCTCCCAGCCCAATTAGGCGGCCGGTATCGGCTGCAATCACGGCTGCTGATAGAGATAAATGGGGAACGCACTATCTGCCCAACAATAGTGTGGTGGTTTTCTTCTTTTTTTTTTTTTTTTTTTTTAAAGGGGAAAAAGAAACCTGGGGGGGAGGAAAAAAAAAAAAACAATTGAACTTTTCATCAGCTGCTAATCATGATTTTTTTATTGCTTTGCTTAGCATTTTCTGGGGAATAAAACCTCAGAGGAGCCCAGTCTTTTGTGGAAAATGAAAGGGCATATAAAAAAATGAATGTACATGGATTCTAAATATTTCAGGTTGTATGACTTTGTGTTTGACCTTAGCAGAAGATGAACTAATCCTGCAATATAATAGACTTTCATAGAGATATGGAAAATGGCTGCTTTTTTATCTCAGTTGCCATGGGAACCATCAGAGAGAAGGCCTAGCTGAGATGCAATAGAAGGTTATTAAATGTGTGCTTGTGTATATTGGAAAAATACAGCTTTTTGTCATCTTGTGTCACTCATAGGTCTTTAATACGTAATGTTTAGGTTATTAATAAACTAACACAGGTCCATTTTTTACAGGGAACAACTATGAATACAGCCATAAAAAAATTAGTACAAGTTGAACATTTGCAAAACTCTTGAGATGGGCAGGGGCTAGCTGGGGCTGCTGCTTGCCTGCAACTTCCCATGGAAGTTTCTCTCCCTTTCCAGGCAGGGGAGGGATGAGCTTTGCTGGACAGGCAGAGGGGACTGGGACACTGTGGATGTCCTGTCACCAATCCAGAATCTCATTGCTGTCCCTGGGCTGGGGGTCCAGGGCAGTCCTGGGGATGTAGGGGTATACTGTGGTGGAGCAAAATAAAATACCATCTTGTTTGGGACCTGGGGACAAGCTCAGGCACTGCTGGGGAAAGGGACAAAGGGACATCTGTCCCCAGCTCTGGGTTGGGGGATCTCCTGCTCTGGAGCTAGTGGCTGCACAGCCAGGCTGGGAAGCATTTGCGTTACGCAGATGTATTTTTCTGGGGAAAAAAAAAAGAGAATAAGAAACCAGAAAACCTAGTGGGAAAAGAAGGAAAGAAGGAAAAAAAAGAAAAAGAAAAAGAAAAAGAAAAAGAAAAAGAAAAAGAAAAAGAAAAAGAAAAAGAAAAAGAAAAAGAAAAAAGAAAAAGAAAAAAGAAAAAGAAAAAGAAAAAATAAAAAGAAAAAGAAAAAAGAAAAAGAAAAAGAAAAAAAGAAAAAGAAAAAGAAAAAAAGAAAAAGAAAAAAGAAAAAGAAAAAGAAAAAAAGAAAAAGAAAAAGAAAAAAAGAAAAAGAAAAAGAAAAAGAAAAAGAAAGGAAAGAAAGAAAATGAAAAAGGAAAACCTGGTATTGCCCTGAGCTGGAAGGGACAGGCTTCACACAAACTCCAAAGGCAAAGAAGGACTCCTTTTCTGTGGGGTTTATTTCTTTATTTTTCTCCCCCAGGGTCACTAGTTGCTCCCCAGATTTAAGCTGCCCCAGGTGCCCTGTTCTGCCCGTCAGTGGGATGTGGAGGGGACCACCCAGCACCCGATGGGAAGGGCTGGGGGCTGGCCCCAGCCCCTGGAGGACCCAAGGGACATCTGGGCTCCGTGGCTGGGCTGCCAGGATTTGGGGGGACAAGCCTGGGGTTTTAGGAGGTTTTACCAGACTGTTCAAGATGGACCCTGAGACTGCTGAAGGCTGGGGCAGGACTAGGGCACAGCTAAGCCTAAAAACAGTTTTCGGGGGGGTGTGGGGAATGGGGGTGGGGCAGTGATGCTGCCATGCAGCCAGAGCTCAGCACCTCTGGAGCAGCAACAACTCATGAGTGCAGGCTAATGCGCCTGTGGGTGCAGGAGTGAATGTAAGTGCAAGGGGGTGCCTGGGGTGCCCAGGATGATGCTCACACCTATTCCCCTCTCCCTGCAAATGCACCAGCTCCCCAGCAGAGCAACCCCAAATTTCCAAGCATGCAGCAACCTTGCAAGGTGGGTTGCTGTCCCACCCTGCTCCTCTGGGTCAGGGACAGGCAGGGGACACTCTTGTCACTCCACAGAGTCCACAGCAAAGACCTGCGTGTGCTCAGAGTCTCGGGGGTGTCCCAGGCCCGGCCGGGGGCACCCCGCATGCACAGCAGCCCAGCGTCCATGCATACTAAGTAAAGCAAGTAATACATAGATTTTGCCTATCTGCCGATCAAACGCGGAGATCTGCTCTGGTAAATGATGCATTAGATGCGGTGGCTGTATTTGTTGTGTGAGTTTTGAAAGGGTTCCGATAATCTGGAAGCGAGAGATAAGGAACACCATTTATTCAGCAGCACTTTGGAACCAATTTTCAACCCTGTTCAACCCCATTCTCCAGCAGCCTCCAGGAGCCCAGGAGATAAGGATTGGGCTATTCATTATCTTCACAAGGAACAAAGATTAGCTAGCAGAGATGAAAAATTACCCCTGGATAGTAATAATAAGGAAGCGAACCTGGAGAGCTGCTGAGCCTATATTCTCCTTGCTGCTGGTGCTGCTTCTTCTTTTTAAATTCTCTCCCTCTCTTTTTTGTTGAATCAATATTGAAAAGGTTGTTTTTTTTGTTTTTTTTTTTTTAAGGGGGGAAAAAAAAAGCTCCTTCCTCACTGTCTATCATATTTTTCAATATGCAGAATATGGTTGTTACCGTGGAAGAGAGCAGAGCACGGTCCCCCCTTCCTCCCAGACTTTGAGATGACATCTAGCAGGAAAGCTAAACAGCAGAGGAAAACATTCTTCTCTTCCAGCGGGCGTGAGGGGAAAATCGCAGCCCCCCGCCCTCAAATGCCTCTGGTGGCACTTGGAGGGGTGACCCTGGCCCCGGGACAGCCCGGCCGGCGGGCAGGCAGCAGCGCGGCGAGCTCGGGCGGGCAGCCCCGCGCCCCCGCCGGCCGCACCCCCGGGCCGGGCCCCCCCTGTGCCCCCGCTCGGGGTGACACCCGCAGGCTCCGAACCCCGCTCGGCCCGTCGGTTTTTCCGCCTGAGCGACGGTCCCTCGTTGGAGAGTCGTTCCGTGCAGGGGCGATCCCAGGGCGCGGCTGGCGACAGCGTCTCCTCTTCCTGGGCACAAGGGAAAAAAAGAGTGGGATATATATATATGTATATATTTTAATACCGCATTCTTTTGTATTTTTTCCCCTGCATAAATCTGGTGATGTATCTCCTCTCAGAGGATGAAGGGTAATACAGGAGGAGTAATTAAAACACTTACTTTGGAAATGGGCTGCGTGGTGCTGATAAGAATTATCTGCCGCATATCAAGGACCTTTTTTCCCCCGAACCATATCACAAAGACAGAAAATGCCAGCAGAATAGGATTCCCTCCCCCCCTCCTTTCCCCTGCTCACATTTTTACCTCCATTATGATGATAATTCTTCTCCCGCGAAACTTTTCTCCTTCCCTTCCTGAACCGTATTTCGTTCCCCCGTTCCCGCAGGGCCCCCGCCGGACGGTCCGGCCTTTGTCTCTCTCCATTACTATGGTTCTCCCGCAGCCCCGGGCGGGGGTCTCGTCTGCCCCCCCGGGAGAATCGCGCCGCGCCCCGCGGCGCCTCGGCGCGGCCCCTACGGCCCCCCGCGGCGCGGCTCCCCGCGGCCGGCCCCGGCGCCCGCCACCCCATCCCGGCACCGGACGCTTGGCGCGGGCATCTCCCCCAGCCTCGCTCACACACGCACCGGGAGCAAAATACCCAGCAGGTGAGGACTGCCGAGACGGGGCTGGGGAGCGCAAAGGTTTCCAAAAACATTCGTTCTGCTGAATTTCCTAGTGGTCTACGAAATATGTATCTACCGTTTCTTTCCTAGCTATAACAACGACGCGTCACAAAATATCTGCTTGCGCCTCTTCCAGCTTCTCTGCTGCCTCTCTTACGTGCAGGTGCATAGCCCGAAAGGCTGAGTTTGGGAAGGAAAAGGGGGGAGAAGCAGCACGACGTTATACAAAAGCCAGGCTGGCCAGTGAAAAAAGGGGAAAAAAAATCTCCAAAATCCAAACCCCCAAAACATCTGCTTCACTGGGGAGTGGAAACAAAACGAATACGAACAGGAATAATTTATACGAATAAATGATCCTACTAAGCGGCTCCCCCCACCCCACCTTCCGCGGGATCCGGTGGAAGAAGTGAGCGGCTCGGGAGAGGCTGGGGCTGGGGCTGCGGCGCCCGGCGCGCCAGAGCCCCGCTTCCCAGCGCCTGGGATGTGAGTGTGTGCTGTTGGTATAATATCAATTCATTTAAAATATGAAAGTCAAGTCGCGTAGACTGTGACAGCAACCGTAACAAAAGGTGCAAGCAACAGACAATGTGATGTGCTTGTACAGATATTGTAATGATGCAAATGAAGTGGAGGGGACGAGCTGTCTTATTATGTACATAAATACACAGTGGCTCGCTGTGCCATCCTTGAATGCAGGAGAGTGAGAGAGAGAAGGGGAGGGAAAGAAGGGAGAGAGGAAAAGAGAGGGAGGGAGGGAGGGAGGGAGGAAGGGAAGGGGGAAGGAGGGAAGAGAGAGAGAGGAAAAAAAAAAGGCTCAGCTCGAAAACTGCTGCCAGTTTTAAGCGGCGCGCACCTCGGGCAGCCCCTCCGCCGGGCTGCGCGCACCCACCGCCCGCGACAGAGCCGCCGCTCCCGGCGCAGGCAGGCGGGGGAGGCTCCCCACGGCCGGCGCCCCCTCTCCAGCCCGCGGAGCGGCCCCGCGGAGGAGGAGAACCGGCCTTTTCCAGGCAACGGGCAGAAAACTGAAAGAAAAACGAGGACGGGCAAAAGGCAAGGTAAGGAGATGCGGCTGCGCGGCTCGGGGGCTGCCGTACCGGCACCGCGGCTCCGCCGCCGCAGCGCAGCGGGATGCGGGTTCCGCCGCCGGAGCGCATCGCTCGGGGCAGTTTCCCCTGGGGACAAACCAGGCAGGGTTTTGTAAAGAACGAAAAAATGCCCCCGGCATGGCCGGACATCCCCGGGCCGCCTCCTCCCGCCCGGCCGGGGCCGGGGCCGGGCTGAGCCCGGTGCAGCGCGGGGCTCGGCCGGCTCTGCCCGGCGGCTGGGGCGCACCCGCTGCGCCCCCCGCTCACCGGCACCCTGCGGGGAGCGGGGCTGCCGGGCCGCGTTTGGGTTTGAGGTTTGTCTGTTTGTTGGTTTTGGTGTTTGGTTTTGTTCCCCCCTCCCCCTTGTCACCGGGGTAATTATTTAAATCTCCATCTTGGAAAGTTGCATTTCACCCAGGGCGGCCAGGCAGACACTTCCCGGAGACAGGGTGTGCAGAGCCCCGCGCCCCCTCCCCGCAGCCACATCCTATCTTCCTCGCTCCCATTGTTGGCAGATTTGGGCATTAAAAAAAAAAAAAAAAAAAAAAAAAGAAAGAAAAGAAAGATGCGAGGGTTTATTCTGCTCCGGAAAGCCGGCAGGGCCCGGCCCCGCTCCCCTGCACCTGCCTGCTGGGGAGTCCTCCCGGTCCCAGTCCCGTGCGGCAGCTTTACGGGGCTTTGCATGATTTAAAATTACCCAGCCACATCGGGAACGGGCCGCTCCTCTCCGCGGGCTCTTTCACACCCTCTCTCTTTCCTTTCTTTTTTTTTTTTTGTTTTGTTTTGTTTTGTTGTTGTTGTATGTGCAAAGTTCCTCTCTTTATCCTCCTTTTGCTTTGGGGTGCTGTGGCTGGAAGGCAAGAAAAAAAAAATATAATAAAAGCAACCAGGAGCGGATCCTGCCTGGATTTGAGGCGATTTCAATAAGAAAAGCGATTTCACTAAGGGGGTGCAGGTTTCAGTCGCGGGGATTGTTCTCCCCCAGAGCACGGAGCATCTTTATTAAACACATTTTTTTTTTTTTCTCGGAAGTCTAAACCCCGGCCTGGTTGCAGCCCCGCGGCGCGCAGGGGAAGGGCAGTGGTGACTGGGCCGGGGGCGGTGGGGGCAGCCAGGGGCGGTGCCGGTGCCGGGTGTGAGACGAGCCCCGCTCCCCGGTCCGGGCTCGAGCCCTCCCCAGCAAAGTTTTGCCTGCGGAGAAACAAACCAAACCTGCGGGATCGGCCTCTTTCCTCCCTCCTGCAACAGCTGCGCCCGAAATAACCTTGCGAGGAAAAAAAAAAAAATAAAATTAAAGCGAGCTCCTGAGAACGAAATCTGTTCTGGCAGCGCCTGAAAATAATGCTTATACCTTTTTCTGGACAAAGCTGTGCGTGTGCAACTCCCCCCCTCGCACCCCGCACGCGTTTTTCTTTGGGAACTTGCACAAAAGACGTTTTTGTGGGCAGCCTGGCGTCGACTTGAGGCTTTTCCTCCCCTTTAGTTGGAGCCGAGCGAGCCGGGGTGTGCGGGGGGTGGCGGGCACCGGGCAAACTGCGGACAAAGCACAGGTGAAGGCGTGTGCGGGAGCGGGCAAGGAGGGAGGGAGGCTGGGATGGAGGGTTCCCACGGTGGAGGGCAGACCCCGCAGAAATCATCTGCGAGGTCGGAGAATAGCAAGGAGGCTCCTATAGTATTTTTTTAAAAAACAAAACAAACCCCAAACATTAAGTATTCCGTGATTTATTCCCCGAGGAGCTGTCTCTCTTTTCTTTCTTGCTCTCTCGCTCTTTTTTTTTTTTTTTTTTTAATGCAGCTTAAATAGGGTGCTGTGGTTAAGAGGTAACCGAGTCATTTTATAACCCTATTAGCAGCCATTAATATGTGCTAGTAACGCAGAACGGGGGGATATCGGGGGAGAAGAAAAGCAAAGCGGAGACAAGACCAAAGGGAGGAAAACACCGAAAAGGAGGCAGAAAGCAAGAACTTCACTTCCCCCAAAAAATCACATCCAAGGAAATAAACCCGAGGCTGGGGGGCGGGGGGGCTGCTCGCCGCGGCCGGGGCTGGCCGCCCGGGGGGGCGCGGGGCTCCTACCTGCGGGCGGCGGGCGGACGGGAGCCGCTGCACCAGGGGCTGCTCGTTACCTGCCGCGGCCCCGGCGGGGCGGGGAGGTGGGAGCGGTACGCCCACAGCCCGCCGGCGGCCCTCCCAGCCCCCTCCTCGCCGGCGGGCAGCCCCCTTCCCCGGCCCGCCCCGGGGCTCGCACATCACCCGGCGGCCGTGAGTACCGCGGCCCGGCGCGGGGCTGAGCGCTCCTCTCCCTCTTTTTTCTTTCTTTTCCCGCAGTTTTTCCTGCCCTCCCTGCTTGCGGCCGCCACGGGTTGCACACTTCGAGGCGGAGCGCGGAGGGGGGCCTGGGGGAAGATGCTGCACGGGCGCCCCGGGAGGTCTCGACCCCCGGGGTCTCCGTTCACTGAGAGGCGGGAGGGAGCATGGCCCCGGGAGGAGGGGGACGCTGGGCGCACCCAGGGAAGGGGGATCTCGGAGGAAAGTGCCCCGGGGACTGGGGGTCCCCAGCAGCCCAGCCCCGATTCCTCAGGTACACTTTTTCCCAGGTCCAAGCACCCAGGATCAGGGGATAAAAAAAAAAAAAGGAGGGGGGGGAAAACACCCCACTCCGGGCGCGTAAATAGACGGCGCGCACGGCCGGGGGTATTTGTTTTCTGCCTTCGCCTCTGCCCAGTCATAGGTGTCAACTCCATCACATGGCGCTACTAACTGCTGCTAAAACATGTTGTCGTCTCCCACCTCCCTTAACGATATGACATCACTTGTCAATCAAATCAAAATAACCAGTTGTGCTTCCAGATTTGGGAAAGCTCCCTTATTAAAAAAAAAAAAAAGAAAAAAAATTGCAACGGTACTAACAAAATAAAGTTAATAAACCGGAGCCGGTTTTTTGAAAGGAAAAAAAAAGAGGGGGAAAGGCAGGGAGAGAGGAGGCGGAAAGGGGCTGGCGAGGAGCGGGGTGCAGGAGCAGGGCGCGCCCCCGGCCCGGCCGGACCCTCTCCCCGGGGGTTCGGCAGCAGATTGCGGGGAGAGCTGCCTAACCAGCCGTGTCAGCGGGCTGCGGAGCGGAGCTAAGCCGCTCGCCGGCAGCAGCCAGCGCGGGTTGCTGATGTTCCCGCTGGGTGCGTTAATTCAATTAAAAACCCCAGCCGTGCCGCCGCGGCATTTAGCAGCCGAGACCGGAGCCGGTTCGTCAAACGCAGGCAGCGGGGAATGGGACATGGCGGGAATAAAATAAAATATAAAATAAAATAACATAATTAAAAAAAAAAAAGGTAAAATCCTGCGAGCCGGCTGGCTAGGAAATCTCCCAGCTCAGCCACGGAATTAAACCGCTCCCTCAGCAGAAATCGTTCATCCCTGCTGCAGGGGTCATTTATTTTACAAAGGATTTTAATGGGGGGGGTGGGGGATGGGGTGCCAAAGGCGAGAGGCGGGTGCGCGGAGAGGCGCCGTCCGCGGTGCCAGCACCCCGGAGGCGGGAAGGGGGCGGCCGGACCCCCCGGCCCGAGGCGGGCGGCGCCGGGGAGGGGGCCCGGCCCGAGGCAGCTCGGCCGGAGCCGCCGCCGCTGCCCGCTCGCCCCTTTTGTTTTGTTTCGCTTGCCGGCCCCCGGGTAACCCGAGACGGGGGCTTCAGGGAGCCCTGGCCGGGCAGCGCTGGGGTCTGCCTCGCCATAAATCAAGCCGCCTGATTAATCTTTACAATTTGTCTTTTAAAACAAACACGAGCGAATTATCAGCTCGTTAACTGTGATTTTATCACCTGCCTAAAACAAACAGCCCACCCCACTCACCCCCACAAAAAAAAAAAAAATCGCGGCCCCGTGCTGATGGCAGGCGGACAATAATTAAAACATCTGTATTAATTAATACGGGCGTACCTAGGCGCTGGGTCTTGCCGCCGTCCGGGAGCCGAGGTGATCGCGGCCGCCTGCCGCCCTGCTGCAGCGGGAGGGACCCCCTGGGCACGGCGCGCTCCGGCTCCGGCAGCCTCCGGGCTGTGGGTCGAACAGGGCGCCGAAGGGACCTACCTGCAAACGCCCGGGTTCATTTAATACTCATCCTTCTTTAAAAAAAAAAAAAAGAAAAAAAAATCTGTTTTGGGGGGATATTTGGGTGATTTTGACGGGGGTGGGGGTGGTGCATGTAGAAAGAAAATCTCTTCGGAGGGAGAAGCCGGATTTTTAGAAAGCTCGCTTGGTTTTCTCTCTGCCTTTTAACTTTTTTTTTTTTTTTTTGCTTTGTTTCCCTTTCCTCCCTGGCACCTCCGGCCTAAGGCGCCCAAGCACGCTCCGCCGAGGGCAGGCAGCTCGGCAGCGCCGGGGGCACTTGTCCTCCCCAGCCCCGGCCCCTCTCCCACCAAGCCCGGCCCAGCGCGGGTCCCCGGCCTGCCCAGGCCAACCAGCCCGTCCCGGGAGAAGCCGGCTCCACCGCCCCTTCCGCGCCCGGCAGCTGACGGAGGAGCTGCCGCCCGACCCGCCGCTTGCGAACCCCCGGCGGCAGAGGGGGGCGAGGGGCGCCGCGGTCCTGGCGCCACCACGCAGCCCCGAGGGCAGGGGCCGGGGGGAGCGAGCGGGGCGACCCGGGCTTTGGGTGCAGGAGGTCGGCAGAGGAAAGGATGCGGGGAGGCGGGGGGAGCAGTGCCGGCGCCCCCAGCCCGGCCCCCGCCTCCTCGCCCCGCCGGGCTGCGCTGTGGGTCCCCCCGAGGGGCTGCGCTGGGGGTCCCCCTGGGGGGAGGTTTGGGGTGACTAGAGGGAGGTGGTGGGGGAACAGTTAGGGCTCCGCAGCGGCCAGACGGGCTCCGCAGCGAGGAAAGGGAGTTTTATTATTATTACCGTCATCATTATTATTATTATTGTTATTATTAAAAAAAAAAAGTTCATTTCCTGGCGAATTTGGCAGTGACGGGTGACGTCAGAGCCCCGGCGTCGTAGTGACTGGGGCGGCCGGGCTGGGGGAGGCCGACTCCGGCTCTCGGCCCCCAGCGCTGTCCGCCAGGGGGGCGGCCCCCGGGGCAGCAGCCGCATCCTCAGGGCCGCCGGACACCCCCCCGCCGGCATCTCCCCGGTGGGGCCCGGCACCGCCCGGCTCCCGCGGCCCCTGCCCCAGCCGCGCCGTCGGGGGCGAGCCGCGGCCGGAGCCCGGCGAGCGGAGAGGCCGCTCTCCGCCGCCCCCTGCCCCACTCCCCGGGAGAGGAGCGGTTTCCCTGCCCTGCGTCCAGCTCGAGGTTTTCATCCCCCGAAAGCCGCGGCTGAGTGATGGGAGGGGAGCGCCTGGGAAATGGGACCTGCAGCAGCGCCCGGCCGCGGTCAGGGGGGGTCGGTAGTGACTTTCCCATTATTATTATTATTATTATTATTATTATTATTATTATTATTATTATTATTATTATTATTATTATTTTCCGCCCCAGAAGCGGGTTGGTTTCCCTGCACCTTTGGGGGTAGCAGGGCCCGACCCGCGCCCGGGCTGGCCGAGCAGCGCCGCAAACTCCGCATAAAACGCCTGTTGATTCGGGCTGCGCCTCTCCTCCCCGGCCCAAAGCACAGCAGTAACTGCAAACATTAAACCCGAATTGTTTTTGTTTTTTAAAGAGGGGGCGAAGGGGAAAAAACGGGGTTCCGGCGCCGCGGCCCCATCGGGGAGGCTGAGGCGAGTCCCCAGGAGCCTTCCTGCCCCGGCTGGGCTCCCCGGGCCTGCCCGGGCGCAGCCGCCAGCAGACCCCGGCCCGTCCGCCGCAGGCCAGGGGGCCGGGCAGGGTCCCCGTGCCCCGCAGCCTGCCCGGCGCGGCAGAGGGGAGCAGCCCCGCTGCCCGGGCCCTCCTCGCCCTACCGGTCCCCGGGGCCGGCGCGGAGCCTCGCGTTTATTTGTTTTCTTTTCTCTCCCCCCCCCTTCTTTTTTTTCTCCCCCGATTCAGACAGTTAATTTAAACTAACGTGATGGGAACGACCACGCTGGGGTTTGTCCCGCTCTCGGCTGCTGTGCCCCATTTAGGGGGCTGTCGCGTATTTACCTCCCCGGTGCCGATTTCCATCCCCCCGAGCCCCAGGCATCCCGCCGGCGACGCTGGGAGCTACGGCTCCGCGGCCGGGCAGCACCCAACGGAGCCGGCCCCAGTCGCAGAGCCCTTCCCGCACTCCGTCCTCGCTCGCCCGCCCGCCCCGGCCCCCTCACCCCCCCCCCGCATTCCCGCATACGCCGGCGGGACCCCCCTATTTTGCCGTCCCCGCCCCGCAGGGGCGTGCAGCGCCCGGGCGGGGAAAGCCCCCACGGCGCTGCCGGGCGAGGATGCTGCGGGCGGGAGAAGGGGGGCGGAGGAGGGGGTCTGCGCCGCGCTCCCCCCCCGGGCCGGCTCCGTTTGGGGCCGGGGGTGCGGTTGGGGGCGGTGTGGGGCGGCGGGATTGGCTGGCCCGGCCGCCGGCCCTGCGCGCCCCGGCCCGTCTGCGGCGCCGCGGCCAGCTGGCGCCAGCGCTCATATAGGATGCGCGGGGATGGGACCGAGCCGGCCAGAGCAGCGGCTTTGCCATCTGAGTAACACCCTCCATCCAGCCTCCTCTCCTCCTCCCGCGCTCGCTCTGCTTTTCCCCCCTCCCTTTTTTTTTTTTGCTTTTTTTTCCTCCCCCCCCCCCCCCCCCCCCCTTTCTCCCCCTCTTCGCGGCACTCGCATCCTCCAAGCCGGCATCCATCGTCACCCACCCCGCGGAGGCACCCAGCCTCCCGCGCCGGGTAAGTGTGGGGCGCGGGGGGGGCGCCGCGCCGCTGCCAGGGCGCACTCGCTGCTTTCGCTAAACACCCTTCTCCTCGCTCTTCTCCTTCTCTCCCCCCCCCCCCCCCCCCTCCTTCTTTCTCCCCTTCCTTTTCCTTTTGTGTCAGTCGGAGTTCTTGCTAGAACTACGCTGTATTAGATCTGCCGTTCTTTCTTTTTTACCCCGCTTTTGAAGCCAGCTGGAAGAACTCCTGTTGACGTTTGTAGCGAGAGCGGGGGGAAAAAAGAAGGAAGCTTTTTGACTTTTTTTTCTGGTAAAGAGTTTGAAATGGGATCTCTGTTTATTTTGTGGGGCAATGAGCAGGGAGGGCGCAAGACGAGGACTTTGGGGGAGAGGATATTTTTGGAAGGGGGAGGGGCTCTGCTTCCCCCTCCCCATCCATTTATCGCTGGGAAAAGGAGCCGGCCGGGAGCCGGCGCGCCGGGAGCGCACCCCGGGGCTCGCCGAGCCGCTAACCCGCCCGTCTCTCCCTACAGGTGCTCCCCCGGCGCTTCCCTGGACCTGCCTCCGCCACCCGCGTGTTGACAGAGGCACACGCTGACTCCGGGGGTCCTCCCCCACCCTTCCGAGGGCGCAATCCACTAATTCGGCGGTTTTCTTTTTAAGAAAAGCCACCCTATCTCCTAAAACCCACCGGCAGCGCCAAGAGCCACCCCCCGGGCAGCACCACCCCACCCCCCGCTGAGCGCCGCTGCTCTTGATCCGGGGGTGGGTGGGAGGGGAGGCCCGAGGCCATGGAGGTGGCCACGGACCAGCCTCGCTGGATGGCCCACCACGCCGTGCTCAACGGGCAGCACCCCGAGAGCCACCATCCCGGACTGGCTCACAACTACATGGAACCAGCGCAGCTCCTACCTCCGGATGAAGTCGACGTCTTCTTCAATCACCTGGATTCCCAGGGCAACCCCTACTATGCCAATTCCGCCCATGCCCGGGCCAGGGTCTCCTACAGCCAGGCACACGGTAAATGAGCACCCGCTGCCCTCCTTGGCCCCCCGGCCCGGCCCGGCCCCGCCCGCCGCCTGCGCTGCCCCGGCCCCGCCGTGCGGCCCGGCCGGTGTCCGACGCGCAGCCCGGGAGTTTCGCTCGGGGCCGCCTCGGTGTGTCGGCGCCGGGGAGAAAGGAGATCTAAGGAGACGGGATAGAAGGGGGGGGTACGGGTGGGTTTTAACCCTCGGGATAACCCAGGACTGGCGGAGGGGAGGGAAAGAAAGGGGGGGAGGTGAGAGAGGAAGGGGAAATAGTGTGCGCACGGGCTAAAACTTCTCAAGACACGGCTACTTCCCGGATGCAAAACGCAAACCGGTTCAAATCGGCGACGGATTTTATTTGGGGTGGTTTTAGGAGCCGAAGAGAGCGCGTTGCAGCAGCTCAGAAGACAGAGCAGAAAGGGGTTTGCTGCTTGCTCCGAGGGGTGGGGTGGGAGGAAAGGAGGGGGTGCCTTTACTCCTGCCCCGGGTGCCTGGGTCCCCTTCCTGCTGCCCATCGCTCTTTCTCGCTGGGCTGGCGGGCATCTCCCTCGGAGGGGACGGGGTGAAGGGGCTGTCGCGCCAGGCTGGAGGCTCTTCTGCAGGTTATGAGATCCCCCGTGGCCGGCTCCCTGCCGGCTGCCCACAGGCTGAGGGGCTGCCCGGGCCGGGGTCTGGGGGGCTCCCCCGCGCTGAGCTGCCCCCACGCTGATCCCAAACGCTCTTGTGTTCCTACAGCCCGCCTGACCGGGAGTCAGATGTGCCGGCCTCATCTTATCCACAGCCCCGGGATCCCTTGGCTGGACAGTAGCAAGGCGGCACTGTCTGCCCATCACCACAACCCCTGGACCGTCAACCCCTTCACCAAGACACCCCTGCACCCCTCGGCGGCTGGAGCACCCGGGGCCATTTCGGTGTACCCCGGCAGCAGCACATCCAGCACCGCCTCCGTGTCTTCGCTCACCCCGGCCTCGCACTCCGGCTCCCACCTCTTCGGCTTCCCCCCGACCCCTCCCAAGGAAGTGTCCCCGGACCCCAACTCCACCAGCGCCGCCTCCCCTTCGTCCTCCGCCGGGGCCCGGCAAGAGGACAAAGACAGCATCAAGTACCAAGTGTCGCTGTCGGAAGGGATGAAGATGGAAAGCGCCAGCCCGCTGAGAAGCAGCCTCACCAGCATGGGGGCCCAGCCCTCCACCCACCACCCCATCCCCACCTACCCCTCCTACGTGCCGGCTGCCCACGACTACAGCAGCAGCCTCTTCCACCCAGGCAGCTTCCTGGGGGGCCCCGCGTCCAGCTTCACCCCCAAGCCGCGAAGCAAGGCCAGATCCTGCTCGGGTAAGTGCTGCGCCCCCCGGCCCCGCCACGCACCGGCTGCACCCCCGGGGTGGGAGGGCCGTGCTGCCGGGGTGGGCTTCGCTGGCTGTTGGGGGCGAGGGTGCAGGCTGCTGCGAGGCTGGGTGCTTGTGTCGGCTCCCGTCGGGACAGGGCGTCAGGTGGCTGCTTGGTCCTGCTTTCTTGGGTGTTTCAGCACGGAGACGGAGCTCGTACCGGGCTCCCACGGGTGCCAACGCATCCGCAGCGGCTGCTGAGCCACCGGGCACCGGCCCCAGGGCGCTCGGATGAGGCCGAGAGACACGGGGACTGGTGTGGCTTGAGCTGGCAGGTCGAGTTGTACAAAGAGGGATTTATAGGAGGAAAAAACGTTTCCCTCGGAGAAAAGCTGGCCTCAGCCACCCAAGGGGCTCAGGGGCCCGACCCTGCTCCCCCCAGGCAGGCAAACCCCCACGGATTACGCGTGGGGACCTTCCAGCGATAGGTATTTCTCCTCCGGTCATTTCTACGTCTCTTCATTAGTACTAACCCAGGCCCCGGCAGAGGATGAAAGCGAAACTTACCCGGCCGGTCCGCTTCAGCTCGCAGAGGGCCTTATTTCCTTCACATTTCACAGGAGCAAAAGTTCAAATATAGTTTACATACCAGTGCAAAAGACTAAGGTGTCCAGTCATCGCTAACGTACTCCAGCCTAACTTTAACTGGAAAATACTATCCCCCCCCCCCTTTTTTTTTCCCTCCTCTGAACCAGACACATCTCTGTTTCCAAACAACTGACTGCAGACCTTTCCCGTGTTCACAACCCCTCCTTGTATTTCTTCCTAAAAGTGCAGTCCTGAATCAGCAAATTAGGTGATAGATGAAGTTTTGATCGCACTAGTTGTAGAACTAGGCAGACGAATTGCGACAGTTTGTGTAATGCCACTAACCTTGCCTTCCTAGTTTAACATCCTCAGCAATGGAAGGAGATGAAACTACTGTACATTGGGACTGAATTTAGATAGCCCTTTAAAAATAAATGGCTATCTATACTTTTGTGTGTGTATTCTTATATACCATTGCACATATATGCTTATGAATACACTACATGTAGTTGTTTTTAAAGTAGACAATAATTTAGATGTGAACTCTTAGGAGTTTTGCAACAAAAATATAAGCTATTTCACAAGCTCGTCAGCTCTGCTTTCAAACCGATCCTCTGAGGGGAAAAATGCACCCTCTCTTCCACCATTTAAATGCAATTGCTGCTATCTATATGTATTTTTCAGTAGCGCAGAGAGTAGAAAGTAAAGGCAATCAGCAGCATGAGCTTCCCGAGTTTGGAAACCAATTCAAGACCTCGGTCTCTGAAGATAATAAAAGGGATCTCGAGTAGCATTTTTATTTTTGTCCTGTAGTTGCTGATGATTTTATTAGATGGGGGAAGTAAGGAGCTTTTCTTGTTTTGTTTTACGTGTTGGTATTTTTATTTTTTTTTCTGTAAGGGAGCACCCCTGTGCAAGGAACTGGGGAAAGTTCGTGACCACTCAGTGTTTTTGTAGGAAAACTAAGACTCACGACACAACGACTCCTGCAGCTTCCTGCCCTAGGAGGGACAAAAGCTACAAATGCAGCGCCGCAGAGCTCCCCTCATTTTTCACTCTAGACTGTGTTGTTTAAAAGCCACCCACTCCCTAGATTAAAGGAGACGCAAGCCCTGCTGAACTCAACATGGCCTGCTTCAGTTATTAGCAAAAAGAATTTCCTCTCTAGTTAAATACTGTAGGATTTGCATAAACTATATTGAGAGATTTCTATATTAAGCAGACCTGCCCTCAAACCATCAGAGGCAAATGAACTTTTAGCAGAGAGCTTTTCTGGGCAGAAATGGATATCTAGGAGTTACACGCTGGGTTTTAATACAGCCATTCTACAATGCTGCGTTTCCCACGTTGTGCTGCTAAAACTAATAATGAAGCAATAATAAGGTAAACTGCTCCCTACCAAATCCAAACTGTATTGCTGAAAAATCACCGAAGCAGGAAAGAACTGAAAGCCTGTTGTTTTACAGTATTTCCCAGAGTATTCGCTGAAACTGAACTTTCTCAAAGATCAGAATTAACTTTTTTCTGCCTTAAGAACAGAAATCATAACAGACTTTGGCATTCTGTATCCATTCCCAGTCTGCTCGGCTTTGCTTTCTCATCTTGTAGCATTTGCAACAAAAGAGAAAGCACAGGACGGGAGGTCTTTTTGCTTAGATTTAATCCTAGAAAAACTCTTCCTTTGACTCTCTGTGTTTGCAGGTGTGTGTGTTTGTGTACATGTGTATTTGTGGCAGGAGAACATGGGATCTAACCATTGGAGTGCAATAGGTATGGGAGGGGAACGGTGCCCAGTGCAGATTAAGGGAGTTCTCATTACTGAAATGATAACTTCCATCTGACACAATGAGAGTGTCACTCTTTCTCACCTTGCAGAGAGATCTGCCTATTTTTGATCATGACATAAAATACTTGCTGGAGTCTGGCCGTTCTCGAAACACTGAGCTCCTTGCTGCATGTGCTGTAGATGTCACTGCTGTCTGATTGTGCTTGAATTAACACACTGTTTTGACTTCTGGAAAATGCCTAAAGGACAATGCAAAAAGCTTTTGTGAATTTGTTTTTAAAGAAAGAAATCCGGTTTCTTCGTGTTTCCATTTAGAAGGCAGAGAGTGTGTGAACTGTGGAGCAACTGCTACCCCTCTCTGGAGAAGAGACGGCACCGGGCATTACCTGTGTAACGCCTGCGGGCTCTACCACAAAATGAATGGTCAAAACCGACCTCTCATTAAACCTAAGCGAAGGCTGGTAGGTGTCTCTCTTTCTTCTGGGTTTGGGGATAAATTAGGCAAAGGGACCACACGCAGGCACAAGCCAAACGTGTCTCATCTCTGCTCAGCCCCTGCGCGGAGCTGAGCTGTACTGTACATGGGGGTCAGTCACGTCGAGGTCACTGCTGCGCCTCGGGGCAGATCTCCCCCCCCTCCACCCCCAGCCCCGGCAGCCCCGGCACAGACCACAGACCACCGTGCCGCTGCAGCCTGCCGAGCGCGCCTCTGTCCCAAGCCTCCCTGCCGCTCACAATACATGCGGGATATCGTGTATCCGTCTCCCCGTTTATCCTCGGATGACAGCTTTTAATTTAATTCCTCGTTTATTTGGCCTCTTGGGATGTTTTTGGGGGCGTACTGGGAGCGAAAGGGTTATGAACGTGAATGTCCTCCACCGTGTACTAAAAAAAAGTTCCAGCTCCAAAAAGCAAAACAAATCAGATGAGTCAAAGCTACTGCTCCCTACCTAATAATTAATTGTATAAAAGCCATGAAGTAATTTTCACTCTTATATTCTCTGGCAATATTAATATTGGTTCCCTCCCCAGACAATCCCCTACTGTTTAAAAAAAAATTCCTCTTATTTTTCCATGGAGTCACCTATACTTTGTATTTTCATTTGAGTGATTTAAAAAAAAAGTCCTTTCTAAGCTCCTGGTAGTAGTTTCCTATCCGGATATCTGTACGTTAAAGATAAGGAAACTTTGTGTATCTGTTTCCTGACTCTAAAAGCTTTAGAGAGTTTCTATAGGCAAGCCTTGCCAGTCATGCTTGCTGTTTTGAAATTTCTAATACACTCTACTCCACAAATAATGCGTAAAATGCTAAGAATAATAAATATATTTTTTGGAGCTTTGTGATTTATGGTGCCTAAGTCTCTTAGCTATTCATGGGCACGTTTCAATGAGGTTTGGAGAGCAGAAAATTGGCATTACTGCTCTTAACACTGGGATGGGATACAGAAGATTTCTGTCATGAGCCAGAATTTCAACTATGCAAGCCTCTTAATGACTTGCCTTCTAAAGTGACTGACATATAGAAAAATGTTAAGACAACAGTGTAACATTATCGTCTCTCAGGCTCAAGTGCTTTCCAGCCTGAATGGGACAGGCCATAGAGTTAAGCAGCATAGTTGAGTATCAGTAAGCCATCTCAAATATGCAAACATGGGTCTCCACCTTCCAGTGTGCTGGGAGAGTGTTACACTTAGCTCACAGCTCTCGGCACGGGGTTTGGGGAGCACTAGAGGGTTTGGGGAGCACTAGAGCGGTTTTCTTTTAGTGTAGTTGTTTTAATGTTTTGTTTTAATTGATTTACAGCTTTGTTTATTGCCCCTTTTTCCACTGTAGTTTGCTTGTTTGCGGGGGAGAGGAGATGGCCATCTTTGGGAATTTGTTCATTATGACATGCAATAGCAAAGTGATCATATTAATAACACTAGTGTTTGGATGTCTGGCATTAATTGTGTTTGGGTTGCATGAGTGTACTTGCAGTAGGGGGTACCCCCTCTTTCTGCCTTTGGCCTGTTCTTACAGGCGAGTAAGGGGCTGAAATATATGAGTCTCCGAGGGCCTGATTCTTGCCTTAGACTGCTGAGCCGTCTCTCAGCTTTGGGAAAGTTGCAGAGGGCCATGGCATAAATCAGGAACAAGTGAGAACAGAACCCGGTGCTCCTCTTGTGAGAGCTGGGTCTGTCTGTGCCTAAGCGGTGCCAGCTCCCCAGCAGAGCCGGCAGGCAGGGAAGCGCACAAAGTTCTGGTCTGAGAAACCCACCGCTCCGGGACTTTGTGCTCTGTGTGCGGAGATGCCAAGCACATTAATGTGAGCTACTGCTGCTTCACCTTATGGCTCTCAGTGGCTAATTGCAAAAATATCCAGGGAGCAAGGCCCCGGGGAAGTTACCACAATAGATATACATTAGAAAGTAAACTGCTAATTTAAGAGAAGAAAATAATGAGTCCTCAGCAATAATCCAATGGCACAAAATGGACTATATTTTGACCACTTCCAGAGGCAGGGCTGAAGTTTTCTAATACAAAATAACTTCCCGAAATATGGGGTGCAATTAGTCCATCCGTAACACTTTATATGACACCATGCTTGCACAAAGAACGTATTATTGTGGGGTCTGCTAGACAAGAGCCCATCCAGGAATTACTGGCTGCCTGCTGTTCTACTTTTCCTGTTCTTGTTTTGGGAGGTGGGTGAAAGTTTGGGCATTTTTCTTTTCCCCCACCTTGGTTTTGGCAGAACAATAGTTTTAGGAAAGGGTGGTGAATTTTTTTGTTTTGGTTTTTTTTTTTTTTTTTTTTTTTTTTTTTCTTTTAAGACAGTTGTTTGAGGGCTTGTCAGCCAAGGAACTGAGCTGGGACAGGCGGCAGACAGGGTCAGTGGAATCATTGCTTCAAGGCATGAAATTTGGTTTGCTAAATATTTAAAGAAAGTTGGAGCCGGTTTTGTTTTCTCCCTTTCACTTGTAAATGGAAACTGAATTTTCAGTGATGGCTCTGATAAATACTCAGTTAAGTAATGCACCCAGTTAACCAGTTAAGTAATGCAGTGGCTTTTCTTTTGTGTCCATCTTTAAAGGGCCAGAGTAGGGGTAAAAATCACTTTTTTTAAGATCATTCCTTATTTTCAAACCCAGTTGCAACATTGGCACAAACTAAATTGGTCATTTTTTTTTAAAAAAGGCAAGTATATTTTCAGGAGCATTCTAGAATCCTGCAAAGGGAAAACCTAAACAAATCGGATGATGTTGCCCCCCTCTAAAACTTTTGTTTGTGGAGTTAGAGATGCGTTGTTTCCCTCATTACTTCCCCTGTGCACACACACTGCCACAGGGCCTGAAGCTGCAGTTTGCAGAGAATACTTGAATTTAAACAAAAACCTAATGGCCACAAAACTCAAACAGACGGGAGCTTTCCTTCAGCCCTGATGCTCTGTAAAAATCCTAGTAACTAGTTCTACCCAACCTAAATACTGAGTCCAACTTGACCTTTCTCATGACCTCTCATCCTGCCAATACATTTTTAATTTTCTATTTCTTTTTGTTAGTCAGCGGCTAGGAGAGCAGGGACTTGTTGTGCCAACTGTCAGACAACCACCACGACCTTATGGCGACGTAATGCAAACGGGGACCCAGTTTGTAATGCCTGCGGACTCTACTATAAATTGCACAATGTGAGTATTTACTCATCTCATGTGTTGCTGCTTGCCTAGCTGGGGTTGATGTCTTAACTGCATGGTGTATACTGGGCTTTTATTGGTTTCAGGGTTTTGGTTGTTGTTTTATTCCTTCCCCTGTCTCTAAGGTTCCCCTGGGAAGTGACAGCCGTTCTTTGTCAGCATAGTGATGCTAAGTTTAGTGACATTACAATGTATTAGCTTGGCTTCTAACGCTTTGGCAAATTGGGCAAAACAGAGCTACCACACTTTGTTTTAACTAAGTGCGTTTTGTGTGCTGTTTCCTTCCAGAAACACAGAGACCATTTGGAATGGGTTCTGTGCAAACATTAATCCTGCTGGCACATCTTCATTTTGATTTTTTAAAAAATAATTATATCTAAGGCTTTGTTTTATTGTATATTTTTTAAAAAGAAATTAATCCTAAGCAGGGATCGCTTGACAAGTTGGAACGTTATTTAAACTGTAAGTAACAGAGGTTACCAGTACAAGATTGTTCATGTCTTAGGACTGAATTTGGGTCAATGCGTGCCTCCTAGTTTGATCTCTTCTATTAGGAAATGAATGAGGACTGAGGGTAAGCCTACAGGAAAGAGAGTTATCAGCTGCCAAATTCAGTCCAATTTGTTTTTCATGTCTAGAGGGTTTTTTTGTGTGTGGTTTTATTAAACAAATCAATATAAACAAGTTCTGCAGAGAGAAACACAATATTTTTGGGCCAGAAAAAGGTCTCCATCCAGGAAAAACACATGGGGTCTATCCAAATATTTTCATTTTTGCACAATAAGGTCATTTTGTCTGCATGAGCCTGATTTTCTCATTTCTTGCAGGTGAACAGGCCTCTGACCATGAAAAAGGAAGGAATTCAGACCAGGAATAGGAAAATGTCCAACAAATCAAAGAAAAGCAAGAAAGGCTCCGAGTGTTTTGAGGAACTGTCCAAGTGCATGCAGGAGAAATCATCTCCTTTCAGCGCTGCTGCCCTCGCTAGTCATATGGCACCCATGGGGCATTTGCCACCTTTCAGCCACTCTGGACACATCCTACCAACACCTACCCCCATCCACCCATCTTCCAGCATCTCATTTGGACATCCACACCCATCCAGCATGGTTACAGCCATGGGATAAAACCTGATGACCAAGAGACCCACCCAGAGATCAAGAACATGGGGCTTTGCCTAAGATGACATCAAGTAAGAAAACGTTCTGCCAAGAGGAGAATGTAGGGATGGCAAAAGGGGATCTTTGCTCCCATGTGGTTTAACTCTTAATGCTGGACTAAAAACTTGCAAATGATGGGTCTTCTGCAGAAACGTGTAGTGGTGCCTGTAATGCACTTTGCCCCCTCAGGTATAAGGAAAAAGAACCCACCTGTTCGATACTTAATGGTCCAGCGGGAAGCAAAAGGTGGCAGAAGCTGAAGGAAAAGGCTTGGAACTGGCTTTCCTTTCTCTCTTTGTTATTACTGTGAATATTGTAAAGAGATATAAGCAGCCTCCCGGGTTGGAACCGGCTCACTGGAAGCCAGACATGCTGGATTTCTATCGCAGACTTTGTTAGGGATGGGGAAAAAAGAAGAAAAAAGAAAAGAAAAAAAGAAAAGGACATCTTTATAAAAACGTAATTTTTAAAATGAAATCAGACACAAAGTCATATTTATTTTGCTCTTTGTTTTCCACAAAAAGCCTCAACCCCTCTGATTGCATGTTTTGGTGCTGTTGTTTGCAATGGCTATCCTGTAAGAAAACCTGCCTTCAAAACAAGGGGGAGAGAGTGGAACATATTCAGCAGCCCCCTTGGATTAGCTCTGTCTATCTTCCGTACCAAAATACTTAACCTGGAAGGGGGGAAAAAACTGGGGGGGGAGGGGGAGAACAAAGCCAAAATGTAGCAGTAAAATGTGCCCAAGATGGTGATTATTTTGACACAATTTTTTCATTCTTTTCCCTAACATGAAAAATTTATTTAAAGAAAAAACAAAACAGCCCCCCTCCCAGCTACCCTATTATTCCTCAAACCAGACAGCTAGATCAGACAAACCGTTGGGGAAAAAACTCTCGGGAAGGCAATCGTGCACTAGCAAGGGGTGAGATACAGGCGTTTACCAAACTGTCGCAGCTAACTTCTAGCACAGCAAAAACCATCACAGGGCATGAAAACATCCAACTCACAGACTTTAGAGGTTGAAGCATTTTGTTCTGTTGTGTTGGCAGCTGTCGCTTAAAAATGCAAATTAGCTGCTTGGGTAAACTTACGGCAGTGTGGCCACCACATCCACACAAGCCAGCCAGCGCGTGTGCTGTCTCAGGCATCCAGGCCCCGGTGGACTTCACAGGGAGGAAGGGCAGAAATGAGGTTGAGATCACTGGAGAGGGGAAAGGGAGAGACAATCAGTTGGAGCTTCACACATCCGTCAAATCCCAGACACAGCGACAGCTGATGAGACGAGGGAAAGCATCGTTCTAAGGGGAACGTCGTTTTTCCGTAGCATATTTTATATGAAAAAAAGAAAAACAAGAAAAAATTAAATCTCCCATTATTAAAGCATATTGTACGTAAATGACCGAAAACAAAGCTATTGCCAATGTGAAGTGTATTCTATTGATTGTTATGATCTGATGCCTCTCGTGAACACAAGCTCCAGTATAACATACAATGTACATATTTAGCTATACTTCTGATGAAAATGCCCCGATGAACAGAGGGGTTTGATAATGTAAACCACGTAAGCTTAACTCTGTGACAAGCTTTTTAATTTTTTTTTTTTTTTTTTGATTTTTAACTTTTGTTGTTGGGGTTTTTTTCTTTTTTTTTTTTTTTTTGATCAAGCCAATTGTATCTTTACTGCAAAAGTCCTGCTTTAAAGAAAAAAACCACAACAAAACAAATAAAAATTGATGTATGTTAATTTTTTTCTAAACATGTAATTCAAATATTTGATAATGAATTAAGAACCAAGCAGCCATGAAAATCCTGCTTTCCTCCTTTTTCTGGTCTGCGTAGGCATATAGGTGCACTTTGTAAAGAAGTGGAAATAAATGAGAAACTAAATTGGTTGGGAGCAATCTAAGAATTTTTAATCTACTGAAGTAAAAAATTGGGTCCTTTTTACTTTTTATCTTTTGCAATGGTACAGTTGTATATTATTTGTACCCAACTCAAATTTCTTTAGGATTTGGGCAGGGGGTGGGGAAGGGATGTGGGTGGAAGACAGGGATTACTGATACAGTTGACAAAGTGCAATATATTGTCAGTCACTGCAGCATAGACAACGGCAGTCGAGATTTAAATTATTTTGTACTTGTATCAGCATAAAAAAATTCTTCAGTATTTTCTGTTTTTAATTTTTATTTTGCTTATTTTTGGATTAGTGAACTAAGTTATTGTTAATTATGTACAACATGTTTATATATTGTCTGTAAAAAGTGTATGCTTTCCTCATATTCCTTCAAGGTGAATACTGCTAAGAATAATAAAATACCTTTTTTGTGAAAGTACTTGTGCCCAGCTTCATGTCATAAAGGCTGCTTTTAATAGGGAGAAAGGAAAAATTATCGTCGTCATTGTTGCCAGTAGAATTATTAGCTTAAACTTTATGCAGAGTGGTCTATTGGTATTTCAAAAACCTATTAGGCTAAGACAAAAAAAGTAGCTGGTGAATGATTTAGTATAAAAAGCACAGGTACAAAAGCTCATTCTCTGGTGGTGTTTTGGGGTGACGAGGTCACGCAGTTAAGTGCACTAAAGTTTCTGAACCAGTTTAAAATCTAAGGCACCACCACACTGCAGATGATGGACTGTTGTTTCTCGGGGGTTAATTCTGTTGTTTTTTTTAAAGTGCTTGGAGAAAATACTTTTCAAATAAAAACAAGTTTTAAAGGCATCGTAAATGCAGAGAAGCAGCCAGCTGCCTTAGTGGGTTTCAACTGCATCAGACTGGGTAAAGTTCTCCATAGGTTCTTGCACTGCTGTAACAGGCAACACCATCAGTCTGGAAGCCTCTTTCTTACTGTTTGGCATCATCAGTGGTGTGAAGGGAGCAATGGGGGGTGGCCAGCCCAGAGCTGCTCAGTGCTGTCTGGTGAACAGAGGTGCAGGGCGTGCACACATGGGCTGGTACATGAGGATGGAGAAAAGTGTTTACCAGGCAGCCCACAGCCAAAACTTTGCAGCTGCTTTCATCACATGATTGAGTCTGACCCACACAAGGAACTCCTTGGGGCCTGACGGAGTGAAGCAAAGTTTTGCAAAGTCCTCCCACCATGTGTAGGGGTGAGTACTGGTCTACTAAAACAATATTTTCAAGAAAACGCCTAATGAACTTTGGGTTTGCTCCTTTGACCCCCCCAGGAGTTGCATCTCACTTCTGTGGAAATGAACCTGGGCATAACTCCTTACTCATGAAGAAAAAAAATAACCTGAGTTCCTTTTTCAGCGTGTGTATGTAAATTCCAGCCCTTTCTATCACTGCTGCTTTTTAACCCTGCAGCCTCCTCCCCAGCCCTGTTTGCAAGCCCTGCTCACGAATGACAAGAAAGCACACACAACTGGGACGAGGCCTTCCTGCATCATTTCAGAGGAGTTAATCATCTCTCTCTAACTTGTTTAGCGAGGCTTAGTGCAAACACCCATTAAAAAAAGGAAAAAAAAGGAAAAAAAAAAAAAAAGCAGCAGTTTATAGCATACTGTCCAAGCTTCATTTAAAAAGAAACATGTTCATTTTCAGACAGGTTTAAAACACGGTTGTAACAAAACTCAGCAACCCTCCCTCCATATTTGAATAGCTGAGACTGAGACAAGGAGAGAACAGAACTAACAAGATCTCTTAAAAATAATTTAGGCTTATCAAGCTATTTGCTTTGGTGGCACATCACACGCCCATTCAGGCTTTGATGATGGCTTACCTTGGTGTTGCCTCTCTGCAGGCACTTTGCCGGGTCGGTCCAATCTGCTTGCGGAATCAGGGCCAAAACCCACCAGCTTGTCAGAAGAGGTGCTGCAGCCCCACAGCACCCGGAGCGTGCCTCTTCTGAGTGGGGTCTTCAGCGGTTCCTGCAACACAGATAATAAATAATCCTGTATTTGTCAGGTGGCACTAATCTGTGAAAGATCAAACCATCTCTCTGCGACGTATTGTGTTTGTCTCCAGACATTTTGCATAGCGGAAGAAAAACAAACAGCAGGGAATGGAAATGGAGCAAGTGTGTAAAGTTCAACGTAAAGTGTAAGCACAGAGCCTATATCAAGGCAACAAATTGGGATTTACGATCCTTTCACTACCACGAAACACTTGGGGACAGGCTTTTTGTGAGGAGGTAGCCCTGACATTACTTGCCTTTGGTTCCTGTTGTTGGGATTATTGTTTTAAGCCATGCTTAATTGTCATGTCTCCACGGCCACATCAAAAGCCAAGAAGATTAAGTTACAGGGAGTGTTTGATGTCAAAATACAAAATAAATAAAAGGAAAGCTGAAAAGGTACCGTATTTTCCATGATGTCTAGTGAGGGTTTTGCCTCAAACATCTCCCCTTTTTCTTTTTAATGTTGCAAAGGTTGCACTTTTAGTGACAAGATTTCATTTACTTCTAAGTGACTCCAATGCTTTCCTGCAACAGCTCGAAAGGGTTAATATCCCCTCTTTGATGGCAAACACGGTATAATTAACGCAAACTTCTTAAGTATCCTGGTGACCTGTAGATGGCCACATGAGAATTTTGTTATTTACTGACTTGCCAAACGTTTATTGCTTATAGCAGGACAAGTGGGAAGCAGGCATTAATTTTGATGCTGTTATCTGTGATTGCGTGTAAAGTTCATAGCAGAGAGTGCCTATATGTCAACTGCAATTAAATATTTCCCTATTTTTTAAAATGAATTTCACATTGGTGGAGGGGGTTGGACCAGCAGCTTTGCAAACTGAAATCCTGCCCATCCACAGAGCAGGCATGACACAGCCAGACATCGGACAACTTCCCCTTACCTGCAGGCTGCAAAAGAAAACAGTCTGGCGCCATGGAGCATTTGATCCTTGGCTTCTCCACAGACACAGTCAAATCAGTACCAACTGTGGCAGGGCACAGAGGGAGATTTTGTGGTGTGACATCTCCCCTTGGAAACCAGCCTGAAAAACACCAAAAAATAAGTCAAAAGTGGCTATCAGGTGAATATGTTCTTTTATCACCAGCCTGGACTGGATTAGAATGCATGACCTAGAAGTAAAATGCTTTGTTTAGTCCAACTCCCTGGGCCATCTGGTCCTTGCAAGTAAACATTTCTAAGTGAGATTAAGTGACTGTTCTTTAAGCATGGTGATATGAGTGCAAACCAGGCTGCTCTGGATCTAACAGATCAAACCTCGGCATCAGGGCAGCCGGCTGGTGCTGATTCAGGGACACCATTTGCTTGAACATCTTTGGGTGCAATTCTCCGTGGTGCCGGCTTTGCGGTCAATCCTGATTCAGTCTGATGTGTCCCTGTCAGATCCAGAGCTTGTCCTAAATTCAGGGTTTAGATTGCATCAAGGTGCTGCTGGGTGATCGAGGGCCCCTACAGAGGAAACTTACGGGAGAAACTATAGTTTCTATAGACAGTGAGAACTATACTGCATTTGCAATAACAACTAAGTTGCATTTCTGAGCACCAAAAGCTCGGCTGAGTTAAATGCAATCACAGGGTAGGAGATACAGCAGAAAAACATCCAGCAGGTAGTAACACAATAGAGAACTAACCCCTCCTTCAGGGAAAGGCTTCAACATACCACTGAAGGAGGGAACTGCTACTGTTTGGTCTATAAAAATGGAATCAGGGAAGTATAACGTTAACCCAGCCTATGCAGCAATGTCAGGGAGAAAACAGCTACCTGCCTGTGTCCTGCTCCCGTGCCTCTCTGTGATTCTGTGCTCTGGGCTGCAGGGAGTTATTTGGAGGAAAGTTGACTCTGGCTCAGGAGGGTCAAGAGCGTATGTAAATCATCTGGAGTTGGGCCTATCAATGCCACAGCGTGAAGACGACCCTTGTTTCTCCTAAACACTTCAGTGCTTCAGCAGTCTTCCCCAGTGCTTTTATTTTCCTCTGGAGCTTGATTCAGTCTCCGTCAGGGAGAGGGGACATGGCAGATTTCTTTACCTGGGACGCAAGAGCTTTATGTTGGTTGTTTTGTGATTTTTTTATCTCTGGTTCTTTCATTCACTCTCACCTGCCCACATTGGCATTCTGCTAGCAGGTTATATTGCTAGAGTGATTTCAGGGTGTCCCTGGAAATCCCTACTGGACTTTGCTGTAAAATTCAGATTAATTTACCCCCTCCTGCTGCATTTCAGCCCATCTGCTTTTTTTTGTTTGTTTGTTTTCTTTTAATTTTTGTAGATTCTTGTAAAATTTGGAAGCAAAAGCACCCTGTTTTGAGAGTTAATCTGTTAGATGAGAACTAGATGAACATGAACAAAAAGGAACAAACCAAAACCATTCATGTGACCTTTATGCCCACAGGCACTCTGGGCTGCACACTATTTTTCTCTATCCAAGCATAACTCCCACCAGCACAAGGAAGATGGTCTTCATGAAGAAGCACATCTCTGGAGACAGACCACTGCCTGATTGGTGCCAGTACTCACCCCAAACCCTCACTCAGTCCCTTTCTGATAACAAGCACAGTTACAGCACTTCATGCCTCAGTTTCCCCTTGAAAAACAGGCATAAAAAAGACATGACCATATCAGCTTTGTACAAGTATTGACTCGCTCCACTCTAGCAAACTTCTGGGCAAGTTCTAACAAATGTCAGTGTGTGGTGTGTACTGATAGGCACCGGGAAAGGGCACAGCACTCTGCTCTCTAGGTTAGAGGCTCCTCCCTGCCTTCGCTATGGAACTGTTGTACTGCCGTTAGTCTCTCCGTACAGCTGTCTGTGGCAAAAATGACACATTGGAGGAATTAGTCATTGGAGTGTATCACCCGGCTGCTCCCAACTGCTGTACAGGCGTGCACACAGGGAGCCCCACGCACACGCACACACACACTGCCGCCAGCCCCAGCCCACTGTGAAGCAGCCCTTTCCCCATCTCCCATGCTGTCAGCCCCTGACCTTCCTTTCACATGCTCTAATGGTCACTAGAAAACTGCTAGAGAACACAGTCGCGGCATTAAATAGCCTTAATTTGTCTCCAGGCCTTTCCCTTCCTCCCCTTCACCTCGGTCTCCCGCAACTTAACGTTTAAACCAGCTGAAGTTTACAACAAATCAAAGCCTCCCTATAGGCCCAGATTGTCTAAATACGGAAAACAGGAAGTGAGTAACCTTCAACGGGAAATTGTTCATCCGATGGAGGCCAAGACCCAAGGCCCGGCGCTTTCCAGTCCTGCCCCAGCACAGACAGACACGGCGCGTACCGAGCGGACACTCGGCGTTTCGCAGGAGGGAGTGGTTTAGGGAAACTTTTGCTTCTCTTGCAGTCACGTCGTGGCTGCTTCAAGAAAGGAGATGGTGTTTGTGCCTGTGCGGAACAATGGGTGGGCAGTTTGGAAGGCTTATTTTTAAGAAGATAGGGAATCGGATGGAGAAGGCAGCAAGGGTCAGAGGAGAAAACGGATAAGATGCATGAATCCAAACTAAAACCACATCTTGCTTCCTATGAAAGTGAAGATGGCAAGATAGTACTGCAAACGGCATTGGGCTGCTTCCAGCACACAAGGGTGGGAAGAAATTTTTTTTTTTGTGACAGCCCACTTGGTGATGAAAAGGAGAACACTTCATTTCCTAGGCAGAGAGAATAATAATTTATTTTTGTAGAGTAACTTGCCTGCTTCCCCCTGCCTGGAAAGATCCCAAATTATTTTACCGGCTGTTTATCTAGGGCTTATATTATTCACTACTGAATTGCAACCATTACTGGGGTGGAACACAGCAGCTGTTTAACAACTCAAAACAATGCCCCTTTTTTATGGAAGGTCATATTAAGATCCTCTCTAACTGAAGGTGAACTTCTTGTTACGTGCTGCATCCACTGGAATAAAGCTTTGTTCACAATTACACTTCTGCCAGAATCACAAAACTGCCAAAGAAACAAGGATGCAGAAACACATCCAAGCATGCCCGAGTCCTTCCACTCCAACTCTGGACGGGGCTAATGAACCATGTATCACAAAGTGGTGCCTGGGTCATAGATAACTTTCTTCTGACCCCCCTCGGAGCCTGCACCTATGCTCATATGCCAGTTTTGCTCTGGTCAGCTCATGGGAGAAGCCCCAGCAACCAAGACTACGGTCTCTGATTTGGAATTTGAACTAGACAGAGAAAAAGAAAGCACAGCCTGATCTGGACTTTGGCACCACCGTCAAGGAGAAATGGGCTGGTTGGTCCTGTTCTGGTTCCGTGCCCCAGGGCTGGGAGTGCTACAGATGAAGGGCACTCCTGGGCAGATGTGTGCACATAGGACAGTCAGTCTCCAGAGGACATTCATGCAGAAGGCACAACTGGAATTAGACCTGCCTGACTGGGATGTTGAACCTCTGCAAAGACTGGAGCTTGAAAGAAATGTACAGTGATTGGTAACTGTTGGGTCTTTTGAAGAGGACGTGTTAGAAATGAAGCTTCTAGTTAAATCTCTTTGCTGCGGTATTTCAAATCTTGTTCTGAATTTACCTTTTAAAAATACATTAAATACTGGGTTTAGGCAGAAATATTTTCCCTCTTGCTCTTACAGTCTTCTTCTGCAATTATTTCCCCAGATTTCTCATGGTTTATATAGGTGAATAGAACTGAACTTGGGGCATTTGCTTCACAGAGATTTTCTCTTTTGCATAAAGATGACGTTTAGTTGGTTGTTTTGCTAACAAACCAGCTGGCTGGAAGAAAGATGCTCTTAATCAAACGGCCTCACTGCGCCTCTGGGGAGAACTCTGTCTTTTTTCCCATCACAACAGGTTTCCTCTTTGTTCTCTAGTGGGCAGGTGTTGTCCCACTGGGATGTGGTAAAGGGCAGGCTCTGATCCCATTAAAGATAGCCCCATTGGTAACAGACCAGAGGGGCATCCCTAGGTTGTGGGAGAGTATGCCTGTCTTGCTTCACTGGCTGGTGAATAATAGAGCTGGCTCTCAGCGATACTTGCAGGGTTTTTAACAGGAGTTCTGTTCTCCAGAGGGACAATGAAAGGGAAAGGAACCCAGAGAGTGATAGCTGTGTCTGGCATTGCCAGAAACCACAGCTGGTCCTGCAAGTGATGGGAACGGAGACAATACTTCTGTCCAGGAAAGACGCAAAGAAATGCTTCACTGCTGCATTATCTGCATGCTTTACCCTCCTTTCTCCATCACTTCCACAGCAGGCTGACTTTGAGGGATATGGAAGTGTATTTTGCTCCAGTAGAAGGTGAGACGCAGATAATCAGAGGTGGAAACGCTACTGTAACCCCTAGTCTCAGGAACGCCTTGGTCCTTCCATCTTGAGGGTTACAGTGGCTCTGTTCTGACTTCCTGGGAAAAAAGACTGGGTGCGTGGGCTAAAGGAGGTCAGGGAGCTCCAGCCACATCCCTGGTGTGGATGAGGTGACTGGGGAACAAGGGTTGTGGCTTGCCCAGTGGAGCCTGTCTGCTTGCAGTCCAGACATAGCATGGAGTAGTTTTTCTTCTGCTGACCTTGTACTCAGAAGAACTGAGATAGTAGCAGAGATCTCCAGTGCATTTCCTTCTTCTGTGCTTTCTAAAGTGATGCAGGAGGTGAATCCACTGTTCCCAGGAGCTGCAGGCTCCTGTGATCTAGAATAGGCTCTACACCACCTTAACTGAGAGGTTTAATGCCTCTGCCCACTCAGTTAAGGCAGGATTTATCTACCCATAGGGTTGTGGCAATCCATTAGTCTGTGTTAGTGCAGGCCTTGGACATGGTCACATCCCAATGGAAACTTTAAGCTGGATACATGCAGCAACCAAAACATGCGGGTCTGACTGCAAACCATACCATAGGCACGTTCACAAAGCATGCACCAGCACTGTGGGCCAAAGGTTAGTTGAAATCAAGCAACCGCTCTTACAGACACGGTGTCCAGGCACAGGCTCCTTGAATTTCCTTTCTTTGGCGAGATCCCTTTGGCCAGTGTCATTCCAGCTGCAGCAAACTTGTCCATGAGGGACCCACACCTGCTCAGCAAAGGCCCTGCATCCTCGAAAGAGTTAACCCTGAGCTCCTGACTCAATGCACAGGAATGCAGCCACCTCAGGTAGAGTCTCACTGGGGCCAGCCTTGAACACCGACTTCATGGGAGCCTGCACAACTCCGAACTCAACAGTGGCTGCACTGGGTTGTGTCAGGACTGACAAGAACAGAGATAGTACCAGCATTTAGCAGGTTATATTTTAACACGCTCTTTTTACTTTCTTTTCCTGTGTTATTCCTTAATGCCACATGCAAATTACATTCCTTTAGGCCTAGCACCCTGCACGAGTTGGACATCTTTTCATCTGCACCCTCTTTCTTTGTACTCTCTTTCTGATATTTCACTCTCCCACTTACATCCTTACTGAATTTACGTTTGTGGCTCACAAACCAGCCGGAGTCCTTTACTTCTGCTGCGCTATGGCCTGGGAAGACTGGTCATTCTCCTTGCGAAGCCACCACTGCGGGCCGCTCCTCCACACGATCCAGCCCTGCCACTGCTAGCCCTGCCTGAAATCACCGCCCCTGCTCAGCATTCCTGCAGGCTGCTTTCACTTTTAGCCTCGATGCCGAACAAACCCAGCTCTCTCTTCATGTACACGAATATATACGTATTTATACACATACCCACCACCGCAGAAAGAGACCTATTTTGCAAGGTTTAATATGCTCCGAGTTCTGCTGTGGACTCTTCCTCTTTTGTTGCAGCTGTGGTTTTAGGGCAGGCTTTGTGGGTTTGAGAGAGTCCTTGGATGCCTTGGGAAACGTTCTGCAAAAGCGGACTTTCTCTCCATGCATTCTGCACTCCAGCCACCAGGTCCTGAAATCTCTGTGCACAGGATTTCCCCTGTTTAAAGAACACAAAATCTATTTGCCTTTCAGGCATGGTTTCTAATTGATACTACTCATTTATGCCTGCAGTGTCAGGCAAAAAAACAGGAGAGACAGCTGGACTCCCTCCTACATCAGCACCAGCTCTAACTGAGCTGAGCCACAACACTGCATTCGGATGCTTCAAATGGTCTAAGAAACACCTCCCAGCCACGGCAGCCCTGGAGTGGCTGGGTAAGCTGCTTTGCCACAGCTCTGGAGAGAGCAAGATCTTACTCACTATCCTTAATGTCTCTGTCCATGACACAGGAGAAGTGATACTACCTACCTTGTAGAAAATGAGGGAGAGCCTGCAAGTGCCAAATAACTGTGAAACACTCTCCGCCTCTTCTGTGCTTGTCCTAGTTACTCATGAGGGAAAGTAACTCTGGCTTAGGAGAGCTGAGGATTAGCCTAACACACCTGGGTACCACCTGCTGCTTTAGTGGCTCCAGCTCACAGTTTTGTGACAAGCTGGGTGCTTGACAGCAATATCCCTTTGAAATGCCAGGTATACTGCTCATATAGCACTCAGGGTTTGGAAAAGTGTTACTCCCGCACAAAGTAATTGTCAATATGCATGAAGACGAGCTTCCTGGGGTTGGCTGGAGAAAAGAAGGGGACAGCTCGGGTGGAAAAAAGGTTTCAACCACAGCACAAGGCATGCCTGTGCTCCTAACCAGCTAAACAGCAACTTGGCCCTACAGAGTTAGAGCAGCCTTGAGGTGTCTCTGGCAGGCAAAGCACACAAATGCTGTGAAAAAAACCCAAAACAACCAACCCACAAAGTTACAGAAATGTCTCACAAGGTTTAAAAGCACAGTTGTTCAGCCTTGCCTATTTGTATGGGAAGCAGGAGCCGCAGCTCCCGAACATGGAGCTGGCAGGCAGCATAGGAAAGGAGAGGGAGGCAAGATATGTGGCTGAGGAATTTGCAGCCTTCAAGTTCCCTCTCTCCCACCTCCTCCTCTTGCAGGAAATGAAAGAAACCTCTTTTGTGGAAGGAGGATGGTAGGCATGCATGCGTGAGTGTGTGCTGGGGAGCAGGCTGGCCTCACAGGCTCCTTCCCAGTGTGCAAGCCTGCATGCAGGGCTGTGTGTTTGCACACACGTGTGCACGGTTATGCTGAAGTGCCCAGGGCTGTTCCTCAGAAGTCTTCTCATGCGTGTCTATAAAGGTGGATCATGCAACGGAAGCAGCAAAACCACCAGCATGCCCAGGCCTCAGATGACTGCCTTTTCTTTTCTTTTTTCTTCTTTTTTTTTTCTGTAAAGCAGCCCCCCCACTTCTTCTTCCTTCCCTCCCCTGCTCTGCCGCACTGAACCGCAGCACCGGAGTGGCAGAGCCTGAAACTAGAGGAGAGCAAAGGGCAAAAGAATGCCCATGATGTCCACTGCAGAGTGATGCTGGGACCGAGGCTGGCAAAACCGGCATGGCCATCTGCAGCTGCTTCTGCCCTAAGTTGGACTGGAGCAGGGAGCAGAGGGGGCAGCCAGCTAGCAGCTCCGGTGGGATGTGCCTGGTGTAAGGGAGGGAGACCCTGCGGAGGGAAGGCAGCCCACGTGCTGCCCCTCACAAACCTCTCTCTTCCTTGCCGCCATCCTTCTGTCCACGCAGCACAGCCCTGGCCTCCGTGGAGGCTCAGATCTGGAGGGACATTGTGGGAAGGGCAAAGGGAGGTGGCTGTTGAGTAAGAACAGTCAATTTAGTTGTCTTTTAAACCATGATGAGCTGGTCGCCTCCTCCCAGGTGAGTGGCAGTGGCTGCAGGGCTCAGGCAGCCCCGTCCTCTCAGGGAGAAGAGGGTATCTGGGCCAGGCCCTCACCACACACCCTGGAAGCCTCCTGGCTGCTGACACCACATAGGACAAGTTCACCTGTGACTCTCCTCCAAGGGGTCTCTTTTAGCTTCTGTTTCCATAATAATGGGAACAAAAGAACGGGTTTTTTACCCCTGCCCCCACCCACTGAATTATGGTGTACCTGCATAGCCTGGTGGCCTCTCCTTGGGGTGCCCAGGAGGAGAGGAAAAGCATGGCTGGAGACCCCACTTCAGTTTACACCTCTCTGTTAGCAGTAGAAGTTTCCTCACCATGCTCACTCCTGAGGTGGGTGTTAGCAGCAGGCCAAGAAGCAAGAAGGTGGCCCAAGTGCCCTTCTTCTGCAGCCTAAAATGGCGGGTGGGACAGCCCGCCTCAGTGCTGCGATGGTGGACAGGTCTCCACAATGTCCTGTGGGCTTTTACCACCCTGGTCCACAAACACACAGTGTCAGCCTAGTCCCTGGCACCTTCCCCTCAGGTAAACACAATGGATCCCCATCATGTGCCACAAACTTGTTCCTCTGAGCGTCAGGAGCTCCTTATTTCCCAGCCAAGCCCCAGTAGCAGGGGGGCAGCCCCCTCCCCAGTGATATTGCTGTTGGCACAAGAGGTAAAATGCATTGAAAGAAAATAAAACCTGCTCAAAACCATCACAGCAAAGGCAAACCCAGCTGAGAGGAAGGGTGGAAAAGCTGGGGACTGAGAGGAGTAAAGAAAAGGGCTGTCCAGAGAGTCCCGTTGGGAAGAGACACCAGGATGTTATAAAGACCCAAACTCTAAAGACAGTTTTGGCACTGGGAGTCAAGATCCACTTTCCTGAATAGCACTGAGCCCATGTTCAGCCCTTCTAGTTTTCTGGGTCAAAAGTAGACCCTGCACAAACAAAAAGTTTTTAAAAATACATATTTTGTACTTTGCATGTATTCTGTAGAACGAAAGGTATTGGGTGAAAGAAAGGAACTGCCTGAGAAGGTGGGAATCTCACAAGTGGGAAGGAAAAACTCAACATTGTCAAAAAAAATCTCATAGTGCCAAAGAAAAAAGGCAAATGGGTTGAAGGGAATTAAGAAACTAAGCAAGTAAGGTGCCATGTGAGGCAGTCGTGAAATCTACCCATGTGTGAAGCAGATAGGGGTCCTTACACACACAATAAGTAAGGTGGGAGACAAAAAGAAGAGTAAATAAAGAAGAAGAATGCAAGAAATAAGTGTGCGTAAAGCATGCTCATAGATCTAAGGATTAAAAAGAAAACCTTTAGTAGAAATGGAAAACAGGGAGGCAACCAAACAAGAATATTCAGTCAGTTAAGGCTTGCAGGGAAAAGATAAGGGCAGCAAAAATGCAAAATGAGTTAATTATAGCCAAAGGGATTAAGGAGAATAAGAGGCCTTTTACAAATATATCAGGGGAAACAGAAGCACTAGGTAGAAGGTGGGTCTGTTAATAATAGGTCAGAGTAGGGAAGGAAAATAATGAAACAAGGGGACAAACCATGCCAGCAACAGTGTGGGCATCTTCCTGTTACCAGCTGGTCTGAGACCTGCAAGTCAGCACGACAGGTCCATTGACTGAGATTGGTTTCAACACAGAGGTTCCCCATTCACAAGGACAGATCTCAGCTGCCATCACAGCAGAGCTAGGTATGGAAATGTGCCATGAGTCTCTCCATGCCATGCCTGACACCTTCCCTGAAGAGATCAAATATTTTCAGTTACTTAATTGCCTCAGCCTGGCTATTTGTGGTGTAGGAGACTAGAGGAAGCACATACAACAAGGTTAGGCCACATATGTGGTGCAATGGCCTTGGAAGATGATCTATCACCAGTGAGGGATAGACTAAATGACCAACTAACATTGGGCTTCTCATCAACCTTTGTGCCTTGGCTTGGCTATTTCCTCTCTGTCTGCCTTGCTCGCCCCACTGAAACCAACAAAAATAAAACCCAATAAATCCCTTGGGGCTGAAAGCAGGGATTGACAAGTATAAGGACTTTGTAAAACTTGCGTCTCACTGATCTGTGGGGCAGATTCTCACCTCCTAAGAAATTTTCTGCAAGAATTGTAAATATTTAAGATATGCACACATTCCTGTCGTCAGGATTTTGGCTTTCTTGCTCTCCAGAAAAAAGGCTTGGCTCCAAATCCCAGGTTTCCCTCTCAGTTCCTATAAAAACAAGAGGCTCAGTTAGGAAAACTACAGACTATTTATGTTTTCTCAAAGTCAAAAAAGAACAGGCAGGAGATAGAAAATGTTTCACCCACCTCTTTCACAGGAGGAAACCCATCGCTCTCCTGTCTGCCTGTGGGCACGTTTTGCATACTGGAGGTTTTCCTTGAACAAGACCCCTCAGGCACCCTCCAGCCCCCATCTGCTAGGGAGTCACACAGCGAAACAAAGGGCCAGCTCCTTTGTCTGAAGAGAAAAGGTGCCAACCTGCCTGTCTCCGTTTACCAAAGAGAGGGATGTTAGCAGGGTGAGAATGGGGGGCTGGGACCATTGCTGGGGCAGGGGCCATTTGTCCTCTCTTCCCGGCTCTCAGGCACTTTCCCCTCCCTGCTGTCTCCTTCTGATTTTCATGTCTTGCCAGATTGGCTTTTTGAAATGCTTTAGGTAGTTATTTAGGAGGCTGCTGCCTAAAAATAAATAAATAAGAAGATAAATAGGCTCTATTTCTGCAAGAAAAGCCAGGGAACGGCCTCATAGCCCAAACTCCTGTGAGCTAATTCCCTACAGCTCTACCCACCAAAGATACAGGGCGCGTTGACCCTACCCATGGTAACGTGGCTGCACAGGCACAACCCATACCTTGTCCTTTACTCAGTGCTCACCTTTTACTGCATCCCTACCTGGTCTCCTACAGAGAGCAGACAGTGAGAAGGTGCTTGGGGCCGAGTCCTAGGACACACCTGGCAGTTATGTATCAGTAACTGAGCCATGCCAATAAATACTGATTTGGGGATGACAGCTGTTGACTCATGGACAGTTTTCACCAGCATGATTTTCTAACAATATGTATCCCTGCATGGGGCTGAACCAGAAAAGTTTTGATCAACAGGAAGCCCTGTACTCACAAAGGCTTTCACCCAGAGTACATCAGCGTATATGCCTGCTGCACATCCATGACAGCAGCATGCTCCCTGCCGGCCACACATTTGCACACTTAACCACGTCAGAAATGGTCAAACCTAGCCAGCAAAATGCATGGGACGCCAACACTGGAGTCTTTCCCTCCATGCTCATCCTACTTGCCTTGGAGACCACGCAAACAACAAAAAACAGTCAACTTTCCTCCCTTTTTACCTATGTTACACATTACAGGGTGAAGTCAGTGCTCTCAGTTTCCCTGCTTTCTCTTTGCACTTTCAACCCAAGTATGTAAAACTGCACAAGGAAGGAGAGGTTAAAATAACATGATAAAAGACAGGTAATATACTGTCCTTTATAGGTCTTTCCTGTTACACCATGTTCTTTTACCAGTGTGATCTCTGTTGGACATTATGTTAGAGGGAGTCTCCAGAACAATACCGAGCAGGAGATTAGAGGAGCTGTAATAAAAAAAAAAATACACTGTTGTCCTATATTGCACCCTCAAGCCGAGGAATGACACACAGATGATGCATCTATGGGCAGGTATAAGTATGTTCCCCCATCTCTTGCTGTGTCTGCCCAGCAGTACCACAACAGGAGCCCTTGTGCTTCCATCCACTCCGGCATTCAGGGGCCCAAACAGGAGCAGCAGGACTGCGAGAGCATTGCTGCTTCCCTGGCTTCTCCTGCCTCTCCCGGAGCAGGGACAGAGTTTGCTGGCTCTCCCAACTCACCCAGCCTGTTCCTCCCTTGCACAGAGGCTGGCTGCAGTAGACCTAACCTGCCCTTTATTCTTCTTCTGAGCACCCCTCCTGTGTCTCCCAGCTGCCCAGGAGATGGTTTGTAAAATCCAGCCAGAAGGAGAGGTGATGTGGTGGGGAGGGAAAAGGAGGTAGAGCCCAAGCCAAAAAGCGTCAGCACCGAAAGCAGCAGCCACAGTGGAAGGCAGCGCTTTGAATGATCTCATGAATCAGCCACGACATTATCTACAGTGAAATGCCTGGGAAGGGGTTTCCCATGTCCTACCCTGACCTGGAAGGTTGAATCCACAGGGGCCTGAAGGGCATTTTGATTGCCAAAGACAAAGGCTAAATCAGTAGGAAATGGTATTTTATTTAGCCTCTGCATCGGTGGGGGCCTGAGGGGAGGGTAGAGGCAGGGGGCAGTGACAGAGACGTGGGGATAATACGGGGGATTCAGAGCAGATAACTCAGTAACATATGGGCCTTCACTAAAGCAGCACGTCCCACCGAAAAGCCCGTTTCCCACTCCACGCTGCCAGGCGCTGCCGGGGGCGGGCAGAGCCCTGCACGCAGCCCAGCCTGCTCTGTCAGGGCTGCGCTCTGCCATGCTACCCTGCTGTCCGGTGCCAATATGGAATTTCCTTTCGGGAAAGGGCTGTGATAATTGTCTCTCCTATTTACACAGCGCTTTCCAGACAACGTGCCAGACGTTGGAGCCCTTGTACAGGCAAAACGCCCAGGGACACCCTGACTTGGCCTGGAAGTCAGCTAGGGCTCTGAGTACTCAGCATTATGCAGGGTCAGGCTGCAAACTGTTGGTGCAGGGACCGGCTCTCCTGTAGGTGCCCCATTCCCAAAGTGTGGCTGGTGGTCATAAAAGAAATCAACATCAAAAGAGCTTTGGAGTCGTGGTATGGTGTGGGCTTACCTCCTTGTTTACACGGCATTAGAGCTACAAAGGCTTTAAATGCTTTCCCCGATGCGACCGACCATCCGGTAGATGTCCTGAGGACCTAGGTGATCTGGTGGGTGGGTGGGGAAGGGCTATCTAACTGGGAGGGACTGGGAGGGAAGGCAAGGGAATGCAACAGTGCCTCTAAGGGAGGGTGGGGCCCATACCACCCTGGGTGGTGGGCTTTATGCAGTGATGCCCTGGAGGAGGGGTGGGGGCCATAGCTGTGCGGTACAACCTGTGGTGCCAGCAAGGTGAGGCCTGGCTGGTGGAGTCTGCTCTGGTCTTCTTCTGGTAAGCCTGAGATTCCTGCTCTCAACACAGGGAAGAGAATGTGCAGATCTGAACATCTCCAGTTCTTCTGTGAGGCTCAGCCTTTCCAGCACTGTTCTCTCGCAGTTTTTATCCAACCCAGAGGCACAAATAGGGTGGATCAGAGAACCAGAGGCGTGAGAAATGGCAAAGACCTTCCCTCCGGATCATTTCCTCTGGTATTTCATCAGACCAGGTAGATGTACAATGGCATTTTATCACTTCCTTTGGGAGGTAGTTTCCATACCTTTTATGCACCCAGGAACAGGTTGTATTTTGCCATATTTCTCTTTCACTGTAAGCAGAAAATAGTCATGGATATCAATATGAATTTTTACAAGTGCAAAGGACTTAAAAGTGACACCCCCTCCCATCTTGCCACAGTACCAAAATATCACACGTCAAAGATCCTCCTGCTGAGAGCTGAATTCCCCCTTCATGCAAAGTTCAAGGACTGAGGCTTGTTCCAAGCGTTTCTATTTCAGACTCTTGGTCTTTGACCAAACCATCGCATTTCAGGCTTGTGTTGGAGACCTGAGGACCATATTTGTTTGTACTCCCTTTGCACTCAGGGGCCCAACCACAGCCCCCTGTACTAGGAGGTGTACAAAGGCAACAGAAAACCTCAGCATGTTCCCCCAGATACACATTTCCTTAGAGGTCCTGGATACTTTGGGGGCAGGTCAGGCACACATCAGCTCTCCAGCTCTGCTGTGTAGGGAACCTACAGCACAAATTGATCTGTAGGGAGCATGACCTAAAGTGTCAAAACAGGGCCTGTAACATTTTCCACTGCCACCAAACCTGTTTGACTGAATTGCAGGTTAAAAAGGCATTGTGTCTATAATTGTTGGGCTTTAGAGAGCATGTCTTTTCCTTTAATGAAATACCTTGTTCATTCCATTTGAAAAGGAACCAAAGACTTCTCAGGTTTATGATAAAGTTGTAAAAATTTTATTTACCCCATATTTCCTGCTGGGTTATTTACGAGGCATTTTGTCAGCTCTCATAAAACTGCCTAGTAAAATATATTTTCTTACAAAAAAAATAAAATCATTTGTGCGGAACATCTTGAGAGCAGCGAGGACAGAGTTAATGGGATACACACACGTTCCGACCCTGGGAGAAAACAAAACAGAACGAAAGCCAGGCATTGTTGTGCTGCATTAGTTAATAATAGCTTTAGAGCTAAAATCCTGCTCCCACTGATGTTACTGGAAGTTGGTCCTTAATATAAAATAATCAGAGAACCATCTGCCATGAATTGCAGAGCCCCAAAAGGAACCTGAAATGCATCAAAGCACCCAGAGAACACACTTCTCCCATTGGGATTTCAGAAGAAACACTAGCTGAAGAACTTTTTCTTTGAAGTATGGTGGCTTAGATTTATGTAACTCAGGGATGGATGCAAATTGTCACTCAGACCTGGAACCCAAGGTTGGTTGATTGTTAATACAGTAACTTTTACCTAGTTAAGGGTCAAGATGCAAGAAATGAAGCTCCTTGATGTAAAACTGTAGGAAATCCCTTCTTGGTAGTTGCTGTCGAATAAACAGCCTGGGCACAGGAAAAGCACAACCCACCCACTCCAGGCGCAGCTGGAGTACATTTGCCTCTCTCGGAGCACAGCTTTTCAGTTTTGGTGTCACATGTTTGCATCTGCTCAGTTCTCTGTGGTATAAACTTTTGCTTTTTTTTTCCCAGCAATGCTTAATCTCAGTGGGAACCTTGAAGCACTAAGTTTGTTGTGCAGCATTACCCCTAACACCCTTCATTTCAACCCTCGCAGCTTCACTCCAGCCACACTTACCACTTGCAGATAAGTGGGACACAGGTAAAAAGTCCTTACTATGTGGCCAGCTTGGCCTGGTTCACTCAGGAGCTCAGCAAAGGTGTTCTAGCTTGGAGGCACCAGGAATATAGAGGAAGCATGAAAACAATGAATAAAAGAAGCAAAAAATAAAAGAGAACCAGGGAGGGTTGTTTTTAAAACAACAAGAACTAGATGCTGGAAAGGGGTCAGAGGTCTTTTGTTGTGTGCCTGTACAGCACTTAGCACAACACAGCCCCAAATTACAGCTGAGCTCCTTGCTCCTGCTGCTGTGCAAAAGTGAAGAAGCCAGCAGCCGAGCAGGAAACAGGCAAGGAGTCAGGTTTGCAAAGGTATTTAAGTGTGTAAAGACACAGGGGGATATTTATTTACGGATGCTGGTAGAGGTCCTATTTCCTGCAGGAGCCAAGGGGCATTAGGCTCACAGCTCCAGTGCTGTGCCACCAGGTGTTATCTGTGTCTTTTGGTATGGTGAGAGCTGGGTTTACTGCTCCTTTTAATAAGGCCTGTTTTTTAAAAGCCACTCCTGTCTTGGGGTTGCTCTCCTATGTGTCTGCAAAATGCCTTTTGCGTTGCAAGGTCCTGCTTCAGTCACAGAATCATACCATCATTTGGGCTGGAAAAGACCTTTCACACAAGATGTGGCAGCATTTAGCAATATAATGGGGTCTGTGCTGCTTTGGGCATACACAGATCTCAGGATGAGCTTTCCTTTTGCACAGCTATGTTGCTCAAGGGAGGCAGGGGGGGTCAGGAGGTGTCTGGGTGACCCTGGGGCCTGGAGCTGGCCACAAATCCCCTCTCAGCCTGCTGTTGGGGAGGGGAAGTGGGGGAACTGCCTGCTAAACTGAGCAGGAGTGGCTCCTGGGAAAACGGAGAGCACTTCCATCAGGTGGGATGTACCAGACCTGAGCTTTAACAAGCGGTTCAGAAACTGGTTGTGATTTTAACAGACAGTTTAACCAAACTGTATCAAACTTCCTCCAGCTCAACCCTGTCAGAAATGTCTGATATAACAGAAAATGTGCTCTACAATTGCTATATACTCCTTAGGCTGAATTAAGTCCATTATTACACTAACCCAGCAAGAAAATTCAAGTTGGACTTAACTGGAACATTTGTCAGCTGTCTAGATATAAAGGCAGAGGAACTCTAATGCAGGGAGTCTGGAGAGAGGAGGGGAAATGTGTCTAAAGGCTCTCTGGATGTGACTCTGAGTGTTGAGGAGGTAGAGGTGGAGAAGGAAAACCATTTCTACTCCAGATATCAAACAAGCTCTCAGGGAAATTCCTTCTACGGCTTAATTCATTTAAAAAGAAAACACCTATGCCTCCCAGCTTTCAAGAGGTTTTGGCATCCTTTACAACCAGCATAGTCCGTTGTTCCAGAATCAACAGTTTTGGTCAATGACTGACAAGGAAGGGCTGCTTTGCCTCAGTGCACCAGGGAAAAAACAGCAGACATGTGGCAGACACCTTATTTGCACTGGTGGGACTAATGCTTTTGACTCAGCTTGCGAAAGGTGAGCTGGCAGGATGTTAGCATACTGCACGCTTTAACAAACCCCTGGTGATGAGAGAGCTGCTGGCGTCCACAGCAATCCAGCCCAGGGGAAAGTTTCTCCCCGTTCCACCAGACCGTTGCTATTAATGGGGCAAATTAAAAAATTAAACCTACAAAAAGCGTCTCCCAGTGCTCCACCCAGACATCAGAACCTATGTAAGCTCAAAAGGTGGCATGTGTGTTGCCCTTAGGACGCGAAACATAAAAGGAGGCAGATAGCGGAGATGTGCAATAGCTCACGCTGAGGTCTTTGAAAAGCTGCCATTGATGGGAGTCCTTGTCAAGTGACTCCAATCATACCAGCAGACATGAGGCTCATAGCTGCCCTTTTTTTTTTGTTCTTTTTTTTTTTTTCTCCCCACTTCTTTGCAACAGGCTGTGTTATTTCTCTTCCCCACTGCCAACTGGCGTCAGTGACCAATTTATTCGCATCAAGCACAAAGATATGGATTGACTGAAGCCAAGTAGGACCCTCATCTAGGGAACACTCTGGAGCTATTTAATAAAGTTCAGAGACCAGAGAAGCATCCAGGCTTTCCCACCATAGCTGGAGAAGATGAAATTCTTTAATTGTTTGTGTTTGAGTGAAACTCATATAAAAAGAGGATTTGGGATTCTGGGGAAGCTTTAGAGCTGAGTCTGACCTTAAGCCGTGTTTCTGCACAGCATCGCACGCTCTCACACTGTGCTCCCAGCACCCGCTCTGGGAACTCAGCCCTCACTCACATCCCTCTTCGGCACATGGATGGATTCAGGGAGGCAACAGTTGTTTTATCCTATAGTTAGTAAAAGATCATTAGGGGCCTGTGGTCCAGGCAACTTGAAAGAAGCTGTGCCTCTCATGAGCAGACAAACATGCAGACACTCTGCATCCCATTACAGCTCAATTCTCCAGTTATGCAGAAGTCACAAAGTGGTTTCAATCCCAGACTACTAGTCCCATTGGGTTCTCTCTCTAACCCAAATTTGAGCACATCTGCAACACTTAACCTATTCTTCTGTCATTGTACTCCACACAGTCCTTATCACAGTGCTCAGACTATTCCAAAGAGCACTAAAAGGAATAGACGAATCAAATTTAGCATGTGGATTTGGCTTTGAAAGGCAGCATTCTCATAGGACAAGCAATTTTCATAATTCTGCCCTCATTGAGGACTGAAGTTCTGTGAGCCTTGTAAGTTGGCTGCTATTTGGATCCGAACAAGGTCTGGTCCTACCTGCTTGAGATTCAACCCAAATTTGGAACAAGCAGTGACAACGAGGTCTAGGGCCATAAGCAGAGCAGCCAACAGCCCAGATCATGCTGGAAATGATAGGTGAGGGATCAGAATCTGAATTTCCTAAAACACAAACAAGCTCATTGATGCTGTAGTCAGCCTGTGTAACATCTTCCAGTCTTGATAAAAGCACACTGGTTTGGGGGGATATTGTTTATTTTTTTATGGTTTGTTTGTTGTTGGGTTTTGTTTGTTTTTTGTTAAATTGATAGGTATGGGGACTACTGGGGGCTGTTTTAATTTTTTAAATCTTAAAAGTCCTTACAGGGTGGGAACTCTGCCTTCCACCCTTCTTATTCACAAATCAATCGTAGAGATGATGAAACCCTTACAGGCTCTATGAATTTTGGTGTCGTTCTAGATATTGTAGCTTTGGGTAGAGAATATCATCAAATCTGTGGCACAAGCACAGGCTTGATGGTGAAACACAGAACCCTTCTTTTGGCTCAAAAGATGCCAAGATGCTTGGCCTCAGATGCCATCTGACATAGTGTATGCCTCATTAACAATGATACCATGTAACCAAACTGATGATACAGGAAAAAAAAGTAATGGCAGGACTGACTGATTACCTTTTTTCCCAAAATTATCCTGTTTTTACCTACTATATCTCTACGAGGAATAACTAGACTGAAGTGTTGCAGTCTGGGAAGTAAACAAGTAAGAGAGAATATAGTAGAGGTGTATAATCTGCTGAGTGGCACTGGCAAAGGTGCATCAGGAGCAACCATTTACCACCTTTTCTGGCAGTGGTACGGAGCAACTAGGGAGGCTAGGAGGAGACAGTCAGAACAAACAGAAGGCAGCATCTGGGCAATGTATGCTACAACCTGGCCCCATCAAGTCTCTGTTTTGAAAAATAATCCTAACGAGGGCTACCAGCCCTGATGAAGCCCGGTTGAACAAGCACCAAATCTTTGCATGCTTAACTGAAGTGCAGTTCTAGTTAATGACAGGGTTTCTGAAGACCAAGCATTAAGTTAGACACAGAATTTGTGAGAGGTTGCCTCGACTGCAGGGAAGGCAGATGCTTTCAGTCAACCTTAAAAAAATAATGTTAGCCTTTTTGTTTCCTGAAGGTGACATGTGAGTGGGTTAGGAGCCTTCCACCTTCCGGTAATCCTAGATGGCAGCAATGTTTAGCAGCGAAAGCATGGCACAGGGTGGTTCAAATTCTCATGCTGCAATCCTGATTTCACCACTAGTTTATCATATGGCATTACAAAACACATCTAAGGTCTTGGCATATGATGGGCATCAAACCAGTAAACAGCCAGGGGCCTGCAACAGTCTAAAATTTGGCTCAACTTGTCAACTTCTAGCTAAGAATGACAGTCTTTGCCTGCTGGTATCTCAGGAGGACGGGGTTCCACCTAACACTGCAGAGGTTTAGGGGTGCCCAAGTGTTAATTGCGCATATTTGACTCAGACTGAGTAGATTAACCCCCAGCTTTTCAGGGTAAGTTGGCAGAAGGCAGAACCATCTGCAAACTGAGAAATGCAAAAAAGGAGGGAAAAAGTTCAGTTTTGCATTCTGAAAGAAAATACAAATCTTTCTTTTTATTTTTCTTTTTTTGGGGGGTGGGTGGGTGGGGTTTTTTTGGTTTTTTACACTTGAGCTTCAGTACCAGTCTTCTCTGATTCTACACCTTCTCTGGCACAGGAATGAAACCAGTAATCTAATCTCAGTAACTGGCTATGGAATGCTCACGCTTTCTGAAGTCCCAGCCCACTTGGTTAGCTGTATTTCTGAGACAGAGAAACAGCAATCTTTCTACTTTTAACATCAATAACACCAGTTATTCTCCCAAAGAATTATTATCAACAATTCCTTTGCTATATTTACAAAGAAGCAGGGCTATTCTTAGAGAAAACACTAAAAAAGCCATTTTATTTAGCTTTCTTGGCAGTTATACAAAAATGTAAGGAATGTAGTCAGTTAAAAACATCAAATCCCCAGCACGAGCCTATAAGAGCTTTCTAATGCATATTTACAGTATAGAAAGCAACCACTTTCCTGTTTTGTAGAACAAACAGGGAACCTTCTCTTTTCCTCCTAGCTGTTCCTGAAGACCAAACATTAAGTTAGACACAGAATGCTGCTTTTAATGGTGTGGGTTGTAAACTTTTAATGCCTAGAAAATGGGACTTTATACTACAGCCTTCTTTTCCTAAAAAGGAATTGGAAGCAAATTTTACTGCTGGTTTTAGAAAAGTTCTGAATTGGCAGCCCAGGGTATCTAAATACTCCTTTAGCCACAGCTTGGTTTGCCATAGGGAACAGCAGTGCTGACTTCTTCCACGCTGCTCCTTGCCAAGGCAGGGACATGCACCCCAGAGAGGAGGGGGCTGCTCAGGTCCCGCAGTACCACTAACAGGACTGGGGAAAACTACTGTATTCCCATAGGGACCCAGCTCAATGTGGGGACACTGGGATTTGAGAACATAAGCCGGGCACCACACCACTGCTCCCATACATGCAATAACATCTCAGTACTTCGTCCAGCCTCTGAATACCGTCAGGAAAATTCTGTGTCTTAGGGGCATTACTTACTGTTTAGGAAGGAGACTGTGTGGTGCATCCAGGTCACAGCTTTCTTGATGATGCTGAAAACAAACAAACAAAAGTCCTGGGTTATTGCTCCAGGTTTAGGTGTGTTAATAGGTTCAGCTCTTACCTGGTGAAAATGGACACACGCTACCAATGTTACTTGTACTGCACAAAGCCCCAAAGTTTTCCAAATGGATGTGACAATACCGCCTTTAAAGAATAATCTGTTCCACAGGGAAATTAAGAAACTCAGTCTTTTGGGATTTTGTAAATTAACTGGTATAGACAACATATTGCAAGGAACAATCCTTTACAGGTGGGGATGCAGGTGTTTAACTTCTCCTTCTTTTTCAGCTTTAACTCAAAAACCCTCCTCTATTTCTCTCTTAAGTTTGCCTGTGTTGGAGGCTTCTTGGTCTCCTGAGACAGCTTGAAATTGAAGATCTGGAAAGGGCCCAGATCCCATTCCACATACTTTGAATTACCAGTTAGAGGGAGACTGGAATCACTCCTCTATCCTGTCCTCTGAATGATATCACCATTTGTTGCTATTCTGTTGCTAGCAAGCCTGTTGTTTAAGATATGGTTTCAGTGAGTTCTTCCTGAACCTTCCTCAGGGAGGTGATAAAACTGCCTTTGAAGCACTCTACAAGTTTTAATTTTCATAACCAATATTCATTGCATTCATCGAATTTCTCCAGATTACCGAGTATTTCCCAATATCTTTTTTCCTACCCTTACACAAGATAATGACCAAAAAGGACAAAATCCTTCCTTGTCCTACACTGAATCAGTGTTCCGAAACTGGAGAAGTTTGGCTGCCTTTGCCCAAATAGCACTGGTCACAGCCCTGAGAGTTCAGGCCTCCTCCCAACCAAGAGGGCAGCCTCATCAGGCCATTCAAACGTGCCACAGCCCTGACACTGTGGTGGGAAACAAATATGTCATGCAATCATTTTGCAGCGGTACATGCCAGGGTCTGACAAATTAGCCCATCACAATGCCCTGCTGCTCTGTTGGCATGTGCCAAAAACAGCGGGAGAGCAGCTTGGCTCCTGCTACCCTGCCATGGTGCAAGGCAATGCCAGGTCAGAACGAATCCTAAAATGGTCCATAATCACACTGCAGCAAAGGGACGGGGCCTAGGGGAGTAATTGCTTCTTGTGGCAAATGATGCAACCCCAACCAGGATTTCTATGGGCTTTTGTGATTTGTACCATAACCATGCGCTTCTCTTTCTATTTCAGAGCAATGAGAACTGAGCAAGCCCTCATCCAGAGAAAACCAGGCAAGAAAACGACCGCACTTGAAATGAGTGAGAGGAAAGGAGAGACTTGTGCAGCCTCTGGCTCCCACTCGCTGTCATGTAACAGTTTCATCATTGTAGGAAGTGTCAATAAGATACCAACAGGGTAAACAATTGTCAGACAGATTTTCACAGAGCCAGCTGACTGGACCATGGCTGCTTTGTACACAATGCCAGTGCAGTGTCATTTCTAATGGGGGAATTTATAAAGTATAATTATGTCAGAATTTGCTCCAGGCTACACACTGTTGCATTATAAACCTGGCCATTGCCATGTGATTAGTCAGAGCTTTAAATAACACTGAAAGTAATTATATCAAGCAAGATGAAGAAAAGTGGTGCATTCCAGTGCTTGCCACATACCAGCCCCTGAGAGGATTTAGCTAGGATGATGTCCCCTTTATTGCTGGAAGTTTTGATACCTTAGGCCACATCCTGATCACCTGACTCACAAACAATCTAAGGACTGTCTTAGTTTGGTCCCTGTAATTATGGAGCAGTGGGGACTTTATGCAAGTTACAATGAGATTCCCAAATGATTGGATGTGGATGCATGCAATTGAAATGCGAAGAGCAAGGAAGCTGACTCACATAGCAACGCAAGGCCAAAGGGGCTTTGCATCAGAGAGCTCTTGCTGCATGCTTGCAGGCATAGGCAGATGCCAGGCATCCTGTCACCAGTGGCCTGAGGGTTAAAGGCTTCTGCAGGTTGGTGTGGCTACAGCAAAAGGGCATGCTTTTCTCCTGATGGCGGCACTGGGATGAGCAAGGCTCCTCCAGGACTGCATGAGCATTATATCATATCGTCAGTGCTCTGCAAAAGTGAGGGCTCCCATCCAGAGGGGACAGAGGGATCTAAAAAAGAAAGCGATCACAGGATTAAGTGTGAGCAGTCACAGGGTTATGTGGTACTCCTATTTGGCATTTTCTGTAAGAACAGCCCTCATCAGCTGGCATCCTTAGATTCCGGTTTCCCAGAGTGAAAAAAAAAGATCCTTTTCTTTCCAAATCATGCTGAGCTTCAGTCCTGTGAGGGGGTACAAAGCTGGCTGCTATCTCCCTTGCTCTGGCCCTGGTCCCTCAGGGCTGTTACAAACTATTCCAGTTTGTAGCAGCTCTGCTGAGGGCTGTTACAATGGGTGGGAATTGCTGTCATGCAGCATCTTTTAGTCTTGCTCAGTCCTGCCTTCACTCCTTGCTCTGTGTCACATAGGGTGTTTCCCCTTCACTTTACCTGCTCTTTCCAATAAATGTTTGGTTGGACCTGAAACGATGCATAGAGGTTATACGTCTCAAGAGCTCCTGGGATCTGAGGCATCTGAGATGTTGCAGCCAAATCAGAGTGAATCATAGTCAGAAATGCTGCTATTGCTGGTGCCTTACACTATCTGCTTTGGAAGAGGCTGAGACACTCAAGACAGTACAGACACACCTTTAAATACCGTGTGGATAATTTATGTGAAATTTCCACTACTTCTGCTTCTACCTGGCCTGAAGAGTTACAGAGACCAACAACTACTTGTGGTATCCCAGCATTTCTGCTTTTGTCTGGGATGGGAATGAAACCAGGCACTAGATCGACAACAGAAATAACAGAATGGTGGAGAATTAGACAAATCTTTTCAGATCTCAGAAAAAACGTTCCCTTTGGTTTTATGAGCAGGCATTCAGAATAGTTTTCATTTGCTCTGGACTGATTCACCCTGTCCCTTCCTTTGACCTGATGAAACATTGACTGAAGCCCCAGGTTGTGCATCCTGTTTCAGCTGCAGCTGAGCTCTGTGCAGAGGTGTCTGTTCACAGCTGCTTTTCATGGCTCTCATCCAGAGGTTGCCACCTCTTCTGACCTGCCAGCAAAACTATTTGTGTTGTCAACTATTTGTGTCATCACTTCCCCAGCTTTATCAAAATAGTCCTGCATACAGAAGACCTAAATTAAAAAGGCTTTGAAATATAGAAGCCACATAGTTCTTCACTGGGATGGGACTAAGTAGAGAGCTGCTGGTAAAGAGTATATTCAGGTCAGTGACTTGAGCAAGAACTGGGACAAACATCCATACAAGACACAGAATACACCGGTAGTAAAAAATAAAAAAGAGGGCTGGAGCCAGCAGCTCTGCAGCATCCCTAGCCAACCTGTCTGCTGAGCACTGCTGTCCTACATGGTCTCTCTCTTTTCCATTCCTTTTCTCACTTGACCTGGTAAAGAATTGCCTCCACGTGTTGAGCTGGCATAAAAATAACCCAACCAAAAATGACTTTCCTTTTGCTGCTCAGCATCCTGATCAGGCTCAGAGCAGGATCCAGGAAGCCCCAGAGCTAGTGAGAGGGTGGTGGTGGTGGTGGGTGCTCTGCAGCCACAGCCCAGATACATTACTATAATAACGTGTGTCCCCCTAGGTCTTAGTCTCAAAATCTGCATTGCCAAGCTGCTGTGAAAATAAAAGATGCTGTGGGCAACAAAGTGGGAACTGAAGAGAGGTAAATTTGAGTTTAAAATGAGAGAAAGAAGGGGGTGGGGTGAAGAATGAAGGGCAGCGAAAAGAGAGATGCATTTTCTGAACAAAGCACCAGTGTTTTATAGGACAGGACTTCCCCTGAGTTTCTTGAAGTCTAAGAATTTTACATCCACTTCTGGATGGTAATTCTTAGTCATTTTAGCTCATGTCATCAACTGTTCTAATGGAGCCGACCTCGTAAATCTGCTGTATTTATCAAATGTGCAGTCACATATGTGCACACACTGTGTGTATCAACTGTGAAAAAGGAAGTAAAGTAAAACCCAATACTGTGATCAAATTTTCCATCTGAGGTGCTTTGCCTCAATGTAAGTAGTTCAAAAGTATAAAACCCAAAAACTCAGGCGATTAGTAAACCAGTATGTGGTTGGTTGGCTTGCTGTGATTTACCTTCAGCACTACCCTGGTCTGGAATACCTGGACATTCACCTGGACTTGGTTTTCATTTTGAACTGGAAGGGGGTTTTGACAGCAGGGGAGCTTTTTGCTAAGGGCTCCCTGTTGCTTGTTCACAACTTTGTCATATGAGTAGAAGTATCGCTCGGTGCTGTGCTAGCTATCTGGGAGCACAGAAGAGCCAGTTCTGGCCAGAGCTATCCGTGGCTGTGCTGCTCTTGCTCTGACCCCTGGCGTGGTGAACTAGCAGACCTGGTCCACAGTGACTGTGCATTTGGCTGGCTCCTTACCAAAGCAGAGCATTGAGAGGTGATGTGGGCTTAATACTGCCAGTACCTCAGGGTATCCAGCCCATCTCACCTAACAAGCAAACAGGGTAAACGAAACAAGGCTTCACTCTGAGCTGCTTACCTGCTCCACCCCACAGCATTGTTGGTCACGGCGGGTGGGGGATGCTCCAGTCCCAAACTGTGCCAGTGAGCTGTGGCTCTGGGGGCCTTTGGGCTGGTCCAGCCCCTGTTTCTGAGACAGCTCAGGGAAGATTTCGGGGATCTTCCCACTTCTTCCAGCTCCCCTGCTTGAAGGAGAAAGAGAAGTAACTTTTCTTGCATCTTCAAGATTCTATTAATAGTTGCAGAAGTCGCTACGGCAGCCTGGGGTAAGGCAAAACCCCACTGCACAGGACTTTGTACTTACAAGAGCAAGTAGAACAAAAGACAAGTCAAAAACCTGTGTGGGCACAGATGGCCCATGCTACAGCCCTGTATTCCTCTTCAAAACACCTCAGTGAGGTGTTGGTGACCATGGCTCCCAGAAGAGACAGGGAGATTTTGCTCTAGGGACTCACCCAAAGGCCTGAGAAGACTGTGCCCAGCCCTGGGGGTTGCTTGAACTCTTGAGTCCCTCTTGTTCCTCCAGCAGCATAAGACCCTGACACAGCTCTACAGGGGAGTGAGCAAGGCCAACCAGCCTCTGGCTCTGGGATGTGCCCAATTATTTTGGTGCCTTTGACACGGAGTTGGAAGAAACAGGTTCCAGTAAAGCTCAGGGATGCATGGGCTGTCAGAAGCATCAGTTGGTGCCATATGGGGACCTAGGGACTTTAAACCTCAGAGGTAAAAAGACCCCCATTATGGACTGCACCAGGGTTGTGAAGCCCCAGAGAAGATGTGTTCCAGCTGAATGTGGAAAGGACACAGCTTCCCTTTTGCTTGCCCTTCTTTAGCCATCTCCATTCCCTCTCCAACACCAAATTTCTTGTGTGGCAGAGGCACCAGCGGTTTTCAGGAACAGCAACGGGGGGACAGCACTTTTCAGATGGGAATCTCACGTGTGCCCGGCTGCAGCCCCACAGCTACCAGCATCACAACCATCAAACTCAGGGGGGCTGCAGGAACTGGGAGGTGGCACTGAGCACCCTCATGGAGACTGTGTGCCAGTGAGGGGACAGAGCTGGTCCCTGCACTGGATGTAAGCAAGAAAAAATACAAGGAGAAAAATAATTGTTATGTTCTCCTATATTAAAATGGTCTAAAAAGTTCATTGAAGTGGCTTTGACCTTTCTCTTGAGCTTTTCTGAAATAAAACCTGTGGGTTTGAGTGTTAAAAAATGAAAATGATGAAGTGATGAATGAGATATTGGGACAAAATGGGGTGGCTGGGCAGGATGAGCAGAAGGGATGTTCCAAGAGGAGAAGAGCAAGGAAAAGGAACACTGGAGAAAATGGAAGAAAGATTGGTGGAGGGAGAAGGCCCTGGTGTGGCAAAGAAACCATGGCAGCAACAGTGTCCCAGGAATTGCAGCCAGCCAGCGCAGTTTGCTCCCAGCCTCCAGCCTGGTCCAACTGCAACAACATCTGTTACACTTGAGCTCTGCTCAGTTAGTGGCATGTTTGTTTAATTGTGGGCCTGGTTTGTTATTTTGCTTCCCATTAGGAAGCTGAAGAAAGGAGGAGGAGGGTGTTTTCATTCTGGGGAGTATTTCACCAGGACAATGAGGTTTTTTTCCATGGCACTGGGTAGTCAGAACTAGCTGTACTGCTCCTCACGACAAGGCAGACGCCTCCGAAGCCCATTGTTCAACCTGATGCATTAAGGGCTCACACTTGTAATTTTGGCGCTGATCCCCCTCTCCCATTGTGTGAGCAGAATGGGCTGAAAAAGGAGAGCCTGTCCTCTTTATCTGGCAGCAAGAAAAGGAGGCAGTGGCGGTGGCAGCAGCTCCTCTGCCCGCCAAGGTTTTCGCTTTCCTGTGGCAGTGGTGGGGAAGGGGGGGTTGGTGGCTTTGAAAGCTTCTCTGGTCACTCCCAGGAAAGTCACCCAGCTTGTACTCTCTGTTGTAGCTCCTTGGCCTCCCTCCAATTTTCCCAAATTCATCACTAAGTACTTTGGAAAAATGACTTCTTCCTGCTTGACCATTCAGGCTTTTTTGTTTTAATAATAATAAAAAAAGAATGATTGAAAGGGGAATTTGCTAGTGCTGGAGTGACAGTCCTGAAGACCAGTACCCTCTGCTGCTCCACACACTGTAATTGGAGCATGGCAGGAGCAAACTGCCATGCCACTGTCCCCTACCAGCAAGGCATTTTTTCTCTGGGTCTGACCAAGCTGGTGCTGTCAAAGGGCTTCCATGATATGGACATCTCCTCCCTGTGCCAGGGTGATGCTTTGGCTTTCTCCAAGCTCCCAGAGAGGCTTTGGGCTTGTAAGAGGAGCTGGCGCAGGCAGGCATGCCCTGTTGCACTTGTCTTGCTCAAAGGCAGGACAGATGACCAGCTTTCTGACTCGGCACCAAGCACAGACCTATATAATGGTCTGACCATGAGAAAGCACATCCTAGCAGCAACCGGGACAAAAAACTGTCAGGAATGGCAAACAAGGGTTTGTACAGCACAGTTCTCATGCTCCTTCATCATTGTGCAAAATGAGAGGCCCTGTCGCAAACTACTGGACCCAGACTTTGTATCTACTGCAGCAACACACTGAACTCACAAGGAATATTTCAGACATCTGCTTAAAAAGCACAGCAAAAAGCCTTTCCTTAAAATTATGGATGGATTTAAAAAAAAAATCAGAAGCTTAAATATAAACTTAAATTAGTAAGCAGGCAATACAAACAGAGCCCTGACTTTGCGAACATTTACATATGCAAGAATCCTGGGCACTCTGAGCTCAAGGGGAAGGATCGTGTGTCTAAACATACTTACATGGACCAGCATCTGCCAGGACTGAGCCTGACGCTGTAAACTCTTCAGGGTGCATGCTGTCCTCCCTTACAGCTGGACTGCAGGGATCCACTGCTGAACTCTGAGGGTCTTCAGTCTTAACCTAAGACTGGTGATGAGGTTCTGGTCAGATGTGGGCTCTGACCCACAGAGGTAAAATGCCTCGGATCCTAAACAAGCTGCATAGAAACATCAGAAAACCCTGGGAAAAATGTACAGTTAAGTCAGAAGAGAGAGGCAGATTCTGAAGACGACTACAAAAATGCTTCCCACCTTGTTTTGCAGACTCCAGAGTGTTCAGCCCTGCTTTGGTGGAGCTGTGCTTCTCACGCGCAGGCCGTCCTCCAAAGGAGAACCCAGCCATGCCTGGTGCATCATGTGGACCCCAAACCTCACCCCCAGGCCTGCTGGCTCCATGTTAACCTTAGAAAAGGACTTGGCTGCAGTTGCAGGTCTGCATGTGATGTCCTGGCCAAAATCTGCACTCCGGTCACACCCAGGAGCTGCTCTGTGCCAGCAGCCTCCAGGGCTCTGTGTTCCGGGTGAGCGGCCCCAGCTGGTGGAGGTTTGGGCAGAGGCGTGCTGCCCCTTTCACATGGCTCTGGGAGAGCAGGGTCTGATGTGGTGAGGGCAAGGGGGACACTTTGATGGACTTCTTCCCCCAGCACCTCAGAGCCAGTTCCATGTTGCCAGATTATGGTAGCAACTTTACGCAACTAGGAGTCTTGCTGCCAACTAGTAAGACCCACTTTACTCAGCCAGTTCCAGCTGCCACTCTAACTAGATGCCTTGACCATTAGGAACTACAGCTTCCAGTCCCTCAGATGAAGAAATATCCATGGGCAACAGAGGGACTTGCGAGGTTTGTCTGTTTCTAAGGGCCCATCTACTGGCTTCAGCTAGGATTTAACAGCCATGCTGGTAGGGCAGGACTCTGCCCTCCTTCCAAACGTGTCTTTCACATTGCGATCACTGTCTTGCCATGCCTGTCTCAGCGCACAGCCTCGAGGGAGAGGAGGCGTCATCATACATACTACCTTTGCAGAGCAGCAAGTCCTTCTCAGTTGCCATTGACCTCCACTAGTGTCAGCAGTGTCTTTTCCTTGCTGGAGCCACACACAGACAGACTGAGCTGATACAAAACTCCCCTCTGCAGGGCAGAAATCCAGCCTTAGCTTTTGCCAGCCACGGCTGACTTGATTTTCTGTACAATGTGACATGTAGTTCACTAACCTATTCCAAGGCAGCGGAACTCTGTGGGTGCTGCCTGCATGAATGCTTTAAGCCATGGAAAGTAAACTTATTTGGGATCTGGTACTAAAATGACCTTACGGGACACGCTGCAGCTCCCAGCTGCTTGGGCACCAGCTTCAATCTCAGCTGGTGACAAGAGGACCATCAGCATAACAACCCGTGGTCAGATGCTTGACAGCACTGTAACTTAACTTGATTTTAAGGTCTGCACAGAGCGAATATTAAAGCAAGGTCTCCATGCTGCAGGGCTAACTGAGCTGGGAGACTCGGTTACAGAACAACTGTCCATTAGCGCAGGAGGCAGCGCAGATGCTATCTAGCTGCGGTATTATCCCTTGCTGTTCTAACTTAGCTTTGGACTGTTAAGATCTTGATGACATTATGAGTGGGGCTAGGGGCAAACTGTGGCCACAGCCAGATTAAGAGCGCACACAGGGCCGGCTGTCTGCTAATACAGTTGCTCACTGCTATGGCTGCTCCTCGTCTGGACTTTCCTATTCCTGCTCCGCGGCGCAGTGCCCTATAGCTGTACCAGAGCGATTGCTTGCAAACCACCATGCTGAAATAAGGTGGATTTGAATAAAACCTCTGAGGAAAACACATCTCCAAGTTACATTCCCAGCTGTAGGGAGCAAGAGGCAGAGAGACGTTCGCCACTTCGCCCGGCAGAATGTGTGATGGCAGGATAACCTCTTCTGCTGGCATTCGACCTCGTGCCTCCCAGCAAAGTATTTACCACCCTCCAGCCGAGGGGCGTGTGATGTTTGCTTAAGCTCAGGCTGGTTTCACATTTTCGCAGTGATATGATAATTGCATTTAGATAGCCCTGTCTCTCTCTGCTGGGCTTTTCACAGGGCTCTCCTGGCCCCCAGCAGGGCTAATTTAAAAGCGGCTCCGCTCTCAATGACATGCCACAATGTTTTCAAAAAGAAACAACCAGCAGTGGCTCTCTGGAAAAATAACAAAGGGACCCAATTACAAGCAAATGTGTTGAAGGGTCCCAGGGCCGTCTGTGGGCAAATTAGGGCCAATTAAAGGTCAAAATGATTTAAGGTATAAGGAGGAGAGAGAGAAGGGAAACAATTGGTCAGATTCCTGTGCAGAATAAATGTCTGATGCTCAGTTTGAATATGTTTTAGCGCCCAAATGGTGGATAAACTTCAGAGTTGGGCTTATGTCTGATTTTTAAAGTGGGTAATTCATGCTTTGTGTTCCATCCATGCATGGGAAAGTGCTTGATGTGCTCACAGACAGCAGTCCACCTCCGATGAGCCCTGCTAGGACCTGGCACATGGCAGCCTGCATGACCTGTGCACAAGCTCGAGCCCTTGGGCAGCGGCAAGCCAACAAGTTTTATTGTCACCCATACGCTGTGTGGAGGGTGTGCTCTGGTTATCACTGCTGAGGCGCAGAAGGGTCTCCAAGTAATGCTCCAGGTCCCCAGCGGCCACGTCATGGCTGCAGCTTGGACCAGCACTTCTATCAGGTTCAGTCAACTCAACCCAAAGTTGAGCATTTTCTTTGAAGAGTCAGATGGCTCCCCAGGGGAAACAGCTACCTGCTGTGCTTGTGACAGCCCTGTCCCGTACCCCCACCTCCCCTCCTGCCGCACCACTGCGGCTCTGACCTCTGCCTGTACTGCCGTTGGCTCCGTGACCTGCTGGTATGTCACTGGCCAAGCTGGCCACGGTGGTTTTGGGCAGATGCACTGCTGAACCTTCATGTGCCTTTTGTGAGCACTTCACATGTGCCTTCCTGCAAAGGCAGCTTGAAATGCGGGAATGGACATAACCCTGAGGTCTGGAGGCTGAGGGGCAATGCTTGACCACATCGTTTTTCTGTTTTTCCAGCATTAGTAGGGGAGACTCTTAGAGCTGATGGTTTGAAAACTTTTAAACAGTTGTACTCAACTGAGGTTCACAACCCTCCTGTGTGAAACCATCGTCTCTCCTGCTACCCAGGCATCAAAGCAAAGCGAAAAGCAACTTTTCCCTGACCCAGTGGCAGAGCCTCCCTCACTAGGACATCCATTCCCATGCCTTCATAGAGGAGATCATCCTCACCCACCTGAAAAAGCTGAAATCTCATCTAGAAATGGTCCACCACATGAATCTGGAAATGGGCTAGGGACTTGACACTGCGTTTCCTTCCAGGATCAGTCCCTCCGCCTGCAGCCAGCACAAATACCCTAGAAATGCTGCAATGAATATGACATGATAAATACTTTCACCAGATCTATTTAAAACCAGAGAACATATTCTGCCTGCTGTTTTCTGTTGAATTTCAAATGAACATTATGGAGGAGATGGTTTTCTCATTCTCATTTTTATCCAGAAATGAAGTCTGGAGAAAATTTGAACTTCTGGTTGCTCCCCCACATCTCCTCTGGTTCATGGTGGAGATCCACACTGACAGGCAAGAGGTTAAACTGCAAAGCCAGGAGCGCTCTGCCTGCTGGAGGAGGGAGGGGTAGCTCAACCCTGGGTGCAGTGAAGTGGGCACCCTATGGTACAAAACCTCACAGGAAAGATTCAGGTCTCATTTCAGATTCCTCTGCCCATCACGGTCACTTTTAGTAACAGATAGAAATGTAAAGACATAAAGGTTTTTTTTATTTTTATTTTTTCTTCTCCCCCCCCCCCCCAAAAAAAAAAAAAAGCCATAGTAACCTGGATTTAGATTTCACACAGCCTTTGATTAAGAAGTGCTGAAATTCAGGGATAGACTCAGGGCAAAGAAGTCCTGACATAACATTTTGACTGGCCCATGCTGCTGGTTGGCTTTTTACAAGAAAACAAATAAAACCATTCAGGGAGAAAGAGCACCACAAATGCTTTTACCCAATTATTCATCATCCTGTGACATCTTCATCAACCCCTACCTGAACTGTTTGGAAACAGCTGATTATTGGTGACACATTTCCATGCAGACTTGCTTAAAGAAAACCACAAACAAACCTGAAATAATAATAATAATAAAAAAATCAGTTTAAACCCATCTTACAAATGGCTCTAAACCATCCAACCCTGTCCCATTTCATCCTGCCCCCTTCCTACCATCTCCAGCTGGAAAAAAAGACCATAAAGCAGTTTTGTGCAGTCACATGTAAATCCCCTGTCTCTGTTAAGGCGAGAGATTAGCCTGTTAACAAAGTTACCTTGTCACCTACCCTGCTTAATCCTTGCATTTCAAAGTGTAATTTCATTGAGCGCCTTGGAGCTGAAATCTGGTGTGTTATTTATTTATTTATGCAGTTTAATCGTTTCCTACTTTTTTTTTATTATTATTATTATTCACCTGAAGCTCAAAAGATTTGGTTTTGCCTTGCTGAAACCAGTGACTTTTGGAAAGGCAGCACCTCTGCCATTTGTATTAATTTTAATGCATTTATTTAACCCTTCAGGGGCTGGGGTAGTGTAAAGAGCCCCCCCCCCGCCCCCCTCCTCCCACACCTTTCCGAGACAACAGTCAGACAGTCTCCACACAGTGCCGTACGGCTGGTGGTGCAGCGGAGTATCCTGGCCATAAATCTGTCAATACAAAGAGAACAACACGCACACAAAAAATGTGGCTAAAACCAAGAAATGTAGCATAATTACAGGTTCATTATTGCAAACAAAAGCATCCCCCGATCCCACCCCTTTGGCAGGGACGGGAGCAATTCAAACAGGCTCATTATGTAGTTACCTAGCCAGGGTCAGAGCCTCCTGAATAGCTGCTGTGGCTCTGCTTATTATCTGGCCCTGGATGCTGGGAATGTGCCTATTTGAGCCACGGAGGTGCAGGAGCGCTGGGAGCAGGGAGGCTCCAGGTCTGCTCTCCCCTCCCTTCCTACCTATTGTTATCTCCATCCTCAGAAGATCTGCCTTTGTACTTGCTTTAAAGCGTGTTTACCCATGGTGAAAGGTGCAGACTTGAAAGCCTCAGAGTCTGAAGTCTTGTGCTTATCTGCCCAGTGGGTACAGCATGAAAAGAGGAGACTGGGTGCAGCAGCAGGCATGGGAAGAAGGACAATGGTTTCGTCTCCGTTGCTCACACCATTTCCCCTCCAAAACTGCCTGCCACAAGGCTGGGTGCTGGCTGCTTGAGGCACAGAGCTCCCACAAAAACCACCTTTCTGCTGGGAAGCAACTTGCACCTAACCTGGGCTGGAAAAATCAAAACTTCCCAACCATCCTGACTTTTCCAGAAGTTTGAGGGAATGCACAACACACTTAAAAGTGGCATGCTGCTTTGTGTCAGCAGGCAAAACTTATGCCCCAGGCATCTCTTCCAACCTTGTGCAAGCCCATCCTCTGTCCCACCCCTCCTTCCCCGCACCCGGCTGCTGACAGATGCACGAGCAGCCCAGGGATGCAGCCGGTGCTTTTTGGATGTTTCCAGCCTTGGCTCCTTTTCTCACTGGGCCGGGAAGCAGTGTGAAGTCCCCTTAGACACCACGTGCCCCTTCCAGAGCCACAGCTTCCCTCTCCGGTGGCTGAAGAATTGAGGAACTCCAAACGGCACCACCGAATATTCAGGGAACCTGACAGCCCCCTTCCCCTCCGCCTGCAGCAGCGGTGAGCACCACTAGCGCGCCCACGCCGAGCCTGCCTCCATCTATAACCCAAATGTCAAAACATTTCCTCTTGCAGCCCCGTTCGGCTCATGGTAGCCCTGATCCTGGGTCCTAGTCATGCTGCTTTTGGGGTCTGCCTCACCAAGCCATTACTGTCACCGCCCCACTGTGCGCAGATAAGAATAGGCTGCTTCTTCTGACTCATTTAGCTAAAACAATGGAGCCACCAGAAGCCAAATTAATCCCTAGTGACTTCAGCAGAGTTACACCAGTCTAAATTTGGTCCCAAGTGTACAATTAGCACAGAGGAAAGTGCAGTGTCATGACAGTCTCTTGGCTTTCCCTCCAGGCTCCCTTCACCAGGCTCGCCCTCTCTGCCGAGCAGCTGGGTGCTCCCTCTCGTTCACCTTGTTGCTCATGTCTTGCTCTTTCTGGGTGCCAGGAAGGACATGCTGCAAGTGGAGAAGGTAACTCATCACCAGCAGTTTTTGCCTGCGAAGAGGCAGATTCTGTTTCCCTTGGTGGGTAGGAAGAAAAAGCTGGTCCTCCTCACCCTGGGTTTGCAAGGAAATTAAACCCATTCCCTGTGAAGAAGTGCCTGCAGGCATCCCTCCAGTGCTGGGCACCCTCATGATGCCTTCAGCTGGCTGAAAACCTCTCTTAGGTCTAGTGTCCAGTCCTCTTTATGGGCATGCAACAGGCCTTTAAACTCAGCCCTCAGAAACATCAGCAGCAGCATCAGTTTTGCAGAAACTAGATTCCCTCTACTAACAGCTAAGCCACGACACTACAATTTTTCCACATATTTGTATTTCAAACACTGAGAAAATGTGTCAGAAATCATACAGGGATTTTCTTCGGTGTCTCTTGGTCAACCCCAGGCACTCTGGGAAGGGGAGGCATTGCCCATCTGCTCCCACAGCCACACAGATGTGCCATGCCCAAAAAATAGAAGGGGCAGAAATAAATTTTAAAAAGGGAAAAAAAAAAAAAAAAAAAAAGACAGCTAACCAAGACCTTTTCGAACTCCAGAAACACTTCCTCAAAAAAATGGTTTTGTGTGTCAGGCATGAGCAGAGCCTGGATCACAGAGCTACTTCCACTCACCGCTCTGCAGCAAGGTGCAGGCAAAGCCGTGCCAGCAGCAGCCCGATGTAGGATCGTGGCTTTGCTCTAACTCTGAGAAAACTCCTGCTAACCTCAGAGGGTGCGTGTGTGTGTGTCAGAAAATAAAAAAATAAAGCAATGAAAAAGCATCAAATAATTTAAGAAAAAAAGAAAAGGGGAACAAAGAGTGGAGTGTGGGACTGGAGAAGGCCTGTGCTTGGTGCCTCCCTCCCTGTGTCCCCCTGCCCCCTCTGGCTCCACTACCCAGAGCCTTTTCAAACATACAGACTTCTCATTCCTTTGACAATTCTTCAAAGGCTCCAGGATTCGAGGGAACTTCCTGTTTCATCGCAAAACCTTGCTTTCTTTTCCTTTTCCAGACTATTAAACCCCACGCCAATGAAGCGGTGTTTGCTGCATGTCCGATGACCCTGCCTGCTGCGTGACATTAAAGTTACGCTGCTCAAGGTGTTTTGGTCCTTACATCCCCATTCTGACCCCCGAGTTTACTGCAGAACAAAGTCTTGTTAAGCTCAACGCTGGAAAATATATTTCCTTCCTCACATGCCCATAGTGGTTGTTTCAGCCTTGCATGGGGTTGCGTGTATTATTTTGTTATTGTAGGGTTGCTGATGACAACTGGTCTGCACACACTGCTTTGTTATTGTAGGGTTGCTTTAAAATCCTAGGCTCCTGGTCTTAGCTTCATTTATTTATTTTAGGAAAAGGTAGTTTTTAAGGGTTGAAAAATAAACATGTTTAAAGACATACCAAGACACGACGAAGAGATGATGCGGAGAGGAAATCCTGTCAAATCTGGGGCCTCGCCTGCCTGAGCTGTGCCCCTTGAGCGTGGCCACGTCTTCATCTCCTGCTCTCCTGTGGCTGCTGTGACCCGTGGCCTCCCAGCAGCAATGACCGACTTTTGATACTCGTCATTTTTGCAGCGCGTAGTAATGTCACTGTGAAAACAGCACAGCAGTAACAATTCTCAAAGGCTTCAGTTACTGTAAAAACCTGCACCAGACATGGGGTTTAAAAGTTCGGTTAAAGGGAGAGGTGGAAGGAGAAGAAAAGAGGGAGGGGAGGAGAGGAGGGAAGTGCTGACTGGAATGGTAGTATGTGCTGATGGCTCTTGGTGTGGCAGGCAGGCAGCACCCCCAGTGCTGCCAGGGAGCACCTGGAAGGGCTATAGGAACCCTCTTCTCTGGCTGCTGATGGGTGACCGAGCATCAGAAAGGACTTTGGAAATCACAAAAATTCATCCCAACACCCAAAGCCCCTACAGCATCCCCAGATTCTTCAAAATTTGCTCAATTAGGACCAGTGGCAGAGTCCAGTCCCTAACACACCTCAAGGGCAGAGCACAGCAGCTGTGGTGCACAGGCCCAGACCCTCACTTTGACCCAGTGTCATGTGTGGGGCTTGTTTTCCTCATCCACTAAAGGAAGGGGAAAATAGATGACTTTGGGCAATACTGGGAAGGAGCAGAGACATACGACAACGTACCCTTCCCAGCAGAGCATCCATGGCTCTGTTGTGAAAGGGGAGACTGAGAAGACAATGAAACTAAGGGAAGAGACTCCTGTCAAGCTAAATAATTAAGTCCCAGGGTACATAATTGATGCGCTCTTGATGTGGACCCTAAATCATTTACAAGGCTGGTGCGTAACCCGACGTGGGCAGCTCTGGCATTACAACAGCAAGGGACGAGCATCTCCTGCAGCAGTGTGAATTGAGTGGGGCACCTCTGACGTGGCTCACACTGCCCGGGGACACCCCTATGGAGGCTTGGCTGAGTCAGGGTCCTCCTCTTGCCTGCTCCCACCCTTCCTCAGTTGCTGTAAGTGGGTTGCTTGCCACCAAGCCATCCCACTTGCCTGGCGCTATGCTTTGGTAGACAAGAGTAGCTCCACCAACCCACAAAAGAAGTTCACATGGCAGGACAGGGAGGTATGAGAGGGAGATGCTGCTGTTTCTTTGCTGAGATGTTTCAGCCAACTTCAACTGAGCCCAGCCTCAACTGAATCCTAAACATCAGCATGGACTACCCAGCACCAATCTGTAACACACCCATAGGTTTTTCCCCACCATCAGAGTGTCAAACTGGGGCTTGCCATGCACATGCTCTGCTGAATACAGGCATTCCTGGCCAGCGCTGCTTGGAACAGCTTTTTCGAACCACTTCTCCCCCTGCAGCTATGCTGATCTGTGCCCCTAACCTGGAGAGATGGAGCAATCAGTACACAAATGAACCGCTGGAAAAAACGAGGCCACTGGGAATGGGACTGAGCTGTGGAGGTGGTCCCCAGGGGTTTGCTGTCTGGGCCGAGGCGAGGCAGAAGACGCAGACCCTGCAGCAGCTGACTGCACTATTCCGTAAGAAAGACATCAATCTCAAGGGCTTTTTCCACTGTCAGTTATCCACAATGCTCTTTCCTGCCCCATCAGTTGCAGAGTCAAATGGCACCACGCATCCCTATTCTGGTCTTTTTTCTTTTCTTTTTCCTTTCTCTTGGTCTTTTTACACTCCATCATCAAGAAAAGCTGTTTCTGCCCTTCTCATGCCTTCCTGTGACCCTAGCACCTGTCTCACAGGAGGACCAAACATGCCACAAATCTGCTGGGCATCACCAGCTGCCTGGCCTGGTGACAAGGCATCCTGAGCATGTAGCAGGAGCACAACCCAGGGCTGTCTGCTGTCGCACAAACTGGCCTGGAGATCGGTGTGCTGGCTCCACGCCAAAAAATATCACTGTTCCTCCTAGCTGTCCCCCACTCCCAGTGTTTTGACAGTCAGCTTGACGGGCTGAGTGTGTTAGCAGAGTCACGCAGAGCCCCTGCCGGCTCCCCTCCACCCTGTGCCCACCCCAGGCATGCGCCGTCTGCCTGACACTGCCTACAAACTCTATTAGCTTTGTAATTAAAAACAGCTGTAATCTGATCAGGTGGAGATCACGGTTACAAAATGAAGGAAGCCATTAGCAGGAAATGTTGTGGTTCAGGCAGACATCAAATCAGTTTAAAGAGATTGGATTTCATTGTTTTTATACAGTTACTCCATTACTATAATGCACTAGGTCCATTTAACCGGCTGGCTCGGAGGAGTGCTCATAAGGCAGTAGTGACATCTATTTGAAATGAACGGCATAAACGGCAAACTCTGAGGAGATAGCAGTGAATTTACACCCCTCGGTCTGCAGTGAATATTAATGCACCGTGAGCTGCTGGAGCGGGGTGTTGTTGAGGGTCTGGTTTTCTCTCCTCTTTTTCAAGGCCCCCCATCAGCGTTGCTGGTGCCTCTGCGGGGCTGGGAGAGCCTCCCCAGCAGGGATCGGATCCAAGGACCTTTCCTCTTCCCCCCCAGCCACAAACCAAACCATGGGTCCAGTTTCTCAGTAGTGAGGTGGAGTGAGAACTGAAACCACAGCAGCCACATCGCTTCGCTTCCTCCTGGCCTCTCTGCCCCTGTGTAAACACCAGCCAGCCAAGACAAAAGCTGGAGAGTAAAGTATTTAGGTTCTCACAAGAGATGTTGCCGTTTTCCTGTTTCAAACCCCCTACAAAAAAAGGGGGAAGCGACCTGTGTTTGAAAGCATCACTGTGACCCAAGTGCTCACAGCCCAGTGAGGTGTGTGGTGTGACCCGAAAGTGTTGCCATCAGGAGGGGCTCTTTGCAAAAGCTGCTGGCTCCTGCTGTTAATTCAGTCCTGCCCTGAAGCCTATAGCCAAGGTACAGCTTTGGTACCTGTAGAAAAACTTACACCAAGAGGCACGTGATGGCCCCTGACTTCTCCAAGGCTGATGGTGGTTGCTAGAGGAATGAGAAGGGTAGAGGGTGGATGTTTGCACAGTATTTTGGGGTTTGGACAACACCAGTGCAGACAGAGCTGGCAAGATGATCTGGACCATCTTGCTGCAAAAAAGCCCAGCCAGAAGCAATGTAAGGGCTGCGCTCCCCTGGTTGCAGCCTGGCCTCGGTGTCCGAGCTCTCCATGCTCTGAGTGTAGACTGGGCAATTGGTACCTGCAATTTCTCTCTCCAAAAAAGCCACCTATGGTACCACGTGGGTTTATTTACCTGCCCTCTGCCTTGCAACATCCTTCCAGCAGGAAAATGGGCAGGGGGGCTTCACGAAGCAGCTGGCAAAGGGCTCTAAGACAAGGAGGGTGTGTAAGGACAAGCAAACACGATGAGAACTGGCTGCGAGGAGGGGAAATACAACTGTCCCGTGGTCCTGCCTGAGCAGTAAAAGGACTCTCCAGGCGATACAGAATACAAACGCTCCCCTCCCCCTCCCCGTCCAAATCTCCTAACTGGAGAAAGAGATAAAAAGGGGCCTGCAGACAAATGCTCAGGCTGCCTCCTACCCACCGCGCTGATCTGAGCACGTGGAGCCCCTGCTCCAGTCAAAACCCTCTTGGTTATTGCTAAGTCCCTCTTGGCTAGAAAATGGCTCTGTCATCCTCATACTAATCCAGTTCCCATACAGCCAGGCAACCTTCTTCCTTCCTTGCCACCGCTTATGCCCTCCGTCTCCTGTCCTCCCCCTCTCCCTTTTCACCCCAAACTGTATCAAATGCATCAAAGCCCGAGTAAATTATGTTCCCTTTGACCTGCTGGCAGCAAGTTCAGCCACAGTACATTAAAAGAGCAGAGGCTGAGGTTTCATGGTCAGCGAAGGCAGAGGTGGAGGAGGAACTGCAGACCTCGTTGCTGCATTGCTTTTGCCTTTGGAAGCGACATTTTCAGCCAAGTTCAGTGGCAGTCAAGGCTGAGGTTTGGGGCTCAGCCTATATGGGAAAGCGGGGGGCAGTTGCGAAGCTGAATTTCTGAGCAGCCTGGGAAGCTGCCCACCTGCCCCAGCCAGGCGGTCTGATCCAGTATGGTGGTTGCCATCACTCCCATCGTCTCTGGAGATGATGGGCTGGACAGAGGTTGTGGGGGCCTATGTGAGGTGGCAAGGGCAGGAGGAGCGAAAGAGCTGGGTTGGCTGAATCTCTGCAAACACTTGTGTGGGTGCAAGCTCCTTGCTTGCTGGCATCCACAGCCCACACCAGGCTGAGCACAGCCTCCCAAAATGCTCCCCACCCTGACCGGTTTCCCCAGGCACAGTCTGTGCTTTGGAGTTCATTACGCTACGTGCACAATCTAGGCAACTTCACATGGTTTTGGGTTTGATTGAAAATGATGTCCATACCTTTACTGATGATGGCTGCGTGGGCTGTGGCTTGCTGCAGAGAGGAGACTTGGAGCTGGTGAGGACCAGCTGGTTATGGAGATTCGCTGGGGGAACATTGTGGGCTCGAGCTGGAAAAGACCACCAGTGTTCCCAGTTTCCTGTGGGTTGTCCCTGATGTGTCTGATGTCGTGATGCAGAGGGTGCACAGCATCAGTGCAGGTCTTGGTGCTGGCAGCCTCAGCAGCCCATGCACAGGGACCCATGTCGAGAAAGGGACTGACACTGGAGAAAAACACCTGCAGCATCTCTGGCTCTTACACATTGGCTCCAAACAGGATGATGGGCCTAAACTGATGGTAAACCACCCTGTTGTTCTTAGAGAAACAGAGGTGTACAGGGACTGGCTGTCTTCTCACAGCACTGAGGCAGATCATGCTCTTGCGTCTTGGCTTGCAAGGCTGTTTCTGCTGCAGCTCCGGGTGTCATGCGGAGTTCGGAGCACCCTCTGAAATCACTTTGATGGCCATACCAATCCCCAAAGAGGCGGCATTGAATCTGGAGCCTGTGAAGCCATTGCCAGCAAAATAAATATTCGGGAATATTTTTAGCCTGCTCTTGTTCAGAGAGAATTTCTTTGTGTCCTTCTGAGGAGCTCGCTGGATCTTTCATCGGTTTGTTTCTCTCATTAGCCGGCATAAGCTTTGTTCTTATTTAATAAAGATTAGGATCTGCTGCCTCCAGCCCTCTCTTTTTGCTCCTCCGTCAGGCTCATGGGGGCTCAGGCTGCAGTGACATGTTTGATGTTGGGCCTTGGAAGTTGAAATACGGGACAGAAGTTAGCCAGGGTCTTGCATTCGCTTCCCCAAAAAGCCCCGTCCCGCATTGCTTAGCAGAGAGGAGCCCCACAGGGAGAGAAGGGAAGGGGATGGGGCAGAGTGACTGGAAACTGCTGCTTGGCTTGTCCAGACGTTTCCAGGCTCAGCTGGCTTGAAGCATTGCAAAGGTCTTGGTCTGAGCCATCAACAGACAACGTGGGGGGAAAACCGGGAGATGGCTGATGCAGGCAGGCATAGCCTGTGCCCGAGCCTAATAAAATAGGTGTGCCATAAATGTGGAAATGGCTTCTTCCAGCTTTGGAGGTCAAGGAGATCTCCCATCCCCTTATATATCACTGGATTCTCCTAGTTAGCCAAAAAATAAAACAACTTTTTCTTTCTTGAGCTGAGTCATTCCTCAGAAAGGAATGGTTTTAAAACAACAACAGGTATGAACTAGAATGAATTTTATAAACTCCCAGAAGGCGGCAGTGGGTCTTCTGAGCTTTGAAAGTCTGGTCTTTGCTCTGGTAAGAGCATCACTGCATCGAGCCGGGACAGAGGCTGCTGTGTGCCATGCTGAACACTGTGGGTGCAGGGCCTGGTGCCACATCCCTGGGATGGGTATGGTGAGGGGCCAAGGGGGGCTGAGTTGTGCCTGAGATGAAGGCAGGACCTGTGTCACAACTCAAGCTCCTTTCTGTCACTTCCCACTTATTCTCTCCCCTGCCCGCTGTGTGGACCAGCCAGGTCATTGCTCTGCACCTCGATTTAGCCACGCCTGGAGCAAGAGTATATTTACCTTGTAAGAAATGCTGTGGGCATTTGCCTGTGGTAATATACATAAATAGGTCTCTACAGATCGAGTGCTATTAACATTGCTATGTGTTAATGCACTTCTTTCTCAGAGAATTTTATATAAAACCCCCTATCTTTAAACACTCTTGCTAAGAAGGCTCCCATTTCTAGCAGGGGAGCCTATTTTGCATATGTGTAACTTTGAAGGGGATGAATAACTTCATGGCCAATAACATTTATAGCTTTGCCTTGCACAGGGAGATAAGGGCAGAGGAACGCAGGGCTCCAGGGCAGGAGCTGTTTGCCGAGAGGGGCCGGGAAGGAATCCAGTCCCCACCCTGCCAGAGCCTTACCTGCGCCCAGGTGCACGCCGGCCTCAGCGCCCATCCCGCCAGCCGAGCACCAGCCGCTGCGTAAGGCTGGATACCAAACCTCCTAGCTCACTCCGGCATAGCTGGAAGGGGAGGAGGAAGGGGGGACAGGGGAGGAACAGCAGGGAAGGCAAATTTTAGAAATACTTTTTGAACAGTCACAGTTGTAAATGAACTCACCCTCACCATGTTTGTGTCACTTGTGTTTGCTGCCTGGGGCTATGTGAGAGCACAAGTTTTCCTGGCACGATTGCTCTTGGAAAATCAGCTTCCAACCCATATATGATAGCATTCATGGAAACCACAATTCTAATTTACATGCACTGATTTCCCTGCCAGAAACTGCTGCCATCCAACCCAGGGATAAAAATGCTGCCCTGTGACTTCCCTGCCCAATCACGACCAACCAATGCACTTCAAAACTCAAATATTTTCCAGGGAATGTTTACAAGCCACAGTTAAAAAAAGAAAATCTTCCCCAAATTCATGTGGTCGCTCAGCATCATGACTGCATTCAGGGAGGTTTCCTTATAGGTATTTCCCAAGCCAGATATCTACCCTCACAAAGAAAAAAAAAAAACAAACGCCTGAAAACTAAGTCTTCCAGATACATGATTTCTTAAATATTCTTCATTCAAAATTTCTCCCTTGTTTTCTCTTTCTTTACGCCATGCTATAGAGATGTACTCACAGGCCACCAACGCACAGGGAAGAACCTGGCCCTTCAAAACCCCTTCTGCCCTGGCTGAAACAAGGGAGATGTTCTCCTTCCTCTCCTTGTGCTGAGCTCAGCCCAGGAACCTGCTTCCTCCGCTCCAGCCGCTGCCGTGCTTGGTGCAATGGAGCAAAGGTTGGGGAGGTGGAGAGAAAGCCCTTAATAAAGATAAAATCTATTTCTAATGGCTATAAAAACCAAACCCAAATTCCCAGTTACTTCAACGTGAGCTGTGGAGATGGGGTAATGGAGAATGGAGTTATTTATTAATAGAAGGGCATTTCAATAGAGATTGGAGGAGGCGATATGGACCAAATGGAGGCATTTACAGAAATAACGCTCAGGAGGTTTTACCCAGCTTGGCCAGGTGTCTCGACACCGTGTCCTGAGGATGGTTGTCTCCCATTCCCTGAAAAGGGTGTTTTTGGGGACCTGGATGATCACACAGCTCTGGCATCAGCCAACCCATTTCCCCCAGACCTGGCTCTCATTTCCACCTGGAAGTAGAACCAGAAGAACAAGCGCAGAGCGGGGTCCTGTTCTTGCTGGATATTTTGGGAAGCAGTGTGATGCTGATACAACACCCCCCAGCTCAGACCCTCCTGCCCTGCATCCAGCCTAGAGCAGAAGGGAGCAGCAGACCCCTCCAGCACGCTCCTGGCCATCACTCCCTGGCCGTGGTTTTAAACCTCCAAGGCCAGGAGCCTTAAAAATGGCGTGAGACTCCTCTCCAATTTCTACCACTGCCTCTCGCAAATGCAAAATTTGCTTCCCTAAATTCCTCGCTGATTCTTTCTTAACACACACCTCTGCCCTCGCTTGGCAAGCAAACAGTGCCGAAATTCCCACCTGCCTCCCTTGCAGCCCCTTCTGGAGGGGCTCATTAGCCATGCAAATAAAAAATGCTTCGAGAGCCCGGCAGCCAAATCCCCCCCTGCACCAGCAAGGAATGACAATTCATGGGGGTCTTCAGGGAGCTGGGACAGAGGGAGGGAGGAACGCAGCACAGCGTGGCTGCGTGTGGCAATCAAGCTTTCCCACCGCCACCCGTCCCTGGGGAGCATCCCCGCTCCTCTTGTGCAGAAGCAGCAGCGTCTCTCCCTCCACCTTGTTAATCCCCTTTCGCTGTGCTCCTGCGCTCGGCTCCCCACCCCGACCCCCCCGGGAGCCCTGGGAAAGCAGTGCCTGGTCCTCACTGCCCCTTCTCCCCTCTGCCTCGCTGCAAAGCGGTGCGGGGAGGGGAGGGAGGAGAAGGGGAAATGTGCGTTTCCTTAATTGATTTTGGTGAAAAAGACAGGCAGCCGCCGCACTGTCAAATTAATTAGTTCCAGAGCTATTTGCAGTTATAAGCCATGTAAAATTAGTGGTCATTGCATTTTTGGTGCTAGGGAGAGGCAGGGGGAAAGAAGGTTTTGTAAGCTTTTTTTTGCTCTTGGAGTCTTCCTTAAAAGCACAGAAGAAAATAAGAGAAAAGGCCCCTGGCTGCCAGCGCTGCCCCCAGGGCTGGCTCCTGGTCCTGCCACAGCGCAGGGGATGGGGGTGAAATGGCTGCTGTGGCCCCTCTGACATTATCTGTCCCGCACTGAACAAAGCGGGTGCTTTGCTGCGGGCTGGGATCTCCCCTCCTGGCAAGGGCTGGCTGGGTCCTCGGTGTCACCCTGCTGCCAGCCCCACGGACGCATGGTGGCCACACCAGCTCCTGCATCCCTGCCGAGGTGTGAAGCTGGGCAGCCAGGTGCACCAAGTATTGCTTCTGGAGATGCTTGGCCCCTTTTGTCCCCTCTTGCCCTCCCTCCTCGGAGAGCCAAAGCAGGCTGAAGGCTGGAGGAGAGGCTTTGAAAGCCCCGGGTGCAGCTGGCGGGGCTCAGATCCCCCATTAGATGGGAACGCCTGCTGCAACCTGATAACACGGCAGCATCTGATGGGGAGGCTCCAGCAGCACTCCCCACGTCGAGTAGCGCCTATTGTTTCAGGAGATATTACCCCGCACACATGCTTACATCTGGATATCGATAAGCGTGCCTGTTTATGCATAAACAGAGTACAACATGCAGCCACATACCTCTGCATTCCTCCTCCCTTCCCTCCTTTCCCTTCCCGCCCCCCCTCCCCTTATTCCCTTTATCTCCTTTTAATCTGGTCTTGCCTGTTAAACGTTATCTCTACTCCACATTCAGAACCAAGTCCCGGGAAAGGGCAGTTATGGTGGGTCACACAAACACGGTGCTGAGGAATGGCAAACATTTCAGGTGAATTTGCAAAGTTTTGCAGGGTTTGGGTGGAGGGAAGCAAGGGAAGATGGTTCCATCAGACCAGAACGCTGCCAAATAGACTTCAGCCAGGATAGGAAAACGCAGCATGGTTTGGCCCGCGTATGCAGTGTGTTCCTGAGTCTGCTCAGGCAGGACCGTGCCTCTAGGCAGGGACCCCAAGCCTTGCCTGCCCAGCCGTGCATGCGTGAACCTGCACGCGCAGCCCTACGTTCACACGTGCTCTTGTGACGTTAATGACACATTTACTGCAAGTCCGATCGAAAAACAAACCAGCAAGAATGTGGGTTTTACAGTAATTAAAAATGATTTCAAAAATATAACCTCCTTTCTTGTTGCTCATTTGGTAAAAGGTCTCCAAAATGAGCAAATGCCAGCTGTACATCCAATGCGACCCTCAGCACCTATACTGCTCCAAAGGACTAGTGCTGCACAGCCACCTCTGAGCCAAAACACTGCTGAAACTGCCTTGTCAAGGCTTGGACCTTGGGAGAGGGGAAACCTCGAGCGTGCCATCTAGGAGGCCTGAGCCACTTTTTTCAGAGAAATTTGGCAGGAGCTCGGGGACTTGGTTTTGTTGGGAGAGGCTGGTGTGGATTTTTGCAAGTGCTGCCATCGTCCCCTGTGCTGGACCCCAAAAACAAACCCTGGCACCCCAGGGAGCGCTCGGCGCTGACTCACGCATCCCTTCGCAGCTGGGGCCTGTGCACAGGGGGCTGCAGGGCTCTGTCTTCTGAAAAGCAGGTTGGGGCTTACCCGGCACCAGCCAGAGCACAGCCTGCCCCAAGCGCTGACCCCTGCGTGCTTGCGCAAGGACAGGGAGCTACAAGGTCTATGGCAACCACCTGCCAAGCCCATCCATTCCATGCGTATTGCATGCTGGTCCACTTGACTGAGGAGAAGGGCATTCCATGGCATCTTCTGGTGTCCCCCCAGGATTTGTCCCCAGCTGCCCCTACTCAGACAGTGTCATAAGCTCTGCTCCTAGCAGGACAGTAGGTTGGCACTGGGTGCTGCATTCCCCTGTTGGCTTCAGTTAGGGTTCCCAGACCAAAACCTACATCCTTGGCATGGGATGGACCAATCCTAAGAGTAGGCTAGTTTCACCTCTCCATCTTTCAGGAAAAGAGGAAAAAGCACATGATGCCAAAGATGCTTACATCTAACCCATTTACTTAAGGAACTTTTTACTGGACAAACTCAGTGACAGCCATGACCCAAATGTAGAAACCTCATCATAACTCACCCCAGAAACTGCCCGGCATGTTAACCACTCCTCTGAAAAGCTTTCGTCAGCCTTCTGCTCACAGGGGCCATCCAGCTCCAGGGTGGGGGACACAAGCAGGGTAACAGCAAAACCTGGGGAGGGACTTGTACATTAGTCAAAAGCTCCATCATTCCCACTCTGGCAGTCTCCACCACAGCTCAGAGACAATGCTGCTTCCACTGACTGTGTGTGACCAGTTCACCCAGGCAGTTCAAGCTGCCTGCACACAGGAACATGTGTAAGACCATAAAGCTCCTTTGCAAGCCCCAAGCGACGACACTTGGAGCCCAGGTAAACAAAGATAGCTCGCCAGCTAGGGGGGACTGTCCCTCCTCCTGGAGAATGCAACATCATCTTCAAGACCTCTACCTGCTCTGTTGCTGCAGATAGATATGGGCAAATACTACTCCAGCACTACCACTGCTTTCTGGGCTGAAGCAGTGGCAAGGAATCCATGTCTGTACATAAACAGCAAAACCAGCGTGCACAGAAAGGATGGCATCCCTGGGCAGTATGGTTTTGTGTTTCTGACCGTCTGTGCACACACACACACATGCATCTTCTCAGGAGCCAGGGCAGGGCAGAAGGGCTCTTTGGAGAGTTGGGTTTGAGCAACAGGGGCATGGGCAACTCATGAATCCAAGGCAGCACGGCTGCACTGCGCACACGCTTTCTGAAATGGGGCTGTATACTGAATTTATGAGCTCTTAAGTCATAACATTTACAATTTATATTGTCCAGTCTTTTAATCTCAGCAATAAACTCAGACCAAACCTTTGCCAAGGCAGTGTGGAAACTTCACTCTTCCTGGCAGCCCCACATACAAGGTGCCCATAGGCAGGACCAGGACATTCGTCCTGGTGGCTTCAATGTGGGGTCTTCCTCAGTTCCTCACTCCCAGAAAAGTAATTTGTAATTCATCAGTCCCCCACCTGCTACCTTGATTGCCCAGCCATGCCCCTTCTTGGATGTAGGTATAACACACTAGCAAATACTAGGGACAATCACTTACAGTGGTCCCTACAATCCCTCCTACCTTCCAGAGCAAGATGCTGCTTCTTTTAATCAGAGGGGTTCGGTCTACATGCACATCACCAGGACCCTCACCTAAGTTTTGTACCACTTAGACTCCCCCCTTCCTCAGCAAACCAGCCCCACCAGTGCTTTTTTACCCATCTAGAGTTGCTTTACTTCAGAGGTCCACATGAGAAGAACCATCTCCAGGTTTTCCTGCTGGGGCAGTGGCTCTCAACAGGAACCGATCTCCAAAGTGGGCACCTCCTTTGCAAACTGAGCCCTAAAACTGAGATGAAGTTAGCACTGATAAACCTACTAATAGAGGCAGGCCTCCCTGTTTGGATGAACCCCATGCTTTCAGAAGAGGGTGGCATCATTTCTGCAGAATGCTTGAGTGGCCTCAAATAACACACTGAACTGTCAGGCACAAACCCAAGCGATGGCGTGAGCCAGCACTGGAATAATGAGAAGCTGATCTACAGCTTTTCCCCTCTGGTTTATTAAATGAATGTTCCACATACCACTTCCCACTGACTGGAGACAGAGAGAAAATCCCAGGACAGTAACTCATCATCCTTTCTTCCCCTGAGAAGATTCAAGGCTGTGGCTATGTATGGATGTTGTGAAGTGATAAAGTTGCTGCAGCTTCATGAGTTACCACGCATCAGCTGAACCGTGCCATCTGACCGCATGCGTGCTGCCGGCTCCCTGCAACTGGGTGGTAAAACATGTTCGCTCACGATGGGGCTGGAGCAGGTACACTGTCGGCAGGCTCCAGATAAGCACGCTCGCTGATAAGCAGTGCCTCATTAAGCCCCAGGACTCAACGGCTTGCAATGCAATCCTTGGCCCAGAAGTCCCTCCTCTTTTCAAGTTGTAGCCCTCAGTCATGGAACTGGCAACGGGAAACCACTCTGGGAAAGTGGTCAATATTGAATTAATTCCTGCACATAGCACGGAGAGGAAGGATGGTCAGGGACTGTGCGAAAAAGGAGGAATAGTAGAAGGACCGGCCAACTGTGTTGCTGACTACAACCTCAGCATCGCCATGCCTGGAGGAGGATAGCGCAGATGGAGATGACCCAGGCAATGAAATCAAAGTGCCCTGAATTCTGCTGGAGTCAGAGTCCATGGACGCAAGTTACAGCACCATTTGGGCTTTCCAAGACTGGGCATAGGGCATGATCTAACATAAAAAAAAAAAATATTAGGCCCACCCTTGACTCCACTAAGTAGGATCAGGCCTCCTCTTTGGCTTCTTACCTCAAAAAAGAGCGGTTTCATGGCGTTCTTGCCCCTCACCACCACCTAGAAGCTGGTTGTCTTCTTGTCTGAACCTCGGTTTAGACTCAAACCCCAGCCTGAGGCTCAGAAAAGCTGGATGCAGGCTTAGGAATCTGGGTCCTCCTTCAGCAATGTCTCCCAGCCTCTGGGGGTCCCTCCCAGCCAGCCCTCCCCAGAGCCACCCCATCTCCCAAGTCTCAGCTAACCTCCATGCTGAGCCCAACACACGGGATCAATGCATGGGACACACTGACCCTCCCTCCTGCCCGTGGAGGCAGGGATCCATGTCAGTTAAGCCTTCTCTGCTCAACATTCACAGCTGCAACAACAGCAGGCAAACTCCTGACATCCCAAAACTAAACACCAGGCACCTATCACCCCCACCACCACCACCACCACCCCCCGGCAGCTGCCTCTGGTCCACCCAGAGGTTCTTGGGGTGGCACCCACACCCATTTGGGACGGCTTCTCCTTATCATGATGCTTTTATATTTTGGGAGGTAAGGAGGCATTCTTTGGGGCAAATTTTCTGTTTAGTTTTCAACCTTCTTATGAAGTCAGGCAGATGCTCCCCCAGCAGGAGGTCAGCCCAAAGCGCCCATCCCCTGAGAGCGAGTGCAGTGTCCCCTCCGATGGGGCTGCCTCAGGGGGAGGAAGCCGATGACAGTTTGACTGGTGGAGTGAAGCGCAACCCATGTTTGTTTAGATAGCCAAAGGACTTGGAACAAATGTCTCCAGCTTATATTGGTTTAGATAAAAGGACCCTGGCCTTGTCACAGGATCTACAGGGCTGGTGAGAAACCACTCGTGTAGACTCCCTCTGCCCTCAGACCTTTTTAAAACAGAAGAAAGAAAAAAAAATCCCCAACAGCAATAATAATAATTATTTAGGTTGGAAAAGGCCTTGAAGATCATCGCGTCCAACCACAAACCTAACGCTACCAAGCCCACCACTAACCGTATCCCTAAGTGCCACGTCTACACCTCTTTTAAATACCTCCAGGAATGGGTAACTCAACCACTTCCCTGGGCAACCTGTTCCAATGCTTGATAACTCTTTCAGTGAAGAAAGTTTTCCTAATATCCAATATAATAATAACAACAACAATAATAATAATAAAAATTATTAATAATAATATAAAGTTGTCACAACTTGGAGATGCTCACTCCTTTCTGGACCAGGGTGCATTGGGGAGCCAAAAGCAAGGTCAGGGATTGGGGCTGCAAGCTTGGGGTCACCTGTGGTCATGGTGACCAAAAGCTCGGGGCATTTTGCTACTTCGTATTCCATGTTTTGCTTCCCATCCTGACCTGGCTGACAACCCCTGCCCTTGCAGACCTGATGCCTGGCTGGAAGGGAAGAGCAGGCTGGACATGGTGGTGCCTGAAGTGGGGGACTGGGGGGAACAGGGACTGCCGCATCCGCATCCATCTGGCATACTGAAGCAGTGAATGAAGGAAAAGGAAGGAGGGGGTGGGTAGAAGAGAAAATCCCAAAGATCCTCGGATAATAAGCACCATTAAGGTTAGTCTGTCTCATGATTGTTTCTTATTAAAAAGAGACTGTACTTTATCTGTGCAGGATATGCTGTTTGGATGAGGGAATTAGCAGAGTGACTGCCTCCATATCATCTAATTAGCAAAAATGTTGATAAGCAGATACAATCACATATGATTAGGATCCTTTTAAAAAGCTACTCCATTAATTAAATAGACAGAAAGGCCGCCTCCAGCCCTCGCGTGCCACTGATTAGAATACAAATATTTACACTAATCTCACCTCCATCAGCCATGGGACACTTTTGAGTATTTTTAGTGACATCAGATTACTATTGATTTTCATCCCCAATGTCAGACCATTTTGTTAGTATCTGAAAGTGCTGCCTTCAGTTTCGGATGCTTTAAATCATGTTAAGGGTTTATCTTAATGACGCTGCTGATAACCAGTGTTCAGGTCACTCGTACTTTCTCTTCAAAGAACACAGTCTGGGCTGGTTTTTATTGTTTGTACTTGAGATTTAAGATACGAAAAACATTTCTCATTTCAAAGCCTTGGTTTCTAGGGATGGGACTGCCAGGCTAGTTTGGGTCTAGTTACTTGATGTGTGCATGTCTCTCTCACTTCCCTTTCTCCCTGCCTCTCCTCGACCCTTTCTTTTTTTCTTGAAACCCTTTTGGCTCACAGCAGTGGCCTTTCTTGAATGGCTGCTAATCTCTGACGCCTGCTGCAGGCAGCAGACAGACAGGCAGTGAGCGTCCTCCATTTGGGGATGACAGGAGCAAAACACTCCCTACTTTTCAGATGGGTAGGACACACTAAATCCAAGACAGATAATCCAGTGCGCCAGCCAGCCTGAGATGGGCTTTCATCATCAAAAGCAAGTACGGGAGGAGATGCTTTGCAAAGCGACAGCACAGGGCAGAGCCACCTCCTTCCTTCCATGCACAGCCCTACTCCCTGCTGTAGATAAGTGGCCTGGCACCCTCCAACAGGCTTTTCTGATGTCCTGTTTTCCCTTCTGGGTGACAGAGAGTAGGAAGAGCAATTGGTCTTGAAATTTTTGCTAAGCATCTGAAAATGGACGGTGCTGACAGTGGCTAGGAGCTGATGGCACCTTTCACGGGCTTGTGGGTGGTAAGCTTGGATATCCTCAAGTCCAATGCACAATCCTAAAAAACACTAGCCCAAGTAAATGAGCCCCCTTGGTGAAGATTTCAAGCAAGGCACTACCGTGTGAGTGAGCCATGAAGCCCCTCAGTGCCGAAGAGCACTTTGGGATGCACTGGGAGGGTGACGAGCCCTCTGAGTTCAAACGGGCAGCAGAAGCTTGCTGTTGGGTCCAGATGAACTTTTGCCATTGCTACAGTACAAACAACACCCAGCAGAAAAATAATTCACGTGGCACAACCACCCTGTAGTTAAGAAGACCTCCTCTGTGCAAAAAGAAGAAAAGCAAAGATCTCCCCAGAAAGGTGAACCCACGGGACCAAGAGGTCCTTTGCACCCCCTTCATCTCCAGCCTCCAGACCAGTGCCGTGGTGCCTTACAGTAACTTTTATTGCAGGAGCATGCCAAGTACCTCCATACTACTGACCCATCGCTGACCAGTGAGAAAACCAGCAAAACAAAGCCCTTCCCCAACACGTCAGCTCAATTGCCTTTCATCCTTCCTCTGTCACATCGCTTTCTACGGGCTGACGTGGCAGCCCCTTGGCTTCTGGGCCCCACACGTACGATGTAGGTTAGGACAGCAGTCAGCTCGTATGCTGTGCATATGGTCTTTGGTCTGGCCAGCTCTTGACTCCTTCCCATAATGTGGGATAATGGAGATGAGGGCAGTGATCTGCAACACACGCTGCTATTAGTAGGTGTTTACGATGCTGTGTAACACACAGATGAGTTCTCCTTGCCGGCACTTCCTTGGAGACCTCCTTCATGCAATGGTTCTCTGTAAGGATATTGCATTTCCAAACAGGAATTGCAAATCCAGGGAACAGAAACAGATGCAGGATAGCCCCAAACTATCGTCTAAGTTCAACTCCTAAAGCTGAACTTGTCTGTATGTAGTTCATGGGGCATCCCTATTGCACATGCATACAACTTGGGACAGATTATCAAAACAAGCATGTGGAAAAGAGGCTAAGGCAGCTAATGAGCTTCATTCTGGGCATTTAATTTGGTACCAACATGAGAGCTAAGCTCTTCTGGAAGTGTTAGGTTTGGCTATAAATTCAAAAGAGATCATGATGGTCATCTGATCACGATTTTAGGAAAAAGGCCCACCCTGGGTTTGAAAATGGCCACATGAGGAGGTTCTAATGATTCATTACCTTCATAATGAAGGACGTGCAATGTATTTTGAGTTTAAATTTGGCCAATGCCACCTTCCAACTGCTTTGTCTGGGAGCCTGGAGATCCCTGTGCCACTGAATTGCTGTTCCCATGCAGGTTCTTACAGACTATGATGAAGCTGGCATTGAACTTCCTCTTAATACCAAGATACCTTCCCCGACTACCTCATTCCAGAACATATTTTCCAAACTTTAACCGTATTTTACGACTCTTCCCTGAGCCTGTTCCAATTTGTCAATGCTCTCCACAAACTGTGGGTAGCCAAGCTGCAAACAGCTTTCCTATAGCTGTTCCTATAGGGTATTATGCCCCAACAGAGAAATATGACCTCCCTATACCACACTTCCGTGGACTGCACATGAAACCACAGAGAGCATCTGAGAATCCCATTTTTGGGCAGGTACAGGCAAAAAAGTAATCTGACAAAGTCATATGTAACATTAGCACTACACCAGCTCACAATCTCACCCACCGTTTGTGAGCAAACAGTGGCCAAGCAGCACTCTGGGGCCTCACGATGCAAAAGGATGGAGCAGATCAAGGGATGAAGTGAACATCTACTCATGCCTCAGGAGCGCAGCCACAGCAGGTGTCCAGGAGTCCCTGCATACTGGTCATCCCTGGGCTTCACATCCTTGGTGGGAGAGAGGTACCAGGCATCTTCCAAACAGCACCACCTTTCCTTTGCAATGGTGGATTATTACAAAGTCCTTGGACTGCAAAAAAGTGCCTCACAGGATGATGTTAAGAAATCCTACCACAAACTGGCACTGAAATGGCATCCTGATAAGAATCCCAGCAACAGGGAAGAAGCTGAAAAGAAATTCAAAGCAGTTGGTGAGGCATACAAGGTTTTGCCTGACCCTCAGAAATGATTGCTCTATGACAGGTCTGTTAAAAAGAGCAGATCCCACAGAGAAAGAAGTGCCACAGCGGGTCATGAAAGTTCCTTTGATTCCCCCTATGTATTCCATGACTTCAAGGAGATCTTTAGAGGGATGGATCCCTTTGTACATGTTTTCTGGGACCCCTTCGGCAACATCAGAAACAATGGCGAGAACTGGCACAGGACAATTGGAAGAGGAAGAAGCTCCAGCCTGTTTTCTGACTTTATGGAGTCATTTATGCCACGGAATTTGTTCAGCCCCAGCAAGCAGCCCACCTCCTCCTTTGCTGAGGGCACAGCTGGGCTGCACTGTGTCAGATCAGCGTTAACTATTACTGAAGCGATCAATGGCAAGAGGATCACCATCGGGAAAATCATTGAGAACAGGCAGGAGAGAATAGGTATGGAAGAAGACGGCCAGATGAGGTCTGTGACAATAAATGGGAGAGACCACCTGAAGATATAATGTACCCCAGAACAAGCATGAAGTGCAAGCTGTGGGACATGCTCTCATAGCTCAATGGACAGGATCTACTACAAGCAGTATTAATAAATGCTAAGTCCATGACGCAGCCAATGCAGACTTCTCAGTGGTTGGGAACAAATACTTTACAGCTAAAGATATGGAGTTGCATTAAACTGAGGAGTGGGACCCTAGTAACTCTGTGCAAGTGATAGATAGTGCTTGTTCACTAAATAGGTATAGTAGATATATGTGAAAGCAACCTTGCCAGTTTGCCAAAGAGGTCAAGTTGATTAATATAGCAAGAGGAGACAGGCTGGTTGATGGGCAGGTAAGAGAGCTCTGTGACAAGCTATAGGTCCTCTTTCCACTCCTTGAAATGCCAGTCTTGAAGTCTACTAGCTGGAAGAATAAAGACTTGCATGTCCCTCATACACATCCCTGAGGCTGAGTGAAGAATATCCTACCTTTGGTGCATCAGAAGATGCATATTCATTGAAAAGGGGTTTTGTACACAGGCAAGAAGGTGGGGGAGGTTCAGTGGGTCATGCAGAGCCTAGAGGAGAGGGACTGGCATAGGAAAAAACAAAGGAAAGAAGAAAATGTCATTCCCCAAGCTGTAGAAGAAAATGGGGGCTTTCTTGAGAATGCTGGCAAAATTATGACCAGAGACCCTGATGGAAGCACTGCGTAGCTTGGGGGCTGAAAGTGAGCTGGGAGAAGGTGAATATGGCTCTTGGTCTGGGACAACCTATGGTCCCTTTCTGCTTGGAGTCGTTTAAACAAAAAGAGCTAAATTCAAACCATGAGCAAACAGATTCCAGGGGGCTGAGTTTAACTCCCTCTTTGTGCAAAGCTGGATGCGGGGACTTAGATGGTGCTTTACCATCCTTATTGTCTTGCTCACAGCTGTAAGAGCTGGTTCACAATGCATTTCTTGCACAGCCAGCCAGCATGCTGCTTTCGTCCTCCAGTGAGCTAAGGAACACGCTCCCCACATTTCCACCCTCCCCTGTGCTAACATGAACTGCTGAGCCTTGTTTCTTGCTTGGCCAGATCACCTTAGGCATTTAAAATCTTACACGTCTCCTATTTTCGGTCCCACGCTACATCCCCTTGAGTTTCCCAGCTTGCCCTGCTCACTGATGTCTCCCTGGAGACTGGAACTAGCTTTCAGGGACGTTTTCACTCTAATCCAGATTGCAATTGCTGCCTGCGTTTGGGCAGGTCTTTGCATCTGTTTCCTCTGCTGTAAAATGGGAATAACAGACTCCCAAGCTTTGAAGGAGACTGCGAGGTAATGGTACTAGTAAAGGACTCCAAATACTAAGCAGTAAGTTGAATTAGCCAGAATACTGCATGCATTAATTGAAACCTTTTACTTTTGAAAAGAAAAATGCAGCTTAAATCACTTTCCTTAGCAACTGATAACCATGTCCAGCTTGGAAAAACAGACCAAAACTGTATTTACTACGTTAAGGACTGTTAAGTCCCTCTCCCAGTAAGAAAAAGGCACAGTACTGGGGGGCAAGTAGAAATCTTAAGTGCATGCTGAGTTCATGGAGGGAGGCCAGTGGTGATGGGAACAGGGAAAACCTCAGTGTGGGGACAAACTGTGTCTGCTGCTCCTCCAGTTTGGGACCATCAGCAGTCCTGCAAGCATTGGGACTCCAAGGATTGTGAAGATTTAAGGGACTTGGTACAGAAAGATTATTTTGGTGAGAGCAAACACAAGTAAATATTGCTACTGATACTCTCTCTGTGGACACCATGTTCAACTGAGATGGCTTCTTGAATTTACCTTATGCTACTTCAGAGGAAGTCCAAGGTAAAAAAAAAAACAACCCAACAACAACAACAAACCAAACTGCACATTTTGGATCGGAAACTGACATGGTCTTTGATCAAAATAACATGTTTTGAAATCTGGACCAGAGTTGAATTCCCAGCTTCTCAACATTTTCATCTTGCTAGAGCTAAAACTTTGCTTCAGTATCATCTCTAATGGGATATTTTTATGTATGCACATCGGTATTTCTTGATCTGAGATCAAGATATGCAGATCTACACACCTTTTAGACCTGTCCTGCTGTGGGTCAGCAATTCCCTCTCTTGTATTAGTATCTAAGGCAGCATCTAAGTGCAAGTGCTTCCTTTTCCCATCCTTGGGTCAGAGCATTTCCATTGCCGCTTGCAGCAGCAGAGAGCTCCTGGGGCAGCTCTGTCAGCTGTGCATACCAAAACCTGTTGTTAGGAATACGGGAACATGGATTAGGAAGGGACCCAGCTCACCCAGTAAGTGTCATGTCCAGGAGGACCTGCAGATCTTCTTCCACTTCTGCCCGTGCACTGCAGGTCTCCCCCATGCACTTTCTGTGAACAAAAGATCTGAGATTTTTTTAAAAAAAGAAAAAAAAGACGACCATAAAGGGCTGGTGGTAAGACAGCAGGTCAGACTGTGTTAGCAAAGTCCTGCATTCTTGCAATAGCAAGAAATCCGCCAGGTGTGCCCAAACCACCCACGGAAATGGGCTGTGTCCATTATAGAGAAAGATAAATTAACCCCAGCAAACCTTGCCTTGGAAAAGAACCCTTGCCTGTCCCAGGACAGGGGGTCAGGCTACCACTGAGCCTGCCAGCAAAACATTAACACCTTCAAGGAGTTTTTTTAAAGCTTTTTCTTATGCCATTTTGCAACCGCAGTGCCAGAGGAGGCAGCGCCAGATGTCCAGCCACAGCACAACCCAGGAGTCTTTGCCTCGCCCAGTTCCAGCTCTCTGTTCCTCTTCCAGAAATGCATCTTCCCTCTAAAAAGCTCTGTTTTGGGACCTTTCCTGGTCAGTAGTATGCCTTTCAGGTGTGTCCATGGCTGAAGGTGCTTGCATGCACTTGCACGTCTAGTCGATTCACCTGTGAGGACCACAGGTACCCACGGCAGAGCCTTCTGCTCAGCTGCTGATGGGAACCAGCCCCTCATCCTTCCAGCCACTGCTGGACTTGATGGGCTTATTTCAAGCACCAGCTCTGCTTGAACACATCACCTTGTGGGGTAGCTCGAGGCCTCCTGTTTGACTGCAGCACCAGACCCAAGCCCGTGGCTCTGGCTGGCCTGTGGCACCGGGAAAAACAGGGAGCGAAGGCGGCTTGAGCATCGCCACTGAGCCCAGCCGGCAGCCTGCGTGGAGAGGTTGAGTCATTATTTTATTAGCAGGCCCCACAACTACTTTAATGTGGACTTAGGCTGCAAAAACAAAAACATACATAAAAGCATTTGGAATTACTTCATAAAATACTAAATCACAATATTAACCGACTGACCTTTGCTCTATGCAGACCTGCTAATTTTAGCAATTACAGCCAACAACTTGAACATATCAAGTGGGCAACTGTTTAACAATAATGACATCTGCTTGGAAAATCAAATTACGTCTAAACATCTTTAAATCCCCACTAGGGGATACCTGCTTTCTTTTTGCAAATGTTGGTCTCTGCCTAATAGGATTTTAAACTCGCAGCCTGCTGCACACTGTGGTGGCAGTGGCCCCTCTCCCTGGAGTGGCAACAACAGGACTGCCATCCCATTAAGCAAGGAGTAAAAGTCTCTCCTCAGACAGTGATGGAAACGGTTTGGTTTCTTGACAGCCTAATCTGATAGACGGGTGCATTAGATGGATCCCTTCGCTCCCTCACCATCCCTGCAGACACTAGTCCCATCCGCAGCCCCCCAGGTGCTGGACACAGCCAGGGCTGATCTCTGCAGGCTGCTTCTTGGGAAGGGCCTTGCTACCAAGATGGGCTTTGCAGCCATCAGTGCCTTTTGTGGGGCAACCGACATGACATTTACTCCTGCAATACCCTCAGATGCAAACTAGTTTTGTTTTTTGAGTTGACCTCTTTTTCTTTCTTCCTTTTGCTCCCTTCTTTCCTCCTCTAGCCTCAGCTACTTAAATCCCTCCTCGATGCTCCCTCCTTCTTCGGTGAAACTCCAACACAGATCTGTTCCTATTTAACAGGAACCCCTAAAAGACAACAGCTACGCGGTGGCTTTTGCAGCCATATTTCAGGCCTGTAGGCTTTCCTTGCCAAGAAAAGTGACGTTAGAATTAAATGGGACCAGTGAGGAAGAGTGAGCATGAGACCACCCAACTCTCTAAGAGAGCACCCCAATGCAGACCAAGATCCTCCACCATAAAATCAAAGGTCCCTGTTCAGCCCCCAGTTAGGTTGCCACAGGCCCCTGGGCAACACTGATCTGGCAGAAGTCCTAGCTCCATGGTCCCACTCCTGATCGCTCAGAACCCTGGGCTGCAAGGCTATTGTCAGATATTTGAATTGAGATACAAGAACAGAATATTTCCGTCCCTTCTCCTCCCTCCCTCTCCCTCCCCGGCCAGTCTGGCTCTTTTCTGATGGAGCGTGCAGCAAAATCACAATCACATGTTTGTAGCAGTAGGAGGCCATTGGCATGGAAGTGGCTGTGATGTCACTACAAACATTTCCACCCTATCCCATTTCTCCAGAACAGTCTCCGTTTTTATGACCCCATCCTGAGATCTGCAGGAAATCAAATTGTCCTGATTCTATTTTGAGTGCTGGTGTCATGGCATCAATATATAACGATGTGGTGTCAAGCCGGAGAGGCTCAAGCGCTCTGCCGTGGTGTCACAGCCGGTTTGTTTTGTGCAGCTCTACGGACTGGATCGTAGCCCTGCGGATGCCACGCTCGCCGTGCTGGGACCGCGCAGAACATGTCTGCTGCGCTGCTGGGATAAGCTGCAGGGGCAGGCCACAGGGCAGGTCTGGCTTTCATCCATCGGCGGCTCCCACACCCTGTTAGAGGTTACCAGCTGGGGCACCACGGTACCAGAGGGCAGAGCAAATGCACAGGCGTTGGACATGTTGTTCCTACAGAAAGGTGCGGTGGTGGGTCCCAACCAGCCCTCAGGGGCTGCAAGTGAGGGGGGAGAAGAGCGTGGCTGCAAGGCGCTTGTGCAGGGCAAGGGGAGGTGCAAGCAAGGGAGAGAGATATCTGGGGACAGACAGGCACTGGCAAGGTGCCTGGGGTAAGAAACCAAGTGGCTGCCTGACAAAAACAGGGAGAAGCAGCACCCAGCAGATACAAATTCTTGTCTAAACTAGGATTACATCTGAAGAGAATGAACCATGGGTTAGACCCCCCTGACTAGCCATCTGAGATTCAAACAGGGGTTTAGATCCCACTGTACTCATTAAACACTCCTCTGATGCTTTCCACCAACATGTGAACCCCTGCAGGCTGGAGCTCTCCATCATGCCTCACGTGGAAGCATCAGACCCTGAGATATTGCTCGGCAATTAAGCTCCAGTGGCGTCCCTACCTGATTTATCTCCTGCACCCACATCTTATCTTCTCCTCAAAGAACATCAGATCTAGCACATGGCATACACAAAACACTCCTGAACTGAGATCTCCAACAGAAGCAACAACATCTGCAGCAAAATTTTATCTATTGGACAGAGAGCTTATCCTGGAAGAACTTAAGACAGCCCACAGAGTCCCCCGGAGCAGAGCAGGAAAAAGCACTAGTTTGACTAAAAAAGCAGTGGGAGAGATGTGGCAGTGGCCCATAGCTCCTAACAAGCAAGAGAGCATGGACTATTTTTCAGAAAGTGTAGTGGAAGCTTCTCTGTTATTTCTCTTAACATAAGCGACAAGGCAATTCCACGTATTTAAAGATTTGCAGAACGGTGCAGGTTTGAATCCTGCATTAGGATCAGAGCTCCTCCAGGAGAAGCATCTTTTAGCAGGCTACGTTACAGAAAGTTAGAGCCTCTTTGCAAAGGTAAAAGAGAGCCTAGTGACAGAATTTAAGTATCTCAAGGCTCATATGAAGCATACCAAGTGCCCACATGTGTTTGCTCTCCGCAGTACCAGAAAATATGCATGCTACAGCCTCGGTCAGGAAAGGGTATTAACCCTTGAGGCACTTTGTTTCTGATGAAACTCCACCATCTCCACTGAGCCTCACCAAGATGGAATGTGACCCTTTATTTACGTTCAGCCACAACTGCTAAACTCACTGCATCCAAAGGAGCCAGTGCAGAGACCAGACAACTGCTTTCTAAACTCCTGTATGGGGAACATTAGTAACTGGAGATATTAGTCCGGCAGAATTGCAGCCTGAGACAACGCGTCAGTTCCCATGAAATTTTTGGGTCATTAGTCATCTCCTCTCTGCAGCTTTCATTTTTTAAGCCCTCCTTTATCTTTGGCTATGATTAGCACTCGGTTGCATTCACCTTTGGTCACCCTCCAAAAAGCACCAGGCAAAGGAGCTCGTGGGACTTGAATACCACCCACTTCTGAAGCATTCAAGAAAGTTCTTTACTGTTTGACTTCAGTATCTGCTTTCGCATCTTCCATGGGGCTATGCCCTGTAACTCTCTCTTCATGGCTGGCAGAACTTTGCACCCTTCCTTCCCCAGGCTCAGACCTCCCTGGTGCCATTACAGACAGCTCCTCACTTTCCCATGCCCTTCATCGCTCAGCATCTTGGCTCAATGATGCTATCCACCCTTTCCAGCTCCTCTGCTTCCTCACTTTATCCTGAATCCCTCTCACCTACCTCCAATGCCTTCCAGGAGCTGCTTGCTTTCCTTCCTTCTGCTGCTTGCTAAGGCTTTCCTTCCCACTTTGGACACTGCATCTCTGTAAATAAATAGTTGCTCAAATTGCTCGGCTAAAAGCCTGGCCTCTTCCCACCACCCATGACATGAGGAAAACCCTCAACGGTGTTTAAGCAGCTGCAGAATGAGGCCTGGCAGCACCAAGTGACTTGGCAAGCAGTGACTCTGGTGTTACAGAGACACTCTGCAGCATGGTCAGAGTGAGGAGTCCATGTGGGGTGATAACATTTTTTTAATCTTATTTTTTTATTTTATTATTCGCTCTCTTGTGGTTCCTCCTGCTCCCGGAACGAACAGGGGGTTTTATTGCTGGGGTTAAAAAACACGAATTTGCATTACATCCTGGCTCCCGCTGTAATACTTCAGTCTTGTTTCTCTCTCGTCCCCTCTCCAGAACAACTGATGCTATCACAGCCTGATTTAATTTCAAAGACGGATTGTGATTTGGCAGTCGGGGGGAAAAAAAAAAAGCCAAGTTAATCAAAAGTCACCATCTGCTGCGTTGCCATGGGGATATTCCTCCCCAATAAATGTGCTCTTTGCCAAAATCACAGATAACAGCACTATAAAGGGTGGGAGGTGGAGGGGGGGGGGAATCAAAGAAAGAAGTTCCGACACTAGGGGGGAAAAACGAAAGAGAGAAATGAGGGAGAAACAAGAGACAGAGAAGAAGTAGGAGAGAAAGGAGCATGGACTACTGAGGAAAAATGATGGATGGACCAACTAGGGAGAAGGAGGAAGAAATCAGAGACACTAACAAGCAGCTGAATGTGACAACGTGACAGAGGGAGACAGACAACTGGGAAGGAGGAAAGAGGAGAGACACCTCGAGACACTCTGCTGCATAAGATACCAAAACAAAACAAGCAGAGATAAGAGAATTGCCCTCAAAGCCTTGTCTCAGGGGAATGGGAGAAAACTGATGCATCACTAAGAACGCCCAGGGATGTTGGTTGCAGCTCAAGAAGAGATCTAACTACTATTCACATCACAGTTACCAAAATAAACCCCTAGATGGGATGGGCAGTGACACGTGGGGATGGTGCTCCAGCAGTCTGGATGCTGCCAGGGCCCCATGGTGAGCTGGAAACGTTTGTCACACTGCAACATGGCACCAAGACCTGGCGGGGTAAAATACAAATCGTCTGGAACCGAGCGTCTTCAAGCTGTCCTATTTGAGGTGGCAGAGGGGCAGGGGACAGTCGTTCAACAGCTGCTGTCCCTTTTTATTTCCCCTTGTGATACTGGGTAGCAAATTGGGATATGGAATATAAGGGCAAAGAGTGCATCTGTGCAGGGGGTCATTGGTGTCCCCAGTGCTCTGAGGGGACGGGCCAGGATCCTGCAGCACCATGCATAGGCACTGGGCAAGGCAGTTGGCCAAAGAGAAATGGGGTCACCTAACATGAAATGAGTAAAAGCTGTCAAATTTTAGGTCACAATGTGCTGGCTGCCCCCTGACCCTACTTAGAGTGTGCTTGTGTGTTGAGTGCCCCTATTAACCCCCAGCAGCTAACAGAGATAACGGGAGGCATCCCATACTCCTCCCCAGCCCTAGTGGGAGCTAAACAAAGGGGTCACCTAGCACCCACACTAGTAGGATGGGACGAATTATTCACAACAGAGGCACCATCAGCCTTTTTCTTCCTCCTCCCCTGTTGAAGAATAACCCTGGAATAGATCACAGGTTGTGTGAATTCTTCACTGAAAAAATAACTGAATGACTTCTGCATGAACTTGTTTTGCAATTCAATACTAGCACTGATAAGAGATGGTCACTGTGCATTGACCAGAGGAGCACAACATGTTACCCATATCCAACAGCCCAACATTTTGGATCAGCTCTTCTCTCTCCACTTAGCTCCCACCTTCTCCCCGCATCAAGAGGTGCTGTAAAATCACAAGTCTTAAAGTGGTGTTGGATGTTTTTCTCTGTATTACCCATTTCAGAGCACTGGGGTCACATGTCCATCCTTCTCTGCTCAACTTCGTAAATGTTCTGTTTTGAAGGAAAGTTCAAGAGCCTCCCATCACATGACTCCAGGAGCTGGGGTGTAGAAGTGTACACTAGCATATGTCCCACAAAAGCATTAATGCCTGTTGAATCTATGTACGTGGAAAGAGACAGTTGGAGCAAATTAGTTTAAAAATTAGGATGTGAGCTACTGAGTAATATTTTTCAGATTCGCTTTAGTGAAGCCCAAAGGCATTGAGTCCTCTGAGCTCAGATGGCCTCACCTGAGTGAATGGAGCCAGGTGCGCTGCCAGAGCGGCAGAGCTTCTGTACTCCAGATCCCATCCTTCCCCCATACCACTACCTCCAAGATCCCCAAAACATCTCTTCTGCGCCAGGCAACGTAGGGAAGCAAGAGACAGCCATGGCAGTAATGGGGCTCCTTCAGACCCGGCATCCTCCCTCTGTTGGCACAGCGGAACTCACCCATGGCTGGAACAGAGAGGAGAGCCAGCAGGTTGTCTAAAAGCTTCTTTATCCTCTGCAGCTGAAGGGTGGTGCCCCCAGGGAGTCCTTTGGGCTGTTCTCCATATGGGATGGCTCTAGCACTTGGGCCAAGGACACCCCCTAGCTGTGTCAGCTCCCTGACAGTGTCCCTGCACAGGCGGATGGAAGAAATGAGATGAGAGTGAACGGACTTAAAGATGGGAGAGAAAAGCCATTGATGTGGGAAGTGGAGAACGTGGGGAAAAAGAGACAAAAAAGAAAACTCAAGTAACGCAAGTGGGAGAGGGAGCGAAAGCTCTCTGGAACAGGGACTGCAGGGAGGGCTCGTGGGAGAAATAAAGACAAAACCACACAAAATGGAGAAATGCTTCTGGATAGCATGAGTGTCAGGTGCACGAACACGCACATTTACATCCCACCAGCACGGAAGGCAGGACATCTGGTTAGTTGGCAGAGGGATGGGAATAAGAAAGCCTCCAGGAGGAAAGGCCCCTTAAAAACAACCCAGCGTGTGGATATGAAAGGCTGAAACTCCAAGAGCACCATGTGAGAATGCCCTGTTGGCAGCGCCACATGGCCACAGGACCCACCAGGAGAGCTGAGAGGAACCCAAAGGGAGCTGGCGCAACAGCACTGACTGCTGGTGTCGGAGCCCATTGGGGAGGGCTTCTGTGGGGAGCTGCACCAAGGAGGGGTTTCTAGCACACACGGCACGAAGGGCTGACACTCACAGGACATCCCCTGGCCAGTCTGCAAAGCTCAGCCCCAGTGCCCAGGGGCTGCTCATGGTGAGTTGAGGGTGCTGCTGGGCAGGCTGGGTGCACAAGCAGCCTTCTTCACATCTGCTGTCCCCACCTTGGCATAGCCAGGCAGGGCAATGTTGGGCCACTGTCCCCAACAGAGCAGGGGCTTAGTCCCAGATCAGCTACCAGTGGAAAATGAGCAGTGGGGATGGGGACATTAGCAAAGCAAAGGGCTAAACCAAGCAGCATCGTGAAGAGCAGAGCCCCCATCACCATCCTGCCTCCACCACACTTCTCACTTCCCCGTCCTGCCTACCCTTCCCTCTCACTGGACTGTTACAGCGTTTTACAGTGCGGGAAGGAGGGGAGCTCCAGCAAGAGAAGGGACAAAAACAGGGAAACATCGAAGATTTGTTTAAAATTAGAGAATTCTGTTAAACAAAACCTTTTCCTATGCAGTCGGCCTATCGCTACTACCACTTTTCTCCCCCCCTCCCCAATTAAACAGCAAATTATATTTATCAAAGAAAAGAAGGTAAAGAGAAAGCTGAAAGGCTGTGAGAAACCTTTAATTATTAGTATAGTGGCATGAAAAGCTGTTGAGCCCCTTAGAAACATACATGGCCAATTATCAAAAAATATAAGAGATGCAGAAAGAAAGGTTTGTCTAATAAGTATGAATCGCAGGGCCATTTAGAACATCAGTGTTAAAGCATTAGAGTTAAATGGAAAAGTAAAAAGGGGCTGATGGTTTTAACTATTTCACAGGAGGACAAGAGGTTGATACTGATAAGACAAGCAGTATAGTGAAGTTAATTATCTGCGGCCCTTGGTGCACAAAGCTTTTTGAGCTGGTGATTAATAGAGATAAACCATTCAAACTCCACATTTCTAAGGTGAATGAAGATGGCAGAGGAACCGCACAGCCCCAGCATACTAACTACTCTGACAGCAACGCGCCTGGCTGCTGCGGAGGGTGCTGGGTGGGTTTATTGCACCTGATCTGCTCCCCCTCCTCTAGGAGCAGGGAGCTTAGGGCAGTACAGAGAAGAGGTGGCCAAACATCCCCTGCCCCTCTGGGTCTTTGCTTCATCAGACATAGCTGGGGTAGCTTCCCTCTAACTAATAAAAATCGTCTTTACAAGACGCTCCAGTGTTACCTCTCGGAGAGAAATGCAGTCTGGGGGATGCTTATATGCAAGTATTATTGCCATGCTGATCCTTCTTGCACTGCATGAGCTGTTTATCCCAGGTCTTCTTGCTCCTATGTGTGCAGAGGACCTCTCCTTCAGCTCTTCATACCACCTCACAGCTTGGGTAGAAGTATTGCAACCTGCCTGGACCAGAGGACCGTGGAGTAGATAGTGGTTAAATGTGCTTGAAGAAAGCATGTGTCCTAGATATGAATTCTGGTTTATAATTACGGAGTACCTGCATGGAGGATGAGAATAAATTAAGCGGTCTGGTGCTTTTGTGGGAAGTGGGAAACAAAGATGTCAGTGCAGGACTGACTCAGTCCTTCATCTTTCCGAGACAGATAAATCAGGCACCGTGAAGTTTATCATGCTTAAGTCTGGCAGATAAGACCTAAAAAGTGGAGAGCCTGGATGGACAATCAAGAGAGACAGATCCTGATCTTACAAGATTTCCAGCCAGATCTCCAGACCAAAGCAATTTATACATGCTCCCATGACAATCCTAGCCTCCACACTCTGGGATTTGGGTCAGACATTTCTCCAAATTTCCTGGAACTGAAAAATTCCCGGGAGATTTCCAATACTTCCTGCTGGGCTGCCCTCTGCCAGTTTTTTTCTTCAGATGTTTCAGTGTTTCTGCCTAGAGTCCAGTCAGAACAATGACGTTCAGAGAGAGCAGCAAAAATTAATCAGAAAAAATGGACTCCATTTCTAAGCTTCACAAACTACTTGGTGCGTAGGTTTCCACTTCAATTTGAATTCTAGGATGACTTTGGGGTTGGCTGTTTTTTTCTCCAAAGTGGTTCCCTTGTCCTTGATAAGTTTGGAAAGGCATCTAAACTTCAGCATCTGCAAACAAAAGAATCTTATATTTTTGGCCAAACTAAATTGAATAAATTTTGTGTTTGTTAATTGCATCCAGGCCAACCTTGCGCAGGGCCAAGTTTCAGCCCAGTGGGATTTGCACATGGCCTGGATACAAGCTATTGTAAATGGGGATCCCTGAAGGAAAAGCTGACAGATGGTGATTCTAAAAATGTTTGTCAGAGCCAGCCTTTGTGACACAGAAAACCCACAGCCAAGGGGGTCCCTGAGTTGGAGAGATGGTTCTGAACTGCGTGGAAGGCCAGGGGAGTTTGTTGGTACTGGAGAAGTTTGACTGGGCTTCTTCTTGTTGCCTGCCAAACCCATTTCCATTAGACCCCCTCTCTCTAAGATCTGGTTATTTGGATAAAATGGAAACTGGATCAATGCTGCACCTGGTTTTCCAGCTACATATTCCAAAACCACTACGATTTCCACGCTATAAAATGGGACCAAGATGGACATAGCTTATCTGAGCTGCATGGAAACCCTCCTCAGCCAGTCACACAAGTGAGGTTACAGTCCGGCTTGTGCATCAGCATTTTGGTGATGGGACCCACTCCAAAACTCATTGGCCCATCTCCCCATTAGCACCACACTAACTCGATGACTGCATTAAAAGCCTGGACCAGGAAAGGTCCCATTCAGCACAATAAGCACTATGCAAGGAAAAATTTCTCCTTGTGATTTTCTGGTCAAGCACTGCAGATCCAAATGTTTCCAAGCAAAGAAGATAAGATCCAGAAATGAATTTCCAAGTTGGCCCCATTCATAACAGCAGCATCACCAACAGCTTTCCCAAAGGGCTCTGCAGCAAACGTCAAGCTTTTGCAGTTAAGATTCACCCTTGGAAACAACAGGTCTCCCCCTTCCCTTGCTCATCCTCATCAGTGTCAAGTTTCGGCAGTTGCCAAACAAACGGGTTTCAGTAGCACCATGTGAAGCAGTAGGAGAGCAGTTAAAGCAGGATAATGCGCCATGAGTCATCTCTGCTTGATAACTCCCCGGGTGTGGGGTGGGAGGTTGGAGCATACCTGGACCAAGTGCAGCAGATGCCAGAGCCCAGCTTTACAAACAGCCTGGTTACCTGGGGAAGAGGGGAAGCTGGCTCCGGGATGGCAGCACCGGCTCCAGGAGAGGTTACGAGGCCCTTGCAATCAAGTTCAAATTACATATCAGACACATGCTCCCATGAACAGACTTCAGACACCAGCTGCTTATTTTTAGACTGGAAAAGCCTTTTCTTATCGACACAGGTGGTGAGGCTGGAGCACGCAGAGCACCAGTGGCGCCAGCAGCCCCACAGCCATCCCCGAAGGGGCAGCACCAACAACGCTCCAAGCACTTTCTGCCATCCCTTCCCCTCTCACAGCAGAGAAGGATGACAGCAGTTTGCTGCATTGCAGCAGAAGGGACCACAAGAAGCTCTCCGGACGCCCTTGCACGGGGTGCACGCAGCGTGCACCTGAGTGCATTGGCCCTGATGTTTGGCAACATGGGCTCAGAAATTTCAAGAAAAGAATACAGCATCTCAGGAATTGCTTGTGCTTCCTTCTAAAAAAACCCAAAAACCAACAACCCCCCACCCCAGCTTTTCTGCATTGTGCTCTTTGTCACTACAGCTGGTAGTACCACGTACAAACAAACTAGTACACAAGTCCAGACACCCCGTTAGCTCCTTCAGCAACTGGACAAATCATTTGGATCAAATTTTTCATTTGATGAATTTTGCTTTCTCCCTGCAAACAGCAAGTAAAGAGTCTGCAATGGCTTTGGATACATTTTTTTTATTTTCTGCAACTAATTTTCATTGCTTGCATCACTCATTGCAGCATTTGTCATCTGAAAACTGGAATTTAAATCCTTCATCTGGCTCTGAGTGAACATACCTGTCACATGCTTGTTTATACCCACTTAGGTGGTCAAAAAGTTTAGAAAAACACATTTAAAAGAGTTTAAAAGTGGCCCACATCCCTCAACATTCCCTACCATGAGCCTATTTTATCTGTTGCCAGTCATATTCATATACGTAAATATACGTATGTGTATGCCAGGATACTAATGGAAAGTCAATATAGAGAGGGAACAGGCAGAGCAAATACATTTACCATAACTTCACGTCAGATGACTGCTTTATGAAAATGCACGTTCTTTCTCTTAAATCTCTGCATTTATAGATGGAAAATGCAAGAAACAAGAACTTATCTGAAAGATACCCTTTACAGGGACAGAAAAAGCAAAGTTCACAAAATATTTCAGATACAAAGATAAACATATTTAAAGAAAAAAGAAAAGAGAAATGGGCCATTCAAATCTCTAAGTTTAAACAAGAGTAGGCATTAAACAAGAAAACCAATCTTTCCCTCTCGGGGGAACTCACCTTTTTGAACTCTGACTGCAACACAAGGCTCTGCACAGTCCTCCAGCTCCTGCCATCTTGCAAGACCCTGCAAAAGAGCACATTTTCTAAAAATCAGTATGAATTCAATGGGGGTAAGGGAGCATTTCTTCAGCAAAAAATTAAATAAATAGGGCTTATTCCACAAGCTTAAGTTTTATTTAATCCTCTTTCTGCACAAGACAACTATTCCAGAGACTTTTACAAGGAAGGCTAGAGGTGCGTGCAGCCCTGTGGTGACGGTCACCGCCGCGTTTGGGCAGCACACATTTGGGGTTTGTAGGGGTTTTCTGGGGTCAAGCTCAGCAGCAGAGAAGGGGACCCACACCGCAGGGGCTTGGGAGGGAACAGGGTTAGGCAGGGCTGGCACAGCATGAGATGGGGGACCCTGAAGGAGGTCAGCACTGCTAAGAGCAGGTATTTCTGCATTGGTATTGCAAAAAAACACATAAAAGTTTGAGAGATGTATCCAGGTCAAAGTATTTTATTTGGAGCAAGAATAACTAAATGCTGGGATTTTAGCAGAGCATTAATGGAAAACCATAGGTAGAGCCAGGCTAAGTGTCCAGCAGAACAATACTGCCCCAAATACCAATGAGATTTTTATCAAGGATAACACAAGCCCTCTAAAAAAATCCAGTGTTGCAAGTTTGCTCCTATCTGCCTGACTGCCCGGTCATACCCTTCAGGCAGGACACAGCTCCTGAACAAACTCTTACCTCACCTGTCATTTTTCGGTGGGCTTGACAGGATCGCACTATTGCTAAGGTCATTTATTAGCTCTTCTCCCTGGTTATACCCCCCGCCCTGAGTCTTTACTCTGTTATGGCTGATGGCACCCCCAAGGCAGCAATGAAAAATATCCCAATTGCTTGTGCTGTCCCATTATGGGAAGGTCTTGCTCCTCCATGGCCATATCTAGAGAGGAAATGATATAACACAGTGGTGACATCTTAGTGAAGATAAAGTGTTGCTCAAAGTAAAATGAGGCTGCTTCGTGTTTCTGCTATTTATCTCCCCTGCCAGCCATTCCTTAGGAATTTATGCATGGTCTTTAGTCACTGTTGACTCACCTTCTCTCATTTGCTTTTAATCACTCCTCTTACAGGACAGGAAAGGTGAAGCTCTGCTCACACCTAGAGCAAGATCAGTTAAGGCAAGCAAGCCGGTTAGGAAAGCACTGGATGCATCTTCCTCCAGCAAGCCGTAGCTCATGCGTCCTCCTCAGTGGGCCTGCAGACGCAGGATAGTCAGCTTCCCCCCCTTCCATCTCAGTTTTCTGTCTTGTTTCTGGTATTGCAACAGGGGCTTTCCAGTTTTTCAAAGCAGAATAGTCCCAAAGTACTAATGCAGTCTGGGAAAACCCTCCCGAAGCATGTTTTTGTTATGATAAAACCCCTTGATTCAAAGGAAAGACCTGGGCACCCAAAGGGCAGGTTTTGAGCACCCTGACTCATGGCAGCTCCAGCCAGCAGCGTGGTTTCCCAGCACCTTTCAGGATGAAAGGCTTTCAGAGAACGATTCGTAGATGGTTCTTGGAAGTTATGGAATGCTGTAAATTAGCAAGCAAAGAGAAGACATGCAAAAAGCCTATTCCATCAGGAAGTCTCTGCCATGGAGTCTTTTCTGAGCTGTATTTTAGTGCAGCTACCGATAATAACTCACTATAAAGCCCTAATAAATTTGCTGAATGGCATTTTTTTATTTTACATAGGAACCATGTAGCCATATGCTCAACTCCACTCCTCGCATAAGTGAAGTTAGGCACGTACTTGGCATCTCCAGACTCTGGGTCGGAATTCAGACATGACAAAATACAAATGTGCACGTGACTGCACAAACGGGTAAGCGGCTGCTGGGAAAAGGGAAGGTGGACATCAAACAGATTATACTGTTACTTGGCAAAAGCTGAGAGATATCCTGGTGAATTTTTACATACAAAGAAAAAGAAGTATGTCACAACTCACTGAGACATTTTAACAAAAAGAATAAAGTTCAGAAATGGGAGAACTTTAAAACAGCAACTCTATTTTTTTTTTTCCTGGCAGAGATGAGAGTGACCGTTATTGGGGATAGGTTGAAAAACACATAGATTGGAAAGATATGGATCACAGCATGAAGAGTTTTCCCATTAATGGTGGGTTTCAGGTTATAATAGAGATTCACTTAACCACTATTTGGGAGGGATTTGATGGGATCGCCTCAAATTGTAACAACTAACTGCTTGATTATTTCTGAAGCACCTAAAGACAAAATATTTTTTGTTCTGGGTCTTCATTAGAATGATCACATTTCTCCTGCTTTACAATACTGTTTCTGTTGCTAAAAAAACCCAAAGTATCTTTTCAGTCTATAATAAAGCTAATTTGGTTCTTGCTATAACACCATGAACTTGCATTGAGTCACACAAAATGGATGAATTTGATCGTATCTGCTTAGCATCCGCAACTACTCTCTCTTTCTTGCACATGCACTCATAAATACTATTTTTACCTATAGGTGTGCATACATATACACGAATATGTGTATGTATACAAGTATAACATCTTGCATGCCCAAACCCAAGCAGGCTGCTCATTGAATTCTAGTAGTTTCTGCTTGCAAAGTTTTCCTATAAAATCCAACAATACATTTCAGAATAAGAGAGAAACAAGGAGAGACAAAAGAGAGAGAAACCAGCACTGCTGAATGTATATGGAGCCTGGACTACTTCATTTCTGTGTGTTGAAACTAATTTGTTGCATTATGTTTCTATCTCTTGCATGTCCACATTGCCACAAGGTCTTATTTTTACAAAACAGACCCATCATTCTTTCCCACAGGATGAAAACACGGTTAAATACTTGCTGTAAAAAAACCATTATGTGATGTGCTAGCCAAATGATACACTAATACTCCAACGTAAGTGCTTTTTTGGCATCTACTCAAAGGAGCAAAAAATTACATCGTTTTCAACCCCAGTGATGATAAGATTACACAAAAGAAAGCAAAATATACAAAACGGGTTGATGATAAATATTGTACAATAAATGGAGAATAAGCCGGTTTTCTTGCTGTCACACCCTTTGCAGTTTTCTGCAATTTTTCCATCACTTGAGGCAGCCACACCAATTATTTCCATCATATTGGGTGTCCCCTGAAAAAAAACTGACAAAAATAAGGATTTGAAAGATTCCTTTTCAGGAACTTCCTCCACCAACTATTTCCTCCTTTTCAAATGGGGCTTTCAGAAAGGAAGTGGTGGCCAGCAGTAACATTCCCCACGGGAGGGACCCATCTTCCCTTCACATGTGGAGAAGCAAGAATATCCTCTTATGAGGCAAAGCAGGAAAAGAAATCATCCTTTCATTGGCGGTGTGTTCCGACCGGATAGGTGTCTGGTGCCGTGTCCACGATGGTACCTTCTGAGGAGTCATTTCCAATTGGCTTCAAGCCCCACATTGCAGAAGGACAGTCAAGACCTCGTTGGCTTATCCTATACCCTACTTTTTTCAGTTGGACACAAATCAAGACGTTAAAAAAAAAAAAAAAAAAAGCAACCCTTAATCTTCACTGCAGCGGAAAGACTTTCTTATATCCTCAGTGAGGTGCTCAAATATTTCTTTTTGTTGCTAACAGGCGCAACTTTGGTGGAAATGTTTCTTGCAGCCTTTCACCTTTTTTTCCCAGTTTGCAAACCCAGTTTCCTGCCTCCTGCATACCACCTTACTCCTTGTAAGCGCTTACTAGGTAGGTGGAAGGAACCATCCCAAATGCCAAGGCTGGGCAGGAGCCATTTGCTTCAAGTCTCTTTTGTTGTATTTAGGTACATAAAATAAACAGTTGTGCTCTCTAGGTAATTTTTTTTCAAACAGCATTAGGATGAGGCAAGAACTCAATGGATGGTGGATGGGAAAGTCTGCAGCAAAGAAGCCATCTGCTTCCTTATTATTCTCATTCGATGCAGTGTGCTTACTCATAATCTCCAAATGTCCAGTATCCAACCAGAGTGGCATCCAGCGGACCAAGCAGCTGCTATGACCCCATCACCACAGCATCTGATTGCAGGCACCCCCAGAAAGCATCCCAATCACCTGGGAGTCCTACCCACCCACTGCCACCCCACGCTGTGTGGATGCAGCCGTGCAACTGCCACATGTGGCCAAGAGCTGGGGCTGCCCTGGGGAGCCAGACGAAAAGCAGGCGCTCGCTGGCAGCCCTGCAGCAATATCCCTTTTGCACAGATGTTTGCAAGGGCAGACTTGTGGGGGGGGGAGGGGCACAGAGAGGGGCACCAACCCGGAGGTGTGATACCGTCATGCAAGTTTGCAAACACCATTTAGCGGAAGTCAGATGCCTATTTATTGCTTTCAAAGATCAGCTGTTAGTGCTTGCAGGATCAAATGGGTAAATTAGACGCAGAAAAGATCGCCGTTCAGGCTAATGGGATTTACACTCTCAAATCAAGTTACATAGATGCATTATAGGGAGTTCACATTGAGGGAGCCAATTACCCCATTAGCACTAATAGGAACTGCACTAAGGCATCATGTGAGAAGAACACATGCAAAAAGATTGCAGCTTTCCCTTTCTTATTCAGGATTGTTTTGCCGAAACAAGGCAGTAAGTGATGGATCTCTCTCTCCCCAACACAGGCCAGGGTTTAGATGCTCAGTCTTGCCTTCATCCAGCCACTTCATTCATAACACTGGGAAGGACCTTCCTCCCAAACAGTTTTTATGAGGAGGGCTCAGCTCTTCTATATCCACTGCCACCTCTTTTAATAGCAAACAAGGCCATAAATCCAGATAGGCCTTCTGCTGCTAAGAAAGCCACGCACGTCCAGGGATGTGGCACTTATCTGCAGTTCCTTCCTACTCTCTGTAGTTGCACACTGGCTTTGTCTCCAGTTGCTGCTGTTTATCACCACCTCTTCACTGGCAAGTGCCCAGTGGACACATTTATTCCCTGTGCAGCGCACAGAGGCATCTTAAGCAGATACCTGTAACCCTAATGACAGTACTTTAATGAAGAAAAGGCAGCAAAATTAAATGCGAGTGGCATATTACCACACTTGTTTTAAATTGATATTTAATTAAAAAGTTAATTATTAATTAAGTTTATCAATTGCACATCAGTTGTTCAATAGAAAAGGGCTCATTCATTTAATTATCTGCGTGCAACCGATAGTATATGCTTTTTAGCCAGGCAAGGTTATCTCTGCATCTGTTCTAATTTAGATCAGTTTAGCTTCTAATCTATCGAGAGTGCTTCCTTTTGCGAGCTTTTGATTTGATCTATAAATGTTTACTCACAGAACTGTTAGGTATTAGGAGCTGATCAAATAAAGGGAAGAGCTGCTCAGAGTTGCGTTACGCTCACCAAAGGGCTCTGGTGGTGCTTTCTTGCAAAGAGCTTCTCAGGGTTTGGGCCTGCTGTAAAAGTTTCAAAAAAGATAAACATCCAGCCCAGAAGTATGTTAATAGCCCAAACAATGGGGAATCTTCAAAGGGCGAGGGAGGCCTGAGAGCAGAATACAGCGACAGACGCCACCACTGCCGGGCAAACCTCCTCGCTGCTTTTGCTGCAGAGGACCTCAGGGCATGGGCCGTGCCCAGGGTGCTGGGCAAACACTGGTGTTCCTAAGGGCCCCCATGATCAAAGAATCGGCATAGGGCTCCTCCTCTCCTTTCTCCCTAAAATGATTCCTAGGTGCAAAGCAACAGCTATTTATAGAGGAGTTTTGGATGCCACATAGCAAACCATGCAATAAACTCCTCCAGTACTTGGATAGTATAATGGAGAGAAATACCCTGTGGAGGCTGTGACTCCAATAGTGTATTCTAATAAATTAGCTTGTATTTATTTTAACTGCAAATCACGGTCCTGTTCAGTTTCTATTAAAAGTAGTGCTCAGTGCATATATTTAAAATGCTAAAGGGTGCTGGTACGTTAGTATGTTATTGGGGACCAGACCTGCCTGGTGCTGAGGACGCTGAACACCAGTAAAGCTAATAAGAAACTGAGGGTACCCAGACCTTGGAGCATTGTAGGAGGCTATAGATAGGCACTGAGTAACTAATTAGAAACAGGCACCAGCTCAATGTTTGGGGCTTAAGCCACAAAAGGGGCTGCAGCACTTGCATGTCCCTAAATAGTTCTCCTATCCATTGCACGATAGATGGCTTTTCACAGGCAACCACCACGACACAGTCCCTGCCCCAGGAGTCTAACACAAATCATGACCACAAGACAAAAAATGCAGCAGGCCATAGAGGGTAAGTCAAGGAAAAGGTGCGATGCTACAAGACAGAGCGCTGATGGACTGCCTTGAGGGGGCAATGCTGAAACAGATGTGTCTTTTCAGAGCTTAGTTAATCAAGAAAAGGAAATGTATCACAACAAGTAAATAGCTACAGCACAGAGGTTCATATAATTCAGGTGAATACCCGGAGTCTGCAGCTTGCATTTGATCTGAAGACAACTAAGCCCAGGGCTGTCTCCCATCTCCTGAATGAAAAGCACTAAGGGGAGAGGGCTTTTAAAAGGAAGGTAATTTACAATGCAATATTGCCGGGGGTGGTGGTGGTGTTGTGTTTGTACAACTGGAAAGACGATAAAAGAAATCTCCATGAATAGTAACTGTATGTTTACAGATGGGTGCCTCTTTGCCAACTCTGCATGCAATGTGCATTCATCTTCACCAGATATTCAACGGGCAGGACTTTTTCAAGCAACACTGTTTATAGAAAATGACTATTTTGAAGCTTTACACACTAGAATTTGAGGAAACTTAAAATTTACATTTACAAACATCATCAGTCATCCTATCTGATAAATCAGAACAGAGGAATCTGGCTTAACTACTATAGATGGGCAGCAAATAACAGTCCGTTTCTCCAGAGATTTGCTAACATCGGTTAAAATGAGAAATTTATCATGCATCTGCTCACAGATGCTCTGAAAGAAACCAAACATACCAAAGCACTGATTTGTGAGGAATTATTTACACCAGTCCCTCTTTCTTGACTAGAGAACAAAACTGAAAAGTTTCCTTTCTGTTGTATCACCCCATTCAATGTAGCATCGAGCCGTGGGATACTCCTTTCCTTCAGTGACAGGACAAAAGTGAAGATAAAGAAGAACTTCCACACGGACGTAAGTTATCAGTGAAAATGCCATATAAGCAAGCAGCTCTGAGAGATGGGGAACAAATAAAGCTGGTTTGTTTGTTCTTTAAGGTGCCACTGCGCAATGAGATGGTTGATAAAGTGAGAATTTTGACTGGAGCATTTCCACAGCTGGGGGACATCAGAAAGCCCTTTGCTCCCCCTTGACTCACCCTCTGCTGTATGATAAGGAATGAATTAACACTGCAACCTTTTCCTAATAGGGGTGCTAATTTAGTCTGTCATCCCCATTCAACCCGCTATTCTCACAAAACCTGTAAGAATTTCGTATCTCTGAGCTCTTTAGGCTTTGTGGCCAAGTGAGGTTGAAAAAATTACCTGGAGAGGGATTCAGCGATGCTGGCCTGACATAGAACTTCACAGTGTTTGTCTTTGAATTCCTGGGCTGAAAAAAACACCTTGGATAATTTAAACAACTTCTGCATGTATGGAGCAGTAGGGCTTTTAGGATGAGACTATTTCATATTTCTAAGTTAAAAGAAAGCAATCAACCCCTTCCTTCCATTCCCAGCAGACGTAGAAATGAATTTAAAAGAACTGGGTTCCTATAGACTTACGGCCCTAGAGGGTCAACACTTTCTGAGCATTGATTCTGGGTTTCTGCCCCAAAGGGTGAACCTCTCCAGCTGTCAGCCAGCAGCAAGCAAGCCATCAATCAAGAAAGGACCAGGCCTTCATGCAACACTTTGATTAAACCTTTGGTTTCAAAGCTGAATCTTCTGTGCCCTTCTGTAGTCCCAGGCTACACTGGCAAACAAACGCAGAAATGCCGCTGGGGAAAGCATGTTTGTGTGAGATTTCCAACCCAATTTTGCAGACTCAGATGTTAGGCAGTTTAGATAAGGGGATGATTAGAGGTCTAAGCCTAAGGTTTGAAATACCCAGACTTCCTGGAACCACTGGTGCAAATCCCAGCAGGGCTGACTCAGCCCTCCAACCTCTCAATGAAGATAAAGTGAGCTCCATGCAGAAGTGTGACTTGTGGGTCTCTACCAGCCAAGACCCCGCTGGAGCAGAGATAATGGTGGTGGTGCCTACAGCATAGAAGAGGATTCATTACATGGTGAAGGTGTAGTGCCAGGAGTCAGTCCACCCACCAGGGCTCTGGCTGGTGCTTTCGCTCCTGGGCTCCACCAGAAGTGATTTATGGACCCTAAGCTTTTCTAGAGTTTTGTTCCTACATGTCTTAGCGTGCATGTCCAGTGCTCCTGGCAAAACTATGGTCCCTCTTATCTTTCTGCTGCACTACATATTGACCCCTTCAGAAGAGCACTGTAGCTGCACATTTTTTGACTCAAAGCCCTACAGAGGTGGATTACATTGCTTTTCTATCAATTAGCACTGTGATCAAATAGTTTTTATTTTAGAAAATAAACAGAAGTCCCAAATCTCTGGTACGGTCTTCACAGTATTATTTGGTTTGCCAAGCACAACTACCTGGAAGTTATCACCCAAAAAGTTTTAACAAACAAGCTGAACTAATCAATTTAGCCTTTCTTTTCCTTTTGGCTACTGGCCAATTAGACAACATGATACAAAATTCTAGCATGCATTTCCTCTTTTAAGTTATTCATATTATTATCCTTTAATAATTCAGAGTACTTGCAATTTATTCTTTTGTGCTGTGCTCTGAAATTTAAGTTATCTGATCAGGGGCTCCTCAGAAAAAAGATAAAGAAAACCACACAACTTCTGTAGCCATCAAACACAGCATCGATGACCGATTTCACAACCAAGTGTATGATTTGAAATGCACTTTAGGAAAGTACTGAAGCAGCAGAGAGAATTAAACCCTTGCTTTCCAGTAGCGTTCACCTCATTAACAGTTCAGATATTCACAGGGCAGCAAATTTGCACAGGACACACATACTTAAACATTCTCAAGTGAAACTCCACAAATAGACATCAGTACAGAACCAGTCCCACGTTTTGTCATTCCTCATCCCATACTGAGACCAACAGATCGATCAAGTTGACCAAACAGGGTAGCAGATGCTCAGTTCTATTACTCAGTCCAACATAAAAACAGTAAGAAACTGTAACTCATCCTCTCTCTAGCTCCTGTTTGCACTGTGGCAAACTGGATGATGAGCCATCAGCACCTCCACCCCCAAAATGCTCTCCAGCAGAGGCAGGAGATGCTGTGCTCATTCATGGTTCTTTGAGCTGAAAGAAGCATCCCCAAACTTCCATCCACCAAATGCATACGAGTAAATTAAAGCCAAACAGGTAACTTCAAGAAAGGTGGAGATAAGGATCTTGTTTTCCTGGACTTGCTGCTCCTATGGTTGAATTATCCTGAGTCTTAAAACATACAACTCCTACATCTGTGCAGTGATGGAAACTTCTCCAGTGGCTGCAGCCACAATGGCTGCAAGTAAGCATCCATCCTCCTTTTCCCCTTTCTCAAATTTTTTGGAGACTAGTAATGCTGCTTCTGCACATGCAGAAGCTTTTCTTTCAGTTGAAATAATGGTTTGGTTGCCTCTCCTCCACCTGCTTTTTTTATTTTCACAAAACAAAACAGGAACACAGTACCTTTGAGACCTCTACCCTCCTGCTTCCTTTCAACTGAACCTTGCAGATAGGCTCCAATGTTACTGAGGGACGGAATGAGACCCATTTCTTTTAAGATGAGGTTAAAAATGGCTCTAGAAACCATACACACACACAAGAAAAACTAAATAACTTAGTGGAATGCTTGGCTTTCCAAATAAAAGTGCCCACCTTCTGGTTTATAATATCATGCAGCCAACGTTTTCACTCTGCTTTGGTCTGAGTTAAATTGTAAGTCCCTTGGGGCAGCATCTTTGCTTTTCTATTTGCTTTTAAAACGCCTTGCGTGCCCAGCAGCTCCAGTATAAAATAATCTCTAGAGCTGCAAGGAGAAAAGTCTCCATGAAGACGCGCCTGAATTTTGTAATAAAATTGTCTCTCCGTTGAGATGTCCTGGTGCACAAACATTTCCTCGACAGGGTTTCACTCGCACAAATACTTGTTTTTTGTTGTTTCATGTTTGAATACACATGGAGACTGCATCTAAGCTTGGGTAAGCATTCACATCAGAAGCAGCTTTGTAAGTGAAACTCCCGCTCAGAGAACAGAAAGAGTGATTTTTCTTGACCCATCCCAATTCGGCAATAAAATTCAAATGTGGCAAACCAGACCATCCAGGCTTTTATTTTTCCTTTCTTTCTTTTCTCCATCCCTCACCCCTCCCTTTTTCTCAAAGCAACAAACATTTTGTTGAATTGTTCTAAATAATGACAACATTTGAAACCACTTCAGTCTGTTTAAGATCTCAGGGGGAAAATTTGGTGAATAAATGACTCGGGATAAATCAAATCATTCTGTTCTAATAACTGCCTCCCTCACTCTCCTTATCTCAATTGCTGTCCCTACTTCTGTGTGCTCCTGCGCCTCCGCAGCTAACTCCTGGGCATCGCCCCTTGCTCTGAAGCCACCCTCTCTGCTCTTATCTCCACCTCTGTGTTGGTCCCCATCCCACCTCCTCTCATCAAGCTGTCACAATTTCTCCTGTCTCGTCTTTGATCACAGCTTTTTTCTCCATGTGGTCCCCGACCTCCATCCACCAGCCCTGCGTGCCCTGCTGTCAGGCATCTTCTCTCACCACCCTGTCCACCTGCACGTTGCACAGCTCTCCCCAGCGAGGAGCCCTGGCTCCCCTTCTCCCCTAAAACCAGCTTCTGACACAGGCACCACCCTGCCATCTACACCAGACCCTGGTACCTCTCTACGCCTCATTGCAAAACTAAGCCAACCTCCTCCATGTCTCCCTCGTTTCCCCCTGCCCTCCCGTTCCCTGGCCATGCTGTCATTCTCCACCATTTGAGGCAGCAGCGGCAGAACTCGTGGAAGTCGTTTTTGACGGCCTTTGGGTATGGCTGGTGGGGGAAACGCTACGCGGCACCGCACGAAGGCTGAGGAGTCAGGAGGGGTCAGCCCAGCCATCGGCTCGGCCTCCCCAGCCCATCTGCCTTCACGCAAGCAAAGATACACGCTCCAAACATGTATGATGGTTTCAGGACATTTGTTTTGGGAGCGGGTTGCGTTAAGCAAAGGTACGTCAATTGATAATAAACCTGCTCCACCGTGTCATTTGTGGGTGATTTGAAGAAAAGCAGACCATGTAATCAGGTCTAAGGGGTCCCTAATACCAGAGACGCTGGTGCTGTCAGCTATAGAAAATAATTAGAACGTTATCCCTGTGGCAAGGAGAATGTAAATACATCTAAAATACGACATAATGACATTCTCCTCTGTAAGCCAGGGGATCTGCTTCAAATAAAAGGGCCATTAACACAACAATTAAAGCCGAGGGGGCCGGTGAAGTAGGGAGCCGGCCTGGTGCAGGGCGAGGCGAGCGAGCGCCCGGCGTAAATCTTTCGCCATCCCAGCCAGGAATGTGACTATTAGCCCTCTCATGACCCGAGGGCTTCCCAATAATGCATCTGCTCTCTGTCAGGGCCAAGATTTCGTAACGTCCTCCAGCCCGAGCCCAGGGCCGGCTCCACGGTGCGGCGCCAGCGAGGGAGCTGGCGGGAGCGGGGTGGCTCCACGCTGGACCTTGGCCCCTGTTCAGCAAAGCACTTAACCACAGGCCGCAGGGACATGTCCCTTCCCAAGGCTGCTCGGCCGCTCGGAGGTGAGTGACGGGTGGGCTTTGCTGGGCTGGGGTCATCCAGGCTTTCCCAGAGCAGAGCTGGACCCCTTGTCATCTCCAGCACTTCTCCTCTCCGCCTCCCTTGCAGGGAGCACACCCCACGGAGCTGTCCTGAGATGCTCCATGAGCATCCTCCTTGTGAAACTCCGGCTCAGGGAACCTGTGAGAACCGAGGCGTGGAGAGCACTGCAGAAATTTAGGCACGATTCAAAGGAAATAACATCATTGCTTTCAGTGCCCAGGCAGCAAGCACTCTGAACGTGCTCCAGGCAACATGGAGATAATACTTTCTATAAGCTCTATAGCAAACATACAGAAATGATGGACAAGTGCCTGGGGAGGACAGCAGCTCCCACCTTTCATTCAGGCTGAAGTAGGTGATAAAAGTCCCAAACACATTAGGAACTTTGATTCCAGGCAAAATGATTCCAGCACACCCCTGCAGGTTCTTGGCAAAGGAAAAATATCACTGAGCTGGCAAAATCAGCTTCCACAATAACACCAGGCTTAGACATACTTTTCTTAAAGCTGACAAGTTAGGTCACAAACGCAGATTTTACTTTCATTGTAGGGAAAAAGGCCTCATCAGGCTCAAAAGACTTTTTTATTTCCTTTGTTTTAATTTGGTGACTTTTTGTGGTAAACATCAAATTTTCTATGTCCAGTGGAAGTTTCTGAATGCCAGAAAACAGAAACTGATACCCACCTGCCTGGCTGAGTTGTGGAGGTTGAGACCAGTGCCCAGTCCAGGTCTGTGGCAAGATCTGTCAAAAGCCAAGTTTGTTACATCAATCCCCTTTTCCAGTTCTACTGATCCTTCTAAGAGAATGACATAGCAGGGACTTCAAAACAAATAAAAAAAAATTCCTTCATATTTTACTTTTAAGCCTGAATGTTTCAAAATCCAAAGGTAACATGCTTTGATGTCCTGCTTTGGGTGTATTAACTCCCACCCCCCCAAAATGGATAAATTTAAGTAGTTGTAGGACATACGGAAACTTGTAGAGCTATTTCAAGATGACCTTTAATTTTTTAAAGAAGACAACACATATCCTCTCAAACATTATGAGCAAGGAAGATCTGAAAATAACAGCTATGGAAGTCACATTTTTCTTACGAAATCATACCATACACTGAGAAAACTATCAGAAAGGCACACAGAGAAAATTTCTCCCTACAGTGCATTAATGAATTCCACAAAAGAAGCACTTGTTTAAGAACTGAGGAGCTGAATAACTCAAGGTACGCTAACTGAAAACCAGGACTTGACATCCAGAAACATTTGCATCGCGTGAAACAAGGCTGGGGTCTGGTTGCCGAGAGGTTGAGAAAATCAGAACCAGTTTCAGGGGAAAGAGAAAATGTCTTGTGCAGTCTGGGCTGCGTGGGCACTCACTCTGTCCCCTGCTGATGGATGCAGGATCAACACCCTCCAGAGGATGGACACCTGGGCTAAGAGAGAATTACGTATGTTAAGGTACAGCAGACTAGTATCTTGGTATGGAAAAAAATTACATAAGCAAAAAAATTAGCTGCGTGGCCAATATAGAATAATCTTTGAAGATCCTCATTACAAGTAAACACAAGGATAATAACTAATGGATAAGCTCATTAGTCATGCAAATCTGATGGATTTTTCACTGCCTTCTTCCAGTCACTTATTGCTTTAGAAGGCATTTCATTTTCTGAGTAGTGCACAGTTCAGCATCCAATTCATATTGGTTGGGCAAAAAGACAGTCCTTTAATCTTCTGACACTTTGGTCCTCAGTGTGAAACACATGGAAACTTTCCAACAGAGAGACAAAAAGAGTGATAATATAAAAGAAAATATTAGCAAAAACTCCCATGGAACAAAATGAGGTGGTGTTCTCTGGCAGATCTCATGCTTGAGCATTGTGGACAGCAGTAATGTATAACCTGCAAATGCAAGGACAGCAACCAACACATCTGTCTCTTTCAATTATGTGAGCTGCCTTATATATAATAGAACTGTTAAAAATTATCTGAAATAAACAACAGCCAGCCTTCATAACTAAGGTCACACTGGCCAAAAGGATTGTGAATGTTCCAGCAGGCTAGGAACAAGTTTCTAGACAGCTGGAGACATTTTGAGCTAACATGGGCCAACTTAAACCGACATGGGAAGCCAAAGTGAAACCAGTAAAAGCTTGCCTACTCAGATGACTTTTGTTTGAGCTGGAAGCTAAATTAAAACAAAATTCCTAGGATGATACTGCTTTGACTGTGACAGCAGTCACCTGAGTCATGTGATAAGCACTTTGCTTAAAAAAATCTTAGCATGTCACTCGTGAGAACACTTGTACTTCAGGTCCATGAGAAGCAAAAAGAAGGAGGGGGGAAAAAAGGGAAAAGAAAAGCTTTTGTGCAAACCCTGTGAACCAAGTCCCCTATGTCTCTTTGCTTCCAGACATTTCTGAAAAAACAGCTCACTGGAACCACAAAGAACAACAACAACTGAGCAGCATTCTAATATGGGACATCCTGCCGGACCAGCCCGAGCCAAAGGAAGAAAGCAAGCCACAAAAGTCAGAACTCAAATTGGACACTCAAACCCAAAGCCTTACATTTTGGGGCATTTTTTTCATTTAAACTAATCTAATCGATTGGTCACCATAATACAGGGTTCAAGCAGCTGGCTTAGTTACGTCCATCTGTGACGAACCTTGGAACCAAAGCCATGTGTTCAAACGCACGCACATTTGAAAATGCAAACAAAAGATCAACTATTGTGTCTTAAAATATCTACAGTTGACTTTGTGCATCATCACTAATAAGTATCGTAGCACACAGTATAGTCCTCAAATTGTTTGTGGAGCTTCCAATTGGTTCCCTCAAAATACAGTTCATACATTAAGTCCCAGCGATGGATTTCCTCTCATACCGACTTACAAACCACGGGTGAAGGTTTATCAAGGGTCATTGCCTTGTGCTGATGACCCTATCTTGGGAATGGCTGCAGATCAGAGGTCGCGAGAAATAATACGAAACAATTAAAGAAAAGGAAGACTATAAACCAAGATAGGAACCTGGGAAGAGAGCATTTTTTTTCCAGGAAGCATAAATATCTGGAAAACTGTAAGGGAAAAAACCCAACCCCTAATTAACCATTAAAAGAATTCCTTAAAAGCAGAACCCTTAAAAGAAGATTAGTGGCAAAGCTCACAAGTATGGTACTATCCAGTTATAATCTTAATCTACAAGGTAGTATCTACTCTGCTTCCTTCCTACCAGCTGGGGAATAAGACTTCCTGGCTCTGCCGAGTAGAGCAGGGGCACTGTGTAACACACCTCACCACACTGGTCCCCTGTTGCCCGCTGGACTAGAAAGAAAAGGCCGTGAGTATGAGGGACAGCTGAGCCCAGACCCAGCACAGTGTCAGATCACAGCTGGACTGCGACTCCCAACACAGAGTCCAGCTTGGACCCAGGAGCTGGAAAATACTCTTTGGCCCTTATTCATCCTCCGGGATGTTTTCCAGAAATGAACCTTCGGAGCCAAGGTCTGATAAAATGGAGCCTGGGACTGGACCAGACCTGCTTTTTGGATCCACAGCCCCAAAACCCATGAGCCAAGACACCGCAAATCCAACACTGTGCTTGACAAGTTGGGTCACTGCAGGCACCATGCATCTGAGGGCCACATTCGGGTCTACCATACATTCCAGCATGGTGCAACTCTCCCTTTGATGGCTGTTGACCTCAAATAGGACCTACACGTGCTTGGTTTTGCTAGCTCAGAGCTGTGTCCAGCTTTGCTCTACTCTCCGCTACCACTGCCTTTTTACATGTTTTTCAGCCTCACAGAGATAAGCTCAGTGAGTAAATGGCCAAGGGATGTTGAGGCTGCTGCAAGAACAAAACCAACCACTGACTTTCTTTTTATGTAGCAAGGCAAAGGCTTAAATTCTCCTAAGAATAAACTGCTTTTTATTGCAAAAGAAAGAAAAACTCTTAGCAACAACAACAAAAGAGATAAATGTCCTAAGAGATTATAATGGAACTGGGGTAAATTACTTTAAAATGAGAAATCCAGGGTGAAGGGGAAACTCCCCAGAAGTGAACAAGTGCTCTTCACATTTTAAACAAGGGATGGATTTTTTCCCCCCTTTTTTTCCTCCTTTCTTTCCAGCAGCTAGAAGTCCCATCTGGTTCCTGTTTCTATTCGTCTGATCTCCCAGAAACTTCTAAAAGCCATAAGCATCAGCCAAAAATTCCCCAGGCATGGACTCCTTTCCAAAATAGCCCACAAAACGGCATTTTTTAGGTGGGTTGGTTTGGAAGGAGCAGAGGGGGGGATGTTGATTTCTGTAACATTCCTAGGAATTTCTTGCATCTATTTCTCCCCTCTAGAATTTCTTCTCTGCCTGAATCCCCCTTCCACTTCCCGCCAGCACGCTGGCCAGCACAGGGACTACCCACTCCCATGCAGCGGGATTCAGCTCTTCTTGTGGGAGCTCACAACAAGCTGCTGAGAGGCTTTTATCCCCAAGGAAGACAAATGAACTTGCAATTCGTTTGCAGATGGAGTCTCCTCTGTTGGGCTGGTGGCTGTTTCATATGGAGGCTGCATAACTGGACACGTTTCCCTGCTAAGCGCCGTCAAGGCAGGACTTTTGGAAATAGTGACTTGGTGTAAATAGGTAAGATTGATGAGACAAAGAGGACTGGATCACCTTTACATGCTCTACTCCTCAGCCTTAGGGGAAAGTGGAAAAGCTTGAACATTTCCAACAGATCCCCAGCTCCCACCTGGCCTGGCAGCGGAGACAGCAGCCTGTGGCACTGCTGGCTCTCACGGCTAAAACAGAACGATGGCTTTCCCTGTGCAGGCACAGGTGGAAAAGGGTGAAGTGTGGCTGAGATGGGGACGCTCACCTGGTGTTCCTGTATGACAGTTTTCCTCCATAGACATTTGGATCATCAGTAATCGGTCCCTCTGAAAAGCAACCAGCGTGTCCAACTTCTGTACATTTAGGTTCTGATTCAAGCAAGCTTTAATAAAGGTGGTTAGCTCTTGCTGACTTTGGCATGCGCTTAACAGCTTCCCTGGACACTTTACACAGCTAAGACCAAATAAATGCCCAAACAAAAGCAGCCCCATTTAACTCTTTATGGCACATCTCTTTGTTGCACCCATTTTTCTTGTAAGGTGCACAGACCTGTCACAGAGACTCCAAGCATCTTGGTCTCCTTTGAAGCCTCATAATCCTTCACTGGATCAAAACAATCTTTCAGACAGCAATTCAGAAACACAGGGAGAACAGCTCTGGAGGTGGGAGGTAGACTCTAGAAATCTGCTCCACACAAGAAAGCAGTCCAGGTCACTGATGACTAAAGGCTGTTACTTTTAGACATCTGAATTAATGAGATTAATTTAACCTCACAAAAGAACCCAGCTGCCTGGCTGGACCCATCCAGCATTTATAGTAGAGCAACAGAATAATCTAAAAGGTCACAGTCTTATCTCCACGCCCTGCACTTGCTTGTGCTACTTGCCTTGCTTAAAAGTCAGAGGCATAACAGAGAGCAAGCAGCCTCTATGGCTCTGTGGCACAGCTCCACAATGTGATGCCGTGCAGAGTGCAGCCCATTAGCTTGAGGAAGCATCCCAGAAACGGCATACCGATGGCATTGCAGTGACAGCATCCAAGTTAGCCTACCTTCCTCAGCAGGGCCATTTCAGCACTAGGTCAGGTATTGGTACACATTACACCAGCTCATGCGTCAGCAGATATGGTCACACACACTCTGGTGCAGCCTGCTCTGCTGGCAGACTCTGCCTGGAGACTAAAGGCTGAGCAGACCACAAAGACCAACATCACCACTTGGGTATGCCTGTCCTACCAAAGTTGAAGCGCTCTGGCCAGAGGCAATGGGCAGAGACTTTCTCTTCTGCTGTTAAATGCATCCATTCAACAAACCTTTGGGTCATCTTAGCATCTAGTCCAGTTCGAGAAGATACCAGTAGAGTTCTCTGGCCCTTCTGGCACAGCTGTAGTATGTCAGAGATCACCAAAAAATCCTGACATCCCCTTGCCCTTCCCAGCCACAAGCCGGTGAGCTTGACCTAGCAAGGTATTTGTTTCAAAAACCAGCTGGCATTTCTAGTCAATGCACAGTCTGAGATGTCACTAGGACCATCTCTCAAACCCTCAGCACAATTAAATACTTCATCAATAAAAAATAAACACACTTCATTTTCTATTTATAAAAGAATCTTTCCCTCCCCCCCAATGTTTTATTTTAGCAAGTGCACTCAACCATGTTCTCAATCTGCACTTCATTTCCTGCTATTCAGTTTTCTGTGGTTCACAGACAAAAATACCTGGGGGAAAAAAAAAAAACAACCCACAATACCAGATCCCAGGGGACTCTGATTTACCAGAGGAGAAAAACGTAGCGCACTGTACAACAGGAGCCCATTGCCCAGGCTGGGAGCAGGAGGCACAGCTGGTGGGACAGCGAGCATTAAGCTCAGAGGTAGTGGTGCCAAGAGCTTCTCAAGTCCTCTCCCAGCCAAGACAGTGGAGGGTGACCCTGCCTTCCTCACCTACCATTGATCCTGTAGGAGTAGTGAAGAAAGAAAGGGGGTCTTTCTGTGCAGGGCAACGCTCCAGCTCAAGAGAAAGAACAACCAAGAGCTTCAGTCCCTGCTCCTGCCAGACCAGGACCTTTCACCATCATGGAGAAAAAACAGAGAAATGCATTTCTGCAGCCATTTACATCTATGAGTATCTCAGAAAACTTGGTCTTCTGCAGCTGTGGTTGGCATAAGGCATGAGAGCAGGCACAACCTGGCAGCAGATTGTAACAGGCTTTATAGACTGAGATGTACAAGGTGTCCCAGGGGATGCAGGCAGGAGGTGGTCATTCTCCTTGTGATTTGGGCAGAAGAATGAAGTTTGGGAAGAGAGATGGAAAGGAGGTTTTGTGATCTTGCAGATAAGGTCCTCCCCACTCAATGCAACATAGGCTCTTCTCATCCTGCAGATGCTTCTGGTGCTGCTCCCTGCCAGAAAGAAAACACAGGACACAGGTGAACCAAGCCCAAAAAATAATCCATTAGAAGAGAGACAGCAGGTCCCCTTCCATCACTGCAGCTGGTCAGGGCAGCCAAGGGAGAGCAGGCAAGGCTGGAGATGGAGCCATGGCCATCCCAGCAGGCATGGTCCCACCCCAGCTGCCCCACTGGTCACAGCGATAATTGAAACCACAGTAGGGAGCTCACTTAGACGTTTTACCACGTCCCTTCACCCCAAGCAATGTGAAACAAAACGCTAAATAGGTGACACAGCGTTAGAAACATCAAGCCTTGACTGTGCTCCAGCTTCCCCTGCTATCCCCAGCAGTGAATTGCAGCTGCAGGGTTTGCTGTAGCAAAGGGGAAGGAGTGGGACAGAGCCAGGCCAGAGGACGTGGAGGGGGAAAAGATGGAGTAAGGGAAGACCAGGGGAAGGAGGGGGTTTCAGGCTAAATACAAGTGTTAGGGAACAGAGAAAAGTTTGTAAGCACAGAGATGGGAAGGCTGAGAGGGAGAGCCAAGGATAAATTGTTTTGATGAGTGCTCCAACCCTGAAATAAATATAACCACCCAAGGGGGCTGTGTGACTCAGTCTGACATTTTGGCTATTTTTTTTCATGCCACCAGATGTAATCAATTTAGCCGGGGGGCGAGGGGGGAAGCACACACATATTTTTATTGCATTCTAATGTCCGCAAAAGAAAAAAAAAGTACGTTTTGTTTTGTTTTGTTTTTCTAATCATAGTATATGGCACTTTGTGCAAAACCAAGCACAAGCAGAACTTCCACCTGCCCTTTACCATCACAGAAATAGGAGTTTTGGGGACTAAGGGTGGATCAATCTGTCCAGGGGTAGACAGAGCGAGCCCCCTCATCAACACTGCAGTGGGGAGGCAACCTCCGAGCTGAAGGAGGATGTAAAGGATAGCTGTGCGAGGCTGTTCACATTCGCTTCAATATGCACGAGGGAACAAATATGGCCAATAACATCCTAAGATATTGTCGTGCTGAAATTCTTTGTTTACCAAGAAACGACATGTTGAAAGCCCTTGGCATTTATGAAGCAGATGATTTCTATTCATTTATTTGAAGCATTTTACAGTACTTACCCAGACACTTGGAGCAATCATCTTGCCAGATCTCATGTGGAGGACTGGGTCAGATGGGTGAGCTCCAGAAAAATCTCCTAGTGTCCTAGAGGAAGTGGTGTTGGCACTTGGGTAGGTGATGCTCACCCCTCCGAACCCATCCACACCAAGGCAAGGGAGAGGGCCCATCTCATTGCTTGCAGTTGCAGTTTCAATTGGGCATAAACTTCAACTCCTGTCCAAACCTGTGGGGAAATGTTTCTGTGCACTGTTAAACAGCTCCTGCATTCCACCCAGAGGCTGATGCTGTTCTGTGGTAGGTGAATAATTCTTATATTTACTCTCTGCAACATATTTTGGGCTCTGGAGAGCTCTTGCTCAGGCAGACTCCTCCTGAATTAATAACAGCTTTGCCTGAGCAACAGCTAAGAAATGAAAAGAGAGTGCTGGGAAAATCAGTATTTTTTAATTCATCCTGGTGATGGGATCTGCAGATAAAAGTGCTGGTGGGAAATACCCATTCCCCCCTCCTGTCGTACAACCGTCCACCTCCAGCTCCTGCCCACATATCTTTGGAGGAGCCATAGGAACTTAGCCCAGCATAGGACCTAGGATCACACATCCAAAAACCAAGCAAAAACTCTTCACTGAACTGGCTACCAAGTCTCCATCCAACGATCAATGCAACATCCATTATATCTAACACCTAGGCCATCATTTGCCCTGCATTTTATTTTAAAAGCTGCAAGGAGGTAGCATTACTCAGGAGTTACTTCCACCATGGCTAGATCTTTGGATGTTTTCTCCTTGCATGGCTATCTGTGGGCATGGAAAAGAAGCCCTAGTTATATCTTCCCTTGTAGGGCCTCCCTTTTGTCAGCTCTCCTTTAATTAGCCCCACTCCCATTTCCTAGGAGGCTCTGTGCTGAAGGCCGTTAGGAGCAGGGGAGTTCTGTGAGGCTGCTCAGTTTTTAAATTTGATCTCTTCTTTTTCAACTCTGAGCACTTTTTTTTTTCTTTCTTGAACATATCCCCAAAATCCTAAACTCTGCTTCAAAATCAGATACATTGCATGTATTTAGTGTCACAGTTGCTCTTATCTGTCATGTTAATTACAAAGATTTCCACACCCACACACCACCTTGTGTCATTTGGGAGTCATTTGAAATCTACCACAATGATTCTATAGGATCAATTTCTTATCAGATATTCTAATGCTACAAATCAAGTCATCCACCATGATGCATTCTGGGCATTTTGCAAATTAGCCATTTTGAATGCATCGTGCATTCAAGGAACTACTTCATATGTTCAGTGCATAGACTGGCCAAATTTGTACATGTATAAGCACATCTGAGGGTACCAAATGGATATGTACTTGCAGGGACAGTCTCTGAATGCTCAAGAAGTTGCTCCATCACAACAGGGTAGAGAAGGGAATAGGGAAAATTCTGCATTTGCATTATGACTTTGTATTAACTTTGCAATGCCATTAATCCTTTGAGTGGACCTTGCTTATTTTTAAAGGTTTAATTAGTTAAGCTTTGTATTTGGTTTCCTTAACTTTCTAAGAAAAAGAAGGCTGTCTAAGGAAAACAATCTTTAAGTTTGAAAATCCAGGGGAAAATCATGTATTAAACCACAAGACTCCTGTAAATTATAAATTTGACCCTGGAATTGCTGTCACGGAATCACCATGAATGGAGGTCTCCCAGTTCCCAGAGGTAATTTTTAGTCCTTCAGTTCTAAACAGATTTTTCTGTATTTCATCTGTCCTTAAAAAATTCCCCACCAACAAACCAAAAGCCTCCTTACAGATACACTTTTAACTAAGTTAACACCAGGTTTCTAAGTCCGGCATCCTCGACCCAGATAGGAAGAAAGGCAAGCTGCAAATCCAATACTTGCACTAAGATATCCATTTTAAATTTCCACAACTTTATAACAGATAAAATGCTTTTCCTTAAGCTGAATAATTTTTATAGCCTCCTCGCTAAGGAGATGGAATTGAAGTCATGCTAAAAAAAAGTTGATATATTAGACATAGGAAGTAGAGATCTTTGCCTTCATGTTTTTGAGTCATCCTGAAAAAGTAGAGCACATCAAAAAACTAATAATTGAAATATTTTTTTCAATAGAAAGTGTAGTTTTCATGAAATCCGAATGTTCCATGGAAAAACTTTAATTTTGCCAGAGCTGTTCAGTTTTCCACTGGGGGAGATTTAAATAAAAGATTTCCTTTTAAGTTCCAGTTGACTGAGATGTAAACTTTTAAGCCATTTTTCCAAATAAATAAACAAGTAAATAAATCAGAATCCATCCTCTAAAGATTTTCTTTGGCCTGACATCTCCTCAAACACAGAAGACGGACATTCACCACAGGGTGGAGATTAGCAAGGAGCTCCACAAAGAGGACTCCCACCAGCACAGCCCATACCTTCAGCAAAAATGTGTCAGTGTGCTAAGATGAAGCATGGAAAATGTAAACCCAAAAGGAATGAGTCTGAGAAAGATACTAGCACAAGTGAAGGAGGACAGGCAGGAATAATAGCAGTTGGAGCTCAACCTCCGTTCCAGCAGCTCTTGCCAACGACTGCGAGCGCTAATAAGTAACAGTCCCCCTGTGCATGCCACGTGCAGCCAAGGCAAGACAGACACATTTGGTTCTGCTGTTAAACAGCCTGGAGTAGGTACTGGCTGTGGTCACATTAGTGGAGATCCACACCAGCATCCTTACACCCAAGGGCAACATCCCTTGGAATGCACAATACGTTCAGGGCAATGTCCTACTTTGCTGACCCCCCATTTTTCAATTCCTGCAGCTGCCAGGGGCTTGGCAGTCTCGCAAGCACCAGAGCGGGTGCTGGGTACCACCTTCCATGCACATCTGCAGCACAGACTCGGGTCCTTTTGCGTGTCTTCCTTGAGCACAGGGGCATTGCAGCGTTGCCACGACTTCCAGATGACCAGCAGGGAGGGGGCCTGGGGGTAACAGCACAGATTACCCATCCTTTTTTCCACCTCTCCACCTGCCAGCACTGGTTCTGGCCAGCCAGGACTTCTGTTGCAGAAGGTGTTGCTCCTATGGGGAGGAAGAGTTTCATGGGGCTTCCCTCTGCACCCCCAGTATCTCCTTGCCCTCCTTCAGGAACCGGCACTGCTGAGACCTGAGTGGAACCAGAGGCAACTGTGACCTGAGTCCTGTCCCAGCCCCGGAGCGCCACACAGCTTCTCCTCACACAGATCCCTCTGTGCCCCCTCCTCAGAGCAGGACAGCTGTCCCCAGAAGGCAGCTCTCAGGACAATTTTCAAACAATCCAATATAAATGGAGTTTGCAAACCTATTTCTTCACAGTTTCTTCCTGCCCTGAAGCACCTTTTCCCTCTGTTCACCCTGCTGGGGCTCAGCAAAATGGGGGGTGTTTTCTTTTTCTCTGGAAAACGGAAAGAAAAACAAAAAACAACCAACAACAACAAAAAAATCAGTGTTGCCAACTCTTGCAATTTTAGTCCCACAGCATTTGATGTTTTTCTTCACCCCCTCCCCAGCTTCTTGCTCCAATGTATTATGCAAAAATCTCAGATTTCATTTTAAAACAGAGAAGAAAAAGGAACAAACAGTTCATGGGTCTCTGGGTTCTAGAGAAAAGCTGAGAAACACAAGCTCAGCACACCCTAAAGCATCCTCCAAACCAAAAAAGCAAGCATGGGGGAACCAATATTTATATATATAATTTTTTTTTTAAGGAGGTGATGAAAAAAAAACCCTCCTGATCTGAATGACCCAATTGACTTTTGAGCCCTTGGAGGTTTACATAAAAGGTCAGCTAATTTCATAGGTACCACCACTGATGGCTTGCATTGGCCAGATTTCAGTGCTCAGTGTAGTGGCATGGAGATGAGGAGAGGGTGGCATTCCCTCAGGACATGGGGGGCTTGGAGCCACATGCTGCTCTGCTCACCCAACCCCAGTGTGGGATCACAAATGGTCTGGCCATGCCCACAGCCGCAGCACTAAGAGAGGCTCAAGGACAACTTCAAGCTGCTCAATATCTCTGTCTTCTGAGCTCATGCCCACCACCCTCGCACAGCCTGGTCAGGGCTTCTCCCTAGCTTTGTGAGATGCCTGGTGCAGGTGGTCCCAGGCTGGAGCTGACCCATGCTGCAGCTGGGCAGGGACCTCCACCACAGATCCTGGTGTGTGGGATCTCACGGGCACCAGGTTGAGACAAAAAGGCTGAGGACTGACATTTCTAATCAAGGCATTGGGATAGATCTACCTGCTGCATCTGTGCCTCAAGGGAATGTTCCCATTCCCCCTTTGCTGCAAGCCTCTACCAGTTTGGAAAACCTTGCAGAGCAAGAGCTCACACGTGGGTTTTTGCAGTCCTTTTCAGTTATGCACCCTGGTTGGATGCTTTCTCCAAAGCTGCCCGCTCCCTGCCTGGCCCAAGGGTTTGCAGCATCCCCAGCCCCACGCCTGCTCCATTCCTGCCCAGCACAGGGTACTCCCCACTGCCGGTGTTTGCCGGAGTTGTCCCTCCCGGGAAAGGCTCTGTGTGTAACCACAGCGCCTGATGTCAAGCCCGGCTGATTGTGCCCTGTTGTCAGGAGCAGGGCTGAGTTTCTGTGCCAGACAAAAGGGGCATAAATCTGAGCTGGAAGGGAAGGCTGCTCACAGCTCAGTGGGGTTTCAAAGTTGCTCTAAGACATGGTCCCTGGGGAGGGTCTGTCCTTGTAAGAAAACAAGTGCTTACATGAGCTATGGGCTTTTCTGAGTAAAACAGAAGATCTGAGGAGGTTAAAACACTGTGTGTGGATATGGACAGCGAGCCAAACAATGCTCAGATCATGCACTGCATCACATGCTGGGGATCACTCACCAAGCCCAAGGACAGACCTTTCTTTCTGCACTTGCTGGTCTTTCCTTTGCACTTCTAAGAAATGTGCCAAGAGGCCACCTCATCCCTGTCTCAGGAACCTGTTTCAGAGGGAGGAGACACACTTAGATGAGAATAACTGGACTGCTTGGAGATTTTACTTTACTTCTGTCTTGTTTTGGCTTTTTTTTTTTTTTTTTTTATAAATCTAAACCACAAGTCATTCAACCTGAAATTTTGTGGCTGCTATTTATGTATGGAAAATATTTAACAGTTCAAGTCAGAAAGCCTAAAATTCAGAAACTTAGAGGCAATCCAAAACTCCTAGGGTCTTCAAAAATCAGACTAAAAATACTACGAGAACAGGCTCCCTTGGACCAGATACTAATTTTCTGCAGCAGTGTGAAGGAATTAAAGCTGTCCTAAAGCACCAGCTGGGAACTGCCCTGACATTTTGATGTCATCTGCTCCCTGGTCCTCTTGAGTAGGCCATGCAGGGGTGGGCTGGAGGCTTTCAGGGCCCTGCTGTAATCCAGCAAACCTTGGCTGGTAGAACCAGCCCCAGAAGAGATTCCAGCTGGCTTAAGTTAGAGCAGCCACAGGGCTGCTCTAACTTAAACCACCTGCCAGTTCAGTCCTGGGCCAGCTCTAGGATCTGGGAGGTAGAAACGTGGCTGGAAGCCAGCTTTGCCGGCTCTCTTCCTCATCTGTCCCCACAGGAGCTAGAGGTCTAAACCCCATTTAGAGAGGTCTGTAGAATAAGGCTTCAGAGGGACGCCACTGAGCTCCTGGTTACATTTAAAATCCAAGAACAGGAATGCTGCCATTTAGCCCCATCTTCCTTCCTTACCTTCTCTCATCACAGTGCTTGCAATCACATATTGAAGCTCAAACATGAGGAAATGTGCAAGGACCGGTTATTTCCTGGAACGGCTGATGCTTTCTGACCTCTTTTGACTCCTCAGGCAGCCTCCCCCCTGCAGCTCTGGTGTCTCCACTTCTGTAGGGAGCCAAGCAATATAGACCGGACAGGGGTTTTCCCCCCTCCTCTTTTGAAAGAATGGAAGATACAAAAGTAAATGACAAACAAACAAACAAAACTTTCTCCAAACATTTCCAGAGCTGCTGATTCTGGTTTGAGCTTTGGATGTAAGATCCACAACCGATCTAAACAGTCCTGATTTACCCATATACAGACACACAGAGAACCATGTTCCGATGGTAGGAATTACCCTGATAATACAGCCTGAATTGTCCTGCCCCTGCCCTTCCTCCTTGCCTTCTGCCCTGCAGCTAGCAAAGATAATGAGTAACAGTGATATTAAACAGGGATTTGGGTGGGGTTTTTTTACCTTTTTTTTCCCCCCAGAAAGTGGATAACACACTACAGTAGATAGAAAAATCCATCCGACTTTATTTAACTGTAACATTTATTAAGAACAGTGAAAAAAAGGTCAGCACGGAGCTACCAGCATATGGGCTAAACTCCTTTCCCCAGCCTTGAATGCGACAAGAAAGCAGATCCTTTAAGATGCAACTATCTTAAGCTCCCCTCCGATGGTTAAACTCTTAGTAATTCTAGGTTTTGGAGACAAACGTCAAAGCAGAGGGCTCTTCCCTTCATTATTCAAGTAAAGGCCCCATCAATATTATCTGTAATAAGAATCTGCTGTTGACATGGCTCACCCTGCAGTTCCTGTTCCAGGCAGTAGTCCCTGTCAATAGGATTAAAGTGGAGGAATGCCTTTGACAAGTCCACTGGCTGCTGATTCATTGCTGCCATCAGGCTGCCGGCTGGGAAAGGCACCGGGCACCATTAGCTGGTCCTGCCACGGCTGCCCGGGGGGCAAGTGGTCCCAAAGCTTTGATTTCTGGTGCTGGAGGGGACCTCCCTGGAGCTGCAGGAGAAAGTGGGGAGAGGGGAAGTCTATGAGTGGTTTGCACCTTGCTTGTGTCCTACCATGTCGCTTTTGGCTGCAGCAATAGGCACGTCAGCTGATGGAAAGTTCTGAGGTGCTTTGATGAGCGATGCCAAACCGAGCAGCACAGGGAAGCCATCCAACATGCATGGGATAGGGAGCGTTCCTCAGCCTCTGCATCAGCCTGGGTGACCACATCACACATTGAGGTGAAAGAGGAGCTCACTCCCCTTGCACTTGAGCTGCCCTCAGTGCCAAGCAGCCCAGGGGAAGCCAAGAACAATGACCCCTGAGCTGCGCAGCCCCAGGTACAGCGATGGCAGCTGCCAGAGCCAAGATGTGACAGCGGGAACCCACAGCGAGAGGCACAAGCAGACAGCTCTGACTCTACTTTCTCCTGGAGCCTGGCCATTCTTCATCGATCATGAGGATGCAGGGATGTGCTCAAGGGACCAGGAATTACACCATGGTCAAAATGAAACAGTGCAGGTAAAAGCTCTGGAAGGAAAGCTCCAGCCACCAAGAGCTGCAGATTGCTGGTGTGTAGCTGGGCATATCCAGTCCTTGACAACACTGACTCTCATTTTCCTTCTCCTTTGCCTCCTTGTTTAATGCAGCTCTTGATAGAAAGGCTCTGTCATTACCCACTGGCTTGCCCAGCCCCAGGTTTGCAAAGCCCTGGCTCCCCCTCCCCTGCAGGCTGGTGACTGAGGAGAGCAGCCAGCGGGACGGTGCAGCCCCTTCAGCACCCGCTGGGTCTCACTCTGGCCATCAAACAGCACCGAACCACAAAAGTAAGGGAAAAAAGTCAGCTGCCAGGGAAAATCCGAGCCTCCTAACCTTCTACCTCTCAACTCTTCAAGTGGAGCATGCGGGACACATGTGCGCACACACATACACATTAACACCCTCATCTTTTCCAGTGACTAAGCCCCTGCCTAGTTTGTTCTGTTCCTGTCCCCTCAGGTGCTGAGGCCAGGTCAGGAAGCAGGCAGCCTAGAGTAAATAGATTAGCTCTTTTTAAATAAAACCTCTATTATTATCCTTAGGAAAAAAAATAACAACCCTCATTTTCAGGAATTGTTACATTTAATTAGGCTGCAGGTTCCACTGGGCTCTACAAACGGAGCCAAGAAAGCACGAATGTCAAAATATTCTGCACGCAAGACGAAAAGCCCTGAGCTGAGTGATCCAGTGAAAGGGAGTCCTGTCAGCCTGCCTGTCAACTCTGCAGCAGATTTTTCAAATCTAATTAAAATGATCGTTAATTTTTTTTCTTCTGTTTTTAAAAAAACACATTTTTCATCTTTTTTTAAATCCCCCCCCCTTTAGTTTTTAATCAGCCTGATTTCCTGCACTGAGCCAGCCAGGAAGAAAGTGAAAGGGAGACCCACAGAGGCATCCAGGGGTGGAAAACAGGAGGACGGGTGGCTGTTCAGGCAGCAAAGCCTTCGTGGCAGCTCACCACGCACTGCTGTTTACTCACATGTGAGATCAGCCCTGACAGGAAGAACAAGGTACCAAATTCTGTCCCTGCCTGTTTCCTGCCTCCCTTCGGGGGGAACGGGACCTTTCAGGCTCATTGTAAATAAACAGGAGTGCATCAAAGGGACACCTGACCGCTGCACCCATTTTCGGCAAAACTAGAACAACTCACAGGCACTTGAATTTTTGGCTGACAGCTCAGACCAAAAGGGCCTTTACTGCCCTGGGATTAGCAGCTCTGATGCTTTGGAGCAGACAGAGGAAGCCAGTTTGCAAATCCTGAAATGGGAGTTTTACAGAAGAGCTTGAGCCACCAATCAATTTTGCTCACATCTACACCTTGCCTTCACAGGGCCCAGCCGATTCCTCTCCCTCACTGGGTTCATTGTTTATATGTGTAAAGTTATTTGGATGGGCTGACCTCAGCAAAGTAGTCTGTGCAGTCCTGCAGCAAAATGCGGGGTCGCTGAGACGGAGGCAGCAGCACAGGGTAGAGCAAGTCATTAGACCTAATAACCAACATGATAAAAATAGGCATAAATAGGGATAAAGAGATTTAAAACAAGGAACTAATGCTTAAGAGGAGGTTGGGTCAACAGCTATACAAACACACATATCCCTACCACCTCCCCTGTCCCAGTGTCTCCAAGAAACATATTTGCTTACTTAAACAAGCATTTATTTTTTTTTCCCAGCCTAGTTTCCTAGAGAAACAACTCTTTTGTGATTGTGCTGTGGGTGTGTCTGTCTCTCTCCCTAATAAAACTTCTGAACTCACTGGCCAATTTCAACCAAGTTTGCCAGAAGGGCAGAGTCCTCAAAGAAACTAACTGCTTACAAGTCTTCCTGGGGCTGGGTAGATGAGAGAAAGCTAAGCCCACGCCGACAGAAAGGCTCCAGCATGCGCTCACTTGATATTAAACACCAGAGCATCCAACCTTGAGCTGCCTCATATGTTTCTCTGCAGGAATCCACGCTTCACTGAATCACCCTGACTAAGTGCACTGTAGAAACAGCAGCTTCCGAGCCCCTCTGCGCTGAGAATTTAAAATCGTGGTGACTGGCAGCCCCTCTTTCTGAGAAATGCCGATAGAGCAGCGTCGGCAAGGGAAGCGGTCCCAGCCAGGTAAAATAGGATGCCTGCAGTCACAGAGCACCACTAGCACCAGCTCTCCGGCCACCCTAGCTGGTCCCCAGTCCTTCCTGCACCAAAGACACCTCTTGGGCACTAAGGGGATGCAGGGCCAGGGGCAAGAATGGGGTCACCTTCTGACCGTGCGATATCCCAGCTGCGGGGTCTTTCCTGCCGCTTGGGTGAGGAGGAGCAGAGGCAGGAGCAGCCCAGCTACCGTGGGAGTCAGTGACTTGTAAACTGAGAGCAGTTGACCCGGGATCAGCCAGAGGGAAGGACGGTCCCACAAGGTCAGTCTCCTGCAGCATCAGTTTTCAGCCTCAACTTGCACTTTAAAAGCAGGTTGGGAAAGGCCTGTTGCAGATGCCTCTTTCTCGTGCAAGGGCACAGGGATGCTCCTGGTTGGGGTGGGAGCGTGGAGGCGAGCTGGGAGCTGCCATACTCCTACAGAGCTTGGGTACCTGTGGGAAGGAGGGCTTGGAAAGCACAATGGCGTAAATTAACAGCCCCACCAGGGCTGCTGAGGGCCAGCACCAGCAAATGTTCCGATTAAGAAGCTCTCTCTTTCTCCACGTTGGGTTTAGGATGATTTTAGAGCAGCCAGATATAGGATGCACCAAATGAAGGACAAAAGCCAAGGGGGTTACCAAAGGTTTGGATGCAGCCACAAGCTCCTGTTCTCCAAGCCAGTGAAGAGGCAGAGGGGAAGAAAAAAAAGACATTTCAACCAGGGGTAAACTCAGTTTCAACAATCTTACCTCTGCTCCCACATCATTTAAATTTGGCAAGCTCCTCAAAATATCACAACAATCCATCTCGCTGTAATGCCCAGGCACTTCCCCTCTCTCTCATCAGCCCCCCTGCTATCTCACTGGAAACACCCTCTCATCTGCCGAAAAAAATAAAGCATCTCCTGGAGCAACAAAACCCCTCAGCCAGAGCGAGAGGAAGCCTGGCAGGTTTTACCCTGCAACTGCTTGGGGAAAATTCACCCGTGTGACCTTCGTGTCCCACGAAAGAGATGAAATCAAGCCTTGCGCAAGGCGCTGCAGGGGAGGGATGGACGGGTGGGTTTGCCCTCCCGGTGACCAAGTCGGGATCTTGCGTGCCTGGGAATCATGTCCGTAGGGGAATAGATGGAGCTGGCATTTTTGGGACCCTGTGACTGGTTGTCCAGCTAGTAATTTAGCAAAAGGTGAGCAGATAATTTCCTGTTGGACTGGTCTGTTGGAAGGGCCTTTCCCCTCCGGGGAGCTGGTGGCTACGCAGCGAAGCCTGAAGATGCGCAGGAGCAAAGCGTGCTCCCTCCTTTTATAGCGGGGCTGGTTTCCCTGTGTTGCCGTCATCCCTGGGGTGAGCAGTGCCGTAAGACATTTGAGGCTCTCCCCCGCAGAGGGTAAAAAGTCAAAAGGGTATTAAGCTGTCAGATTGGGGCAATTTATGTGTATAAACAGAGCCCTGTTTTGCTGATTTACACCCTGATAGGACATGGCCCACAGGTAACGAACACAGCACATCCCCACATCTGCCAGTGGAAGCAGTCTGGATTGACTGACCCATAAAACTGCGAGGCCTGAAGTTATCTGGCTTCACATCTACATATACACACGCAAACAGCCACAGCCAGCAAGTGCTCATGGAGTAACACGATATAAGCAATAAACGCTTTCCCCCAGCAAAAGTTAGGAGAGAGATTAGATAAGGTGGCTAAAACAAACTTTAACCACCACGGTGGGAGCTTGGCTGGCCTGTCCTTTTACTCGGCTGAATACGCTGTGGCATAGGGAGCCTGCAGCACCGGCCACCCCCAGTGCTGGGGGCCCAAATTAGCCCAGCACATCACCGTCCCTTGCTCTGTCAAAGCAATCTCATCCCCATCATTACAGGAGAGCTGTGCCTCCCTCCCAAGCTGAGGGTTCAGTTAAGACGTGCCTTTGCTGGGGAAGGGCCCCAAACTCTTTTTTCCCCTTTGGAAACACTCCTGTTGGGAGCCAGGGAGGCTGCCCGCCTCTGCGGGTGTAGGGGAGAGGGCAGCAACGCTGGCGCCACGGCTCCCCTCCCAGGTGGTGCAATACAGCTCCCTCGACTACATTGCGTAACCAAACCCCGCTCCCTCCCACCTTCCCGGGGAAAATCACCCTTGCAGCTGCCCTGGGAACCTCCATCCTGCCCTCTCTGATGACACCAAGAGGGCAGGTTACCCCCTGAGTGCCGACACCTGAGGGTGGCACTGACGGAGGCACAGGCGGGTGCCTGCCCCCAACACATGCCACAGGGCAGCGTTTGCTTCCCATCATCGCAATTCATGCCTTCACATCGCCGTGCCGCTGCGGGGATGTGAGCAGCCGCTGCATTCCCATTCTGCCCAGCAGACTTCAGTGTCAATTGCATGCTTTGGGCAAAAATAACAATTGGAAAAAATAATTGCATTTATCATGTTGGCGACTCGGCCAGCTACATAAGAATGTTACATAGCAAAACCGCAGAGTTCAGCCTGTTTCCACACAGGCAGAAGAACAATGACTGGCAGGAGTCCCCTGACATCAGACGCTCATCTTTAACTCGAGCAATTCTTCCACCAGCATCTCCAGTCCACAACCTGGGATGCCACCGCAGCCCAGCCTGCAGGTGACCCTGAAGCTGATGGAGGTACCACCAGCCAGATGACAACTTCCCACAACAACTAAGCAGGCAGGAATACCATGATGGACTTGTTCAACTGTTGTGTTGATAGAGGCTTGGACAGATGTAGGATTAAACTCCTTAAATGACACCACAAGTTGCAGGAAATTTAACTTCCCTTGCTCCAGGCAGCAGTGATAGGTGACAGATTATGGAAGAGGCAAATGATGGGTCTTCCAGTGCCACCGCAGACCACACAGATAGGTGAATTGCAGCCGTGCCTCTTACAGTGACCTTCTGCTCTATGCAGCACTGCATGTTATTTCAGCTTAGGTTTACCTTCTTTGCTTAGCCTGCTGACTCTGCTCCTGCATAACCTGGCCACTGTGCTTGCACACGGCTTTCTTGCATAATTCAGCTCATTAGAACATGCTACTAATTTGCTTTGCTGATATGTAGAGGGATTTAAGATAATGCAATGACCATCCCAAAGGGTTCAAGTAAGAAAAGCAAATGTTATGAAAGGCTCCGTCTTTTCTAACTGATGGCTAACACAAAAATCCTGCCCCTCATCTTGGACTGCAGTTACTGGGCAGCCACTCTGAAAGGTATATTGGTTCAGTGATCCAAGCAGAAACCAGCTCACCAAAACAGAGTCTGCCCAAGCACCAAGTAAATCCAGCTCCTCAACTGGTTGCGTGGCCACTTCATCCAACACAAGAGACAAGATGGGGCAGGAAGGGGAAGAGCAATGCCACCCCTTTTGGATGCAGTGCCCAGCTACACGGATTAGCCAAAACACAAATTTGTTCCCAAAAGCCTTGTAAGCAAATGTAAGTTAAAATAGGTCCCTCTTGGATGCAGTGTTCAATGTCTTCTGACTCTATGGTGTGTAAATTATGTCAGTTGTAGACTTCTCTACACCTCATTGTATTGGCATAAAAACATCCAAATGAATCTGCCCGAGGCATTCCTCTACTCAAAAGATATAAACAGTTGGCAGTCGCTGATCTGCCACTTGTCAATGCATTCTCCTAGCCTGATTCTGCAAAATAAAATGCATTAGCCTGAGCTACCTTCATGCTGCAGTGAAGCCATCCCTGGCAATAGCCTGTTCCTCTCAACAAAACTTGAAATGCTTTATATCTTGTTTAACAAACAACTTAAACACATAGGAACACCAGTGTAACCACACTTAAATCAGTTCTTAATGTTGATTCACAATATATATATAAGTATGTATATATATAAATAAATGCATGCTGTGGTGGACAACCATGTCCTCCAGGTGTAGCTGATGGTATGACCACAAGATGCTCATTGCAACCTCCCTGGAGAGTCTGCCACCCCACAGCCCCACTGATGGCTATAACCTTTTCAAGCTGAGATAGACAAAAATCCCTTGGTTGGGAAGGCTGTGAACATCTAAAGCCTCGGAGTTACAACCAACACCACCTACAGCAGTTTTAAATTAACTTTGAGACGTTCATCCAGTAAGCTGTACTACATTGGTTTAAAAATAATTTTTAGGTTTTTATCACCTTTGTGTATAGGCTGGAATGAAAAGGGTCTAAGAACTCTAGGGGTAGTTCTACCACCCCCCAAACCATTTGGCACTTTTGATACTGACTTCAACATGAGCAGAACTTCAGTTTTTACTTACGTGCAGATGTTGGTCACCAATCTGGCTATGTCACAGTAGCAATGCTGGTTTAATCCTGCTGAAATACTGATACTCTATAAGCAGGTATGCCATGAGTTACTGAGCCTGGACAAAGCTCCCAGATGACACAGGTTAATTCCTGATGAAGCAGACTCCTTGAAGCCTTAAGGTGAAGCCTTTCTCTGCATCTGAATGCCTCCACATTCTGAGGAACACTCAGCTTCCAGTTGCTGCACAGTGGTCTGCTAGACAAAAAGATCCTAGTATCTACTTCAGTCTCCCCATCTGCAAACTGGGACCAACTCCATCCTCAACTTTGCTCTGGTGGATCAAAACATGGGGTCACTCAGGGCTTTGCCACACTTCCAAAAATTCCCTGAACCTTCTCCAACATATTGTTATATTTACGCACTACAGCAGCACTGTCACCCAGAGCATATATGACCTCTTCTGCTCTTTCTACCCCCACGTGTCCTCCTGCTTAGTTACAGCCCAGCACCAGGACCATCCATTCAACTGAGTTTTTCACACTGAAGCAGCTTTCCCAAAAACAACTTCAGTGTCCTGCTTCCTGGAGTCCAGTGTCCTATAAATGCAGCTTTTATTCTTTGTTCTTGCATTCACCTGCACCACTGTATTTGTTGTTTCCTTGAGCCTAGCTCTCCAAGCACTCTGTATTCCTCCCCTATAAGTGACCTCTCCTCTTCATTATTTACTGCTTCCTGGCTCGTTACACCATCAGCAGACCACATCAGTGGTGATTTTACATTTTCTTCCATGTCATTGATAAAGATATTAAATGCAAGAATACTGGAGGGACTTTGCTACAAACACAGCTGGCAGATGATTTACAGTTGCATTTGGAGACCTGTCAGGGAGCCAGGTTTTAATCCATTTAATGCACACCCTCTTGATTTTATACTGCTCTAGATCCTTAATCAAAATGTCGTGTGGTACCCAGTCAAATGTCTCGCAGAAGTCTTGTACACTACTATCACTTTTATCAACTAAACCAAAGAGAGAAATCACATTCTATTTTCCATGAACTCATGCTGATTGGCATTAATTACAATTTTCTTCCTTTAATTGCTCATGGACTCCCACGAACAAGGACTAACTTGTGCCACCCAGCACACCACTAACAGCACCCCTCTGACTCGTCCTTGGCCACAGAGCACGTGTATTTTGAGAACAGCAATTCTGTAAAACCCAGAGCTGGAGCTGGGCACAAGAAAAGCTGGCTGTCATCTGAAGTGGCACAATATAGGAACCACAGAAACAACCACGGTTGTGCTGGGGGCTTTGCCTCCTCTTGCAGAGGGATGGAAGGGCAGGTGAGCTGGCCCTGTCTCAGACACCAGAGAAAGGACATGAATAACGGCTCTGGCAGACAGCAGAGTCAGCCATGACCAGTCTTTGAGACAGTACTGAGATCCACACTGAAACCACCTCCCCAAGTAAAAAGTTAGAGGTGGTCAGGAGAGTCTTTTTCATGACAGCATGGGTGATACAAAATGTTTGTGTCATTGCAAAGAGGCCAAAGCTGTTTATTCAACATATAGATGAGACTGAAGTATACTTCTAGCAATAACATTGTGGATATCGCCATGCTATCACAAGCTATTTCATTTTGTTCCTTGAAGGTTGGAAGTAATTAATTAGCTCGTGCTTGAGTCAATACCTTGGTTCTTTCAAGTCTCCAGGTGAAGTTTAGAAAGCAGTTCCAGAGCACCTACCTCTGATACTGAAATGCTTATAACACTGTGTTGTTCCTTTTTTTGAAAAAAAACAGTATCTGCAAATCATTGTCTAAGTGTCCCAAGTGGAAGTAATTCTTCACCAAGGAACTATGGAGAATAAAGTGAAACAAGAATTTTGCTTCAAACATCCAAAACATGTTGGTTTTCACTTTGATGTAGTTGGCATTTTGAAAAAAAATTGTAGCAGAACAAAAGGGTTTGTTTAACTCAAGACTTTTTTTGAGGGAGGTACTATTTTTTTTTTCTTTTAATGATTTAAATAAAACTGAAGGAAATTTTGAGGAAAAAATGTTCCATGTTTTGTGAGAGAAGGGCAGAAAATACAAGCTGAGGTCCTTCCAATGCAATAGCTCAGACACATCAAGGTAAAGGCGCTAAACATTTCAGTGTCACTAAAACTGCATTTGTTTATTTCCTACAAATACTTTAGCTGAGGGATGTTTGCAATTGCCAGCCCTGGACAGTTACTACTGGAATTCACCTGTAGCCTGTCTCATTTCAGGTGCGCGATCTTTAGTTAAGAGTAGAGATGAAAACCTCATTGCTACCACAAAAAGTAATTCCCATAAGACCACCTGCTTGGATAAAAGAGAAGTGTCCAACATAACCACCTAGAAAGCCCTTCTGAAGTTTGAGTTTAGCGGTCCCATACATCCAAGCATCAGAAGCAGAGGAGGGAGTGGGGCATGACACTGCATCTCCCCAGACAAGACCATTCTCTGTGATTTTTTTCCTTTTTCCACTTGTCCAGCATGAAGAAAGTGACTGTGCTGGACAGCACAGATGTTTCCCTGCTCAGTGCTGATTATACACGGGCTCTTCTCTGTCCCAGCGAACAGCACAGTAGGCGGTGGTTTTCAGCTGTAAGAGACTCTCTGGCCCTGCATTTTTCATCTTTCCTCTGCTTAAGGCGAAATCTTGGCAGAACATGCTGGAAAAACACAAAGGATATTGTGATCTCAGGGTTAATGGCTATGCTGTTGAAAACTTCGCAGAGCTTTTGACTTATCTTATTAGTGAGCAGAGAGCTGCTTTGGCATTAGATGTCACCTATGCATTTCTAACAATCCCCAACATCAATAAATCTCAGCAAACATCCTCTCACTGCAACCCAAGTGCCTGCAAGGGTGCTAATCCCTGGCCAACATTCACTTGACTAAATCATTTTTAAACGATGATGCAGCTAATACTCCTTATTCCAGAGAATCCTGCATTGTTTTCCTTGCAAATTGCTCCTCCAAAAGGATAAAAGCTACAGCTTCTCAATTTCCACTCTAAAACAACCTTCTCGGCTGGAGCAGCAGCCTGCGAACTTCTCCAGGAAAAGTGAGATGCATCTAGTGAGTCACAGCCTGGTCCCCGACCATGGCCGGCGTGATGGTCCGGGGGCTGTGTCTGCGTCTAATCACAAATTTCTCTTTGTGCTGTGCCTCGTGTTTACGGCCGTATCCCTCCGTGTGGATTAGGACGTCCCTCTCGCTGGCAGTGCCGGGGGAGCAGGAGCAAGGCCACGCAGGAGTCAGCGGCATTGAAGGGCTCTGCACTGGTAGAACAATGGGTTTGCTGCAGGCACAGCTACTGACTTTTAACAGCTCTTTCCCAGTAACCCCATACGGGATTGCATCATGGAAAATCCTAGTGGAAAGCCAGGAACAAAGGAAAGATGTCAGGCTGCTTTTAAAAGGGACTTGTTCTCAGGGCAGAGGAAGCCCTTTGGTGGCCAGGGTGGGAGGCTCAGCTGGAGGAACCTGGGCTCCCTTAAAGACTGGAGGCAAATCTGGAGACATACACCAGACGGGAGAGCCGAGAAAAGGGCAACGCTCAGGAGGCAGCAGCTTTGCCTCGCTGTGCAGCGTTCCTGCATTGTCTAGGGATGAAGTGTGTGTGTCTGTGTGGAAAAAATTCCTATGCAGATGCTGTGTCCCTTTATTGAATTGTCCCCACGGTCCCCAAAGAGTCCGGAGTGCCCATCAGGACAGAGGATGCGACAATGCCCATAAGCGACTGAGCTCTCATCTCTGATCCAACATCCCCAGAAAGGGAGCCAGGCAAGGAACATGCCCTGAGAGCCAGGGCTGGGGACACTGCCTGGACTCTGTCCAGGCTCGGCTAGCTGGAAAGTACCCAAGGCTGATTTTATAATGGTGTGAGACACTATGCCCGAGGAAGAACGCAGGCAGAGCTGTGGCAGAGGTTCTGGTCAGGAAAGGCTCTGCTCTTCCATAGAGAAGCACAGCGAAAGATGCAGTTACCGCTCTGTTTCTGCGGGGAACAAAGCTGTAACTGACACCACGTTGCAAGTCTCATGAGAAACCTTTTTATGGGAGATTAGAAAAACAACACTACTGCTGAAAGTATGGAAAAGAAGAGCCATGAGTGCTGGTGAGGAAAAGGCAAACTTCCAAGGAGAGCCCAGCAAAGAAGACCTACACTGCCCAACGGTAGGCTTACTGCAGTGTGCAGTAGGGACAATACGTGCCTTTGGCTCTGATATGGTACCTAAATTACAAAGACCAACCTTCTTCGCGCCTGATTTTGTAATTCTAAATTACAAATTCTAAATTTAACTTTCCAGGGATGGCACGTGGAAGAATAGTGCAGAGCAGGTGTTCGAGACGCTCCGGTTCCTCCTTTGGGGTTCCACCCAAACACTCTGTTTCTCATCGGCAATGGGAGGATGACCCCACCAGCCAGCGCGATGTATGTAGATCGCATGGCGAGAGGAAGGGCACTTAGGTACCCTGCATAAAAAGGGAACAGCAGAGGTTGTAAGCAAGCCTGGAAACCCAGCACATTTGCATTCTCATTAGCTACATGGAAAACAGCTAGGAAGATTTTTTTGGCAATAAAGCTAGCCATTGACTTCCTCACTTGGCTGAAAGACTGATGCCAAGGAGCAGCAAAGCAAAGCAGGAGAGCTGGCCTTGAACCAAGGGATTTTGCAGAACTCTCATTTTGCATTCATTGCCCTTAGTCCAGGGGTCTTAAGTGTTGTCAGTTTAAGGGCATGAGTGAGAAACTGGATTGCAAAAGGAGCTCTTCCCTCTTTGCATATAGGCATCTCTGCCTTTGCCTTCCACTCCTCCTCTGGCCAAATAGTCCAGCTCTTGGATAGAAAATCCCTCCAAAACTCCAATGCTCCCATGCTTGTGAGCATACGGGGCCAGCTGGCTGGAGCAGGGAGCAGAGCGGTGGCTGGCACTGCTCTGGCAGCATGGTCGTACCCGCAGTGCCCGGCCAGCTCTCACTGCTGCTGGCTGGCAACGGCTCCGCTGCAGCTTCTTATCGCAGAAGAGCATCAGCAAGGCACGCTCTCTGCTCGGCCAGCCAGTGCTGGGCACTGCTCTGTGCTGCCTTAGTCTTGGTAATACTGGCAGCACCGCTGGATGATAAGTAACTGAATAAATAACTGAAAGCACAGCTCACTCATGTGAGAGCCCCAGCATGCACTGGACATCTCGATCGCCTTGTCCCAGTTATCTCCAAAAGGTGACAACTCCAGCGGGAGGAGCACACCCCTCCCCTGTGCCACACACCGTGCTGAGGGACACTACTGCTCCATTGCAAACACCACGGAGTAAAAGCAGTCTATCAGAGTGCAAGAGGACCAAGAACACTGCTACTTTTACAATACTGTGGCATTATGTAGGATTTTCCTTGTTAAGGTTTGCTGCTATGAGTTGCAAGAAAACAAAACCAAAACCCCACCACTTTTTTTTCATAATGCCCTGAGAAATCTTGACTAGAAATTGGAAAAAGAGCGAATCTGATGTCAGCTGGGAATAGTGACCGTTCTTCCAGCAGCTTCATTTAAGGCTTGAAGGTGGCTATGTATCTCAGAAACTTTTTTCACCCCCAATCGTCGATTCAAATAAATGGCTCGGATTTGGTTTGCCTTCATTCACATGCTTTTGTGTTTGCTTTACCAGTAATATTCTAACAAAGGCATTTACTGTCAGGAACATTTACCAAAATGGCAAATAATGGAGAGCCCATAAACACAGCAATTCAGACCAGAATCTGGTTCTGAAAGTCACGTACTAGTATTTAAGAGAAGAAACAATGCCGTGTGAACATTCACCCAAGCCAAAGTCACCAGCACAGCTGAGATTTCAACCATTCAGTAGCAATGGTTTCATTATCAAGATATATTGCCCAAATTATTCCTAGATGTTATTCAGAGAATTATTTCAAATAATTAATATATGTAAGAAAATTACTGGCTCTGAACAGAAGAATTGAACTTGTCACATTAGAGCTGAATAAATGCCCTGCAACTATTCACTGCCCTGCTTTTGGATACACTAATTGCACCAGATCCAATCTTTAACCCCATTGGGGCTGAAGGAAACATTCTCCCGTGGCTCTGCTTGCTGTGGCTCGGGACACAATCCCCAGGGACGCCACCCCTCTCTCTGTAGGGGGACTGTGGCCTTATCTTATGGGCTTTCCATTGTATTTCAGGAAGGAGATTCATAGTTTCACCTTTCACTTATGCTGGGGTAATTCCTGTGGTCTTCAGTGGAGCTGTGGTTACACCTCTGTGCACAGGAGAAGAATTGCGCCAGGTTTAATCTTGTCCACGGTTCATTGTTTCAGCATCTCAGAGGAGGTGCAGGAAACCCTGTGAGTGAAGGGAGGTGCTGGCAGGAGCAGGCAGGACCTGGTGCTCCACGGCTGGCCGGCGGGGATAGCCGGGTAGCAGTCCTCCCAAAACCAGGGCGGGCTGGAGCCTGGGCTGGGCACTGCAAGAAACACAGGAGTCTCAGTGCTATTTGTGCTGGTTTCAGGAAGAGAAGAGTGAGCACGGGCAACACGTCCAAACATAGAAGACATGGGAGGAATCAGATTCAGAATTTGAAATTCCCAATGTTGTGCCCTCACAGAAAAATGCTATGTCCCTGCAGGGAGCCAGGACCCCGGAGCGTGTCACCTGTGGCCTTGGACCACAGCTAGCCAAGCCCTGCTCCTTCTCCTGGCCTACAACAGGGCTGGAAAGGGCAGGTGCAAGGCTGTGGGGTGGTAACAAGAACCACAGCTCCATAGTAGACAAGCATTCTGAGAACACCTGCACCAAGTGGGGGGTTTTTGGGTTTTGCTTTTTGTGACCTTACAGACACCAGAAACTGCTGTAACTCTCTGCCCACAGTGCAACACAACCCCATCAACCTACATTTGCATCACAGGTGGCTTGTGTCCCACAGCTCATCCATCACTGTCACACAACCTATCTCCGGTACCTGTATGAGCAGCCTTGCCCCTGGGATCACAGCAGCAGGATGTGATGAAACTCCAGGAGTAAGGGTGCAGGATCAGGCTTTGGGTAGAAAAGGAGGGGGGAAAAAAAAGGCATTTAAGACAAGCGGAATAACTAAGGGAAGAGGCACATTTACATGGAGATGGCTAAACAGGTGACTTCTTAGCTGCATTGTAGCCAGGACGTTCATTGTTCCCTGTCCTGTTATTACCAAGAGCATGCAAGCCCAGGATGGACTTAACTTGATTGTGGGCAGGACCAAGTGCTGAGCAGATCTAGGTTTTAGATAGCAACAGGGGTCATTTTGGGGAAAGAGTCTGCAAAGCAGGGTTTGAAGAGGGATTTGGGTGGGGAAGGGGCTCGGGGTCACAGTGGGATCTTTGGCAAGACCCTGGCCACGCAGCTTATGGCCTGGGAGCATCCCGGCTGCCCCGAAAACAAGCAAAGCCCCAAAAGCCAGGACAACTTTTCTGCACCAATCAACACAAAAAGTTAATAGCAATAACTGGGAGGATCTGAAAGAGGTTCTTTGCTGCCCCCTCCACCTCCCCTCCCTTTTTTATTTGCCTGAGTGACAGAGGATTTAAATGCAAAGTGGATCTAATGCACACCCTGAAGTCGGCTGGCAGTATGCAAATGACCTGTCAGATTAAAATCTGAATGAAAGAGATAACAAGCTTATCTTCATAACAAAAGACTCTTACGGGCAAACTATTTGACGCAGTGTTGATGTTTGTTTTAACCCGTGGACTTTGGACAGTGCAATATTTCAGGGGCTGTGCTCCCCTCCGCTCTGCGGCTCGCACGCTTCTGTGTGTGTGTGTGTTTGTATTTGCACTGGCAACAAAAGGCAAGTGCTATGATAATAAGAAGGGGGGGGGGGGGGACGACACGACACCAAAAAAAAAAAAAAAAAAAAAAAAGCAGCCTAGTCGATTTCAAAGTCTTGTTTTGGGGGGGTGGCTCTGCAGAGCCAGTGCCAAACAAGCCAGCAATAGGTCAACTCACGCTTGCGACCAGCACTACAGCTGCAGTGAGAATAAGCAAACACAGCAGCAGGGGGAAGAATTAAAGGAGGGGGCTGGGGGCGAGGCGGACGATTTATTCTTCTGGCACGTGCAGAGGGGCTGGAGATGGATCAGCTGTATTTGTTCTGTGAAAAGGGAAAGAAAAGGAGGCAAAAGAGCAAAGCAAGTTTCGTCGTACCAGAGAAAACAAAGATTTTCAATAAACTCCCCATCGCCACCCCCCTCCCTGGAAAAAGGGGGAGAAGGGGGGGGGGGGGGAAAGCTGCAGGTGTTTGCGAGGGATCTGTATAGAAGCCATGCAGGGAATTAGCAACTGAGGCAAGTTGCCTTTGGAAAAGGAATCTGCCCTGAATAGATTTGCATTTCTTAATTTAGGGATCATCAGCAAACAAGAGCCAGAGAAAGCACCCCTCTCGCAGCACAGCACCGGGGGCTTCAAAGTGAGGAGGGCGGTGTGTTGGGAGGCCTCGGAGGCAGGCAGGCTGGCTATTCAGGCTGGCCGGGCTCCCGCTGGGGCTGGGCTCCCTCGTGCTGGCCCTGACCGGACCCCCAGCCCTGAGTCCCTCCGGTCGCCCCGCTTTATCCTCTCAATACAATGAGAAGCATGTGAGCATTGAACGCCACGTTCCTCGCCCAGAGGAACCGCCACCAAATCCTCCCCTTTCAGGTCCTTCCCAATCCTCTAAACCCCCTCAGTTAATGCCCCGCTGCTCTGCTCTCTCCCTGCTGAGAAGTGAAAGCCCATTGAGAGGGAGAAAGTCTTCTCCCAAAGCCCTCCAGTCAGTCCTCAAGCCACGAAGCAGAATTTACAAGTTTTTCCACATGCTGCAGTTCACCCCGATGCTGAACCCATTGCTGCAGGGGACAGCAGAGATGTGCCCATGCCACAAGGACAGTGACAAGAGCAAAATCCCAGGCTTGAACCCCTTGACAAGGGCTGGCTTCATGCCCCCCTGCACACAGGCTCACTGCCCTTGCTTCCCTGACTTCTGCTTGCCTGGTGTGCTTGGCTCAGCTCAGCTGGGATGGGATGGTGCCTGTACCTGCACCACCAAACCAAGGCAGTGCTCTCCACTCTTTGAAGCCGTAATGAATCCCAACTGCATCTCTCACTCACTCAATTTCCTAATGTTCACCTGAAAACTAGTCTCCTTCCACTTGGTTCCAGTATTTTGGAAGCCACCTCTGTGAAATATGTTCTAAACCCCATGCAGACACACCAAATTAACCAAAGCTTAATTTTCCTCCTCCTCTATGGCACATAGGTACCTTGCTGATTCAAGAAAGCCAAAAGCAGGAAGGGTTAAATGGTGTATGGAAGATCCCAACCACATTAACTTGGTTGAATAACTACAAACCTTCTTGCCTAGAAAAAAGGCAAGGAGATTTGGTCAAGTTCTTTTACTGAAGTCCTGGAGACAGAGGAGAGGTTTCCCAAAGACCCAGCTACCAAGCCCAAGTAATTAATAGGCTAAAATGTGGCGTTCAGCAAGTTGGACTGTCACTTCCCAAAGAGCACACACTGGGCTGACTGGAACAAGCTGGTGCTAAAGGCATGGGGGATGTCTGCCAGGATTCATCACAGCACACACTCAGGCACACTCATAGTGGAAAAAAGAGACCCTACGATCCCAGAGAGTGGCCTGCCACAAAAACACACCGTGAGATCAAATGCATTGCTCTGTCTGCTCGGCGATGCTCTAAGGAAGCACAGATCAATCATGTATCATTTGCAATGAAGCAAGAGGACTCGTCAGAGCAGAAATGTTCTGAGACAAGTCCTGTCTTGGTATGTCAACTGTACCTGAGAGAAAGTAATGAACTCCCTGGATAACCAAACAACAAGATGGGATTCCAGGACTGCAACCTGCAGAAGGACAGGGGAGGGCTGGATAAGGGGTGATTTACATGGGATGTTGGCAGGAGCATATTTAAAGTGTTGGCATGCTCTGCAATAGGAGACATGGTGCCTTTATTGCTTGGCTGGGGAAAAAGACACGCTAATGCCAATGTAATTGCTTAAGACCTATTTCAATTTATGTACATTATGCAAATACAACACACCATGAACTGCCAGCGTGGGGAACAGTGCATAAGGGCAGTCTTTGCACAGGACACCTTTCCCACACACACTCTGCAGTGCTCCCCAGGCTCAGTCCTGCACTACAGAAACGTACCTGCTCCAAAGCGCTCTGTGGCAGACAGGCTGGAAGGGAAATCCCAAATGCAGTTGTCTTGGATGAGACTGCAAAACACGAAACCACAGGCTAGGGAGAGTCCCCCAGGGCAGGTCAGTATGCTCCATGAAATGGCCTTTCAATTCTGGAAAGGAAAAGCAGAAAGAAATGTTACATAGATGTTAAAGCAATGAAGGAAAGATTTGGGCACTGTAAAACTTAGCTGTTAGGTCCTTTCCGATCGCACTCAACAGCTCTTGCTGAGCATAGGATGGGACTCCAGCAGATGCAAAAGAACAGCTTGAGTGAGGTATGTGTCAGATACAGAATCATAGAATTGTTTAGGTTGGAAAAGACCTTGAAGATCATTGAGTCCAACTGATAATCCAGCACTGCCAAGCCCACCACTAACCATGTCCCCAAATGCCACATCTACAAGTCTTTTAAATACCTCTGGGGATGATGACTCAGCTGTTACCCTGGGCAGCCTGTTGCAATGCTTGATAACCCTTTCAGGGAAGAAATTTTTCCTAATATCCAATATAAACGTCCCCTGAGGCCATCTCCTCTCATCCTATCACTTGTTACTTGGCTGAACAGACCTACAACCACCTCTCTGCAACCCCCTTTCGTATGAGCCAGAGCCTTTAGACAAACTGCTTTGCAAAAAGGGAAATACCCCTGCCAGCCTGCTGGTTCCTTTGGCAATGCTGTTATGGTGCCCTGGTGTTCTAGAGCTGCTCTGGATTTGGATCTAGATCCCACTTCAAGAGTTAGTTTGATCTGTAGCACCCAGCCACCCAGCACAGAAGGCAGCACCCTGAGGTAACAGATCTGCAACTGCAGAAACCAGTGGGTGCGTTCATCGTGGCCATGAAGTAGAAGAGAAGATTGAATAGGGTGGGAGGAGGAATTGACACAAAAACTCGCACCAACTTTTACAGCTATGGAGCATCTGTGATTCCTTCAAAATTTTTTTAAGGCTGTTTCCTATTCTCACGTGTATTGTGGCTGTTGCTGTACTGCTTAGCTGTGATCAGGGGCCACACAGGCACGTGAAATGGGTTCTTAGCTGGAGAAGCAAAACTCTCACTCAGTTCTGGGGGAAGGGGTGAATATTCACCCATGTCAAACCTACCCGGCACAAACCGTAAATGCCAGTGAAACGTGTTGGCACAGACAAACATGGGAACCAGACAAGGGCAAGAATGCAGCCAAAGGGGCTGGTGTAAAAATCAAATTTCCAGTCCTGTAACACTTGCCGCAGCATTTTCCACATTCCAGGAAACAGCTCTGCTGGGTCCTCTCTCCCACACCTAGGTTTTCCTAGCTGGCTTGAGAGCACAAGCTTGCAGTGCTGCCAGCTCTTGTCCTGTCATGAAGCTTATAATATATGAGTTTTTTCCTGTGTCTTCAGTTTTAGCTCCCAGAGGCAAGCAATGAGATGAAACGAGACCAAGGGGTTCTCACACACACTGTGACCTGAGCGCCTGATTTTGGGATGGTGGTCTCTAAATGCTCCTTCCAGAAGAGCATAGACAAATCAGGAAGAGAAGCTTCACCACTCAGGTACCCAAGATGCTCATCCTAAGGTGAGCAGCACAAAACCCCCTCGTATTCCTCAGCTGGAGAAAAAAAAAAAAAAAAAAAAAAAAAAGAGTATTGGCCTTCATAGCTTTGGGAAAAGCCTGAAAATTTTTACATGCTCTTATGGTTTCAAACACAGAAAATGGGCAAACCCCTCCCAACAATTCAACCAGCCTCTCAAAAAACTTCTCCCTTGCAAGCCAAGGCCATTGTTTTGGCCGATGTGTGGGACTGCAACCTCTAAATCTTGGATAACACCACAGCGAGGAAATAACACATTTTTAGCGACTCAGCCCGAGGATTTGCAGAAAGCATAGTCCACTCTCATCTGACCAGGAATCCTGGTATATTCACTGCCAAGATTAAACCTGGAACAAAGAAATAAGTAGGCATGTACAGAAAATTTAGGTCCTGGTTATCAGAGGCAATTTTTTAATTATGAATAACAAGTGTTTAACCAGCAAGTCTGATTAGTCATAGGTCCATTGGGACGTGCCCTCTCTAAAGAGGGACATCCCCAGGCAAGCACAGCTCTGCAGTGTTTAGGGTTCATTCTCACTATCTGGGGCTCCTCCAGGTCCAGAACTTGCCCAGAAGATCTGAACCTATCCTGTTGCCTGCCGAACCTCTGTTCAAGGCAAGAATTACCCTTAAAACAGAAACTTCTTGGGAAAGGGAAATCCTGACTCCACTAAAATCAACACCAAAGCTCCATCTGGCTTAGTTACATTCAGTATTTCATGCCATCATGCCTGTTAAATGCCTTCAGAGCGCCTTACCCAACTTTGGTGCTATATAAACAGCAATAAGCCATGAACACAGCATTTCTGCCTTTCTTCCCATTTACATCATTTGCTTGTTAGTGGTTTTGGTTTTAAGAAATAGCAGTGAACAAAAATCTGTATGCTAATTAAGCCTATGGGGCACATGAGACAGAACCTCCCTCGTGCTGGGTATTCACTTTTGGTCTTTTCTCAGCAATAAATCCAACCAGCAGGATCCTCAGCTGGCATGACTCAACACAGCTCATTTGAACTCACACAGTGACACACCGCTTTTCTGCGGCGGAGATCCTGGCCCCATCTAAATAAGCAAGAGCCTGTGCTTGCTCCAGAAAGGTAAGATAATATCTAGAGAGATGACGCTACCAAAATAAGGGTGGGACGGTAAAGCCAGACAGCTGAGACAAGACAGACTGTCTGTGACACGCTGGAATTAATATACATATCTATTTTTTTTTGTTTTAAATACTTTTTTCTTTTTTAAAGAAAGGGACTCCACTGATGGGGAATATCTTTCTGGACACTAGTGCACAGTTTGAGACCAGAGGTCCCTTTCGCAGAGCCCATGTGGAGACCCTTGAAGTTTTTGGCTACACTTATCCAAAAAGGGCTTAAAAGCTGAGTTGCTTCCAGCTTCTCAGTTTCTTCTGAGAAATGAACAGAGCACCCTGCTCTACCAGAGATCAAGCTACCAAATCTTAACTCACAAAGTGTCTTCTTCCAGCCCTCAGCTCCCTGGCCCAAAAGCGTTGTTGATGTGTGTGGGCAAACTCTGTCAACTGAAGAGCCTTTGGGCTTCTCTCCCAAGATACTTGTGTACAGGGAACATCTCTTGCCAGCATCACGGTGTGGGAGTCCTGGGCCCTCTTCCCAGCTCCTCCACCACTTTGCCAGCTTTCTTCATGTGCAAACCTGCAGGACCACTCCATGCCTCAGTTTCCCTGTCTATAAAGCTGGCAAAAAAAGAAACTCCCACTTCCCCAGGCTTTTTCTTCAAATTATTATGAGTTCTTCCTTTTACAACAGCAATGAACAGTTGCAGCCAAGATTAAAATCACACTGTAAAAATATACAAAAAAAGGCAGTCCTGCTCCGACACAGCGTTGAACGTAGACTGCAATCAATTTGAACTGGGTCTGTTCATTTTTTTTGCCAAAGCATCAGCATTTTGTAAATGAAACTGCAATTCCCTGCTTCATAAAGTTGTTTTAAACCCTCGGTCATTTCAGATCTTGTATGGAATAGCAGTAGGAATATCAGCCTTTCCTATGCAAGGCAGTTTACTGTTAAATCGGGGCAGATGGAATAGGTTCACAAGTATTTTACCTGTAGCTTCCAACTGATTGTGCCATTTGCAGTTGATGCATATTTTCCCCCCTTGGTTACACAAGGGTAGTGGTCAGAAAAGGTTGGTGGCAACGCAGAAATAGCTAATATACAAAGCCAGAGATAAAGAGCTTTACACAATAAAAAAAACAATGCAGAAAATCCCCTCGCATTCCTGAATCATCAGGAACTGACTGTCTTACACTCTTGGCCATTTAAGTATGAAATAAATAAAGATGATGGTGTTCATTTTGTGCGTGTGTCTAATCTCACATTCTCAATACAAATGCATTTAACCTTGTCCCTTTAAAAGAGCTCTGGACAATCAGAATCATCTTTACAGAAGACTGCATCTGCTTTTAAATTAGCTTTTTAAAAAGCAGCCATTCTCTCTTTTCCCTTTTCCAATTCCCATTCACACTTGGTGCAGATAAACACAGGCAGACCAGAGCTAGGAGCCCTCCAAAACTTTAAATGGAAACCGTGCTTCAGAAGAGCAGTGCTTTTCCCCCACAGCAAGTACACACTTTGCTGCCTGCCCGAAACCATCAGAGATTCAGAGTTTTCGTTTGTGTCTACAGCGCCTCAAATCACAAAATTTTAGACAAACCAGCTTGAAAAACAACTACTCTAGTCTGTGGGTCCACTCATAACTCACACAGAAGATGGTTCTATACTCTAGTAATACCATGGAAAACACCTCATTCCCTCAGAAACATTCCTATCAGCGCAGGTCAAATCCATTTAACCTAATTTTTGCCTGTCTTTGGCTTTACATCCAAGTGTCAAGTCCAGCTCCCAGCCACATGCAGAGTCGTTCATGACACTGACCTCCGTGTCATGCACAAACTTGGGAACCGGTGCAGAATTTGACCTGTGGCATTTGTTAATAACCTCCTTATTAATCATCTTTGTCATTTCTCCAGTGCCTCCCATCTGTGGATCCAGAAGCACTTTGCGAGCTGCAGTGAACTAAAGCGATGGTGTGGGTTAAGAAGGGTATCTCCATTTTACAGCTGGGAACAGAGGAGCACGCAGGGCTATGTAATTAATGCTCAGGAGATGCGGGCTTCTGGCAGAACATGTTCCCACAGCCGCAGATAAGTCTCGTCAACACAAAACCCCCTCTCCCCCGCTGTCATCCTGAACGCACGGGGAAACGTCCCTCCCATCATGGGGCTGCGGCGTGGGAAAGGAGCCATGGCGCTGCACCGCTGCTGTGCCACGTGCCTGGAGAAGATACAGAAAAACAACCACGCTTGTGGTCGAGGATGGCAAGTGCTGGGTGGGGGAATTGCAACAGAGAAACCATCAGGGAAAAAGTTTCCATCCTGCAAATGTCGGAATTGAACACCCTTATCGACACCAGGGCTGCGTAACGGCGCGCTCGAACGATCAAATTGCTGTTGTGTCAGAGCTCAGGTTAAAATCCCAGCAGAGGGGTGCCCGGCTTTAGCATGGGGTCGTGCTACTTACGGGGCAGCTCAGCTCAGGCAAGCACCGCCGTGCAGCTCTGCTCTTGGTGATACCGGCACATCTGGTGAGGCTTCCATAGGGAAGGATGCGCCTTGGTGATGTGAGCAAGGAGCCAGCAGCCAGGACACCGGTGGCCAGGGCTCCTCCTCGTGCCAGTCTGTGTGTGAAGCCCCCAAGCCAGCGGGTTTGAGCCGGAGCCCTAGACAGAACCAGCTAAAAGGAAATATTATATCTGAGTTTATAATCCCAATTTTGCCACAGTGAGATCCCATCCTAACCCCTCTCAGACCTCGTAACTTTGGAAAATAAGCGTTATGCACTTGACCTATTTCATCCTCCTGTACAACAGCAAAGCAAGATCCACAGGGTGAGGTATTCACTTTTATAAGACCAGCTGGAAGCACTGGAGGAGAAAAAACAGACAAGTTATTAATACCCAAGCTCCTCTTCAAACAGTGTGTGTAAGAATATTCCACGCTGTGGTCTGCAGCTGAATTTTCTGCTGATTTAATAATAACCTAAACAGATTTCCTACAATCTTAATTGAACATTCATAGATCAGTACTGTTTTATATGTCTCAGGAAAACAGCCCCGCAATGTTAGCCACGAGAAAAGTGCAGAAGCAGCCCATGGTGGTCACACATTACACTGCACAAAATCCTACTGGGAGCAGGGGAAAAACTTATGTGACAAAATAGCTTTTCAGATAATGTTTTTCAAACAGAAATTTTGCAGTTATATAGTGCTGCCTCTTCAACCAAAAAAAACCAAAACCACCAAAACAACCAAAACAACCTCAGCAATTTTCCAGTACCAATTCTGTTTTTCAATCAATAATTGTTCTTCAGTCCTAAAACAAGTCCAGCTTTGCCTTCTTCTGAAGCACTGGAAAAATAAACATCCCTTTAAACTTTTAGGGCAAACTCTGTGTCTCCCCCCAACCCTGCACTGCAGTTTCCAGTACAGCACATTTTAAAAATGGAAAAAAAAAAAAAAGCGTCAGCATACTTCAGCAGTGCGTGTTTCCAGTAACACTCTCTTTGTAGTTAACCTCGGCAGCCTCGAACAGCAGCTTGGGCAAGCCTGGGTCGCAGAGAACTGACGGAAGAGGTGCAACTCGGTACAGACAGGCTGGATCGTATATATCAATAAAATTGGTCTAAGTGCTCGGGTTGAAACATGTTGTAAGACACGACAGGGAGGAAGAAAGCTTCTAATAGCCCCCTATATTTGACAAAGGGCAGATGTCTCGCAGGGGCGGTGAGTCTGATTCCCGCAGCTCCCAGCTCTGCCGCAGTTTGCTCCATCAGCTCCTGCTCAGCGCTGCTTTAAGGTGGAATTACCCAGGAGTTTTTCCACCCCAAGAGGAGTTTTTAATACAGCTGGGTTTGCATAAACCCACATTGTGGAAAATAGGTTTGGTTGTTTATTTTTAGGGTTGTTATGATAAAACTTGGGGGGACTGGATGGGTTTGATGAGCAGGGTGCTGGTGGGGTGTCAGGAGACCTGGGCTCCACAGCCGACTGCATGGTCTTGGGGGGGGGGGATCCCAGTCAAGTTACACACTATCTCTGTATCTTACTTTCCACAGCAGTAAAACAAAGCTGTTTCTCAAGAGCGTTAAGAGTCTAAATTCATAAATATTTGAAATTTGCATTGAGATCTCTGTGGGACAGGAATGCGGCATGCCAAACTACGGCAGCGCTGCGTACCTTGGAGGCACGGTGAACGTTAGCCAATTAACTGCAGATTATTACGTTTAGAGGAATTAAAGTAAACTCCTGGATTCTTACTCAGTGCAGCCAGGAGGGTGTAACAGTCTCTCCACTGTGCAAATATCATTCCTAGATCCATTAGCAAGGGGTCCCTGTGGCGTGGAGAAGCCGAGCCATGCACCAATGCCATTCAACGACTGGTTATTGCCTTTTGTTGTCCCCACCAGAAGCTGTCTGGGGAGGGCTGGGGGCATTTGCCTGTTATCTGACCTTATTTTGAGGCTTTCATTTCTCCTTACTCCCAGCATTTCCCTTCAATACTTTGTATTGTGGGAGGGGGGGAACACAGCAAACTGCGTAGCCAATTAAGAACGCTATTGCCCCTGAATATTTGCTTTCCATCCTGCCCAGCTGTAATGGGAGCAGTGGTCAGTTTCCAAAGGACTGGATATCTCGGACTCTGGGAGCGGGAATCAGAGCCATGCAGATAAGGCTGTCATCAGAGATAACAGCAGTCAACAACCCTCAGCGTCATTATCTTAGCAAAGGGAAAAAGCAGGCAGCTCCCCTTAATATACAAAGTGCAGCGGTTATATATGTCTCCTTTACAATGATAGATGGTAAGGGATAAAGGGGGAAATCTAACAGAAAGCCTTCAAAGCCAGCCTGCTTCACATCCTCGTGCTCCCAAACAGCGAATACGTTTTCATAAAGGCGGTAAACAGCCTCCCCCCAGCCCGCGCTCACACTCGCCTCGCCGAGCGAGGTGGCTTCGGCAAAACAATTTCACTGACATGGATCTGAGCGAGGTCTTTTTTTTTTTTTTTTCTCCTCCTTTGGTTAACAGAATTTCTTAAGATGGAATAATGAAGCAGTGATTGTCAAACACGCCTAACTGGAAGGCAAACAAATTGGCTGGATCAGGCCTTTTTAATTTGAAAAAATAAATAGAATAACCATGAATTTATTTGCAATGGTTTGATTGCTCTCTGAGACCATTACGCTGTTAAGCCCCTTTTTACCTTATAATCAAACTCCAGGAGCATAACACACTCCAGCGTGCCTCACCGCGCTGTGCGAGCTGCCCCGGGGTTGAGCAGGCTGCATTCTCCCCGCTGCACGCGTGCACCGTACGCGACCCAACGCTTCCCCACCACCGCCTGCTGCTTCCAAACGGGGACCTGCGTGGCAGCACCACAGCACCGAAACACCAGCACAAACGTGACATGCAGTAATTGCCCTTTTGTAACAGGCAGGCCAGTTTGCGAAGCCCCAGATGAGCTGAGCCCCAAACACCTTAAAGCCCTAGAGGAAGCAGGGCAAATAAATAAGTAAAGATGTAGGGAAAAAGGAAAGTGGCAAAATCCTAAATAAAATGTCAGGGTCTGATTTCTTTATGTGCATTTCTGAAGTGAGAAGCAGCACACAGAAGGGCATTTAATTAAATCAAAGGGTAAAGGAGGGGGTTGCCATGCAGCTTGCTATTATGTTACAGTTCACTAAAATGAAAACTTATTTTTAAACCTCTGGTATTAATTTGAGATTATTCAGATACTTAATTAAAAGTGCAGCATGTGTTAAATATTATTTCAACAAAGATTATCATCAAAACCCTATGTAATAAGATCCTTCAATGCTTAGAGCGATATTTTATGCAAATTTTCTATGCCACCAAATGAAGGTCTCTTCAATTCCTCCCCCCTCCTTCTTCATTTGCTGCAGCAAAATGTTCCAGGCAGGGGAAAACAAGTTTCTAGAATAGCAAGGATACTGCAGATAATGCAGTGCAACAAATAGCAGCTCAGTGGTAGTCATGTTCCTGCACCCAGCTCCCTTCCTGATACCAGTTGGCAATAAAGGACTAGATCAAACAGGCTCCCATTAGAGCTAAAGGGCTGACTTATGCTCCCGGTGAGGTTACAGACAGTGTAAGCCAGGAGTAAGTTTGCCCTGGCAAAACCCTGCCAGAGTAACGAAGGCAGGAGTTTGCCCTTTGTGCATCAGGAATGAACCAACTGTTTATACCTGGATCATATAAGATAACAAGGTTTCCAGGGCAAAGAATATGTTTTCCTGTGGGGGATTTCTCCTGTGGCCTTTACTCCTGTGAATGGAGTCAGTGAAGTTGATGGGAACTAATCCTGTAAGATCAAGGTTCAGTGTTAAGTTTTCAGTGTTGTTTGTGCAGCTAGACTCCCCCCCACTCCCCACCAGAAGGATAAAAGAGATTAATTACTTGCTCCAAGTAACACTATTTTGCCTGAAAAAAAGCAAATAAAACCCCAAGAAAAATCATCAAATACTTACACGGACTCCCCTCATACAATGGCTTCATCAGTCCTGCCACAAGCAAGCTTCATTTATTGACTGGGGCCAGCGCTACGCTTACTCCTTAACAAACACAGGACCATTGCCGAGCAAAGACTTCATTGTTTAAAGTGAGCGTAATAGTTGCAAGGAATTGCATGTACGCTTTTTAACATATAAAACATTGATACTTCACAACACGGAACAACTTCAAAAATAATTGTGCTTGCTACTCAGCCTGTATTCACTACGCTGATTTTCTAAACGCCAGGAAAAGCTTCCATTTATTAGAAGCTGCTATCAAAATATAGGAAAAGCAACTACTTTCAGTTTGGGGAATAGCTCAAGCTGTCATTGAAAAATAGTACAAAAAACTTCCAGAGCACCAACAATAAAAAATGTTTTTGGCATATTAAAGAATCTGCCTGTATCTAACAGCCCCAGCGCCACACATGCACACAGCCGCTCTCGTGGATTCTTCACTTTGAATTCACGGCTGTCGCGCAGTTTGAGAGCCCCTGCTGCAATGACAAGCCATACATTCTGCTGAAATCATGAGCCCTGAAACTACAGCGATGGAAAACGCTGAAGCTAGATTATAGCAACTGTTATGCAGTCTCAGATTGTGGTTGGAGGTAAGCTGCACCAGCAACCTGAGCGAGAGCTAATATGGAATAATAATTAAAAAATATCAAAGTCAACAAATCAGAGCAGCAGAATGCCAGCCGCAGCTTCAAGCTGAGAGCCAGGAGGGAGATTCCTCTGTGTCGGATAAGGATTATTAGTGTGGCCGTCCTCAGAACAAACTGCAGAAAAGGTGCAATAAAGTGCATTTAAGACGAACAGAAAATTGTGGAACCGAGGAGCAGCGCTCGTTTGTAACCATTTGCTCTGTGCTTTCTGCTGCTCGCCTCAGTGTGCTTGGTGAGCCCCGGGTTTGACTGCCAGCTTGCCGGGGCAAGCAGCTTGCCCTTGTACTTGCCTGTAAAGTTCAGGGCTGGGCACCGATTCTACGGACACTGGAGTAACAAATTCACATGGGATCTAAAAGGTGTTTTGTTTTGGTCTTTTTTTTTTTTTTTAAAGGATCTTGTTAACAGGCAAAGAGACAGTTGGGAAAAGTGATAATTGTGGACTTTAAGTACTGAATGTACACAGACTGAAAATAGGGGAGTAAGAACTGCGGAAATAACAACTACAAGACAATCCATTGTGTAATCTACCCATAGCTATATCTTGAAACAAAGATCTAAGCATAATACGATATATCATCTTGGGTTTCATATGTGCCCATACACAAATAAAAAGCTACTTTTTTACAGGAACTTATATGCTCTATATCCACGTTGACTCAGATGTTCTTCAGAGGGTATTTTTGTGCAAGTAATACAATATTGTTTCTAGGTGTACGGGTGGTTCTTTCGAAAATAAGGGGAAGTTACCTAGGAGACTATGCCAGAAGCCTCCCCACTACACATCTGCAATTGTACACACACAAAGGAAAAAAAACCAACCAAAAACACCAAACCCCAAAACAACCCACACCAAAAAACTCCTTACTGCAGCGGTCTCTTAGCATAAAGACAATGGATAAGCGGGGCTTCGATTCTTTCGGAGGAGGGGAAAGGGGTCTGAGCAGTAAAGCCTGGGAGCGGGTCCGCGGCAGAGCGCTGGCCGCCCGCTGCTGCTGCTGCTCTGCCCGCGGAGGGAGCGCTGCTCGCCCGGAGCGCGCTGCTCGCCCTGCGCGCCCTGCCCGCGCTGCGCGCCCCGGCACCCCCAGCGGCAGGAGGCTGCTGCCCCCTATCGGCACCGGCCCCCGGCAGCCGCCCGCCGGCTCGGGAGCGCCGAACCCCCCCTGCCGCCTCGTCCCTCCCGTGCGGCGGCGAAGGGCTCCTTGCGCTGTCAAATCCCCCCCGGCATCGCCGGTAGTTCTTCGTATGTCAGTCGCAGCCCTCTGACAACGCGGCCCAAAGGACAATACAAATATACAGCTCGGTGAAACTGTTAAACAAACACGAAATGCCTGTGTTTTGGCCCACCAGTCTAAACAATGTGATAATGACAATAATAGCTCTATTCACAGCATAGCTTTCCCAGCACTGCTCTTGTAAACTTTCACTATCTGAACTGTTAAACAAAACTCCCGGCTTTATCACGGGCCCTTTATGCTTTATCTCTTGCTACTTTATGCGCTACAGAGCGATCCCGAAAAGGGCTTGAGACAATCTAGGAAAAGAAGAGGGAGCACAAGATTCCCACAAAAGCAGCTGATCGGATATTTTAAAAACAAATAAATAAATAACATAAAATAGATGGGACTTGCGATGACCAAAATGGGGGGGGGGGGGGGGGGGGGGGGAAAGAGCTCAGCAAGAGAAAACGCATAAAAATTGGACTGTAAGAGCCCCACGGTTTGGTGCAGCCGTTGCTCACGCTGGGCTGAATGCTTCGTGCTCACCTGGCCCCTCAGGGCAGCCAGCACACAAGTGTGTCTGCACAAACGCTCACCTTCAAGGAGCACAAATGTTCCTTTCGGTCCTGTCCTCACTTCCACTGGTTATGAAAATCTGGAGAAAAGCCACAAAATTAAGTTAAACCAGCGTGAGTTTAGACTCAGATCTCCAAATATAGTCATTTTAAAGGGTGAATTGTTGCTCCTCCTAATAACGCGTAAAATGTTGGGGTCAGTCCTGTTTCCACTGAAGCCCTCATAAACACACATACACAGATTGATGCCTAAATAGAGATAGAATTATATATGTGTGTGTGCGTATATACATCCAGACTGTATTAAAGATAAATATGCACGTTCTTTCTGCACAAGAGTGCCTATTGCAGTAAGCACTGAAGCGCACAAGAAAATACATTTATTTTTCAGGCGATTGAAGTAGCTGATGAGACCGGGTACTACAAACTTACAGGGAAAAAGTTAAGGTTATAATTTAAAACAGCTAAGATTGAACTGATCTTTTCGGAAAAGAAGTCAGACATCAGCTCCCAGATGTCAAGCTATCCTGTCACTCAGGTAATAGCTGAGAAAAATAAACCCAACTGTGTTTTTTATACTAATCTGAATGCGTGTGTGTGTTTCTGCTATAGTGGGCACATACCTACCATGGTCTCAGAATAGATGAATGCTTCTGGATGAACTGTGAGGCTGGTCAATGCCGAATAGCCCTCCTCTACCTCTGGATGAAATCACACTGGATTTCATAAAAACCAAGATTAAACCCCCTCCTGAAGATCTTTCAGCCTTACCTGCACCCATCTGTTAGTTCATAACAGCTTCAAGAGGAAAGGCTGCTCTTAATTTGTGTCTGGTGTGAGGCAGAGGACTGAGCTGGTCTTAAAAAGCAAGTTGTGGTGAGAGCGTACGGTGCGATGAAAACTGAACAGGGTCAGTAACACTTTGTGCTACGCTTTGCAAAATTTATCCTGTCTTTTTACTCTGTTGCTTGTAGAGAAAGTAGGCAGGGATGTGAGGCTTGCCTAGATGGCATGGTGAAATTTATTACGAAGTCATACTACTAAAGATTTCCGTCACAGGGAGGTCAGCTTTCAGTGTAAAGACACTATGTGAGCAGGTCCTGCAGATCATGTTTTATCTTCATAAATGAATGCGTCTCTACAGTAACCGGACATTTGTTTGCTTGTATGGAGCTCATTAACAGCTGGGTCATACTTGAAATCCTAGAGTTTACGGCATATGCAGGGGAAATTATTTTTCAGATGGTCTCTGGTCCTACTTCTCTGCAGACATTCAGAGCCACCCACATAGCCCACACCCCACCGCTGGCTGGGCTGCGTAGTGCCTATTGATCGGTATTTTTAAACTGCCCATGTCTGTAAGTGGCTTTCCATTAACCAACAGGACAGCTGTTGGTCTTCACCAACCTTAAAGGGACACCAGCAACACGTCTGAAAAGCATTTGTCCTTTTTTTTTTTTTCTCCTCTGAAACAAAGCAAGGAAGAGACACACCTCCTTTCAGAAAATAGAAAACCAAAAACATATCCCAAACAGCAGCACGTTGGTTATTAACTGACTGCACAGTTCGACACCAGTTATCTAAACCTGCTCTCCAAAACACGCCATGTCCCCACCATGTCTATTAATTACACTGAAAACTCCTTCAATTATTTGAAACCTCGATTATCCAAAATTCTCCCCTCTCCCCCATTATGTTCAGATAATTGAGGTTGTATGGAGCACACTCGCAGCCAGTTAGAAGAGCAAGCATTATCTTTCAGCTGATACAACTATCAATAGCAAGTGTACAGCATATACTACAAAGGCTTTATTGTGCATATGTAGGGAGATAGAGATGAGATACGGTTCCGGGAGGCAGTTTGTCTAGTGGTTACAGTACAGAGTTGGGTGTCATGAGACCGAAGTTTTAATTACTACCTCTGCTACCGACTCTGTTACTCAGATAAACCGCTCGCTGTCTCTGCATGCCAGCATCCCACCCTGCAAAAAAAGGGCACTGTGAGATTCACACACCTTTGTCAAGTACTTTGATATCCTTAGATAAACAGCTTTTTATGCGTAACTGCTGAGTATTATTGTCCATTTAATTGCATTTTTCAAAGTCCTTGGAAAGAAAGGACTGAAAAAAAATAGCTGAAAACATTTGAGAGCCAGAACTTTGGCTGGCGGAGACTGGCACGCAGTTCAGCAGAGTCGTGCTGATTTAAATCAAGGCAGACCTGGCCCTTTAAACATCGTTTGGTAAATGTAACGTGACCAGTACGAACAAGCTGTACCCGTGCTAGGTACAAACTACCCGATGCAGATTCATATTTTCTGCTGCAAAATCTTTATGCCTTACCACAAACCGGTACCAGTACTTGGTATTTGAGCAAGAATAATACAGCTTCCACTAAAGCAATAATCTGTTCGTGCCCGGTATGCTCTGACCAAAATCCTTTTGTTTAGAGAGTCCCAAAACTTTCCGCATCGAAGAATCAGTATGAGAGTGCGTCTTCGCCTCGGGTGAAGCCAAGCGATGTACAGCACGCTGCATGCTGCTACCAGGAAGGGTGCCAGACTCACAGAGGACATCTTAACATGTGGTACCATGAATGCTTGCACCACATAAATCGCAGAGAAATGATAGAAAATAAAGGCCTTTGAATAATGATAAGCTTCATGATTGCAGGTGAGGGACTACACAAGCTCGTTACACAAAGCTGTAACTGCGTGTACAATGCACCCAGATACGCTGTAGACATATTTGTAATCGCCACCTACCAAACTCCTTAAGAGCAGGCAGAACACGACCCTGCAAGGTAAGGAGATGGCACCTGCCGCTCTGCTATCTTTCTGCTTTGTCTTATAAGCATCTCAAATTCTGTTTTAAGGCTTTTCCATGCGGCGATTTCTGTAAATCACCCTTCTCGGCTGGAGTGCTGAGGTGAGGGGAAAAAAATCCCACGCTCACTTAAAGCCTTTTCTTTCTCTTGTAACATGGACATCTTGGAGAGCAGATTAGCCAAAGGAGAGGAAAAAAATAAAAAGCAAACGGTATTACTGGTGACCTAATCCTTCCTCTCAGAAAAAGAAAGGGGAAAGAAAGCCTCTTGTGATCTCCAAGGAGGAACTTGCCTTGTAAACTAGTCTCCTGTTTGAAACGGAAACAAGAATGTGAATCCTGATACAGAGAGGCTACCAAAGGCAGGGAACAGCTTAACAGACTGGAGATTTTCCCTTTCACTGCAACGCAGGGTATTACACAGGTCCTGCCTGCGTTAGAAAAACAGGCAGCGAAAACTTAACAGGTTATAAGATCCTCTGGCCACAAAGGCATCCAAATGTGGTTATTTTTATACACTAGGCAGGAGCATAATCTGTGTCCAAGTTTATAAACTGCGGGTTTGTAGTTCATTAAAAGGATTCTGTTACTGGCTCCTCTCTCTTAGGTTATTGTATCCAACCCCCGTGACATGCATTTACAGCCCTTTCAAACCTGCCCCTCTATAAAACCAGGAATGCTGCCCCTGCCCCCTCCTCCCCTTAGGGAGTGGGGGCAATCAGTGTTAGATTAACTAAATATTTGAAGAAGGGATCCATTTTTACTGGCAAACATTATTCGGAATAAAAGTTTGCACTTCCTCAAGTGCTAGATAAAAGAGCAGGAAGGCAGGCACGCTGGCTGCCGCTGTCGTCCTCTTTTCAGGCAAGAAAACTGAGGTCTGGGGTAAGTCCATGGCAAAATGGACTACTTATTTTGAATACAGCAACTCTCTAAACCTCTTGATTTCAACCCCAAACAGCCCCCTTTGCTGCACCAGGGCAGACAATTGGCCCATTGAGCCCAGTCTCCTCTCCAGCTTCAACCAGCTATATCACTCCTAATAGCCAATTTACTAGATGAATTTCACTTCTCTTCTTGCATGCAAATACCCCATGACCAGGTTGCTGCTCCCTCCATTTGTCATTGTCCAGAAATACTTGGAGGGTTGAGGGGTTTTGCCGTTTATTTGAACTTCTCGCTCCGTTCTCGAGGAGCACCGTGGACGGGCTCCGAGCACTGTGGTGGCATCACTCCTGTTCCCTCCAAGCAGAGGATCCGGGCACCACTGGCCCCGACACACAGACACAGCTGTCACAAAAAGCTTCCAGGAATACTCACATGTTTATGTGCTTTTTTCACTCTCCAGGAGCACAAACACCAGTGAAAACCTGAATGGCAAGGAACATATGCAAACAGAATGTCATCGTGGCAACAGCTAATTCATTTCTTAAATTCCAGGTAGTATCTTCAGACTTCTTTTCTGGCATCGTTCCCCAGCTCCTATCCAAGTATCCGATATCCATGGCTTCCTAAAACATGGTGGCAGATGCCATTCTGATAGGAAACCAGAAATTCCTTCCTGACCCAGCAGATTACGTCATGCCTCTGAAATGCAAGATCAAATCCAATCCAGCTACCTGTCCATCTCCAGACTGCCTATCAATTAGCATTAGACACTAATTTGATTAAATCAGTATGTTGAAATTTTATTTGATTCCACCTAAGGAGTATAATTCCCCCTGCGTGTTCTCTGTAACCCACTAATTTTCCAATGGAATGGGAAACACAGGTTGGGATTTGGAGGCTATTTCTTCTACTTGTTAACATGTGAGCTTAAAACCGCAGTAAAAAATAAATCCATGCGACTTGGTAGAATGAGACTTGCCAGTTTAAGAGAAAACGGCTTTTTACAGAATAACCCAGATGGGAACCCCCCCCCCCCCCCATATACATTTAACTCTGAAACCTGAAGTGTTCTTTGAGGGAAAATGAATACATTTTAGCCTTAAAGGGATCACAGACTGCAATTATATAATTCTTGTCAACTGATGTTAAAGATAGGCTGGAAAGAATGTATGCTGAGGCCCTGCAATAAAACGAGCTCCTTTACTCCTTTCAAATGTTTGCAAGCCTTGGAGGTTATCCAAAGGTCGAATACAGGAAAAGTCTTGGTGAACAGAAAACATAATCATGAGCTTTTTTAATATGGGCTCTTTTTGTAATAAAATAAAATTATGGTAAGGGAAGGGAGGGCGGGCTCTGTCTCCTCAGATCTAGGGCCAGGGGGGCTGAGTTTTAATCAGACGCTGCTGTTCTCCCCTCCTCTCCCCTCCCCTGCCTGTCACTACATGGAGAGAGAAGCCAGAGGAGGTGCACCGGGTGCGCTGCAGAGGTGCAAAGCCCCAAGCCTGGCACTGAAACCCCTCGCCTTTGCCGTGGTACAAGGACACGTTTCCTGAGAGGGAGATGGAGAGAGACCTTCGCTGCCAGACAGCTTGGTGCAGGGTAGCGGCAGATCCCCAAACACCCCCCCCCTTACATTATAGCAGGGATCTATCCCAACAGACCCCATCTCATGCAGAGAAGAGCTCCATACGATGCCTTATCTGTTAGTGATGTGCTGCCACTTCTGGGGTGCACCAGAACAAATGTCGTGTTTCCCACAGAAACGCCACTGGAAGCTGGACGTAAGGTGTATGGAGAATATCACATCCAGCTGCAACTACACAGGAGTTCAGAAACGGGTTGTCAATACGCCTATGGATTTTGAGGTAGAATCTAGGGCTGCAATATTTACTCTTTCCAAAAGTGCTACGGCTTTGCTCATGACCATCTGTGGTCAGGAAGCTGTTTCTGTTTCACCCAGAGTACTCGGTGGCACTGCCTAGACACCCCATCTGGGGTGTAGCAACAAATCACACACAGGCACTCAGGCTCCCTCCTGCATTTGGTTCAGAAATTTTTTATCCAACAACGGATTTGGCCCCATCTCCCCAGACTGCTAAACACAAGCCTGGAGCAGCAAACCATGAAGTATTTATAAGGATTTCATGAAGCAGACATTTACTGAAGGCATCAGGTGCTTCTAAGTTGTGAACATCCTTCATAGGAAAACCTGGGAGACACACACCAAGACTGGCTTTGTTCTAATCCCATACTCTCTGTAACACTTTATCACCATTTACCTCTTAGGGTGACTGCCCCATCACCCAACTCTTCCCACACAACACAGACTTACCTATACCTCACAGGCTGAGAAGTTCTTACGACAAACCTGGTGTTCTTTTCCTCTCAAAAAGCAGAAGACTGTTCTAATGATCAATCTCCATTGCCTGGGGAATGTCATTCATGCTGACAAGTCCACCACTGTTCTGAAGATGTTGTTTCCCATTTCTTGAATTTCTTCTAGGCTTCTTCTGTCCTGCATTTCACCATTACCAGTCTGGATGGAGAGACCTTTCCTATTCCCTGCTCCAGATGAATAAGCAGAATTAGGAGAAGAAAAAAACCCAACCAACCCACCCCAAAAACCCAGATGATACCTACTATTCCCATCTAGGCGAGAAATGCTTCAGAGACGGAGCAAGCTGGATAGATTCGTAAATGCACCTGCTTTGTTAGGATGTGAAATTAATTCACATTACCTGTGCTCCCATAGACCATCTCTTAGCCTACAGGCACAAAAACTTGACCCCATATTTACACTATTTCTTTTTTATATAATTTCATGCCAGCAGCATGTTTTCCAACATGAACAGCACATTTGGCTCTTCCTCATCTTTGAGGAAAAGGTGCAGAGCCACTATTTCACAAAACCAGGAGACAAAGGAAGACCCTGAACACTACTGTGTGTGGAATATGGCACATCTTTATTTTCAGTAGTATAGGCAGTGACAAGAGAGATGTAATTGGCAGCCCTATTGCATTCCAGGAATGGTCACAGTGTCAGGGTACCAACCCCCTGTTAGGTATGACCCAGAACATCACCTCTCCTTCATTTCATTTCACCTCTCCCTCTTTCATCCAGTCCTACTCCTCCTCCTGTGGAGTGGTATTCCTTGGCTTTAGCCACGTGCTTCTCTTCTCTTTGAGCTGAAAAGTCAAGAGAATAAATAAATGAGCACTGGAAAAGTCACTAGGAAGTAAGCTGCTGATATTTAAAAGTAAAGGTCCCTATTCACAGGCTGATTTGGAGAATTGTTTTGGCATGTGCCTAAATCCAGCTGATCTCCACTAGGCATAAGAACACACCAAAACTCAAACATGCATTGAAGAGCCCTTTCTGAGTGAAACTACTTGCTCAAACTGTGAAATAAGTTAAAGGAACATATCCTACAGAAATTCCGTGTGTTCAGGACAGCTCTGGAACCCAGGAAATGGTGATAGCAGCAAGCTGACCCTGCAAACCAAAATGAAATCCGAGCCTGGGGAGATGACATCCAGATTTTCCTGTGAGCAGAAAGTGGATGCTTAGTGGTGCTGCAGGCAGGCAGCTTTTCAAATGGGCTCCACACATGGGAACAAACATGTCCAAAAGCCTCACACCCAACAGGGAGCTGCTGGGTGCTGAACACATCTGAAAATCTGGTGCTCGGGGTGGGCATGGAGCCCTGGTAAACCCAACTCCCAGCCCTGCCGAAAATCTGTCACCACATCATCAACGTTAAAAGACAGGTTTTTCAAATGGGAAAAGTGCGTTTATCACCCTCAGCAAACTCACGAACAACACAAGGCATAATTGCTCAAACGTCAAATAAAAATTCTTCTCTGAGTAAACACCACGCATGGACCTTTTTTGATCCCCAAATATGAATGTTTTGGAACAGGATGAGCATGTGGCTAGCGGGGCTGTAATGGAGAGTGCTTTGTAACCTTAACTATACCAGGCGTGATAAAGTGCCCGCTATCATGAAAAAAAGCTCATCTGAAAGACAGAGGGAAACCAGATGGGAAAAGAGCACAAACTCTCAGCAGGAATTTCAGGGAGGGGTTTTTGGGGCTTTTTGGTTCTTTTTTTTGATGGCTTTCAATTTTTGCACAATAAGGATCTCTCCCCATTGCTCGATGCTAAGCAGAACTATGGTCCCATGCACCTGAGGCGGTCAGAGGGCAAGGCTGAAAGGCCAGGTTTAGCTTCGGTGCCAGAGCTGCAGCCTCCCGTGACAGCGGGTACCTGTGAGCCCAGCCAAGGGGAGCACGCACCCACAGCCCTTCACCCCAGCGGGAACCCGAGGCTTCTGGGGCATCTACCTCAGTTATTGCTGACTGCAACACTTTTGCTACTTCTGATATTGCAATCCTTTCTGCTGCTCGGGCAAATGCTTCAGTAACGCTTTCCGCCTCTAGGTTTTCTGATGCTTCCACCACTATTGCTGCTGCTCCTTCAGGAGTGACCACCTTTCTACCCAGATCCGCTCCCTCTGGGCTTGCCACCTCCTCTGTTGCTGCTACTTTTTCTGCTCCTTCCACCTTGGCTCGTGATACTGTTGCACCCTTCTCTGCTCCCTGTGGTGCTGTGACATCCAGCGGTTCCATGTCCCCTGCGAGGTCACCAGTGGCCAGTGTAGCAGCAGGACCCTTCCCAGGGGACAGCACAGGCCTGCAGAGTCACAGAGCTGGCCTGGATCCTGTTGGTAGAAATAGAGTGTGTGAAGCAGCACAACTATAAACAAGTGCATTTCCTAGAGTCACTACAAGTGGACAGGTGACAGGTCCTGGAGCCAGCAAGGGCTGCTTTTCAACACCCTGTCTTTTCTGTAGAGACACAGAGCAAGAGGCTGGGACCCAGAGCATCTGTGTGGGAGCACAGCTTTGACTCTCGCTTGGAGCACCTCCTACAAAAAGAATCCAAGGGTCAACCCCACAGGTAGGGAATAGCAGGCCTGAGTCACACAGACATAATGTGTCTTCTCCCAAAGTTTCTGCCAACACGTTTCGTTTCTGACCTGAAACATCCTCCCTTCTTCAGTCTGTGCTCCCCATACACACCTAGGCTGTTGTGCTTCAAAATCTCTGCTGTCATGCTAAATTTTCAGTTGGCATGTTCTTCCCAATACCATGGGAGGACCATCAGCGCAGGTGACATTTTTACAATCAATTTATCATTTCTGGTAAACACACAAGGGACATTGTTAGAGGAGATCCATAACTGTCTAATATACATATATTGATCAACTTTCGTGTTAGAAAGATCCCCTGTAAAACATAGCTCTGCTGTCAGGTCAAAGCATAGGTTGCAGTGAAGTAAATGAGTAGTTCCCGTAACAAATGTTGAGAGGAGTCATACCATAGGATGCTGCTCCTTCTTAGCAATACCCCAGCCTAGAATTCAGGACACGTCTGAAAGGTGATACTGGATGGAATAAATTGTATGAAATCAGAATACAAGTTTAGGAGTCAGAAAGAGCCATCAGGTCTGCCCATACCCACTGGTTTGGGAAAAAAAGAATTACCATTTGATTAATTCCCTTGTGTTTTGTCCCATCTCTCCCACAGAGACCACCACAGGCACTGGATTAACACACAACTAACTTTTGGGCATATGACTACACAGCAATACAAAGGGATTCCTATAGCATGGAGGCATCTTCACACTCGCTGTAACCCTGCCAGCACACCACCAGGGTTTGGCACAGCTCACCAACCCCCTGCACACCTCCGTGGGCAGTCCCAAGAAAAGGACAAGTAACACTTGTCAGATGTGCGGAGCAACTGTGATCGGCAGGGGACCCTGATGCAAGCACACGGAGGATACTGGCTGTTCCCAGCTCACACATGCTCTACAAACCACTAGCAGGGAACTGGGGCAGGCCTGATGAAATAGTGATGACACCGCTGCTCAATGCCATTTAGCATCAGTAATTGAAAAAGGGGAGGAAAAATAAGGTGGAACGCTATGAAAGGACAGGATGGAATAAACAAGAGTTGCTGGGGTAAGGAAAGGGGGAAAATGGTAGAGAGAAAAGGGAAAAGGAGAGCTAAGAAGCTAGAGAGAAAAAAGCGGAGAAGAGGAAAGCAGGCTGCGGATCACCACTGCTAAAAGGAGAGCTGTGCCCAACTACACTTAAGAGAGAAGCCCGGGGGTCGAAAGGCACCTGAAGCACCCCGCCACGCACACCTACATCCTTGTGGACACAAGTCAGTCACTTCTCATGCCACTGAACAAGCTACCTGCATATCTGCTTCATTAAATAGTAACCCTGTAGGTCTGCTGACAAGAACATACTTCTCTCTCCTTTGGTAATTAGCCCTGAAGGGTGGTCATGCTCACTGGCCATGAAACGCTGCAACAAGCAGCCTTTTCATGCCACAAGCTTTACCTTTGTCCCTGTCTGTTCCCATCAGCCTGGTAAAGGCAGGCGTGATGCCTGCCTGACACCGGCGCTCCTCGGCCGCATTCATGCTCTCCCCCTGCTGAGACGGGCACAGACGTCTCTCAACAGGGCAGATATGAGCTTGCTGGGACAGTTGGCCAGTGACCACACAAAACTGGGAACTTTCATCCTTTTCCTTCTGCTTGGGAAAAAACAAGGGCAGGCTCAGGAGCGGCAATTCGCTGCCATTTGGTTTGAGACAGCTGCAATTCAATACGCTGGGAAGAGGAAGGGTCTGACGAGGCTCCGGAGATACAGGAGAGGAAGCACAGGGTTTTGTGTGAGGAGCTGGACAGGAACTGAAGACTCAGCCCCCCTGCAGAAGGGCTGGGCACGCTGTTTGCTCAGCAGACCTCATCCCAGGCTTGAGCAACTTTCTCTCATTTATGCCACTGTGGGCAGGACTTCTCTGCCCACTGCACATGCCAGTCACGGCAAGGCTCTGACCCCAGGTAGTGATAGAGTCATAAAAGCAATAAAAGACCCAAATCTATTTTAACAAATGTAAAACACCTCCCGAAGTTCCTGCAATGTGGGCTGAGTTAAGCTAAAGCTGTTGTGAACTCAGTGTAAGGGATAAAAATGTTTTTTTTACAAAAAATTACTCTCCTTGTCAAAAAACAAAGGAGGCAAGTTAGTAACACTTACCCCTTCCAAAGACATTGGGAGCCTGAAAAGAAGCATGCATAGCCCAAAGCTCTAGCTCTATAATCACATTTCCCCTGCAAAATATTTTGGAGATAAATTCCAGGCAACACAGCAAGGAGAACATTGCAAAGATTAAAAACAAACGTATTCCCAGTAATTCTGGGCAGCCTGCTCCAGCGGTGAGACTATGGACCTGGAAATGAACCTTCAGCTGTGCTCCGAGTTGAGATAAGACCTTGAGTAAGTCCCACCTGCCTTTCTGGCCTGCAGTCCCTCAACTATAATACTCTGCAGTGGCAAGAGCTGATAATTAGCAAAGGTTGTTCCTTACGTTACGGTGTCTGAGGTCTGGTCACTGCACGTATGACTTTTCCAAGCAGCTTGCTGCCTGCACAGTTTTTGTATACAGGCATATTAGCATTTTGACCCACATTTGCATGGGGGCCAATTTAACCACATAACCTCCAATTTAACCTCATAAATTGCCTCTAAACCACCAGCGTATTTACCCTGGCTGTCCCCAAGAGAAAGGCTGGCAGGCTTTTGGATCAAGCCACCGCTCAGCCGCACCGCATTGTCAAAGTCCACCACTTCTCTGCCCAGATCCCTGCAATGCCAGGCCTGCTGCCTAAGAGCTTTCCCAACCTAACCTGCTTTTTCTAAGCAGTCGCATATCTTGCTCAAGACTAACATTTAGGTGCCTCCTATCTCTCGTACAAGCCCTGCTTCCTTCCATCAGAGCCCAGGCTGAGGTCTGTTTTCCACTTCACTTTGATTTTATTCATTCAGGGAAGTGGTTTGCAAAGCCCCTTGTTAAAATCTCTCCTACCACTTGGCACTCGTGTAGTTTGCCCCCAGCCCATTTATGTCTGACTAATGTTCATTGCTTCAAAATGAGTTTCAAGCTAATGCTGTGTCTCCCAATTAAATGTTTGATGGAATGACATCAAAACCAAAACAGACAGAAAAAAATTATTTCCCTTTGATAGGCTGACCACGTTGTATAAAACTCACTATTATAAGACTCTGATTGCTTAGAATTTTGCCAGACTTTAATCTTTTGAATTAAAGTTACCCATGTTGGTTGTCTGCCCCAGCTGGAATTTGGGCTGAAAATTTCAGCCGATGCAATTCATCCGCTACAGAAAAATTGTTTACCTAAGTTAAAAAAAAAACCAAACACAGAGCCCACCCACCACCTCCCGCCTAAAACTGGTATCTCTTTGCAAGCATTTGGTTGAACAATCTCAATGCTATACTTTGGAGCACTCATTAAATTTTGGCAGGAAGGTCATGATGGTGCCAGGGAATAACTTTTAACAGGGAGAGTAACACACTTTTGGCCACACTATGATCCCCTGAGAAAGCAGTTTGCACATGCTCTGTAGCAATCTGCGATAGTTTGGCAGCAAAAATGTTTTGCAAAGATCTGACTTCAAAATCTGAATATTCTTTTTGTGCAGTTTTGGTTTTCTTTAATGTAATCTATAAAAATAGCCAGTGACCTTTACTGACATCTAAACAGACTCCTGGTTTCCTTCCATGGTTTGAAGACTTAAATAATAGCCCCAAAGAAATGACTCACTACTACTCTACACACACACACACACGTACTCCATGCCTGAGAAATGGCTGGTTGTTGGTCAGCAGGAACAAGAAGGACATTCACAGAGGTCCAATGTGTGGTGGGTTCAGGCAATTTGGGGGATTCAGGTATGAGAAGCCCGAGATGCAGCAATCCAGCGTCCCCCCAGCCACTGCTCCACACACTGAGCAGTGTGAGGATGCCCACAAGTTTTGTGTGAAAGATAACACGGGAAAAAACACTCTGGGTTGCCGGGGGACTTGGTGGCTACCCTCACTGAGCTCTCAGCATAACACTTGCCATGCACCAAGTCTCTCAACTTCTTAGCACAAGTTGCTAAAGTCTTTCAGCACGGCAGAGTGGAGGATTTGTGCTCCCAAACCAGACTATTCCTATAGGCAGGGCAGGAGCATTAAATTACCCTTGTTCTTAAAGGAGGAACATTTCAGAATCTTACTAGGCAAAGTCCACCTGACACCAGCTTTTAACATATGTACATAACCTCAGCCAGAAAGAAACCTTCAACAGCTCAGCTGGTGGAACTGTTGCCTTTAGACCACAAGCAATGTGTTTGAAACCTGAGAGAGGAAATACGCAGGTTTCTGAATAAATCAGGATTCTGGAAGTGGGGTCAACCTCCTGGCTGACGGTCACAATATGACAGCGGCCAGCATTCAGGGAAAGCGGGCAGTTTGCAAGTGAGTTATGCTGTGGCTCTGAAACCCCTGTCTCCTAAGACCTTCTTTTCTATATGCCTGCCAAAGCTGCTATTTACCCAACACAGCCGTAGCACTTGGGTCATTAAACAATACTGATGGCAATGCCCGGGGAACTCCAAGCACCTATTGTAGGATCACTGAATTCCTCCTTTGATCACCATGGTCAGAAATATCTGATTTTTATCACTCTTTAATAGCTCCCAATCAGCTCTGAGAAGTTACCACAATAGTCATGGCAGAACCTTTGTCAGGCCAGGGTAATCATTGACAAAACCAGAACAGCAGATCTCACTGGCTCAGCATTGTCAGTCATATGTGACCTTCTGCATGGACATGCCACCCCAGGGACAGGGTTTCAGCTTCCATGTTGAAGACTACTCTGCCTGTGTCAGAGCAGAAAAGGCTGTAAACGTAAAAGCCATTTTCTGAGCTTCCTGCAAAGATTAAATGAGAAGAAAATTTGAAGCACATTTAAGTCATTTCTGGAGGACACACACTCCTAAGCATAAAATAGGAACTTTCATATGTTGCTGCTAGATCCTTCGAAAGAAACATTTTTCCCACACCTAAGACACAGACTCTTCCTCATAAAATTCTGCCACCTTTTATCTGGGTCCCAGATGGTGCTTACAAATAATCTAGCACTATTTTGTAGTCACTGTTACGACCTAGAGATACTCGTACTATCTTCACCTCTGCTGAGATGGTCTAATTGACAGGTATGTAACTAAACCCCAAGCAGCTGTTTATTCAGCATGTGCTTAACATTGGAAGCTTCTGTTTCAGACTTGAAGGGCTCATATGCCTCAAAGTTTGCTTAAGATCTCCAGCCGTACTAGTTTGTCCAATAAAAGACATTCTCTCTACCTCTAAGCCTTGTCCAGCAGCAGAGTTGTATCTTGTCTGATTGCAAAATTTGTCAGTTGAAAGGAAATGAAAACCCAGTGCTCTGATGAATGCTTTTGAAAACAAAACGTTCAAAAGAAAGTAATCTGAAATCGAGTTTATAAACCCCAAGAAATTATAGAAATTAGTATTATTTTACAAATATCTTGGGTTTTGTATGCTGGTATGTTGCTCTCAGGAGGCTTTCTTAGCCTTGAAAGCTCCTAAGAAACTCTCAAGAACCAAAACTACCCGAAGTGAGCTTTAGGACCAAGACTTCTGCAGGTGAGGGAGACATACCAACACCTATGACTTTCTGTTTCAGTGAAAATTAAAAAGGTCATCCTTGGGTTTGGATGCATTCTATAAAACTAGTGATGATTATAACTCAGTTGCAACATATTTAATGAATCACAGTGAGCAGCTGACAGACAGGTCACTTCAGCAGAGGAAAGATCCAATTTGCAATGGCCATTTGAAGAGGAAGCATTTTTAGGTAATCACAAGTAACATAATTACATGATTAGTGTCCTAGTTTGTAGGTAGTCAAAACCTAGTAATAATACATATAATAACCTGTCTAATCCAACTTTTTAATGTGTAGTTATAACCCCATTTTCAGATACAAATTTCTATTACCTCACTGGTGATATACGCTCTGGGAATTTTCGGATTGGCACTAACGCACAGACAGTGTCTGGAGGCAATACAGGGGATTCGAGGGGCAGCTGCACAGTGTATTGGCCAACTTAGGTGCCTTTCTAAAGGATTAAAAAATAAACTGGAATTTACAAGACTTGCATGTTCCCGAGGAGTGAGAAAAAAGGGGAAAATCACATAATTCTAAATGAAGCCCGTGGAGTAGGCAGGTTGGTTAAGCAACCTAGGAAAGGTGAAACAAAAAACAAAGAGTGTATTCACTTCACCTAAGACAGCAGCTGCGTGTTCTGGTGGAAGTGCTGGTTTCCTGCCTCTACCGTGCACACATTCATGTCCCTCAGTAACAGATCACAAACCTATCAGTCCAATTACTTTGTCTTCTATAGTTTATGAAAGCGTAAGGATTTTCATTCTCTGGTGCATTTTGGAATTTTGCAGAATTTCAGTGCTCCTACTCAAGTCAGCCATGCAACCAGATGATTAAGCTAGATTCCCTTAAAAGAAAACCTTTATTCAATACTTAAACAAGAACATTGAACTCTAAAACTTTAAAGTGTTATTTAATGACGGTTATGGCAGTATGAGATCCAGATGCAAGCTGCTCCGTGCTGTCCAAGCTCAGCTTCCCAGGAGTGATGCTCTGTATGACATAAACCCTCCCAGCACCAAGTCTGACAGCACAGAGCAGCTCCACAATGTTTCTGGAGGTCGAGTCCTCGACCCAACATACAGCCAGAGAGAACATCCTTATCCTTTTGCTCTGGGTGGGACAGAGGGACCGACACTCCCCTTCATTAGCTCCTTAACAAAAGTAGCCTTATGTTATGTCAGCCACTAAATTGCATCAAACTGCAGCGGCTCTCAGAGCTGCTTTTGGGCTCTGTCTCTTACCACTGAAGCCACTGAGCATCTTGCTAAGTAGCAAATGGGAAAAGGCACAAACAAAGAATAACTGAACCTCTTCCAGAAAGCAGCTGTCTCAGGGTTGGAAAGTAATGTCTGTTAATAGTCAGTCAATAACATAATTTAGGAGTAATAAAGAACGAACACGCATTCTCTTAGGAATTGGTAGTGTATGGATGCACCAAGCTTTTAATTCAGTGAGCTCTAATTACTGAAAAACCCGCAGAAGCAAGTAGCCAGATCACTCTCACACCTGAAAAGCTCTCCTTTAATCATCACACCGCATCAGAGAAGCAGAGTTAGAAAAATTCAAGCAAATCCCTACTGGATTCTTAAAGGAAGCTCTAATCCGATCCTACCATCTACTGAGAAATTATGTTTTTGAAGGAAAAGGATCTGCCTCCCATCACAGAAGTTTCCTCCAGCATCTCAGCTGAGCCAAGTGCAAATGAAACCTTGAACCTATGCCCAGCATGATCATCAGGAATCGAAGCTTTCAAATTAGGACAACATAAGAGATGCCAATAAAAATTTCTTTACCACAAGCCCTGTTCCGATGCATAAATCTTGCCCTGCTTCCCTTCCAGCCCAGCTAAAACCTGGGCTATGCCAAATCCCCGGGGAGACGCCACTCACAGCATTTCTGACACAAGCCAGGGAGCAGTTGAAATCACAAAAGACAGTTCTCACGAGAATCTCAGATCAAAGAAACCCACCTCCGTTTGCACGAACTTTTAGATAAACATTCAAAAAAAGTTTAAAGTTCACTAAGGGACTGACCCTTTTCAGCAATCACCCTCACGCAAATCCTATATTTGCTATTTGTCTTTATGGGTGGTAAGGTCTTCAGGGCAGGCACCAGGACTTGTATGCATTAGTAAAATGCCAGCACCATCAGCCTCTGGTTCTAAATGGAGCCTGTGTGTCCTGCCACAGTATAAATAAGATTTGTAACCTGTCCAGCTCCAACACATGACATCGTGATGACCCTCCCCTCATCTGTCTGTGCTACTCTAGGTTATTGAAGTCAAATTTGGTGAGTTTTAACACGTGGAAGTGAATCATACATGCAATGTTCAAATGATTAGAGTGGAAAGTGAGACACACCATCAGGTCATATGAGAAAAAAAGTGAAAAGTTTGCAGCAAACCTCATCTATCTCTCATTCCTCCTTTGCTTTAACCACCAGACATTCTCCATTCAATTACATGTTACCTTCTCTGAGATGTCAATTAGACCCAAAGTACTCCCAGAGACACGACTGCAGCACAGAAACGTTCTAGGAGAAACACACTTTTGCCTCAACACCCTATGTCTAGTAAAAGATATAAAAAGAACTAAAAATCCTGTGATGACAAGCTAGGTTCAGGCATCCTAACTAAGAGCTCAAAACCTCAGTCTTACCCCTGTATTAAAAGCCAGCAGCTTTTTTGAGTCACAAAGACTCAAACCGTAGATTATCTTCAGGGTTATTGTGATGTGACTATGAAGCTTTCTCATCAGGCTGCCAGTGGCAGGGGGGAAAGCTTTCTGAATCAGGCCCTTATCATTTATACCACATTACAATCCAAAATGAAAAATGACTTGCTCCAGATTTGATAGAATAAAGCATCTTGAGATGCCACAGAAGTACCCAATTTTCAATAAAGACATTAAACCTAAGCTTCAAAAAAAGGGAATAATTACATCGGTTTTTGCTTTGAGTTCTAATGTTAAAAGTGTCAATTTAGAAAACTAGGTGAACATCCACAATTCCTAAGCAGACTGCAGCTAATTAGACCCCTTTTGATCTTTTATTTTGCCTAGAAGCTTATTTAACAACTTTACACAAAACTCAAGGTTTTGACACACTAGTGAACTGGGGGAGGGGGAAGATCGTAGAAAAGAAAAAATTTCTCTGCTGTTTGCTAAGGTAGGAGGCTCGGCACTTCCTCAAGCACGTGTGCTGTCAGCAAACCCGCGGAAACTTTCTAGTGATGAGAGCGACTGCCCCTTATTTGAGCTGTCTGGATGGAGACACGATAGAGAATAAAATATTAAAAACTAAATCAAAGCACAGAGTTGTTACTAATGCTCCAGCTTTACGTACACAATTTGTGCACGTGAATTACTGTTTTAGGTGAAGGATGACAACACAGAAGACTAAACATGATGTCTCCAGAGCAAAGGGATGGGTTGCCTTTAACTGCCACTGCAAATAAACTAGGCAGTGGCTTGGTAGCATTCTTCAAAACAACTGTGCAGTGCAGAGAGCAGGCGGCACTGCAGCTTCCTACCTGAGCTTCCCATTGCAGACGGTGGTCCAACGGGGTCGGGAGCAGACCTGGACACAGCAGCAGAGCCCATACTGTGCTGTGCTGCACCAAAACAAATCTTTGAGTTGACTCCATCTTGGGGCAGTGGAAGGGAACAATTTCTGCAGGTCCTTTCCAGCCCTCCTTCCCATGAAGGACTGACATTAAAAGAACTGCGAGGGCCAGATGACAGAAGCCATCAGACCTTTGGCACTCATCGTTTCTGTGACCAGATCGTATCTCCTCTCTCTGTAACAAGAGAGAGACAGACCTCCACATCTCCCAGGAACTCACCACAGCAGTGAAGTCAGGATTGCTAAAGGCAAAAAGCTCCTTGCCCTGTCCTGAAATGAGACAATACTATTAGACCTGGAGGACCCAGGTTGTTAGGCTCGTGCATGCAGAACCTGAGGACCAGGGAGCCAGACTGATCCAAGAATGACTAATCACAGCCTGGGAAAGCAGCGACTTATTTCTGGACAGGAAAGATTATTTTTGTCCTATATCATTGCTTCATCCCTTGTAGTAAAGCATAGGGGACTTTATCAACATTATTAACTGCCATGCAGCTAAGGGGAGAGCGGCGCTGCACGCAGCCCGAGAGGGAATGTCTTCAGCAGCCTCTGGATTTCCTGCAGCCGTGGATGAGCAGGAACAGCATGGGGCTGGGTCCTGCCCCGGCCAGTGGGAAACACCTAGAAACTTGAAGTCCTGTGTAAACTGGCTTTTAGATGGTTTGGCAAAGGGGGCAGTCCTGTTGGAGGGGGGGTTATGGCCCATTACACTAAATAACACCTAGGGTTAAGTGTAACCATGTGAAGGTCAGATGTGCACTGCTAGATGGTTGCCCTGGCACATGAGAGACCTCAGTTTGTCCATGGAGAATGGAGAACACCCATATCCTTCCCCTGGGAAGTAGCAGGAAGACTGGCACACAAGAGTTTCTAAAACCCTTTGAGCTCCTGAGATAAAGTTGTTTAGAGACAGCAGTGATGCTGCACAGGGGTCAAGAAACAGCCAACAGAAGCAGCGAAGAGGCAGTCCACCCCCCTCCTCCCCTTCTTTCCTCCAGAGCAAAAGAGCTGGTACTAACACCCTCCCTCCGCAGCATACCTGCAAAAGGAGACCATACCCACTGCGGATAATCCCCATCCTGCCTGGGCATCCCGGTGGCTGTCTCTGCAGTCTTTGGCAGAGGATGACAGTTCTGCAGTATCCACTTATGCTGCAGTATCCCTCCCACCCCCCTGGGGAGAGGGACAGCCCTGGAAGCAGGAAGCTGGGCTAGGAAGCAGGGCACGGAGAAGGAAGAATGACACAGAGGAAAGAGACAGGGGATGGAGGGAATGAGCTGCTTCAAACAGCATAGCTGTGTCTGCAACAGAGAGCTGGATAGGTTTGAAATCACCATAACCATCTGGATTTACCGATTCAGCTGTGTTAATCTCTCTAACAGTAACAAACCTGGCACCTGGTCTAAACCTCAGTCAAATGCTAGTAGAACAAATTCCTTGTTCAAGCAGGAATAAACATGCTGGTGACAGCTCTCAGCCCCCACTGAGCTGTTACAGCCTCCCCTCACCCATTCTATGCAACCACATACCCACCCAGAGGACCCCAACCACAGCCCTAAGCTGTGCTCTGACTCTCCCACCCCAGACTCACATCATTAAGGAAAGGTTAAACCACTGCCTCCAAATTTCGTGAAAAATTGGTCTTCCTCACCTATGTCAGAGGCCATCCTGGCTTGCAACTTTACTTCCTTTTCTCCCCGCTCTCCTCCAGGTGCATCAGCTGGATGGGGCTTCAACAGAGGAAGGGAAGAAGGAAGTGATCACAGACGGTACCCACACAACAGCAGCAGAGCTATCTCACCCCTCACACTGCATGCTGCAATATTAATGATTTCAAAGAAAACCGTTAGCGAAACTAAGAGCTTAATGTAGTAAGAAAAATCGATACTGTGCTCAAGAAAATCCCCTGGTGCTGGAGACTTTAAAGCATCACTCAGGTAGACAGCACCAGGGCATCCCTTCCAGTAGCGGCAGCCCATCAGACCATTAGAGAGGGGAGGCTGCATTAATTTATTCTCTTTGTCATTCTAAAATAGATCTTCCCTTTTCAAACGGTGTTCATACCTTTCCACTGCCACCTGGGTTCATAAACAGAACAAGTCCTAAAAGCTAGGATCAATACACATCCCGTATCACCATTCAGATGGGAGGCAAAGAGAGTGCAGCAAAAAGGAGAGGGCCAGATGCCCTGCTGGTATAAATAGCACGTTCCTTGATGCTGCAGTTTTACCATTTAAAATATGAGTCCAAGTATTTGCTCAAAGTAAGTTAACCAAATGGAAAAAAAAAAAGGAAAAAAAACAAAACAAAAAAACCACCAACCAAAACCAACCCTATAGTCACCCTTGCATCCCAGAACAGCTCTCTACAAATAATTCAAGTATTTTCCAAATAAATATTAATAATTTATTATGTATCATTACTAATAAAATTGGTAAACAGTACTGTTTGAATACAAAACTGAGCAGGGAGGCTGAGCTACCCAAGGTGACAAGTCAGAGAGAGAAGCCAGCTCACCTGCCTGCTGCTCATGCTGCCTTTTGGCACAGAAGCATCCCTCCTCCTTTCCCAATGCTCCATGCTGTCCAGACACCTGAGAACTGTCAGTAATTTACCCAGAACTATCCACAGGCAGAACAGTAATCATAAAGTCTCCTTTTGCCTGCAAAGGCAGATACTGTTTTAAGGTACAAAAGCAGTTCTGTGAATGCATGGAAATGCCAATCCCTGGTTTCAGAAGAAAACTTCAAGTGCTGTGAATCTGTTCTGTCTCTCTTTAAGAAAGGAGTATTCCCAGGGTTTGTGTTTTTGTATGCCAGACTCCTGCCCTCTGAGCAGAGGTGGAGCATAGGAAGGCATTTCCCTGCCTTGGCCACAGTGGGCTTGAAAAATCTTCCTAAAGGAAGCAAGCTTAATAAACAACAGTAAGAGCAACAGGCCTCCTCCTTAGCTCCCAATAAACAAGGAGCAGAAGGAAGTGAATTGAAAAAACCACTACCATCCCCCCAAAAAACGGTGGAGGGAAGATTTTGAACAAGCAACTTCTCAGTGTTTCATTTTGCCCCTATATGTCAATGAAAGAATTTGCACATCGTGGGGAAATTCCAGAATAAAAACTGGTCCGTGCATGCAAGTATCATGCAACCTAAGAGTCAAACAAGAACTAGCTATAGACAGCTTATAGGCGCTGGAAAGATGTTCAGGTATGGAAGGTGATCTCCAAAAGTTGCAGGGACAAGTGACAGGTTAGTGCATGGGGTTATGAAGTGCATGGGTTACCCCTGGGTGCTCTGAGGTGTCCCTGTACCCCAGAATCATTCACACATCCTTAGAGGACAGTGTGCAGCAGACACAGAAACTTGTCTATAATTTGGGTTTTTTTCTGACCTAATTGATAATGGGTTTCTCTATTTGACATTGTCCTAAGGGACAGAGATACTCTCTGCTTCCATTACGGGCACTTGCCAGACCCATCTAGCTCTGTTCCACAAGAAAGAAATCCCCAAGGATTCCAATTGTTTTAAATAAAAAGCCTAAGCAAATGAAAAACAAACCCTCTCCTGCCACTTACTTAAGCACATGCAACCCTACCAAAACACACTGCTGCTAATGCTTTGCAGCAACACTTGCTCAACACCAAACAAAAGCACATATAAGTCACCAAGTCAGTTGGTAAAATCAGATCTAATATGTCAAAATATTTCAGTTTCACCCAAACATTCTTAGTTAGCGCTAAATATTCATTCCCTCTCTTAAATCCTTCTGCAAGGCAAGCCAGATTTCCTGCTAGAAAACAAAGTTAAGTAACATGTCTAAGATCACAGAGGAATGTTGCTGAACCAAAGTAATCACTAACATCTCATCCCTCAGTCTGTCCTCCTCCAAAGAATGAGGCTCCACTCCTTCCACTTCAGTACATTTCACCTTGGCTTTCATCCACTGCTTATTCTTATTTCCTCTTTCCTAGAATCCAAATAAATGTGCATGGTGCTAACTGAGCTCCTACAATGCGAACAGTGGAAGAAAGGCATCTCGTCCTTTATCCCCTGAAGGGCTCAGGCTGCCCGTGTCCCTGGGGCCACATGCACCCCTCTGCTCTCGAGGTGACTCCTTGTGGGGAGCACCCACCCTTTCCCCAGGGATGCCCCGTTCTGCAGCTCACTCTCTCTCCCTGGTATTTCAGAGAGCAGCTGCTTTAGCACTAGGGCTTGAGCCTTCAATTCTGGCTTGCTGCACCGTCTCCTGGATTTGATCCAGTCCCTCAACCCTTCCACCCGTTCTTTGGAGCCGAGACACACCAAGGAGCATCAGGACATGTTTACAAAGCAATGGCTGAGAGTTTGTCCAGAAAGCTCTATGCGCACAAGTGCCTTTGTTTTTACAAGAGAAATGTCTACAGAGCTGCATTTAGGAAAAAGGCGAAGAAACATCTGTGTACACACAACAGCAGCACAGGCACAAGCTGCAGCTGCGAAGCCCCTCTAACTCGGCTGATGCTGTCTGCTAACTGCTGGCATAAATATAGTAACAGTGTTGCACATATGGCAGGCTGTTTAATTTTAGAAATCAAAACTATCAAGTGATTAAGTTAGTCATCCTTCCTCAATTTGGGACCAATACAACAGTACCAGAGGCAGTGGTCATAACCACTGTGGTTTGTGAGAGAGAAAGAGAGCACATGTGTGTGTGCTCCTAACAGCAGCAGGGAACACCAGAAACCCTGTCCTGCTCTGTCCAGCCTTGTTTTTTCAAAGCAGGGTCAACAAAAGAAAAAAAAGCCCAAACCCAACTTAAAACAGCCTTTAAATGAAAACTGAGTGCCTGCAGATCTGCATGCATGTACCCGCACAGCCTGCAACACGCTCTGGGTGAGGCGTAGCGGAACCGCTGCCCTGAACACGCACTTTCAAGAAGTGAGATGAAAAAACCGTTGTGCCAGTTGGCCTCTAGATGCTGGAAGCGGGATACATTCAAGTCACAGTCAGGGATTTGAATTTCCCAAGGGAAACTAATGAAGAGGGAAATGGGAGTGCAGTTCAGCCAGCACAGCTGCCACAGTGCAAACGTGTCTGGGGCAGGAGTAAGAGTGAGCCACGTGCTTGGGCATTGCACAGATCCTTAGCACCAGTTGACCATGTCCCACTGTGCTCAGCAGTTCAGCCTGTGCCAACGCTCACGCAGCCGCCCCTGGGCAGGAGAGGCCTTGATGCACCGCAGAAGCAGCATCTTCCTTCGCAGGCTTATCCTCAGATGCAGCACCAGTCGCGTCAGGAGGATGCAACCCTGCAAAACCCATCGGTATCTTTCCCTTCCAGTGAAAACCAACGAATGAAGAAAGCAAACAAGTCATGGAGGGATTTTCTGTTTCTCTAGACAAACACACTAAGAGCAGTTCAAAAGAGGCTAATTAAATTCCAAAATCCCTGTGCAAATACATTAATAATGATTTTGAAATGAGCAGTTAACCAAGGAAGTTTTCAAGGTGGGAAGTGTTTGATACAGAAGAGCGCGTGAGGAAGAGCTGCTCAGCCTACATTAGAGACAATCTCTCTGGCTGGCACGTGTTTGGGGGAGTGGGCAAAAGCAAATGCTCCTGGGCTCAGGAACAGCAGTGTCCCCAGGCTGCAGGGGGACACAGGAGGCAATCCCCTCCTTCCCAATCAGCGGGAAGCCATGCAAACAGTAAATGACATGGCCGCGAGCCTGAGCGATCACTGCATAGCCCCATTGAAGAGCTCTTTTTACATATTTCCAGGATGGAGGAAAAGCAAAACACATTTTTTTCTCTCCTGCTGTCACTACAGGAAATTTCCAGACACCAGATAAATCTTTGTCCTCTTCCCACACAATCCTAGTCAAATCAAAGGAAAAAAAAAAAAAATCAGTTGCCTGTAACAGATGTATAACAGTTACTTGTGGGGAAGGGGTTGTCCCACAGCCACAAAGACCTTTTGCCTTATTTTTCTTGTTTCTGCAGCTTGCCTCAATAACTGCACCGATGGAAAACGTGTATGCAATGCTACTGTTCTAATAGGAATCAGAGTCTGCCCCCTTTGTGCATGAAGCATGAAATGATGAGAAACGGATAATTTCTTACAATTGCCTATATGGCAGGGTGGAAAAATACAACATCGTTAAATGGTCTCCACTCCCATGGTTTGTGGAATCTCTTGATTTTAAATGCCATCATTCTCACAAGCAAGAATGGCGATAGTACCAGTCTTCATGTAACGATGGCAAACCAAGATCCACAGAAAAGAAGTCATGTGCCTCTTGTGAAGAGCAAGGAATTAAACCCACTGGCTGGGGCCCTGAAAACCAGGCCACCCCATCTTAGTCCAATCTCCAACCATGGTCACAAGATTGTCCCTCCTATTCTTTTCCCCTGTTCTCTTTCCCTCATTCTCTGCATGTCCTTGCTCAGTCAAATACAATTACATTTTTTTCAGGCAAGATCTCATGAGATACTGATTCATACGCTTGTTAAAATCCAGATCCATTATACCTCTCTTTTTGCTTTCATTCACTAATTTTATTGTCCTATAAAAGAAAAGATTTTCTAATGAGATATATTCACTATGCTGCCACCACTGCTAAAGGCATACAGCTGCCATCATCTTCCGGAAACATGTTTGTTTAGTTTATAAATCCTCGTTTCAATATGTTGCTAAATACAAAAATTATGCATACAGGATAATAAATTTCAGGATCATTCTTCCTTTGGATTTGACAAATAGAATGGCAGTTATTTCCCCAGCCCTGAAGTACCTCTTTTAAAGAGCAGTCAGCAGTACGATAACTTTAGATAAACCATTTAATTTCCAGAAGTGGCCTTGTCTCTATGCACATAGAAGTTATAGTCCACCGGGTATTATCCCAGATTGCCCCTGTTGGGAAGCAAAGGTTTTGGGTGAGTATGTAACTGGCAGTCTCTGCCTTCTGCATCACAAAGTTGTCTAATTTGAAATGTAAGGATCACTTCCACGAGCCATAAGAAACTGTATTTGTCACTTACCTCAGCAGCAATCTGAGTATGCTGTCCTGCAGTTCCAACAACTAGGAGAAGAGGCCCAACTATTGTTTTACTGCTGCATTATTTGTAGGAAATGAAGAGAGAAAGTGGGAAATAATGACAGAATAAAAAATGACCAAGAACCGTAAGGAACTGATTTAGGAGGGAAAACAGCGAAAGAGTGGAAATGCTATGCAGCTTTGACTCATGTTTAAATGCTCCAGGAAAGGAGAATTACTTAGAGGTAAATCCAGTTGGTAGAATCAGAAAGGAAGAAAGGTTGTTAACTGCAAAATTCAACTATACCACCAGGAAAAGCCTCCAAGCCATTCAATTTATTACGGTGTGGTGAATCCTGCCTAGGAAAGGGACAGAATTCACACTTAAAAGCAGCTCAGATGAAACAAATCAGAGGTTTGCTTACCATATGCGAGCATACATCAGTTACCTTTAATTTAGCTAAAACTTGCACGCTGGTAGCAGCAAAGACATGGCCAGAACAGGTCAGTGCAAGCTGCTCATCGACATCGCCAGGACTTCAGACAGAAGCAGACCTTGCTGATGCACACATTTCTGCGAGCGCTCTGTGTAACAAAATGCTTGAAAGAGCAGAGGCATCCAGAGATGGCAGAAGAACTCCAAGATGTCAAAATTTATCTCCTTGTAACCATCTAATTCACTTCCAAGCTTGCCCTAGGGCAGAGACAGCAGAGCCCATGAAGGAGTGCTCCCCACGGCACGCAGGACTGCCATTCCCACCCAGACCACTCCTGTTCCCTTGTGAAATTTCACATGGGTAAATGAGCCTTTTCACCCAACTGCCATAGCACGCGTGTGTCCTGCTAATGTGGAGCTGCTGATCATCTGAGTCAGGACAGATGGTAAAGGGCTTGCACAGGGGCCCTTTGCAGGGCACACTCGGGGCCCCCTGACCTGCCAGTTCAGAGATCCTCCACAGCCAGCAGCCCTGGCTGATGAGCACAGCAGCTCACAGACACTGACGTGGGGTGGGCAGGAGAATTTCTGAGGGCATGAAACCGTCATAATGGCAAAGGGATGTTTTGCTGATGCCAGTGCTTCCTTTTGTCCACCTGAGGCTCTCTGGAAACAGCCAGTGTTAACAAATGCAGAGTAAGACCTCTTAAAACCTCCCCTCTGGAATCTAGGGGCTACTCATCAAGAACACCAGAGGTCTTGGGCAAAAAAACTTTGGTAGATTCTTTCATATGTACTTCTTTATGCATCCTAGGGGAAGGATTTCACTGCACTGTTCTCGCTGCAACTAACGGTACTGAGCCTATGAGGAGGAATGTTCACAGACTGAAGACCCTGACCGCAGAGATTTTACAGTCTTTTTCAAATCAATGACTACAGACATGCCAGGCTAATCCTGATTAGTAACAAACACCTCCACTGTGATTATATTGATAAAAACCACTTAAGGCTTATGTCAGGTGGACCTCATCTCTTTCCCATAGCTGTGTCTGATATTTTAGCCACTTCCCCATCCTTTTTCTCTTGCCCAACTCTTCCACATACTGGCACAATTCGGAAAAAAATAGGAAAAAAGCTAGGAGCTGTTCCCAAAATCGTGGCCTCCAGCCACCACTCTTTCTCCCTCCAACTGAGGACCGCATTCCTGTTGGCTCTCCTGTTTCCTAGCTGAGCTTGGAAGTGCTAAGACACTTTTTAAACCCTCCTGGTTCGCACAGGTCTATCACATTGTCTGGGATATGATGGGTAAAAAAAAAAAAGCCAAGGCTATGTTGCTTGCAGAAATGTGCTACATAAGCAGGTCAGGTACCTGCACTGCACAGGTATTTGAATACCTTTTGGGCTGGGCTTGGAGACAACAACCCCTGGCTAAGTGCCACTATGCAAGTGGTGAGATGACAGCCAGCCAGGATGGTCTAGTGGTATGGCAAGCGTGCAAGTACTCAGATAAAAATTGTGGGATAGCAACAGGAAGAGCTGGCACATGCAGAGCATCGGTTATTTGGGAACAGAGACACCTCCTTGGTGGTGCTAAAGCATGCCATGCCTTAGTAAGCCCATTTCCAAGGTAGCTTTTGTCATATGCAATACAGCAATGTCAAATCCCAAGAAACATTTCATTTGTCTGCAATATGCTGTAATGCGAAAGAACACAGAGGTTACTTGCATCAGACACCAAGCATAAACAAGTATCTGCTTTAACCAGCTGTCCTTTTTGTCAGAAGAGGTATGACATCAGAGCCCAGATGCTCGAAGGCCAGCCGAGTTGGTCAGTGGGCCAGAGCAGGGCAGCCTTGTTCCTATTCCCTGCTCAGCAGGGTGTTGTCTGATAGTCAAAAGGTGAACCAGGATCAAGATTTTGTTCCTCGTTAACACTGACTCACTACATAACTTCGAACAAGATGCTACGCCACACCTTCTCCATGTGGAAATGGCAGAATTTACCCATTTTCCTGTGCCCGTGCCTACGGTGCAGTTCATGCCCAGAAGGTTCTTTCAGGTCATTGGCTCAAGGGTGCCAGGCAAGAGCAGAGCCTGACTGCTGTAATTACATCCTGGGCTTACTCTACACAACTTTAAGAGCCTCAGTCAATGTATGTGAATTTTTTCCAGCAGTCCACGAGTTCTTCTGTATAGTAAAGTTAAAGCAAGTGAGAGAAAGAGAGACGTTCCCACTTGATTGGCTGTGACTAGCCGCAATTAAAAACTATAATTTATTACCCTGGATTACGAGTATAATTTCAATGCAGAGAATTAAGGTTTTCTTCTGAGATGGAAATAAAGATTAATTTTTAATTTCCTTTCTCACTGCACATTTAAGAGCAATGGACTCCATAGAAAACTGCAGGTCAAAATAGTTTTATGGAGGAATGACAATGTTCCATTGCCGGATAATTTAATGCTCTTGCTGCCTTTTTAATATTTGACTGCAGCTCCCTCATGCGAAACAACGGCAGCAGACGCCACACACGTTTGCTGCAGCACTCAGGTCAACGTGACTTTGAAACAACAAAGTTTCACTGCTGGGGACTTGGGCAGCTCCTGGAGTTCCCTGACGCAGGCAGCTGCCTTCCACAAGAAGGGCACAGGCTGCCTTTCCATCAGGGCAGGCAGCTGGTCTGGGGAGGGGATGAGCAAGAAGGACATAAAAGCCTGGGGGGAGCAGAGGGTACCAGGATGGACTGGCACCTGGGGGGAATAGGTGCGCAGCAGGTACATCCTACCTCAGACACAGATGGGTGTAGGCAGATAAAGCAGGAGAAGCATTTCCATCTGGGAAATGCTGCCACAAGGCACTGGGGCTCTGCTTTGCCTGCAGGCAGAACATGTAATTCCAGTTTCTACAGCACATCAGCAGAACACAGGGGAAAAACGGTGAAGCACGAGGTCATGAATTCACTTGGTCCCTGGCACCATGACTAGGTCACTGCTTGCCAAAACTGCTCCCAGCCCCTGGTGAAAACAGCCTGGGAGAAGCTGGGATATCCACACCATTACACAGCACTTCTGAGTGACCTGTAAAAGAGAAACCAGTGCAGCATGAAAAAAAAGAGAGGAGGTCTGTGTACATCCATTCCTCCCAGAAACAGCAGCTCTCAGGACAGGATTTTCTGTCACTGTTCACAGCAGGAGGACACCACCAACGTGCCTTAGGCCCAATATTTGACCCTGGGAAACTGACAGTGAACAGAAACATCACTGAAATTCCTAAATGCCTTAAATCATTGCCTTGGTAGTAGCAATTAACAAAAAAAAACCCCTGCCATAGTAATGACTTGGATCCCAGTTAACTGAAGAACCCTGCACTGACAGAGCTGCATCCTAGATAGCCTAATAATAAGGCCTTTCCATTGCAGCGTTTTAAAAATTTAATGGCATCTTATAACTGGTGTCTCGGTTTATAAAAGGGGTTGAGATGCCCAAGTGATGCAACTGCTGCTTACAAGAAGATTAAGCTGAGCACTGTGCAGGGTCACAAGGAAGAACATCCCCAGGGACATAGTGGTGACAGTGCTTTCAACAGGGACCAAATCCTTTGAGTGCTGAAGGTCCCCAGCTCTCTTGGTGGCTTTTAGCTGAAATCTGCTTGAGGAGGGAAAAGAAGATTTTTCTGTTAAATGCCTTCACATAGAGATCTCAGAGGAGGTTCAGACAGAATAATGAAGTTAATTCCTAATGTTTCAGCAGTCCCTCTCCCTCCAGGACTCCTAGGAGGCATCTAAAGTACATCCATTTTCAGGGTAGAACATCAGCAAAATTAGGCACACAGTTTAGGGCAAGCCAACACCAGTCTGCTACTGCTATCCTGGTGCATAAACTGACTCTGTGTGAGGTGACAGTTTCACGAGGGATCTCCTCAGAAGCGGTACATGGCTCTTTTTGATCCTTGGGCTGTACGCTCAGTTCTACCAAGCCAAGGCCTCAGGAGGTTGCAAGGGGCTAGTCCTGAGTTAGGAGGCAGGGATGGACACCACTGTGTAACCAAGTTTAACTCCGTTATCTTCATTCTGAAAAACAAAACCGCTAGAAGTTGCACCCAAAAAAGTCAAAGCCACTTTCTTCATGCAGTCCCTCCCTTCCAATATTGACATATTTTCTCATCTCCTCCAAGGCTACCTGGAATCAGCCTACCATTAGGCTGAGCACAGGGCTGTAGGCTAATACCATGAATCAGCAAATGAAGCTTTTATGGGGTAAGGGACCTCAGAATGTTGCTCATGGTGGGTAGCAGGCAGCAAGGACATGCTGAAACATCCCAGGGCAGGAGAACAAGACAGGCATTTTTCAGGCTGTCACTGTTCAACTTGAGGAATCATCCCCTTGCCAAGGAACTGAGTCTTCTCTGGGTTGTGAAGGTTTGTTAGATGGATTTACTTCCCTAGGTGACCAGAAGGTACTTGATTGCTTCTTGCCAGACTGGGAGATGCCAGAAACACAAGTAAAATGTATTCAGATATATTACAATGCCCCTGAAACCCACAGGTCTAACACAAACTGTATCTCAGCCTTTTCACATTGAGTCTCAACATAGAAAATATAACACCCACAGACACAGCGCCCCGTAACCCTTGCTACCCAGACAGCATGACCGCTCCGAGCCTGCTTCTCCTGCTGAAGCAGGGACAGCTCTGGCCATTTGATGCATATCTGCCCATGCCAACTCAGGCAAAGACTTCTCAGAGTTCACAGGTAAAAGCAGTTATTTGGGAGCCCTCTACAGAAAGCACAGAAGCTGAAAAAATGAGTGCACCTGAATGGAGAGTGCTTCTTTCTTCCTCCTAGCAGGACTGCTCCCCAAAGCAGAGCTCTTTCTTTGCATGAGATTTCAGAAAGAAACTCTAGCCAACTGCAGTTACAAGAGCTGCTCCAGCACTTCTTACAGCAGGGGTGCTAAGTAGCACCCGGACTGATTTCTACCTCGGGCATTTATCACGTCCTGACACCTTAGGAAATTCTTTGCAGATTTCACGTTGCCTACATTATTTTCCTGCACCGCCTGTCCTAAACAATCATGTCCAGACATTGTTCACTTTAATCAATCACGTTTCTGTTCCCCTGTGGCTGTCTTTCAGCAGTGACTGGAGCAGTCACTAAGTACAAGTTTTCTTATGATGGCTGAGGAGTCACCCTGCGAATGGGATACACACCGGTCTGGATGCAACTGGACTTTGGGAGAGCCTAGCTTTTTTCAGCCCAAAGCACCCAAAATTCTGATGAGTTTTTCAGAAGCACTTGCCCCTCTGCTGCTGGGATGCTTGTGGCCACCTTTGCCAAATAATCCAGATCTTTGGACCATTTGGAAAATCTGGACTCCAGTTTTGGAGCTCTGGGGAAGCAAAGGAGACCCAGAACCACCAGCTACAATGAAGCATCCTTCTTACAGGCGTTCAACATCAGTCCTGTCTCTGGTAGCCCACCCCTGGTATAACCATTGCCTGAGTGCAAAGACCGGTACGTGTCTCCGGAAATGGAGTTTAGATGTTTGTCTTATCTGAGCAAGTTCAGTGACTGAACACGCTGCACAAAAGAGTGTGAGCAACCCTGACAAAGCAACTGCCGCCTCCTTATCACGGTCTCCAAAAGGACTGAAAAGAATCAAGCGTCAGAGACTTATCTCTTGAGAGATGTTCAGTGCCCATGCCTGGCTTACCAATCAGCTCTAAGTCCCTTTTGCACTAGAGTTTTTCTGCCTTGTTTTTGGCCACACACTACAGCCTTGCCACTTCCTGAGCGTGGAGGAGTCGCGAGGGGAAGGGGGGTGTGGAGGATGGGCCCTCTGTGCCCACGTTATTGTCTTCTACTTCTGGACAATGGGATGGCTTTACTTGTGACAATTTTACCGTTGTGATAGCCATAACAAGTGGCCATCCTGGTATCACAGGCAGGTTCTGAAGGTTTGGGTGACGTTAATGAAGTGGAGGCTGAGGACAGGTTTCCTTGAGGTCATGTTAACCTGGTGTCCCTCTGTATAGCCTCCCCATAGCGCACAAAGCTCAGCTTGGGGTCCTGCAGCCAGCGTGACAGCTGCATCAGTGGCAGGTGCTCACCCTGAGATGGGAGAGGGCTCTTGGCTGTGGCCTACTGCCAGTTCCAGAAGAACACAGGCTTGGCACATGTCCTGTGCGTGGCGACAATTGTTTTGGTCCCTGTAGGGCTGGTGCAGCTTTGAGACTTGTGGGAATGTGTATTCAAGAAAAGGGATATTGCAGTGTTAAGAGAGGAATTGAAATAGTCTGAAAGTTTTAAAAAAAAGTCAGTCAGAGGAATACTATAGACCAGGCAGAAGGAAACATGTAAGCTCCTTTCAGGAACAAATGCTTCTATATATTCCCACTGACTCCTCAACTGCTTCCAGTTGCACTGGAAGGGATTTACACAGCTGCACATAGGACTATGTGTCCTATGCCTGCCACAACACTCCCAAGCAAGGTAACCTACTACATCACAGAAAAACTGTGAGAAATGTATACCGCTTCTCCAAAAAGCTGCTTCTGCCATGAAACACGCTAGATCCTTTAAGCCCCTTCCCTGCCTGCTCGGTCAGCTGGTATACGGGATTTCCAACAGCACCAAGCCCTGCCCTAACAGTGCCCAATGAAGTCAGTGGAAAAAACACATTTTGGTTGCAATAGGAGCAGAGTCTGGCCGACCCTGAATGCTGTTGGAAATCCTTGACTAAGGGACAGAAAGAATACATACAGAGATACTTGATTCTGGCACATAAAAGATCAGGCCAAAGGCACCAGTGAGTAAGGAGGATGGTAGCAACAGCTTAGACAGGACAAAGCATGCAAAGAAAATTTACACTTCACTCCAAGAACAGCCTCTGGAAACTAGCGTGAGCCCTTTTTGGGTTATGGTGTTACCCAGCAAGAACAGAGACATCACAAGTATCACTCCACAATAGTGGGACACACCTGTCAACTGGCATTTCTACGTTTTTGGTGTCTAGAATTAGTAACTTAACTCTCTATGTTGGAACCTGTCTGCAAGAAACAAGCTGGGGTTTGTCCCACATCAGCCCCATCTGGGATACGGTTACAATGGCCATAACCTTCAGCTGATCTCCTGACGTTCCACATTCAAGACTGTAGAAATTCAAATGCACAAAACCTCAGCTCCAGCAAAGGAGGATTCAGATTCTCACTCACATCTAAATACTCAACCAAAGTATCCTAAAGCAGCTCAGAACAGCCTGTATCTCCACTTACAATTGTATTTGATCTCCCTTTCATTGCCTTATTCCAAGTCCTCAAGTTTAGGCACGCAAACATATGGATTTATACAGATCTATAAACTAATATACATGTTTTTGAGACCACTTTTTGAATTTTGATGTTATTTAAGTGAGAAGAACATTTTTTTATTGTCCTTGGCACTTCGAATACAGAAAAAGTATAAAACTAGCATCATGCTTTATTCTCAAGAAAACCAGCACTTCTCCCCTCAAAAGCTCGGGGTCTAAGGCCAGACATATCACGAGAAGGACAGTAAAAACAGTGCAGAGAGAGTTACAGCAATACCATCACTTGCTTACATGGCTATCCTTGTTTGTCACTTGCCCAAGACAAGCTTGGGAGCCCAGCAGTGAGTGTTTCAGGACTGGGCAGAGCCAGAAGACCTGCAGCCTGGCCCTGAGCAGGTCACCTCACCCCTTGTGCCTGCCCTCCCTCTGCCTAGCTGCCTGCCCCGGTTGGGACTGTCTCCAACTACTTGTAGTAAGGCGTATCTCCCCTAGGCATAGTCTGCTCCTTGTTCAGTGAAGCTCTACTACAACCTAAGGTCTCTAGACACTTCCATAATACATATATTCAGTAATAATATGAAATGGATGCTAACCAGTTGTGCAAATAGCTCCATTCATTTCCATATTTAAAAAATCTCTCCTCCAGAAAACACACATAATCAACACAAATGTCTGTCTGTAAGCATGCAAGGCTGAATTAACAACAGATGATGTTTACGGAGAAGTCTCACCAATTGAGCTTTGCACAGCTAAAGTTCTTTTATCAGATGTTCCCCAAACAGCCCCCCTTCTCTTGCTGTGCTCAGCTTAACTGATACAACAGGAGTTGGAGGGGAGGTTGCAGCTGCCAGATAATAACTAATACTTGAACCCCTTTTTCCACGCTGCAGAGTTTGGAGGTTTGGCACACCGGTGATCACGAGCTCCACTTAGCTCATGGCTTCACCTCAATCCATGCGGGCCAGACTGACAGGACAGGGTGGAGCTCCACAACAGTTTCTCAAACCCCTCGGTTAACAGCACCAGAACCTGAGCTATAATAAAAGCTCGTCAACTATTTTTCATTAGGCTGTTTCCATGGGAGGATGTGGACAAGGACCCACCAGGCAAGGCTGTACTCCTCTCCAGGCCAGGCTGTACTCTTTTCCATCGTCGCCCATCAGAGCTGCCAGTTTCAATCGCAGTCTGCTAGTCCTCATGCTTGCCTGAAACACGGTGACTTAAGGAAAGGTCCCAGACCCTCACCCACAAGGTCCATGCCACAGGGCATGCTTCGGCCAAAAATGGCTATACAGCAGCCTTTGCTGTGTGGCCCTGAAGTACTGTTTTGAGACTGGGGGCAACTGAGAACTCCTACCAAAAAATGGAAGGATGCAGCAGAGGCTGTAGGTAGTCCTGGCTGGCCACTGCCCACAGGGCACCCACATTCCTTGGCAATTCACATGACAAGGAACTTCATCACAGCTCAGGCCTACTGAACAGAGCTCTGGAAAAAAAAAAAAAAAAGGACATTTTGTTTTCAAATGTTTTCCTTTCACAGGCATTGAATGAAGAAAGGAAAAAAACCAACAAAAAGCCCCAAGCTCTGATGAGAAAGATAAATTCTCAAAAACAGTGACAGACGCCCAGAGCAGATACCGGAGGAAAAATGCCACGGAGATCCGATTAGCCCAGTGAATCAGCGCTGCGGACAGTATCTCTAAACCAAACTACCCTTCTCTTTTCCCCTCCCACACTCTTCCCATCATTGCAAAGCTCTCCCAGCCCACAGCTCCTCTGCCCGCTGCTCACACACACGAACCCTGACCAGGGCCTGATGCTGTCAGCATTGACTCACGCAATGCCCTCCGTTGATGCTGGTGAAGTCAGTGCTGGTGTAGGCATTTGGCCTTTGGCTTTGGATAGCTTCCCTCACCACAAGCACAGATGCTGACCTCTGCTTCCAATGTTATGCTATCCTTTCACCGCTCCTGCATCTGGGATTATTTCTGGGCTCATGCAATTGTAAGGGGTTGGGTTGGCAGGTATGGAAAATGTCTTTTTGTGAAAGAGGAGAAATGTTTCTCTTTTATCAAAAGACGACACACAGATGTCAGATGGGTGACATGCTCATGCATTTGTGGCCCTGATGCACTGCCTATGTCAACACAACTGGTTTCTTCTGGGGGCTCTTTGAAGTGCCTTAAGAAGGAGATAAATCTTTCAGAAGGCTTCTTGGCTTCATGATCATAGGGTCTGGAGGTTTGAATGAAGGAGCATCCGGTTCTCCACTCCACCACTTTAGTGACTGCTACTCAAGACTTCACCAAAGTATCTCTATCCCATCCAGTCTGGCATGGGCTGTTGGTTGGACAAGGAACCTGCAGTGAGCTCCACACAGCCACAAGTACACAGGCAGATTAGCTCAGGAAAAATTACGTGATTCAGTCACAGCTAGGCAGATTTACCTCAAGTGCCTTCCATCAGTCAAAGCAAGACAGGACAGCAGCATCTGAGCCAAACAGCGCTGGACAGGCTGCCTCTGCTCTCAGCCAGCATCCCTGGGGACTTTTCCTGGGAAAGGGACAAACTACAAAGGATTTGAAAGGGACTGAGGAGATACTGCCCTTCCACAGCACTGAGTTGCTCCTTTTCCTATAGGCAACGAACAACAGCCACAGTAAGTTTTCATAGTAATGACTGAAACAGCCATGAGAGGAAAAATTATCTTCAGAAGAACCGATTGCGGTCAAAAAGTGAAGAGGCAGAAAAAGGAGTGGCAGGGGGATCCTGTCCTGAGTTGACAGAGGAATTCAGTCAGGTTTTAGCTGTTTACAATCCCCCTGCTAATTAGCTAGCAGACCTTTCAGTGACTCTTCCCAGCAGTGAGACTATTCCCATACAACTGCCTGTAAGCAGCGTCAGATCACTCCCGTGCCGGCCAGATCAAGTCATAGTTTCCAGACCGAAGGGGTACCATTTTGGTCTTTCCAAAATCAAGAGGCAAAGCCAGGAACAATGCCTGGAGCAGACGAATACCGCATCCTCGCCAAAACCACTGGCAGCAGCTTTACCATGTAAGCATAAAGCCCGCCTGTCCGTGCCAAGCTGCGAGGGGGCTGCGCGAGCCCCTGGCCGCAGGGCGAGCCGAGTGCCACTAAGCACAGCCTTTCTCCCAGGCCTCCGTCTTCTCTGTTCTGGGGCCAGGATCAGCAATCTCGCTGTGGAAATAAGCTTTAATAGTTGCTCTGGATCCAGCAGGAGGAGCTGGCTAAACACATATTTTTGTCTTAATGTAGGGCCTAAATAAACAGTCAAATAAGAACTCAATTTAAAAAATCTTGTAGTTTAAAGGATTCCCTCAATTCTCAGTATTCCTTTTATTCCCATGGCAACTGATGTGAGTCTGATCTGCAGCCCAAGTATTTTTCTCCTGCCTACTTTTCTAGTATAGCTGGAAACACATATAAGTATACATACAAATTTGATGTTGGCTTGTACATTTTTTGCAAATACACCTTTATCCTAAATAATTAGTGAAAACATACTGCATTCTTTAAATAGACATATCAGCCCACTGGTATGCAGGAGGAACATCTACATGTTCATGAGGGATCATGAGCTACCTGCCTTGATAGCCTTGCCATCCATAAGGCCCATGCCTGCAGTGTGGGGGCTCAGTTAACTCTTCGCTTCCAGCCATGGCAGAACCCATTCACGCAGACATCCCTGCACGCAGACAGCGGCACACAGACCAGCTCGTTGGTTGCCCACACTGATCCAGCAGTTGCCCAGCTACTTCTCTACACACTCACTGCAAAGCCAGCAGACTTCAGCCAAATGTCACCGACACCGGCTTTCCTAATAGCCATCCTCCCTTAAGGCCTTGCTGCTACGGCCGTGCCATTTGGTGGGAACATCAGGTTCTGTTTATCTACAAATTGGGTTCTGATCCTGTGGCTAGCGAAGGCCAGGTTCAGCCACAATTCACTTGCCACTTTGGAGCTGGAAGCAAATGGAAAGACCCTTACTTTAATTATTTGGCTTCAACAGAGATGTATAAAACCATCGTCTCGGACTTTGGGTCTTCGCTTACGATTTGTCATCTGCTGGCAAAACTGCCAGGCCGAGCCCTGTTGAATTCCTACCTGGTGGTAGCAAGGAGCTTGCAGGGCCAGCTCTTTACTTGACACACCTTCTGACTTACTTAGCAGAGTCTGGATCACTTTTCAAAGCACCCATAGGCCCGTCACTAAAATATACGTTTCCTAAGACCCCTTAAAACCTTTGTAAAATATTTTGCACCTCTAGCCCTTGTGCAAGTTCTACAACCATTAAATAACAATACAACAGCTTGCTCCCAAGTTGTGAGCATGCTCTTTCAGAGACTAGGAGGCAAGCAGTAAGGACTTTGCAAAATTGTCAGATATATGCACCTGCTCATGAGTGGATATTTTGTCCCATATTTTTGTAGTAGGAAAAGAAACCTGAGGTTTTACCTGACAGCTTCTTACAATCCGGCCAGTGTAAGGTATAATACAGTCTTTTTTTCCCCTTGCTTCTCAGATCTCAGGAGCGTGTGCCAAAAGACTGTCAACTTGTTAAAAGTACATTAATGCAAATTCCAGAGCTTTCAGTTATGTTTATGCTAATAGAAAGCCTCCCGCTCTGTGACAGGCCCAAGTGAAGAGTCAGTAACAGGAAAATTAATTCCAGCTGTTGAAATTGATTTAAAACTAGCTTATTCATAATAATAAGAAGAAGGAGGAAAAAAAGAATTCCTGAAATAAAAATAAAAAAGGGAAATACAGAAAGCACAAAATCATGTTTACTGCATGAAAGCAGAAAGGGTTCTCCTGTTGGGAAGAAATCTTCCAAATTTAATCAAGCCTGGTTAGAAGAAAGCTCTAGCTTGTTATCGGGTTGTAAGTGTAGATTAACATGAAAAGAATTAGTTATGTGCACAGCCTGATTTTGCAAAGGAAACACAAGGGTTTTGTGCATGTATTTTGTTTTATATTCCTTATGTCTAATCCACAGGCAAGGAGACCAAATCCAGGCTGCAATGGGACAGGCAGTATTTTAGATGATAATGGTTGTGTACCGAGAACACCAGAGCTCCTGGGTGGGAAGATTAGCTACCCGTGACCGCTGCATTTATTTAGTGCCTTTACCTACATTTTTGCTGACTTGAGTTCTGAGTGATTTCCGTGTTTAGACAACCCCAGTCTTGGGATCACATACCCCAGTTTTGCTGGAGTTTCAGAGTTCAAATCAAGATCTAGTTGTGAAATTGCTGGCTGGCCTGCCATTTCGAAAATGATCTCGAATGTTCACGTCCTTGATCTAACTCTTTTAAAAAAAGATCCAAATCTTTTTTGTTTTCTTTTGTTTTTAAATTTCCCGACAGTGATCCTCCTAAGGTCCTTGTGTATGTACGCCTGTAGCCCTAAGAGCTGAAGGAACATAACACCTTGCAAAATTCAGTTTTGAAACAGAAGGGGAGGCAGTCTAAAAATGTGTTCAGAGAGAGACTTTCAAGCATTCAACAACTACAACAGCAACCAGATTTGAAAATACATGGTGTTCTCATTTAATCAAAGGAGCTGAGTTTCCAAAGCACAGAACACCTACTGGCCTCTGGTGTAATACCAAGTATAGGACCTGTTCCTTTCATGGTGAGCACTTCTGAAAGACCTGAGGTCTTATTTAGGGTCCTGCGTAGATGCTAAGCCCTATCACCACAATCATATCATCTGACTAGGACCGTAGTCCTTGCTGCTTTTGAAGGGACTGATCCAGAGTTCACAAAAATCAACGAAAAGCTCTCCATTGAACTCAGCAGGCTTCACATCCAGCTTTAAGGGATAGTCTTGCATTTCATTATTCAAAAGCCCTAATAACCTTCCACAGACTATGTCTTTGCTGCCCTCATCTCTTAGTTCCACATCACTAAGGCTCCCCACCTTGTAAATGGAGGCAAATGCAAATATATACAACTCCACACATTTTTCACAGGGGTGGATGAAGGGGCAAAGACAGAAGAGATGCCATGACTTACATGGATCTGAACCAACTTATGACACTGAGGAATTCATGTGCGTGGGCGGATGCGAGGATAAAGTGTTGGACCAATTTCAGCAAGAACCTTAAGAGAAGCCAAGTCAAACCCATGGTTATGCAGGAAGCTAATAAAGGGTGCCAGCCCTGACCCTGTAAGAAAAGAAGCGGGCTGGTGAGTTTGCAGGAGGTTGCTTCCTTTCAAAGGGGAAAGGGGGAAGGAAGTATCTTTAGAAATCCCACTAGAATTTCAGAAATTTGCCCCTTTATTGTCAACTACAGAGGATCAAGATAAACCTTATAGCATGCCACAGCTCAAACAATGAAATGGACAGACTGCCAAAATGGAGACACTGTCGGTTCGGAGCGGCAGTGCCCCTGACTCGTGCCACCAGAGGAAGGAAAGAACAACAATAAAGAAAGCAGGGGCTGCTCAGGGTGCACCCCATGACTTCTGCTAGCACATGTCAGGAAAGAAGGACCCTGCACATTTTTAACTGAGCAATGTGCAGCTAGAAGCATCATTTGAACTTAAAAGGGCCGTTCACAGCTTTATCTACCAACTATAGTCAATTCATGTGGGGAAACTAAGCACTGCAAATTAAAAGAGAACCTGATTAGTAAAGGAGGAGGTGGGGATATCACCCTTTGCGGGACTGATTCTTCTCTCCAGAAAAATGAGGTTTTATGGGTGGGAGCAGGAAGGATTTTCTCTAAGGGCTGGTATTTCCCTCTGTGGCACTCACTGTGTCCCCGCTCACCCGTTTTGCAGGCGCTGGCTCACCAGGCTTAACAGGCTCAGGCCATTTTCAAGCAAACTGCCAGGTTCCTGCTTCTGATCTAATGCAAGTCAGGCTTCTACCTGCCTTCAGTTCCCTTGGCCCAAAATCAGCAATGCAAACCCAGGAATTCAAATACCATCAGTTTGGGGAGGGGGTGGTGGTGTTTGTTTTTAATAACAATCAGCTTTGGGTTCTTTTTCCCTGCCTTGTGGATCCCCAGTCTTTCAGGCATATCCAAGTCACACTTTCAAATTACAAGGTGCGGGGGGGGAGGGGGTCACAGAAACTGAAGGGCTAGAAACATGCCTTTGAAATGAAGCTAAAATTCTCAAGCAGTTATTTAATTCCCAAAGACCAGGCACTAAACCACCAAAAAATATCCACTATCTTCACCAGAAAACGCTGGTGCTGCAAATCCCCTGCTCCCACGTATTTTTTTGCTCGCATAAAGGAAGTTTGACTTGAGAGCTGAGTAAAGACAATCGGGATTTAGCTCTACAACTTAAAGAAACTGTTACTATCCAGAACCTGTAATAGGGAGCAAAATCATGGGTCTATTGTCCCCAAACCAATGGGGTTTGCTTTAAGCAGGCAGGAATCACATGCTGTAAAAAGTCAGGGAAAAGTCTGGACCAAACCTCAGACAGAATGCACACAGAGGCAGGCTTAGGAGGACTCCTCTGCCTCTCTTTTGCAGGGCTTTTGAGCCCGCTGCTCTAGCCGGTACGATGGCAAAACACAGGGATTTGAGAATAAAGGAAAAAAGTAACATCACCTCAGCAGCTTCCTGGCTGCACTAGTGTGAAGCAATCCCTGAGCCTGCAGGGCAGAGCAGAACACAGGGGATCCCACACACACAGGGTCAAGGTCAACTTCTCCATGTGCCGCCCTCTTCCACAGCCTCCTGCAGAAGGCTGGGCTGGCCAAAAAAGCCGGAACACTTCAAACAACCTGAACACTGTCCACAGCTAATCAGATGTTTCCTAAGACACTATCTGAGCTGTGCAGCACACACACCCCTCCTGCTGGACCAGGCCTTTATTTCAAAAAGAGTCGCTATGAAGAAAGGAGCTGAACTCTTTTACAAGGCATTAAGTTTCATTTGCCATTACTTTGGATTTTATTGCACTACTGAATATAACAGGTTCATTAACTGGGCCAGCAACATTGTATCCATATGCCTTTTTAATAGAGCTTTTCTGTTATTGTTTCCTTATTGGTCTTTTCCCTTTTGCTACATGCAACTGGATTTTACTGGCATCCAGCATTTGCAATAGGTCCCAGGTGGCTCCTCCAAGAACCTTATTTATTAATTTGATGGCTGAATTGGTGTACAAGGAACAAAAAATACTTCATTAAATGCCCAAGAAGCTACTTCACAGCAGCAGCAACAACCCAGTATGCGTTCCCCAGAGTAAGCCCATGGGGTGAAGCAGTATCTTGTCCAGTTCACCCCTGGAAGCAAGCCAGCCACGACTCCAGTAGGACAGAGGATAGCCGTAATGAATCACCCATGAGAGTCACAGCGTGCTGCACAGGGATGGAGCCACAGGGACAGAAGACAAGGCTCCTGCTCCTGCAAACGTAAGCTTCAGAGTAGCAGCAAGACTTATGTGTGGGTAGAAGACAGTCAACAAGTGAAAGAATTGGGCCATATATTTGATGAGCCACAGAGTTTCCATAGAAGACATACTTTTTCAGAGCAAAGCCTCAAAAAAATCCGGTTCCATCCAACAGTTTCCACTAGGAACGTGACAACCAGGTTTTCAAAAGAACTGAGCACCCACCAGCACCCACTCAGCTAAGTGCTTTCAGGAATATGAGCTCCTTTGAAAACCTGGCTCCCTGCACAAGGCACTAGCAGCTGATGGTTAGACGTGAAGGGCGTACACTGTGCTCTTGCCTTGTTAAATAATGCATTTCTTTCTACAGTGGATAAAAACTGAAAAGCCTCATGGAACAAATATATCCAAAACAGGGATTGGAATACAGAGATAAGCCAATGGCGGAGAGGGGAGTTCCACTTGCAGAATTCCATGTCAAGTTTTGGGGTTTTTTTTCCACGAAAAATTCCCCATCCCCCATCAGGAATGCCAAGTTATCAGAAGGAAAACATTGTGTGTAAGAAAGGGCGGATTCTAATGGGTATTCCTGATTTGGGGGGAAATGGGGAAAAGGTTTCATGTGTGTGTTTGCCATGACTATCTGTTTCAACGTTCTGTTTAATTTACACCTGGACAAAACTTGAAAATAAAAATAATAAAAATCAAAGTGAGATGCTTCAATTGTTCAGATCATATGTTGCCTGGGGCTTTATGTTTTGGGGTGGAGAAGGCTATTTTGTTTTAAGATTTTTGAGAAAAGACATCACTATCCTGATTTAGGCAATTACTTGATTTTGGCTACTTTTCTTGTCCTAAGAAATTCTCCTGAGATGGGAAATCATGATGAGCTCTGTTCTAGACCTAAGTACAAGGAACAATATCAAAAGGCATCGCCACCCGAGAGTACTTCCTTTTGCTGAAATAGAATCCCAAAACATTTGCTTTGCCAAGAATAAGAGAAAGAATAGAAACAGGATGCTCTTGCTGGGGTTACAAGTCACCATTAATGAATGCAACCTCCTCATCTCCCAAAAGAGAGTGTCTCACACAGGCCTACTGACTCAGGACTGCTCAGGTCGAGTAGAAAATGCAATCTTGATAAACCACAGCACAGATGAGAAACCTTCACTTCTCCTCAGCACTTTTCCCCCCCTCTTACCTCCTTGAGTTTTCCCTTACATCACCGGTAACAGTGAAACACAGAAAGGGTTTGATCCGAGGAAGCCCTGCCCTTTCACCCTCCTCACAGAACCCCTTCGCGTAACTTCTCAAAGCCCAGGGGAGCCCCGTCAGCATCATCTCCACTGGTGCTCTACTGGTGCCCCTTGACACTCGAAGCAGTGCAGGTATCTCCACATCCAGAAAGCACTGAAGGGTTCAGATTTGGTGCTGAATTGCAACACCCAGAGCTATCTTCAGAATCCCAAACAAATACATTAATTGCTTCCAATTTATCAGCCTCAAATCATTCTGTCTAATTACCATTCATCTAGAGTTTGTGTTTTTAATGGTTTATGGGTATTGTTGGTAATCTTTTAATTTCTCATTAAAAACAATATCTTGTACGCACTATGTGTGAAAAGCCCTAATCCGATAAATCAAGCAAGAGTAACACAGTTAAAAGGAAATCAGCGGAACAATATTTGGGTTTATATATTTCTGCCAGTCAATTTGTAATTAAAAGTTGCTACTTTAAAAAACACAGTTGTTGCTGTGAAAGCCATTATCAGTCGGCATTTTCATATGAATACTGCTTTAATTAATTAGCAAAAGTAAATACATTATATATCAAAAACCGCTTTCCCACTGAACCCATGCGTTCCAGAACAAAAGGCTTAATAAACCATACAAAAGAGGGACAAATTAGCTGATCCCACCCCTCCCTTTTCAGGTTTAGAGTCTTTTAAAGTTCTCCAAGGTTTTTTTCCCCCCCACACTTGCTTTTTTTTTTTTTAACACATTGTTTGTTTTTCTTTAGAAGCGCATATGGGGGAGAAGATGCTACACAAACACAAAACATGCCATTCAAACTAAATGATTTGGAAATCAGTTTTGCTGGTTCTTAGAAAACAGGAGTGTTTGTGATTATTAAAAACCAAATGTAATTACGATCACATACAACACAGTCGCTTTGGAACAAATTATTTGCTGAACATTAAGGGGTTAGAGTTTGATTCACAAAAGGAAATGGTGTGTCTGAAAAATTCTTTTGTCTAGGGGCTTTCCAGAGACTGGAGACAGCAGGAGAAAATTCTCTGTTTTCATCAAGAAGCTGGAGAGAAAGTGTGGATGAACAGTGTCATTTCAGACGAGGGCCTACAATAAGAACACCTTGAAACGTCGATGGCATCTCTTACCTCGCGTGCCTTTGACAAGAAACAAGGGTCCTGCCATCTCACTAGCAAACAAATCACTCACCTCATCCTGGCCTTCTCTTGCCAAATTGCTGAAGTGCTGCAAGCAGGGTCCATCCGTGGGTCAGGAGCAGAGACAAGAGCAAGCACCTTCGCTAGCAGGTGACAGGGCTGGGCTCCCACAAGACAGGAGGCTGGTGAAAGGCAACGTGACGGTGGGACCACACACCTGCCCTAAACAAAGAAACCCAGCTGAACAAGGCTCTGTCTGGTGGATCAGGCAGACTGATTCCCCCAGTTTCATTAACGTACCTAGCGAGCTGGAATTCCCTGCGTTGTGATGAACAGCAGCCTCAGTAGGTTGAGCCTCACCACCTTTTCAACAGTGTAAACACGTATTGATCAGCAGGTGGGGCCAAGGAGTGTGAACACCAGGCTGAAAAAAGTACCACAGGACTCAGTGGGTGGGAAAAAAGAATTGCCCAAGGGACGGTTTCTTTGTATACCCCTTGCATGTCCTTTCCATGACAGTACTGGAGGTTTTCCACCAAAAGATGCCTCTAAGAATAAAGATCAACACTAGGAAGATGATGATATTGGACTGGCTAATTGTACTGCTGTTAACAACCCATGCAGGCATCCAAACCTTCACTAACACAGGAAACCCAAGGGTGCACTCAGCCAAAGGCAGTTTGCAGTCACCAACTCCAAGCCTTTCCAGCAAATTTCCTTTCTCACCAGGTATTTCACTTCTCCCACTTAGTCCTGACTCCTAGACACCTTCCCACTTGCACCAGATACTCAGCATGCTTCCTTGCAAAGCAGATGTCGAGCAAGCTTCATTCTTAAATTACTGAATTGTCCTCCTCTGTTCTTGGATGCATACAAAGATCTAATGATCAGTCCCAATCCCTTATCTTCTGCCTTTCTTATGCTTTCTCTTGCTTTCTCTGCCTAGACTTTGCATGCAATGCCTTTGGAAAAGGGACAGAGTTTTTCACTCTGACTTTTAACTGTGCAGTGCCACGCACACCAACAGGGCTCTAAATGATCAGAATTCATACTTCAGGATGACTTAAGAACCCAGATGATTTTGAAGATTGTCCCTCTGCTCACTCAGTTCCTTTACACCATCACACTGCAACAGCAAATTTCTTCAGACTTTTCACACAGGAGATGTTCATCTTTACACCTCACTTTTCATCCAAGGGCTTCTGTGCAACCTGTTTGATACTCTGTGCCCCAACTTCAGTCCCTCACACACTGATTCTGAGTGTCCGGGCCACAATTTCATGAGACACACATCTGCTGCTTTGGAGCCCCAGCATGACCTGGGACATCAGAACACTGCAGCTTTTCTGGGCAGACAAAAGTCATGCTGCTAATCAGTTGTTGGCTTCTTGCATGGGCTGAGAGACCAGCCCTGCTATAATGTCATTGGGGTGGGATGACTTCTGATTGCGTTTGGGCGATTACTCTCCTGACCATGTTTTTAGTCTGATAAGGTATTTACTCCTCACTTATTCCTCAATCAGCATAGAGTCTTATTAGGTAGGTACCATTAAATCCAGGCAGGATACCCCCAGAAAATGGCACGTTTCTGCAGACACAGAGGAGGTATCTGTGCAGTGCATGGGGATGAAACATTGCGGGGTGGGATGCCACAAGCAGCACCATGCCGAGGGATGTTTCAGCACAGGGAAGTGTGTTCCTCAAGCAGCCCTTCAGCGCAGGCGTTCTTTTCCCTTCATGTAACTGCACTGATTTTTATCATTGTTGTATTCGGTTCAGCCGCCCATCTGGAAAGTTCTTGCCTCCCCCGGCCCCCATAAATAACCAAACCCAGCTCTAACCAAAGGCAGTTGACAGAATCAGCCCCATCGCCCTTTGGCAGTTCTTCCAGGAATTTTTAGGGTTTTTACCAGTCAGAAAAAGGCTTTGATGCTTTGGAATCAGGATTTTATGAAGATCATTTTGTAGGGTTCAGCCAACTCATGAAGTGTCAAATGGGGGGCACTCTTTCATCTCATCACTGGATGGGTAAGAGATCCTCCCTCTTACCAGAATGATGACTAGAGAGGGGGGAAACGGAGAGATGAAGGTTCATCCATAGAGGGGAGGGTTTCTTTTCTCTTGGTAGAGTCCACCCACCACATTCCCATCATACTGATTGCTGCAGTCCTATCTGTCTGCTTTCCAGGCTACATCAGATAAGAGGAGAACTGCCTGTTCGCTCTGGTTCTGATCCTGTGCTGCAGGGACCTCCCAGCCGCAGAGCCAGGCTCTTCTTCACTCTCCTTTTCCAGCTGCCTTTTTCAACGACTGCTGCATTGGCAGGGATGCTCCCAGGAAACCTGTCACGTGCAAAGAGTGAGACAATAACCAAGACTGGCCTAAGGAAATTTCATCTTCCACTTTGCACTTATAAACAATTGCTACAAAAGAGAGCAAGGAAATTCCTGTGCTTTCTCAAAATTTATGTGCAAATTCCTATCCAACCATGCCCAGGCTGTTGAGGGCTCAGTTGCCATTGGCCCCTGAACGAGTCCTGCTGTGGAGGGCATTCAGACACACTGATGGGCTGTTCCTGAAATTTGCACCTCCATTGCCTCAGTAATCACAGACATCACTTGTTCGGAAGCTGTATAGGCACCAAGCAGTGTATGTGCCAGAACTCAGAAAGGCTCCTGTTCCATCCCGGCAGGGCTGTGAGCTACACAGCCCATCTTCACCTAGCACCTGGTTCAGGTGTCCTGCTTTTGTGTCCACTCTCACAGGTGGATATGACTGCATTGTCCCAGTTCACCTCAGTGTAAACACCAGCTTCCTTGTCTGGGTACTTCACTCAGGTCAGACGACCCACAAACTATTCCTTCGCTGACTGTCTTGTTTGCTATGACCTGTCACTCACAATCCTTAAGCACAGCAAGTCCACAGTCATGCACGTGAGATTTGCAAATGCCACCAAGCCTACTGAAGACCATTCAGGCCAGTGAAAACACCAAGATGTCCCATCATTAAACTCAGATTCAGTTCTCAGGATTATTGCTCCAACTCAGATGCCCCAGATTTAATCTGGAGCATCTCATAATCCTGCAAACACCTTTCTTGGCTGCTGGGGGAAAGTCTGAGGAAGGCAAAAATCCAAGTTACCTTGCTGGCATACCTACTTAAGACACCCCCAAATCTAGCACATTAGTGTGTACGGACACCTCTTCCTGTATTCATGGAGACTATGGTGCTGTATTAGACAAAATACTTCAGTTGCTTTTGATTTCTTTTGGAGGAGAGCAAGCAGTAACACCAGAGTGCTCTGGCAGACTTGCAGGCACCAGACACACATCCTACAAGAGGAATGAAAACAGCAAGCAGGACACATCCAGAGCTTCCACTCCTCTTCTGCAAAGCAGAAGCCAAAGGCAATGTCAGCAACAGTCCCGATGGAAATCACAGCAAAAAGGCTGACCCTGACAGTACCCTTCAGCTTGCCTTTGTTCACGTTCTTGCCACAGTCAAGCACAAATGGAGGCCAGTCTAGGGTTCATCAAAATCATGATCCAACACGAGGCACGCAGACAGCATGAACACACACACACACTGCTGGCACGGGGGGGCTTCTGCTGTATCTGCACAGTGTTGCTGAGGCTTAAATGGGGAGACACAGCAGGAAATGTTTTAAGATGGTCACAAGCCTCTGACACACTGCTTTCCAGCGGCACAGCCTCTACCACCACACCTGAGAACATAAAGCAACTACTAAAAACAGCCAAGCAGTCTCTCAGCCATTTTCCAGCTAACTAAATACCAGTGAATTTCACTGGGAAACTGCCCTTTGGTGCTGTTGCCTCAGATAGGTTTCTACATATTACATCTTTTGGTCTACTGCTGGAGGGAGAAGACTCGGGTACTTAACAGTGCTGGAGCAGGTCTGCCTCCAATTTCCAGCTCTGTATGTATGACCTTGAAAAAGACATTCAACTCTTCAATGGCTGAGCTGTTAAACTGCAAAACAAGGCTCTTACAGCTTTTGGCTGTCTTGTCTGTTTAGACTGTAAGCTCTTCAGGGCAGGGACTGTCTCCTATTAAACAATCATAATTCTCACTTAATTAGGGTCTTCTACACATCCAGGGCCCTCAGAAAAATGTCATAAACCAAAGGCTTTCTAATAAATTCTGGGGAATTCCAGATTCTGATCCAAAACTGCTCAGTGGTTTTCCCTGCTGAATATGGTGCCGAATCCCTTGTTAGTGTGTGTGTGTGTGAGAGAGAGAGAGAGAGAGGGAGGAGGAGGGAGACTCCTTGTAATTTAAAGAGATTGCATAAAAGACAGTTTAAGTCCTTGTGGCTGTATATTTCTTTTAATTAGTTTATGCGCAGTGCATTTGCATGGGAAGATGCACAGCGTGTGGACGGACTTAATTAGAAGAACAATACGTTCCCTCTTAAGATAATGACTTGAGGATTATGAAAATTATTATTCCAGATCCATCCATGGGTCATTCGAGGTTCAGTATCCAGCGAACTTTTAAAATGCATTGAGGTCAGCAGTTTGGATACTGTCAGTAAAGTCACTTGATTTTACTGTTGCTTAAATGATTAATTATGAACAGCGGCTGCAGGCATCCCACAAGTTACACAATAACCCAAGGACTTGCTGCATTTCGCATATGCCATCAGCTACTCTGGAGAGACAGATGTGCTAAATGGGGCTGTAAGATTCACCGTAGTCATCTGCCAGCAAAGTCTCCTCTTGAGCTCTCCCCCCTCCCTTTCACAAGTCCTTTGCCTTTTTCTTCCTGGCTGGGGAGACAAGAAGCTTCTGTCTCTGCTAATGAATCTTTGTAGCTGGACAACCGAGACAATTACGTGAGTATTTTAGGATACAGCTCAGTAGCCCATATGAAATGAGACTCAACACGTCCCATTTTAGAGCAAAGTACCTACAGGGAACTGAGCTGGAAACATCACCTAAGCGAACCTCAGCTTAAACTCATAGTTTGGTAGGTCTCAAAAAAAAAAAAAAAAAAAAAAAGGCATCTCTTCTGCCTCTCTCCAAAACCCTGATCTACTCTTAGAGAATGCATGATTGTTTAAAAAGTGCTCCTGCATCTTATCATGACAGATGGGAAAACAGTCCTCTGAAAGAGTTTCTGCAAGGACTGTATTTCACAGCCAGCTCAGTTCAAATACTCTGAGAGCCCATCCTGTTCCCTCTCTTCAAAAAATGGGTACTGTTAGGGTAAACAGCCTCCCCACTGCAACAAGGCATCCCAGAGCGGGGCAGCCCTCTATCCCAAAGCTGTACCACTCCAACTGTCAAGACTATGCAAGCTACTATCCTCAAACCTGAACCACCAGGTGCGGAACAGACAGAAACTCTGTCTTTCACCTTAAAGAACAGAGCCACATACACAGTTTAAGAGAACGTGGACAGCACTTTCAGTACGAGGCACCACGACTCATCTAGGAATCACAGCAATCACACCTTAAGTGTCCTTTCCTTCCTCTTGCCCTACAATGATAAGGCAAGTTTTCCACTCAGATGCGATGACTGTGAATTAAACCAGGTTTTTTAGTTGCAGTGACAGAAAAAGCTTGGTGAAATCATCATGCATTGTGTTGCCTTTAGAGCCAAGAAAAGAGCAGTTCTGGAGGGATGCAGACAGAACATCTTCAGCTGTGCCTCCCCCACTGAAAACCTTTGATTTAGGGCAGGCAATAACAGGCAAAAAAATTAACTACATTTCACATCTGAAGGGGGGTGGTGGGGTGGTGTTTGAAGAAGAAGAAAAAGAGAAAAGAAAAAAAAAAAAAAAAGAGGGAGACAGCGAAGGAAAGGAAATTTTAGAGGATCATCTTGTGGGCTTAGCACAACTCAGTCCAGTGACTAAATTCCCCAGTCTTTGTACACCTTCCCCAAAACTTCAAACCAAGAGAAAGAAAAGTGTACCGGCCCCGGATGAATGGCACCTCTGCGCTCACATTGGCAAAGGGAAAAAATCTGTGACTGGTCCCAGCATCTCCCTTGTGTGGTGATCCTGCTGCAGGGCTCTCCCTGGGATTCTTGTCAGGGTCAGCTTTCCAGAAGAGAAGACTGATGCTTCCACCCCACATTGCTCAGGTATTTGCCAAGCAAAGCCACAGACCCCTTTTAAGAACCGAGGCTTTGTTGCAAGGAGCGACAAAGTGGCTCTCAGATTTTTCTTCTTTATAAAAATACACCTAAAACGAGAGATGCTTGGATCCCTTTCTGCAATAATGTTCCTTTACAGCACACCGGAGGCAGCAGCATGCCTGGGAATGGAGCTCTCCGTGAGGAGAAGAACCAAAAGGCTGGGCCAGCAGCCTGCTGGACTCCGATGCAAACACAGCCCATGCTTTGCCTTGCTATCTTTGCCATTTTAAGGCTTCCTGAGGCCACAGAGGGTGCTCAAGGCCAACCATGGCTAGCAAGTCCCACAGAGCAGCCACGGCAGCCGACACTGCTGGTGCAGCAGGACACGGGGCTGTGCAGAGCCAAGGGGCAGACCCGACCAGCTGGGAAACCCCAGACCACGGCCAGGCAGGATCCATCCCACCACACGTACAATCGGAGAGCCCAGCAAAGTCCAGTTACTATGGAGATGAGCAGTAGGGGAAAGGAATCAAAACATACCATTAATTATAGGATGAGAAGAGAACAGCCCCTCAACTCTGCAGGGTCAATAGACACAGTTGGTGAGCATCGCTCGTTACTCAACCTCTGTTGTGGATAACATGGCAGCCAAAGCATGCTAGGCACTGTACAGGGCAAAGATGTCCCTGCCCCAAAGAGATTACCATCTAATTCTGATTTTACAGTCATATTTCAAAAGCACAGCGAGATCAAAGCCCCGCTCTCCTCCCCTGGGCGTTCATTCTCTCCCGTGGAATACATCTCTATTCATAAATCAGAGAGGCAGCACGTCTCAGTGCATACTGCCATTGAGGACACAAAACAGAACATGGAGATGCCAAAGGTAGTCCTGACATCATGGCAGTGCTCAGGAGAGCAATCCCGGGGTGCAAGAGAAGGGGGGAACACACAGTAATTATTATATTTCCATTATCAAAGCAGACTTTTGTTCAGCTGCAGTGCAATTGGCAGTAACAGCATGTGACAATAACCCATGACACTCCAGAAAAGAAAATTTTTAAAAAGAGCTCATTCTAGAAATTAAATGAAACTTGAGGAGACATTAGGCGAGATGGTCCAAAAACACCTTAAAAATTGGGACAAATATCAGACTAGAGTAACACTGATTTGGGAAAGGACACCCTGAATTTGATTGGGATTTGCCTTCGGGATTCCTAATGTTCACTGTTTTCTGATTCATTCACAGTACTAACAGCATCGAGGCACACTTAAGCACACAGGAGTAAAGACAGCTGTCTCCCAAGCACTATCCCCACTGCAACATCTAAGGGTTTCCCCCCCAGAAAAAATCTGCAATTCAAACGCTAAATTTGCCCCTGAACTGCTTAATCTGCAAGCTCCAGCAATCTTCCTGTAACGGGATGCACAGGCAACAGATGTTCAGAAACCGAGCTGGCAGTTTGCACCACCTGAACGTGTGACTGGGAGCAAGACAGAAAGGATGCACATTGCCTGGGAACATCTGATAATGCCGTGCCCTTCAGAGTCTGCACATCGGTGAAGGGGCAGGAGCCAGGCTGAGAAATAACCAGAAGCATTCTTCTTCTTCTTCCGTGAGTCACTCCTGCTTCAAGGAGCTGCAGCTTTGATTATTAACTGGGCTAGTCAGCTAGATATTTAAATGATTCCCAAAAGTCATTAAGAGCCCAATCAGATATGCAGTGCTTGACTCCAGCACAGGAATGCAGAGAGGGAATTATTTGCATAAACTATGCTTTAGAGAAAACCTCCATGTATTTTATATTTCAGGGTACGAGGGAATCTGATTTAACTGAGTCAAAGAGAATAAAAAGAAGCTTAAGCAATTTAAGGGACCACACTAAACACTGAAGAGAGTAAAAAAAATAATAAATAGAAACATCAGCTACCATAGGGACTAGGAATAACAAAATATAACGTCAAAGCACTCTTCCTCTTTATTCTCTAAGCAACAGGCAGCTCCTTTAGATTTCCCCTGACTTTTCAGAGAGAAAATTCAGCCTTAAAGTCAAAGCACTGCCTGAAAATGTATACCCGATCAGAAGATCTCATAACCCTTCTGTCCTCTGTCCCAGCTTGAGATCAGAGAGGCGAGCTAATGCAAGAAGAGGAGCGGGCAGGCACAGAAAACCTACCATTATCTAAAAACAGTATTACGTTCACCTGGCCTCTACTCCAGAGCCATAACTCAGCCTTTCCCCCATCAAAAAGTCAAAGCAAATCTCCTGCAGAATTGTTCTTACGGGAAACATGGCGTGGCAAGAAACCTACAGGGTTTGGTACACCTGAAGACAATACCAGAACAGAAAGTAATACCAGAGTAGGGGCCATCTTCAAAGACAGGCAAAAGGTTACCGAACTTGGCTGCAGCTTTTCTGGTGGTTTGTAGCCCACCTCGCATCTGCGTTACACCCAGCCTAGCAAGTAGTTCTTGCCCCATCCTGCACAGCCTGAGCTAGAATCCAGCGCTCAGGGGTTAGCGCCCGGGACAGGGAAGCGGCGCAGGACACTGCACAGGGGCTCGTTCAGAGCAATCATACCCAGCGTATCACATCCTACCTGCTCTAGGCTAAAACCAGAGCTGGAGCAAGCAAAATTCTCTCATATCTGCAAGGAAAAACAGATATAGGGTGACTAGAAAGTCAGATTAAGCCTGGAATTTGTAACAAAACAAGAAGTGAGGTGAAAGTGGCTCTTTCAAAGCTCCATGAGGAGCTCTTTAGAAGCAAAGAGCAATCAGCAACTCACCCTAACTTCCTAGCCCTGCTTTTCAGGCAGAAAAATAAGTGTTCTCAGAAGAAGTCAGTAACCAGGGTAACCTGGGGCTGGTTATTGAAACGCATCACCCATCAGTCCCCCCATCTGTACAACAGGGGTTTAAATATTTCACTTTCTTCTTTCCATCAAGGGATGGGAGCTGACAGATTAAATGCGCTCATTCCTACAAAGCCTTCATCAGAAAGAAACTGCCATAAAGAGGGCAAACCCGTTACCGTTATTGTGATTAGAAAACAAAGTCCTCCCATGCAGTTATTTAATTAAACCATAAATACAAATGGCTAAGTGTCTAATGAGCCAGCTTTACACAGTGTATTTATATTCCTCTGAAAAAGAACAATGCTTAAACTAGTTGCAAATAATAGTCCTCTCTCCCAGCCTGGTTTTCTCTGCAATCAGGAATCAGGCCGCACAGTAGTTTGCTGACAAATTGGTTCGTGTTATGAAGATAATGAAGGCATCAAATTACTTTGCACTCCTTCCCCCTGGAAGCAGCGACGCTCTTGCAGAAAGAGATTGCCAGGGTTTTATTTGTGCATGCATGTGTGTGTCATTTGTGAAAAGACAAGCCCCAGAGGCCCGTCAGCCAAGGCAGGATGGCTCGAACCGCTGCTTCCTGGCACGCTCACAGCGTTGCACTGACCTTCTGGCTGTGCACTGTCAGTGCTGCGAGGGAGGTGAATATGGCAAAGATCCACAGCCCCTGGAAGGTGTCTCCTTCCTCCGGTACCCACGGAGATGCCCCAGGTTGTTCTATGAGAGCTTGCACGGGTACTAGATATCATTCAGTCATGTTAGGGCAGCTTTTCTCTAGGTCTAATATATTGTTTTCCAGGAACAAAGCCTAAACCAGCATATCCAGCAAAGCATTTAGCCTAGGAGTGAGCAAAGTCATCTTCAGAAGTACTTCAGAAGTACTTGGCTAGATCACAGCCTTTCTGCATGGTGGCTCTGGAAGTTTTTCTGTCTCTCTTCCTTTCTGCCTGGCAAAAGAAGATTTCACTCCTCTGGTGGTGGTTCCTGAAACTCAGGGGTAAAAGGACAGCAGAGAGAAAAATATTCCCACCCTGAGCTGTTCTTAATAAATATATAAATAAATTCTGAACAGGTAAGATTTCAGTAAACTGGATCCAAACAGCTTTTTAAAGCCCCTCGAGCCACTATGAGCATCAAGACCAGCAAAGCTCTTTAGTGATCATAACAAATGTGTCAGGCTTTACCCTGCGATTGATTCGCTTTTGGGAACATAAGTTAAGCTTTAAATCTATATTTCATATATAATCAAGCAGCCAAATCGGCCTTTTGATATAGAACCCAGACCAGCCGCTGTGTCTTTATCTCAGAAAGCAGGAGGGCCAACAAAGCTACAGCCAGGGAAGTGACAGTTCTTCTTTATTATCCTCCCTGATCATGCCCATCTTCTCATCTCCCCTATCAAATTTCTGGGCCTTTTTGATAAAAAATAATTTAAGAGAGCGCTTCGCAGGAAGCGCACAAAGGTTACAGATTGAGCAATGCCTGGGAACCCCTCTTTAAAAGGTGCAGCCATAAAAAGGGCCAGCGCAGGAGCAGCATGCCAGTCCTACACGCTGTCCTTCTGGCGGCACGAAGGGGATGCCGGGGTCAGACACTATGGGAAAGATTTCCTCCCTTCCTGGGCACTAGCATCTCCTCCTCCTGCTAAAACCCACACGAGGGAGGACTTTTATATCTCACTGACTATGCACTTGTTGATTTTGCTTGTTTTCTTTCCCCTCTCCCCATTCTGCATTGCAAGCTTCCTGAAACAGCCCCCCTTCTCCACTGGGGGGTCAGGCAGAACAATGCTGCTCCTGAGCTGTTTCTTATGAAAAAGAACTTAGTCTGAGGGGTTTGGGAGGCATCTTTTTGTTTGTTTGTTTTTTGAAGTACTCTCTTCTACAAAGCAGCTTTTCCTGGTTGTTGGGTTTTTGTTTGTTTTGTTGTTTTTTTTGGGGTGGTGGGGTGGGGATTCCATGCACACACCACAACCCCCCTTTGTTTCTCTAAACTGTTCACACACTTGTTCTGTCCTCCTTTGCTGGGGTTACAGTTTCACATTACAAATTCAGCAGCAATACCAGCTTCAGGGAATCCCTTCCACTGCCCCTGCCCTGCAGTGTGCAGTCCCCTCCGTGTGCTGCTGCAGCGGTGCGTGACATCAGCCTGACGGGGGAACCCATCCACTATAGCAAGGGACACAAAAGCAGGATTTCTCTTTTTCTCCTGCAGCCGGATCAGTTCCCCGAGATGTTTCACTGCACAGCCTTAGAAAACTGCCTGGTCAGCACCAAGGGGGTGGGAATGCCTCCAGACCCATGCCAACAAGCAGTTTTGCAGATGAAACCCCAGCTTGCCTCGGCTGGCTCGTGCCTCACTTCATCCTCCTGCAAGTGAACTGGAGTGTAGTGCCTTTGGGTCAGCAATCATGTCTAATTATAAAGACCTTGTAAAACATAGCTATTTTAATGAACCCAGGTTTTTACTTTAGCCCCTTGTGGGACATCTCAGGTTTAAGCTTCCCACAAGGATCAAGGAAATCTGAGGATTTCGTTTAGATGCATTTCATAGCCAGCTACAGAAGTGACTGAAAGGATTCTACCCATCTATGAGAGGTAAAATGGATTTATGTTCAGCTTCACTGTTCAGCCCTCTGAATGCTCCACAAATCAACGTGGTTTTCACTTGCACAAATATCCTGCAAATCAACATGCAACAGGAAATTTAAAGTTGAGGCTGGCACCTCCATCCATAATTCTCACTGTCAAGGGGGAAGAATAGGAGGAAAAGACCTAAAGGGGCTATTTTGCGTATCTGGAAAAAATTGGACAGAAGGTTCTGCCAGTCATCCACAGCCTTATCCCACATGGACCACATATCTGTTACAGACCAACACGCTACAAGCGCTCCTATTCAATGGGCTGCATTCACAAATGCCAGCCCCTGAAAGCTAGATCAGCAGAAAGACAAGAATTTCTGAGCTTATCTATCACTTCTCGTGCCCATTTCCCACCAGTGTAATTTGCTTCCAGGCCAGCACTTAAATTTTTGGTCCTTTACAAACTTTTTACCTTAGAATATTGATACAACACTAGAGTTGACACCTTGTCTTGAGATACCATGTGGCAACACTGTAATGCCTTTCCCCTGTGTTGCAGTGTACCACCACAAAGATATATATAAAAAAGTAATTTTTCTTTTATGAGAAAAAGGAATTTAATTCCAGATGATTATTCTGCAAAGGAACTAAGTTAGTTTGAGCTTTGCCAAATTCAGCTTGGATTCTGTAGTTAAACTATTACACAAGATGGGACAATTTCAGCACTTCCTATGCCCTGAGCAGAACTTCCGAACCTCCACAAGAGCGGAGTTTGCTGGGCTGTTGGAGGTTTGTGTAGGTTTTTTGGGGTTTTTCTAAGCATATTTTTAAGTTTTGCCTTGAAGTATCTCAAAAATGGGTAATCTGGCTGATAACACCTGCACGATGGGGGTGTTCTAAGATTTTTCCACTTTAATCTGCATCAGTTCCTATAAGATATAAGCCATGGTCATCAGAAATGCATAGAGTCAATTAGCAATGTACAATTTTCAGAAGTGAGCTAAGATTCAGGGAACCTCCATTTCTAGGTTACTGATTGAAAACATTTTTAAGATAACCTCGTTGCCTAGAAAGGGCTATTTTATGCCACCCTCTGAAAGGCACCCCCTGGCTGAGGACCCAAATACAGAATATGTGAAATCTCTAGACATTGCTTAGAACCTCAGAACGCTTGCAGGGGAGATTTTGTTTTCCTTCTTAAATAACAGTACCTATGGCCCATGTATTTTTATTTCCTACGATTCTACGCATTTACTCAATGCAGCCCTGTCCTGTCGCTGCAGGATATTTCACTTTCCCAGCCCTAGCAGCCTCCTCTCACTGCACCAGGGCTGTTTCAGGTCAGGTATAGTCATGCAAAAGTCTCCACATTCTCAGAGGCAACACACTAAGGGTTTTTTCTGCAATGGGCCCAACAGGGTCTATTAGCATACAAGACTACAAAATTCACGTCAGCTGAAATAAATTAAGAAAAGTTTAACCCTGAGGCTTCTGACAGCAAAACAGGCAGGGAAAAGAAAAAAATAATAAAAGGAAAGTAAAGCAAGAAAGACTTGCTTGGTCTTGCTGTTTACATGTAACCAGCACAGGACTGCCCTGTTCATGCTTTATCTGAGGCTTTTGGAAAGAGCTGAATACTCAGAATCATTAGACAATGCATTTAGTCCAGCATTAATTCCTCTCCTATGCAAATAATTAAAAGGTACAAAAGGCCATTTAAGTAGCACCTCATTGTCACACTTTATAACTTGCAGTCATCATTTGGTAGCAACCAGAGAGAGACAAAAATGTGCATACATACATACACACACACCCGCAATATACAGAAGTTCCTCCCATGCAATTACAGCTGGGTGCCCCCTAATTCTGATCTCTTGAGCATTTAATGTGTTTGCTCTGGGGTCTGCACAATCCTGCTCTAATTTTGCCAGGGGCCTTTGTATCAAAGGCCTGAGCTGTGTGAAAGGTGATTTAGCAGAGATGGTGTCGGTGATTATTTTCAAAGGAACTGCTGCAGCCCCACCACGAGGGACACTGCAGCCTCCAGATAGGGGGTCCTTATCATATTTTCTATTCTCAGATAAGATTATGTTTCCTTTTTTCATCCTCCTTCCTGAATCTTCTTGATAACAATTGGGGGCCAGTTTAATCACGGAGGTTGAAATAACCAAAAGGGTTCCTAGGGTAGTGGTGGGGAGGGCAGGGAACAGGGCCAGGTGGGTGGGGAGGAGGGAGAAGCTTTACTGGTCAGAAAAGTTGGGTAAGAGCAACTAAGAAATAAAGCCAGCAGAAATGGGGTTATTTCAAAGGGAACAGCTGTTAAACTGCAACCAAACGAAAAGCACATGCAGCCAATGTTCTTGTGGTCACTCGTCAAAAACAAAAACAAAACGAGTTGTTCACGCGCCCATTCTGTGGTCTAAACAAATTAGAGTGAAAACGGGACCAGGACAGGGAGATGGATGACCTCAAAACAATAGGGACAGGCCCTTTGTGAAACAGTCCTTCCTGCTGCTGCTGGGGGGTTTCTGAACACTAATAATATCTTTGTGATAAGACAAATCACTTAGGCATGATGCGAATTGGTTCCAGGGAGCCGACCCCAACCCCTGGGGTTTGGAGCTACTTGGACTGAGCATCAGAGACAGAAGGGAGCAGCCAGTGCCCTCTGTTACTGCCCCCCCCCCCCAAAGGATTCTGACCTGGAGCTGGAGGGGTGCAGAGGACTCTCCAGCTCTGGCCAAGACTGCCCGTTCCAGGGCAATATGGTAATGTTACAGTGTGGTGAATTCCCTGGCATACGTTCAGGGTGGGTGCAAAAGCCCCATTAGTTACTCGAATGAGGTTTTCTAAGAAGCATCAGGCTGAGCTAGTCCACAACGACACCATGTCCTCCGAGTCCATTCTGAATCAGCACCCTGAACGTTGCGTCAGAAGGTGCCAGGTTTTGAGAGTGCCAGTTAAGGGGCAGGAGGTGGGGTGGGGAGATAACATATTTCAGATGGGTTATAAATCAGAACTGTTCATCGCCTGTTGTTGTTAAGCACCCCCCATCCATCTTTCTCTGTTGCAAAAAAACCTGAAAAATTCCATTCTGCTTTGGCAGCATTACCTCCAGACAAGCCCTCAATCACCAGTGTGTCTGTTGTGTCAGTGCTAACGTTCCCACATGCCAAACCACAGGGGACTGTTGACCCATCTTTGTGTAAAAGGAAAGTGTTCTGTCCTTAAGGACCGTTTGCAGGGAGAGGCAAAGTGCATCTAAGACACCAAAGCAACTCTAGAGGCACGTCCTGATTTTCTAAGCTTGAACAATTTCCCTAGGGACAGCCTGGAGAAGAAACGACCTTTGAGACACTGCCACCCCAATATGACACTGGCATGGATTGGGCCAGCAAGGGCCAGCCTGGCAGTGGTCCCCACCCAGACCTAGCGGTCTGTATTCCTGCCTGCAGCATTTGGAGGCAGCTAGACCTGCCGAGGGATCAGGGCATGAGACTCCCCAACACCAGTAGAGCTGGTTCATGACGTCCCTTCTGGAGTCATGGGTACAGGTGTCCATCAGCCAGCTTTTGGCCGCTCATGGTCAAAGCTGCGTTTTCTCCTGAGCCTGGCACCAAACCCAGGACTCACCTCCTTCCAGTGGTGGCCAGTCCTGACCGAGCTGCCAAAGCAGAGCACTTGTCCTCGAAGATACTGGCACGCAGAGTTCAAAGCCAGGCCTGTCTGACTGTAAGGCAGCAGATGGCAGCTTACCACAGAGTCCTTGGTAATAAAGTCTATTTGAAGACTCTCAGTGAAAAGTGTGTTCCTAATAGAGGATAACATTTCATGGTCATTATGCGATACACTTAACTTTAAAAGGAACAAAAATGCTGAGAAAGTCATTTTCTGAAAAGGGCTCTCGGATTTCATTACTATGGGTCAAGTGCCTGGGGAGAAGAATTAAAGAAAAACACGAACTTGTGCACAAATTAATTAAAGATATTTCCACTAATAAATTGTCCCCGTATCCCAAGGCAGAGCCTTCAGTTTGCAAAATGTGGTAATATTCAAGTTGTGGTTTCCTCCACCATGCAAGCAGTTCAGCAACATTTAAAATCAAATGGACAGAGCTGGGAATGCGGAGTTTGGGGATGGGAGGGGGTTGCTTCCTTCTTCAGCCCATAGAAATTTCTGGCATTTTAGTGCATTTCTAACAAAAAGAAAAAATGCCTTGTTTATCCCCTGAGACCCCAAAACCGTGATGACCTTTTAACTTATTTTGCCTCGATGCAGCCAATTTCTCCAAACAAGGTCCCCCCCTCCACATTCTTCCACTAAAATTGTGAAGGATTCTGCTCCTTTTGATGCAAGGACAGTGCCAGTTGCTGTAATATGAGGAAATTGCACCACAAAGCGAAAGAAAACGAAACAAAAATCCCTGAAGGAAAACCAGAATTCATTTTGTCAGCAGCTTTCCGAGTAGTGGGCCTGACACAGCCCGGTGCTCATGACCCGCTCCCGACCACAGGAACAGCTACCATGAGAGGGGCTGTATTTAAGTGGCAAAGAGCAACACTGGGACAGCAGCTGAGCGTCCTGGGTCTAAACTGCTTTCAATCCATGGCCAAAGCTTTTTGGTCTTCTTGAAAGGCTTTATAGTCTACAGATCCACTCCCAGGGTAAGGCACCTTCAGCCCTTAGGTCTTGGGTCGTGCTGGAGCTTGCATGCATTGCTGCTTGAAAATCGTTGTCTTGTAAGGTGGTTTGCACAAGGGGTAACGGATGAACGCTCAGCCCTGTCTTCTCACTGTTGCCTGCTACTACCGAAGAAAACCAAAGCTGAATTTAATTTTCTTTTATTGCTTTGATACTCTCCCATTTTACTGTCTCCCTGCTTACAGGCATTGGAAAGCAGTTGTGGTGGTTTTTATTTGGAAGAAAGGGAGGTGGGAAGATTTGCAATCGTTTTGCAGCCCATCTTCTGCAAAGACCACCACTGTCTTAGATTACTATTGGTCTACCCACAGATGGGAAGAATTCGCTCTCCAGAGGAGGTAACCAACAAATCAAAAGAATGAACCTCCCAGATACACAAATACAGCGAAGCTAAATAGTCCTGTCCTAAGAGCTGGGATAGTTTGTTTGGTTTGTATTGACCTGATCCCATTTGAACATCCCTGTTCTCACACTGATCAGGGGCTGAAACGGAAGGAAACTGCTCCAAGCTTCTCTTTTCCTTTACTTTTTTTTCCCCCCTCTCCCCCCCTAGCACTTAAATTTCACAGGCACCTGAATCTGATCACAACTTCCTCTGTCCAGTGTAAAGTTTAGTCTGAGAGAGCATACATACCACAATACGTTGGGATAATATTAATGTATAGTATTTGAAGCCCCAGGGCCTGTATGTTTCATTAATTTCCTCCCCATTAAAGTAAAATGAGGATATCCTGTAGAGAATTGCAGTGAACCATTCGGACTGTGAAACTCGTCCTGACCCTGCTAAGAAAAACAGACAGAAGAGGAAAGAGCAGCTGATCGCAATATACAGCCACCCAAACGAAACACAGGGGTTCCTTGCTCAGCCCTCTTTGCACTACTGCCGTGCAAATATTTAGCTTAACAGGATGTGAAGAGCTGGTCAGCAAGCGTTAAAAAAATATGCACTGATTTTTATTTGTTTAAAATGCAAAACATTTCCCGTACATTCTTTGCAGTGCATTAACCTCAGGCGCAATTTCCACTCCGGGATTGAGCAAGCCAGGGACCTGGATTGCACACGAGTAATTCAGATTACTGCATCTATTTGTGCGTGGTTGGGGCATGCATACCGATCCTTGCTCATTAACCCAGGGCATCCAAGCTCTGCCAAACTCTGGAGGGCTGGCATCCAAAAGTCTTTCAACACAATTGGCCGTTGTGGTGGTGGATGCCAGCCTGTGAATGGCTCAGTCAGGCTCAGGACAGATCCAGCAGAGCCCAAGGCCTTTCAAAGCACAATGATTATCCCCTCTCTGTCCCAGCATCTTGTCTTTGGTTTTGTTTCTCACCCAGACCCCACCCTGACCTCCTTTTTTACACGGTAACCTTGGTACTCACGCCCCACCACAGCACACCTTTCCCTCGACTCACTTGGGAATGACTAAAGGAGGCAATTTTCCACTTTGGACTTGAAAGCACAGGTGTAAGGACATGGTTTTTATAAACAGGAATGGTTTGTTTTGCAGAGGACCAGGGCAGCTATTCAGCCAAGGTTCAAGTTCTACCAGTTCCCTTGTTTAGGCTGTTTCAATGAGCTTTGCCCAAATGCCTGAGCTCCGCTGCTCCGTGGCAGCCAGCACGGGAGGCAGAGGTGTCACCCCTCTGAATATCACTAACAAGCGAAGAGACTCAAACAGAGCTTGCTTCCTTCATTTTTTGGCAGGCTTCTACCTTGCTCTGCAGGTTTTCCTATTTGTCCAGCAGTCTTCAAGCCATGCCTGAAGTGATCCCCAGGAAGGCAGGGTGAAGGGCAGGGAGCCTGGGGACCAGTCCTGCTCAGGAAACCTGCCGCAGACTTCCCAGCTAAGGTACTTGCACATAGACTTGCAGTTGTTCTGGGAAACCAAGCACCCAGATTGGACTAAATTACCTTCCGCTGACATGAGACATGCTTCAAAAACACAGCTGGGAAACGAATTTCCTCTTCTGTAGCCCCCTCCAACACCAACCCTTTGAAGACCTAATTTCAGTCCCAAGTAATGGCTCTGTCCTGGTCCCAGGACTGCAGGTTAAAAAGCATATTTTGGAGGCAGTGCATTGCCTGCCCCGGGGGGAAGAGGCAGTTTGAATTACCCTGCACCAGCAACCTGGATCATTAACGGACCTGCCTGCCAGACTGCAAAGGATGCTCTGCCCATGCCTGGAAGCACGGGCTTTGTGATGCAAGCTGGGGGGTAAAACCAGATACAGGCAAATCTCAGCAGGACTGGGAAGGTGTCCCCTGCCCTCCCTGCAACGGATGAGAAAAATCCCTCTCCGTGCTCCTTCCCTAGCTTCTGCCCTGGTATTGTGGTACGGTCCCAGACAACTTGATCTCTGTGTAACTGCTGCAAATGGTGGTGGGATTCAGGAGCACAGAGATGACAGAACTGCAGGGTAATGTGTCCATCCAAGACAACAGCCACTTAAAATAATCCCCAGCAGGCAACTACCCCGAGATAAAAATCAGAAGACTCACCTGGATGGGTTGACTAGAGGATTTGGTTAACTACCCCAAAAATATTTAGCTCAACACCCCATATCCTCCCCACAAAGCCCTAATCCCTGATCTTTACTTTCAAAACCCATTGCCAATGCACCTCCCATGCCAGAGGTTCATAAGAAACATCCACTTGTATTTGCTCATTCCAGATGAGCCCTCATTCCCTTTTTTTCCAAGCTCCATGATAGCAGCTGCCATTTACTTCTCAGCTTCCTACCAGCACCTTCCAACGAGCCCCAGCATAATTTTCTCCCATTTCTGCACAGGTTTCCCCTTTGCCAGCAACTTTCTTCCTTGTCCTACCTCAGAAGCACCTTCTCTTACCTGTTTCCCAGCACACAATTCAAACGCTTCCTTAAATTAGAGGTGGGTCTGAAGAGGGAAGGTTAAATCCAGATTTTGCAATGTTTCTGTGGTGTTTGGCTCCTAGGCAGTCAGCTGGGCCTGTCTCTGCCTCCAATGCCCTAAATCGCATGAAGAATTTGGCCTCTGGGCATTACAGGAATGCATATAATAATCACAAAAGGCTCCAAGCACCATATATATGCCAGCGATCACATTTGCACCATTTAGATTTGAAACATGGACTTTTATGCTTGTATTTGCTTGTAAAGCACCAAGCCCTCATTTGAGACCACGTACATATCATTTTCCCATTCTGCACAGACCTATGCATTCAGCCAGCTCTCAGCAGGGCGGGAGCAGGGGGGAGAACATACTCATGATATAATATGCAAGAGCCTGATGATTACTAATATTTCTTAATAAAAAAGCATATATAAAAAAAACCCTAAAAAACCACAGCCCCCAGCTCATGATTTGAATAAAGGGGAGGGAAGAAGGTGTGGGGGGGAAATTGTCTTAATTAAAATTCTCCCTTTCATCCTAGTAATTACATTCAAACAGGCGACAGCAGCAGCATCTTTGCTTGTCACCGTGCCAAAAAAAGAAATTGATTTGATCACCGGGACATCGTGTTGCATTAAATAAAATTCTTAAAAATCTGCCAGCATTTTTTTTTCCAAACTGTAATTACTGCTAGAACACTGGAAAGAAGGGCAAAAACAGGGAGAAAAGAGAAGAAGAGGAGGAGGAGGAGGAGGAGGAAGGGGACCCAGTGGCAGATAATATGCCAGTAATGATGGAAACACCTGTAAGCCAGTGGAGATCTAGCAGCTATCAGCTCTGGCTGCATTCCATATCCATTAGCTACAAGAGGCTGCTTGGGCTCCAGGAAAGGAGGGTGTTAGCTCTGACAACTGGTGAAAAGCTGATGAAAACGTACCAAAGGGGCAGTCACGGCGCTGCTATTTGATAAAGAGAAGGGAAAAAAAAATAGAAGAGAGGAAAGGGAGAAGGAAAAAAAAAGCCAGGAGTAAATCAGTCTAATTAATGGCTTTGCTCATTTATCAGGGGCAAATGCTAATTATTCTTTTTAATCACTTTTCTGCCACAGTTGCTCATTCTTCTTTTTTTTTTTTTTCCCCTGCCAGCTCTGCCTAGTGAGAGAGCTGGTAGAAAAGCAAACCAAACCTCAGGCTTATAAATAAGGAAAGCATAAGAACAAAAATAATCAAAGAATGGGTGAAATTGTTCCATGAAATCCTACCAGGCTTCTCTCCATGTAGCAACTCCCAGCACCCTCTCTGGTCTTCCATCTCCCTTCGTGACCTACAGGCTAAAAACCCAAATGAAGAGAAGCCCTTGACAGAGAGGCTGAAAGATCCTGCAAGACATCTTTTAAACCATACCTTCAACCTCTAAACTGATGCTGTCATAAATGATGCTTCTGTCCCTTATTATTCACCAACACCTGCATGAACGGCTTTTTGCTCATGCCAGTCTGTAGGAAACAACTCTCTACTGGTAAACTCAAGAGCTTCTGTGTGTGAACATTGCTGTTTGACTTTCCCATCTGTTTTTTTACCCACAATGTGCAGGGCAGAGCTGTCAAAAGCAGCGAGTAGTGTTAGCTGCACATCTCCAGACACCTCAAGTGTTTAGTTTTCAGAAGGCAGAAAAAGTACCAGTTTCTCAAGGCTCTTCAAGATGATTACCCGAAAAAGCCACTAATTACCACCACAAATCTTGTTCTCATTCATCAAGTGGTGAGCAGAAACTTGGGGTTTGATGACCAAAGAGACCATAAACACAGGGACCAAATCTGCAAACAAACCCACAGACTTAAAACAATTCAACAAAACCACCCAGCAAACTGTCAAAAAGAAAAAAAAAAAGCAAAACCAAAAACCTACATGCAGAAGCAAAAGAGAGTTTGCAAACAAATCTCAGTAGAAAAAGACTCCACTCGTGGCAGTCTGTTTGGAGTAAGATGTGTGATGTGCATCAGCAAAGAGACAAAGATGGAACACGACTGTCAAGCTAGACAGACAGCATTTGGCAGTGTACGTGAGCAGAACTACTCTACCAACACAACCAAGACACAAGATCCTGGTTTTCCTTAACATTAATCTGGAGAAGGAAACAAATTACTTGCCCCAGAGAGCTGGGAGGATCCATGTAACTACCCCTCCCCCCCCCCCCCCCCCTTAGGAACAATGCTACCCATGGCAGCAGATCCAGGAGGACATGGGAAAGCTGTTAGAAGAAACTCTGGATGCAGAGCAGCTTTCTTTGGTCACAGTTTAAAGGTCTCCAATAAGAATTTAATTCAACAATTCAGTGACTGCATAGTAAATTCCCTTGAGTACTAGATGTGTGTCTTGATAGCTGCTAAACCTCAGTAAACAAGTCTTTAATCATCCATTGGTAATTAATTAGCAAACAAGAACTAATTGCAACTAGATAGCTTCTTAGATTCAAGACACTTGTTTTACGTTAATTAAATATAGAGGTCCACGAGTTACACAAACACATTCTAACCGGCGTACCTGCAGGTTTCTAAAATGCATTTAGCTCCTAATGGCAGAGCTTGCTAATTTTGGGGTGGCACAAATATTGGCACCTGTGAGGTGCTCACAGGAGCTCATCCACTCACCCAGCTAAGAGCACAACAACCACCACCAGCGTGACCACAACCAGGGATAAGCGAGCTCAGGAAGTCAGAGCCAAGAACCCAACACTCAGTAAAAGGCTGGAATAAACATAAATGATAAATACACGAGAAATTTGTAATCTACTACATTTGTAGTCTGTTCCATGAAAAATTATCTGTGTGGCTTTGATGCCAGTCCTAATGGCATTAAGTCAGATTTCTGCCGCCAATTTTGAAAAGAGCCAAAGCTTTTGCCCCATGAGTCTCATTTTCAGAGCTGACACTGTAACTTCTGAAAAACAAGCAAAACCCTAAACCAAGCTGCAGAGACCTTATTACAACAAAAGAAAAGCCCTAATTTGGCATAGCCACACTAACGATTTGGTGAAGTCACATGAAAATTTGTGTCTCTTGCTCTCCCAGGTTGATCCAAATTACAGGTTTTTTAGGCCCATTAATCCTTTTGTCTGCCTTCAAAGACCCCGGAATCTTCCCCTCCCAGCTGTGCCATTCACCTGCCAGGCAGCATTCACCAGCAGTTAAACACAATGCTTGAGCAGCAATTTACAGTAATGTTTTGTAAGATCTGGTAAGATGCTGGGGGGCATCCTGAGGAGAGATCATTTTGAGTCCAGGCAGGTTACAGACAAAACAGCCTGGACACTTGCAAAGAGGTTGCATTTCTGTATGTACAGGACCAGATCCCATCCACCTTCAGTCTATGTGGATTTGGGCCTGATTAATGCCTGGCTTTCCGTTTGCTTTTCCTCTTTATGACAGAAGCTACCGATTATAGTGTCTCAGAACATTGTTTGGGAGATAGGAAGAGCAGCTATTGCCTCTGCCACTGTAGCCCTTCGTGCAGTTCCCTGTATCGTATTCACCAGGATGAGCACGTACCCATGCACACCCATCCAGAGCTCAATTCTCTTTGCCTTTCTAGAGACCTCCCCCCTCATCCCTACTCTACACACCACCATGAAACACACCTGCCTTTCTCTTCAGTCTTCCCCTAAACCTACAATGGCAAACTTGCTTCCCCACCTGGAAGCTCAGGTGAACTCTGCATGTTACCACAGAGCTGTACTGCATATTAGCGATGGTTTCCCCTCCGCTTTCTTCCCTAGATTAGCACCGCAGCACGACAGGGCTTCATCCTCCTTCCTCTGCCTCCCTGTCATACCTGCCTGCACAGCTCAGATGGCTGGGGCTACAGCATAGGAGGTCATGGGCAGGGAGAGAAAAGAAAGGAAAAATGACTCCTTATTGAAGAGCTAGAGGGAGGAAGCCAGGTAGACAAAAATCAACAATTGTGATTTACGCACACACTGAAAAACAACCACCAAATGGTCTGTGATCCAAGTCACAGATGCTGCAGCTCTTCGCTGCAAGCAGATTGCACCCCTTTGGCATGGCCTTTCCAGACACTGTACTACGCACGGTTGCAAGATAATTTCATCCAAATGTGCAAATACGCAAAACAGATCATACAACAGGCTTGAGCTGAAATGCATTAATGACTGCAACATCCCAAACTCCCCCTGTGTGGCTCAATCAACAGAACTTTGCTGCCCAGACTCCTCCAAGGGGCTGGCATGCATCTCCTTTTCCATGACAGAGGAGGCGACCGGCGGTGGCAAAAAAATCTGTGCTACTTTGCAACCTCTTACCTGCTCACATTTACCCACATGACAATAGCTGCACTTGAACAGAAGCAGGGAGAGAGGTGGTGAGATTTTCCATCTCAACTGGCAGGCAGCAGCAGTTTTCATCTCATTCAGCTGCCTCTTACACAAGCAGCACCCCTTTCAGGCCCCCACGTCTCCCCCAAAAGACATGCACCGAGTGTGTGTTTACAAACACACCATTTATATATGCACGTCAAACACTCGCGCAGATAGCATGCGAGGAGAGAGATTTAAAAGAAAAATATGTCTTTCTCCATATACTGTATGTTCCCCTGGTCTTTCCATTTCATTCTGTTTTATCTACCAAAAATATATAACCCAAAAGCCTGTTTCCATCAAAGTCTCGATTCCATGAACATTTAAAGATAAGCCTTATCTTATTACTGGTGCATTAACAACAGAAATCTAAAGGGCTACTGTCAATCATCTCCTTTTCTCTGTTTCTTTTCCCCCTTTTCTCAAAACAGCTTTGTAGAGAGCATAACTGGGACCTCACAAGGGTTCTGGCGGACACAAACACACACAAACACCAACAAGCAGAAAAATGCCACCCCCATCCCGGTGAAAGGTACTATGGAAAGATCTGAGGGTTTGACCAGGGCCAAGCACGCGCTCACAGAAAAGGAAAGAGAGCAGCATCAAGCAGCACCCACTCAAACCAAGAAGGAGCCCATATGAATTTCTGCAATTACGTACCTCCTTCCCCTACAGCACAGGGCCTGCTGGCAGGTGATGTCAAAGCAATTTTCAAGAAGTTTGCATACAGAAAATGAACCACTTGAAAAATCCAAGGTCACAGAGGTCATCTGCATTTATATTTCCATTGCATCTATTTGTTCATTACAACTTTTCCCTTGCCATCCTTTAACTACCTCTTTCTTCTGGTATCTCAACCTCCCCACATCACGTGTGTAAATTTTAAATAATTCTTACTAGGACATCTGCATCAACCGAGGCAGCATCCAAGTATCTTGGCAGAGACGCTTGTTTGAGGTTTTAAAATGTAAAGGTTCTAGATTACTTATGGAAAGCAGTGATCCTTTTCTACAGTGATCTTCTGGGGCAGAACAAACTCTGCAATGGATGTGAACTCCATGCCTCTGGGGCAATTAAAATTTCCACCTTAGTTTTGCAGCAATGTGTTTTCCTTCCCTTGCATTTCTTTTGCTTTCCAATTAGAAGTTTTAATTCTGCAATGAGTGTTACTAAAAGCCCGAGCCAAAAATAACACAGCCTGTTCCAAAGGGCCTTTGAAAAGCTTTTATTTTTAAAAGCCAGAACAAGACAGACGATCCAAGAGTGATAAATCTAAGGTTTCTGAAAAGAGCTGAGGATAGCAGGAGGGCAAAGAGACAGCTAGGGATGAACAGCACGCACAATGCAGCTTCGTAGTAAAAACAAATTTCTTCTTGCAGACAAAACCATCAACTGCACATGTAAGTCTCTACCAGAGATTTTACGAAGCCTTTCTACACGCTACAGTGGTGTCACTGAGGACCTTCAGCCTCAAAGCCTGATCCCCTCTAACCTCAGCAGCCCCTAAACTGGGTTTGTCATCTGCTTGCCCAGATGTAGGACAAAGCACAAACTTTGAAGGTCTTTGCCACAAGGTCTGTCCCTTGGGTAATACAGGGGAGCGTGTACCCTCTTCTCATGAAAATGGAGTACTCCTCTGGAATGTGCTCTCATGTCCCTCCACTAAGATAAGATGAACACAGTGAAAACACTGCATGTGGACAGTAACTTCCCAGCCACGCATGCCAGATCAGTTTTATCTTCACAGACGCAGCACAGAGAATCCACTGGTCACCACAGCCAGGGCAGCACCAGAGATGTTCAGGACAGTCCAGCACTGAACACAGACAGAACCTGGAACCCAACCACAATAACTCCAAATGGTGCCTCTGAAAGAGTTTCACAGCACCTTCTGGATACAACTTTTTCAGCAACTTATCTGTTAGTCTGCCCTCAGTTCCTGAAAACGTCTGATTTTCAGCAAGAGGCTACCACACAGAAGCTGGCAATGAAAAGTTCTTGTTTGTCCTTTTTCAGAGCCCGAGAGTTGCATAGTTGGATTCTCATCACAGGGAATCAGCTTCCAAACACCCTAAAAAGAAGTGTGATGTGTTGTGAAGGTCGTCACACTTCAGCTGCTCTCTGGCAGAATGAGACCAACTCCAAAGCTGAAGAGCTTCCAGGGAACAAGCTGACAGCTGCTGCTGCTTTTCCTTTAAGCTACAGGAATTTCAGCATGAACGCATCTGATCTCAACTATGGCTGCACACAATCTAACACCGATTCATAGGATCACTCAGATTTGAAAAGATATTGGGACACCATCTAGCACCAACCTCTGCTGAAAGCAGTTAGTCCAGACCAGGTTGCTCAGGGCTTTATCCAGTTAAGTCCTGAAATATTTGCAAGAATAGAGATTCCAAAATTTAAAATAATAGTCTGGTCCTACCTACACGGCTTTCTAGATTGAACACTGTCCTTTCCCTCAGGCATATTGAGGGGGATAGACAAGGTTAAATGAAAATGTGTAAGGTGGTTTAAAGGGTCATTCCTGGAAAGAGAAAAGCATTGAAGTATTTTCCTGAAGTACTGTTTGTTATATCACATAAACTTGCAGTCAGGTAAACTTGTCTACAGCAGGAATAAAGTCACAGCCAGCAGCTCGAAGCAAAATTACGACCAGGTTATACCTTATGGATGATGGGAACAGAGAAGAATGAACTGTAGGTCCTAAAAAAACAGCACAGGGACACAAAGTTTTAACCAGGAAAACACATCAGATGTTTATGCATGGTAGGTGTTTATTTTTCTATCAAGTACATGTGCCCAGATCATGACAGGATGTTTGAACTGTGCACATCAGGTCTTTTACCCACTGTTTATATGAATGTCATTCACTATCAGGCCTCTGCGGAAGATAAACAGATTGAAGAGAGATGGGGACATATGAGAGTTTTGCATTGCTTCCGCTCGTAACTCTGCTTTTGGTGCTGTAAGAAACAAAACCTCTTGACAAGAAGAACATCAGAAAAAACAGGGAAGGGAGAAAAAGAATTGGTCACAAACCAGGAGGTAGAGAACAGTCCAAATGAGAGGTATCTACGAAAACGCTTAGAGACAGGCACTCCGGAGACCATGAGACCACCCAGTGCAATTTTTCTGAAGCGTGAAGACAACAGACACAAAGTAGCTGAAACTAAGACCAAAAAGACTGATGATCCGCTTACCTGGCAGACAATATTAAACATGCATGCCACAGAGACTTGTTAAGGGGACTGCAGGACAGCTAAATCCTTGCTGACGTTCAAATCATTGGGCATCTTCCACACTCCAGCTCCTCTGAAGTCTCAGAAGCCACAAAGCCAAGCAGTAGGCTTGGACCTATACATGGTGCAGGGAGAGGGGTTTAAAAGCTAATCACAAATCAACCAAAAGTGCCTGTATAGATTTGCTGCCCCCCATTCCTACCACCCTCTTCATCGCAAACCTTCACACCTACGAAAACGCAAGACCTCAAGCATCCACTGCTATCTCAGGCTAGCCAGAGTGCCCAAGGAAGACTCTGAAATCTTTAAGACTTCTGTAAGAAGTGATACATACTGGCAAAGCACATCCACACATCCCTTCTAGCAAGGTCTTGTACTGCTTCATTCAACAGGCAATTGCTTTGGATTATTCTTTGATACAGCACAACATGGTCAAGTTGACATAAAACATGGGCAACAAGCTCTAAGCCCGAAGTGTTTTTTTGTGGAGTCACACTTGCCCCATTTTTACAGTGGGTTATCCTTAGGTTTCACACACTGTTGTAACCAAAATACAATATCCAAATGCATTCAGCTGTCCGTGCTCACGTGCTACCTTTCCCACATGTTTTCCCTTCCTTTTTCCTCTGCTGTAGGGATGCCAGATCTTACTGCGTATGAGGAGAGGTTTAGAGGCTATTGTACAGGCATCAGAGTGCGTGCTACAAATGAGAGGTTACATTCCTGTAATTCAGGCGAAAATGCCCTAATCCTGCTGGAGATCACGGAGACCACTCATGCAGCCACGCAGTGTAGCATCTTGGTTTGGGCCCTCAGCTGCATGTTGCAGGCACGTCCATCCCACTGAAGTTAGCCATAACACTCACTTTGGTTGTTATAAGAGTACGTTTAGGGCTACTGCTTCTGAAAATCCCATTAATGAGATACCACCTTTACCTTCAAAAGGTAATTAGAATAACGGTTCAACCTATGTACCCAACACAGTGTGGAAAGCTAAGAGCGAAAGGATATTTGCAGTGCTCATTTCTAGGTTCAAGCTTTTAGAGCACAAACTGCTATCTTGATTGTTATCGAAAGGTCACCACATTGACTAGAGATTAAGATGAACAAAAGACAGCTGGTTAGGGGAACTCTCCCTTTCCACACTTTATAACACTGTCTGATTGCAACAACAAGTAAAAGGACAGCAGCATTGTGCGCAAAGCCCCAGCAACCCCAAAACTCCAGTGTTATTATTGAATAGCTCACATACCCAGACTCTAGAAGAAAACAGCAAGCAACAAAACAACAGTATTTAGAAGCAAAACATGGCCTTTAAGCCTGTGAGAAACAGCAACTTGCTGGCTGTACCAAAGAGCTCTATCGATGAAAACTGTAGGTGGAACAAAGGCGCAGAGGAGCAGCAAGGATGGGGTAAAGGTATATTCTTCAGCATAGGAGAACTGATGAATTTATCATTAAAATATCCACAAACTCAGAGTGGAAAGACCACTTCCCTTGCATTCAGGGTAGCATCACGCATTTCCCTTCAGACTATGATACCATCAAAGCCCAGCGTACTTCCTGTGTGGCACACTGTCCCTTGGCTAAAGTGTTGTCTTTTAAAAAGACAAACCCATCCAAATTATCTATTTTCATGTGAATCAATTTTCATGTGAATCATCCACAAGCCCACGTCTGAGGTGCAGTGCAATACTGTTCCATCACGGGTGCAAAGACACATATACCCTTACCTTCTGCTTTGTGAGCAGCCGGAGCATCAAGGCATTAATTGAGCAATCATGTTCACTGCAAGATAATGCTACAGGACAGCGCAGGTTTTAGTCTCCTTGGGGTGGGCGAAAGGGTATTAAGCTGTTGCTTAAGGTGTTAATCCATGGGCATAGTTGAAAGGGTGGACATTATAATATTGTCCCCCCCCCTAGTCTTTGAGAGTGGTAACTTACCCATGCAATCCTGGAGATTTCAGAAGGAAGATTTTCAGATGCATAGACCCCTGGCCATTATCTGGCATCCATATCAGCACCATGTATTAGTCCCCAAGTACTAGCAGCACCCCCAGAAGAGCCCCAACTCTCACTTAATGTGTTGCACTCAGTGTGTTTCCCACATGGCCCCTGAAAGGCAACCTTGTGCTGCTACTCCTCCTTGGCACAACAGCTGCAGGGTAAGAGTACTGAGTCCTACTTTCGAGCTTTTTGTTTCAGAGTCTCATCATTTCCCATCATGAGCTGAGTGGAGGGAGATAAAGGCCGTCAGTCTGTCTGCAGAACAGGCTGGCTCTGTTTGCCCCGTGCCCCACCAAACAGAGGTTGTCGACTTTTAATGGAGCACTCAGGTTTCTGCTGATGCCAGCTGCAGATAGAACGGCCCAGTAGCAAACAAATTCAGGTCCTTGGGGGCCGCTCAGATTCTCCTCTTATTTGTTAGCTTACCTGTAAAATACAGTTGGGCTAATTCCTGCTTGTGTGGTTGCAAAGATATATTTCCCTCTTCTTTTGAGCTGGGGGGGGGGGGGGGCGGGGCAGGGGACAGATGAGCAAGTGCAGCAAATCTGATGGAGTAAGAGAGCATTTCCTATGGCTTAGGCAATAGCAAACATTTTCTGCTGGGGATTGTTTGCCTAACACTCTGCACAGAGGTGACGTTGTGCATCACATTATAATAACCGAGACCCATTTGTTACACACAAAAGTGCAGAAGGCATCCTAATATCTACATGTTCAGACTGGCTTAAATCCAATAGCTCCTCCGACATTAGCTGTTGAATTTATTATATGCTTATTAAAAGGCCAAGAAAGGAGAAGGAATTATCAGCAAATGTTTTATTTGATTTTTAAGTATCAATAAAAACATTTTAATCACACCTGAAAGCATTGTGTTACTGAAATGGACCAGAACAGCCACCTGCAATTCAAGTCTCCGCTTACCTCATACATGACAGTGAGCCTGAATGACTCCTCAGACTCTTAAGATTCATCCTTGTCACCAGACTGTTGTTCAATTCAGCTGCAAAATTTGCTACTGCTTAGCTCCAAAAGACATACATGTTTTGATTTAGATGTGAGTCATGAGAGAGAAAGGCTGCAGCACTGAAAATGATCCAGCCTGAGTTCAGATGCTTGGCACCTGAGTGTCTGACAACTGCTCCCATTCAGGACTGTGACTACTGCATACTTTAATGAGAAAGTCACGGCTGTGAAGACTGGGTCTTGCAGGTCAAGATTAAAACGCACCTATAGAACCAGGAAAACCTGCATATCACCTCTGTACAGCATACTTTGCATCAAGGCAGTCCACATTCCTGAGCATCTTCTCACACATAAAAAAAAAAACCTAAAGCAAAAAACCCCTGACTTCTCTCTGAAGAATGGATTCTAGTAAAAACCAAAAATAAACACATGCTTTGTGGACAGCAGGCTCTACACGGGTCATTTTGCAGCTGAAGCCAAATGAAAGCAGAATGAAAAACTCTGAAAAAGTCACCTAGAATACAGGTCAGGAAAAAGAACTTTTGACTGTTTTCCACAAGGCATTTGCATAAGCTAGGGAAAAACCACCTGGAGAAACTCATTACAGGCTGAGCGCAACACTGGGGAACATTAAGGGAATAGTTATCAATGGTACACTGTTTGGGAGGATATTAAGCATCGTTCACAGAGGTCTGTCCTTGAGCTAATTCTATTCAATATTTTCACTAATAATCTTGATGACTGGATAGAACAGGTGGGAATGAGTATGCTGGAGGAAAGGACTGGAATTTAAGTGATCCCAGCAAATCAGGGAAGTCTGAAAAAAATAGGAAGCTGTTTAAGAAGGGACATAGAAATGTGTAAGTACAGAATGGAAAATGAAAGCCCATATAACAGAGCTACAGAGAGACATCATGATACTGAGCTCACACATTAAACTTAAGGCAATAAACTCCTGATTCTGCAAAACCCGCAGATGGGGAAGCATAAACAGGAAGATGGCCTGAGACACAACCAAAGTTAAAATCCTGCTTTATTCAGTCAGTAGTCACAAGGCCTTAGCTAGAGAACTGCCTAGTTGAGAAATGCACTTAAGGAAAGACATTGACCATTTGGAGAAACTCAGGAAGACAGAAACAACTCCAGACCTAGGAAACAGCCGCCCAGTGGGGGGACTGGACAAACTAAGAACATTTACACCAGAGAAAAGACCACCGCGTATGGCTGTGATCAGTCTTCAAGTACACAAAAGAGCGCTGTAAAGAGAAAAGGAATAGTCTGTTCTCTGTACCTCAGTGGATACGGATAAAAAAAAATATCAAGAGACTCACACTGCAACACGAAAGATTCAAGTAAGATACCAGGAAGAAAGAACCTGTTCCCTCTTCCTCCAAAACAACCCTAATTATATTACTGTGACAGCTAGTAACAAAAATCTCTAAAAACACGTTAGCTGGACACCTGGAAAGAACAACATACATATAAGCTGGTCGTCCTTTTGGTTAGGGAGAGGGACAAGGAGACCTTAGGATTCCCTTCAAGAAGCAATAAATAGCTCCTGCCATTCTATATACCTCTGACAACAACTCCTTACTGAAGAGGCACAAAGAGCTGCTTATCAACAACAGATTCAGAAGAGACCTTGCTAACGGATAGGACAAAAGAGGGTTTGCTTTCTTAATATCTTTATATTGATCCTAAATTGGACACAGTTGCTCCAAGAATCACTGAGAAATTTTGAGAACTGCTTCTCTTCTGAACATCACTGCAAAGTTCACATGACAAAGCAAGCCACAGGATTCCAAGGAAAAAATGGAAATGTCAGACTGGAAGCTTAATAGACCCTACTTTCCATCTGATCTAGCGCAATCTCAGGAAGAGACGCTACCGTATTGTCCTCCAGATCAGGCATGTAACAGAGCTGCTCCTCAACACAGAAACGCCGCAGGCTGGAATGGATGCAGCACTGCTGCACTGTAACCTGGGCCGCTGCTGCTCTCTCCGAGAAAGGCTGCACACCTGTGGTTAAGCAAAGAGATTCTATTACCTCATGTAGTGCACAGTCACTTCCCTGGATTTCATACTTTGAGCTGAGGGACAGAAGCCCTGGTACTGCAAGCACAAACAGCTACATTAGCTACAAAGAGAAAGGCACCTCATTTGCAAGCCAGGAGCCACAGGCTGTTTACACCAGAGCGTCCATAAACATTTAATTAAATCAGCCTTTTTCAATCATGGCATATTTTCTACATCACTGCTCATTTCCAGCTTGTTGCAAAGCCTCTCCTGATGCTCCTTTTTTAAGGTTCTAAAATGCTGCACTTGGAAGTTACTGCAACAGGCAGAAGCCAGGAGTAGCCAAGTGCAGAATGGGAATGCTGGGTTTGCTCAACCACTCCTCAAGGGTTGCCCAGCTCAAGATGCATGGTATCTGCAGAAGTCCAGCAAAAATTCACTCCCCAGTGCTTTCTGACAGTGCTACCTTAAAGTTCAGATGAATTACGAAAAAGTCACTTTTATTAACTTAAAACAGAAGCTGCTTCCATGATCAGGTGAAGAACACAAGAACTGTTGATGCCCAAGCCAATTTTGTGACCAATTTTGGAATAGAACTGTTCAGCAAAAAGGGAAGCAGCTCGATAACATTCATTAAAAATTAACTGTTGATTCAGGTTATTCTACTACTGTCCAGAAAAAAGACCCCAAAACAGCAACGTGCTTCTGAACAACCTTAAGATTCTTTTTCTTCATCTTTTTTTTTTTTTAAGTAGCCAAGGTGACCTTACTTACTTTATTGATTGTCCACTAAGTAAGTGGACAATCGGCACAAAACAGCTGTTAAAATGCTTTGCTGCATTAACGATAACATTATTAAATGATTCACACATTCACAAAAACATGCCTTAACTGACATAAATTACCACTGTTACCACTTTCTTTAAAACAGAAGTCAAAAATTCTCCTGGGTATTACAGACCAGTTTGAGCTTACTTCAATGCCAGGTAAAACCATGAAGCAACAATCAAAACCAGGCTGCTTAATCACCTTGATAAACGTGACTCACTCAAAAAATCAAAGGACAACTGGTCATCTTCACTATACTGGAATTATCTACACACATTCATAAACCACTGGCTTACCGAAGACCTTCTGCAAAAAAGACAAAGAGAGAATAACCTCAGCGTTACTTAACTTTAATGACCTTCCAGAAAAAGTAGAACTATAACTGGGTGAGATCTGCAAATAGCCCGAAGTTAATTTAGCTGGCAGGAAGAGGAGGAGGAAGAACTTAAGTACCACCAAAGGCAGGCTGAAATTGAGTATTGACAAGTGAAAGGTAACCACAAAGAACGTATAAATTGAACTACACAGATACCTTAATAAAGGAATCCAAGATAAAAGATTTGGGCATCACTGTGAACAGCTCAATAGAACACAGACCCTGCATAGCAAGACTCTGGGGGATAGATGCTTAAGAAAAGGGATGGATATTGCTGAAATTATTAAAATGCCACTGATCAATCTTTATTTTGAAGATTGTATTGATTTACTAAAACTATTAGAAGCGTGAATAATTTTCCATACCAACAGAGGTTGTGAAGACTTGCACTTCCGAAGACAGATGGTATCTGATAAAGGTAAACAAACTGACAGCAAGAAGGAAGGGAAATCATGACTTCTGTTCCAGCAGAACACAAAATCAACTGAAAAGAGCAAATTAAAACTGCAGTTTCATAATTAGCTTGTGCGTTAGAGTGCCACAAGATATCTTGGAAAACGCGTTTCAGCAATTTTTTAAATGATCAGGTATTTGTCTGGGTAACAGAAAAACCCACACTTAAACTAGACAGAACAAAAATACAAATCTTCAGACTCAAAGGACACAAGATACCCACCAAGTGTGAGGACTCTGGGGAAACAGTTCCCTTGGAAGTAGGTTATTCCATAATTGTCCATGGCAGAAGTTTTCATACTTTCCAAGAGTGTGACGCTGGAAACATTAAATGTTAATGTTTTAGAATCTATCCCTATCTTCCCACAAATCTGCTTGAAAGAAGGAGGGAAGAAAAATGAGGTAAGGGAGCTTGAGCAACTCAAAATACATCAGCCCACAAGGCTCCCTCACACCCAGCAACATGCTATGCTGACATCAGCAGATCAAAAATGGTGAAAACTCTTCAGGCAGCTCTCTTCTACATCACTTGCCAGGACTGAAAACTGGAGCTGCTGCAGTGCCAACATAGTAACTGATCTCCAAAGATAGGGACAGGGAATCCTCCCTGCACTGGCAGCATCACAACTGGAGCAAGCAGAGGGGCAAGGCTGACCCAACACCATGGTGAAATAGTTCAACACTTCACCTACTCGTCATTCCGTTTTGAAATTTTGTCTGTTCACCTTATGTATGATCAGTGAATCTGTAGATCTCTAAACTCAGGTCCCTTGGAACAGACAAGGTCTGGTCTGGAAGGTGAATGCTATCTTCAAGAAATTTTCTGATGATTTGACTCAAGCAGCAAAATATACCTGCAGGCAGAAGGGTGCGAGCTAATCCCTGTGTGCTACAGCCCTACAGAGACAGCTGATCCTTCTGCAATTCCAAACTGCCAGTCAAAGCTTTAACATCTTAATACACAGCATGCTCTAATTAAAATTTCTAATTAAGGTGTGTGTGTGGGGCACTAACCAGCAAAACTAATGTTGCAAATTAGCAAGCCTTACCTACAAATTGAAGGTGGTCTTTGTTGCTCTTTCATAGATCATATGAATGTTAGTATTTTAAGCAAATAATTCCAGACAAAGTTACCATGAGTTCACTTTGCCCATTCTAGTAGTGGGAGACAAGTAACGTTTCCTAGGCAAGCCTCCTTTGTTAGGGTGCGTGGGACACAACAGACAATTCATTTTACCATCTCCTTTTGGAAGCTAGACCAAGTAAAAAAGGACCAAGGAACAAGTAGACAAATTCTGTCTGCATTGCCTCAGTGAAAGATTAAGTTATTTCAGAATTTCTCTTACTTTTGTCCCAGGAAAGAAAGGAAATGTTCTGAGGAGTTTGGACTAACTACCCTCAAGGCTAGTAACAGCAGACTCAGAAGCAGCCTTCACGTGGTAGGCAAGTGAAATGTGGGAAGACAAGCAGCAGGAGCTACAGCCTGAAGACCCAGCTCCAGCCCTGCAACATCCCACACATGACAGTGGACAGACAACTCACTAAACTCATTCAATACTGTACTCATCAATTGGGCATGGGTTTACTGCAACACACACATCACTGAGAGTGAACTGTACGCTATGTTTTTTAAATACATAATATACACCAAGGGGAAAAATTGACAAATAATGTCAGTACTTGGAACTGATGCAGAGAGCTTTTCTCAATACTGATCTTGCAATAATTTTAACTTAAAAGAAATTGTTATCTTAAAAACCTGTGATGCTTAAACATTTATATATACCTGTTCTAACAACAGAATTAAATTACTAAATAAATGTGTGCTTGGATATTGTTATTGCAGCAGTTCTAGGCTTCTATAAATACATTTCAGCCTAAACCGATGCCTCTCATCCAGCTGTGTGCTCCCAACAGCTCTATTTTCATCCCAAACTGGCAAACCTCTTTGCTTTTCTACTGTTCTAAACCTGGATGTCTCCCTGAAACTGCCCAGTCATGCCATGCTTTGCCACACAGCAAAATGAGATTTACAACTCTGAACTGGATGGAGACCAGATTGTCCACTTACTCAGTGGGGCTGTAAGCACAGATCAATCTTCTGAGTTAAAAACAAACCACCTCGGGAATACAGTGTTTTGGATTTCTCTCCAAACAAAATGCTTCTCTTGCCAGAGCTCCCCAACAACATTTTTAAATAGGCAAGCTGATGCAACATCATCCCTTCCTCTTTCCCTTCTACACTGATTAACAACTGAAACTTACCTTAGTTCATCTAAGGAGGAACAAGAAATATGTACATGAGAAAGCACATCTCACGCTCTGTGCCACTTAACCTACGCATCTTTCTGCCCTTAAGCCAGAACACTGCCACCCCACCTTCCCCTTCAGCTGCAATAGGGCACATTCACCCAGGACGTCAGCCCACAGTGACACCCCTCATCCTTCTTCAATAAGAAGGGAAAAAAGCTTCCCAGTGAGACTTCCTGATTAGTACCAACATTTCAAAGATTTTTTTCATAGGTATAATACTCTACAGTAATCTTTGTCAGGAAGCACCCGAGGATGAGACTTAAGAAACAGAGGGTTTGATGCACTGAGCAACACTGGATGGAATTCAATTATTGCCTCACTTTTAAATTTAAACTATATCATCATCTCTATGTCTAAATCTCAAGGTATGAAAAAAAAATCAGTTAAAGAAAATAAAAGCATGCTTGCTTACCCTCCTGTATGAGCTGTATTATGCTTTTGATGCATGTGTAATCCCTAAACAAGAATCACTTTTGAAGGCAAGTGTCCTGACCCAGGCATACATTACAGGTCACTCAAGCACCCTCTCTCCTTCCTTTCTTAGCACCTCAGCCCAAGGGCTTAAATGCGCAGACAGGACCAACTCTCAGATTCTTTCACTCCAAAGAAGTCACTCTACATGCTAAGGAATTCCAAAAGAATCAGACAAAGCCAAGTAAGCACCTAACAGAGGAAAACGTGATTCAAAATACATAAACACAAATTGATGCACATAGGCAAAGAATTACACAATATTAAGCTTAGAATTGGCAGCTGCAACTCAGGAAAGATTTTGGAATATTCACTCAATTCTCTACAATCGTTAGCTTGGTCTGTGCTGACAACCAAGAAGTCAATTACCAGAAAGGGTATCGTTGGCAAGACAGAAATCGTTCCTGGGCTACAATATAAAAATGGTACTTCATATGCTCTGCAGTAATATGAAAGGCTAGGAAGTTATGGAATGCATGTGAGGCAACAAAACCAGTTTAGATGTCTAATTTTTTGGGGGGAGTAATTTTGGTTATTTCCAATTCCTCCAATTTCTGCACAACAAGCAGCTTTTCTTTCTTCTAATGATTATCTCTAGATACCATGTTTCCGTTTCTAATGTCCCACAGACGGTATGACTCACATTTTGCAGAAAAGAAATCACATAACCGTTAATGCAGGTGGGCACCAATGTAGATAACCTTTCAGTAAGTGGACAGCATTTAAAAGAGCTTCTGAAAGACCTTGAATTTTCCAGGCAATAAAACATTATTCTCACAGAGGGTGGAGAGTTCAACTCAGCTTCGGTTAAAGTGAAGCTTAACACAGAAAACTAGATGATGGATTGCTTGCTTCAGCAGAAAGGAAGAAATTTAGGCAAAACCACTGTGGGGTCTAAGTTTCAGCTTTTGCTTATGGAATGCTGTTTTGGGAACGAATTCACCATGAGGGCATGGATTACTCCTAACTGTCAGACTGAAGTTATAGGCACTAAACTTACCAGTTTTCACAGAAAACAATATAAAAAACCTGGTTCCTACACTTCCGAATGGGGGCCATATATAGCCTAATAAAAGCAATTTTGCGGTCCAAGAAGGATGGAGTCTCTGATTGACATGAATGAGACCCTTGAGAAATCTAAGAATGATCAACCAAAACACAAAAAGACTGTATGACTTCCAATCAAAGGAGAAGAAATTGATCTAAACAGAACCTTCTAGACCTAATGAACAGCCTAGATTCCTAAAGGATCATAAGTAATCAGATCAGCTTAGCCAAAATGCCAACACAATGGTGCTAGCAGGCATCTCAGTCACCACCAGGGTTGTTAAGTTTAGCAACTCTTGATGGAGACCTCAAATTAACCTTTTGGTTAAGAAATGTGAACTAGAGCAGGCAGGACTGCTCAGTACTCAAAAAGATGGTCATGTTTTTAAGAATGAGCCTTGTAGGGCAGTGCAGGGCTGAGATTCAAAAAAAAAATCTTGCAGGTTTTTTCTGTCTGGTGAGTTCCTTTCACAGCTGATCCTGAATGTGAGCTCCAAAAAGGAAAGAATTAGATGGGATTCCCTCTCCTGTCATTTATGAAGAAAAGCATACAAATACATATCAGAAATACGTGACTGAGACAGAGAAGACCCTTACAGCTTTCACCTTTGACAAGCAACAGTCACCTTGCGGGGAGAAAAGACGACATGAGTCTTGCAGACTGACTACATCTTGAAAAAACACTCAGACATACAAATAAAGAACTGTAACACTTACAGAGTAATGGAAAGCCCATTCTATCCTAGTAAGTCCACTAACAACTGGAACTAAAACCAGTGCCAAATGCACAGCAGCAGATGTGGGAAAGACTCCATATTCTGGCATTGGCAACAGGAAAGCAAGCAGATCAGCCGTACTCTTCTTCCTCTTACATCTTGTCTACGGTGGAGCTACAACTGTATCAAATGAAGGTTTTAACCTATTTTTGCACAGAACAGCAGAAGAATTTGGGGGGAATCCCAGATGACTACTCACCTTTCTCCAATATCTTTCTTAAACACAACCTCCCCAAACCCTTGAATTCCTTCTGGATGTCCATCATCTAGCAAGACCCACCTCACCACAGAGTGTGGTCATATAGTTCTTCCCCTTCTCCCAGGCTTGGCAGGTTAACTCCCTGTTCTAGGCTCTCTCAGAATTATTCTATTTATTAAACGAACTTACTGAGGATAAACTCATGTGTTCGTAAACAAGGAGCTTTCCAGCTCACTGTGGATATTAAACTAAACGGAAAACACAGAGAGTTTTTGAAACTGCTAATAAGGTAGCATTCCTCTGCTGCCTCTCACCTCTCATTTCACAAGATCCCTGAGCTTTCAAGAGATGTGAACGCGGAGCTGCTCTCCCAGCAGTGAGTCGTGGCCAGTCCTGGGGTGGAACATGGCTGCATCACCGCGCTGGGCTCTCCCTTTTGCTCTGCCACCCTGTGGCTATTCAACTGCAGAGCTCAACCAAGCAAGTCAAGTGCCTGCTGCCCAGAAAGAGGTGTCTCACAGACACCAAGAACTCTGCCAGAGTGGATGGCTCATTTTTTCATAATCAGGTACTTGCCACCGATTAATACAACTGGCAGGATTGGAGGAAAAGAGCTATTTTCAACCGAGCCACAAGCACACCCAGAAAGGACGCTTGGTACTTCAGGGCTTGGTCAACAGATTGGAATGAATGGCTTCGCCCCAGTCATTAAACGCACTGTAGTTTTTAACAGAAACTGTTCTTTGAGAGATGGGTTGCAAGCTTGATTCAAAATCTGCATTATCAATGCCAGCGCGCACCCAATTTTTAGGTGGGGGAGATTTAGTTTTGATTCCAAGTAAAGGATGCCACCTACTGAATCCTTGCTACCACGATTGCATGCTTTGACCCTCACAGCTCAAGACCTCTGGCAGGTTCACAAGCCAGACTGCAGTCCCAAAATAAATTCCAAGGAAAAGCAGAAAACAGGCTTGTAAAAACAAAGCTTTTCTCACTGCTACTCTCCCCACAACCCAAAAAATGTATTACTCACTGCACATCTGCACAGCCATATAATTTCTAGTTTTGCAACGCTGACAACCTTAGCAGTATTAAAAAACACTCCTTACATCTTTATTCCATTTTGGATTCATTATAATACATGCTGAAAATATATGCTAGTACAGTACATTCTGCAACATTTAACCCCTGTTCCCAGTTGCCGTTCTTAACTTCACGGCTTAATGACACAGAGTCAATAGATCACAATATGACCCTGTTAATATTTTTTTAATGCCATTTTTACAAATTACAGCATAATGCACTGATTATGAGGATGAAAGGGAAGTCTCTACGTCTGTCTGGAAACCAAATAAAAGAATGTTTGAACATCTGTTCATCCTACAAATGTCTTTAAAAGCTTTGATTTTCCCATAATCATTTTGTTCCACCATTTCACCCTTTTTCGAATGTGTATCCAACAGCCTCAGGACAGCAGCCAGAGATCTGCAGTAATAGCACATTATAATCAAAGTTCTGGGGCACGCTTAGGTTCTTCTTTTGGAATTAAAAATGGGGAAGAACACAAACCCAAACCCCAGACTTCAACAGATACCTCTCCAGCTGCCTGTCCTACACAAACCTCTGCTAGGGGAGCAAAACGAAAGGACAGAGCTTTGGGAAAGGGGCTTTTCATAGAGGATTACAAAGCACAAGAACAGGGTACAGTTGTGGGTAAAGGGACTCGCGAGGCACGGCATGCATGCCTCTGCACAGCCTGCTCCCACTGGGTCAGTAGCAGCTGTTGCAAAACTTTGCTCAAGTCCTAGCCCAAGCACCTAAACACAGCCAGTTACCCACCAGGCACGGGAGCTGGTGTAAGCTACTGGGCAAGAAACTTCCCCAGCATGTGGGGCTCCCAATCCCTGCTGCAGGAGCCCTGCCAGCACCCAGATTTACATCTCCTTCTCCAGAGGCAAGAGCAGAGCCAGAACAAAGAAAAACAATGAGCAAAGATCGGAAACAGGAGCACTGAGAAGGTTAGGTCTTGGACTGGGAGGATGGAAGAAAGATACTGTGTTAGTACACCAGTCTGGAAACAAGACAGAAGATAGCGGAAAGATTTTAAAATAAGTATATTGCAGAAGACTGGATGAGAAAGGGATGGAGGTCCAGCTCTGGAAGATGTTGCTGCTGCCCCCCTTGCAGTACCCTACAGCAAATAAATCATGGGATCCTCAGTACTAGAAGGCCTTTCAACCACAGAGAGGGCTGCAAAACTAAACATTCAGGACTAAGGAGTTTTCAAATGGATCAAGTTCCGTAACAACTGGCTCACTGATCCTGCTATGGGCAAATCCACAGCGTAGAGGGGAAAACATTAATCAGACAGTGCTTCGTAGAAAATTCATACCACTGTTTACACTGACAGCCTCCTTTCCAGAACTGTTCAAAAATGCCTTAGAAATGAGAAAGACAAAAACCTGTAAGTGCAAGGCTAACAACTGTGGAGCAGCCAACAATATCCTATAGCAGGAGCTTTCCTGATGACTGCCCTTTTCCTTCCAAAACTCCAAGCAGAGTTGGCAGAATTTAGTGACCCATTTAAAATTTAGCCAGAACATTAGAACTATACAGATAAAAATGTAAGATCCTTAATAATTCACTTTTGATTTTTTAATGAGAATGTTTTTTATACCAGTAACTCTTAGACTAACCTGGAATGGTAATAACGGCATTCCTTCTATGTCATCTGTTACTCTAGCTTTTGTCACTGCAGTATCTTAAGCGGAGGTAACAGTGAAGAGTACAAAACAGGATTTGATAAAGGATTAAAAGAAAGATAACAATAAATATTCTTTCTAAAGACTGCCTTTGGGGGTGTCTGGGAAAAGGAGAGAAATGGGGAAGAAGAGGTGACAGGGGTGCAAAATGCATTTTTTTCATTATAGAAGGATACATTTTCCAGCCAGGCTGGCAGCCCAAGTCACATTAAGCCATAGCTGAAGTTGCCTGCCTAATTCCTCTGGGATCACACTGAAAGCATACCCCATAATCTTAAGGGATGTGCTAAAGCTTTGCTGGGACTCACTCAGCAGAAACTGTTTGGGATTATTCCACAAAGTGCTAATTCTGTTCTGATTTAAAGGGGTACCATCAACCCAGTTTAGAAACCAAATTTGCCCTGTCTCACCAGTGTCCAGCTGTAAATATCCTCTCAATAGCTGATATTTTTGCCATTTGTATCCACTTTGGTTACCTGAAAGTTAAAAGGAAAAGAAAAAGACTGAAAAAACCTTCCAGTATCATGTTAGCACGATGCACTCACATCCATTAATAAATGTTTGAATAATAACACTTTGAGTGTTATATGATTAATGAGTGTAGCAGTCTATTACAGTTATTTGCTTCCATGTGCAACCAATGCACTTACATTATACATACGGTCATCTTCTATGGCTGGCTTCAGTGAATGGGTCACAGGCTGCTTACACCAACAAGCAGAAGTACTTTTTTTTTTGTTCAAAAGGCAGGAACTAACATTTTCCGTGCTGACAAGCCCGAGTCCAATTTCTGTTCCAGACCGCAGCTCTTGCACCTGTAGAATTATTGTTAGCTTTCATGTTAAGGTGTCCTATGCTTTGTAAATAACAAAGGGATATTACCAACTGCTCTCCTTTTTATGAGCCTAGGACATGAAATTGAGAGGAAGAACTAAAGCAGCCATGAAATCCCTATTAAACAACTAATGGTTTCTAAAGCATCTTGGAGATACTCATTTTACAAGGCTTACACTGCAATCTTCTATCATTATTTTAATGAAATAAAGCCCTTGCCTATTTCCAGAGGCAACTTTTTCCTTTCGCACACACAAAAGACATTTTTGTTACCAACCCCCACCCCCCCCCAATTCTGGATAGGATTCACCACAGCACGGGCAGGAAATTCAGAAAAGCTATATAAAATGCCACTGAAGATAAGTTCTGAACCTTTGGAACAGCAAACAGAACAATTAAGACTCTCAGTTACACAGACCATTATGTTTAATATGAAAAACATCTCTATATAAATCGTATTCATAAAAAACATCCATACCATCTCTCAGATAGCATCTTACATAGTTGCAGCTGAAGGAATGTGAAATATCCATTTTAGGTTTCACCTATTGTATCGTGTACTTTCTGTCTCCCACTTTGCTAGGGGGAGTAAACCTAGACTAAACACCTCCACTTTGTGGGTCATGTGAAACGCACATCTTTACTAGATTTAGATTAATATTGGTAGCAAACTTTTAAATCAAGAGAAACTTCAAAACAATTCTCAAAAAAACCACCACAATTAGAACACACACCCAAATGTGCTCGTCTGGCAGGTGACATTCTCCAAGAGACCATAAAGATTCACATCACAAAGATGACAACATAAGCAGATTCTAACAGAACAAAACCAGACGGCAGAGATTTTGGAAGGGAGCATATAGTCACCAGGAGCTTCCAGGCTCTGTTTGTGAGGAACAGGTCTAATACATTCAGACAAGAAACACATTTCACTTGAACTCATCTCAGAGTCCCCTCTTTCAGGTGCAATCAAGAAGCCTTCTCTTGCTTTCTCAGGATTGAATCATTTTCTTCTGTGTGTCAAAGACATATCTTTTAAAGAGAAGAGAGATGGTAACAGGTTGGGCTGAATCATTCTTGCTGCTTTCGTCCTCTTTGATTGTATCCCCCTTCCCTGCCTTGGATTTCTTCTTGGAGGCAACAGTAAGAAGCATCTTGGTATCTGGCTTCAGTCCATCTGTAAAAAAAACCCCAAGAACACACGTGACAAACACGCTCAACATCACACTCCAGTATAAACGGAAAAACCAGACAAGCTTACTTCTCAAAGCAACCAAAGAAAATAAGAAAGTAAATCAGATGCATTAGGAAAGTCACCTTTCTGCATCACACTTCTGGAATATGGTAACTCACGTGAAAAATAAGAGAAGCCTTCAAATATAGTTCACACAGTGATACTCCAAATTCAATGCAGTATCTTGACTGTTTTCTTCTACAGCTTTTAAATACAGGCAAAAATTTAAACAAGCTAGACCAACTTGCCTGGTCTAAGCCTTTTTACCCGCTTTCTACCAGCGGACCTCTCCTATTATTTACATACATCTCCCAAAGTTTCTTCTCATTATTACGAGTATTTATAAAAATATAATTCACGAATGAAAAACAACTAGTAAAATACTAAAATTATATAGAGCCCTAAGATTCAGAACGTTCTTGAATGTCTTTATCCTAATTTACCAGACCTGCCAGAAGCACACTGCTTAGGTTTCAACAAATTACACTGGTTTGTGGGGTTTAGGGTTTTTTTGTTTGTTAGTGTTGTTGGGGGTTTTTTTTGGCTAAAACACACTATTTGTTAAGGGTTTCAACTGTCATTTTTTAGGAGAACTACAATTAACCTGTGCAGGATTCTGGGGACTGAACCTAAGTCTTTCTCCAGATATTTGTGCTGAACAAAAATATTTGTCCTTTTCTTCCTAAATGGCTAGGGCTTATAACACTTTAATATTTTCTTTTAACTTGACACATTGGTGACATTTCAGATAAGAAATGCAAGATAGCAAAGTCCATAGAAACACTGTAAAACAAGAGAGATGCAGTTCCTAAAAGACCACTCCTGAAGAATTGCTTTCTTAAAGCAAAGGACAGCAAACCTCTTGGAAGCTTATTCAGTGCCACCCGAATACACTGTAATGTGGTTCTCAGGCACGTGGCCAAATTCAGTTCAGGTATTTTTAACCTGTGGTGTCACATAACCTTATCTCAAACACTTAATCAGCTTCTCTCCCCTCATATTGAAATTCAGATGTGGATTCTCATATCACAGCCTGACAAAAAGATTGAGATGCTTATGATTTACTGGAGACAGGAGGTCTACAAGCACAGGTGATTTGCTCCAGCACAGACGCATCTAGAGGCACTTACAGCTGATTGCAGGGGGACACAGCACCAGAGCCCACCTTCTCATCTTGCTGTGTCAGGTACCAAATTGTTTCAAGCAGCATCCCCCCTGCATGGCGAGGGGGACGAAATGAGGGAAGTGTTGAAGCAAAACCAGGAAACTGTCGATTTTGCCATTTCATAGCCAGAGGCTGTACAACAGCCCCAATGCCCTGCAGCGCAGCCTTGGGGACTGCTTGCGAAACAGAGGGGTCTTGCTTTTTTTTGAAAAAATGCAAGAGCACAAAAGAGGAGAAAAGCAACTCATGTTGTACATAACTAAATAAGTTGCAGTCTACACTACGGCTGCAGAAGTCCAGCATTAAGCAGAATCTGCTTCATACAGTTGTGCAAGATCTTTTATTTCACAGTCAAGACAGCAGCCATCTTCTCTTTTCAGATGGCAGAATACAGAAAAAGCAATGATTATTTAATTGTGAAAATAATTGAGAATGTTTTTCCTTGATGGTTCAGAAGTCTGATAATGACTGTCTTTGCACGTGTAAGGTTCAATTAATCAAACTAGGTAATATGGCACGGCCAGACCACATATTTATTACATGGTTTTATTACATTGTCTAGTCATGTTTGATGCAGCTGTTTCAATTTTTAATTGGATGCTTTCATAGAAATTCCATTAATATCATTAGCCTTACAATTACTTCATCTGCATCAGGAAAAATAATTTATCATTACATGAAAAGGAACTTATTTCTTATTTGGAAAGCTCCAAGAATATCTTGGGTTCTGCTGAAAAAAAATTGCAATAGTTAAAAAAACCACCAAACCAAACCCAAAATAAAAACAGCAAAAAGAGTGACCTCACAGTCCTGCTCTCCACCTTTGCAGGATTTATTTCACTTTATGTGTTTTCTGCTGTTTTGACCAACCTAATTGGAAGTGTCCCTGAACAGGGTTTCCTCCACTTTCCTGGGAAGACCATTTATTTTTCAGACAAAGAAACATTTCATTTTGCTTTCTAGTCGGTTTCCCTTTCTGGGTCTTATCACTATTACTAATGTTGCTGTTACTGGCACATTACTGTTAAAGAAAGATGTTTAACTAAATCCTTTCAGAAAGACACACTCTAAATTAATTAAAGCAAACAAATCCTAAAACACTTCTATTTATGTTAGTAGGCTTCGCAAGACTCTAATTTCCAAAAAAATGCTAATTGGCGGAAAGGAGAGAGGAAGGGAGGAGATGTGGCATTAAAATTGCAGCCAAAATTTTCCCTGGCAGGTATCTGCAGCGAGGCACCAAGGCTGCTACTGCAAGCCCTTGCCTGCAGCCAGGCGGAGAGTGCCCTCGGGGGGGTCAGCCCCTCTGCCCCCAGCAACACTGCCTGCAAGTGGGGAGCTCCCAGCTGTGAAGATGGAATAACCACTTTGGATAAACGGAGCTTCAAAAACTGCCAGAGGCACCAGTGAGCACCTGGATGGCCCAACACATCTGAAACCTGGTCTATCAGCTTAGGTGTTTAAACCAAGAGTCTCATGTTTGCAAAATTTCGTTTTCAAATAAAAAGGAGATGCTGCACGTGGAACTGTCCTGGGGAAAACTTATTTAGAACTGAGCAATCTCATCTCCTCCACCCTATCACTATCTTCCACACATGGAGAGGACAGACCTCACCTGCAACCATTAACACCCATGTGGACTCAAAAAAGGTATTGCGGATAAGAAGTTCATGGAAGAAATGGAAGAACGTGGTAGTTCCTACCAGTGAAGTGACGGGCTGACAGCCAAAGGCAGCTCAGGTATGATTAAATTCACAAGGTATCTAAATTACCTAATCAGATCCCACGGCCCACATTCTGCAAACAGATTAGGTGGCTGGCATCGTACCCTAACAAATGGCATTTTCTGTTCTTCTGCTCTGGTGCCAGGAGGTCTAAGGGCTGAAGAGGCTCCGTGATAGGGAGCAGCACAAAGGAGCAGGCAGGGAGAGACAGGCGGGGAGGCGCAATCGGGGTTTCATCTACCTCCGTGGATTTCTCGCGTTACACACAATGCATACTTTACATTTTACAAAACCAAGGAAATGAAGGGAAATATATCTGTCACCGAAGAAGACATCAGAGCTTTAATAGCTGAAATGACGGATATTTTTAGATGGAGGTCTAGTTTAACTTACTTACATTAAGGGTCTAATCTCTCCTGAACAATAGCTATGCGAGCTTGAACACAGTGAAAAATCTGTTCCATTAATTAAGTGCTGCCTGTACTACTTGGATTTGTAGCAAATGTTAATAGATTTTTTTCCCCCCCTCTGTTGGACAATTACTTTATTTTGCCAAGTTGCTAATGGATTATATTGAAAAGGACCATGTGTTTAAAAAAAACCAAACTTTAGCTTCAAAGTTCTAAGAAATGCCTTGCATACAACAGTGGAAAATACCTATGTATTAATATTATTAATGGGCAGTCCTCAGAGGCGCATAAGATATTTGAAAAGCCTAGCAAATTCATTCCCACCCATCATAACCACGTCTGTAACAAGTACCCAGACAGGTCTTACATAAAATGTACTCGTAGCATCAACTAACTCAGGTTAGATATGAAAATCTAGTTGTAAAAGAGTTCAATCCACTTGATTCTTTTGGTTTCAACTACTGTTAATAATTAACAAATAAGAATACACACACTTAACACTATATCCTTTGTCTCAGTATGGCCTCAAGGATTTAGTCCAAGTTGAGCCATCTATAAATGCAAAAAAGCAAATTTTCAAATTCAAATGAAAAGTGATACTTCATCAGGAAAAATACTTTCCAAGTCTAAGAATAGTTTCACATGCATAAAATAAAGGACAAATGCCGTGTTTTATACAGTTTTAATAAATAAAAGCTAGCTTAGTGAACTGCAGTATCTTACATAGTTAAATGCATTGCAGCCTTGAGTTTTACAACTAGTCATGCAAGAAATTTGCATAGAAACACTCAGCTTTCAGTAATTTCATATGGGAATTTTGCATTGCAAAATTCTGGACCCGTTCTTGTGTATAAACACAGGAAATCAATTTTGCTCCCCCTCCCCTTCCCCTCAATGAAAATACTAACAGCTACACAAGTTTTAGGGTGTCTGTAATGCTTCATTTTCTCCTTAGCTTAATCAGGCCTCAGCATAACAGGGACCCAGCAAAGCCTCAGGACCAGGACCCCGTGCCCACCCCGCGGTCCCTGCACCACGCTGGGGGAACAGCCCGCACACCAGGCTGCTGGGGAGCGCCCCTCAGCACACACCTACAGCGTGTCCATATACGTGTCCATAACCAGCCTGGTTTACTTTCACTTTGCTTTTACTACTACTACTTCATCTGGAGGGCGGATGAAAGCTGACGCAGCATCTGCTCTCCTAATTCCTTTGGTTAATCCAACGCAGGGTGAAGGAGCACCACTGTGCTTTTTTCCCCATATACATTTTTCTTTCAACTGATACCTGTAAGCTTAGATCCTACTTTTCTTTTTTACCTTTTACGTAACTTCCCCACTTCGCTTCCTCCTTCACTTAATATTACCATTCCTCTTTATCAACATCTTCTGTCATCTTTGTTGTCTTTTTCCTTTTTTTTTTCTTCTTCTTAATCTTCTGCTCCTTCAAAAGGTCTCCAAAGGTTTCTGCTCTTTTTCCTCAAGTCCAGCTCCTCCCTCCTTGACTCCCAATTCCACTTGCTATTCTGACTTTCTGGGGTTTTATACCTCTTTCCTATTCCAACTTTATTTTTCAGATTTCCCACCTCCGTATTTCTTCTATTTCCACAGATCCCCTCAATATTTAGGAACAGCCCCGTCTCTTTCAAAGCTAATTAAACTTTGTGTTTGAACAGAAGATTTTAAAGACTGAATGCCAGACACATTGCAGATGAGAAGATAATACAGTATCTTGTAGCCCAGCCAGAAACAGGAGTAATTTTTAAGCAACTGATACACACATCATTGAAAACAGGTGTAATAATACAGGTACAGGGCATGCTCTCCAGCACAGCCAAGGAGAATAATTTATTTTGCTGAACTTCAACAACTCTCTTCTCACACACACACTTGTAAGAAAAGCCTACTGCTAATTATCCCAGTTAGCCCCAATAAACATTAAGGTATCTGCATGGATGATTAGAGTTTTCTTACAGCATTAAAAATTGTAATGGGGAAAAAATATATGAAAAGATTTCAAGTTTCCTGACTCATAAGAACTTTGCTTTCAGGTCACAATTAAAAGTTCATCCTACCAATGGAAAAATCAGCAAACGGATCACACCAGCTGCCTGCAACGGTACTTGCCATGGTTTGCTGGGAAAGCACCAGCTTGGGATACTTACCAACACTTTAGGAAAAAGCACATTGAGGCTACACCAGTAGCTACCACGGGAATAGAAAATACTCCCTTTTGCACTCACTATTAAGAAATCCTAGACTATTCTTGACCTGCTGATACTATCTCCAAACCTGCCATTCCATTCAGGAATTTGTGAGCAGAGTTTCGGTGGAAAATGGAACTTCATTTTTCCCACCTGTAAACAAAATATCCTATTCACTTCCTTCAGACATTACAGGTACGAGACTTAACTACCTGCAGTTTCTTGTTTCCCGTCAACATTGAAATACTAAAAATTGACTAAACATCAAAGAATAACATAGCACACTGGATGTTGGAAATAATTTCTATCCAAGTCAAAAGTAACCTTTTAATATGACAAACAGACATTCTTCTTTCTTCCTGGGGGCGGGGGGGGCGCGCGGGAAGCGCAAAACTTGAAAGAGGCAAAGGGTTGGGGATAATCCTCACTCACAATGGATTATTCATAACAGCTGGTTTTCACAATTTCAGGATTTCCTTAAACTGAACCCTCAGAGCCTGAACCCTAATTACACAGTTAAGGAGTGTGTGCCTGCATCAACTCTTCTGTTAACAGCGTGCAAAAGCCAGTTGACCTGAAAATCAGAAATAATTAGAGCCCCAGATGGAGACATCCACGCCACAGCCTGATGCAGAAGGGCTGCACCTGAGAGTGGACAAAGTCCAGTCTCTCCCCCTTATTTTGGCAACGACAGACTATTGAAATGAAATACAAACTTTTTGCCAGTACCACAGGACGCCAGAATCCAGTACTTCAGCACAACATAATTATAAACTAATTAATTTTTTTTCTTGCAACAGCTATGTATATTCAGCCAAGACTTAACCCCCCCCACATTTATCTATGTTTAAAGAGGGGTACGAGGTTCAAATACAGCACTCTTATCTGTTTCAGATTCTAATCAACTTTAAAACAAGAAGAACAAATCTATCACTAGTTTCCAGCAAAATTAAGAGAAATACCAATGGTACAAGTCTTGGTTCTCAGAGTCCCACAATACACTAGGCAAGCACGCATTTGTTCTCCACCTAGTCCCAAACCATGTCAGCAGTCTATAAAAGAGCTATCAGTAATCCGGGCTCTAAAAACATGAAAAGTGTGTGCAATTATCCCTGAAGTAACATTCTGGAGCAGAAGCACCCTGAAGTCAGAGGATCGCTTTGCCCGGCTCCTCCTGTTACAGTTTTCTCTACAGTCAGACAGAAAGGACAAGAATAATGGAAAACATAAAATCATGTTCCTTGAATGCTTTATGTTAAGCTATAAGGTAGCAACTCTGTTTCTCTCCTCTGCTAAAGATATCCAGAATTCTACCTTTTGATTTTATTCAAGCTAAGGTGGTCATTTTTCTCCTTCAGTGTCCCAGAAAAAAAAACGAACCCTGAGCTGATCAGGAAAAGCAATGTTGTTGTAAGCCTTCCAAGAACAAGAGTACTACGTTACTCTGCCCATAAACACGGTAATAGGAACATTAGATATGCCACACCACATCTAGTACGCTGGATGACCGGTCATCTTGAGACTGCTAGCCCTATCTAACTTGGCATCCATCGGCCTGTCATTAATATACTGTGTTTCACAAAGAGCAGGGACGAAAACAGTGTCCTGAGCTACCCAGAGCCTGGGATCAGGCAGGAATTCTCTACCTGACATCAGGGTCAGTACGTCAACCTATGAACCTTTCTAGCCAAAAGATTTAAGTACAGTGCTCCTACAGGAGCCTATCTACTCTGCTCCTAGCTATTCATCACCATGATAACAAGCATAATATGATTACCTGGACAATTTCAATGTAATAGTTGATCAGAGACTCGCTCAAGAAACAAGGGATACTCCTTCCCTTGCTACCCTCAGGAGCTCAGGATTTGAGCTTCAATTACTTTCACAGATCAGGCAATGAATTTTACTTATGTAAATCCCTTCACAATTCTCCAGTAATTCCATTTTGAATTCACACCACCTTTCCCCACATCCCTTGTTAGCTCTCTCAAATATTCTGCTAGAGTTTCAAGCTCCAGACTAGATTCATTTTTCTCTTCTGGCTGGTACAAGATCTGTTACTATCACCTTGCCTGGCCTGTGAATATTAATAGGCCTACAAGGTGAAGTTGGCCAGGGAGAACAACAGACCTCCAAGGAGGCCAGAAAGTAGATTCCTTCCTTCCTTCTAAATGAGAATTACACTAATGCCTCAGTGTGGCAGTGGATCTATGCAAAAAATCCATAATTCATTGTCTGATGACAGAGACAAGAAAAAACCAACCATCTTACAGCCACTTTGAGCAGAAGTAGGCTGCCCCGCGTTCTGACAGCCAGCCTGCACCAACAGAGCTATTCCCGCTGTCTCAGCTTGGTAGACTGTTAGGAAATCCTTAACTACTACAACATTTTCCCATAATTTGGGGAACAGCTGCCCCGTACCACATCAGAGAAGGCTGCAGTTCAGTGGTGAGCTGAATTGAGTCTTGTGTATCAATTTGTTAAGTTTACACAGGCTTTTGGACTGAAAGACGTTATTGTAAGAGGTGGTACTACTGGAAACAACATGGATTTCATTATGGGTTCCTACTTAGCAGGGAAAGAGCTAATCTTCCTTGATGAGGAAGACAGAAGCTGTTTTAATTCAAGAGGCTGACCTAGGTGAAGTTCAGGCCAAAGCTGTATTTGGAAAACTCTCACATCAAGCTGGACACAACCCTTTCAAGCTCAGTGCCAATTCTACACAATGGCTTGAACTGCACTCTCCGGCAGTCCTTAAAGGCACATTTTGTATCTTGGCTTTTGCTGCAAGCAATCAAGAAAGAATGCAAGAAAACAAAACTGTTTCCCAAGCACTGTTTGCTGGTGCCATAATTAATATAATCAAACAATTCCACAAATTGCTTCCAATTGCTGGCGTCACTTTCATGTGCAGAGCCAGACTTTCAAAGAAGGGCCCTTCTTGTCCTACGTCCTTACACTGGTAACCCTTGCTTCACACAATAGTAAACAAGACCTCACTAAATAGTATAGGGTAATTTGTACTGTAATAGGTCCCCAAGGCACCATGGACACAATTTGAAATGCCATCTAATTTTTCTTTTTAATTAAAAAAGCAGTTACTATATTTAAACAACAACACAAAAAAGTTCAGAGGGGACAGATTGGAGTTTCCCACAGCTCTCTGGGAGTTTTCTCAAGGTCAGGAAGAGTTTTATAGGCTCAATTGGTACACATTTTTTTTCTTTAATTAGTCTGCCATACCCTCTGCATGAAGTCAGCGTCTTGATTTTCAGTCTGATATTTTTCATATTGCTAAACGGAGCACAGACTCGAGCACCACGCCATATCTATTGGCTGCTGAATGGTTATCAATGCCATACCTCCCTATACGTGTCTCGCAGGCAGCCCCTTCCCTCTTCTTAGTCATAAACTTGTCATCTACACCAAGGACACCCAGCATACCACATTGCACTGGGAGTCAGCCATTCATTCACAGCTTTACGCTTCTCAACTTCCAGCAAGACGATCAGGTTATATTAACCTATTTCCCAAATTTACATAACATAACCACATATTAACCTTTTTTTTTTTTTGGCAAAAGTAAAATGTAATAATCAAACACCAGATACAGATGGACCATTGTCATCTGAAGCCATGCAGCAGGACAGATTTCTGCGCTTGACAAATACCCACCCTGTATCATACCACTGCTCTGCAATCATCTCATTATTTAATTAAGTCTACACATTATTTAAGTCTGCACAAGCCCACACAACACTTCAGAAGAATATCTGCTGTTCCCACAGTGGGTTTTCCAAAATGCCCCCTCAACCAAACATACCTTTCAGCTCTAAAATGAAGTAACATCTTGAGACTTTCATTTCTTGGCTAGTTGGCCATACTTCAGTTGAGAGTACCAAACCTGACTTTGTCTTATAGATCAACATGTATTTTACTTGCCGTTATGTTGTGTGCCACAACCATTTGTTGGCTAAGCCCTCCTATGGCAACTCTCATAAAAAGAAGACAACTTCACACTTGTTGGAACATAACTATGACTTATATGCTCTACACAATTTTTTGTCTGTGTATGCCAGAGACTAGCTTTAATACGGGTTACATGGGAGGCTTCAGTGCACCATCATCACTATAGGGTTCAGGCTACACAACTTAAGTGTGTACAATTACAATGGATCAACTTGCAAAGCTACAAGACAGCCACTAAGATAATTTTTTTGGCCTCAAATCCAACACTGTTCCGTTAGCCTAAAAGAAAGACTTTTCAAATTAATTTCTGATTGGGCTATACAAGTGCTTTCAGTACATTAACAAGGTTGCAATTTATGCCAGCCGATATATCACACCTGCAGTTATTGCTAAACTCTGTTTTCACTTGGTGGCCAGTCAAGGTCCATGCAGCCATCGAGATCCTGCCCAAGCGCTGTACTCTTTCTCCCAGCATACCTACCAGGAAAGGCAACTCTCGTACTGATTCTGTGCTTTCAGTCTGCACATTCTTCAAGCTCCATGAGGCAAAAACTGAGCTCATGGAAAATGCTCAGTGCACAATGGGAGCAACTGTGAAAAAATAACGCAACTAATAAGGACATCAAATTATTAACACAAAAGGACATCAAATTATTAACACAAATATATTTAACGTAGTTGGAAGCCTGGAGGTGTAGACAGGCTCTTGTTACAATTCAACAATAGGAAAGTTACAGGCAGGTCAGCGTGAAATATCCAAGCCCATTCAAGACAGTCAAAGACAGAACAGTGCCTTAAAATCAGTTATTGTCACTGGACCTCTAAGAAGCACTCTCCCAGGAAGGGAGAGAAAAAACAAACATGCAGATATCAACACAATGAGTAAAATTTGGCAGAGTCTATGACAACTGTTGCACAGGACAGATTTTCACAAATTTTATTGTTGAGGTGGTCCTTGCTGGTTAAATCCTTAAGAGGAACAAAACCATAAAAATGTTCCAAAAAGTACAGTCAGGTATGTAAAGATAGATCAAGGAACCACAAAGCATAGGAGCTTTAAAATCCGTAGAATATCTAGTTAAGACTAAATTCATATCCAGTGAGGGAGGTCTCAGCCTGGAGCTACTCAGCAGTGGGCCAGAAGATACTTTTGATTGTGCTTTTTCAGCACCCCAGTACCTATAAAATAGTAAATAAACAAAACCAACGATGTTCATGATCTATGCACTAAGGTGAGTGGAAACAACTGAAAACATGTTTTGAATTCAACACAAGGGACTAAAATTTCATCAGCCTAGTGAAAAGGCAACAACAACAACAGTACCAACAGACTGTCTCTCCTACAGCAGCCTTTCAGAAATGCATACAATGCGGAAAAAGTTCAGGTTAGCAGATCTGACACAGAATCAAAGGCAATTCATTACAAAGCAGCTTCAAATCAAAGTGCTAGATCCGCAGGCCTGTCTGTAATCCTCCCATCTTGCCTGCAACTCTTGATGTGGAGTAGGCACCACAGAAGCCAGTTAAGCTGGACCAACTCTGCTGATGTATCCCAGGCATCGGCTGCTCAGCACTGGTCCAGAGTTTAAGTTTGGCGATATTCATCTTCCCCTGGGCTGCCTTTATAAAGCAATCCTGAACAATGGGAATTCAGAATAAAGAATAAAACATTTTTAAAAAATTTTTTTTCAACTTCTAGGCAAAGGCCTTTAATGTGATTAGAAGGGGAGGGGGATTGGATAGCAGCTTTTTCTTTTTTATGTTATGTATATTGTGTGTAAACAAATATGCAATTTGCTTTAAAAAGATAAGGTGATTAAATTTTTATCAGGCTTGTACTCTGTTGTCACCACAACAAAGAGAATTAGGAGGAGGAAAGAAAGGCCTTTTTATTTGAATTATGCTCTTACCAGAGGTTCTCTACAGCACAGCTGTAAAGCCACTCAATGTTCTCCAAACAGGCCCTTTGATTGCATTTTATTCAACTTGTTTGCATTTGGAGCAATCGAAAGGAAAAGAACGCTCCACATTTTGATGTCTTAATGTTCCTTAATACCTTCTTTAATTTATATTAAGCTTCTTAACTAGGGTGATGAATTCTTCAAAAACAATAAAGACCTAGTGCAGAAATCTTTCACACACCATGAAAATTGAAATTATAATGTATTCATGGCTTTTTTTGTTATGAAAAAAACTTTATTTAGAAGAAAGATTTAAAGCGTATAAAAAAATCCTGAAGTTGTATGAAAATTACTTGATCCACAGAAATAGATGAAAGTTCAAACTAATTATTACAAGCAAAATAACATGTTGTGGGAAGCGGAGGAGAATAAATAGTACGCGAGTGTTGGGTTGTTATGAAGTGTTCAGTCTTAAGAACCTATAAATTCCTTTTCTATAGTTTTCTACAAAAAAGGATGCTGGAAATTTGTATAATTTTGTTTTACCAAGACAAATTCAAATGTTTGTCAGTTCTTCCTCCCCTATTATTCATACACTTCTTCCCTAAAATGGCTCTTCAGGTTCACAGTTCCACAGTGTATTTCCCTCCCAATGTCTTTCACAGTCTGCCAAGACCAACAGCACACACCGAAATGGGTGAAGCCCGTAACGGGGCACATGTTCCTGGGTAAAGTTGCCAAACTGAAATGCCACTCCCAGGTGGATCTCAGTCGAACGGGAGGCAGGCTGCGCAAGAAAAGCAAGGGCCACGTAACAAAGTACGGAAGAGGCTACCTGAGGGGATGAGACTGGATGGGTTTGTTTTTGCAGGCACCGCATGTTTTCCAGCTATAGTTACAGGATGCTCAGTCTGGTTAAGCTTCAAACACTAAATACCTGGCCCACGTAACAAAACTCACTCAACGATTGCGGTGTTCTTAAAAATCCCTTCTGCAAAAAATGAACAGAGCTTCCAGTGAAAGTCCATTATGGTACAAATTAGTCTTAGCAAGGAACATCCAAAAGAGCTTATTACTGCTTTGCTTCCCAATTTGTCTACTATTTTACGTTTGTTTTTTTTTTTTTTTTAACTTAACTTTACATTCCAATGCAACTTCTTCAGTCCTCAGTAATACATATGCATGTGCACATGTATAGCTACAAACACCTCACCTTGCTCCCCTTTTTCCTCTGCAAAGAAAGTCCAGAGAAGAAAGCAGCAAGCCACTGCTGGCACCACGTCTGCGAACACCAACACAGTGCCTAGAGCTGCACTGCAGTAACTGGGTGCACGGGTATTACAGCAGTGGAGAAACGAGCCTCCTAAACAAATCCTGAACTACATGAAATCAGTTGAAATATCCTTGAAATAACGTATTTGAACAAGAATGTACATTTTCATCTGGAATGACCGTTATTTTTTGTCAACATCCACTGACTGCTCACCTACCTTCCCCGAGTCACATTTTTAAGGAAATTCCAGAAAAGCTCAAATTAAAACCTCATGATAGAGCCTGCCACATTTACAAAATGCTTGTGAAAAAGCTTGCTTAGCTCTACCAGCAATCAACTGGTCACAATAATTAAAACTTTTTTTTTTAAATTCACATCACTGCACTTACCATAGAGTAACACAATGCTGATCTTAATCTAATACACATGCACCCCGGGTGAAATGACACCTCCCACCACTGAACAGGGTCACACCATACAAGCACAGAAGCATCAAAACCTAAGGGTTTAAGAGCATATATGGATCTCTACAGCACAACTGAAAAATCTCTCTCAACAAGTATAGCAAGAAATTGCAGACTTTGTCAAAGGCGGCACAAACCATCTTTACAAACCATGTCATCACCGTCTGCCACAGTATCATGTTGTCTTCACATCTATCCTAAAAACTTAATCACTGCTTTTGCAGGAAACAGTAGAGACACAAAGCAACGCTAGACAGTTATTCAAGCACAATAATTATCTTCTAACAGCTAACACCTACTGTACCCCACCTATTAAAACTTTCATCTCCTTTAAGGGAGCAAGTACAAAATTTACATAGCCAAAACAGTATTTATGTATGTATCCAGTTAGAAATCTTAACTGTTGCATCTAGGAAAGCTTGTGCCTTTAAGCAGAAATGATTCATGAATTTTAATTTGTTTTAAATGTTGAAAAATTCCATCCAAGTAAATTGAGTCAACAAGCCAGCAAAGGATGAAGACATGTATCTGTTTTTTATTTAAAAAATAAAAACCTCAAGTCTATACATTTCTTAGTCACCCACAAATCCTCTAGCAGTGAAAAAACACTTTGCAATAACTAAGTTTCCTGCATTTCTTTTAATTAAGACACTATGCTTTCCCTCGTTCAGAACATGCTGGTTGAACACTACTGAGCCTTAACTGATTCTCTTTGTATTAACCACCATTATTTTAAAATGTTCTTATAGAAATAAATTAGCCAGTGATTTTGGAAATTGGGAAAGTGGGGGATATCTGCAGAATGGGACTCTTCCTGTAAGCTACTTCAATAACATTAATTTTGAAAAGTCAGCAGCCTACCCTCCAAATAAAACCACTTAAAATTAATATAAGCATTATTTTTAAAGGCATAACTTATTTACATTCCCCTTCACAACTTTCACTTCAGTCTTTTAATGTTTTTTCTCAGTAATCACAAAGACCAGAAATAAACCTTTGAATCCAAAGTTAGTGTTTTCTAGTAATTCATTTACCGTACTTGGGCTCCACGTAAACAGCAACATTCACAAATACAGTCACAGTGATACGTTTATAAAGGGGCAGGCACACTAAATCAGACTTTAAATGAGACTGAACAAGTTGCAGAGACAGTGTGACACAGACCTAACATATATTAATAACTTAATACCTCTATCCATGCCACAGCGATACTTCCATTTTTCTAGGCAAGCACCCAAGGGCTGGGTTTCCTTCCTCATTACACTCTTCCTGGGGCACAGACTGTTCTAAAATCCAGTCAAGTAAAATATCAAAAAACACAGGTACAGCCTCTGCCCAAGTCCACATTAAGCAGATCATATTTAAGGCAGAAGGAGATTAGCTTTCCTGAGCCATCCCCCAAACAGATTCTCTTCGTCTTTCTGAAATGTCCAGGTGCTGATATTGTTTAGAAATAAGATGCAGGCAGTGCACAAGGCTCAAATGCAGAAATTAAGAAATGTCCTGATGCCAGGTGGTTGCTGGAAAAGAATGAATTACAGCAACCTAACTTACAAGATTCCCACTGCCTATGCCAATCTGTTTGAGGGTCTGGGTCCAAATCCAGCAGTGAGAGGGAAAAGGTTTGCAACTAGTATTTCAGGGTGTTACGGCAGCCAACCCAGCTCTCCAGACTGGTGACTGGTTGAAGAGTCACTGCACATTTCCAACGCACCAATTTACTTTGACTTGCATTGCAAAAATTCCAGACCTCGCAAATAAATTTGGTGTTTCTAGGGAGTGTAAAAGGCAGCACTGAAGAAGAGGAAAATCAGATTACAGAAGATGTAATATGACCAGCCAAAACACACAAACAAGTTAAAAATTAATTAGCCCCACTACCAAAACCACAAAGGCAACATCTTGTGTGACAACAGTTGATTTCATTAAGTTTGGGTTCTAGTACAGTCCATTTCAGGAGCAGGAGTTCTCACATCTCAAGATTTATTTTTATTGACAAATAATTGTTAAACATTTGCCTTGTACTAACGTATCGATGTTTATGATATCCTGACTTACTCAAAGACAACACAGAAACTTAGTTTAGCCTATCAACATAAATGACTTGTGAGTGACCCTATGAAAGCATGGAGTATCTTTTGCCCACAGTTTTGCTAGAATACTGGATTTCTAAAGAGGGGAGAATAAAAGATTAGACAAATTCACACTCAAATTATGTTCTCTGAAGCCTCTTCTACATCTTCCTCTTAGCATCCATTATGACACTGCTGCAGTCAACTTTGCACTTCACCGCACCTAGAAAGACATCCAATAAAAGGAAACAGTGTCCCTTCCAGTACCCATCTGTGCCTGTGTTCTCTGTTTAGACCCCTGCCTCAGGGTTTTAATTCCCTCCACTCTTACTCTCTGGTTAGCCTCAGTGGTCCTGATGTCTCCACTTATTGCTCAGGGCAGAGCTGATCAACTGCAGGTTCTGTGACGGCAACCAAGAAGCCATTTACAATTCCAACAGCTGTTACTGATTTTGCAGCAGAATCATGGCAAATCTGTGGTTCAAACCCTCCCTTCTTACAAGCGGGGGGGAAACAAGAACAATATATATATAAAAAAAAACCAAACCACCACCAAAAAAAGGGCAGGACTAGGAAAGCATCATGGACAAAGGGCACAGCCCTAGCCGATAACCATTTTCTCTGTGCAAAGCTAGCGACATAGAGACTATTATACCCCATGTTAAGTCAAGCCTGAGGTCCTATCTTATCCAGGTTCCTTCCTTACCAGCAGATATCAGAGGAGGGGAAAGTCTGCAATGCACCACAATATTCAGTCACACTCTCCATTTAAAGATCTACATGCCCTGCGGACAACAGCACAGAGCAGAGCTATCTCAGGTAATGCACGAGGAAGCACACCTCAGGGAGGTTAATATGCCAACACCACCACCCCAGCTTCGTTAAGCTATTTCAGCCTTCGTGGATCAAAGTGGAAGCAGCAGCATTCCCTCATCCTGCATACTGATGATGAGGGAACTCATGAAAGTGTGTGTTTTACATGCAGTTCATCAAGGCTATGGATCTAGAGTAGGTTCATGTTGATACTTACGCTGCTAAAATTCAAGCTCTAAAATTCAAACTCTAAAAAAAAGTCTCCCAAGGAGAGAAAAAAAATATCTACCTAGTGTTTACAAAAATCTACCACAGGCACTCCCTTCCAAATAGGTTTAAACAACTCTTAACAAGATTTTCCTCAGGACAGCTATCCATTTATCCTTCAGAAGAAATATGGGATACTACGGGGAAGGTAAGAGCCTAACTCTTTGGAAGGAAACCAGGTAGTTTGTGCCCAAGAGACATGAGTGGGTGGTCAGAACGAAACAGCATCTTCAGCTCCCTCCCTCTCAAACAAGATCAGCCTCCATGTCTTAAATGCACACACTTAAGACAGCCCATGTGGTACCCAAATTCTGCTCTATCATTTTGCAGGCAGGAATGAACCAGTCTCATTTCCTGTATTGGGCAAAAAGATACTGAGCAAGTTCACCAAGATAATTTCTGCAGTTAAGTCAGAAGTATACAGCAATTACTTTTAGGATTTTGTTTCATAATTACATGCACCACCTTTGACCTAACAATTTTTTATTAAAGAAAGAGAGCATAAGTAAAACAAACACTCAGAGGAGACCTGCTCAACTTGCAACTCCAAAGTATACTTCTAGTGAATTTCATCGGAACAAAAAAAATTTAAAAAATTCAAAAAAAATAGTTTTAACTTTCGAAGAACCTCTTGGTCGGCTGTACTGACTTCTAATGAAGTTTAGTTTGTGCTCTGCAATCTAAAATTATAATGGACAGGCCACTATTCCCACCTTTTGTTCCATCCTATTTTACTACTCCCAATATATACTACCTAAATTTGTATACTCTTTAACAGTAGTTAATCTTCAATTAAAATACCTAGAGCAGAAACTAAGATAACTGGTTTAAAAGGTAAAAGCTTATTGACAAAAATGTATTCTTCATATTGCCTTTTTTTAATTCTGCATATTAAAAATGTCATTTTTATGACTTGAAAAAAGTCTTCAGGAATAATGAAGACTAACAAAAGACTGAAGAGCAGTAATTTAAAAAGCTCCATATGTAGCATCCTGATTACTGTATCAGTCCCATTTCCATAACGAAGGGAGAAGTCACCAAACTGCTGCCTGTCCTTTCTGGTGACAAGGAAAGGGCAAAGAGGCCTGAAGGATGATGCCTTGAAAACACACTGTCTCTAAGGGAAGAACAAGAAGTCTCCTGCAGTACAATATGTGGGTGTCAGTGTCCGGCACTTTTCTGGAATACGGTAACCCCAGCTTTGGTGGTCCCTGCACATGTACTTAATTTGGAACCAGCTGAGTTCAAAAGTTTATCCTCACTTTTTGACCTGCAAAGGTTTAGTGTGTGGGCGTGCACATGAGTGTGTACATCATACCACACAAGCTGAGATGTGCAGCCCCAATATACAAAGTATGTGAGTGTTTATGCGTATTGTTTTGCAGGCAGAACACACTGCATGTTTTTAAACACCAAAACATCCAGTATACACTGGAGTGACGTGCACTGCATGAGTGTTCAGCCTTCCCAAGCCAAACATGGCCAGCCTGCGTTTCAAAATTCAGTTAAGCTTCCAGAATTTTTGGATGTAATTTCAAAAGGGCAGATTAATGAAAAAAAATTTCTTAATTGTAATACTACCTATTTAAATAGAACAGATTCAACACGCTTCACAAAGTACAATAGCCAAACCTGCAAGCTTGACCAGATTAATGACACTGACATGCCTGCCACAGCAGGAATCCTAAGCAAAGGATTCGATAGCCACTGGATTATCTTCACATTTACAGTGTTTTTCATCACAGACACAGCAAGCTAAAAATATAAGTGAAGGAGAGGTTAAGTAAGAGAGGCGGGAAGACTACAAAGCATGAGGAGGCTGGGAACCTCTCAGCACAGTAAGTTTATGAGTACCAGTGAGAAAAGTATAGGCACACACTGATAGAATGAATACTCACAACTCAGAAGAATTAAATGTATTCTCCAGCCAACATCTGAATATTTTCTTGAATTGCCCTAAAGCACTCTACAACTGCAGGCAGAAATGGCTCATCTTGGCACAAAGGATACATTTTTCAACAATTTGTCATTTTACAGCTCAGAGACAGAAGCAGGTTAGTGCCTATCAGCTAAGCTTCAGTAACTGTGAACGTCCTCCTCAGCACATCATATGCACGACAGAACATCTTCACTGGGATTTAAAAGGAGATCTAAGGTTATGAATTTATAGCACATTTGTGATGGGGTTTGAGCATTCAGACAGTCACTGATATAATGAAAAGCAACTCATTAATCCACGGAAATGTGACAGTATAGTTGAGTGCAATAGTTTCCTCAGCACTTGTGTTATTTTGAAATCTTGAATCAATTGTTTACAGAAGCTCTTCACTTGTGTTCATAGCAGTAAGTGCTCTACATACCAGCAAATCTTTAACAATTGCTAATGTGCAGCATGTATGAAATAGTTTTATTTAAATAATAAAAACCAGCTCACATAATGGATAAATAGTTTGTGATGAGTGGAAAACACAAATTTTTCAAATAGAACAAGCACTTTGTGTTGATAAAAGTTGTAACTTTCAGTCAGAATTATGCAACAGCAACTCTGTTACAAACCAGTTCCAAATACAAGGGGGAAAACATTTTGTATGCAACACAAATCAAGTAATGTGTGTAGACATAATGGCATAGAAAATAAAAGTTATTTAACAGAAGAGCCCATACATCAGCAACTGAAACTGCAAATTAAAACATAAGATGGTGCCCCGGGGGGAACACTAGCACAAAGACACTACAGACGGCAAGTCTATGAAGACCAGACTACTAGACCAATGCCAAAAAAATGCAAGTCTCTCTTCAAAAGTTCCAGGGACAAAGTGAAAAGTTAACATTCAGAGCCACTGTGCATTTCTAACTTTCTTGTGACCTAAAAACCTATCCAACTTTCCATAGAAATTTCCAGTTTTCAAAAGCACTGCTTTAGCATCAGAACTGAACCCCTAAAAAGTGAAAAATAAGGGTAAAAGCCCTCCAAGAAAACAAAAATTGTACTTTCATCGTTATACATTGATCATAACATCTAGTGCAACAGTCAAAGGAAACGCTTCCTATTTTTGTTTCAACATAGTAGTACCCAACTACATACCCCCCCCCCAACCAACAAAATAATAACAATAATTCCAATGTATTACTAAAGCAGACAAAACCAACTCACCAGGCAATGAAAGAGAGAAGAATAGGCTCTCAGATGCCATGCAGGCCCCTGGGCTGACAGCTCTATGCAAGGCATACACGTGCTTGCCGCTGCATGTAGCGGGGACAACACATTTATTATCTCATAAATAAACTGGATTCTACCAGTTTTGTAAGTGTCAACTGGGAGTAACTCTAGACATCCAATGATTGAAATCAGAATACAATTGAACCAATAACTGCTGCTCATACTAAGGAAAACGGAGGAACAAGTACTGCCTTACAGAAGCCCCAAAACTGTAATACAACTTGCTCTCAAGTTATTATAGCCCTAACGGATAGACATTTGGATTGGAAATTAAGAAACCAGGCCTAGGCAGCTTTGCTTGTTTGGCTTCTATCAGTTCACAGCATTATTTCATCTCTGTCTCAGCTTCCCCACTTACAAAACGGGTTTCATAATGCTACAATTCTTTATACAATACCTTGAAATACACAGCCCTTTTTTAATACGAAGAAAAGCTCCATCTTATTAAGTTTACAAAGTGTCATTGCTGATTAAACAGCCTGTTCCTTTTAATTTCATGTTTAAACAGCTTCACTGAGGTCTGAAGATCTTGATTTATTTCTGATTTTACAAATTTTAACAAAGGCTTTTCGTGGAGATCTAATTCATGAGTTTAACATTTCATCAAATATGCTTTTGTTAAGTGCGGTTGAGCAGGCACGTTACTCAAGGTCATAAACTTTAAGTCAAATCACAGGCAACTGAGCAGCTCCTGTGCTTTTTCTATGGTCTCTGTGCCTACCACAGAAGGCTAATTATTTTACAACAAAACTTGAGAACTGTATTTTTTCCCCCAAAGCTGTATTTGTTCCTTGTTTCACTATTTCTGCTTCCAGAGCATGAATCCCTGTTTGCAGTTCATATATTCCCATCAGAACCACAATTCTGATTTAAGTAAATTACATCCTTAAGCAGTGTTAATTTTTGATGGATGTGAAATTTAAACCACAAAAAGGAAAAGGTAGATATAGAGTTCAAAAGTCAAATAAGAACCAGAAGCGTCTCTCAGCTTGCCTAGGCTTGCTGGTTCCAACCTTCCAAGGTTGTTGGTGGAAAACACAGCTAAATTTTTTATATTTTCTATAAAACTAAGAATAATGTCTGCTGCCAATTTCTGTACCTACACCCTCATTATGGATATTTTTTGGCCTGCAGTATATTGAGAAAGTAATTAATTGCTATCTGTATCCATTTCTTCTATTATGTAGACAGGGAGAAATTTTCTACCGCTGGTCTGTTATTTTGGGAAAGAATCTACAAGAACCTCTGGTATATGTACATTCACTGTTACAGTATTTTTTCTCCAAAATTGCTCACAATTGTCCTTCATCAAAAAGGAGGACAAAATCCTGCCGCTACGTTTTCCTTTTTCTTTAAAACGTAATTGAAAAAAGGTTTAATATAAAATAGCATATGACAAGGCATACTTCCATTGCGCTAGAAGTTAGAAACAATCTTCCAGGCCTTTAACCAAAAAAAAAACCCACCCAAAACCAACCACCACCACGCCCCCCTCTTGTAGCATAACAAGAATCAAGTGAAGAAGCCAGATCCAAGAGAGCAGCCCCCCCAAGCCTTACACTTTGCCCCCACACACCCAGGAGCCTTTACAACGGCCCCTCCTATGGCTGGAGCAAGCCCTACTCCTGTTAGGGGGCAGCTCAGAAACCAAGTACCTGTGACTATGTGACAGAGTACCAAGAGCAGGGTGGCATGCAAACTTCCTATCAGGATATCAAACAACAAGCGTGAGTTATACACGTTATGTATCAACCTATTAACAAATGAAAAGACATAGGCTACAGAACATCTTGCTTAGTACAGTATCTTGCTGTGGCAGGAACACCAACGTGCATCAAGTGGTTTGAAATGGGAAAAGTCCTGTCATGACATGATCAGAAGGTACCAGATAGAGTAAAAAACCAAAACCTTAAGATGTATTTGCTAAAAAACTCATCTTTTTGTGTCCTTACAACAATAAGATGTTAGAAATTAAGGAAAATCATTAGACCGTCCAGGCAACATCTCAGTCTAAGATGGGATAGTTCCTGAAAGTACATTTTTAGTTATCTTACCAGACTGTTTTACAAGTCTCATGAATTAGGTAACCACCAGTTTTCTTCTGAAGATTAATCCCCAGCTGAGAATGAAAACAATGGATCAAAACACACCACTATGACAAGCGATTTAAAAAAAAAAAAAATCATCATCAACAATCAATGACAACAGACTGCTGTCTAACCTGATAACTAACCTAAAATCAAGCGTACTACAAAAGGTCCAGGAGATGCTCTTACACTAGTGGTAAGCTAAAACTTCACAGTCACAGCACTGCCATAAACCTGCTGGCAACTTATTTAATCTCTAGATCTCTGCTCCATGCCTTCGGAACATATGTAATACCTTCCTTCACTAGGGTAAAAGAATAAACTCCATCTGCTTCTGAAACATGCAGGCATTATCAGGAGTACTACTACTACTACAAAGTGCCAGGGAAAAGGACTTGAAACAGTTACTATCCATTATACTCATACAGCAATAAAATTCACATATGAATGTAGAAAAATGCAAGCTGCCCAGCTCTGCCCAGAATCATGCCAGACAAGACCTCTGCATGTAACGCATACACTGCTGGAGGTCACCAGTCTCCTGCAGAACACCATGCCTGAACATCTTTGCCTTGTCCCGAGACAGGCAGATTGTGGCGAGTTATTTAAGCATCCAAGCTGTTTGAATTCATTCTTACATTGAATACATTACTTTCACCCACTCCTATGTTTTTTCTTTAATTATCACTGTCACATTTGCAGAAAAACAGTCCTGCAGAAGTAAATAGTTTCCTCATCTAAGCAATAAATTAGATGGTTCTGAGGACTGAGGCTCTAGATGTCCAGAAAGCTGTGATTATTTCATCAGCTCCATTTTTAGGACAAGTCCCAAGATGTGCCAACATAAATAACAGAAGTAATGGAAATACAGAAACAAAAGTCTCAGGGTATTGTTTTGTATCAAAATAGATATTTCTATTTTTGGGGGGGGGGGGGGGGAGCGGGGGGCAGCAGGGGGAACCCAAGCCAGCAAATGTATTACTGAATACTGGTCTGGAAAAGGGAGTTCCCTAACTATATAAGATTTGTCAGCCTCACCCAAAATAAAGCAAGTGGGGTTGGTTGTTTTTAAAATCTGTTAGGACCAAGCAACCCTGTTAAGGGAATTAAAGTTTATTCTAGTCTCTTCTGTTGTCCTGAAGCTCCTATTGTATCATTATCACTAGTCTAGTCTTTCCCAAGAACCTCTGAATCAACCTTCAAGTAACTTCCTACTCCATGTACTTTTCTGAATATGCCTGAGGGACCAGCACTCACCCATACTGGAAAAGGGGTTCCTGCACTCTGTGCACTGCACAGAAAAAGCCTCACGCCCCCCCCCACCCCTCCTGAAAAACCTGGGATAAGACAAAGGACACCATATACAATCCCATATGACAGAAGTTTGCTGTTCAGGAAATGAGTGATTAAAATTAGTGTCGTAATACACAGCTGAGCAAATGAAAAAAAGGAACAGTACATTTCTAGCTATTACAACTGTACCTGCTAAGAAAAGTGGGAAGATCAACCAACAACTGTATGGGGTAATACAAAGAGCCAGTAACATGAAGCAACATTCCAGGTACCAAAACCATTCATTTTTCAGGACTTGAACTACACAGGGATCATACACAGCTCTCCCAAGAGCAGCCAAAATGCACACATCTTGGGTTAGCGTTGAGCAAAAGCCCATGCTGAAATTCATGAAACCTCTTTGGATACACCACAGCAAAATCAAATGGCATGGATGTTCAAACTGCAGCTCCATCTTCCTCCAAGCACTACATACAGCATTCCTTTGTATAGCCTTGGCTGCAAGCCCACTGGTTTCCCCACTTAATGCAGAGACGCGCTGTAAAGCTTTTATATTTGTGGAAGCGTGTTGAGAAAGTGCCTGAAAAATGCCAGTACACATCTGAAATGTCACCAGCCTGTACCATCTGAAAATCACAAGCAGCATTAAGAAAAGATTGATAATTGAGACACAAATAAAGCAGTTCTAAAACACAATAAAGGAAATAAATTTAAATACTGCAATCTTTCTCCTTTCATGATGACCAAATACGGTACACTGGATCAGCTTTCAGCTCTCAGCAAGGCTGGGGGAAGGGGAAAGCCTCGTTTAACAGTTGGTCCCATTTAGTCATACAAAGCTGGAAGGAGGCAAAAGGCTAATAATTTAGTGATGAAGAAACTCCAAAAACTTAGAAAAGCATGGCAGCGTCCAGAGGTAGGGTTTGCCAAAAGGCTATTTTGGGGACGGATAGGGCTACAAAGCTGCTATTAAGCTTCAATCTTTAAAATAGGCCCATAAACTCAGAAAATATTTATCTGTAAGGGTGGCAGCCCAATAAAAGTTTTACGAATGTTTTAAAACTGCCCTGTCAAGGGGCTAGCCACTCAGTCACCTTCCTCCCTCCTACAAAACACCACACACAAGAAAGTGGGCCCATGTGTCAGGTTCCCAAGCGGGAATGACAGGGCAGCCTGAAAAACGGCTCCACACCTCCTGCACCCCCTCACGAAGCCATCGGAGCACACACACCTCCCGTCTCTGCCGCTGCTGGGGAGCAGGGCCCTGCTGCAGCCTTCCCTCGGCCCCGTGGCAGGCGGCTGTCTCTAACCCATCACCTGCCTCCACCCATTTTCTCCAAGATCTGTTCTCCTCCCTGTTAGCAATGACCTGTTGGGGAAGGGAAAAAACACCCTAAAAATCAGTATATAAGGGACACCACGGGGAAATACAAAACCAATCTGGTTTTAAAGTTCGCATTTCTAAAAGCATCTTGGATCTAGAGGTCTTTGTGCTCCCTCAGATGATCCAGTCAGTTTGGCACTGGCTCACAGAGATGGACAGTGAGCCAAGTGTAAAGGGACAAGAAAAGTCCACTTTGGACTTCCAGCTGTCCCATTTTTGTTAATACTTCAGGTTTAAGAGGAAAATCAAGCTGAAGTAGTGCAAAGACAGTGAATTTAAGTAAAAACATAACATTCATTTATGAAATTCCATGTGAAGCCTGGAAACAGCAGACAGAGGAGGGATGCTGCTTCTTCCTCCTGCCACACCTTTCTTCCCCCCTTTCTTATCTATCCACCATCACCAAATGGAAAAACTCCACACAAAGTTTGGCCAAAGGAAGCTTGGCACCTTCTTCAAAATCCAGGGGGAGAAATAATCACATCCAGCAAAATCAAAACGGGATGGACGATGCCAGTAACTAGTGAAAAACTGTTTGCAGCCAACCAGACTCTTACTGCTCACATGCGAAACTGTTTCCACAATTATCAGGTCCCATTATTAGGTACAACTTTCAGAAAAATGAACTCCGATTTGTTCAGTCATTCCACTCTTTCTAGGCAGCACCATCCCACGTGGCTCCTTTAATTTCTTCAAGGAAAACATACTTAGAATTCATATCAACACAAACCCCCCGAATAAAACTACCCCGCCCTTGCGGCGGAACAGAGCCACCCCCTATTAATGCTGAGGGTTCGGCACTCACTCCTGCAATGGAGCACATGTGGCTCCCCAGGCTGGTGGCAGCAACATGAGGCTGTGGCCAGCCCAGGGATGGCTGGCAAGACAGATGTTCCCTGTCACCAGTGTCATGTTTGCGCTGTTACAGATATTTCTTTAATGTATTATGTTACTCCATCTATCTTAGTGAATTGTCCATCTTGTAAATTTTTTTTAAATTGTTATTTTCTTATCTGCATTATCTAAAATTATTTATACTATTATAACCTTGGTTTCAAACATTGGCTATAAACATGGTTACAACAGTTCTTAGACGGGGATTCATATACATACACACAGAGATGAATAATTTACTTTACAACTGCTCTGAACTGCTGTAACATGATTTTGTTTCCCCAACAGCACTTCTCTACCAAAAAGGAAAAAAAAGACTAGAGAGACAAGATCCAATCTGCCTTCCCCTGGGATCTCAAAGCAACAGTTTTCCTGAAGATGGCACAACACCGTCCTGCATTCGAAGCCTTGTTGGCCACTTCTTTCTCGGGGAGCAGAGCAGTTGCTGAGCCAGAGTTTGGCAGGAGTAAGTGCTCTGTTAGATTAAGTTTCAGCATAATGTTCTCGATAGGAATCGGAGCACCATCCCTAAAGTGCAACGGGAGGGTAAAACGCCAACCATCAAGATCGATGGTTTGTTTTTATTTTTATAGAGATTTTCTAAACCTCAACTTTCACCTCTTAGCCCTCTCCCCCTCCTGTTCTCAGTCACCTCCAATAGCCCATCTGTCTGCTTCATTTAATAGAAATCTATATTTCCTAGCTAATGGATGCATTTGGTTAAGAAGATAATCTCTTTGTGTTCGCTTCAGTTGTCACATTCCTGTTATCATACTAATACTGATTAAATACGAAACCCAACAGTTAAGTCAGACCCCACACATTATTTAAAAGCGACAAGATGTTCATATTTTGGCACTCTGAAACCTCAGCCAGCATGGAAGTGGCCTCCCCCTCGCCCTCTGAACACCTCACCTTTCAGCTGGAATACCACCCATATGGGTTTTTACAAGACAGGATACTTTAATAGCACCCTATTTAAGACCACCAAAGAAAGTTCAGGTTTCCTGAAAAGCTCTAGGGTTGGCACAAACCTATCCCAAGAAAACTACAACACTGCAGGTCAAGCAGCATGATGCTGCAGGTTACAAGACAGGAAGGGTCAGTACAGATTTCCCTTAAAAATGTCCAGTGGTAATTCACAGCCCACATTTGTGCCTCAGTTTCCCCCTTCTGTATGCAAGGTTTTTCACAAGCCGTGATGTAGGTGTGTGGCTAGTTTATTAACATCTGTTTGGGTCTGCACGGCTACAGACTGGAGATGCTGCAGAAAAATGAAATATGAATTGTCAGACACCAAATCAGCGAAAACCGATTCAACAAAATCTGGGATTTAAGCCAACTTCATAACATGTCACATTTTAAAAGCAGCCAGACACATGCATGATAAAACACACTTCTAACCCTAAGCAAAGTCATCCTCAAATTCCAGAACTCCACTCATCACCACTACACTGCAACAAGATGCAGATGAATTTGCACCATTCTTTTGTCACTTCTCATGCAACCATCACCAGTCTCTGTGGAGAAGGAAGACTGGGATATGATAGCCATGGAAATGAACCTCATGAAATGCACGCTGTAACTCACAGTACTGCTCAAACACATAACCATCGCTAATTTTTAAATAAAAATTATTAACATGGCTACTTATTCATTCAGGGTTTATCCTGTTCAGTTTAATGGACTACCACTACCAAGTCAATAGAAGCACAGATTTGTAAGTCTTAACCTCAAAGTTCTGGTGAAATCAGTCATGTATGTCACTGATTTTTTCAAAACTGCAATTCAGCAAGAGCCTAAATTATGTTCTAGTCATTTTTGTGTGCAAATATCAAGGCCCAGAATGGAGGCACAGTAGTTTACATACACTACACATGCAAATTATGAGTAACTGAAGACAGACACAGTGCTCCAACCACTCTGATTACATTCACCGTTCTTCGAGACTAGGTACGAGCTGCAGATACTCCACTCTGCCAGCACCTTTCCTAAAAAGGGATGCGACACCTCCTGAGCAGCTCTGGAGCACATGAGGTTATACCATGGTCAGGAAAGCTCCTCTGGGATGTCAAGAAGGCTAACCTAACCTTCTGAGATCCATATAAACAAACAACTGAACATGGAGAGCCTTGAACCGAGGGACTGCTGTTTACCTAACCCCTGAACTGCAAAAGACATCAATCCCTGCCTTATTAAAGAAATGCATACGCTAGCCAGGCATGCCTGCTTGATCAGCTCTCTCCTGTTCACAGCTTCTCTGGGGTCGGAGGAAGTTCCAACAGGCCCCATTCCATAAATAAAATCCTTCTGGCTGGCGATAACTAAATTGTATTAAGACTGGCTCAGACAGCTTCAATTAGAAATAATCGGCAGGGGTGGACTGAAATACCCTCCATCAATTTGCTTACAGCTGGTTTTTTCCTCCTTTTCCATCCCAAACCAATTCTAACTACCTGGTTCAATGAAAGTAGCAGGGAATCCATAACATGCTTCCACTTATTATGTGTGTAATCCATATGTATGTGTGTCCTGAAATCAAAACCACATCTAGGAGTAAAAGCTTCAAGTACAGACAGAATCAACAGGTCTTTAATGGGAGATTCCCAGCCATCAACAAGCAAAACCAGGAAACTTTAGATTCGAGTAACAGAGACCCTTCCCCCATGTTTAAAGGATTTCTCTCTCTCCTTAACCATCCCCAAAGCAACCATTTGTGTATATTGCAAATCCAGCCTTTCTTTGTGAAAATTAGAGAAAGTAAGGTTATTCAAACTCATTTGCAAAACTCTATAGCACAGTCTCCTTACAAGTATCAGTATTTTTCTGTAAGAGTTTGAGCTTTAATAAAGACGTTTAAAATCTGTTGTTAATCTACCTTTAATTTTTTCCAAATGCCAAATAAAACTGGGATTTTTCCCCCCTCTGCTTATTAGAAACAAGTTCTACATGAGAATTACTCCTCCTTTTGCTCCAGCATACTCTGAAACTTAATCACATATTTAAGAGTAAACACTAGTGAAATGCAGTGATCAACCAGACAAATACTCAAGTTATTCTATTTTCACAGGTGTGAGAAACTAATTTGATTTTCATAAATTGGCAAATATTAGAAGTTATACATATTTTAGGATTTTCTCCAAAACCTTTCATTTCTGTTTAGCCTTCACCCAGCTTAGTCAATGGAAAAGGGTTCTTAAAATATTCAACTTCTTTTAAATCGAAGAGCAACTCAAGACAGAGACTGGGTCACTAAACATAAGCTTAAGTTTCACTTAAAGTAAAAACTAAAATGCTGATAATTTACTGAATAAGTAACTCCTGCTCTGAATGTGCACAATTTCAAGACAGAAAAATAAATCACTAACTAAAACCAATTGCATTATGTCCTCAAACTACTGAAGAGCATAACAAGGAAAATATGAAGAAAAAGTAGGGAAAAAAGTCAGGTATTGGGGAACCCGGCATCAATTTCCACATGAACTCCAGAGGGACTATAATCTTCATACATCTTCTGAGGAGGTACTTGTGAGAACAGTCGATTGTAATGAGCCATGAAAAGAAAATCCTCAGTTCATGATATACAGCCTGCTCCTGTCAACAGAAACTTGCATTCTTTACCACAATTTCAGTCCTTGAAAACATCTTCTTTCTCTCGTGCCTGCAGTGTTACCTGGCACATGCTGCTTGGCACAGCCCATGTTACCATTGTGCTAGCTTGAAAAGATAATTCATTGCAATCATAAAGAAAGCAAATGCATATTCTTCATGTTGTATTCATATTATAATACCAATCCTGATGAGCCGATACTTTAGGAACAGGCAGGCAAACTGCCCCTTGCCCAACGCATCCATACATTAACTGTTCAAATTAGAAACAGGAAACGTTGTTCTTTCACAGACAGAAAACTGAGAAGGTAAAAAAAATGCATTCAGAAGTAAATATGTACCTGGCAGGAAAACCACATACCGAATTAAAAATCCTCAGGTGCACAGCAAAAGGCTGTACCATACAAACCAATATTCTGCATTTATATACAAAGAGACAGTTTAGGATGAAACAATGAAGTAATTGAAGGGATGGCACCGGTCCATTTTCTTGGTTCAGGGTTCTGTAGCTAATATATTTACTTTATAAAAAATAAAAAGCAGCTAAGGCTGCTCAAGATCGTGTGGGCAAGGCTGCTTGGCAGAGGAAGGGGCTGCAAGAGGAAGAAAAGGTAAATGGCCAGAGAGAGGACTGGGTAAGGAAGAGAGAGTAGGAGGAGATTAGAAGACATGGGAAAAATGAAACCAGGTAGCTCATCAGTTGTAACTGGTAAATTGTAACTGTAACAGGTTCCCTGAATTACCAAATTGTCTCCATTTCCTAATCTGGAATAGTTGGGGGGGGGGGGGGGGGGATAAGGGGGAAAGGGGTGGGGGGAATTAAGCACCCAGAGGTTTAAAAAAAAAAACTATTATGACAAAGCCCACAGCATGAAAGTAGACAAGATGAAATTCTTGTGACTGAAGTTACAACCTCAGATACCAGACTTTTCTAAGCAGGATGATGGTTTTCTCTACCTATAATTTTTATTACAGGTATTAAGTGCTTTCAAAGTATTTTCTGCAGCTTTTCTTAATGCAATAATACTGTAGTTGCAGGCAAGAAATGCCTTTGTTGTTTATGTGTAATAATATACAAAATCATGTTACAGCATTCCCGCGCGCCCCCCCCCCCCCGAAAAAAAAAAAAACCAACCACCAACCAAAAAAACAGGTCTATTGAAGCTCCAGTTATTTCCTATTCTTCATTTAACACTGAGATCCCTTTGTGAAAACACAAACCAAAGACCGGTTTACACACACTTCCTTGAAATCAATGCACACTATTAAGAACAACTATTTTTTTTTTCCCCAAACTCAAAACATGGATAAGCCGCTCAAGGTTAACGTCCTTGTCACACAACAGTTCCCAGCCACTAAGCACTGGCCACTGTTGTGAGACAATACTTCAAATAGCCTACAATTTGCAAACCACAAAGCTCCATGCCTCCAGGAAGCCCCCATGGTGTATGCTTTTACTCAGACTTCAAAAAGATACCAGAACAAACACTGGTGGAAAGGGAAGGTGAAAGGCCCATGGGATGAATGATCAAAATCAAGTAAATAAGTACAAACAGTTTACAGAAAGGGAAAGAAATTTCATTGCAAGAGGGCAATGTGAATGCATGAGCTACCCTTCTGGAGACACTTAGTAAGATCAAAGTTAAATTACGTAAAGGCTTGGAACGTAAATATTTTTTCACCCAAACACTGCAGAGCCTTGAGTGAGGACTGTAACACCCGAGGATGGTAACATCCAATTTTGTACACAAAAAAGTAGAAATAAAGGTGAAGGAAATAATTCCTTCTTTGGTCTTGTATAAACTACAGACCTGGGAACACAAGCTAGATTTCATGGCTTCCGCTTCCATGCTCTACAGAAGCAGGAAGGCTCTTGGGAGAAAGCTGCCCGCTGGAAGCAGGACAGAGCCAGTTCCTCGTGAAAGGTTTGCCCTGAAATCCCACACTCCACCTGCGCACATAGTACTTGGGTTGTCTCACCATAACAAGTAACTCTTCAAAATAAAATTCCACCTTAAACATTTAAAGCAGCAATTCTAAAACGTGCAAGTCCCCGGCACATTTTCTGGAGCACTCAATGATCACTTTAAAAAGTACCATGTCTTGGCAGTTCAGTCCCATAACTGAATCCCCAGGGATCCTCTGAATCCCTCACATTTAGCTGTAAGCCCTTAGCAAGAAAAAGGGCCTTTCTTTCCCAGAAGGACAACATTTAACTGAGCAGCAGTGAACGGATATAAATTTTTACCAGACATACATATATTTTGTTACTCTTCAGAAGAAGCTGTACGTGGGCTTTCAGCATCTTTCAAGGCACACACTGAAGCATCCTAAGCCTGTAGAGGAAAGTATCAGGCTTCTTATGCTGAACTGGATGAGAATGAAATAATTAAAAAAAAAAAAAAAAAGGATATTCCCGTTTGCTCTAGGAGATATAAGGTATTACAGGATTTACTTTTTTCCAGTGCTCTGAGGTTGCTCAGCCAAACTGTATAGACACATAATAAAAAACACTGTTAGCTATATTCTTTTTCAAGAAAGAAAAAAATGTTTTCACACTTGAAATTACAGCAAGAGTGTATTGAATTTGCAAAATGAAACACCTAAAAAGGACAACAAAAAGCCAAACAGAAGGTAGCACATGCATCCTGCTCTTGTGTGCAGGATGTGTAGTATGCTAAAATTCTGTAGCATGTGATGAAAGTAAGAGCGATCATGTCATTCCATGCCATATTCTAATCCAAACTGTTTACAATTTTAACAGCATAGACCCAGTGAAGTCAAAATTAAATGCAGAAATTGGTCTGTAAGGAACAGGCTGTAGTGACTACAGCAAGGCATCTCCACTTAGAGTGATAAATACCTGAAATGACAATGCAGCAAAAATTTTACTGTTCTATTCTGCAGTTGGTTGTTTATGGAACTTTGCAACTGCCACATATGCAAAATAGGGCAGGATTAATTTTAAAGGGGAAATAAAACTTGTTCATTTCCTCATCTTCAATATTTAATTTTACCATCTACTGGACATGGTTCTTTTTTACCCCCTTTTCCCTTCAAAAAGGTAACCCAATTTAACAGAGGATTTCCTAAGCACGTTCGGCAAGGCTCAGGACAGCCTGACAGGTGTGGTTTATACAACAGCAGTATGAAGCCCAAAGGTACTGGACAATTCTGAAGAGATCACCAGATAGGTTAGTGGCAACGATCACAGATACCATCCCAGAACACAGCAGCCTGCTCAGCTACATCAGTTACAGACATGTCCTGCCAGTGATGTGGGCTGCACAATAGGGTCCAAGTAGCTGCTGTAATTATTCACAATTCAGCAAAGTAGCAGCCCTAAATACACAAGATGTTTTTTTCTCCTAGGGAATGCAACTTTCCACAATAACTACATTCCCCCAAAATAACAAAGCCTGGATTAACTGCAAAGACTTATGACCACAAGAGACCCTACACAGAAGTAAGGTTATAATACACAGCAGCTCTACCAGCTCTCAGTTTTACCACAAATCTCAAGATAAGTGCACTTCTTTTGAAATCCCAGATCCTAAAAACATGCAACTGAGTGCAAATCTCGGTTTGTTTAATTTATGTATCTAGCTCTTGCGGCTTAGGAGAATCTTACATACATGACCTGAGTTTATCTAAGAAAAGAAACAATCTCTACAGATAATTTTTTCTTTTTTAAATAAAAGAAAAATCATTCTTTTGGGGGCTTACCATTGTGAGTACTTTGGACAGCTGACTACCAATGTCACTGGCAACTGAAATAACAACTGTTCAGTTTCAAAATACTTGTAAAAACCCACAGTCATCTCCCAAGCTCTCCCTACACTATCAGATCCACATTTTATCCTCAAATTAAGATAAATAAATTCTAACTATAGCATCTTTCTATTTTCCAACAGGGATTTGAAACTTAACTTTAGGATACTAGTACAGCAATTGTTCTTTGAAGCAAAAAAGGAAACAGCATGCATTCGGAAAAGACCGTGTTTTGGCAGCTAAATTCTTGCAGCCTCCATCTCTGTGCAGAGAGCAATCTCGAGCAAAGAGTTAGATTGGATTTTCCCTTCAGCCCTTCCTTTCAAGAGCTCACGATATAACAACACTAGAGCATCCACAGCTCAGAAACAAATCCCCTCTACCATGCACACCCCTACAGCAGCCTGAAACTGCTGGCAGAAATATCTGAGGGCAGAATAAGATGTTACTGCAGAAGACTTCAGAGACTAAGAAAGATAGGCAGAAACTAGTCAAAGTGAAAGGGGGCTCAACGGAGGTTGGAAGCTAATATTAAAAGAAGAAAATGTATACAATCCCCAGGTGAGGGTTTTTGGTTTGGGTTGGGTTTTTTTTTTTCCCCCTTTCCCACATAGTAGGGGTTCTGTAGAAGTAAAGATTCCCATGCTATGGTCAAACAAATCCCATCTGCTAGAATTATTTCTCTTAATAGGATTTTTTTTCCTTAAATTGCACAAATAATTGCTTTCATATTGACAGCAGGACTCCCATGAAGCGCAAAAAATAAAGGAGTTGATTACTCAATGAGAAGAAAAAATAGCATGGCACAACAGGTCAGTCATGAAGCATCACCCAAACCCTGGAATGTTTCCCTTGTATGTGTCAGCAGGGAGAATGCAGTCATGCAAATGGCCATTGTATCAGAACACATCTCACAATGGAGAGCTAATTAAGATATTTTTTTAAATATTTTTAAGTTTTAAATGCTTAACTTTGTCACTTTAAGACTCCCGTCTTTTCAAAGTAATTGTCTTTAGACTGAGGCAGCACCTACATCTTTACTGCTTTCAAAATACAAACAAAAAGCTTACAAAAACATGCTCTGCAGAGTAGAAGTAACAGAAATAATAACCTAAGCAGGAACACAAAAGCCAGCAAAGCCCAGAGTTAAAGCTGGGTTTACTTTGAGGCTAAGCTTACACTCGTGCAAGTATAAAGTGCATTGATATTCAGGGTAGGGAAAAGGGTTTAGTACACAGTGCTCTTTACCACCATTGAATCGTCGATCAGAGAGCAACAGGACTTCTTCCTGAAGACCACCCATAGCCGTAGCTTCGAGGGGAGTGCGATGGTCATCAGTGTACATGATGAGTAGGGAAGAGAAACTGAGATTACATCATATGGTGTAGAATCACCAACAGTCCTTCCATTGAGTTAATGACACTTTACTGCAGCTCTTCTTGCACAGAAATAAAAAGGGAAAAAGGGGTGGGTGGCGGAAGGCTCTACCTCATTCTTTTCAATTACCCGAAAGACCACTGTGTAGCCCACACCGTACCCAACAAAAGGGCTTACACAGGACCTGGACCTTTTTCTTCCACAGAAGCACTCAAACACTGCTACATCTCCTGATGCCTGCTAATTCCATAATCCTTGTCTGCTTGATCCCAGAACAGCAACCTGCTGAACCAACACTCTAACAGCAACTTGAAATTCAAAGAGTCATCTTAACCTCTCCTGGGCACAGCATCTACTCTAGCATGCAATGACCGTCTGCCTCTGAAACCAATCTTACAACCAACACATCACCCTTCAAAGCTCTGAGTTTAGAGACTTAGTCCTGCAATTCTGTCATTACAGGCAAGACCAGGATCTACTGATACTAACGTGAATGAGGCTGACAGCCAGTTAATAAGTTAACACTTCCTTGACTTCTGTTTTCATTCAGAAGTAACACACACAAATCTTGACTTCGATTCCACAAAAAGAACACTCTAAGGTCAATAAATCTGGATATTCAGCTCCAAAGGTCAATATGGGCTTACAGGATGTCACCACTTGATTCCATCAGGCCAACCTTTTTGTATAAATGCAGTACAAACTCCTGGTTCCTATGTGGTCACCAGGACTTTCACATCACTAGAGTTTAATCCGCTCAAGAGGGGATCGTACAGGGAAGTGATGCTTCCCTGGCAACAATCCTCTCCCAGCCTCTGTCCATACTACATTGGCAGCTTTCACAAAAAGGAGAGAAGGAGATTTATGCTTGAAGTGCCCCTTAAGGGTTTTAGGTTTTGTTTGTTTTAGAGGGTAGGGAAAGAGAGACTGTGAAAGAACAAGCAGAGCTAATCTCCAGCTTTTAAATAAAACACAGCTACACAGATTTCTTCGCCCTTGGGCTTTTGTTTTTCCTCTTGACTGAAATCCTGCTCAGCCTCACCTGATATTGACAGGGATGGCAACCCACCAGACCCTTGGAGCCAACAATTTTTTATTCTCTTTTATTAAAAGAGGAGCCAGGCTGGGCAAACATGGACATTAAATGTGCCTAAATTTCATTTGGCCTAAGAGAAGAAGATTATCCTATTTTAACACAACACAAGCGAGAATTCCAAATGTCAAGATCTCCCACAAAAAAAAAGTACACTGCTTAGTGACAGGACGTTTAATTATTCTCAGTGCAATGAAAAGGTTTACCCTGCCCCATTCCTGATGTCAGTAAGGACCGCCCTCCAAATTACAAAGCTGGGAGTACGACATTTGTCTAATATCAACTATTTAAAGCTTGTCTCCTACAGTTGTTTAAAAAACGCTGTAACTAATATTCCACAAATACCAGCTACACTGGTGTGTTGAGAGCTACCTGAAAGAAGTGACACCTTTTGAATAATAACAATAATAAAAAAAATTAGAAAATAACACAATTAAGGTATTTCTGAAGAGGGAAGTTACAGAAAACAACGTGGTACACACATAATTTTACTGTTGCATTTTTCCATCTTTGCAAAACTCATTTCCCTCATACTATTTAACCTTGATTCAACATCCTTAGAGTGCTAAAAAATAAACTGATTTGAATCCTACTTTGAAACCCGTAATTTTTAACTGGAATTGAAATTATGCAGAGCAGTGCTATCCACCTACAGCTCTTAACATCAAAGCTTTCCCACTATGCCATTAACCACTGTGCAAGCCAGCGTGGGATCCCATCCAATAAAAAAAGTATATGGCAAAATATAAAACCACCAAAGACACACCATCTCCACAATACACTAAGGGAAAAACATATTCAGTATTTCCACCCTTAATTTCAGACATAAGAACAGGAGGGATTCTCAAGAATAAGGCACATCGGTTAATTCTTACCACCTTATGTCATCTTACACCAACACTGTAGGATCCCAGAGGCATTCCCTGAATTAGGGACCGTTATCTGTGCTATTCTTCAGAACAGAGTTTTTTTTATTCAACCCCTCTACCACGACAAGCAGTGGAAACAGTGAAAACAGACTTGCTCTCATACGCAATAAACCTTTATAAATGCAAGGCAAAAAGTTACTGGCAGCAAAAGACAAGGTCAGAAATAAGTTTGCCTTCACCTGTTGCAAGAAGCTTAAAACCACCGCTATCCTGCACAGGTAAAAAGAACAGCAAAGTAAAAAGAAGCTTGTATTCTAATATTCTAACTTATATCTCTTCTTATGGAAAGCATGCCTTTTATTACATTTAAGTTTGCTCAATTCAGAAATGAGTTCAGCTGTTATGAGTGTTTAGATATGCACAGCTTTCACATTAAGAAATAAGCTAGCTTTTCATTCACACACAGCAATTTCTGCTGGACTGAGTCAGAAGAAGAAGAAAAGAATTGCAGTCAAACACACCACAGTGCCTCAGAAAGGATGAACACTTCACTAGCAACAAGACAGTAAAGCGACAGCAAGTGAACTATGCCTGAGAGATCACATATGCTCCAATTAGATTTTAAAAGTTACTACATTTTACAATAATCAAGCACAAGATAAATGCAACATGTCAAAACCAATGAAATGAGCATATCTAGAGTCAATCTTTTAAAAGATGTCATGAGACACATCAACAGAACATGATTTTGCAAACCAGGCAGAGTTTTACAAGGTCAATTCTTGGGTGAGAGACAGTTAAACAAAATCCACAATTAGCACTAAGTTATTCAAACTATTCACTGAACTTGCCTCTGAATTTCTTATCAACTGGCATGACATTCCTAGGTGCAACTCCAAAGACTATCATTGTTAGCTCTTGTCTTCTTTAGAATAAGACACTTAAACATAAGAGTTCCTGCCTCCCCAAACTTGTTCATCATTTCAAAGGTGAACAATACTTTTCACTCACTCACCTTTAACTATACAATGCAGTGTTCCCATTTACAACTAAAACAGCTGCCACACATCACCCACCTCAGCAAGAAGCACTTCATCAGTAGCTCTCTCCCTCAGACACACACACTAGCATAACTTACAAAGCAGTGTAGTTTAAATCGCCTTTCAAATCCTGTTTGTTTTTTAAGCAGCCTGTTAAACTAAGCAAAACTCTCTTGTGAGTTTAGACATTATGTCCTCCTTTTTATGTATTTGATCATACGACCAGTCTGGAAACATCATCCTGTCAATTAACATGCCTTGAAACTTTTTTCTCAGTTAAAACACAAATAGCTCCACAACCCAGGCCTACATAATAGCAGATCTGCCAGTGAAGACATTTTTTTAAAGTAGATGCTGCTGCAAACAGTCTAGAAAGTAGGCGATACTTTGTCATTGAAGCAATAAAAGCCTGCCTGAACACAAAATGAGAAATGAGATGAAAAATATATTGTCGTTCTATTTCCATCACCCTGCTGCCTGCCTGTTTTACCCTGACAGGCACTAGCAAACATCCAGGCAAACTAAACATGAGTATTCTCAAAATGGATCTACATCATCTTCCTCTGCAAAGATGATCTGGCAGTGCAAGAAACCTCTGCTAAATAACATCTCTCAATAGCCAAAGTACGCTTTGCTTTATTTCATGTTATTAGCTTTATTTCTACCTCCTTGGACCACCCTAAGGGATTCTTCTCCATTATGTTCTTCAAATACTTGCAGATAATCATATCTCCCACTCAGACATCATTTAGCCAAGTTTCATGCATTTCTTTTCATCTTCTTTCCCTCATAAATCAATCCCTTCAGCCTCTCCAGCATTCTTGCTGCTCTTCCCTGAATTTCTTCCAAACTGCTGACATCTTTCAGTGACTGAGTAACTTCCAATCACATGCTGTACTCTAGATGTGTTTTTTGTACTCTAAAGAAAGATAATTAAGCCTTTTCAAGAAATATTAATGCTCCAAGCCTGGAATAAATCTAAATCAGAGATATTATTTTTTTCCAGAATGGATAGTAATTATCCTCATTTCACAGAGCAGAAGAGCAGAGAAGTATCTGACTTAGTGCTGCACACAAGCAGTGCCAGAATAAGAAACAGATCCACGTTCTACCATTCCCAGTTGTGAGGTTTGCCAAGTTTCAGCCCACAGACAACGTAAGACAATGTTCCCTGGCTGTGATCTATAGGCAAACACAAGCCATTTCCAAGCGACTATGGAACAACACTTGGGGAGCCCAACACTTGCTTGCACGGTGCTGGAAGCTGCTGGCACCAGCGGGACCATGTAACACTCTGCACCGTGCCATGGTCTGCTATCACTTGAAGTGGTCAGGATACAAGCCTCTGATACATCTACCTGGTTTTTATTGCTGCATAGAGGTTTCTTTCAAAAACCAGCCCCAGCTACCATCAGGTTAACTATCCAAACAAGCTGTTCAATTCCAGAGGTTAAGGTTGGTTTTAGATACCAGAGGACAGACTGACTGCCAGGCTGGGGCAGTCCAAGGCAGCTTTCGACTTGTATGTTTCCTTCCCTTTCCTCCCACTCCCTGCTAGATTTGTGAAGGAATCGTAGGGAAATAACTTCAGAAAAATTAAAAAGAGCTCTTCACAAAAGAAATTTGTAAGAGAGACTATATGAGAGGAGGAGGCTGAAGAATGGGGGGAAGGGAGAAAATAGTATGATTGGTTGTATCTTTTTTTTTTTTTTAAAAAAGCAAAACCCCACAAACAGGATGCAGACACATTAAAAAAGCAACACTGATCCAACAAAGGAATGTGAACTGCAGTTGACTTAAACAGCATCACAGCAATAGCCCTCCCCCTACACACAAATCTCTGCAACTCTCGGAGATGCAGCATTTTAGGTCCTTCCAAATTCTGAGGTTCATTCCCCTGCTAGCTACACAGTTTGACACTTATCTTGAGCTAGTTTAGCTTATTGCCTCCTCTTTTGAGACAACAAGGGTACCCGAGTTTGACCCAGTCTAAAGCAAAGCAAACTGAGTTGTATTATTCTGCCTGCCTTAGAGATATTACATTCTAGTATTCTGCTACGTATTCTTCTCATTGAAAGAACAAACTATAAAGGGCCCTCTGTTCCATGGTCTGCTGTTAAACATCAGAAGAGTGTAACCAAGATTAGAAATGAACACCTTGGTGAAAGGTATCATTTCTTCCCGCTAACTCCATATACAGAGCAAAAAGCAATTTTCTGAATCTGTGTATGATTTTCTTAATGTGACTGTTGCTTTGCAATTATAGCTCCTGCCTGCATCCACAATGGTAAAAAAAGACTCCTTATCAGGCTTTTCCCTGTCCAATGAAGAATCATTCCCTCCACCCAAAACGTAGGAATGGAAATGTAGATGCCATCCTCCTGTTGTTCTTTCACATTTTTGCCTCTGGGAGAGAAAAGCTACTAACACTACATTTTTAAGCAAGCTACCTTGATTTTCAACTTAAACTCTTCTCAGCACTAAGGTTATTTACACATCATTTCACCACTTACCTAAAAGTACCTATCTCAGTGAACACAAATTCTTTTTTATACTAGAAAATGCAAAACATACATTTATCTGGTGCGACTTCTTTCTCCATGTATGCCCTGTGTTGCTCTCAGACCTATCTGCAAAATCTAGCATTTGGTGACAAAACTGGAATTACTGCTAGGACAGAATACAGAAGGTTTTTTGTCTAGTCAGGAATTCTTATCTTGTGACAGGAAGAAGAAAGGAAATTTGCTGAGGGTCAAAATTAGTGCAGTTGCATCAAGCCTTAAGTTAAATGGAAAACAGTCCATCCTCAGCAAGAACTCAAACTTCAGTTTTCTCTGTAGATCAGTCACTATGTGATTGTTTGCTGTCATAGAACATCATGCTTTCTTCACTTGTACAACAGAAGTAATCTCACTCATCTCCCTAAAAAGGGCGGAGGATTAACTCATGACAAATGGGCTGAAGACACTACAGAAATACAAAAGTACTCCTAGTATCACTAAAATCTTATCCCAAAATCTGAGTTAAATGCAGGATCTATTATTGCCTTTTGAAAGGGCTAAGAACAACTTTCCTATCTTAAAAGGAGGAGGAAAAAAACCCAGCAGTGACACTTATAAATTCTAGCACCCATCATTCCCCATGCTCTAACCTAAGGAGGCATAAATCCTTGCTGTAATTCACTAAGGATGAAATATACAGTAATATATAGTATCATAAAACCAGGAGACACAAGCAATAAAAAACCCTCAAGATCTCAAAAAAACTCATTTATCAAGCAGTTTTTGCTTGAAGGCAAGCTAGGTAATAACATGTAGAACAGAGCCAATTTAAGGAACTTGCATCCACTATACTAAATTTAATAAGTAGCTACAGGTAAAAATGATTGCAGATTTTCTTTCCTTTATTTGTTCAGAAGGGCTCTGGTGCAAATCATATGTATATTAAGAAAAGAGAGATTTCCACAAATCTTTCTGAGCAGAGCACGATTCATACATTACTGACACTTAACAAGAAATCCTTTTGAGACCTGAGTTTATTGACACAGGAGATGTGGCTTCAGGTCATTCAGTATCACAATGTAAGCCACCATCATTTAATTAGAAGAGGTACAATCTACCAAATAACCAGTGGTCCAACTGGTTATGAGCAGATTTCAAAACTTCAGGAGACTACTGGTAACATTCAGACTGGCAGTATGGAAGGATTCTCTACAGTTGACATTGGTTCGTATTTGTTAGCTGATATGCACCTACCTGGAATTCTGATTTTAAATTTGCCACTTTGTCCAAAACCACCATCTATTATTCCATCTTCTCCTGTAGATAGTTTGACTTTTAGACCCACAAAAATCTGGATGTTGGTTTCCTTTTTAAACAACGAACGACCAATCACACTGTAATCATCCATCACCTGCAAAAGAAATAGGGCTTCATAAGTCTACAATCTAAAGTGACAAGAAAAATTGTACCTATGAGATACACAAAGTTTGGTGACCTATCACCCTGTCCTTGGAAAAGCATTTACCCCCAAATGAACAAAACTCTACATAACTCATCTAAACTGCTGAGTTTAAGACAATTTGTGTCTAAAGCCATAGAAGACTTTGTGAATTAACATACTTCTGCTTTCACCTCCTTTCTTATAAGACAGGAAGAACATAACCTGCATTAGAACATGCTGTAAAGATCAGTTAATTAAAATCTGGTTTCTGCTTTAAAGCCTTTCCATGAAAGTCACTTAAGTACCTATGCTCGCAAAGTTTAGTCCTTTACTTATCCTACAGCTAAGTACATTATCACATTCTGTCTCTTAGCCCCAGACCTGCACTCCAACAGCTACACTTCCAAAGAAATGACAGAATTGCTCAGAATTTCTAAATAGAACCTTTTAAATACTTACCTTCACATACACATTGATTTGTTAAACTAAAAGCCTTATGACCATTGTATCCAATTTTAATTTCAAGGTTTGTAACCCAGTGGGAAGAACCATTCCAAGTTGAATTCTTAATTATGCTATCAGGAACAAGAGGCAGCAAGGTTAGCAGGTAAGGCAAGATAAACAACCCTCCCTTAGGCATTACAAAGTATAAGGTGCAGTCAAGCGAGCCTAATCCTGTAGGTGTGAATATCCTCATATACCTAACACCTGGAGTTACTCTACTTTGCAGCCACAGCAAGAACATTTATTTATCAGAAGAAATAAGGGATATTACTTAAATTTTTTAAAGGGTGGGGGTGTGTGTGGCAAAAGTTGTGGCTGCTCTTGGTATCTTAGAAGCAATTTTTAAGTAAACCTAAGGGTTTCAAAGACCAAAGTGACTTAGAGTGGTAAACACTTACAACCAATTTTGAATATGCCCCTTTATTCAGTTTAAATGATAACTCAAAGTATTTCTGTTCTATTAAGCTATCCTCCTTCCCTGAAGCCTCCTCCATAAACACTATTGCATACACAGACTCAAATCCCCAGCATTTTGTTTGGTATGTTGTTACACACGCATGCCTCTATTTTAATGCCAATCTCAGTATGGCAGTAAACCCAGCACCACAAATTTAAATTTTGTTTTATTTTGAATGGGGTTTACTTGCTCAGCTATAAACTGCCTTGAAAGTGCTGTGCGGTATTAGAGAGCACCGGCAGCATCTCACCCTTCTACAGCCCTTCTTCCTTCTTTCACAGGGAGATGACAACAGCACAGGCAGCTCCACTCCCGGCTGGGTGCAGAGTCGAGGCTGTAGGCAGAAGTATTCTGATGTCCCAACAACATTTGCTGCCTGAACATCAGGCATCTTTTCCCAAAAGGTCAGAGTTCTGGGGGTTTTTTTGGTGTGTCTGTCCTCTCCCACCCCCTCACCAAGCCCTGCCTCAAAATAGCTTGTGAACTACTAACGGTGGTATCACTGCTTGGTAACCTCTAGCTTGAATTTCAAACTGAATAATGTCTTTTACTAGAGCCACTGATAATGGGTGGTGGTAGAGAGGGGAAGATAAGCTTTCAGGCACACTTGCCGTTCCTCAGGTCTGAAATAGAAGACCAGCAGAAAAAGAATCTGTTCATTCTCAAAACCTTCTTCATTTTTACAGTTGCATTAGCTGGTGAAATGAAAATATTACTTCTTCCTATAAATCTTTTATTCCTAAAACAAGAATGTCAAAACCAAACACCCCTCTCCTCCACCGCTGGCTACATGCTTCTTACTCCTGTGTTTGAAATACAGATGGTATCTTAGACTCCAGTGAGGATCTTCCATATATCTGTTATTTTTGTAGTTATCCCCCCAAAATAGCACAGGAAGACAACTTTAAAGACAACACAAACATATTTTATTTTTCCAAGAGCACTTCAAAGTTATCTTTAACTTAATTAAAAATGGAATTACAGGGTGAGTAATCATACTAGGCTAGCAGGGTTCAGTTTAGAGCCTCCCCAGAAGACTGTCAGAAAAAACACAGAATGATTTTTATGAACAAGTGTTACAAGCACGTACCTTCAAGTAAACCGGTAACAACAACCTACAAATGGATGATTCTAAGAGCAACAAAAACTATTAGTATTTAGGTATGCCATACTCAATACCTTTTGATTTTAAAATCCCTCATCTTTTCTAAGTAAATGTGCTTTTTAGGGTCTTGCTCTTCTACACAACTTAGGAAAGTAACAGAGGGCTCCAGCTGCACTCTTCCTTTCACTCTAAAGGACAACTTGTTATAAGAATCCCTCCTATAGTTGATCAGTGTGTTCTGTCCCTATCACCATTATTCCTTGGGCGTCTCTATAGGCCATTAGAAAAACAACTGCTTTAACGGTGCTGAGATAATAAGTGATCAATGACTTCCCTGAATGGCTGTTATGAATAAAACTTTTATGAACCAAAGTCTCAGTATCATACACTAAATACTATACATCCCATCCTGTGTCCTCCATCCCCCCCAGTTAGCCTATCATCAATTCAACCCTGAAGACGACCAAGTAACAAGCGAATGCCTGATGTAACAAGAACTAAGAGAACTGATCAGTCTTTGCAGTAAAATAAAAGGGTGAAGGAGAGAAAATTGCTACGAAGGAAACCTCATTTTCTCAACTTTAAAACCATGTTAGAAAAATAAAAGAAAAATTAAATTTTTGGTTTAGTCTTGCTTTGTAAAAAGGCATAGAAATGCATGTTGTTCTCTCCAACTGAAACTCAACACTTCCAATTACTTTACCAGCAATTTACCTCCAATCGCTGGATTTTGAGTTAATCCCCTTTGAGTTCTCAGAACATCTACAATGGCAATCACTTTGCCTATTAGCTGAAAAGTCTTTTGGGAGATCTTTCTGCTTTTCTCTCAAGCGCTTTTTTTTTTTGTTATAAAATATTATTAACTTAAAAAGCCAAATGCCGCAAAGACAGTAAGGGATACGCAGTCTGCTCTGAAGCAGCAGCAAGGGGCCTAGCAATGAGGGCAGACTAATTTTATTAACTTCAGGGAAACTTCAAAAAGCTTTAGGGCTTTAATGCCAGACAGAGACGACCCCAAAAGTCAGTTTAAGTGCTGCATAAACAAAGGATTAGGGCAAGAAAAAGCTGAAGGCTCCTTGCATTTCTTGTTTATATTGTCATATGACCTAGTAGGAGTGGGAGAGGGCTGCCTCTCTGACTTTAATCCCCCATGGTGTACAGTGGCGTTTCAGTTCACTGACCTACATTACGATAATATTTTTTTAAATTTATGGGCAGAGGTGCAGCATCAAACTCACTTAAGGACTTTAAAAAAAAAAGGGCGGGGAGGGAAAAATACCCAGAAGAGAAAAATTTTCTGGCTGGTATAGTCTCCCCCTCTCACTTGGGTTAGATCAGCAGCTTAGAAAGGGATTTCAAGTTCAAAGGGAATGTCTCTGTTACTCTTGTTTTACGGCTTAGACCAGAGGACACAATAGCACCGAGTTTATGAAATATCCCTTCCCACTTGGCTTTTGTGTTTGCAGGAAAAAAGCAAACAGCACTTTATAACCATAGGTGAAGTATGTGCATCTCCAGCATGTAACACTTCTGCTAATACCAAGAAATTCACAGAACAAACTAACGACCTCGCACCACCTATCTAAGCAGTACTTACACTACCGTATATTGTTTGCAAAACCAGTTTGTGTTACATGTGTTGGCATTCACTGTAAACCATAGTATAATTCCAAGGAAAAATATCTCTGTGATTTCCCATTGAGCAGGGGTACCAAGCTATACTGTCCAGCCTGTTAAGCCACCCTCATTTTTAAGATAACTCAGAAATTACTGTCATCTGAACACCCTCTCAATCAATCAATCACACACATTTCGAGAGCAAGTAACTCTGTGTTTTAATATATCTGTAGGAAAAAAAATAAGGAGGGGGATAGCCTAGCAGAACAGAAACATACAGGAGCAAACAAAGTGGTGCCAGAATGAGACGGGAAATAAAAGTTTTGAGACAGAGAAAGTAAGAGCTCTGACTATTAAACACTGGAAAGAGACACTGAAAGAATAACTTATCCAGATTTAATCTAAAATTATACTGTTTTAAATAGAAATAAAACATTTTTTTTTAAAGCATAAAACCAGGTCTGAGCATTACTCTCCGCAAACTGATAAATGGCCCACTGAAACCAGAGCAGAAAACAGGAGATTAAAAAGAACAAAAAGAACCTGTAATCAACACTGAAAATACAAAGTATTTTCATTACTTTTTTGTACTTTAGAAAAAGTACACTGGAGACATCTTCATCATGACCAGTGACAGCTCATTTACTTCTAGAAAACAGTTTCAAGCACCTTCCATTTCTGTGTCAGAAATGTGAATATTCTGGAGGCTGCAAATTCCTGTTCTTTTTTAAAGCTTTAATGGCTTCATGCATTGAGAAAAGGACAGTACATGAGAGCACAAAAAGGGTGAAGGAGAAAGTAAGCGAGGGGATTTCACTGACAATTGGGTTTGCAGCTTTTTTGATTCTCCAGACTGTTCTAGCTTATAGTTGTTACTGACGGCAAGGTGAACAACTTGGTACGAAGGAAGAATGATTTGGTCAGCCACACCATTTCCTCGATAGCTTACATCAGCATAAAAGCATTAAAGGTTTTTCTTTCTGTAATTCCCTCCAGCACTAGAAGCTTTTGGTTGTGTGCTGGGCTCTAAAGACCTTCTTTCTCACCATCCTCCAAGTGATCAAACTAAACTTCTGCCTCGGAACATCCATCCAGAAGGAAGGAACAGAGATGAGAAATCCATCTCCTTCAGTACTCCATGTCTCGTTATTGCTGTTTTAAATAGAGCAAGAAGCCACCAGACATCTCTGTGTATCCGCTAACTTTAGTTTTCAGATGTTTGCCCCAACTCTCCCCAACCTGTTTCTTGTATCCAAGAAGCTTCTTCCTTTCTCTGCCCTTCCTTTCTCAGTAAGGGGACAACTGGATTTAAGAATATCAAACAAGTAGCCATGAACGCCCTTCTCTTTGTTGAGCATTCTGCCTTCACTATAGACTGGTTAAAACCAGAACAGTAGTGGAAAAGGAAGAGTCGGACAATAAGAACTGCATAACCAGACCAGTTTAGATTTTAAAAGCTCTATACATACCAATTAGCATTCTCCAGGCACACACAGAGTACAAACAGGGCACTAACTTCATTATGCACCTTTATAGTGCAATCTTCTTTCATCTCTATTTAAAGTTCGGAAGGGCTGAACCCCCCAAAAAAACCACAGGCACTGAATTCCTGACACAGCCTAGTTAAGAACACATTCGTCCCACCAAGTGAGAACAAAATGGTTGATATCATGATTTTATTCATCTTTACACTAATCTATGCTGTGTTCTCTTTATTCAGAAAATGCAACAGTGGGAAAAGAGGCGGCTACAGACTGTTACTACACACTAGACTGCTCAGGACCTCCATCTCCAGACCAGCCAGGGCTGGCTGATAATGCTATAATGATTACAAACCCTGTAATGCTTACTATCCAAGCACAAACCAAGAAAGAGGCTGTTCTGCAGAGTAAAAGATCTGTAGGTGCAGAAGTCATGACCTGGCATTGCAAGAAGGATGCAGAGAAGATTGCCAAGCTGGAGAAGGTTCCTCCCAGGCTGCAGTCCTGAGCAGCCAGAAGGACTCTGGTGGTATCTCCATCCCTTAAGAGCACTTAGGCACTGTCTCCAACTATTTTAAAGTATTTTAACTGTGGCTATCTCAGGTTGTGAGATTTTAAACATCCAAAAGGAGACACCAGCGAGACCTGGCTAGTTTCATTTGAAACAGTGCGTAGATCTGGCAGGTAGCAGTATAGTGACGATAAGTTAATTAGTTTCTAGAGGAAACTGCCCACAAATTGCTTGGGGAGGGCAGAGAGGAACACAGAACAGCGGCTTACAAAATCCTCACTGGAAATTAGGCAGGCAACAAGGACAGGCCTGCAAAGGGCTACCTGAAGCTACTAATGCCAGGGGAGTGGAGAGCTAACTCTGGACATTGACTCGCATCCCCTTCTAAAGACGCCACTTGGACACACAAACACCCCAGGTCTGTCCATCCCCTAATGATCTCCAACTCCAGTGTGTGGATCCTCTGCCCAAAGCCCAAGAGCCCACCACCTCTCGTGGATAAGTTTCCTTCAGCCATTTGGTTAACAAGGTTTGTGGCAGCAAGCAGTACAACTCTGTGCTACGCTGCTGAATATTGTAACTCAAACCCTAGCAAAGGTGTACAGTAGAGGGATAGTTACAGTTCAATAATACGCAGGTTTAGTTTTACTTTACCTTTTTACTTTAAAAATGCCTAGGAAATTACATTTATATATAACGTAAGTTATTCAAGTTGCAGAATTGGGCACTTAAGAAGTTAAGAAATGCCAGATGTCCATACAACATTATTCCTGTCCCTCTTTGATATGCCCCATGATATAGCTTTTACATGACCACATCCAAAAAAATTTCACAGGAGCCCTGTCTTATTAAGTGCACAGGGTAGAGGCACAGGGGAACAGAATTAATGTTGCATAGGCAACTGTAAATCTGGTATTTCCTAACTTTCAAGTGCTTGATTTTGCAACCTAAGTAACATTCTTAATTTATTTTTGTATCCAATAAATAAAATGGTGTATTGGTTGCCTTGCTGACAAACCGATTCCCCCACAGGTGACTCTTACACAACCTCAGAAAAATCAAGACCAGCTGTCCATACACTTGCATGACCCAAAAGCATGTCTGCATTTTAAATTTAATAATGTAAATAATAACCATAGGTGTTACACAAACCTTGCAAAATTCTACTACTCAGTCACATGAAGCAAGCCATTCTTTTGTTGGTGAGTGAGCAAAATACCAGTCTTTTCATATGAGTAAGCAAGCAGATTCTGTGACTTAGCTGGTACACTTTTATGACAAATTTATTCTAGCGTGCTAATCCATATGTTGTGTCAGTCAGTAAACATCACCATTCTTCTCTCAGCACTGTTGAGCAGAAATGGCATTTATGCCTAATGAGCATATAGCCCTCCCTTCCCTGTCCCCCACTAAGCTTCTCAAACCCTTTTACTAAAAAACTAAACAAGACCCAATAAATAAATGCATCTTTTATATTCCTATTTTACAGTGCATTTTAACTAGTGAATGAGCTGTGCACTTTTATTCACCTGATTGCCTTCATCTCCGTATTATTACTGTATTTAGCATACCATCAGCAGCCAAGCAGAACCAAACAAACTCATGTTCAGACTTCAAAGCAGGAAAAATATTAATTGTGGCGTCTGCATGTTTACAGTAGATGGAGTGACATCCACCACTTCTCCCAGCTAGAGTCACAGAAGGTTCTGCAGACAGCCCAGGTCACTGCCTGTGCCTGCAGGCAGCACTCTATCAGTTTGCACTATACAGTTTGGCCTTGTTACTCACTTTGTGCCCATATTAGTCTGCACACCGTATCAGTCACCCAGAAAGCATCATTGCCTGGCTGACGCTGTGTCTTACTTGCTACCCTGCTGGCACTACAGTGCCACTATAAGAAAACAGCAGATGAAATGTTAGTTAGCCCTAGTAAGCCAATGAAATATCCTTTATCTAGAAATAAGTTAGATGGAAGAATCTAACTAGCTCTGAGCAGGTAAAATTTACTCCTCTTTATTCCCAGCAGTACTGCAACCATGCAACAAAGGAAAATTCAAGGAATGGTACTTCTGTGGCAAATATGTTAAATACAGTGCACAGCCACAACTCTCTGAAACAAATTCCGGTATTACTGGTAAGATATCTGGAAAGGAAAAATGTGCCAGTGTTGCTCACACACGACCCACTATTCAGGAATCTTTCCAGACAGGAATACCCTGGCACTCCTGTACTAACTTCCCACCTCCCCTAGGAAAGACAACCTCCCCAGAAGTCTGGTCTCATCCTCTAAGTAAACCACATGGATGGATGTTCCTATTCACTCATGGTTGAGTTCATTTTTCCTTCTTCATACCCTCCTCCTTCAGTCTGGTTAAGCGTGTGGCTGAGCTACCGTAAACTTGGCGTGTACTCTAAACGAAACGTTGGTGTTTTTACTCATAAAAAGCCATAAGGAATTAAGACAAAATATGGCTGATAACTGCTAAAAAAATTTGCCATTTTCACAACCGCTGCTTTTCAAAATGCCTAGCTCTCTAAAGGATAGTCTGGGTCATCAACAAGTTTAAATACAGTTTTCTCAAACTTCCTGCAGTTGCTTACTAGTCCTGATCTCCACCTTCTTATCTTGTATCTCACCCTTCTTCTGAAAGACCAGAAAGCAGTGGTGACAAAGACCTGCCATTTGACTCAGATTACATACTTGCTCTGACACAACTCTTGTTATCCCTACCGTAAGAAGAGAAAAAACCCAACACTTTCAAAAGATGCTGAAAGATAAGCTTTTTCTCCTGCTTTCACATCTTCCTTCTACAACAATACTTTTCTCCTTGGGGACACTTAGATCACACCAATATTCAAACAATTAGTAACATGTTTTATTAAGCAGTAAGTGATTCTTCCATCCTCCAGAAACTAAGCATGCTAGCTACATGATAGCCTCAGTCCCCATGGGAACAAGTTCAATAAGAAAACTCACTATCCAGCAACCCACAAAACTTGGAAACAGAGCGACTATATATAAAACTAGGACATCCCATGGCTGTGACACATGAAAGGAAACTGCTGAAGAAACAAGTGCAACGTGATTACCATCAAGTAAGTAGAGCCTAAGAGCAAGGCAAAAAATGAGAAAAAGACATAAAAAACTGAAATACATAGAGAGAATTAATTCTTAATGTCAGAAGAACACAGCAAAAGCATCTTTAGGAAGGACAAGCCCATTCTCATAGGAAAAACACCCTGCTATGCTTAAAATGGGAAACAATTGCGGCTGAAACATGCATATATTTTTCACCACACAAGTTTGAAAGTGCAGAAGGTGCAGCCTGTGCTATTCAGGCAAGGCAGAGAGTTTTCCTTCTCCTTTTGTTTCTGCCATAGAGCTACTGATTTACGAGCATCCTTGACAATAAGACCCTGTGGCAACCATCCTAAGATAAATCCTGCTTGTGCAAACACTTTCAAAACAGGCAGAATATCTGAGTCATGCAGGAAAACATGATGCACTCCTACAGTTCACCTTTCAGTTGAAACTCTGCACTCAACCTGTATGTCCATGGAACCCAAAGAGCAAATAACGTGACAAATATAACGGATTTATCCCAGGAACTGAGTAACCGCTTCATGAGTCAGACTAGAATTAACGTGCAATGCTGTGCCGAGGTAAAACTCTGAGGAAGGTATTTCAGAGGTGGTGTTTGGATTAATCAAGTCTTTTTGCGCACAGAACTGTGAAGAGCTGACTGGTGAGCAGCCTGTCTCCAGAAGCACAAGACCAAGGACAACAGTTGCTGTTTATCTTCGTAATTTGCTCATCTCTAACTCCAGGGACTGCTGACCAGCTACAGTTCAGCATGCACACCCCACCGCATGCCCACTCAGAGGGACAACCTTGCTTCACAGCATCTCATTTGCCCTTTTTTCACGGAGATTCCCACATCGCACTCCTTAAAGCAACACTGGTGTTCACAATAGCACTCTCAGCCATGCTTTTACCCTTTTATCAGTACAAGCCACTTGTTGCCAGCCTAAGCCCTTTTTCCTACCAACAGTACATTTGTCAGGCAGCCAAGGTTTTGCAAAAATGAAGTGTCCAGAAGGCAACAGTCTCTGCCTCAACATAACCATGCCAGAAGGATGCTAACTTCCTTCCACTGAACTTGTCCCTTCTCTCAAGTCCTCTCTGCAAGAGAAAACTGGACTAGTATTTCACGTAATTTAAAAATCATCAAGTTAAGCAAATACAAACCTTTGTCAGTGCCCGCTTAGTTCCGAGAGAACGGCAGAGTTGTTTTCCTTAAAACTAACTGCTAAAGACTTACTCTACCCCCCAAAAAACTGGTCTAAAGCTAAAGAAAAGCATTCACACACCTCTACAACAGTTAAAAAACATCAGATAAAAATCGTTAACTGCAGTTTGAGTCGTGCAACTTTTTCATATGCAAGATGCAATCCCAGCCTGGTTAGAAGCAATGTTTCCTGCACTATGCAGCTCTCAGAAAACACAAACTTAACCAAAAAGGCAGATAATATATGTTTTAAGGCCAAATTTTACAGATACTGCAGTAACACAGATCTAAAAAAAGCAATTAAAAGAAAAATCAGCAGATAAATAAGCAAGCTGGGGGGGAAGGGGGGGGGGAGCTCAAGGATATGCTGCAGACAGGTAAATTCAAAAATTCCGGTGAAGAACAGTAGTCAGGCTTTGAGTCTTTCTCTCCCAGTGCTCCGTTCAGTTTTAACATTAAAGAGGTAAGATGTCAAAAGGAAACAGCAAGCAGTACAAAAAGAAGTGCAAGGGTACTTGAATTTTTATAGAACATTTACCATCATTTGAGCAGATAAGAAAAACCAGGAAGCTTAGGTGTGCGTTTTCACTAAAATGTACTAATTCAAGACTGTTTTCAAGCTTAAATCCAATTGTTTACCTTTTTAAAATACAGTGTTTACCCAGTTCATGAATTTCATTTCTATGTGAAACAGCAAAAATGTCACATTTGCTCTTAAAAAGCCAAAAAAGTCTTTGAGAACAACTGTACTACTTTTATTAAAAAAATAAACCTTAAAATCCAGGAGGGTGCCATGCACAAGGGGCACAAAAGTACTGTGATGCTGAAACTTAATGAATTTACAATTCTTACTATTCCATCAGAGCTCTGAAATTAATCAGAATAGGAACAAAAAGCCAAACCATAAATGCCTGATTTCTCTGGGGTAAACTAGTAGTTAAACTGCAGGGAATTTATTTTAATTCTAGCAGCAAGCAGGGGGGCTTGGGAGAGCCCACATCAGATTAGCAGCAACGATTTACAAACGGGCACTACTGAATTCCACTACGACTCAGTTATGGAAGCATGTTTCCACCCTGTGCTGAACCCGGCAAGGCGAATGTTATGTGCCCCTGCCTCCCTCTCTCCCAGCTTTTCAGGAAGCTATGAAGCCAATTTTCCCCAGCAGTATTCTTTGGAGGAAAAGTTCACTTCTCATGAAGGTAACGTGTATTTTTTAATTATTATTTTTTACGCCTCCCCAGGGAAGGTGAGGAGGGGAGAGCTTCCTTGCTCAACAGAGAAAGAAACTTTCCTGTATCGGTGCCAAGAATAGACACCCTAAATTCAGCGATCCTAATCTCCAGCCATCTATCAGCAGCAGGGTGGGACCAGCCGATTCGGATTTTCTATTAGCTAGCGACTTTGTGTACTAAAATAAGTCACTGTACCACCCAATTGTTCCCACTGCTCTCGTCTCTGCAAAAGCACAGACTTACCAGTAGCTACCTCAACGAGTGCTCTAAGTACTTCTCCAGCCGGCCCTTTATAACTGGCACAACCCTCTTCCCACCAACTCTCCCAAGTCCCTGAACGCCCCTGTGACTTTATACCACAAGTGTTTCTTAGGACGTTTGCTCCACAAGCCTTCTGGCACACACCAGGGAAAATGCTAACCCCGAGTATCTACCGTACCACAGGCGGCAAAATCAGAGAGCAAACCTAATCCGCAGCCTCACTATTCAATGGCAACGGTTCATTTACAGGGCCAATTAGTGTTTGTACAAACAGTGATCAAGGCCCATATATAGGGCACACTATGTGACAGACAAAGACAGATCAAAAATACCTTCCACACCCCCCCTACACCCACCAGCTCTATACTTTAAAAGGCACAGGAAGCCATCAAAACAGCTCACTAATATATCAGCCTAATAAATTACTCTGTTGGTCAAATACTAAATAACCTACATTCATTGGGTTATTTTCTGGACCAGAAAATAAAATATGTGTAATTCGATTAATGTTATTCCATTATGTATGCAGTAAAATTAATAGCAGAATACATAAACTGGCAAAGGATTTGCAAATAACACTAAATAAAAACAACTAAAAATGCAAACCCGAGACTAATGGCAAGCTCTGTTAGCCAAGTCAGGCAGCTCACACAGTAGGTACTCTGCAAGTTTTCAACTCCCATAGACTACTGCCATGTATTGGAAGCAAAAATAAAGAAAGAATCTGAGACCGGTTTATTTTAGTTAAACAAAACACAAGCAGCATCTGTCTCCATGGGCCACACAGACTTCTGTTCTCATTCCTATTCCTACAGCCACAGGGAAACAAAAGGGAGTCGGAAAGCCAGGTCTCACTGCCTATTAGAAACATGGGCCATGCACAAACAAGTAAACTTTTAGCAAAAGTAAAGGCAAACGTTCCATGAGTTCAGACGGCTCTAGAGCATCACAAGAATTGTTATCCAGACACACACATTTGGTCTAGAGCTTCTTTGCAGCTTACACGACAGAATACTTTGGACCCGTCGTTCAACATAACCATCAGCCAAAGAGGAAGGCAGCCGGCCATTTCAAACAAAGGAAACCACACACCTGCTACCAAAATTCTGAAGAGTGACTGCTGATTTTGGGTGTTCCATATAACCCATATTAATGGAAACAAAGCTTCTGGAAAGCTACAGATACCCTCCTTTTTCCTACCTACCTACCTTCCTAGTGACAAAATCAGCATCCAAAAACCCAATACAACACTACAGGTCTGCAGTTCCTTTAAAAAGAATAGCCTCCAAAGTCAGCAGGGGAAATTCAAAAGAGAAACTTTTTTTTTCCCCCCCCCAAAGCTAGAACAGCAATATAGAAACTTCAGAGAAAAGAAGGAAATACCAATTGCCTGCTTGATCAATTAAGGTAGCGAGGTACTTAGAAAAGATCCTCACTAATTCAAAATCATGGCCTGACAGGGATCTTTGTTTATTTTTTTACTATTAAATTAGTAAAGCAAGCAAACAAAAAAGTATTCAAGAAGTCTACATTATAAATTGCAAACATGATAAGGTATGCTAAGGGTTTACTTGTCTATAGTAAAGTACAGAGAGATGTTATGCAGAACTCAACACAGCTTTATAGAATTTTGAAAAGAACAGCAAATGCTAAATATTTTGTTAAAACAATCAGGTTTTGGATTAGGAAAATAAAAATTAATAGTCATCTACCCAAAAGTTAATAAAATACCTACCACACTAATACATCAAGTAAGCATTTGCTAAAGTTTTACATAATCACTGTTTATTTAGGGGTAAGCAATGTAATTTAATGTAATTTATTTGGCTCTTCCCAGATGCTATAAAAGCTTGATCATAATTAGGACAGCAATGTAATAATACCAACCACTATAGACAGTGTTTCTATCCACAATGAAGGGACAGTAAATAGTCCCAATTAATTTTTCCTGTAGATGCTAACTCTTCCAAGAAGGCTTTTCTGCCACAATGAGGTGGGTCAAGTATATACACTACAGCAGATTAACACCTGTGCAACACACAGCGTGCATTCATCAACACTCCAGTCCTCCATGTCACAAGCTGGATCCCCAACATGTTATCGCATCTTTTTGCCTACTAAATTAAATGTTACTAACCAAGGTTCTTATTTAACAAAATGTGAAAATGCATACAAGAATTAATGGCATTTTGGTATTATTTAATCTAATGCTACTTTCTATTTGGTTTACACTGTCTATACATCTTGAATAGACTGCAGAATAACTGTGTAAAATATGTCAATGGTAAGCTGGAAGTTTTGTCAACTGTGAAGCAAAGTGATGAGCCACTTAGGAAAGTACACAAGCAAAGCAAGTTTGCAGGAAGAACAGTGTGGCCAGGCAGCAAAAGAATCAGTGAAAAAGCAGCATCAAATTACTCAACACTTCATTGAACTGAACAAACTAGTCACTTAAGCAGCAATTTCTGACCGCCTGCAAGCGGGCAAAATGTAATATAGGTATACAAACATTTTAAAAAGCACATAAAGACTCTGGAACGTAACAGTGAACATTCTGTAGCCCACCAATATATGTACTTACACAGGGGCAAGTACTTCCCCTTCCCACGTACAGCATTAGAGTCAGCTTACCCTTTCCACTTGTCCTTCTTTGTGCTTCAGTTTGTACACTTTCAGCTTCGGAAGGAAAGTCTCCATGTAGTTCTTGTCTTCCATGCCTTGGAGCAGCACCCCATGGAATGCCAGCCTGCAGGTATTTGCATGAATATCTGTATCCAGCTTGGAGCCGATCACAAGGCACAGTTTAGGACAAGTGACTGGTTTTTCAAACTCCAGTAAAGCCCACTGTTGTCTTGGGAGCTGAACTTCTGACTGATCGTTTTCTTTGTTTTCCTCTGAAGAATTTGAGTCCTTGGACAAATATTCCTCTTGATAAAGATAATCCTTTTCAAAATCAAAAACTTTTTCTTGAATTTCTTTGTTGAAGTCAGCAGGAGCTGGACTGAAAAACATCACTCTTCCCATAACAGTTTCATGACCAACTGTGATATGGAACTTGGCCTTGGTTTGAAGAGCTCCTCGAAAATACTGGATTTTCTTCAGGGAAATTATTGCAGCATGGATAGTGTGAAGTGATTCTGGCGTGCAAATTAGGCCTCGTTCTAGCAGTTTGGGATCAAACTGTGTTACACAGATACCTACTCTGTCACCCTGCATAGCATAAGTCACAGGAGTATGGAACATCTGCATGGACTTGACTTTCTTTGTCACCTATTGATGAAAAAGAAGAAAAGCAGCAATTAGTTGCACATGAGTGCACCACAAGCACAAAGCCACATATCCCAGCCTGCTTTCTTGTAAGATGACTGACCTTCTAGCAGAGTCCACAATTCAAAAGAAGAAAGCGAACAGCCTGATAACATACCCCATCATTTAAAATTACCACAGGTTTGAGCCTCTTCACTTACTCTACTTCTGTTTATGAGACTGCAAGATTGTCATGGTCACAATTATGTTGATATTTGCATCATCTGTGCTGCAATACTTACATTCCATTTGAAAATCAACCCCATTATACCCGCACCCATGGAATAGCTTACTCCCCCTAAGCACCTGCGCCACCAAAAGCATAGCACTACAATACCAATCCATGCACCTGTGTGACTGTTTTCCCACCTCTTCTATGAAAATAATCTAATACACTTTAACTTGGCTGAATTCAACCGTAGAATTTTTAGAACAAAAAAAAAAAATCTTTCCTTATAACGTATTTGTACAACACCAAGCGCAACAAAATCTTTTAAACTATCATTGCAAAATCATTAGCAATACAAAAATCTACCATCTCCTAGTCTGACGTTCATAGATTAAAATAAAGTCCTCAAAGCTTTCTTGCAAAGATTTGAATGTTCATAGATATGTCTGGTATTACAGTCACTGAAACGTGGGGTTCCACCTGTTGGGATTATCAGAGGAAAAGTGCAACACTGGCCACCACTTAAGATTTATTTAGCTCTTCCCAGATGCTATAAAAGCTTGACCTTAATGAGCTTGCTGTTCCATTACTTATTTCAAGGAGTTCTCAAGAAGAGAGGAATGAAATTAGCTTTTAAAGATCAAGTCTAGGTTTAGCTTGATCAGACTAAACCAGTTTTATGAGGCTTCATTTTAGCTTTTCTTTCAGTTCTGCAAACCATCCTTTAATAAATATTCCCCATCCACCCCCAGTTTGCACATAACCAAGTGTTTTGTCTGATAAGTTTATGTTGCCACCTGTTGCATTCATACTAATGCTGATGTCTGGCTAGGTAACCATCCTGCTTGAAGTCCCCACATTAGATAGCTTTTAATACTGTAATAATATTTGTAGCAATAAAAAAATATTTATCTCCTAAATAAATATTAAGTACTTGGACAAGAGTCCTTAACATAACATTTTTGAAGGGCTGAAACCTCAAAATTCAGATCCAAGAAGTGAACGCTGCACAGGAATGCTCTGTCCCAGAGATCATTTATGTTTTTATCAATATACAATAGATTATACTGTGAATGCGTACAGAACAACATTGCTAGAATAGATCCGGACTCTCAGTATAATTTCTTCTTCTCTCTCCCTTTTCTTAGTACCAGTTCTGCAGCTATTATAAAGGTTCATGTCAAATGCTACTGTACGATTCTCAGCATTCAAGCCATTACTATCTGTCTTATGCAGCTGGAACTGTTCTCAAATCTATCTCCAACCACTGCACATCCCTTAGTAGCCCATCTTCTAATCCTGGCCAACCCCATTTATCTTCTAACTCCTGAAAGAAACCAAAATACACAAGCACTGATGAAGAGAATCCCAAATCAAAGGATTGGATTCAGCAGATCTGGGCTTTATCCTCAGTACGTGACATGTCTTAGAGAACATCATTTAGGTTAGACTACTCTAAACAGTCTAGAGAAGTTTAACTTAGTAATTTTAATCACAGAGTCATTTACTCACAGGATGATACTGAAAATGTTAGCTTTTTGTCCTGCATCTTGGATGCAATGCTTAAGTGGAAACAAAACTATGTTTTTCACCTTTTCTACAAAGCCTGGTGCCCTATGTGAAAGGCATAAATAGTACTTAGCTTCAGACGAATCTTTGTACGCCTATTCCCAACACCACCAAACTAAACCATACTAAGAGAAGACTGTAGAGAAAAAAAAAAGGAAGAAAAATTCAGAGAGGAACAAATTGCTCAAACTTTGATCAAAATAGAGTAGATGAAAAGTCTAGTGGCTGACCTAAAATCTTCAGTAACTGGAATATAAAGAGCTCTCCAAGTAAGTCAGCAAAAAATGGTCACAGGCAATATACAGAAAGCTGACTAAAAGAAAAGGGAAAAAATCTAGCAGCTGCACAGCTCCTGGAAAACAACAAAAATCCTGTATCCCTTCTTGAAATCATAACAATAGCGGTAAGCTTCACCACTACAAATTTGTTTAGGTTCCCTGGATCTCTGGCTGCTAACCAAAACCAAAAGAAATGCCCTTTTTCAGATGATAGTGAGTTATAATTGCAACATTGTTCAAACTGAATGCCACATCAACGCCTGTGGATTCTTGGGAGAATCCACAGAATATTATGAGAATGGAGATGAAGAGGTGTGCTCACGTAAGAGAAACCCCCCTCACTAAAAAGCCTGGACCAAAACAGTTTGGTATGATCTTAACTAATGCCAGAACAGACTTAAAAGGCCATTCTAAATATTCACTAGAATTGCAGTTTCAAGCACTTGTATACTTAAACATATGTTCATTATTCCTTTAGCCAAACCTCCTAGACAGCACTACCTGCCTAGATGAACTGGAGATAAACAATTTAGCATTTACCTCTACCTCTCTATTCACTTCTGACGTTGTACTTTGAAACCTAGAAGTACGGGGGCTTGAATCAAACCCTGCTTTCACTCACTACGACCGACCCCCTCCCTCTCCAGTTTCAATCACTGCGATAGCTGCAACACTGGTGATACAAGTCATGTTTAAGGACTTAAAAAAGTTTTTCTAAACATTTGTGTTTCAAAGAAATAAATAAGCACTACAAGACTGAAATTGCCATAAACACTAGCCCACACCATTTTGAAAGACACTGTGATCTCATATGTGATCATAATGGCAGTAGATCTTTCATCTTCTACAACCATGGACAGGGTGAATAAACTGCCAAGAATTGAGAAATCTTCCAGCACCGCCACTCCTCAACACAAAATGGAACTGGAAGATGCACAAGAGACCTATGCAGTTTTTCTACCTTAAGCAGAGCCACGATACAAAGATATTTTTTTTCTTTATGTTATTATTAATATTCCTGTTTATAATGGTACCTTTTTAGAAACTACCCACCTAAACAGTTCAGTGAAATCATTACAGAAAACATTTGCCAGTCCTAAACCAGTCTACATATATTAATCTGAAGTATTTTTTGCAGAATTCAGATAACATTAAAGAACAAAAATTTTGTTTGAAAAAACCTGTTCTTGAGTGCATATACTCAGAATGCATCTTAGCTTTTAATGAGGCATCTACGAAGCATTCCTTGAAAATGCTATGGGTACTCTCCCCTCTTAAATTATGCCTGATGTATCTGACATGCATCCCACAAGTAACTATCAGAAGGAGAATTAACAAATACTTTTAAAATATTCACTCACATGATTAAACTTTTTCAATGATATTTGCAGTTCTCAAACGTGCCCAGACAGAGCTTGTATGGGACTACTAGCTGTGTTCTTCACATTTCTCAATGTTAAACTACACTAAAAAGAGAATACAATTGTAAAGCGTCATTTTCCATGACAAAAAGCTTGCCCTAATTCCTACATGTAGGGGAAACTCTAGAGTATCAATACAGGAGTATTTTCCAGTGTTGCAGGAGGCTTTAACAGGATGGCTCCCATTAATATATTTACTGACCATCCTCACAGTTTCCAATGCAAGTTAAGAAAAGTTTTGGGTCCCGATATTCCCTTTAAGACAATATCCTTATTAGGAAAACCACTGAAAATTTGCAGAATCATGTAAAGTAAAGCTTTTTCCCCTCAACCAAAGCAGATTATCTGTGCTGCCCCAACTCTCTCACAGGAGGCAAGCCCCCACCACCCTGGCTGTGCTCACCCAGAGCTTTAAGAATCACCTGATTTCTTTGTAGATGGGACTAGCTTCCAGACAGGTCTGCTTGTCCTCAGGCATATGAAGGGAAAGATAGTGGATTTCTCAACCTACTAAAAATCAGCACTTCATGCTGACCCATACGGTACCTTGTAAATAACTTAATCAGCCCATCTGTATTTATTCTAGATGTAAACAGTTTCTGCCCTTACATTCATGGTATCTGTTCTTGTACCTAAATTTCCCATAGACATATCAGAAGAAAAATAAATGGGCATAACATTCAAGCCCATTCTTTTTTTTCCCCTACATTCTCAGTACCAGATCAACTGTAAAGGGAGTATGCAGCACAGATTCTTAACTGACCATAAACACTGTTCCAAAAGTGTAGCATGTGTAGGAATTAGCGTCTGACCAGAATAATGCTAGACTGTGCTTAGGTGACTGGAGGTGCGGGGTGTGGATTAGATCACACAAGAACTGAGTTGGAATTGCATCTCCTTCGAAAGGTCAGCCGTGGAACCAGCAGAGAAGTGAATCAGTGAGCTGATCTGCACCCACTGGATCAAATAACAAGAGCCAGAGAAGCTTTAAATCACCAACTTCCTGTTTTCCGACCAGACCATGAACATCAGTACAGTATTTCATTCCATTTCACTTTGACCCCGACTGACAGAGACATTCATCCGTGGTTTTAAAATACTTCGAATGTAGGGTTTTTCTTCAAGAGGCTGAAGTACGTAACTAAAATTCATCTTTGTTTTGCCCGGCCTTTAAAATGCAAACACCTGGAAGCACTGAAAAGGATGCAACCAGCCCTTAGTATTGGTTTTGTTTCTCTTACTGAGCCCCACAAGTTACAGCACAGTTCTAAACTTTTGCATATTTTCTTTAGCTTTACAGCAATAGAAGTTTCAAGTAGGGAGTGGGGGCTGGATCACTCTGCACCACCTACCAACAGAACGACGTGAAACACTTCAGAACATTCTGTCCTGGGCAATAGGAATTTGTAACCGAGACCAGCTATGACCAATACCTTTGACATTTCTTTCCATTTATTTCAAGTATCCAATTTTTGTCCTCAAAATGCTGACGGTAAAACAACTTCTATCTCATCCTGTCCACAAAAATAGTGCAAGGCCCATTTTAGCAGTCCACTAAACAGATATTTTACTCTTTCTTAGTGAATAAGGCACTCAGACACAGAAAGAAAGTGAACAATACTGAGTGTGACTTTAAAGAGACAGAATTTACTCCATGCAAACAATGTAGGTAAACAAGGAAAACTTGGATACTGTTATAAAAGTTGCTACAAACTTTGCTAAGAAATTCATTCATATTTTGTTTTTGAATAATGGCACAAGGGAATTGATTATATCTCACCATATAAATCAAGAGCCATGTGTTGAAATCTTACATCATTTGCAAAGGGATTTGCTTCACTCTAAATTTTATTTGTATAATCACATTAATGTTCCTAAAGCATTATGTAAAGGTCTATAAAAAGGGTGAGAAAGAATAAGTTTATGTGTTTAAATGCAGATTAAAAAAATGCAAAACAGAAATCAAAAGCACCCAAACAATTCAGCCCTTGAGATAAACAAATGTATTCAATATGAGAACCCATTTTTTGAAAACCAAAGGAAAAGCCCACTAAGATTTTCAAAGCAGTTTAGTACAGACTAATAGAAAACAGGATACAGAAAAAGTCCACTAATGACTTTCCCCCGATATGTCAGAGCTTCTTTTCCTTTATTTATCCAGCTTCCATTAAGTTATCAACCATATGCCATTGCTCATAGCTTCTTCAGATAAGAACCTAGCCATACTGCTGCCTCCCAGTACTGAGTGCATCTTCCTGATTTAGAAGATACAGCAACCATACTTCCCTGTAATACTGATGAGAAACTGCAAAGTTAAAATTAGTCTGATTAATCTATGAGAGAAAATACGGATTATAAATGCCGTATTTATAAAGAGTATTACATACGTATTTGAAAAAGACATCCCACTTGAAATGCAGACTCCAACCAGTTCAAAATAGAGATCACATCTCAAAGCCCAGCTGCTAACAGCTGCATCTTTAAACTTATATCCAAAAAGGAAGAGGAACCGATAAATGAAGAAAGCACAGTTTCAGCCCTGAGGTTTAGAAATACACCAAGAGCAAGCCCAACTGAATCAGCACCCAAACAAGAAAAATAATCCTCGAGAGGCATAAATTGACCATACATTGCAGCAAAGTGCCAAATACAAGAAACAGCACCTTAATATCATCCAGCAGAAGTGCCTCCTTATAGCTGAAGAGGAGCAGCAAACTACAGCCAAGCTGCACAACCAAAATGTGTCCCGTATCGGCTGCTTTTGAAAGTAAGGACTGCCTTCCTCTCTATTGCTCTATTACAAATTCAAATAAATAAGACATCTCATCTTCTTGCTCCCGGTATCATTTCTTGGTGGTCAGATGATATCAAGCTACACTGTCAAAAAAATGCAGCCCACTTGTCTGAAAGGGTACCACAAGTTTTAGTTTTCAGCCAACACTTGTCTAAGCATGTATACTGAAACTAGGCAAAGCTCTAATTCAGACATAAGACTGCTCTTACATGTAAGCAATCCTTACATAAATTCTCTTCTAAACACAAAGAACGCATAATTCTTTGCTTTATGAGGGATGACCATTCACAGGTAAAGCTGAGCCCTATAGATGAGTAAGCAGCAATGCATTTAGTGAAGGCAACCCAGCCCTGCTTGAAAGTGTCAAAAGGACACCTAGGCTGCGAAGGAACAAGAGAGCAATAACAAGCGTTCAGGAATCATGAGTCAGGGCCTCTGCCCTCCCCCATCCACATCCTCTGTGGAAATAATTGATTTTAAAAATTATTTTAAAAATTAAGATATGGAGTATTTTCTTAATCCTCTGCAGTACTTTTGCAGTTCATGTCATATCTCAGTGAATGCTGAGAAACATTCGCTCCAAACTTTCACCAGGATTTTAGAACAGCAAAAAATGGAGATAAACCAGGAGCAGTCAGTAGTACATGGTTGCACAGCTGTCACACCATGCAAACTTTTCCCCACTGCTCAGGTTGTTGAAAGCCGTCCTTTCTGAGGCAACACCACAGTGGCAGCTAGGACCAACTAGCAACAACCAGCTGAGCAGAAACCTCAGTGTCAGAAAGAATTCCAAGTTTGCAGGTGCCGCCAAGATCATATGGCTTAGTAACAATTTTCTGAAAGATCCTGAATATTCCTAGAATCTATTATTTGTCCATGGCCTCACTTGTCTCCAGACAGGAAAGGAATACAGCATGTGGAGGAAAAACTATTTCACACAGAATAATTCTTTTAACTTTTTTTTTTTTTTTAAAAAAAGTTTACAAGGGTATTCACCATATGACCACTATGGTGCCTATGTAATGCCACACACATGCTATCGGATTTTATTTAAAATACTCCTCCTCCTGACCAAAATAATGCCACAGCCTGAAAAGCTTGCACTGCAACACTGGAATAACACAATACAAAAGAGGATACTAAAATCCCTTTAGCTTATTTCCTTTCACACATCGAAAATATGGTTATGCACCCAGTAAATAAACAAGCAGGTCAGTCATCTTACTCTCACACTGCTCTGCTTTAATGCCATAATTAACTACTTGTATGCTATGTTCATGCACACAATCACAAATCAAAAATTAGCAAGTGTTAAGATTAAGATTTTGCACCTTCTGTGCCAATACATTCTCATGTACCCTTTAAGTATGTAACCTCAGATTTTTTCCAACAGAACCTCATCCATTCCATGCACAGGCTGGACAAAGCTCACTGAATAAGAAAACTATCCTCTATTTATTTTCTTCTCATGCCTGAACCTCCCTGAAGTCCTTATTTACTGTAAACCATCAAATTCACACAGTATTGCATGTATGCCACCTTACTGGAGTTATTTATTTAGTAAACTTCAGTCATCTTGTCACTCTTGTGGTAACATGGCATTATGCCTCATTGCAGATAGGAACATCAACTGTGTATTTGTCACAACCCAAATTCTCAAGAAAAACCCAACGTTTAGTATTTTAAGGCAATCAGGCTGGTCAAGCATGATTTGCTCTCACAGTATTTCCCCAGTAATTACATATTCTTAATATGCTCTTCGGGTTCCACCCCTTACATCTCCTCTACCTGTGATTCACAGGGGGAACACCAAGAGCACCAAGCCCTACTGCACCTTTATTTCCTCTCTGCATTGCCTCTTCCCGATTCGAGGACCATATCATCCCCTTTTAGGATCGCATCCCCTTTTAGTCTTCTGGCCGAAGGAGCGTGACAGCTGTACACATTGAACACTGGGGGCCGTGGGTAGGGAAGAGGTCCCCGCGCTCCAGGCTGTGTGGAAGGTAGCAGAAGCCAGACACCTACTAGATATACCTTCATCTCCAACTGACTAAAATCTTTCAGGCTTTTTGTAACCAAACAAGGAATCTTAAAGTTGTTGAGTAGCCTTAAATTAAGTGGTACTGCTTGTGACATCTATCGCTACAGATGACAAAATATGCATTTTTAAAAGCATAACATAATGCCAATGAGTTTAACCAGCAAGTATCTAGGCAAAGAATGTCAGACCCATAGTAAAACTATGGCAGAGTAAGCTTAACATTTACATAACAGCTAAAATTTCTGCAACTTATAAAAAATTATCTCAATAAAACATTTTTCAAAGCAAAAAAATCCAGGAAGAAATCAAAACCAATGCAAAATGAGAGGTTAAAGAAAGGCTGTCTGGAATTTTCTTCTTCCGACAGAATGAACCGAATTCTTTTTTTTCCAAATAGATTTAGGTTTAGAACAATAATAATACTTTTATCTGAAGACTTCAAAGTCACATGCAAAAGAATGTATCACAGTAAACACAGGGTTGAAGGTTTTATAGAAAAACTTCTACTGGGATTTTTTCCTTCTTCTTTAAAGGAAATTTGTTTACTACCAGTCTTTGAAAAGCATAAAAGGGAGGAAACTATAGGATAAAGAAGTAAAACTTTTACGTGTAAGGAACATTTGGAGCTTTGTGAGAAGACTGGTTTTGGTAGAATGTGCGACATGTAGCCCAATGTGAGTAATATTATATCTCAAATAAAAATCAGCCCATGAATATACATAATCCAAAAGGTAATTCTCCCAATCTCTGAAATGTAATGGAGCTACTCTAGATCACTGAGGCATGAATATTTACCGTATTCAGGCTTTACTGCTCTCGATCTGGGTTCAATTTTGCAAATTAAAATGAAGGCTCTGTGGATAGAGAGATTAAAGAAGAGCATCCCAAAGCCTGCCTGTTTCCTTGGTGTGGTAGCAGCGATCTTGTTACCCTTCTGTTGGGTTATTTCTTTTTACTTAATGGAGTAGGTCAAAAGCAATTGAGAGTGGAAAGAGGAGGTCATTATTGGGTCACAACCTTGGAGTTAAAGGCTCACTAAGGAAAACAAACACAGAATGAACATAAAGCTGCATTTAAAAATAAAACCTGTAATGAAAAATAATATTTTCAGCTCTTTTCACTTTTATTTTGACAGGTCAAGGGGAAAATTAAGACTAAGTTCTTTCACTTGTTTCTTTCTCATGAACAAAATTCTCCTGTCCTGTCTCTAAAACAAGCTCGTTAATAGAAGCCATCATTTACACAAAATGAAACAAAGGTGATAAATAATTACTGACAGATCTGGTAGGCTTCATTAGTTGTGGCAAACTTTAACATTAATTGTGATGATTTGTACTTTTTCTAGGAAATGCTTAGAATATAAACACAAGAGCACTCCAGTGCAATGCAACAAACACACACACACACAAGTATGCACATCAATACAAATCAAATGATATGGTACTACTCCTAGTGAATTCCTTGCAATAAGTACAGTCAAAACAAAGGCTACCTCTGCTATGAGAAGAAGAAAAGAAAAAGGAATAAAGGAATTAATTACTATCAGACAAGTATTTTTCACATTTTTATTTTAAGTTTACATAATAAAACCCAATTGGTACACAAAATCTTTATAGCTTTTCCTTGAGGTAGGATTTTTCTTTTTAGTGGCAAATTTTAATTTAAAGAGTTCAACTAGCAAGCAATTTCTAATACAGGTCAGTACAGTGATTAAGATCAGACAAGTAAATTTATATCCTCTGCATTGTATGATATTTTGAATATCTAAGCAGTTAAGTCTAAAGAATAAATGGATTTATCCCTACCGCCTTGGCAAATAATACTAAGCTATTAAAGGAACAAAGCAGTATGGTGCAAAGTTTGATACAGCAAAACCAAGTTCTAATGCACAGATATATGGTAAAAAAAAGTCAGGTTTATCAATAATGATTCTGATTAATCCATTCATATGCAGCTGGGGGAAGAAAGAGGGCAGAAGGGGAAAGAAACAGAGGGGAAAAGTTGAGGAAAGAATGAAGAGGCTGCATCTTACAAAACTGGAAATAAAGCCAAATTGTAGTGATCACCAGCTAGCAAAAACCAGCATTTACCATATAGACGTGCCATGTGATATCTTATGAAGTAAGAAATTCACACTTTTTTGCCTCTGAGCTACACCCTGGTACCAAAGGGTTACTGTGTTCTAAAACCTTCAACAACAGCCTTACTAAACATTTAATATTTTTTCTTTCTGCTTTCTTAAAGGCCCCAGATGTGTTCTTGCAGATCAAAAGAGACCAACTTATAAAGTTAAACGAAATCAAGAGCTTTTGTTCCAAGGCATCGTTGCTGAACTAATTATTCCTGGATGTTGTTTAATGAAATAGCGGTGCCATATATTAAAACAGTTAACAGGATGAGTTGCATGAGTTATAGGAAAGGTCTGATCTGGGATTATAAATTTAAGGTTTTCTTCAAAGGAGATGAAACAAACTCCTCACGACTCCCCAGTCCTTTCTGTCACTGGAAAGCTGAAATAAAGGAACCAAAAAAATGTATGAAAGCTGAAATATCATTCTACATTACCCTTCCCTGAATAATAGAGAACTAAAGATGGGGGAGTTAAATCTTCATTTCCCCATCTTGGAGAATCTCAGGAGTCTTTTTTTTTTTTTTTTTTTAAAGTTATCCTGCCTATTCCCTAAATGCTACAAGGCACAAGTTAAAACAAATATTGGTAAAGTCTTACGAGAAGCTTCATTTTAGATGTACATACACAAAAAAAGAAAGGGCTCCCGTCTTAAACAACGCCATGCAAATAGTTACCGGAGCAATCATTAAGCATTTTTATTAAGGGGGGCGGTGGGTGGGGGAAGGTAAGCAAAGAGCTATTCCAACATCACATTATTAGTAGAAATGGATCTCTTACATTATTCTGCAGCCCCCAGCCACACCATTTTTTTGGTTAAAATGCTTATTTAACTATTCATTTACCTTCCTGAGAGAAACAAAAGACTCTCAAGATGCCTGAGGACATCTCAGACTAGGAAGGTAACTTTTCAGAACCGATGGCTCTTATACATTCAGACAATAAACACTTCACTTCCCTACTGATAGTCCTTTCTGTGTTTGTATTTTACAGCCTGACACCGGCCAACCCTACACTTGACACCTAATTAACAGACCTAGGAGCTGGAGGTCCATATATTGATCACACTAAATGGGATTAGTGTGAAATAAAAAGTTCAAAGGGTCTTGACCAAATTTCACCACAGCCCAGCTGTGACAGCTGCTATGAATTTGTGTATCCAGTGCCCCACATTTTTATTAAGAGGGGTCTGGCGCACAAGAGTATGCAGTAGCCTATGAGATCACGAAGGTTCACCTAACAATGTCAGGCTCTGTAACTGTAGTGACTGACTGAAGAAAAAAAAAATCCTCTTGCTTGTTTGCATAGGTCTTTTTGATTAACTCATGAAAAGGGTCCCTCACCTCTGATACAACAAGCATTTACAATAGATGTAGAGTTGTGACTTCTTTGCCTCTCAAGGATTTGTTAGCTTGCTATGAAAGAGCTGTCCAATTTGAAAAAAACCCCTAGGTTTGGTTATAAAAGAAATAATTCCCAATACACGCTGCAAGCATACCGAGTATATTCTGACAATGACAGTCAGGAGCTGCATTCAAACGACAGAACTCCAAACTATTATCTTCTAAACACACTTTCTATTTGCCTAAACCTATATCATCTGTCATCAAGTGAATAAACATTTCTACATTTTACACACACGCACACCTTTTAGTGGCAGTTCTAGTGACACGATTTGTTCAACCTTCATCAAGACCAAAAGAAATTACAACTATCAACAATTCTGAGTTACGTGCACAAATTAATTTATTTAAAACATGCTGCCTCATTTTCCAGTACCTAGTATCACAGACACCTGTAACAGAAACAAGGGAAACCTACTGCTACTCAGGGAAGGGAACAAGCCCATCACACACAGATGTGCAAGTACCACCGAGGCACAGTGAATGCTCAACAGGATTCTCTTGGCTAACATGATGTTTACCAAAATATTCAGGATAAAAAAATGAACAAAATGCCATTTTGCTTTTGTTGGTGCTTTTATTTCTTAATTTCTTTAAGGATTCACTCTGTCAGAATATTTTTTTTAAAAAAATTGAGGAATATCCACTTCTGGGAGTTTATATATCAATGACAAGGAGATGGTCATCAGTCAGGAGGAAGAGATGGAAAAGAACTGTCAATTTATCAATAATTTTAATCAATTATGGGTCTTTTAAAAGGAAGCTAAATGTGGTCCATGAAGGGACCCTAAAAATAAGCTCACTGAGGTTGCAACATGCATGGGTAACAGACAAGACGGCAATAGAGCCATCATGCAAAAATACATGACAGCAGATCACCAATGACAGAAGCTTGGTAAAAGTAAGGAGGGTAACCTGAAGCCTATGGAAGAAGAGTGAGTTGTTAATGTTGGCACATAAAGGTATTTCACACAGCAATTTTTTAATACTTTATACAGTACTGTGGCACATCAAAACCAGCTTTTTGGGTTTTTTTTTTTCTCTATATATGTATATCTCTTCTTCTGCTAGGTTTCTTTCCTTGCAGAATCTTCCACTTCCTATCCTTTGGGTCTGATCGCTGTTGCATGGCCAGTCACACCTGCTGAGATGACCTTCACTGAAATGGCCAGTGACATTTTCAAGTACCACAATTAGACCTAAAAGTTAACATACCAAGACTGGAAGATTTCATATGTCTCTGCTATGTCTGCAATCAGGACTGGAAAACTGCAACTGTCACTCCCTCAGTCTCAAAAACTAGAACTTTTCCATTTTAAATTAAAGTTGAAATTACATGTAATCCAAAGTGTGCAGGCCACAAAAAATTCTTTGAGATGGCTGAATCTAGTCCAAAAGGAAGCTTATCTAGCCTATCCACCAATGCTAATTTTTTTCCTTATTCACTACACTATTTAAGATTTTTTTTGTCAGTGTAGTATTAAAAATTCCATCAGATTTTTTAAAAGCATTTCATGACCAGGTTTCCTCATTTGGAGATTTCCCACTATAGTCACTAGCTCTCAGCCCCCATTCCCACAAAATTTTGGGACATTATGTACTTCCTCAATAGTGCAAAACTGCATCACAACTTTTTCTCTTGCTGTTATGTGTGTTGTAGTTGTATGCACCTTCTCAATTTAAAATGATTACAAAATGCCCAAGGACATCACACACACACTATGGAGGTAGCCATCTGAAAAAAAGTACCAATTTTAAAAAGTCAGTTAGGTTTGCTCATTACCAAAATCTAGGAGAGAAACCTAGTAGCAGAAGAACATTTTAAGGGGAGACAAAGGCAGCAACTTGCAATTGAAAGTGTGCACCACTGTAACACCAGAAGTTACCACTGCTTTTTGTACAGTGTCTTTTCTAAGGAGACCCCACTGCATCAGCCACCACATCTACCAACTGTTCTTCATTAGTCAAAACATTCTTCCCTCAAAAACCAAAACAGCGTTTGCTCTCATCTTTAAGGGCAAGGCTGCACAGAGGATACAGTGCAAATCAATGCTGAACATGGACTGTATATCCAGAAGTCTCTTAAATATAAGAAAAAGCACTCAGAAAAAAAAAGAGAATATAAAATCATAACATGGGACAAGATGCATTAATATTATTATCCAGTAAATATAAAAGTTACTCATCACAGTGAGACTGCAAGATTTGGTTACTTGCAATTTTAGGAAACTAGACTAAGATATAATTCGGGTTGCACCCTCCAGTCCTGTATTTTACAAGTTTTTGGCACAATTCAAAAGGCTTGAGAAGAAAATATTTTATTGGAATTGACTGGGTACCTTTATTTAGGGAGAAAAGTGTCTAACTAGAAGACCCTACAGTCCAGAGTGAATCCAAAACTAAGAAATGATCATATCATTGAAAAGAAAAACATCAATGTTAGAAACTCTTGAATGTTGATTAGAGGAAATTAAGTCAGCAAGCTGGTACAACTGCATGAAGTTTTATCACTGTCTTTCAACAGGAGGAGTGGGGGAAAAAATAATTTAAACACAGATGAAGCCAAAGATAAACAGAAAAATAAGAAAAGCTTTTAACTTGGCCAGTAAGCCAAGTTTCCAGAGTCAATCTAAGTAGATAATTGCTCCTAACTAAAAAGACATAGCTTCAAGAATCAGTAAAACAAAAATGAGGAAAAAATATACATGCAATACTTAAGCACACATTTATATACCACTTACTCTATGTTCAACATATGCACATTTCATAATCCTTCAAAGATTAGATTTAGAGGAGAAAGAATTTTTAAAGTGAAGTTTAATACTTAGACAAAACAGCTGCCATTAGTCATCTGACATTTTCATTTTTCTGTCTTTACTAAAAGGCAAAACAATACTGTGCCACTGGAATAGTCTCTGTTCAGTCATCATCATCACTTCCTGCATCCCCTTTGGATCTCATCCTTTAACTATGACATTTTTTTCCTCCCTTTTCCTGCAAAAAGTAGGTACCACTTATTGCCTTTGGATTTTCTAGTTTATTAAAATGGGATAAATTGCACACTGTTTAGAAAACATTCCACCCCCTTATTTTTCTAAAGATATTATTTAAAATCCCCAAAGGATGTTAATATTAAACAAAAGCATAGGGTTAGCCTATTAGGCTATCAAGTCTGACATGTTATCCAAGGCAAAGGCTTATTTCAGTTGCTTCAGAAGAAAAACATGAAACCCCAGTACCTTACCAACTGTGCAATAATGAAAATGAGGTTGTAATGAATTCCAATCTAACCCTCAATAGTGGATTCCAATTACCGTGCTCGTAGGAGAAATAAAAATATTGACAAAATATAACACCATTTTTTCTGATAAAATGGTGAACAATGCTGCAAAAAACCTTCCACAGATTTAAATCTACAAAGAAAATCAAGTTCCCACTGAAATTTCTCTCGTTTTAGTCTTGTTAGGCTCCCCCGTACATCAAGGGGTGAGCTCTTACTCTGCCCAGAGGCAAGGGAATTAAAAAGGGATGCTAGTATGAGGTTTAGCAGCAAATAAATAGCTTTGCTGTTACAAATTTCAATAGAAACATTATTAAACTTAGTGGGCTTTGTGGTTTAGTACATATTCTGCACAACTAATTTTTCTACAAGCCTTTGGCTCCATCTGCTGACTTTTAATATTAAAAATAATTGATGAGGCTGAAAACGTTCACGCTTTTGGAACACTTAAGTCCTCTACATTTTTGTAAGTGTGGTTCAAAAGGTATAGCTAAATACCCCAAGTGTGTGGTCTAGTAACATTGTCAGTTAAAATTATCTTGAAGCAGCAACACACCAGTGCTGAGGAGAAGGCACCTGAGGGAGCCTGGGATGCACAAGGGATAAACAAATATTACTTGGAAGACTGGCTGGAATCAGATTTAAGCAACAGGTATACATCTGGATGTTCCTGTCACAGAATCACCCAGCAAAGTCCAAATCTGAGAAGTGAGATTCTGAGAAGACTAATAAAATAAATGGAAGATCTAGAACACAACCCTTGTGAAAGCTTGTTGGAGACATTTGCTCAACACCTGCCTGCACAGATTTCAGCTTCTCCCATTTTCACTGAGACGTCTGCTTCACAGAAACTAAAGCTTGTTGTATTTATGAACAAAAACACAGTAAAAAGATTACTCTGAAGTTTCAAAACCCCCAATATTTACCTGTTCCAGCTCTGATTTATTTTTCATTATTGCAGAATTCTGATCAGAGTGCTACAAACTCAAACTAGATAGTATTTCCACACAAAAACTTGTACAAGAAAAATGCATCCAATATGCTCTTTAAATACAGCAGGGGAAAGTCTTGGACTCAAAAATTAAAAAAACCCGCAACAGTTACAGTACTTCATGGCCATTTTTTACAGTTAAACAACTAAATCCATCATTAAATAAAAGCAGCCTGATTTACAGGAACAGTGAGCTCTCACGGCTCCAAGTTATTTGAGTGGTAACTGGAATAATCAGCATCTCTGACAATCTATCTGTTCGCCTTTATGACTATCTTTTTGTACCTGTATTAGAAAAATTGAACACCACATACACACACAGAAAAAACCCAACACACTCAACTTCCAAGACTTCCTGTGACATCTCTGTGCACTCCGAAAAATACTTTCCTCTTATTATCAGTGTAGGAGATAAGGTCAGTGCCTCGAATCAGATCCCACTTGTTAAAATTGCTACGTATGGGGAAGACTTTTTTAACATCCCATTCATAGCTCCTATATCCACCTACCAAAGTCTTAATATTTGACTTACAAACACAGGTAAAAAACAATAGATGGAATCAATTGCTTTTTGCAAGGAAATTTAAGCACACAATGAAGTATTTACTATGTTAAAGTTAAAATTAAACAGAATCTGAACCAGACCCTAAAACTCACTATCACAACGGTGTGAAAAAAGCTCATCTTCATGGCTTTGTAGGAAAAAAAAAAAAGAAACCGACAACTCTTCTTTGAATGAAAATACGAAATCCCTCTTACATACTACACACACACACTACAGATACTGCAGTTTCCAAAAAGCTTCTTTTAAAGCTATTTGATGTTTATAATGTCTCCTTCAGAGCTGAGGCTGAAGCTAAGGAATTAATTACAACAGCCATTACTTTCAAAAACCGAAAACAAAACACATGCATACAAATTCTGAACAAAGATTCCCAAGAAATTTTAACAGTATATGAAACATTAGGAAGATACAAGACTCATTTCTACATGGTCATGCTCAAATAAATATAGGTATAGGTCCAATAGTTTCAAACTATACTTACGTAAGAGTTCACATTGGAGAAAATTATCACCACACAATTTAATATTTAGAGATACGTTAAGGAAAACTCCAAAATATAATCACATTTAAACACAAATCTGACTTCTGCAAATACGATTCTCCATATACAGAAAAACAGCAAGAAAACCAGCATGCATACTGTAAAGCACTGTGTATAACTACAAAATTTTTTATCCTATCTATGTATTCTCTCTGTCAAAGTCCATCTAAAAAGCCCTGGCTGGTGTCAGCATTGCTAGATGACACTGAACAAATGAAAGGCAGGATTTAAAACTTCATTTCTGAGCTGATCAGAAGGGACCTTGTCCATCAGGGATAACATAACAAAAAGCAATAATACATTGTTTGATTTGTGGAATTACACTCGCTGTGCCAGAAAACTTTAACATTATGGATTCAAAATAACTAACTCGGCCCACTACACATTGTGGATACCTAATGGCATGTTTTTACAACTGTTTGTAATGTACATGTCAGATGGCCTAAGTCTTTCTTGTGAGTCACACCATAACCACAAAACTATGCCTAGATGTTAAATGGGAAGAGGGAAACAGAAAAGTTGACGTAAAATTTTTTTGTCCATCTCTCTTCCCATTTATTAATCTTCAAATCATCTTGCCAATATTAACTTCATGCAACCTTCACAGACAAGGGTTAGAATCACCCTTACTAAAAAAATAAAAAAGCAAACCAGAAATTTACCACACATTTGCTTTTTCTAATCAAAATTAGAAAAGGAAGCATATGTTAAAAAAACCACAAAAAAAAGCACCTACACCCCAATTTTTTATAAAGCAAACAGAATGCCTACCTTTGCGGTCTCATTTGCATGTATTTAGTAGAAAATTAGTGTAATTTTTAAAAAAACACTGCTTGGGTTCCTGCCAAAATCACCCCTTTACAAAAAAGAAAAAAAAAAAAAAAAAAGAAAGAAAATATCCTCAATGCTTCTGGTAAACCACCAAATCAGTTCAGCATAGACATGTTTGAAAAAGGCAGAGGCTACTGAAGCCACAATTTTCTTCCCTAAACATGTTCTTGTTACTCTTACCACCTCTATTAGCTCTATTCCTAATAGTAAACAAAGTTTGCAAAGATTCCCGCCCCCCCCCCCCCCCCCCCCGATTTAAAAATATTTAAGAGTCTCTCTAAAGGAAAGCCTCTAAAAAGCCACTGACAGAGCCTGTGATCTCAGGAAAGACAACCACTTATGTGCTGTCTGCACATATCACACATCTGGAAACTGGATTTGAAAATGGAAGTTCAACCACCTGAACAGATAGAACAGGTGGGTAGTGAAAGTGAAGACGAAAACAATGGAAGGACACAAGCAAAAGGAAAGACTCGAAGCAATTCTGAATCTTTTGTACTACAAAAAAAAAAGTGTGTGATTACAAATGTATCTTAGAACCTGTGACTAATCTGCTAGCATGTGCTGCCAGAAGGAAAAGCAGACACACAACAGTTTGTACAGCCTGGAGGTTTCCACCATTTTCCCACTAGTTAGGGGACCGCATGCCTGAGAAATATTAACACATCGGAATAAATTATGTTGAACTTCAATCTTATGTAGCATCTCAGGCTCATGGGAGGGCTCAGAACAAGTTAGGACCCCACTCTGTATCACCACACTGTAGAACTTCCTCCACCTCCACCCATAAGAGATTAAAGTCCTACCCTGGGGCAAAGATACTTAATAACCTCCTCTAAAGCCCAGGCAATCAAGTAGCCTTTGACATGACTGGAATGAAGCATTAATTTGAGGGTCCTTGCCACATTAATACATTTTGTACAAACAACTGTTTCTCCCCTGTCTTGGTTTAACCCCAGCCAGCAACTAAGTACCACACAGGCACTCGCTTGCTCCCGCCCCACCACCCCCCGTGGGATGGGGAGGAGACTTGGCAGGGGGAAGGTAAAACTCGTGGGTTGAAACAAGAACATTTTAATAATCAGAATAAAATAAAATCATAATGAAAAGAGAGAGAGGAATAAAACCTAAAGGGGGGGGGGGCAGAAACAAACCATGAAAACCAAGTGATGCACAACACAACTGCTCACCACTTGCTGACCCAGCCAGTTCCTGAGCAGCAATTGGTGGCCCTCAGCCAACTCCCCCCAGTTTATATAGTGAAGATGATGTTCTATAGTATGAAATATCCCTTTGGCTAGTTCAGGTCAGCTGTCCTGGCTACACTCCCTCCCAGCTTCTCATGCACCTCTTTGTTGGCGAGAGTATGGGAAACTGAAAAGTCCTTGACTTAGTAAGCACTACTTAGCAACAACTAAAACCAGCAGTATGTTATCAACATTATTCTTATATTAAATCCAAAACAGCACTGTACCAGCTACTAGGAAGATTAACTCTATCCCAGACAAAACCAGGACATCCCCAAACAAGAGCATCACATGAACTGCAGAAAAGGAACATGTGAAATAGAAACGTGTCATACAGAACATTCTTATCCAATCACCACCTGATTTCAATTCCCTCCTAAAACTCAACACAAAATAGTCCAGAGTGGGACTCTGTGTTTTGTTTTATTTTTGCAAAGATTTGTATGTTTCTTTGCATTCAGACTAAACTAACTGGTGTTGCTTTGCATTGACTCAAGGGCAAACTGGGCATTTATTTCAGTCTTAATGGGCATTTATTTCAATCCTTTACCAAACATACATACTTGCAAGTTTCCCCTTACAATCCTCTCTCCTGTGGTTTTGTTTTGAGTGTTTGTGGTATACCTGCATATTCCTCATTCCCTGAAGACTTCCAATTACTGTCAACTAATCTCCACAAGGAGGATCAGTGTCTTCAACTAGGCAAAGAAAATACCACATGAATAATACCCATATTTCAAAACTGAACTGATTTATAATAGCACACATTTTTTTCTCTAAGCCACCACTGAACTTGTTGCAGTCTTATGTACTAGGTACGGCACATCAGACAAAAAGCTTTTCCAGGGATGGTTAGCATAAAAATTTATTGGAACGCATTATATAATAAATACAATATTAAGAAAAAGCAACTACAACATAGTAACTGAAATTAAAACTGAAGTGGTTTAGACTAATACTGAGAAAGAGCAGAAAAACTTCAAGAGGTTCTGAAACCTCACAAAAACCTGAAACGACAGACTTCTGAATCTTTTTCAGTACCTCTCTTCTCTGTTGAAGGAGAAAAAAAAAAAAGAAGTCTGTACATTTAACAGGGTCATTGCTTCCAATGAGTTAATCTGTTCTCATGGATGATCTCTGCCACCTAAACTGAACAAGGAGCGCGGCCATCTACACCATTCTTTTGCAGAATCTATTACACACCCTATACACAGAATATATCTTAAAAATAGGTTGCCTAGCCAGAAGACAGGTCAACTACTAAATCTAACTTGCACAAAGGCCTGAATTTAAGTCTACAATTTAAGTACTTAAAGATGTATTAGCTACAGCGACTGTTTAAAAGGCTACTTCACCTTTCCTTGTGATTTCCGAAGTGTGAAACGTTTATTCTCAATTATTTATTCATTAGAGGAGAAAGAAAGAGAAGCCAACTGCATTTTACAGCATACGCTTTCAAGCTAATCTTTAGAACCATGAAGAGCCTGGGAGTTTGTAGTTTTCATTTCAGACAGTTGCAAATGAAAATCTGTACCTAGGCATTCGTATCATGTTCATCACAGTGCTATCTGGGCAGCTTACATAATTATATTATTCCAGCTGATATTGTAAATATTGGCTCTCTCTAGTATTACTTTTTCTTTCATTTCAAACTGCATCAGCTATTATAATACAAAGTTATGGGAATACTCTAGTGATGTATCTTACATACAGTTTCCACAACACGTTATTGTCACAGGCATACAACAGCAGATTTGTGCAGCTCATCACCTCAATGTTTTAAGAGCAAAGTCAATTCTCGTAATTTTCATAGTGGTAAAAAAATAAAATTTAGAGTTTTATAAATGGGGCCATCTCAGGAACAAACACTACAAGACATGAAATCCAGAGGACTTGCTATGGTGTCTTAGTAATACTTCAAGAAAGTACTGTGGTAACAGACTAATTATGGATTCCTGGGCATTATGTACTAGTCCATTTTCTTCTGTCTTTTGGTCAAGTTTAGAAGTTTATCTTTAACAGTCTTGGTTACATAACATTTTCAATATTCACATGCTTTTTTTGCCAGTGCCCAGATCTGAGCAGAACTTTGTAATATGCAAACCATGGCTTAGTTAACATAGCACTTTCTGAATTGTTCTGCTTCTTAAAAGCCTGATCAAAAGAGGAATTTTACTGTATATGGATGACCAAGGAAGAACAAAATGTGACATTCCCTTCCTTCACCCCGGTTACTGAAATTTTGCCAAAGCCTCCAGCACTTGAACTTCAATATTTAAAACATGATAGTTGCTCACTACCCTAACTAAGACTACTCGTACTAGAGTTACATTCACAGCAGGAATGCAATGCAAAAGCTATGTTTACCATATAGGAGGCTACCTTTCCAATTACTATTCAAGCATTCCACTAAGATTCCTGCTCAAACGGTATGTGTACGTGCATGTGGGTCTGTTTTCAATTGAATTGAGAACAATTTTACCTGATAAATTAAAAGAAATAAAAATAAAGTTAATGGTCTGGCAGCAGCAATGCTTAAGCAAACAAGTTATGCAAACACAAACCAGCCATCCTTTGCTTTAAAAAGTTACCATAAAATTTAAACAAAAAGGCATCTGGATGAAAGTTTGTGATTACTATAGCAATGTCCATTAACTTACGTTTCAAACTACTCTTGAACCTTAGGGTACACAAACCCAAAAACACAACACTTAATCACTGCAGCAACTGCTTGACAGGAAATATGTTACCCTACTAAGCCCCAGGACAACATCCATGTTTTTGTTCAGTTGCATCCCAGTCATGGCTCAAGTCGTCTTCAGATTTTTCTCCTCTTGTACACAGCTTACAGGACTATTGCTTAGAGCACCCACTTTAGATGGCTCCTGTGCTCCTCTTCAAACTATAAATGCAAGACACGTAGCCTTAGGAAAACAATAGCTGGCATATTCTGTGGAGGAGGTATCAGAACTGACTTACTCATCTTCAGAAACTGCCCTTGAGAGGATAACACCACTCAATGTTTATCAGGTCTTGCTCTTTCTCCCATCAGACCCACTCTAGCTTCAGCCTATGGTAACAACTTTAAAAATGCCACCTCAAGGTTTCTCATCTGACCTTGACTGATGGTGGTTTCAAGCAGCAGAGGTTTCAAGCCAAGATGTACTCGAGGGGAAGGGAAGTACACACAAGCACATTGTTACTCAAGATTGCAACAGCTGAGAGAAAGGAGGGAGAAAAGTTTTTGCAGCCTGTGACATAAGTGGAAAAGATGAGTCACTTTGAAGAGCAAATGTTGAGACTAGAAAAGAAGCTAAAGATGGAAATAGGCAGGAAAAAGTAGAATAAGCAGATGAGGGAAGTTAAAGCAATAGAGAAATCTGAATATCAGGTATCATCTTAATAGCTATTAGATGTTTGATTTCCTTTTCAACTTTGCTTTGGAGTTGCAAACCTACATATTTATCCTTAACTACATTGCCCTACTGAAGCCAAATGGCTCACAAATGTAACATACAAGAACACATTCCATGTGTCCAGCTGTAGCACTTTTGTACTGGGACACCAAGCTTTTCCATCAGATCCAGCAACCCAGTACGTTGGTAATTCCAAAAGACCTACAGAATACTGAGCACCACAGACTACACGTGGAAGTCACATCGTCCAGCAGTCTACACTACTCACGAGAGCACACCAACGTGGCATGCTAATGGTGACTATGCCTACATATACGTAGAAGAGTGCACACAGTCACTAATGAAACTATTACACTTCAGCTCCAAAACCAACCTCAGAACAATTCTACCTGTATAAGTTTCTTGTTAGTCCACTGGTTCCCTGTTCTTCACCTCAGCTTCCTTCCCACCTTGTATTTCTGTAACAACTTTCTTCAGCTTTTCTAACAGTTCTCATGAGACAAATTATTTTTTGCTGAAATCTGGACAGAAAAAACATAGTTTGATTTATCTAAGAAAAACCAGTCATTGTATCAAACAAAATTGTGATTTTTACCTCACACAGTATTCATCTACTCAGAGTCAAGACAATCCTGTATTTATTTCTCATCTTGTATCCCCATTGAACAACACACCAGTTCTTAGGCAATAACAACTCTGCACTCGTTAACTATTAAGGCATAATTACCTGCATGTCAATAGCACAAATACACACTTTGAATTATCTCGTGCATTAACTACAACCAGTCAACACTGCAGATAACCCTGAACAAGCAATCAGTACCACGCAAATCCTGCAGAAGTTAAAGTCTACCTTGGCGAACAGCACAGTTTCCAGCAGTGCTGCACTTCTATGTGGAGCCTGGATGCCCAAAGTCATTTAAAGATAGTTTAAGTGGATGGAGGCCATGTAGAAGTTACACACAAATCTCTTCCTTTTCAGATCCACCGAAGGAAGAAACTTGGATATTTTGGACAAATTTTCTCATCCATTAGAAGGCAATCTGTATCCCAACTGTTTCTAGCTGGAAGGGACCACAGGGTACATCTAGACCTCCAAAAAAAGCTGCAGATTAATTTTAGTATTTGAAGAGTTAACTGGCCAGCACTGACTAGGCCACTTTTCTGCCTACAGAGATCACATTAGACACACAAGTTCCAAAAATACAGTGTATGGTTTAGATTAGCACTGCTCAGGTTGGCTGCTCTCCCCTGGCTTCCTTCCCTTCTGCTCTGACCTAGTATAAAAAATTTAAAATCCCTATGATATATAACGAGCTCCCTTTCTATTACGTATTATCCCTGGTCCTCAAGAAAACAAACCTTAACACACAAAGTACTTTATCTTGCTCCCTCTTATTACTGTATCTACATGATACTTAATAAAAAAACTGCAAGTGATAAGAACTAAACCACTGTACTTCAGTAACAGGTAGTGAAAGAATTGCAACATACAAATCTCCTCCTGACCATTTTTATTCCTGAACCTTTTAAAAGTCTAAAGTTAACTAGAAATATATTTTTTAAAATAAAAAATTAAAATAGATTCTGTTCTTTGGGGTCTTGGGTTCTGTGATGGGGGTTTTGGGTTTTTTTTTGTTTGTTTGCTGGTGTTTTTTTGAAGACACAGTGTTGGTTTGTTGTTTTTTTTTTAAATGTGTACTAAAACAAAAATAAAAAGCAAATCAAAAAACCACACAGTAAAGTTACAAACCCATACATTGAAAATGAGGGAAATTATCTTTAGAAAGAGCTCAGCATCTGCTACTCTTATTCTCTCAAGAGATCAAGCCCAAAAAGATTTGAGAAGTTTTTACTGCCAGATCTAAATTTCATTCCACAGGCACTGGATCAGGTCTTTAATCCTTTACTTAACCACAAAGAACTGTGCTGAGGAGTTTAATTCTTCCAAAACAACTGATAATATCCCAAATGTTGAAAGCGGAGTACTTTCCAGTATAAGCCAAATCCTGCATGTTTTGCTTTTAAGTAAATGCCACAGCAGATGCAAAACCAGTAGGATTCACACTTGTTTTCTAGGAAAGGAGAAAATCTCCAAAAAACACAACTGTGCTTTAGAAGTGGCAGACAATTACAGAAACACTTTAATACTTGTACTGAATTAAACCGCGTGTATAAAATTAAGTGTATATGTTTGATTTATTGATTGAGGATTTAAGATTCTTGTACTTTATCACCCACATATTTTAATATGTGTTATGAACTGCCTTTTCTCGATTTTAATCAGTAACATTTAATTGATTCTTCCCCTAACCCAGTTTTCTGAACCGCCCTTCTTCAAAGCATTTCAATGAAACGAAGATGTTCAAGGCCAACCAGACTTCATCCCCAGCAGAGGAACCATAGCATTTTATATCTACTGTTACATGCCTCATTGTTGGATAAGCCACAAAGACATACATACTGTTATATAGCTGTTTATATCTACACTGGGCAAGAAAAATTCAAGGAGCATTGGAAAAAACACATGGAATAAACAGTATTCAGACATACTCTCACAAAATTTTGCAAGGGTTCTATCTATTTGCAGTGCAAAAACAATCAAGATATCCTGAAATTTGGAAGGGGTATATTATGAGGTCCAAATAACTCAAAACGATAGTGGTGAAAATTAAAGATTTCACCATGGAAGTCCACATATAAGTGTCTTTGTGATCCAATTCAGTGGGGTTTGATCCAACTTTTTCCGAGATTTAAATGTTCTCTGGCAAGACTTAGCCGTGCAACTGTGCAAGTAGTCCTTAAATACACTGAAATAAGTTCTTAATACATTTACATACTAAAGCTCACTGCTCAGAGGTCTTGGGACATCAGATAGGCTGAAGTACTCGTGGGCAAAAGCAGATATGTCTGTTATGATTTGAACAGTTACAGTGGTTTGAAGGAAAAAGTCTTGCAACTCCTATTTGGGTTATTCTATCAGACATTGGAGACCTTTTTTGTTGGATGAGCCATAAAAACTACAGAATGTTTGTCAAAAAACAGACCAAGGTTATCTAGCCAACAAAGCAGCTTAAGAAAACCAATAATCTATCTCTTTTCCTAAGGTGGAAGTATATGAAGCCATGAAGCTCCTTGGTGTCACACTTACAAAATGATGCTTCTTAAAAGTTCATGAAGTCAACATAATTTGACAGCAAATAGGCCCTTGCCAAGCCAGAAACCACTGCTGGTTTAAACTGACAGTCTCATTTACTACGAGAACTGAATAGATAAACAGAAGCAAGTTTCTTATATTTTTCATATTTGATGTCTCTGGTGTCCTCTTGAAAGTATATCAGAGTACTGGAACACCTGGATGACTACTCTCCCACTGCAAGAGAAGCGTTTCATAAATACGCCTGCAACTTGAGATTGAAATGCTCAACACTAATAGTGGCAATTGTCTACTGCAAACCTGAGGGATGGTGAAGGTTGGAGCTGGTATGACTGTTCCTCTTCTTTAATGATTACAGCTCAACCACACCTAGCAGACAAAGAAATCTGACAGTGTCTAAAGAAGCATCTCCCCAGGTCAGTCCAATGGTCGGGTGTGCACACGATTTATTACACAAGAAATAACTTTGTACTATATTACACCAGATCCACTATTCAGCTTCCCCACACAGCAAAAATTCCCACATGATCCCTACATAAAAATATCAACATAACCATTTAACAATAACACAGCTACTCAGCATTTAAGGTGCTCATGAACTTCTGACAAAAAGCAGTACAAACTGGCAGCATACTGTACTTTTATACAGGCTCCAGTAAAGCTACTACCCACCACCAGCCATTCAGCTTGCATCAACTTGCTCTAACATCTGTCAGTAACCACACCAAACAGAACAAATAGGAACTTGACTATAAAGCAAGAAGAAAAGTTTCTACTTTTTACAAGTTCTGAAAAAAACCCACCCAACAGTGGTCCTTGTACCTGGCTGCCACATAGACACTTTGTGGCTGCTGTACACTTGCAGCACTTGATCACAGTTAAGGCAACGCTGAGTCGATACTTTAATGATGACCAGATTTATATCCTTTAACCATGCACATCTATCTCTGCCTCCTTACTCAATTCAGACTTGACCTCTTCTATGATCTTTCACAACTCTTAAGACAGAAAGAGTAATTTTTATTAACCAACCTGGAACATTTTCTGTGCCCTAAAGTATCTTTAAAGGAATATCGGTGTGTTACCATCTGCTTTACCCAATCTTCCAGTATTTCTAATGTGCTCGCAGCTGTGCAATCCAAAGTTAGAATCACTAACACTGGCCAGAAGGAAGACACCATACAACAATCTACATTACTCTTCACATAAGGATTTTTTTTTGTTGTTTTAAGACAACCAATGGTAAGAACAAAAGTCCTGGTTCTTGCCTGGGTTTTTTGCCCTCTAAGTAGCTGCTGTTCTTAAGCTACTAAGGCTTTTTTTTCTTCACCTGGATAAGGCAGGCAAAGATACTTTCCCATACTGAAAAAAAATCATTCCTTTTTTAATTAAAGTATGCTATACAAAGACATAGCAGCACAGAATTTGACACTCATGCTCACTTAAACTAAATTCACTACACAAAATATACTTAGACAAATATTTTGAAGTGATTACCACCAATCCTATCAGTAGAATAAAATTAATTTTATTTTTAAAAAATCCTTACTATTCAAACCCCAGGAACTTCCACAAAGCAGAAATAAAAATGTCACGAGTTGTTACAGTTTATAAACTGGAAGACTGTAGACATTGAAAGACCACTGAAATAATCTTAAAGGACATTCAGAATTCTGCCAACACTATGTTTTTGCTGCAGAAATCCTAGGTTCATGCTCTTCAAGGTGGATTTCAAGTGCTAGTGAGCAAATATTACTAACTCAATTGGATAGTGAACTGTTTGCTGTGTCAAAGCTTTTTTGCCAAACATACACATATAATTTTTCTTTTTGCTATATGCATAATCAACCCCAGATGGCAATTTACATAGGCAACTGCATAAAGGAATCCAAGCACTGCTGGTGCTCTCAGCCTCAATCAGAGCAAGCATGGGCGTTTGAGAATGTCACTGTTTATTTTTAATTGCTGTGTCCCTCCTTTGTGCAGGTTCAAGCGGTCAAAGATGTCGAAGTCCATTAGTAGAACTGGAAGGTGATGCCACTTCATTTGGTGAGAGGGTTCTTCAAATTTAAAAAGCAGCTGGTTTGTAATGTCCCTAAATGCCCAGTGGGCACCAGCTGTCAATCTCAGTTACCACAGGGTCAGGGCAAAAAAAGGTCAGATAGAGTCATAAACCACAACGTGTTGTGAAATGTGCTTCCTCCATTACCTTGTAGGCCTGAGAAAGGTTTGACCTTCTATAGGTATCCTAACCCAACTCTGCATGATGCTAGCAGGGGTAAGTACAACACACAACTCAAATTTACAAAAGTTGCTTCCTTTTACTGTGCCTTGGTTTCCACAGCTGCACAATACAAACAAGAATATTCACAAGCTGCAGTGGCAAAAAGCAAAATGCAAAACTCTGCCCACCACTATTACCACTCAGAGAACGGACGCATCTTTTACTTCACACAAGACAGCAGAAGGATTAAATCATCAACAGCAATTGAAAATATCTAAAACTGTGAGGGATGCTGTTAATGCCATAGAGACCAAGGAAACTGGCTTCTCTTTGTCAATCACCTGTTTATCTACTAATTTGCCTTTCACTTCACTGCTCCCCCAGTCACTTGGGAATAAAGCATCTTTTAAAATCCCACTCACAACCTTTCCTATTGTCCTTTTAAACCATTTGCAATATGCAACTTATTCACTGTACTTTTGTCATTTTCCCCTTTATACTTATACAGATTCTCAAAGAGCAGACTAATTCCTAAACATATTTCTCCACAACGTTCTTGGACTATACATGAAGAGCTGAACAGTCATTTCCAGATATAATCTAGTTACACATTCTTTCTTTGCAAGAAATAATTACTCTGATCTGTCTCACCCCCATCTCTCAGTGCACAAAGCTACAGGAAGTTTAGCCGGTGCTATGCCAAACAGAAAGTAGCTAACTAGCTATGTCAGGGCCCCACTGGGCAGGAGCCATCACTCGGCACTCACTAGCCTTGTACTCCTAACTACTTGCCCCTCCTTGGACTCCTTGTGTAGGCAGGCCCAGGACAGCAAGCAGAACCTAACAGAAATGGGAAGGAACACTGGCAAGGGGAAAGCAGGAGAGGCTGAAACCAGAGCTACAATCCCAGCAAAGCATATTCCCTGCAGGAACTACAAGTGTGACTCCCAGAACGGGCTGCATGCTGCAAATGAGAATATAGGCAGTGAGGAACTCCACTGGGAAAGCAGACACGATGCGGTACATGTGCAGATCCCTTTTATTCAAAGGACAGTATAATATAAACTAGATAGCCACAGGTATCGCAGAAGAGGCTGACCAAAAGTTAGTTGACAGCTATCAGCAAAATAATTCAGGTGAAACCAGAATACCTCACTTAATCCTTCACTTGCCCACAAAGTACAGGCAAAAGTGAGAAAGCAGAACGTTCACTCAGAAGAATAAGGTCCTTATAGTAATACAATTTGACGATAACACTGACAGCACCAAAAGGGTCCCATCCAGGTTCCTTCAGCCAAAAGTTGCCTACTTTCAGAATGTAACCAGCTGTGTCCATTTTAAGTGGCAGCTGCAGAACGTTCCACAAGTCTTGACTCTTTTTGGACAATTAATAAAGAGGGAGAGTCAGAGCAGTTCAAATCAGCATTTGTGATATAGGCTTTGCCTGTTCCAAGCATAAAGTCACGTTGTTTTCTTTTAAAGGATGAACATATTTTAAAGAAATAAAATAGCAACAACCGTTAAGCAGCTCATAGGCCACTAAAAGGCCTCTTGACTTCCTACAGGCTCTCCAAAAAGCCCAGCAGCAGCAAGCCACCTACTGCATCCCAGCAGTTCTCCCAGAACATGCTGGCATCAATTAAAGCCCTAGCAATCAAAGAGAATGTGCATCAAGCATTTCAATGTGTTCTCCTTGTTATTTCCTTCAGTTCCAGACATCTCAGGAAGCCTACCTCCTCAGATTCTTTTGCAAGCCTTCTCACTGCAGCATGTCCCAAATTAATGTCATGTCACTCAAACCTTGCTCAGTCCTTGGGCACATCTTGGATACATGCCCACCTTGCTTTTCTGAATTTGAAAGTCTAACATGCTAATTCAGGTCAGTCTTCTCTCTTCTTCAACTAAAACTGAACAGGTAACTTTACTGGCTGCCTTATTTAAAAATCTCTGTCTCTTCCTATTATAAGGTGGCTTATAGTAGAACACACAAAAAAAGAAAATAATTGAATAATTTCCAATTGGAAGAGAACACTCCCTTCTTTGTTGAGTGTCTTTCTATCAGGAAAACTGGGGGGAGTGAAAATGAGAGACTCACCTTCAGGGCAGGAATCTCCACATTGTCACCAAGGCTAACAGAGCCAGAAAGAACAGTCCCTGTCATCACTGTGCCTTGACCCTTGATAGAGAAACAGTGGTCAACTGCCATAAGGAAGTTTCCTGAGGGGTCTCTTGATGGCAGGTAAGCCTGGGACTTCAGGACCTGGGGAGGGGGAGGAGAAAAAAAAAATAAACGACAGGTAAAAGCTGCATCATGCCTGGGTGAAAAGTCATGACAGCCATACAGCAAAAGGCAGGCAAGCGGATGATTGATTGAACAAGCTTGCAGTTTTACTGATTTCAGGCATCTCCCAATGAGCTCAGAACGTACCAATGTCAAATTAACTGTGTGCACCATAGGAGACGCACACTTAGCAGGAACAGTTCGATTTTCTGCCTTAGAAAGATTTGGCGCTGCACATTTAGCTTGGTTAGCAAAACTGCATTGGCGATAAAGTTGCTGCCAAACTCAATATAAACACTGCAGCAAAGCAAAGAGAAAAAAATATCCTGCAAGCCCCCCCCCTTCCTTTTCTTTTCCCTCTCTCAAAAGCACAATTTTACAGTGCGTTTTGCTACTTCAGCTTTTTTGGATTTTGTGAAAATGAACTTGTACACAGATATTAGTGTCCCATAAAGCCCATCCTTGCCTCCCTTCCTGAAAAACTACTATACTATGTTAAGTTTTCAAAGTCAACTTCCCCTTCAGATTTCTGTTAACACTTCTTGGAAGATCAAACCACTAAGAAAAATAGCTACATGAGTACCATTTTCTAGGGAAATTATCCAAGTTTAGGATTTCTGTTTTGCTGACAAATATGATGTTTCTTAAAATGTATTATCATCATAGACAGAAGACCTTATTTATAAAAATGCAGTCAGGTACCCAACAGTATTTCAGAGGAAGCAGTTCACCCATCTCAAATCACTTTTGATCTCTGCATCTGTTATAACATCAGCATATAAACTTGGCACTGCCTTTAATGCCTGCTTTAAGGTCAGAAACGGCAGATTAAGCCCAAGTTGTAATGGCAGAACAACAGAGAGTGTCACTTATCAAGGACAGAAAGGATAATACCTTGAAGCCCAATGGCAGGACTCAACATTTGCCAGCTCTTCTAATATTAGGTCTTAGTTGACAGAAACAGCTGCAACATGGGTATTTTCTTCAAAGGTTTTTAACGCAGGGGAACATCCCTGTGCATCTACCCAGAACCAGATGAAGACAGAACTAAGGACCTGCCCACCTCCACTTCTCTAGACATTGCTGTGGGCAGCCTCACTCTTGCTAAGTCTATTCTAAGGCCATACCCACATCACACCAGCATGTCCATCGCAGGCCACACATACCTGGGAGGCAGTGCGACATTCAGCACAGAGCAGCTACGTAGAACATCCTGCCTCTGTACAAGCCAGGCTGCACTGGGCCAGACATCCCTAGATTTTTGACAACCAGTGCTGCACCCTAACTTCAGCAATCTACAAATATTTTAAACCTGGCAGCATCCAAAGCATCCAAATCAGACCTTGAGAAGTCTGCAAAGAATGATGCCTTTCTTTTATGGCTACTTTCTGCTGTCTGCAAATAACAGTGGCACTCCTCCAGGGCAAAGATGCTACTTTTCCCTAAAGCTTATTCACAGAAAGGGTGACAAGTCTACTAGAAGCTATAAATTGCACTCAAACAGCTATTTTAAGTCTCCGGCCCTTCACAGTACGAGATTCATGCCATATAACTTACTGTATAACTTATGAAAACCTGAGAATTTATCCCTGCCTCCAAAAAAACCCCAAACTCACACACCCAAATACACTGCTGGAACTAAGGATACCTGTGAAGCATCAGTTTGCTTAAAAGTTTTCTCTTGTACATATGGGTCTGATATGTTAGTTATACAATCATGTATAGGGTTTTTCCAGGCCCTACCTCATTCAAGACACAGGGTAAATCCAGGCCATTCTTTTCTCTTTTGCAGATGTGCAAGGCATGCAGTAAGCAAGGCAGAGTATCACAGAGAAAGATGGTTTCATCAGGAAGGCAGGTGGTGCTCCTCTAGAGAATGAATTCTACGCTTGCTTATGCCAGAACTCCCATGTATCACTATTCTCTTAAAAATGAAACTTTTCACAGGTAATCATCAGCTACATGCCTCAGACTGTCCAAACAGAAACCCCAAATCTTAACAGAAGTGCCAAGCGCTCACAATTGCTATCAGAATTAGCACGTACTATGATCTGAACACAAGCATGTCCCAAAAGAGTTCCTAGTTTCCTTAAATTTGGCAACCAAAATTAGTAAACTCAGTGGACTTAGCCCCTTTGTGCCTCAGCTTCCCAATCTGAATATAGATTAAAGTCACCTCTACACTTCCTGTAGGTCTTTTGGAAGTAAATTAACTGTTTGCCAAGTGTTCAAGACCACAGTGATGTGTGCCAAAGAAAAGTCCAGGAGGAAATTAATTACTTTGAATGCACAGCGGCACTTGAATGGAGTCATGAGGCCACCCAGAGAACAATGAGAATCAAAACAAACTACAGACTACCTGCTCACTATTTGAGCGCTGTCCATCCTGTGCAAGGAATGACGTAAGGGTTGTTCAGAATAAAGAATCATGCACTTAAACACTGGAGGATAACACACACACAAAGGAAGGAGACAATTCCCAACATGTAACTTTTCAGTGCCTGACTACATACCTTTACTGTTTTCTTAACTGTGGTACAACTATAAAACAACACCTACCAAGGATTTGGCAGAATTTTAACGCTATTTAATTCATTATGCTTTGTAATTCTTTACAAATTTAAAACCAATTTCACCACATGTGATAGCTGTTTCTTAAGACAGCTGTTCAAAGGCACTGAAGCCTAATAGCTGAAAAAGGAGATCCACTTTGGGGACATGCAACCTCAAGTCCTCCACTCACTGGAAGGGAATCCCTAAAGAAAACTGACATAATGCAGGAGTTCCTCAGCTCTAGATACTAATACAGTGTACTCCAAAAGACTTAAAGAATAACATAAAATGTGATGGAACTTTTATGTTCTTCAGCAGGTACCTCAATTAATTCAGAAACACCTAGCGGGTTCTCAGACTCTGGGGCTTCTGGTCCACCGGGCTTTGCTGCAACAGCAACAACAGGACACCCACAGAACCTGAAAGAGAGAAAGATGCCCACCATTAGACCACAGATCTCCATGTGTCAATGTAAAGTAGTTCCAGGCCCATCTGACAATGAAAGCAAGGAAAAAAAAGCCTCCCTCAAATTCAGATTTATCTGCTCTTTCACCCATGGTGAAAACCTGACAATTTTTTCTTGAATTATCAGCATCTGTGCTGCAGGACTTCACTACGAAATCTCCAGTCCTGTTTAATATTACTTCTGATTCAAGTCTGTGGCAGACAAAAGCAAGATCTTCGGTTTATTTCAGAAGCAAGGGCCTGTTACCTAGTTCTACTGCAGTGGCTTTGCATTCAAGTCATTTTACTTGGAGACTAGCACCATTTTCAGCTTTCATTAAAGCAATTATAATCCTAGCTGTAGAGTCATAACCTTCAAAACAGGAGCCAAACGCAAGATGACACATGATATCTACCTGAGTCTACAGGCAGACAGCAAGATCTGCAGACAGCAGAAAGATCTAAATCTACTGAATCAAAGTTCATGAAACTCACAAATCTCAAACATGCAAAGGTTCAGAGAAGAGAAGTACTTCCACAGCTAACCTCAGTTTAGTGTTGTCTGACAACAAATTTTACTCAAGTCCTTTGTATCCAGCAGCTTGTTTTACAAATTCATTCAGCAGATTCCACCTTTGCTCCCTAAAATGCAACCTAGTGTTTGAATCCTCCGACAGCTTGTTTTGCCTATGTTTTGGAAAGGGAAGTTAAGACTATAAAGTCAAATTAGTACTGCATTTTTTTTAAAAGTCAGGACAAATCATGTAAAATAGATCTATTAAGGCAATGGAATAGTATCAATAACAACGACGTTATTAGTTCTCATAGATACTCGAGTCTTATGCAACAGATTCAGACGAAAAGTAATTATCATGGTCATCCTTTTTACACCCAACCCCTAGAGACTTTATCTCAATACAGGAGTGAACTGGAAGATAGAGACAGTGCCTTGATATTACTTTAAAAAAAAAAAAAAAAAAAAAGGAAGTTGGGTTCTACAGAGGGAGCTCATTTAGTCAAGCATATAAGGTATTTTCTTTGTTTACATGACATAAGTCTGAGGCATCTAGGGACAAGGTGTAATAAAGTACACTGAATTTCTGTTATTAGCCATTAAAATTATGGAAACTTACTATCATACAAGTACTTTAGGGCACTGTATTGGACTAAATAGAAATTTATGCTGAACCAGGTGCTTTACTCCTTTTCCCACATACCAGAACAAACTGGAATAATCATATACTGCCTTTGGAGGCATGTCTAAACGTGATTCAGCCCTACTAAAACTCTTTCTCCATCACATGATTTATTGTCAGCAGAGCTTAGACCCTGCTGGACAAAGATAAAAGCTGGCATGTGCAAAAAAAATAGGAAAAAAATAGAAATTCTATTCATAGGGACAGTTTGCTTTTACTTTTGGTATCAATCCATGGAACAAGCAAGTTTTGATTAGGTTAAATTTACAAGTGTCAAACTATTCAAATATATGACAGTTACTCTCCTCTGCTTATATTTTTCACCTTCCATGAAATCTCCTGACAACACTACAATAATTTCCCCAGCATCAATGGCAACACCTACTCTACAGCTGCAACAGACTTCAGATTTGCTTACTGCTATGGAATTGTGCATGCATGCCTGTGTGTGTAGAGAAATAATAATGAAGTAAACTGGTCCTAGAAAATACCTCATTGCTGAGTGTTTGGGATCAGACGCAGCTGTCAAATGGTCTCAGCATACACCCTGCTAATAAGAGTAGTTTAGAAATACAAAAACAGTTAAAATCCATGTATTTGGAAATTCAAAGTCAAATGGGAAAGTGGCTGTTAAGAAGTAACACATGCCTGAGATACCGCAGGACAAGCGCTATACAATCAAGCCCAGGTCAGCAATGCTTTCAAAGCACCATAAAGCACAGACTGCATATGCAAAAACTCATTTTTTGTTATGAGAACACCACAGAAATCCAGTAAGAGCATTTCTAGGATTCAGAGTTCAAATAAGCAATTAAAGCATTATGACAAGACCGTTTCTCTCCAGGTAGAATCACAGCTCTCGTGATCAGCAGATTCACATCTCTCTTTTAAAAAGGGGGCCGGGGCAAGGACCTCACGGTTAGCACAACAACTGTTTCAAAAACTCACTCCCCCTTCAGTTTTGACAAAGTCTACTAGTTTTCAAGACATGCTGTAAATACCCATCTGTACTCCAGGATATAAAGAGAAGATTTAATTCAAACAGTGTAGATAAGTATTTCTGAACACCATCTTCCTTACAAAAATCTGTCTCCCTTTTACGAATATGCAACTAGAAAGGTCTTTTTTTCCCCAAAAAAACATTCCAATATGATCTTGGACTAAACCAAGAATGAAGTACCACCTGCAGCAACAATTACTACCATTCAAGAAGAATAAACAAATTTAAAAAGGAGGACAAAATAAAACAGCAGTATTAAGCTAAACACTTAATCATTAAATTCTTGGTATAGATGAGAAAGATACAAAATAAGCGGCATTACTATTAATAGTCAATTCACATTCTACATATTAACCTTTCAAACAACCAAATAAAATCATAAGTCATTGGATAATTATGTCTAAAGTTCTCCTAACTTTACTATCTCAGTGCTATCTCCATTGGGATTACCTATGAATTTGATCAACAAGCTCACAGCTACCAAAAAACTGTTGATCCAAAATGCTTTGATATACTTCAGGGGTCTCCTTTCTCCATCTGCCCTAAAACAAAGGGAAGCAACCTACAGAGAAAACCAAGCCACCCTGTATTTACTTGCTCTTAAATCAACAGTTGCCAGAGAGAACTGAAAGTTGTAGGATTCTAAGTTCACAAGAGAATTTAACTGTCTTGGTTACCTCTCTGTACCATTCCCAGCACAATGAATGGACCCAACAACACAGGAGCTGGAAAGACACCAACATCTTTGTGGTCACTATTGTGAGAGTTGCATAGTTGAAAAGGGACACTACCTCTCAAATAAGGTAAGCAGGAACTGCCATATCCAACCAAGCTCTGGTTTTTTGGTCCCGGTGAAATTCTCTCTTCTGTACACTAAGCTCTATTCTTTTGATTCTTCCAACCAAAATGTGACCTAACAGCTATATCCTCATATCTCTCTGGGCAAAGCAAGCTGTGCTTCAGTTTGTGTAACCACTAAACAAACAGCATGTCTGTATTGTATTATTGTATCTATCCACTTCTAATAGCCACATTTCCACTCACGAATTTTGTCACATTCGCTCATTAGGTACCTCAATTAACTGACCTAAAGAGGACTGACAAACATCATCCCAGCCAGAGTCACATTACTTTATATAAAATCCCAACCATTCTGCTCTCCCTAGTTGGGGAAATCACATTTTTCAGCCTCAGTTAAGGAAAAGCCCTAACACACTCTTCCTTCTGGAAAGAAAAAGACTTGCAGATCACAACAGAAGTTGCAAGCTCATAGACTGAAGACCCAATCAAACACCCAACAGGTCTTCACCTGGATATTCTGGCTTTGTTTTATCCAATCCTCCGAACCACAAGCAGCCCTTTAAGCTGAAAAGCTTAATCACAGGAAAGTATTTGTCTACATGTGAAATTTGCAGATGCAAATTCAAGACTGCATTTGAGTTTGTGATAATCTTTCCGCTCTCATCATCTTTGCTAGGTGTCTCAATGTGTTTAGAGGCATGTTGGAAGGGAAATACGGGAAGTGTTTTTGTTAAACATTTTATTACAAGTTAGCTGTTAATGTTCCTTTTAACTTACTTTGTATTTTCCAAGGTCTTCTGCATTTTCTTAGTCATCTTCTCAATGGCACTTTGTCTCTTCCCCTCTGGAAGGAGATCTATTTTGTTCAGAACTACCACCATCTTCTGGCAGGCAATTTGCCCAATTACCAAGCACTCTGCTGACTGCGTCTGCATCCCTTTTGTCACGTCTATTACAAGCATCATCAAATCAATAATCTGGGCACCTGGAGGAGAATTCATAGTCAATATTGCAGCAGCATAAAAACATTAAGGATCATTTTCTCAAACAGTTTCCATAAAAATGGTCAGTATATGTACAAATGCCCAGGAATATGAACAAAATAAGCATCAGTTTCAAACACAGCTGTGTTTGAAAATAAGACGTTGGGAACTTAAGCTATTACATGCTACCATGGGATCATAAAAAAACTACAGAAGCATGTGATAGTTTACGTATTCCTCCATACTAATAGTTGAAGTTAAGGATACTACCACTGCATTTAAAAAAAAAAAAAGAAAAAGAAAAATTACCCTTGCAGCAACACAAGCATGATATTTGCCTCAATTCAAAAAGACAATCTAAGAAGCTAAGCAAGAATACAGCACAGCCAAAGAAACATACAACACCACAGGCAGTTGCACACTCTGAGCAACTCTTGTAAGAGCCAACTACATGCCACATAACTACATCTGCAATTCCTCAGTCCCCACCTGCTTCCCACCATTTCTTATTTCACAGTTCAAAATTTCATAAAAGTGAAAACAAGATGACCACCACTAGAGGCAGGTTTATCCCAAGTCTCAATAAATATCTACAGTCCCTCAATATGAGGAAGAGATGATTTAAACTCTGCAATATATTATGACTCGCTCCCAATTCAGATCTATGTAACTTGAATATAATACTTCACATACAGCCATAAACAGATCTGATTCTTAGATCTCTTCACGAAAAAATTCCTAAATTTTAGGCTGAAGTTACCTATCAGGCTTATAGATTATTTTTATTTTATTTTTCAAAGTGGTGTTGTCATGAACCCTTAATCCTTTGATTGAAGCAATCTGAATGTCATGGATTTAGGTTAGTTTTCAAGGAAGCTTCTGATGAATGTTCAGCCTTCCACTAATTACATTCAAAATTTTCCTGTCTCATTCCTAGTAACTGAAATACTCCAAAGACAAAAAAAAAAAAGTGCAAGACTTTAACACTGACAAAATTTAAACATAAAACCCAAACAAAATCTGAAGCTAAAGCACCAGAAAGTTGTAAGTCAAAAACCATTTTGAAAGACGATCGAAGCTAGAGATCATGCAAAATTGCAGCATTCCGAATTTACGTACTTTTAATACTTGCCTTAAGCTTTTGACCAGAAGAACAAGAAATCAATACAACTGTTCCTTGTTCCTTTGCCCTCTCCAACCTTCCCTCCCTCCCACTTTTTTTTTTTTTCTTAAGCTTTTACAATGGCTATGACAACAGCTACCCTTGTTCATAATTCCCATGAACTCAGGATAGGAAATCATTCTGAGGTTGAAGTGCATGGGTGAATGAGTGGGTGGAAGCTACAACAAGGAAAAAAAAATGGTTACAAATGACTATTTTAAACCTAACAAAGCTTTCATCTTGTAATAATGAATGCTAAACCCTTCAGAGTGCCAGCTAGATAATTATGACCTTCCTAAAGCTACTGCAGATTTTCCACCAATCAAGTATCTCTCCATGAAAAGCTGAAGATAGACTTTACATTTTCAAAAGTATTTTTTGTTTTCATCGTTTCAAGAATTATGTTAATTTAGAAGTTGCTTGAATAACACAAGCATCATCAAGGCTGTACAAAAAAGCTCAGACTTACACCACCATACAGAAGTGCAGACCTAAAGGACAGGAGGCAATGGGAACAAACAGCACGAAAGTAATTCAAGTGAGACAAAACATCTAGCAACCTGAATGCACGCACTTTTGTGAGTATATACAGCAGTTTTATAAACTTAATACGACATCCGTATTTTTTATTAAACTATACCACACAGTAATTCTTACTACACAGATAACATCCTTACAATGAAATTAATAACTAGAACCAAACCATCAAGTCAAATTGATTACTAATACTATAAAAAGTGCATCTAGTAGAACAAAAATGCTGCAGTTTTTTAGCTAACTGGTGTGACTACTAGAATACAGCAATCCTTATGCTTCAGAACAACCAGATCCAAATCTGGCTTTGAAAAGGGTGGTGGATAATATGCATAATATATCTCTCCCCTCCAAGAGGAGCCAAAACCTGCACTGAAACAGTTATATGCAGTTTCAGTACAAGGGCCACTTTATCTTGAAACACTAAATCAACTGCTTTGAATACATCTGTTACAAGTATTTTCTTTGTAATTGCTGTATTTATGAATCCAATAGCAAGACTTTAAAAAAGCCATAGAAATCATCAGCCTAGTTGCTAGAAGATCAAAAATGTCTACCTCAGGGCATTTCATAACAAAGGGAAGATGGACAGAAGAAAAATAACAGTCCATGGAAAAACTCCAGAAACACCAAAAAAAAAAAAAAATCACAACACTCCAAACAAAAATATATTACAAGTCAAGGCACAGCAGCATACCCGAGTTTGCAAATATGTGCCTCAGTACAACTACTGCGCCTCCTCTAAAGCCTTAACATACTAACTGGCCACAGTGTAAGAGATGTTGCAAGACTGAACTGAAAGCACGGCAGGGGGAGAGCTGGCACCCAAGCATGGTGGGAAGCTGCTGCCCTTCAACTGTGGGGCAACCAAGGAAAAGATCAGGACAGCACTGACAGAAATATTTTAACTGCATTCTCCCCAGGGCATGAGGACGTTGTATACACGTCCACTCACACCTATCAAGACATGACTGCTCAAGTTTACAGGACCCTTGGGTAACAAGGCAAAAATGTAATGCTGAGATTTAGGTCCTCAACTCTCTTCTTTGAGCTGTTCAATAAGCCATCTTTAACAATTCACCTTCTTCCCAATCCCTCAATCTTCTCCTTAGACAGCTTTACATTTTTACTCTAGAACCCATTTCCTTAGCTACCCTTCATCTATGCATAACAGTTCATTAAATACTAAAATGAAATCATCTAGTGAAGTCAAAACAAAATGCACAGAGATTCACAAATGTTACATTTCTAATCAGGAAAGTTGGCAGCTCACTTGTAATGAGGTGACAAAACGGTAATGCTACCCACCACCGGACATGGAACATCTCATTCAGTACACTTTTTCCTCATAGCATGTAAACAGTAATAGCAGACTCACGATGTGTTTAATTTCATATTCACTATTTAATGGCACTTGTGAGCAATCAACTTGCTACCATGCTGGATTTCAGTCAAAAGGAAAAACATTCCTAAAGAATTTTCTACAGCAGAGCAAGATTTAACTAGGAAAGGTGAAATGAGGATGGATTGTAAGAGTATTCTTATATACATAATCTCATTAGAAAGACCTTTTAATTAAGGGATAAAAATACTACAGCCATACCAAGCTAAGATGTCAATAAAATAACAAGAACAAAACAAGGTGACAATATCACTCAATAAACCTGCACTATCCAACCACAGAATACCTGCCATGGGCTCTCATGCGAAATGGAACACAGAAGAACTGAAACACATTGTTCGCTTTTGCTCAAAAAAGGGGACAGGATACAGTCCTACACAGTTAAGAAGAGTGATACGGAAGAGATGAGTGTCCTCAATCCCTCAACGCAGGCACACGGTTTGAAATTAATCTGAATGAAGCAGGCACATATGCAAAGGATCCATCTGCATATAAGGAAGTACAACAATCAAGAAAAATACTTCATCTGCATTGAAGCAGGTCATATAGAATCAATGATAAAGTTAAACTAAAGTATTCAAACAGTTTTCCCTATAGAAAAAACAGGCAGTGTAACCTTTTCTTTGCCATTTCATCTATGAAAGAGGTGTTCAAGAACATTCAGGAAGATAAAAGAGTCCTCCTGATGTGTGATTTCTCACTTGTCTGCAAAATGAAAGATCAACTGCTGGAGTATCCTTTGTGTGATGACATACAGCTCAGCCATAGCCCTGTAAAAAGCAAATGAAACAAACTAGTTGTCATCAGAAAACACAAGGGGGTGGGGAAAGATGGGAATTATATTGCAAGATAAGCAGCTAAACCACAGCTAAAACACAAAGTAAAGTATATGGTCTGAGTGAAGAAAAACAAAGAAGAAAGATAACACACGAACATAGAGAATCTGGATGACAGCCAGATACAGGGAAAATGCAACTAAACCAACAGCACCGCATCACAGAGAAAAGACTGCAAGCAGCACCAGCAGCACTCATTTGTACCACAAAGGTGACAGGGAACACAGAACTCACAGAAATCAAGAAAAATAAAAGAAAAAGTCTAGCCCCTGCTTTGAATAATCACATCCAACCCACTCTTGCTTTTGAATTTTGGGGAGTATCTGATTATGAGCAGATGTCAGGAAAGAAATTTTTACTTTTTGCTCATGGGACTAGTTGAATCAGAGATATCATATATTAAGACAAGTTTCAAAAGCGCTGAAGGCAGCAACTCGGTTTCCCTAAACTGGCCATCAGCTCCATTTCTCCAAGGCAAGAGCAAAATGACACCACCGCATCACATCATTCAGAACTAGATCTCACTCTTGACCCTGAAAGAACTCGCCAGCTGCTGAGTACACCCAAAAAGACAAGATTACCCATAAGAATAGTATGCATTTAAAAAAAAAGTATGTATTGCCAAACTTTTAAACTTCAGGAAAAAGTTTATTGCATTTTCTGCATTTATGTTGTTTATTATATCTTCAAACCTTTACCAAAACAGGAAGAAAGGCCTATCCAGAGTTCTAGACAACCAGGCTGCAGACCTTCACCCCCTGCATTAGAGTCATTCCTTGTAAGTGTGTTGAGTAGCATCATACCCATCTTTGATTTCCACACAGTTTATGTACTTAAAACAGACTTGATTTTGCTCACCGAAGCTGAAGTAAACGAACTCTGCAATGTTCACATGCCACTGTCTCATATCCTTACACAAAAACATGCAATTGATAAAACCAGATCTGTTATACCAGTATTCACAAGGAAACACCCTGTGAGTACCCAATCTACAGGCTAAATTTAAAATCTGTAAAGCACTACATCTGCCATGTTTATTTTGGAACAGAACATTACATCTTAAATAACAAATCTCCTTCAACCTCAATCACAGAAGTTGTTGCAGTTCTGCATGTACATGAACTCAAAACACCTTCCGTTTGTACAGCCTGTTGCATGCTTGAAAATCGTACACCCAAACTCCCAGACTGAGCTGTGTGTAAATGGAGCCATACAGCAAAGCACCACATTTACACAAAGTTAAAGAGAGCATAATTAGGTCTAGGGAAAAAAACTCCAAAACATTTCAGCCTCTCATATTACTTTATCAGTTCCAAAAGCTAATTACTATTTTATGTGCACTGTGCCCACTTTCAGAACCATTCGGTTATAAACTCCAGGCACTAAACCAGCTAGCAATTTCACCCTTACTGAAAAGGAGTAAGAACACCAAAGGCATTTTCAATAAACGCCCAGAATCTCAATTGTTTTCAACAAATGTAGGTCAAGAATATTAGAGCATTTACAGGTACTATTTTGACAAGCATAAATTTAGTATTGCATTAGATTCCCCATAACCCTTCAATATAAAGCTGACTTGGCTCCATACAGTAAAACGTGGACTAGTAGAGGGAAGACAAGAAGCAGTCAAGTCCCTGTGTGAATGAGGGAGGTTTTGCATGCCACACGAGCACAGAATGCAGGCACAGATTCTGACTCCTGTTTTCTTTGACCTACTGTGTCCTGTCCTGTTTGCAGTAATCATTTTAGCTGACTTTGCACAAACAGCACAACTTCTGTTCACAGGCACCGAAAGGAAGCAGAAAATGGAATTTGAAATGTAAAAGTAAAATAATTGTGGGCCATAAGCTATAATTTGATTTCATGCTTTACAAGGAAATGAAAGAGGACTTCCTTAAACATACTTTTTTTTTTTTTTTAAATATGCTTTTTACCATGTTAGGATTTCCTCTAGTGCAGAAGAGAAAATAGGATTGTAGAAAATGTACCGTTCTCAAGTATCATTGCTACTCAGGGGCAAAGCTCTGTTTTAATGTGCACTTCCCATTCTGGGGAAGAGGAAATTCTTCAATTAATAAACCGGGTGGACTGAGGCGAGTTTTTAAGGTTTAATCAATTTCATCTGCACATAGGATAAAAAGACTGACTATTCTACCATTTTTGCCTCTCCTATTCCCCTTTCAAAAAAAAAATAATAAAATCAATGTTTTATTTTAAATTCTTTGAGGTTAGTATCTCCTGTCTCAGGAAATATTGTCTATATCACGCAGTGAGTATGAAACTTCCCCCTTCACAGCCCCCTCTGCTATTTTTTTTGTTTTGTTAAGAATCTTTATTCAGAAACAACTAAATTATTCTCTGCTTTCATATAGAGTAACACCTTGGGAGATGCTACAAGTCACACAGGATTTTGCTAGGTACTTTAGGGGAGGCATTGTGATGAATAAAGAAGATGTTTTACAGGATAGGAAATCTTCCAAAATTTAAACAGATATAGGAGGTGCAAAGGGGGAAAGAGACATACACACAACTGGAGCACATGAATTACACATGAAGAAACCCTCTGTAAAGCAATGCAAATCATCGATCAAAACTGATACCACAACTTTCATTAGGAAACACTTTGAAAAGAACAGGAACTCATGGAGTTCAAGTATCCCACCACCATTTCCCAAGCATGCCAATTCCCAAAGATTTCAGCAGCTGTAAGCCCAAACAGGGAGCTGTGCAGCTTCAAACTCTGGATAACCTGGAATATCTCTGACAGCGAGGGTCACCTGGCAACCCAGAAGAGTTCTTTCTGAATGCATAGTAAAGCTTAGAATTATATGCATTATATTTGATTTCTGAACAGTAAAGAAACCGCTGGTTGCACAAATTCCCTTTAAATGAAAAACAGCCACTAAGGTCCTTCCTAAACTGAGAGCTACAAAGAGAAAGCAGGATGACCACAAGGGCATAATTCTAAGCCCATTTCTTATGTCAAATAACCTGTCTTTTACAGTTATTTATTAGTAATCCTGAGTTCAACTCAACTACAAACGGTAAGCGATGCAAAGAGATAATTGCTAATAAGGAATAAAGACCTCACAAAAGAACCCACTTTATAATTCATCTCCCAGATGAAAGTGTGCAATACTGTCCTGAAGAGGATAAAGGCAATCAAGGCCTCTACCCTCCCCTTTGTCAAGTCATCCAAGATCTTACTTGTTTGAATACGTTCTAACTATGCATCAGAAACAAGCCTGTGCTCTTCAAAGGGAGGAAATGCCTATAATGATTCGACTATGTCAAATAAGCTTGATTGGCCATGCTGAAGTAGCATGAACAAAGCTGCTAAGGCCTCCATGAAGGTCATGCTAAGACAGACTGAGACATATCTTCCAATAATTTATTATTACATGCTGATCTAGCTATTACAATATTGCACACAGGAATGAGATTATTATAATTTTTTTTCTTACCAAGAAAAAAAACACCCAAACAAACCTTACAGTGACAAACCTTACAGTGAAAACTCTTGCAAAAAAAGCATTACAACACACTAAGAGAAAAGGTCATCAAGAGATCCTTTGTAAGACTTTACAGAATGTAAGGAGTCCCATGTTGCTTTTAGCTTCTTCGGAGAAGTGTTGTACACTGGGTCATCCACGAAGCCCTAAATGATTTTTGGGACACTTGATCTAGCTTAAAGGGGTTCACTTTCAGAAATGGCTGGCCCACTTTAAGGGGTAAAACCAGATGATTTCCAGAGGTCGTTTCCAACTTGAACTATTTTATGAGGAGACAATGCTATAGAGGGAAAACATTTCAAAGAAAAAACACAAACCATTAGAGTGTAGAACAAGACTTGCCCGTACGCATTTTCTAGAGACACCTGGAGACTGGAGACCCAGGTTATTATTATGGGAAGGCAAGCTTCGGACAGAACAGCTACGCATATAGGCCAATTATTTTAAAGCCCGCTTTTTCCCCCCTGTCCAACTACGAAGCAAATAACAGTTTGAATAAGTTTTCTCACTGCATGCTTCTGGTTACAGTCTGAAACACAGTGAACTCTGTTGGACCCCTGTGCCAGGAGCAGCGCTGCGAGGGGAGCTGCAGGGTGCTCCAGCCCACAGCGGGCAAGCACAGGCAGCCTGGGAGCTCAGATGGGGCACTCTGAAAACATGAGGGAAAAAAAGGATACACTTGACCCTGTGACACAGAGAAATTTAGCATTGTCCTGTTGTCTTGATATCTCTCATTATATCCCAGTGACTCCCCGATTTGCTTGTTTGGGGAACAGTACAGGCTTGCGCTGCACTGTCAGCGGCGAAGGTTACAGAGATGTGTTCTGAGGTCTTTACTCTTCTTTTGATGAGGAAAATCAAAAGCACCAACCTGAGAAATGTCTGAACACCTGTGCAGTTTCCATCACTACAGAAGAGAGACCATTCCAAAACAAGGCAAGTATGGGAAGCTCTCATTACAATCTGAATAATTCACTAGTAAATCACACGTTAGTTACACATAGTTTTGTAAAAAAATACACACAATAAAACAGAATCCTTCCTCCAAAGACACCCGAATAGAAATCACTACCAAAAAGAGATTACTATGAATGTTTTTTAGGCAAAAGAATAATTTCTACACCTTTCTTCCCCCGTCCCCAACACAAACAGAAGCCAAGTAAGCTTCCCTCAGCCTGCACATAAGCAAGGGCAGCATGAGTAACAGCCACAGCTAAGGATACATGCTTCTACAGACAAGGAAAGGTATGCTTCATTTCACTGTAAGCATACTTTTAGAGGCATGACAGTATAGATTTTTTCCTTTACTTCTGTTGTAAAGATAAGACATGCAAGTCAAAAAGACATTTCCACCCATGTAGTTCCAAGCCAGGCCAATCCCACACTTTATTGCATTGATCTACATAGCTATTTGTAGATAGTCAGCCACCTAGAAGGGGAGCATACTGAAAAGGTACTCGCTCTGGCACACCCCAGTGATGGAGGCTGCAGCCCTGCCAGCTGGGAAGCTCCTGCTCCCAGTGACGCTTCCCCCACACCATGCCTATTCAGGTCTCCCGCAGTTCACAGAGGGTCCAACGAACGGCAAAGCTGAAGCTCAGAGCAGTCAGTCCGACACAGCACCACCAGACAGCTCTCCTCTGGACCAGGGAGGTGTCCCAGCTGATGCAGGGGGCTCCAGGCAGAGCCAGAGTTGGCACAAGGGAGGCAGCAGGACCAAACGGCCAGGAGCTGCAAGGGGAAAGAAGGAAAGAGCAAAGCCAGCCTCCCATTTCTAGGGACGGGATGCTGCTGCAGGCCAAGTTGTTTACAAGACAGCAGCCTGAGGGATTTCAGAGAAACTTAAAGCTGAATAAATGTCACTGTATTGTTTGGAAGTGTTGGAAGAAACTTATTAAGTACACGCATATTTACACAAAACTAGCACTATTAGTTTAGAAAATTACAAAAAGACACAGTCATTCTATGCTGTTCAAAGCAAAGTTGTTTTATGTTTAGAAGCAGTCAAAAAAGATAAAACTATTAGACTATATATGTGATGTAATATTGAAATAAAATACCACATTTAGATCTAATCACTAACTGAAAAAGGAATCTGGAAGAATAAGCACCTTCAAAAAAAGGAGACAAGACAAATGCAGTTAAGTTCTTCACATACAATTTCATTTACTAAGAAAAATCCATGTTAACAGCATGCAATGACAAAAGCACACAAAGCTGAGCAAGAGAACAGAAATAGAACACCTCTAATAAAAGAGCACAATCAATTATATAATGGTAAATGCCAACAAACCTGAACTCAGTGCTGCCAGACACCATTTGGCTTCAGACAAATGAAAATACAGATTTGATATTTACACAATTAAGATTTTTAAAGCTACATCCAGCTAGATGAATTTTCATTGTTTATAAAACATTTATGGTTTCACCCTGTGTAAAAGGCATTAGGATGAAGCTTAAAGCAAAGGACACTTCATTCCATCATTGACTTTCTTGCTTTGACCCTCTGAAACATTCGCTTTGACTGTTGCCAAAGAAAACGTACCAAATTAGCTGAGTAACTACTAGGGTCTGGCATTTCAATTCCTGTTCTTCAAAATATTTCTGAAGAAAATCAGAAAATCACCACCAAAAAAAAAAAACCACTCTCCCCTCATTATCTATAGTAAAGTAAATAATCCTTGTAACAAGAAATGCTACGTAATACGTAGCATGTATAAAAATGGAAGTAAAGCACCACATGAGAGAAGATATCATCCTTCTTACATACGTAGCAAAATCCTATTCTGCAATATCACCTATTACTAGATATGAATTTCTATATTGACAAGGCACAAACTGAATAGAGTCCAGAAGAGACCTCCATTTATTTTAAGTCTGAAAACATTAATTGTGGTAGGGTTTAAAAAATACCTACATATCTTGAAAAAGCAACAATCATTCTAAGTAGACACAGATGACTGCTACAAAAAAAGTCAGCGTTTGCTGAATTACACAACACCATGGTATTTCAGCTGCATTATTCTCTTTCTTGGCTTGAAGTCTAAAGTGCATAAATTGTGAATTAGTTAGCAAACATTAACTTTTTAAAGTGTCATTCATATATGTGTATATGCAAATACAAATACCAGTAAAGCTGGAAAGTTAAATATTTAGGATGCTACAAAAAACTAGAGTGAAAGTTACCTAAAATTTTAGGCTGAACAGCATTATAAAGCCCATCATCCTTGGAATACAATCCACAGCATACAGTAGGAAAAACTGTTATTTCATACACTTGAAAGCAAAACAATGCACAGAAGAAACCAAGTGGTTTCCATCTGCATTGTAACTTTCTTTTTGTGCTACATCCCTGTATTACCCCTAGCACAAAGAGGTTCGGTTCCATAATTTGGCACCCAGACCATAGAACATCTACACAAGAAAAAGTCATGTCAAATTTCTGGGCTCCCAAATGACATACGAAAATGGCACCTATAATTCCACTAGTTCATGTCAGACTCAAAAACTTCAAGGTTCACAATGAAGTGCCCTGTTCCTTCCATCTAGCGTTGTTGAGTTCATAAAACACGGTTTCCGAAACAATGTGGCAGTAAGTTGTACAGTAAATCAACACTCTATGTTGTTCATGCTTCAGGAAAAATAAAGGTGCAAAATAAAAGATGGATATTTGTAGAACCTCGCTTTGACCTCCCCAGATGATATTGTGCGCTCAAGGTCCTAGTAAACTTTCCCATGTCCTGATGAATGATTAGTTCAAGTTTCAGACTTCTTATTCACAGGTATTGCGCTTTGGTGTCAAGGCCATGTGTGTTTTTGCACTGCTCTGAAGAATTAATGTAACATCTCACTTGAGCCTCACATAGTGACCATAAATGGTTCCTGAAGGTCCATAAAGTCTTTACAGTAAACATTGAAAAGCAAACAGGTTAGAGGAAACTACATGTAAAAAAAAAAATACCCTTTTTATAGTCTTTACTCATATCAGCTTTACATTTGCTCTCTACAAGATCTCCCGCCAGGTTTCAAAGCCCAAAAAAAGGTAAACGTATTTGCATATGATAATGCTAAATATGTTGCAAAAAATATGACTACAAGGTATGACCATTCTGCCCACTCCATCCCTCAAAGAGTACAGACATCATCTTTGAAGCTATTTCCAAGATCAGAAGGAGAAAACAGTGGCTAAACAGTATAAAAAGAATCAAGCATCTGGAAGAATTACGAAGGCACTGAACCTGCATGAATGAGGACATAAGCCCATTCCCAGTTCTGCCAGATTTCCACACATCTGAAGTCTTCTGCTCCATCTCTAAAAACTCAGTTCACACCAGACAGAAACAGACAATTCCCAGCTTCAGGAAAGTTACACCTGACATTTCGCTAATGATAAACACTGGCACATGGAGACAAATAGCGAATGAAAGCCTCTGCAGTACCTACAGCCACAGAAATTCCTGCTACCTCCCTGATACTACAGGATCCTAAGGCTTCAGCCTACAGTAGGATATACCTGTATGCCTATTGTTATGAGTTACAACAGTCATACGAAACCAGGTTTGTACTGGAAAGAGAAAAGTGGTACATTAAAGATGACTGGAATCACTTGATAGTGTTTCAGGGAGAGCAGTACATAAACAGGCGAACAGTGCCTACATGCACACATTTTCCTTCAAACCAGTTCGTGCTTCAGGCAGTGAACTTCTGTATTAACTTTTCAGAAAATTTAACCCACACATCTTCCAAGAACAGCACAGCTGACCGAAATGTTTCCTGAACAATGTGCTCTTATTTCTGTATGTATTTGAATATACTATTACATACAGGCCCAGTACTGGACTTGGAGAGGGGAAAGGCCAGACACCTGAACAGCAGTCAGTGAGTTTCTGTAAATTCTATTCTGTATCAGTGCTATTTCACACTCAGCTCTTCATCTTTCCAAGTTCTTTTAAAATACTTACAAGATGGTATCATTATGCTAGCATATCTAGGATTCAATCACATCCATGCCCGGCCTTGTAACACAAAAAAAGATAGCACATTTCAGAAATCCTTACACAAGCAACACACAACCTGAGTACTTGATTATCTCAGGATAAAGAGAATGAGCTATGCTTAATGACCAGCCAGGTTTTTTTCCTCCCAAAGGGCTGGAGAATTGTCACTACAGAGCATCTGTTGCCTCCCTCTGGGTGCTTAAGAGAATTACTGAATTAGAAACATCTTAGAATGTCTGTTAGAATTTCTTCAAGCATATTTCAGTCAGCTTCATATTAGATGACAGTAAGATGTTTTTGCTATCTTTTGTGTTAACTTCTTAAAGTCCTGCCTAGCCAAAGAATATCTCACTGTGAATTCTTGCTCATTCTTCTGCTATATCTTTGAAAGATCAGCCAACAAGAAGTTTCATGCAAAAGTCACAAAAAAGGACTATCATCACACTAGGTGTAGCTATACAGGTCTGAATATACATTTAGACATGCAACTCTGAACTTGCACAGCTACAAACAGCAGTTTGCATGCAGTCAGAAAACTGTGTATGTATGAAAGTTTTACCTTAAAGATACTGCTGAACCACCCTGAAATTCACAACTCTAATTAAAGTTTTCTCTACTTAAATGCAATGCTTTAGGCCAACTAGCCTGAAGATCATGAAATGCACAGGGGTCTCCAAGAAACACACAAATTAACACTTTGATTACAGAGATTTGCTACTACCTTCTCTTCCCCTCTCTGTCAATTCAAGGACATTAATCTTATAGCACACCTGCAGCTTTAGATAGCTCAAGAAACCAATAAGAAATTGATTTTAAACCTTGTACAGATCAAGAGCATATTTCTATGAGACTAACAAATAGAAATTTTCTTGAACAGTTCTGCAAGTCGCCAGTCCACAAGTAAGTCTCCAGTCCAACAGATTCTAAATCATTCTTCTACAAAAAAGGAAAACCCAGTTTCCATGTAAAGCTGGAAACAAATTAAGGTGAGTCTACTCTTAAAGCATTTCAAGTCCTAAGATACCTTGTCTCTGTCTTTGAAATAAAGTACCCAAAGGTCATGGACCTCACACCAAGGATCTTATTTTGTACTAAAATCCAGTACCATTAAGTTTTTTTACAATACCGCATGCAATGCACTGTCCCAACAGAAGAGTTACAGTAGGCTATGGGAAGATTCATGCACACCTTTCAGATGGGTTCCATCTGAGGATGCTGAACAACATTTTTTAAAAGAAATTAAGAGTTTACATTTTTCTTCTTCTTCCCTCCCCTCAAAAAAAAAAAAAATTAAAGACTGCCAGGAGCAAAGAAAAAAAGCATTCTTTAATTTTCTCTTCACCCTCCACAATACTGAAATAACATCAGTCAGGGTTATAAACATCTGTAATTGCCAGGGGAATGTACAATACATTCAGAAACTCCAGGCCCACATATCCTGTAGCTCTGCACTTCACAAACAAAAGGTTGGGGAAAGAAAGAGGGGGTGGGGTACAGGGAATAAAGGCTTAAAGATTAAAGTCACAGGCAGAGACAGACGGCTCCGTTTTTTAATAACTGAAAACACGAGTTGTGCCTGAATGTGCTCATTGTTTTATGATGGGGGGGAGAGTCTACGCATGCTGGACTGGCTGGCGACAGAACTGCCTTTGCATCAAAAATAAGATTTACCAAAAGAAAAAAAAAAAAAAGACACCAAGCCCATACCCTAATTTCCCCTCTTGTAATGGTTAATGATGCATTCAGGTAGAAATCAACAAATTTTACCCCACGTTGCCTTTATTAAACTGGGGAAAAATTCATGACTAGAAGTACCTGATTGTAACAGTTTAACAGACACAACTGAAAAGATGTCTGAAGGCTTTATGCTGTGAAGGAACACAAACTACAACAGCAACAATCATACATAACAAACAGGCACATCTATGAAACAACTAGCTTATAAATCAATTTCTGATAGTTTATTTGCAGAACAAAACCAGTGCCGCAAGGCTAAATTATGTGATCTAGGCAGATTTTTCATATGGATTCAAGAAGTCTAGCTGTCATGAGGAACTTCTTAAACCCATTTTTAAAGGTATCTGCTATACTTTTAGTGAACAAAAAGGTTCACAAGTTGCATTCGCTTCGGTCATAAAAAAAGTCATTAGCTTAAAATGTTGCATTACAGTATTAAAAATTTAAAGTGGTTTAGGTTTTAAACCCAATTTTATCTCAAAAAAAATCCAAGAGTACAATATGCTTATGACTACTCAATATCCATGATTACACATGTATATTATTTTAAAATTCTATAATACACAATTTGTGAAAGGACAATTTTTAATCTAAAAGGGGAAATACTTATTGTTATTTATTTCAGTGAACAGATTTTTGTGGGTTAGACCCCACCAGCACCCAGGAACCCCTCTGAAGCTGAATGCAGTGAGTCCAGTACCACTCCCAGGTGCTAATGGACTAGAGGTAAACAAGCAGTCTAAACAAACACATAAAAACGCATTCGATCATTCTCAGTTTTATTCTAATCCAGCCCAAGATGATACTATAACAGAGCTTTTGTTTGACCATATCTTTTTTTTTACCTGCCAGCTTTGCTTTAGATATAGACAGAAAGGAGATAATTCAACAAGACAACAGGCTCTTTCATCTAAAACTATGAGACTCCCAGTCATAACTTCTTGGGGAAGCCTAAAATAAGGAGCAGGGAGGCACACAACAGGAGTCAATGAAATGTAGTCTCCTGCCTGAAGCAAGCATGCTGTGCTGGGAGGAATCAGTAGCCACAATACACAGCTCCTTGGCCAAAAATGTCAGACCTGGAATGCTCTGACTATCGTCCCCTCTTTGTTGATGCAACGCTTTTGCATCATCAGCCACTGGATGTCTTGTTGAGATTAAAAATACTGCAGAGAGTTACTGACTGTTTAGGAAAGAAAAAAAAAAAAAAAAAAAAAAAAAGACAGTCCATGTCAGAAAGGGAGGGGAAAGGAAAAGCCGAAACATGAGCTCATAAGCCTGTTATGGAGGATAAAGGCAGGCTTTGTTTTACTTTATTCATACCAAGTACGAACAAGAGACTCATCACTGTTTTGAGCTTGAACTGCAAAATTTGTTTTGTATGCAGTACTGCCAACTTTTTTTTCCTCATGTAACCAAACTACCCATCTTTCTCAAAAATAGCTTCTGCTGATGCTCCGATCAAGTATTTAAGCCTGGATGAAACCTGTGTAATAGCAGAGACTATTATTCTGCTCATGCCATAAATTTTGACACTTCAGAAGCACATACAAAAGCATTCTTATGCAGTAAAGACAAACCTTGGTTATATGACTGATTCTGTCCCGAAGCTCTCATATGAACAAACAAGGAAATTAAAATATATGAATATCTAAAAAAGATAAAAGGGACACACACTGGGGCACACTAAGATCTAGGCAACAGCTATTAAAGATACTTCTTTGGACAACAAATATTAATTATTTAAAAATTTTCAAATGCAGAAGCCAGTTAAAAAATACAATGCAATGTTTAAAAAGTATAGCCTTTGGGAGATTACAGGAAAAAAACCACTAATAAAAAAAGGTCTGCCCTCTGACAGAAACACTACCCACCAGTGCTACCTCTAAAACAGCTGAAGGGCAATAGTAAAAGGCAACAAGGGAAAGCACAGCCTAGTTTCTAGCTTCTTGCTCTTAGGAAAAGGCAAAGAGGGTGGTAATTTACCATGTACAACCAAATTGTACATGAAAGTTTAAAAACAGCCAATTAAAGCTAACATTATGGAATGAACTGAGGGTCCGAGTGGAACACATTAGACACGCATTCCAGACAATGGCTCCACAGTCCGCCCACGAGGCAGATACTGTACAAAGTACAAAGGGTCAGGAAGTTCTTCTCGAAGGGAACCCCGGAGTTGACCAGGAGCCATAACATCTTGCCCAAAAGATGAACATGGTGCCCAGCCATGGAATGACATCAAGGCTGTAGAGCTAAGTAACCTGCATTGACAGAATGCTATGGATAAGGTTTGAAAGTTATGTCAGTCAAGGAAGAGCAAATCTCACTACAATTAAGAATCAAAGGAAGAGGGAAAACAAGGAACAAAGAAGAAACCCGCTAGAACCGACAGCAATAAACATGCCTATTTCAGTTTAAATCTCCAACACTAGTATCTCATGCATTCAACCACAGCTTTGCTTCTCTGCCAAGCAGTTCAATCCAGAACGACTGAAAGAGCTACCAATATCTAGTGGGAAGTTAGAAAAGAAAGGTGGCTACCTCAGATTATCAGGACTATACTACACTTAGCCTTCAGAGTCTTCTGTACTTTGGAGCATGGTGAACCCCTACTTTGATGTGAGTTTCTTGGTTTCTGCGACAGTAGTGCAGAAAACTGTTGCACTGGTATTCCTGCTGCAGCATGTAACCAAATGGTAAAATAAAGACAGAATAATAATTATATTGCTCCTTGTATCATATACTTCAGCATACAATTCCATCCACACGCAAAGTGGGAAATTAATTCAACTTCACGATATGCAGTTCTACAAGAATTCTAACACTAACACTCTAACTTTCAAACCTTTACCATCTACCAAATACCAACAAGAATTAGAACCCTTACAGAACAGCAGTGTTGCATCAAGGATGAAAAAATACATCCACGTAAAAAAAGCTTGTCAAGAAAGACATGCTGCAAGCAATCTCAGGTTTTGTGCCAAGTTTTATTTGAAGCACCTGCATGACTATACAGCTATAGCAGTACGGCACATGGGAAGAAAGAAATCTCTAAAACAAATCAGTCACACACAATTAAATTAAGGATGCCAACTCTGGGAAATAGGACACTTTCATTCTCTGCATTGTCACAGATAACCAGAGCCAAAGTAAACGGCAATACTTCGGAAGACAAATTTTTCTGGACAGTCTAGCCAGCACTTAACCTACCTTGCTGCAATGATGGAATATTAGGTGCTTTGTTAATTTACAAGTTTCAGATTAAGAGGTGAGTAGCTGAAGAGTTAGCATTGCCAATAAATTGTTCTTGCTAAGGTGTTAAGAGTTAATATTGCACTACCAAGGAAAGTCTTTATGAGGAAAAACCACTGCAACCTTAAAACTTGAAACCAAATTCACAGCAGTGGTCTGTTGGTTTATTCTCAGTTCGCTTTAACAGAGTCTTCAACATTCAAAGAGGCTGTAACTTCTGTTTGTTTTAAAAGATAAATTTGACTCACCACTCAAATTCCAGAAAGATTTATTTTGTACCCTGTTCTCTAGTCTTCAGTCCACAGCAGACATCAGGCCTCGACTAATAATACAATATCAAATTGTGACAATAACAAGCATTCTGCATAGCTTGTCGTTCCACCAAGTCATATCAGATTGTGCCAGAGGACAGCTTCCGAGGAAGCCATTATCAAGCATATGGTACTATTTCATCCTTCCTGCCAGCCCAACAGAAGGACTTTTGACAGCGTATTTATTTTTATTTAAAGTTTTGCTGACTAGGATTGCACAAGATACACACCTTATTTCAGAGTGGTCCCAAGAGGTCAATAGTCATGTAAATCTCACATCCCACTACTTCAGGACAAAACAAACTATCATGCTGGATATACTATCTAAATTGCCAACGCCACAAAGCACTCCAGATACTGCAGGTTGTATGATATTTGTGTTTCGCATTAATACATTCTCAATATAATAAAAGGTGATGCTCACTATAAACTAGGAAAGGAGTGCAGAGTCTAATTACTAAGTAAAACTAGACACAATTCTTGCCAAGACTATAATTTATGCTGTATTAAGAGGAGCTGAAATTTTATGATCTATAATCATGCAGAGATAAGAGAGAGTAGCAATGCTTGTATAAATGTTTTCAACAGTACTAAGAGGAGGGAAAGTGAGAAAGCTAAGGCATCAAGATTTATAAACAGATGGTTTTTAAGAAAAAATTTGACAGTAGTGTCACAAAAAGATATACTCTTCCAGTGAAATTTGGAATTAGTTTAAAAAAAAATTTAAAAACACTCTAAATTATTTACTTTATTACTTAAGAGATACTCACGTGGATGAAGTTTTGTAGCCAACTAAGGAGCAAAATACAGCCCTGGTCTGAGTTTGCACTAGTTTGGACCTTGATCATGCAAGCTTCCTTACAGAGTTCATTCCTATGAAGCTACATGGAACCAACCGGGCTCTGAACCGTTACCTCTACAAAGCTGCAAGCGTGCATGGCACTTCACAGATAAACGCAAAACAAGGTGCCAGCTTTAGAAAGCTCCCAGGCTAAATTTAGACCACTTGCTCCCTAGAATAATGAAAACATTTCCAACTTGGAGACAGCCAGGTTATTTTATTGCTTCAAGTTTTATACTTAGAAAACCATAGATCTTGCAAGGTGTACATACAGAAGCCATCAACATACAACAACAGTCCTTTTACCTCTAAACCCCCTCATAATTAAAGAAAAAGGTTTTCTATAAGTATTTTGAAGAATTTCAAAATGTGAAGTTGTGTTGCACAACCCTGCACAGTGATTTCACAGTACAGCTGAAATACTATATAAAACACAACATGCTTAGATTATCATCGATCTCTCAGAATAATTCGCAACAAGTCCTCCAGCCTTTTCTCTAGGATGAACAAACAACTTAAAAAAGCCACACAAGCTCTGACTCAAAGGTACAGGCATTTTACAAGTAGTAGTGGCAGTTTGTGTAAAGTAAGTTTGTGAGCAGTCCCATCTGTCGGTTAAATAAAACACTCAAGATCAAAACTTTTATCGAGACCAGAGCTCTGCTTGTGACCAAGAAGAGTCATCAGAAGAAAAAAGTACAATAGGTCTCCCAGCTCCACATCCCACACTCACCCTCCTATATTTCATTTGATAATTCAGAACAACTTCTCTCCCAAATCTAAATCTAAATTTTCAAGCTAAAACAGAGGCTGACAACATCCCCAGGAAGTGGGAAGAAAGCCTACAGAAAACAAAGTCTGTGCAGAATACACATTGCCCTGCCAAGCTCATGTGACCAGCTCTTCGGAATGCTGGCACTGCTCAAGTTATTCAATGGAAATACACAAACAGACTAAGAATCCTTGGTAAATAAGCAAATAACACGGATACAAAGCAGTAATGATCCTACAAAGTATGCCATAGCCGTAAATTTATATTTCAGTGTTTAAAAATGGAACAACATAACCAGCACATTTCTGGAGACCACTAGTCGCAGCAAAAATTTAAAAAGCAGCAACTACAGGCACTGAGCCATTACCATCTAGCTTGGATGGGATTCTAGAAATGAAGTGCTCAGAAGCCCAGCAAAATCATCTGTGCTTGCTAATCTAAACTCCGTGATACAATTTCTCAGGTGAGTTAAGAGAAGAAATTCCTAAGCAAGAATACAAAACAGTATCAAAAGCACATCAATAATATCTAAACATTACACACTTCCCTCTTCGCAGAAACCCATTCTTAGATGCTTTTGCCTTGTATGAGTGCGTTTATATTCTTAACTATTAGCTTTCACATTTTGTTAGGTCTTCTTTCTGATCTACATCTTCTAGACTCAGAGAGAACAAGATGCTAAATTAAGTTTTCTGACAGTAGGAACTAGGATTACAGAACAAGGGACAGAAAACTCTGAATGAGAATTTCATTTGAAATAAACTTGAGTAAATATGCTTCATTTGTTACCTAGCCACTTTAGTCTTCACATCAAATGATGGACACAATTGCTGTTGAAGATCCATATAATAATGGAAGAGAAATACAAAGGAAGAACCATATAATAATAACGGAAGAGAAATACAAAGGAACTTTATTAAGTATATTCTTACTGACAATTTACTATAGACCTAAATCAAATTTTGTTAGAAGATTTCCTTAAAGTACAATTAATAAAAAAAATTTATTGGAAGTATTTGAAATGTCACAGCTAATCTGCTTTTGAGGAAAAAAATTATCTTTCCATTTTGTAAAAACACAACATTGAAATAAAGTGTATGAAGAGGAAAAGGGTAAGTAATGTAGGTAGAGAAAACAAAAGTGTCTTTAATTACTAGTCTACATGGAAGTAAAAAAAAAAGATTAAAATCACATAAATGTGTATTTAATTTTTTTTTTCTTCCCTTGATAAAGTAATACTAGCATCCATTTACATGATTTTTACCTCTAGAGTGCCCTGTTGAGCAAGGTACAAAGGGGGTAGACTTGAGACCACAAGGGGAAAACAATTTTTTTAAAAAAAATTTCTTATTTGTAGTCACCATGTTTTAAACATACACAGCATTCTCTTTTACTCACAAAAATAAGATTTAAGCATACAGTGAGAAGATTTGTCTCTCTCAAAGAGCTAGATTCTGTTGTCTAAGGAAAATTAAATCACAACATCTCAGATTACACAAGTTTTACGCAGGGTTTCACCAGCAAAATGAGAGCTTTGAAGTTTTCAGTACCAAGAGATAGCAGCAATAGTCTATTCCTTCTGCAGCAGCACTGGGCAGGCAAAGAAGCCTGTTTCATTTCAGTTCTGTTAATAAACTAGAACTCAAGCTTGTATACCGTTAAAGCTAGAAGGAAACGGAATGCATAATTTTAAGACATACAAACAAAACCCATGAAACAAATAGAAGTGAAGCAAAAGTGGGTTATCAGCAACCCTACCACTCCTCCCTCAAAGCGTTCCAACTCACAGTCCACCACTATTTAATCCTTACCCAGTTATGACAGAAAACAAACAAGGACACCTTTTAACAGTATTGAAATCCTTTTCTCTCCTCCTTCCTCCTACTCCTAAAGGACAACATTTAAGTATCAAGAAACTGTTCTTCAACCATATTTCCCACAGCACTGTCCCTCCTCTTTTCCTTCTCCCCCCACCCCCCTTAAGAAAAGGGAAAAAGATCATTTAATTCATTTGTGGAACTGCCAGCTTAGGAACATGGAGAAAAATCCATTCCAACTACGAGCTTCGAGATCAGCCTGCTACGCTGCTTCTTCCCTTGCACCTGAAAGAGGCATAACACCAACCACCCATGTCCAGCAGCCAAAGGCAAAGCCTGGAGATGGACTTTAGAACAGAATTTCTAAAAGTTCTAAGCGGGGAAAAAAAACCCCACCTTGTATTTTCCACTTTTCTTCACAAAAATAAAAAAAATAATCTAAGATTATCATTAAACACAATGCCAAGGCTATAAAACCCCTCTCTACTGCTTTCTTGCATGTTCTTAAATGGCAAGAAAAAAAATCTGCTGAAATTGCTAGGCATCAGCCAAATTCAATAAACCAACACTATCTCTAACTGTAAATGCATCACCAAGATAAATGAATGCATAATTGAAGAGTACTAATCACTGCTTAATGAAATGCTGAAATCGCCAAGAAAGAATACAGCCTTGGTGATTAAAGCTCAATTTTTTTGGTTGCCCAGAGCTAACAGAAGTAGAAAGAGAGATTACAATTCAGGCATTTAAAATATTTTCCAATGATTTCTACCACTTAGCAGCAAACCATATTTCCCAGAATATATTTAATATTGGAAAACTAGCTTGATGGGCTATTTTGCTGACCCACTAGAAAGTCATGTTTGCCACCAGTAAGCTACTGCCTGAGCATCCTGTATTTCAATCATGACTGTTAACCACAGAACTCTGCTTCTTATGACAAGTTCTCATAAATGTACTGTTTCTGCTGAGCTGATCTCGGCTGCTTTTATTGCACCTATACCGTACTATGCTTCCAATCCCTACATTAATTTTTTTTTTGTCTTTTATTAGGGAACCTCAGACCCCACTTCAGCATCCCCTTAGCAGAAACACATTTCTCATTCACAGAACTTATTTATTCCACTTCAGAACAAACTGCATAAAGGGGAACCTACACAGGCTGGGACAAACAGAAAGCATAACAGCTTCCAAACAGAATAACAGCCTCCCCAAAATGCGTGCATTTTCACGATTTCATGCTGTTATTCTAAAAATTTTCAGTGTCCAATAAAAACAGTAAATACCGTTGCATTTGAGATGCTATAAAGTTGTTAGCTCTCTTATACAAAGTGAAAATGCTGCTGAAGTATCATAGGCTGCTAAAATAAATATTAGACAGCTTAACCTCAAACATTCTTGTAACTATTTTGTTCCGACTGTTCTTATATGAGCCCCTAAGTTACTGCAGAAAGGTTTAAAACAGTATGCATAAGCTTTGAAAAGATACTGTCACTAATTTAAATTTCACATTAGTCAATTCTGGTTCTACCTAGGATTGACTCAATTATATGCAAGAACACACCAAAAAATCCATAAACCTGGCATCACTTTATATGTGGTCTACAGTTTTCCTAGCTACTGTCTACCATTTTCTTAATGGGACAAAGATAAACATCTTTAAAATTCAAAGGGAAAAGAAACAAGTACAGTAACCAAAATAACCTTCAAACACTACATCAGTTTGACTATGTTACTAACGGAACACTATCAAAGTAAGTTAAAGACTCACTGGTTTCTTGGTGCAGGGTGGGTAAAGAAATGGACAGTGGGGCTTGTGTTTAAAAAACAGATTTATCTTCACATTTGATTTGTTTGGCTTTAAATTACAGCAAAGAAAACATTAAACCCCACAAAAGCAGTCCTGGCTATTACTAGAATAATCAACTATTTCATACCATAAATAAAGCTTCAAAACAAAAAAGAACACACATTTAGGGACACACAATGAAAAAACCACCCAAACACTCACCCACATACAATTTGTTAGTGAATATAGTTCAGTAATGAAAACACACATGGAGATGAACTTTCTGTTAAGGACTAGACTTTCAGCTACTGGGTTTTTGAGGTTTTGGTTTTGGGTGGTTTTTTTAAGGAATTTCACTTCAGTTCAAAACGCCTTCCCTCCCTCCCTCAAAAGAGTATTTTCTCCATGCAAAGGCTGATACAGTTTGATTTAACTAAATACACTTTTTAAAAATATATATAGTGCCCTAGAAGCACTACACAGCACCACAGACAAGCGAATCTTGTCCCCACAAGATATTCCAGTTAAATAGCAATTTTGGACAGAAAAAACTAGCATTCCTGGATATCATAATACACACCAGAGAGAGTAAATTGAGAGCTCAATTACAAACACATGGGTAAACATCACCAGCCACCACAACTTTATCACAGCACTTGAAATAATGGGATCATCTCAGTTGTTAGGTGAAAAGTCTACTGAGGGAAAGAAGTACACATTGGTACCCACCACAGAGTCAAAATCTATCACAAGCAAACTGAAAGAACAAAACTATTTCCTTAAACTTCCTTAGGAATACCCGACTTGTGACTGCTGGATGTTCAGCAATATTGTCATTACACCATACACAAGGAGAAATATTATGAACAATTATTTCAAGGGTTTTTTATTATGGATTTTATTTATATTAAAGACATGCATATAACTTTGGTGTAAAAACTTGCTTTTCAGGCTTTTAGGAATGTTTAAGGTGAGGCACATCATCATATTAAGTTATAATATTGCCAGACAGTGGCCAACGTAACCATGTTATATGCCCAAGGCTGCGTCCTTAAGTGAATAGCACTGTTGACACTTGGGGTTTCTTTTTTTTGTTCGGTATTCAGTTTGGAGTATTGAAAAGTACAACATCGCCTCACTGAGAGCAGGGAAAGATTCTGATGCTGAGTGCTTTTAAGAATGACACTATTTAGGGTTTCTTTACTCTCTAAATGCAGCCTAAGCACTTAGAATTAAGTACCATTTGAATAATTTTCCTTATTCTCTGCTTAAACACCTCTTGGTCAGTTCTTCTGACATCTTTAAAGGACAATTCATAAATTAGAGCAGAAACTCCTAAAACTGTGTTTTTTTCATAAACCTCCAAAGAAGTTAGGAAATGGACAGTGGGGCTTGTGTTTAAAAAACAAATTTATCTTCACATTTGATTTGTTTGGCTTTAAATTACAACAAAGAAAACATTAAACCCCACAAAAGCAGTCCTGCTGTTTCAAAGCAGCAAACCTCCAAATAAGTTAGTTCCAAAATTGTGTACATACAGAACTGCACAATAAAGTCAAATAACACAAAATTATTCTGTGAATTTTCCCATCACACAGCAACACTGATGCACGCATATATTCCCATTTTGCAGGATCAGGCAAACTACCTCTATAAAATTGTGTGCAATTTTCTTCATATCCACATTCACAGACATACTCATGCTTGGTTCTTCCACACCAGCACTACCATACTGGTGCGATCCCTTCAAGATGCCAAACACCTTCAATAAACACTGGAGAGTGAGGGTTAACACTAACACTTGCAGAGAGGTCCTAAGCCCTTTGCAATTTGGGGGAGACAACTCCAGCACTATTGCATGGCTGCACCAGGTTAGGCGCTTACCTTTGGAACAGATCATTCACAGAAGCCTACCTAGATCCACATCTACTACTCTGCCTTCTCTCCTATGCCAACAGACAACCAAAACACACGAGCTGCTAGCACTCCGCTGACCGAGAGGCAGCAATCACCCGACAGTGGGTGACTGCGAACGAGAGCAGCACAAACCCCAGAGAGGACTGAGGCGTGCCACTATTACTTTACATATATACTCCAAGCCACACTTTAAATCATTTCACATACTAGAATGTCAGCATGGATAACCACTGCCAGAACACAACACAGAATCCCCTGAAGTCAACCACAGGTTCAGGTAATCACGACCTCCCTTTTACAACATAAATGCATAATTTCCGCACCACTCTTTGATGAAGGGACCACAGACTTAAAAAGAGGAAACAATTACAGTCATTAGAATTTCACCCAAGCATGAGATTTAATCTCAGGCCATGGTCTTGCCAATGGCTGTGGGGGTCTCAGTGGAGACAAAATTGCTCTGTGGGAGAAAAAAAATGCCTCGATGATGACATTAGTCAGCAAGAGACTGAGCTTTGTCTTCTCTCCAACGGCACAGTCAAATACAAGGAAACCATTTTCCCTCCCCCTCTTCTTGATCCTAAAAAAAGAAAACTACAATAATTTTGTTTCTTTCTCCAAAACACAGTTTTTGCATGCTTCAGAAACTTTCCTCTCCAAAGCCATACTGCTGGAAGGGAAGTCTTTAATATAAGAGAAGTAAATTTAAGCATCAATAAATATCTATGACAAAAAGACATTTCCCATTGCCTATCGTGGTTAATACAATTGGATAGTTCTATCAACAATTCTCTAACACTTCTATAGCTTTTCCTTACTCAACAGGTTCTTAAAGACCATTTCAAGTTTTACATATACAGCAAATGTCTCTAAAATATAGTTACCTGCTCTACAATAAATTTAATGGAAATAGACAGGTGAATCTTTGCCGAACAAATCAAGGCAAAGTTCCACAATTAAAAAGAGCACCCAAGCCCTTACGCTGCAACCCAAATAAGACACGAAACAAAGCAAAACTTTGGCACAGGAGACAAAAAAGTGCTACAGGGGATTGGATTAAATTCACTTTCCTGGCACTGCAGAAAAAGCAGATCTGCCATGGACACGACAATGCTCATGATCCTTCCATGGCATAAGAAAATAATACATTTTTAAAGAAAACCTGCAAGCCAAATGAATCATCTCTTCTATGGAACTTGGGGTAAGGGGCCTGAATTCCTACCCAGGTCAACTTTCATAAATCTCAAAAGTTAAACCTTGATTTTTAGTCCCCCTTATCATCTTTTACCCCCACAATGCTCCTGAATGCAATTTATTGTTTTTGTTTAAGCTATCCTCTCAATTCCATTTCCTTTTCTTCCACTATTCACCAACTCATTCCGCTGCTACATTCAACATAGAGATACACATATATATATAAATATATTTGTTTGTCTGGTCACAACCACCCCTAGTGCTGGTAATGCTGATAATTACAATCTAATGTAGAATTCATCAGCTTAAATTTGAAACAGAGATTGTCATTCAAATTGGAAGCCAACACTAACCATTTCATGTTCACTTGAAGAGATTAGATAGGCTGTGCAAGAACATTTTGGTAGAATAACTGATAAGGAGATGGGAAATAAGAATTATTGGTATTTACTTAGCCTGCAATGCTTTTTGGAAGCAAACAGTTTAAAGGAAGCACTTCAGAATGGCTATTTAATCTGAATTTTACAGATAGCACAGAGAATATTTTCTCACAGTATGCACAGTATCTTTGCAATCACAGCTATCAAACAAGTTGTTCAAGTCTTTCTTTGCTGGAGCTCTCACTCAATTTTACTTTGTTATGAGCTGTGACCCACAGAACACAATGCATTCAAGAATCCAGCTGGAAACTACCACCACAGAACATCTGTCCTTGCTCTTCAGCTTGCCAGGCCAACCTTAGGGTTCCCAGACAGAAAACAACTAGCTGTCACATGGAGAAATAATTTTACTCCACTTAACGGGCTTCAACAATGACAATGTGGGGGGTTGGTTTGTTCACTTAGCTAGATGTCGTATGTCTGCTTTACTATTATAACCTAGATTTTCCCATCTGTGCTTTGGTTTTTTAGGAGTTTTGATACACAGCACTTTATAACAGTCATCCAAGAACATATATAATCACTTCTAGTAGAAACAAAAAAAAAAACCAACAAAAACAAAACAAACAACCAGGGAACATTAAGGAAGCTAAGTTCACGGCTCCATCAAGCTAAGCTAGCTATTAAAAGTGTGTTCTATACATAAGCAATGTATCATTTAACTGCTATCTAGCATCCACTAATTGAAGACAACTGCTAAGTCAAGCTGTAGAACAAATACAGTAGAACCTTACTAAGCCAGTTTGTTGATTAGCAGACCACTGAATTGCTGAATTGGACTATTTAACAAGCCAAACATATCCATCATCAGTTACAAATCTACTTAGAAAAATGTGCTTTAAATTTATTTTGACAAGGGTAATTTTAACTATAAACTTGCTACATATTTTACAGTGAGTTGTTCTAGTTTTATGCAGGTATTTATAAGACTTCACTACATTAGCTGATATTTAAAAACATCTAACATGGATTAATAAAGCTTGACCACTCTCCCAAACAGCTTACAAAATTTCAAGAAGGAGAAACATGAAGCAAATTGAAATGAAAGGACATGTGGTTATTTGATGAATGCTTGCACACAGAATGATGGAACAAAGAAATTCTGTTTTTAAATCAATAGGAAGAATGATCAAACAGACTTAGCACCATTACAGTGCTCGGTTATTATGTTTTCCTGAGAAGCTGTCAAGTTTTTTGTGTCAAATAATGAAGTGTGAATTAGCACAATTTTGTTGTATACAAGCAAGTATGCACACAACCACTCAAAAGCTTTATAGAAAAACTGTCCTATACTAGCAAGAGACAACCTATCATTCAAACAAGGTTCAATAAAGCCACTCCTGTATACAGTCTACATTTAAGATTGAGAATTCAATTAGAAATCACATCTTCAGAACAAGATATGCAAAATTAAGGTTGGGGTTTTTTTTAACTGAACACAGGAAACTGTACACTTCTGACAGGATTCTAACAAGAAATAAAAGAGAACGTGATCATTCACTATAACTTCTGAGATCGCAAGACGATGGCTCTCTCACTCCTTTTAAACTTTTCAACCCATAAAAGGAGAGGAGGACTTCCCGCTTTGCTCTCTAATATTACTTAAGAGTTGATGTTTAGTTTAGGAGCTGGTTGAACCTTTGTAAGTTTAATAGAGAAATCAGCTTCAAGTCAAAAAAGCAGAAGAGGACATAGAATAGAAATCATAACAGCCAATTACACTAGTCCTACTGTCACATCACTAAAAAAACATTAACACAGACAGAAATGAGAAGTGATGCATAATAAATAGGAAGTTAGAATCATTATAGTTATGATACAAGTAAGATAGAAATTACACAGGAAGACCACTATTTGAAAGTACCCTGGTGTACACACACACAAATTTCATTCTACTCAATCTCATACAACAAACCCCACACTGCACAGAAGTGGTTCAAAACAGATTTAGTACAACTACCTTACTTTTGCTTAGTTATTAAATGACTCAGGGAAATGGGGGGGGGGGGGGGGGGGGGGGGGGGGAGGGAACTGGGTACGCTAAATTCCATGGTTCCCACATCACTAATTGCTTTACAGGGTAAACTAGATAAACTTTCCTTAACTGTAAAATAAAAAAACCCAGCCCTTTATGTGGATAAAGAGTCATACTGCTCACATGCAGCCTCAGTGAAAACCAGTTGTTTCATCTCACCTGTGTTATATGCATCTCATGTAACACATAAGACAACACTACACTTTTTTTATCGCATAAGCAATAAAAAGCACTATCTGAACTGCAGATGAAATACAACTAACCTTCCTTTAAAGCACAGAGGATATTTTCTTTAGGAATGGGAAAATTAAGCCACAGTTGCATTCCAAATCTTCTACTTAATTCTTTTTCGATTCACAGTACGGTCACTCCATCCATGCTGACCTGTTACCCTACGCACTTATCATGAGGATCCCACATCGCAGGCAAACACTGCCCTCTTGTGCACTCTTAATATCCAGTAGACAAAGTTGCACTTTGGGGGTTGGGGAGAGAGCAGCAATATTTTTATACCAGCTGCCTTATCTTTATGCATAGGTCCTTAATTTAAAAAGTGGCTTTCATTTTAAAATGTCAATAAAAATACTCCTTTAATTTGTCAGACAAGTATCAGGCACCAGCCAAATTACTTAAAGTGAATTAAAGACAGTTTCAGTTTCAAGAGAAAAGTGGTTTCATTTACAGAAATAAAGTTTATTTATTTGCATTTTTAATACAAAGCAATGTCAGCAATTTACAAGCACCATGAACCCAAGTTTAATAGGCTTTGGAAAACATTCACATTAGTGTTAGTTGAACTCTCTTGGCCCATGAGTACTTCCACAAGATCTACCACTACATCAAGGATCATGAATATAAATTATATAACATGAGTTGTATTTTAATATTTTTCCGCCAGAACAAGGTTCATTATTACGTTATTCTCACTTCAAGTTGGCAGCCAAACTCCTCAAGACTCTCCAGTGACTTCTCTCTGATCAGCATGGTGTCCATTGAACAACACAGGAATTTGCTCCAGAGAAGAACAGGTTTCCCTTCTACATGTGCACTCAATAGCAAGCGGCCTCCACAAAAATTTAAATCATCCATATATACACTCTACAACTATAAAACTCTACTTGCTCACTCACCTGGAACAGAAAAAACAAGAATTGTCTTATCTTCACAAAGGTGTCAACCAGCAGAAGTTCACACCAATGGAAGTGTATTTTCATGACAGTAATGCAAAGGTAACCCTGAGTTTACAAATCCTCTTAAAAGCTTACAACAAACTTGGCAAAACAACTAATCTGTGATAAAAGAGGAGGGTTTTTGTGCTATGTTAATCTTACAAATAATCTGCATCTGACTGAATTTGAATGCTGGTAGCAAGACCACATTTCCCTTGATCTCCCAAGACTGTTTTCATTGTACTCATTTGCATCAGCAAGACATGCTTTTGCTATGCTCATTTCCCCCTCCCCAAGCTCTTGTGCAAGTTCAAAAGTCTTGGCCCCTCCAATGTATCAGGTATGAATTAATACCCTTCCTTAACAGAACACAGCAGCAAAGTGGAAACAGACACTTGGAAGGCTGTTTTCTTTGAAAGGAACTGCAGGGACAAATGGTGACAATGAAGTTCTAGTTATAAAGTAAAAGGGTCAAAGGTTCAGGCAGGCATAAGGATTACAAAACTACAAGTTTGTCAGAATTTCCCGCCCCCGCCCCCCCCCCCAGGTTTAGACAACCAAGGTCAAGCAGTAGCTTTCCAATTAAAACACTATAAGGCTACTCTGTCCTTTGAACTTCACAAAGGAAAAAAAAAAAAAACAAAAACCAAAAAAAGACAACTTTCTTTTTTAGAAGTTCTTTTGAGGACCCATCTCAAAATCAAACAGATAAAGGGCATCTGACAAGAGCTCACCTAAAACAAACACTGCGGTATCCCTTCACTGCGTGTGCGGGGGGAAGAGAGGATGAGGTAATCATGTTCTTCTGTATTAGTGTGCTGACCCTTTGTAGGGCATGAAATTAACCATCAGCAAGTAAAAAATCTGCTACTGGTTAAACTACTTTGCTACGCAAAGTGGTCTTAAAATGAAATATGGAGATTGAATTTCTTCTGGAAGATTAACTCATATAACCTCTCTGCAGGCATCCCTTTACTGCTGAACTCATTTGAGAAACCATTCCAGACCCTACTGAATGCATAGGTCTGCAACAAACAAATGTAAAAGCAACTCTTCTTTTACTTTGATGACATTAGCATCAGCTTTGCGGAAGACCAGAGAGCTGAAATTTAACAAAGGAACAGAAGCTTAAAAACAAACCCATAGGACTGTGACAGAAACTGCCCCACCTCTGTGTGAAATTTTAACAAAATACCATTCGAAATCTCTATAGCAATAGAATCAAGCGGTATCAATGAAAAATAACAGTAATGCATTTTGCAGTCATTCCCTCCATGCAGAATGCAAACATAAGGCTGATGCGAGTGCTTCTTACTGCTAAACACAGGGACAAGCTAAAGACCTGACTCTCAAAATTCAGTTATTCAGGCTTGTTCTCTCTGTTTAGTAAATCAACTATGAACAGCTGTAAACAAAGTACTTGTTGCATTGCTTGATACATGATAGACAAAATCCTGCTAGAGCACAGGGAAAGTCTTCAAATTATTGTAAAACAGAGTTCTGTTCTTGCTGTTCAAAAAAAAAATACATGACACAGTCCAAGTCACACTGCTGTCCCCAATAACTTAATACCTTCCTGCTACATCCGACACACAAGAGTCTGCTGTTGAAGAATAAACCAGTGTGGTTTAAATACAAGTGAAAGCCACGATGTAGTAAGTTAAGTGCCTATCATTTATTCCATTTCAACCTTCACTATCACCTTCCAGCTAAAACTTTTTAAGACAGCCTTCGGTGGAACTGTCTGCAACATTTCCAATTCCCTGCATGCAGGTTAAAAAGAAAAAGTATCTTTTGATTTAACATTTGATATGTTTTGTTTTCAAGGACAAGCTTTGCAAGAAAAATGTAGCCACACAGAATGAAATACGACTTGCATTTTCCATTCCATTTGGTTACTGCTCAAATATTCTGCATTCATTTAATCCTAAGGTATTGTCTCTAAATAAACATCTGTGACTGTGAGAAGTATTTGCAAGGTCAAGCACTACCTGGCACAGCATGACAAAAATGCAACACTAGATTCAGCCATGAAAAAAAACACTTCAAGAATTAGCTAGATACAGAAATATGTTAAAGAATGGTAAATAGTATAATTTCATCTGTAAGCAGATTTATCAGCTTTGCACGGCAAAGAAATTAACCCTTAGAGCACTCTGGGAACACAGATGACAGAGGAAGGCACTGGACTGGAAGATAGCCTGGGACACCACTGATGAAAGTGGCACCCTAGAAGAAAAGAACTGAGATAAAAACCACACACAAACACACACCCCCAAAAAAAAAAAAACACACACCACACCACTACTGGCTTCCCCTGTGAAGCCAATAAAGGAGCTCTTCAGAAGGAACCCCTTCTCCCTCATGGGAGACCTGACTGAATAATGCTGGCACTACCTAGCCACAGCAGACAGCATTTCCGAAAGATGGGGTCAACTCGGGGTGAGCCAACTAGTTTACACCACTATCAATGAAAAGTGAGCTTCAAACAATAAGAACATGCAATAACATATTTTCACACCTACAGCTTCCACTGCATGCACATGATTAACACATATGAGAAGGCTGCTTCTTCAGAGCCCTCTGTTATCATTCCACCCTTAGGTTCCTCACATCTAGCTCCCCTTCCCTCATCCCTCCCGCCTCTATCTTTTCTGTAGGGTAACTCAGATCTATAGCTATCACAGGACTTAATTTCAGAAAAGCAGTATTGTACAGGCATGAGAAATCCGAGGTGCAGAATAAACACAGGAAGATAAAGTACTTTGCACTTAATGTTTTATTTTAAAACCTTATATATAGAAAATGTGTACTAACAGTGAAATCTCAGATTCCATCAAAAAGAAAAAAAGTAGTAGCATATCTGGTTACAAAGAAAATGCTTGAAATTGTGAACCTTGAATACTCATGATTAGAAAGCAGATGAAAACAATCTGTGTTTTTGAAGTATCATTATCTGGAAGGCCTGGCTTTCCATTTCTGAAGAGCAAGAAAAGTTGGCAATATTGAAATATTGACACTTAAACACTGAAGGATGTATCCTGTTACACAAGATATGCTATACTTCAGTTTGAGTTTCACCAAACCATACTAAAACCGTAAGCACCTAAGTAGTCTCACAGGCACAGATCAGGTTTTATCATCAAGGTTTCACCTTTTAAACCTGATAGTAAAAAGAAAACAAAGATACACATATGCTATCAAGCAGAAAACTGAGATTTCTAACTGTATAAGCTAAGTATTAACACACTGCCTTTTCTCTACCGTTCTTTCTTAATACCTACAATTGCAGTAAAAGTCACACTAACCAAGTGTTTTCACCAAGACACATAATCTGGTATAACTGGATCTAAGCAAGTTTGATATACTTATGTGTCTGAATTGCTACCTGTAAAGAATCTTTTTTGCTGCGAAGAAAACTCTTATCATGCCTTCTAGCCTAGTCCACTTGTCCACAGTCATCTTCTCCCAGCATGGCCCATCAATAAGGAAATCTGAGTAACTTATTCAACCACTGGAAACAGCTGTGACTAAATGCTTCTTCATAAAACCAACAGGAAGCCACAATAAGTCTATGTATCAAATAATCAACCCAGATAAATGTTAAAATGATAAAAAAAGCTATTTTTCCAAGTTTCCCCATGTCCTCTTCATGAGAGAGAAGTAGTTTCTGGCAAAAAGGAATGTCTAACTACAAGTCACTATTCAGTACCTCCAAGAAAAGTTTGCCAAAGTAATCTTTGCTCCTCAGAAGACAAGCAGGTGCTTCCGATTACTTAAGAATGATAGCTAATTGTAAAGTACAAAAGACTGGAAGACCACAGGTTTCTGGGATTCAGCACAGTCACTCCTCCCCTGCAGCTGCAGAGCACGCATTAGTGGTACAGAGCACTTCGCTGCTGGTGGAACCGAGAAACAAGTAAACCTTTGTTATCCAATACAAAAGAAATTTAAAAAATGCAATGCAGTTACTGCTAACAACATTTACAAATAACGTGTCTGCTCAAAAGAGGGTTAATTCACACATCATAGAAAGTAACTAGGTCTGAACCTCAGTCCAGCTGACTAGAAATACACTGCCTGCCCTGTGAAGCCACCAACTAGTTGACACTAGAGACACCAGCAGAGGACATGCTAGGAACTAACTTAGCTTCCAGAGGTCCCTGTAGTTGCAGTTTATCAACCTGTGACCACTTTCAGTAGCCTGCAGCTGCAGCCCCTTCACCTCCTTAGCCAAGCCAAGCCTCTTCAGGCTTTTTACAAGAGGTGGAAGGGGGAGGTGTTATTTCTCACAGAACAAGGTGAGCTAATTTAACACGTGCTCTAATGCAAACCAGATTGACCTTCCGATATCACCTACATAAACCGAACCAGAAAGTTACTAAAATCCACAAAATTATTTCTAAGCATAAGATTATCACATTAGAACTCCCCTCTCGAGTTTGGCACAAGCATGTCCAGCAAGCACGCTACAGCTCTCAACCACAGGGAATATCAAGCTCTGACAGCTTTAACAAGTGAGAACCTAGAAATTAATATTGCCCTTAAATACCACAAAGAAGGCCTCCATACACAATATTATTTTTTCCCCATGCATAAGAAAACCAAGCAGGCCTGACTGTCCAAAGAGCACTCAAAGGCTTCACGTTTAGGCTGCTTTTCGAAGAGCACTGGCGTTTCATTTGTGGGGCAATCACGAAGTGTAACCAAGTCATGAGGCCCGTGAGCCACCGGAGGCCCGCACAGGCCTCCCCCCCCCCGTCGGACAGCCGCATCCCCCCGGGGCCCCGGCTAACTCAGGCCAAGCCCCCGGCACCGCGACGCTCCGGCGAGCGGCAGCCCCGCTCGCCTCACCGGGGGAAGCGGGGAGCTCGCCGAGGGTCGGGGCGCCCCCAGAGGCCTCTCCGCCACCGGGGCCCCGGGGCGGGCAGGGGCGGCCACCCCCGCTCCCCCCCTTACCGCCGATGATGGTGCGGATGAGGGAGGCGTGTCCCGGGCAGTCGACCAGCGTGAACTGGAGCTCGCCGGGCCCCGGGCCCAGCTGCGGCGGCAGGGCGGTGCGCAGGCAGGAGAAGCCCAGGTCCAGCGTGATGCCCCGCGCCCGGCTCTGAGGCGCCCGGTCGAAGGCGGCGGTGGAGCCGGTGGTGCTCAGCGCCCGCGCCAGCGCCGTCTTCCCGCTGTCGATGTGGCCCAGCACGCCCACGTTCACGTTGAGGACGCGGGGCGCCGCGGGCCCGGCGGCCATGACGGTGCTGCACCCGGCCGGTCCGTCCCAACAGCGCCCCTGCGGCAACGCGGGCCCGCCGCCGCCGTTCCGCAGCCACAGCCCCGGGCGGCGGGAGAGCCCGGCCGGGCCCCAGCCGGCACGCACACGCCGAGCGGTGTCCCGGCGGTGTCACAGCCTGGCCAAACCCGCCGCTACTCGCGTGCTCAGCGGCCGCACCTGCTGGGGCGAGACCTCCCGGCTCCCTCCCGGGCCTCGGCTCCGAGGCCGCCTCATCAGGGGGAGGCAATTAAAGCAACACACAGCGGCGGCCACACACCTGGCGGGCGCCCCCTCCCCAGGTGCGGGTCTGGGGCTCATCAAGGCCAGGGCTAATTGCAGGAGGATGGAGCCGAGAGGCTGCGCAGGGCCCCTGGGGAAGGGGTTATTGCAGCTGCCCCGGGGCACCGGCGCTTTGCTCTCATCATACCCACACTAATTAGTCACTCAGGGCTGCCTTAGCTCAGCCCACTGTCACTGCACACCTGCAAGGATAACCCCACCCTGCCACTGCTGGAAGCGTGGTCCTCAGATTTGACTTCAAAGTTGCTTGGGCATTGCAAACTCACTTGAAAAAGCAGGTCAAGATTTGAATAATTTGTTCTCCTTTCACTTAAATCAACAATTTCTGGGTTCCTATAATTTATTTTTCTGTAAAAGCATTTTTATGCTGTGTAGGATGCTTCCTAAAAATCATACCTTTAAGGGATTAAGAATAATCGTGATTATCAACAGGGATGAACATCTCTCCTGCAAAACAACAATAAAAAAAAACCCCAACCAACAAACAAGTAGATGACCACTGGAGAGGCCTGAGAGTCTTTGAGAGGGTAAGGGCAGGAGCACGTTTCACTGGTTTAAGTCACTTAGCTTTACTGATAACCCAGGAGGCACACAGGGCCAAATGTATTACACGATAAAGCTTAACACACACGCTCTGCATTTTCAATAGCAACCACTAAGTAGTCCTGAGTACCACTTCAAATGATAACAGCTGTTTACAAGCCAAGAAAACAATACTGTGTGATGGACCTCCCCCACAGGTGTCCAAGTAGACTAGACTTGCACTGCACTCTACAGATTTTTTTCTTTGAGAGAAGAGCTGTTTTGCTCTCCCTATGCAGTAATATATATCGCTAACAGTATCTAGTATTCACATCTGAGTAACTAATGAATGAGCCAGAAGCGCAAGATGACTTGCCTAAGGTTGTCGTCAGCATCATGGATTTAGTTTGTAGGCTTTAACTCCACACTCCAGGCTTTTTCTTATAAAGAAAGTTACTTCATATAACACCACTTTCGATATAGAAGAGTTTGCAGAGCTTTACAGCTAGGTACAAATTACCCCTCCTTCCCAAACACACAGAAGTCAAGGTGACAGAATCAATGACTCCATGACAGGGAAAATCCCAGTATCAGTCACTCTTAGCACTCAGTGCTATTTGAGAGACAGCTATCTCCCTAAAGGAAATAAATGAACTCACAAGGAGTACTGCCGATGCACTGAGCTAGCCCAGTTAATCGGCTTCTTGAGCAGAATAGTTCAGCTTGATGGCAGCTCTGTCATGGGACCCAAATTAAGCATAATGTCACTTTTCAGACCAAGTTCCCAGACTTGGAATAGTTTCCTGTCAAATCATAAGGCTCACGTACACTTCATTGTCCTGAACGTCTCAATCTGTTACATCAATGCATATTGACAAAGTGTTGCAAATCTATTCCCATAGGAAAAGGCCCGACACAGTTACAATCCACATAGGTATCCCAGTATCATATTACCTACCATTTGATTCTTTTTTTTTGGCATTAATTATTAGAAGAGTTCAGAAGGAAGAGATGGAAAAAGGTCTGATTCCTTACCAGATGAGGCATTATCCAGAACATCTAAAATAACTGCCACTTTCAACAAGCTTTGACAAAGTACAGATTTAAATGTTTCTGTAACTCTTGTGAAAACCAGCAGTGAGGTAAAGGAGGCGCCCATTTCAATGGCCCATAGTGTAAGGCTCCAGCAAGAGCTCAGGTGTGACCCATTTTTCTTGGCTGCCAAATTACTAATGAAATGAAGAGCTGTATTTTGCTCAGACAATGAGAGGGATACTGGATAGAACTCATGGGACAAAAAAAAAAAAAAAAGAAAGAAAGATAATTCCTTTTGCTATAGGGATTTAAGGAAGGATGATAAAAATCTGTAAGAAAATGGGTTTAATTCCACTGCTCAGATAAAAATGGTGGCACTTCTTTTATAACCTTATACTCATGAGTGACTTGCAAGAAGAAAGGGAGTCAGGTAGAACTGTAGTCTTGTTCTTAGTTTTCTTCCTTCAGCTACAGAAAAGACTTGCCACCCTCTAGACAGGGAAGGCAGTGGGAAGGAAGGAGAGGGAAAAGAAAAAAAAAGTGCTAAAATGTTTACAGTTTTATTGTTACCACTCAGAACATATTTCTGTCTCCAGGATTTTAGTCTGTGGGTATGATTTTGCAACATACCACTTGAAGCCTGTGAAATGAATACACTTACATCATCAATATCAAGCAGAAATTTGATAGACATAAGCACTTTGATTCAGTGTTTAGAGAGGTCCACTCAGCTCACAAAGTTTTAGAATTAATTACAGATTTGGAAATTGAGAGATGTCATTTGTTAAGACTCATCACTCCTATTGCTTTGATGAAGAGTAAGAAAAATCTTTCTGCAAAAGAATTGCAGGAAAAATACCTGAAGACCCCCACACACACCCACAGAGGTCTTGATATTACTAAGATGGAGAAGGGAACATGGCAAAATGGAAGAATCCCAGCTTCTCCAGATTTTTCTACACCTCTCATGAAACAAGTCATTTATAGCATTTAGCAGTTTTCCTTTTTTTTCCCCTTAATATAATACAATACACCATTCTCCTTCCCAGTCATTCTCTCCTATACTGATTTTTTTTTTCCTTAAAAAGTGTTCACTTTAATTGCTAAAGTTTATGGACTCATGGGAGAAAGGGCAGGAAGTCAGACTTTTGGGATAGGGTAAAAATGTAAAGGTCATTCACACACACACACACACTCTCTCTCTCACTCCAAAAATAATACACTATTTGACAGTTTCAGGATTCAGCATGTCCCATTGAAATTTGAAAGCTTATGTGAAACTAGGCCACGTCCTGTAACCTCAAACATTTAGTCTAGGAAAACAGCTCTCAAGTCTCCAGCTCCCACATCAGGTATCGCATGACGTCTGTGCCAAATAGGAGACCTCAAACAGGGGGGCAAAAGAAACGTTGGTAAAATGAGTTGATTAAACCTGGGGAATAACAGTTCAGACTGTTAGTGACAGGTATTATTTTTTCTGGTTAACTGGCTAGTGAAATATTAAATTATACTCAAAGCATCCATAACATGAGATGGGCAGAATGGTCAAACAACCTACTTGCCTTCTATCTGGTGGCATGGACAAAAGAGAAAGATGACTCATGCTTTGCAATGAAATTATTTTACCCTCCCCCTCCAATGTGATAAACATTCAAAATCACAAAAAACTTGTTAAAGTTGAGGTTCAGTATTTCCTCCTACTGATGCACAACAATACATCAGACATCAATTATAAAAGAGCATTTAAGCTATTTAAGTTCAGCTCTAAACTTTCCAGTAGTTCCACTTGTACTCTCCTCTTTCTGGGGAATAAACAATTAATCCTGTGTGGTCTAAAGGATTATTGTTTATTTTCCTTCACCCAAATGTACTCTTCTCTCACTCTTTAACTGCAATTTCAGTATGATGCTCAAAGAACATATGGAATGAGTAAAGCAATCAATACAATGAGCTATGCCAAACCATGCATAGCTTATGGATGATTGTAAGCCCTGTTAATTAATACTAACTTGAGCAAATAAGAGGGAGAAGCCAGCTTCACATCTATCAAGCAAAAATTATTTACTGGTTCTTTTTTATATTGAAATATCCTCTCCCACTGCAAATACAAACCCAAATAATTTTCATAATATTTTCTGCAGGTCAATACTAGAATTTTACTTTCATCATGGCAGTAGATTTTATTTACTGAACAGCAACGGTCACCAGCAGACTAAAGTTTTTGGCTCTGCTCCAATACTTGAGGCATCGTATTGTTGTAGACAAACAACGCTTCCTACTACCTTTCATCAGGAAAATTATATAATTGAATTTGTATTTCTAAAGTTAAAGAAACTTATTAGCATATCTGATTTTCACATACATGTAATATTTCTATCCTTCCTCCTAGTTATAATGAAGATTAACAGCAATTCTCAGTTCCTGCCATCTACATTCCTATATATTGAATTTCACCAAAAAGAAATAAGCAAACATTATTAAATAGTCTTTGAAATGCCATGAACTCAAAAATAGGCCTAGCTGCGATATCAAACAAGATAACACGGACAGATTTCAGTCTAAGTTAACAAATTACCATGTATTTCACCTATTGCCAGCTCTTCTTAAAAGGAGAGCCATACCTAGCCTGGACCTCTTGTTAACAGTATCACTGCTTTCAGAGCTCTTAGAAGACTTTACTAATTATTCTGCCAGAACTGGCAGAAATTTGAACTCTGACCACTTACCCACAGCACTTGCGGCAGTTTAATGCACTAGAGAAATCAGAGTTGTATATTTGCTCTTTTACAAAGAAAAAAGTCTGCACTTCAGTACGCATTAGACATTTGTATTCTGTGACTAATATGACCCTGAGAGGATGTATAGAGTCCAACAGTATACACACTTTAATTATTTAAAGGAGAGCTCATATTCGTTAGATTAAAAAATTCTTAAACAGTTGTATAATAGCACACCCTTACAAAGGTGTTGAACTACATATGTGTGCAATTATAATTACAATTTTAAACTAATTATGTAAACTGACAGAATAATGAATGGAAAAAGGAAGCAACAAATAGCAAAGCCTTTTCTTTGCTGAATGACATTTATGACAAAACTAATGGAAGCTCTCAGACAAAAAGGGAATGAATAGCATATATATTGTTCACCGGGCTTCTGAAAATTGAACCGTAATTCCCAGCCTTCCTAAAAGCCGCTCTCCTTGCCTGCACCACCACAGGACTGCCGTTGCAATTCTCCCTGGCAGCACACGGGAAAGCAGAGATGGCACCATCCCTGCATCATACCATGTTAATCCATTGGCATTGAACATTGCACACAGCTATAGTTTCATGAGCAAACACAGAAAACACTATATATCCATAGGAAGAGAGTCCCCTCTTTTAGGGAGGACAGATCCCAATATCTACAAACAAGAAGCCAGTGGAACTGTAGGTTCCCAGATCTCACCTAAGCTTTTAGTGTGAGTGACCTCCATTTTAAGCACTACATAGAAGGTGCAGCAGAACTACAGCTGCCCCACAGTTAGAGGCTGTAGGACCCTGAAAGCTGTAGTGCCACAGGCCTGAGGAAGTGTTGGGTAAAGGCTGTGAGGCCACGAAACTACCTGCTGAGGAGGTGGAGGATTTTTCCTCATTTCCATAGGTCAAAGCTCAGGAGAAACATACACGCTACATACATACAGCATATGTCAAAGCCTCAGGTGCTTACATAAAGGTTTTGGGCACATGGGATAGAATTATTTTGTAGTTACAGTGAAAGATAGAAGTTAGTGATCAACACCAAGCAGGTAAGAGATTGGCCTTACTTGGTCTTTGACAAGAATTCAGAAGGTGCCCTTGAAAAGCCTCAGCTTACTTTTGTAAGCTAAACCCAGCAGAGTTTTCCAGAAAGGCCCTGGCCCACCGTCCGTGGGCAGCGCCCACCACCGAGCCGAGCCAGGGGACACTCGGGGCTCACCCTGCCCCGCCGCGGTGGGAGGCGCTGGCTCCAGCGCCAGTCAGGTCCAATGAAGGCAGAAGGTGTTCATGTAGACGTGAGGCCAAGAAACTGCCGAGCAAAAACTAGCTGCTCCCCGCGCCCCCACCGAGGGCCTGCGTTTGCTTCCCCACAGGGAGCCCGCTCAGGCCGGGCACGGCCGGAGCCTCTTCCTCCTCCTCCTCCCCCCCCCCCGGCCCAATGCCGCCGCAGCGCTCGCACCCAGCCGGACTCGCTGAAGACGCCGCACACGGAAACAGGTGGACGGACCCTAAAGAAATGCACTCCCTGCCAGTGACGGGCATGCACCGCGCCCAATGAATACCGAGAGCGCCGCCACAAGGACCAATGGCGCGGCGGGGCGGGCGGGGGCGGCCGCGCGCCGGGAGCCTTGGTAACGCGCGGGCCGCGTGTGGCGAGTGTGGGCGTTTGGGTACGGTGCTGCTCCGCTATGAAGATCGAGGAGGTGAAGAGCACCTCGAAGACGCAGCGCATTGCTGCTCACAGCCATGTCAAGGGGCTGGGGCTGGATGAGAGCGGCACCGCTAAGCCGGCGGGGGCCGGGCTCGTGGGGCAGGAGAATGCGCGGGAGGTGAGCGAGGGGGGCGGCGGGGCCTGGCCAGGGCCCCCGTGGGGCCCAGCAGCCCCCACCCGGCTCGAGGTGGCAGTCTCAGGGGCCCCGGTCTGTGCTGGGTGTTCTTAGAAGTCCCGATAGTGGGTGAAAGTCTTCGTCTCGGATCCTCCGTGTATTCCTCTGCTGCGTGAGAAGCGATGGGGATCGAGGCTGTTCCTTATGCCACTACTTTTCCGCATTAGCTGGCGGCAAGGGCTGGTGGCTGCCTCCCGCGTTTTAGACGTAGAAATCGAGGTATAAAAAGCAATGAAACCTACCAAAAGTGAAGAGAGTTGGTGCAAGTAGGGGTTGAAGCTTCTGTTTCAGTCCGGCGTTTGGCCTGGGCAGGTGCTTTAGCTGCTCTGCCCTTCAGAAAGCCAAAGGTGCATCTCCTGCCGTATTTTGAAACCATTATATATGCATGCAACTCCCGGAGGGGGAAAGGAGTCTGTGCTCTTAGGTTGAGTTTCGTCATCTGTGATTTTTTTTTCTGTTTTTTAGTGTCTGTGTGAGATAAAATGATTGTAGGAAGTAGGTTTTTCTGAACTTGCCTCCCTTTTTGTGTGCATGAAACTGAAATCCTCTTTATTTTTAGCGGACTCACAAAACCTAATATTTCTAAACACTTTTAGTAATATTGGAAGAGAAGATATTAGAGAAATACTTGTGTTACTGGTATAAAGACTTACTTAACTTACAGGCTTGTGGGGTTATAGTGGAACTAATCAAAAGCAAGAAAATGGCTGGCAGAGCTGTGCTGTTGGCTGGACCTCCTGGAACTGGCAAGGTATTATTATTTTTCTTTTATACGAAAGAAATTATTCCTGTATCTAATGTAATTTGTTATAAAAAACGGCTTAGGGTAATAGTTATGCAATGTTTTAATTACTGGAATTTTTTTAAAATCAATGTATTGATGGCTTCCTGCTTTATATTTTGATTTTTGCCATGTCATCAACATGGCAAAAATCCGGTGTTGTGTTCAGGCACCGTTAATGTGAAGTCACCTGTTGTAGGTTACCAAACAAATAGGTAATATGGTCTCTGCAGAAGAGTCTTAGAAGTTAATTTTATATTAAAAGCCCAAATATTTTTTGCTTTGTTTATTTTTTCCAGTGATATTTAAGTTTTTTTGCATTTGTATTCGATGTCAAATTCAAAATCCCAGTATTGTTCCTTAGAGATGTTTTATTAGTCTTTGAAAAAAGTCACTTTATGTGCACCTAACTTGTTTGGGAGGAGGAGGGTTGTATGGAGAAATACATGTCAGGTAGAACATTTTTAATCTTAAATTGATAGTTGATAATGTGGAAGGTAATATGATGAGGAAAGTTACATCTGTGCAGAAAGAATCCTTTGTTAATTCTCACAAAAATTAACATGTTGGTTTTGTGTTTGTTTTTTTTAAAGACTGCTTTGGCTTTAGCTATTGCTCAGGAACTGGGAAGTAAAGTTCCCTTTTGTCCTATGGTTGGAAGTGAGGTCTATTCTACTGAGATCAAGAAAACAGAAGTTCTAATGGAAAACTTCCGACGTGCAATTGGTAAGCTCTAGAAAAACAGAATAATTAAGTGTTTGCATGATACTTATTTTGGGTTTTCTCAGTCATCTAAAAAGGAAAAACTTTTCAGTGGCCATGGTGGTTTTTCAGATAATGGTATGTTCTTTCTTTCAGTACTGATGTTAATTTAGTGAATCTCTTCCACAGTTAGTGGAGTCAGGTTTTCTGTTTATAAACCACAGTTTAATTGCTGTATTACAGTTTATTCTACTTCCCCAGATTCTCCTCTCATCCTCTAGGTTCATCTGGTTTTGCCTCTGACTGAATAAAGCTAAAAGAAAAAATATTTTTAGTTTCTTACGTTAGCAGAAATACTTGTAGATGGAAAAATGCTCTTGCCTGTTTTTATTTTAGTGATTTCACCCTACTAAGTGAACAATCATAGTCAGGGACTCCCAAGTGCAGTGTTAGCCTGACTTGGTATTACAGTGAGCACAAAGAAAGTTCCCTGCTAACAAAACAAATAATGTCTTAACTTAATGTCTTCCTCAGTTTTAGAGTGCTTTTGCAAGCTTGATGGAAGTTGGTTAAGTTTGCAGCATTACCTCAATGAGTATCTAAAATCTCTTAGGTGATTGCTGCTGACAACTGATAAATGCAGTTAGAAGTGGCCCTTGTTTGTATGAGGATTGGCTAAAGATAGCCTAGCTGATTTTGGTATTGACGTATTAACAGTTAATTTTCCTGGTTTCTGTACCATGTTTTCCTTTGGACTTCATTTAAGTATTTCATGGCAGTGAGGAAGAAGTCTCTCAGTTTTGCAATGAAACAAAAGTATTCCATTGACTTTTGTAAGAAGGCAGCTCTAAGTAGTCCCTGGTCTTCTAGTTACCATGAAACTGGCAGGACCTGGGGGAGGGAAGCCAGAGACTCAATAGTCTGCAAAATTTCCTTGATGTGATGAAGTTCCCTGTCAGAGATTTGGAAACCTGAACCAACGGATGAAACTTATGCCATCCGTGTTGTCATTTCTAGAGATAGCAGTATTTTAACTCTCTGAGGTTTAACAGCCAGCTACATTGTTAGTTCCCTGCATTCCCTGAATGTCAATACAGAGACACTTCTAAACAAATATTAATGTTAATGAAAGATGGAACTTGTTTTATTCCTTTCTGTTGAATTCCATGTCACATTTCCATAACACAGCCTTTATTGAATATTTTTATCAGCATAAAAAAACCCAACTGAAATATTTTAAAGGACTGGTAACCACAGTTTCTCTTAATGGAACACTTACTAATTGTGTTTAAATCTCAGGTATGTTTTAGCTTCCCTACCTGGTAAACAAATAATTTACAAGAGTGCATTTCTTAAAAAATGATTTTGTATGCACAGCGCAGTATCAGCTGTGACTGGGTGCAAAAGAAGCTTCAGCTCACATTTCAATCAATACCTAAAGTATTCATTTAGGTTTTTTGGTTTTTCATATGATTCCTTGCTAGGAGGTTCTGTGTACATCATCTGTTGCTCATATTTTGCATTTTACTTTCAGGGGGTTTAGCCACCTCAATTTATAAAAATAATCAGAGATATTAACGTGAATGTTTAACCTTTTTTTTTTTTTTTTTTTTCTTCTTCTTGGAAACAGCAGAATCTGACTGGTTTGGACCCATCACTGTATAAGGAAACGTGTGTTTCTGAGTTTACAGAACTTGTATTATTGTTGAGATTCTTTTAATAACAGACTTGACATAGTCTCATGTCCAAGTGCTGTTTGGGATGTAGTAGAGAGTTTATAAAAAGAAACAGAAGGGGATGGAGTGGGAGATGAGAAAATGGAATTGTACAGGTTAAAAAAATTCACTTGAGAGAAATTACTCCTGTATAGAGCTTATTAGCAGCTGGCAAGTATGACAGTAGCTAATGTTAGAGCTCAGTTGCAGTAAAAAATAACTGCTGGAATCGCCACTTAAATAGCGTATCTGTTCCCTGAGTCTCCAAATGGTATCTGCTGGTAAATCAAACAAGTGCTATTTAACTCCATATTTAACTCTGTTGAACCAAAAAATGAAATCGCCCACTATTGCCTTCTTGGACTCTCATCTGATTTGTAAGTAGGAGATACCTCAGTTTAAGAACTCTTTTGAGAATGAAATTTGTAGTTGATACATGCAAATTCATTTGAAAACAAAGGATAATCAGCAGCAATCTCAAAGCATCAATTACTTTTGTTCAGGTCATGCTTGCCTGTAAATATTTCTATAGACATATCTATGTGAGCACATTAGAGGGATGCTTTTGAACCAGATCTCTAGGTTGTCCTTGCTGACTCATGTTTGGTTTGTGTTGTGGAACAGTCTGAGCATGTGAAATGAATTCTTTTCAGATTAAATGAAACAGGAAGACGGGCTTTAGCAGCATAGAAAAATATATCCCAAACACACATGGGCTTCCAGTTTTTCAGAGCAGAATAGAGATTGTGCTGGAAGTTTAAAAGCAGAACAAAAAGGAAAAAGAAACCTGTGAATGTCCAGTTTTCAGCACCAGCAGTTTTACTTTACAGATCCCCATATTGCTTCACATTCCTTGCACGTGTAGCCTATGTGATGAGGTCAGTTTTGTAACTCAAAGGTTCATTAATTTTTTGTCTGATGTTTTGACATACCTGAAAAAAAATTTTAAAAACTACTGAAATTAACTTTCCATAGAACTTTTTATTTGGTGCTAAATAAAAGAAAGGAAACATTTTTTACCAAGAAGTTGCCATGCTATCCGCCGTTAACCTGTTTCTCGCATTTCAGATCCTAGTCTTAATTTGGGCCCAGTAGGGGGAGACAGACTCGTGTTTGTCAGTTCTATATTCCCCTATCAGCAGCTCAAGGTTACTGGTGAAGTGTCTGATCTATTTCAAAGCTAAATGAAAAGTTATGGAACAAGGAAAGTTTTATAAAGTCCTAATAGCCTCAGACTGGGCAGGATGACTTCCTTATATCTTGTTACAGCCCATTCATTATTTTTGGTATGGCATGTGTGTCTCATAAAATACTTTATAGAGTCTCTTCAGATGTGGGTTCTTTGAACTTTTATGTAGTTAGAATGTATGCATAATTGTAGTGGTGGTGGTGATGATAGTGTTTTTTCTTTGGAACAGTCTTAACTGTAAAACTCTTCAGCCCTGTATTATTCATCAATTTAAAGTAACTTTAGTTAATTACAATGGTTCTGACTAGAATAGAAGATACCCAGATACTATGATGATTGCTCGGCTGTCTGAAAATGAAGGATGTCATTGTCAGCTATTTTGAAATAGTTTTAAATTTGCATTATAGCAGTTTTTGCTGAATTTTATCTAGCTCTCCTTTTGCTATTAACGTGAAAAATATTTAAAATGATATATTAACCTTTTCTCAATCTTACGAGGTTCTAACACAGTACCTGTTAATCAATTTATGTTATTTTTAGCTCAGCTGCTAAAACGTAAAGTTTTTTATGAAGCTACTTTTTTCTCCTGTCTTTTGCTTTGCTTTGCAGGAGTTTTCTGATGGTCCAAAAATAATGTAAAACTCTGTTATATTAGTGCCACTCGTTTCAGAAGATGTTGTGTTTCTCTGACTTCAGTGTAGGGGAACAGATCAAACAAATCCACTCTTGGGGGGGTGAAAAGAGAGAAGATACTGATATTTGCTTCAAGAACTAGTAATAATGATTGGAAGAAAATAATTTCTTAAGAGTTTACTAAACTGCTTTGCAGATCAAAACTTGGGCTGAACTTTCATCCTGATGACACAGGGTGAATATTCTCATTTAATATTGAAGAACAATAATTAATCTTTCCATTGTTAAAGGTAAAAAATTACCAGTAAATGTAATGTAGCCTCATACTATGTTACATTCTGTTGGCAGTAATGCAGCAGGCTCCTGAGTGTATACAGCCATTGATTCATATATTGAAGCTATTCTAAACAATTTCTTGCAGGGTTGAGGATTAAAGAGACCAAGGAGGTTTATGAAGGAGAAGTTACAGAACTAACTCCATGTGAGACTGAAAACCCTATGGGGGGCTATGGCAAAACCATCAGCCATGTAATTATAGGACTCAAAACTGCAAAGGGAACCAAACAGCTGAAGGTATGTATGGTAGTCTCAAAAGTCTTCTTAAGTATTTTGGGTCTGCATCTTCTATATTTTGCACTTCTTATTTCCATTTCAAGCTCTTGGTCCCCATCTCTGTAGATGGAGACGCCAGGAGGCTGTTTTCTTTTGCTGGATATCTTTATCCTACTCCTGATGTTTCTCTGCTTTATGTAGAATATTGAGCTATTAGTCTTGTTTCCTACTAATTGAAATTAGAGATATCCCCGCTGCTCAGGGGCTCCTGTTACTTTTCTTTGTGGCAGCACACACTTGTATCTTCAACGAGTTAAAGGCGAGTTTAGGCAGGAAGAGACCCTGGTGCAATTTTGCAGCATTACTAATACCACAGAAAAATGGGCTGAGTTGGGAATCTGAACTATGATCTGTGTCATCCGTGATACGCTCACTCTGACCCTGGCTATAAATTCATGTTGATGGTAACAAACATATGAGAAAGGTCTTGTTTATTTTTGTTTTCCTGACTCTCAACTGAATTTTTGAGGATGGTTTTGGGGAATCTTGCTTACCTTAGTATAAATGGTTCTTTGTGTCACATCTTGTCTTTCTACATGGGGAGATACGCTCTAGTGAATATTTGATAGAGAACTGGAAATTGAGCTGGTAGTTTGCCAGCTCAGACCCACCTTCCCTTTGTTTTCTTGTACAAGTCTCTGTCCATGTTGTTCAATTCCCCTGTCAGAGTACAAGAGAGCAGAAAAACTGTCTCTGTTGTTAAGTATCGTCTTGCATTTGTTCACCCTGAAAATAAGAAAACGCAGAGCAAAAGTGGATAAACATGTACTGAGAGAAACAAAAGCATCTAGCATATTCCACGTCCACTCTTCCTCACATAGCTGCACAGAGGATAAAGACTCAAGAAATCAAGTAGCATAATTCAATGCTATAGCCAGATTTTTTATAGAATTTTTGCTAGAAAGGAAGAGAATTGCTGCTTCCTAGGTATAAATATGTTGTCACATTACACAAAGGCGTATCCTGCGTTAGTAACTGGTATCATAACGTTTCTGGCACTTACCGTCATTTCAGACAGCAGATATTTTTGGTAAGAGAGTTGGGTGCATCTTCTTCCAAATTTATTCTCTATCACTACTCCAGGTGTTACAGCTTTATAAAATCCTAGAGGTACTGTTGGGGGGAGTTGGAGTTTAATTTTGTCTGGTGGGAGTGAGCTTTAGATGAAACTTCTTTTCCTTGATTACCATAACAAAATGGAACTGTTTTGACCACTATAATGTTTGCTTGCCTCCAGCTGGACCCAAGCATATTTGAAAGCTTGCAGAAGGAGCGAGTGGAAACTGGCGATGTTATTTATATTGAAGCAAACAGTGGAGCCGTCAAGGTAAAAGTTCTGCACTTTTATGCAGGTGCATGTATTCTTGCAGACCTTTCTCTGCCTTTGTCAGAAGGCTCTCCGATTTATTAACCTTAACTGACATGAAATGGTTACATGGAAGTTTTAAAGAGAGCCCAGTGTTTTCCTTATCTTGAGAGAAAATTCTCTCTTGCACTGAAAGAACATGGTGATCTGGCTCACAATTAAGGTCATCTGGCAAGGAAGCTATCACTGATGCTGTCTGGATGAGTTTTCTTTTCTGTAAGATCAAGACATCTTTAAGGGAAGGGGGAAAAACCAAGCAACTTTAGTCATTTTCAGGCTGACACGTGCAGTGTATTTAATCTTTCTTTTATCGCTCTGGTATTTTCTCCACAAGATATATACATGTAGAAGGGAATACTGCATTAGTTAGCATTCTTTTCATATCTGATTTAGAAAGTAGTGTATAGCGATACTTGCTGTTTAATGGATGAGCATAATATTTTCTATCATATAATAAATCACCCACCTACAAAGCAGTCTTGAACAGTTCTCGCAATCTTTAGTTAATCTGCTGGATTTGTCCTTAGCAAGAATTGCATACGGTTAAAAGAAGGGGAGAGAGGAGTGGAATATTCTTACTACTGAAAATATCAGGTGTTTTTCAACAGAGTTTTTGAGCTTTGATCAGTAGATAGGGTATGCCATGCCTGTTGCTAAGCAGGGAGTGGGATGTCTGAGTTGTCAGCTGAAGCTTGTCAGGACTGGAATTGTGAACTAAGCCCTTTATCAAGTTGGTGTCACTCAAGGTTTTGGCACTGAAACTAATTCTATACCTGGGTTTCTCTGCTTTTCCTCAGAGGCAAGGCAGGTGTGATATCTATGCTACGGAATTTGACCTTGAAGCTGAAGAGTATGTTCCCTTGCCAAAGGGTGATGTGCACAAGAAAAAGGAAATTATTCAGGATGTCACCCTGCATGACTTGGATGTGGCCAATGCTCGACCTCAGGTATCTGACTCCACAGATGAAGTCTTTACAGAAAAATCATTTGACATAGATGTGGTGGTTACTGCAGTAATTAAGGAGACGTGGCAAGCTGAGCTGTCCTAGATCACCCCCAAAGATTCCACTATAGGAAAAGGAGTAGGTGTTACATCTTGAAGGCTGGTCTACCTCTCCTCTCTTCAGGGAGGTCATGCTGCAGTTGACTGCCTCCATGGCCCTGCTGTACAGTTTAAAGAAGCAGTTGCTAGATTAGGATTCGTGCATCTGGTCATGGAATATTTGGCAGAGTACATTTCCTAACACTTCAGAGAACAGCCTTATAGCCAGAGCTTCCACAAGGATATTTGGGATCTGTTACCTTCACAGTATATACATGGTCTAGACCTAGCTCTCTTCTTTGCTCCATCCCTTGCAGAAAAAGAGCAGTGTGGGCTGCTCCTCTTGACCAGGAAAAGAGATTATTACTTTCTCTGCAGAAGGAAAGTTGTCTACAGATGTGAAGTAGCAGCAGCTAGATCTGCATCATTCTATTTATTGAAAGTTCTGAATGCGGATTAATATATTCTGTTCTGTGTTTATGGTTTTGTGGCCATGAAATGGAACCTGCAAGCACTATCATAAGAGGTGAAAGTGTTTTGACTGCTGTGGATTCTGTTGATGGCCCTGCTTGCTTCAGAAATGTTTCATGACCTCTTGTTAAACTTCTTGTGACTTTCATAGAGCTCTGAACATACTGCAGCAAAAAAATGGGAAATAGGCAAATTGCTCCTCACTGTATCTTAACATAAACTCGGTATTGAGGGGATTCCATGTATGTCATAGACAAAAGCCACTAACAATATCTTTGTTTAAAGGCTGGCATCCCTACAGTATGATACTACGATCCCTTAACTACTCAATTTCAAAGTAAACATCCTTTTTTCCAACAAAATCATTTATCTGATAAAAATCATGCTATTCAAAAGTCAGAATAATTGTTCCTGTGTTGACAGGTTGAACACCTACCGTGCATGCAGGCAATCCAAGTCTCTGTTCCCGGACAATTTCAGTCCTTCTCCGTGCCAGTGTTTTTAAAAGAGGGTATCTCCTTGGGGGTTTTTATGTTCTCCAAATGACAAGGCTAAAGAAGGGGTGAGGAGGTATCTAAATAGTTATGTTTAGAATACTGCTGCGGTGAAGTGACCTAACCTTTGACAGATTATCCACCACTGCTGATATAAAGTATCAAGTTAACTGCAAGAAACAACTTCTTTAACCAATTTCTGATTTATAAAATTCTCTAGGTATGTGTTGACTATGAGACCTCATAGCTGATCTGTAACTTTATTTTCCTAGGGTGGACAAGACATCCTTTCTATGATGGGACAATTGATGAAGCCTAAGAAAACCGAAATTACTGGTATGAATCCTGCACAGTGGTTTTAGATCAACATAACCTATATGTTTGCCAGTTAGAAAATGATTAAAAATGGGGTTACTAACACAGCATCTCTGTGAATGCCTGTGTGGTATTTATTCATAAGTACTCAGATTTTGAAAAGTAGTGATATAGCTGCTAGAATTGCAACGGCTGGAAAGAATACAATGGTATTGGTTCACACATACGGTGATAAAATATATACCAGTCTTTCTGGAGAGAGAGAGGTCAGAATGCTAGTGCCATCCCCCTTCTCAAAACATACCTGCAAGAGAGTGCAAGGCTCACAGTTTTGACAAAGAGCAAAACTGCAAAGCAACAACAAAATCTAAAAAACGTTATTAACGTGCATTCTTATGTGAGGCAAACATATTGAATTTCTGTGGGGCAGAAAAATGGCTTCCAAAGACTCTTAACTTTGGTTTGGTTTAGACACGTCTGTAGCAGCTGTCTATTGACTTGATGCTCAGAAGTGCAGTGCTACTCTTCCTACCTACAGATCATTGGAGAAAAAAATATCTACAGAAAGATCTGTTCTCCTTTTTGCTTTGAAAGAAATGTTTCAGTAAGTGACTATCTAAATGTAGATCAAAGACTGTTTCAATACCTAACTTGAATGGCGGTCTTTTGAAGTATTTCATCTGTTCCAGAGGTCATGTTGCTTATTCTAATGTCAGATTTATTGATGTAACATCTTGAATAGCTTTGAGATCCATATGTTCACAGGAATTTATATAGCCCTATGTTTTTTTTCGTTAAACAACATCTTTGCTGAAATACAGTAGCAATATTTTATTTTTTCAGTTATGTTCTTTTCAGCCATACTTGGAAACTTTATTTCATGGTTTAAGCTGAAGTTTGACTGACTGCCATCACCACCAAACTCCCCAAAGCCACAAAAATAATAGGTTTTCATAAGCCATGTGAGGGGACAGACTACCCCAGTGAAGTGTGAGAAGTTCAGTTTAGAAATATTTTGTTGCACAGATGTCTCCCTGTTACAGGACTGAATGCCAGAGAATTTTTAGTGTCACAGATTTTCCTTGTGGCAGTAAGATACCAAAGCATGAAAAAATAAAAGGACCGTTTTACTTGCCTTAAGCCTTTCATACAGACCTATAGTTCACTAGCAGTACAACAACTAACAGTTTCCTTTTGTTCTCAGACAAACTTCGAGGAGAGATAAATAAAGTGGTAAATAAATACATTGATCAAGGCATCGCAGAGCTAGTCCCAGGTGTACTCTTTGTAGATGAGGTGCACATGCTGGATATTGAATGTTTCACATACCTGCACCGAGCACTGGAATCTTCCATTTCACCCATAGTCATCTTTGCTTCCAATCGAGGAAACTGTGTTATCAGGTATGATGTCTAAACTTGAATTTTCTGGTTGTCATTGGTCCATAAATCTTGGAATTAGCTGAAGCAGTAGAATGACAATTTTGAAGGCTTTTGTCTCTTGACATCTGTGATAATCCCACACATGGGTTGCAAACTGCATCAGAGCTCAAGAACTACATGTGAGCTTCCGGAGGGGACAAGCACTTAATGCCGAGCCGACTGAGTTAAAGCAGGATGGAATTACTCCTTTTACCTCCACTGATACACCCCTCTCGTAACAGCTTCTGCATTGTCTTACTTCCTGGGTGATCTATAACAATTACCTTTTTCATTGGATGCCTCTACACATCTGATGCTTGCACATTAGGGACATTGAAAACACAAGAACTACAAACCTCTAATGTCATAGTTTCCTGCTTCTTCTGGATTATTTTGCTGTTTGCTCTCCTCGTTGCATCAGACTTAAATTTACTGTTCTTACTATTAAACCATGTTACAATTCAGCCTCTCCCTACTCTTCATTCTTTCCTGCTGTGTTGGTCTGGCTTTCTGTTACTCTTCAGTCTTGCCAACTAACTTGTTTTTAATCTCCAATCAAGTTTGTGCCTCCACTACAGTATTTTGCACCCACACAATGCATTCTTCGCATGTTCAGTAAAAATGCTCTCCTCTTTCACATTCTTTCTTAAGTTCTACTGCTAATTTGTGGTCTAGGTCTAATTATGTCTAAACAAGCTGTCATTAGCAATGATTGCTACTCTTCAAATTGATTTAATTCAGCTGTGTAACCAGCCATTTCTTTCCCTCTTAGTGGCTCATCTGGTATTAATCTTTCTCTGTTTGCATTGCTTGGAAGTGAAGGTGATAAGCCGTTCAAAAATGTTCAAGGTGGACATTGCAATGCTCTCTTTGCAAAGGCATAAAAAGGCTTGTCTTGTAAAAGTAGAGCAAACGGAGATCTTTCAGCATGGATTCACTGCAGATCTTGTTATCTGAAAACTGTGATTTAAGAAAGGAAGTTTTCCATGTAACAGTTGGATCCAATATTGCTAAATTAAGTCCTTAAAAGCAAGCTCTTAACTGTATACTGCTCTCTCAAGTAGTTAGTGATGCTCTGATTTGCCTGCTGACAGCCCTTAAAGGGGTTGGGAGGCAGGAATACTAATTGTATAGACAGTATAGTTGATTCTGTAACCTCGTAGAGAAGGAATCATTTCAGAGGAGAGGACGCCATCTGCTCAAGAGTACAGCGGATGATTGCAGGGCATTTTGATTCTTTTGCCAAGGAGAGCCATGGCCAAAGCTGCAGTGTTTAAATACTAGCACTAAACTCAGAAACGTAGTGCTCTACCACCGCTTTACTGCTTTTACCTGCAGTCTCTGTAGATCTCATGAAATCTGGATATCTTCACTCTTGATTTCACAGCAAATCATGGTCATCTTGGAAAGCCAAAAGTAGATGTGTCTGCAGCCTTTGCTGTTGGGTGTTACATGTCAAACAAATAAAATGGTTGGGGGGATCCTGCTCTGTCCTTCATGCGCAGACCTCCACTTCTCAATTTGCTGAGTTGCAAGCATGGAATGTGAACCACTCCAGTATTCGCTGGAGGGACTGGGAGAAGGATTGAACAGAGTAAAGGCTTGCTCAGCAAGAGGGGATGTTCTCCAAATGGATGGTAGTGTATATAATATCTACTGATACTGCTAAACAACATAATAGGAATGATTTGTTCCTTGGTAGAAATTGCCTTGGAATATTAGTTAAGACTATTGGAAGATACAATGCAGACAGGCACCACCTCTTATCTGTTTTTGAGTGGCATATTAAAAGCTCCAGAAATAGTATTTGTTTCCTTTGAGCTGTCCAGTATGAACTTCAGACTACAATTTTTCCTGTCTCTGTTTGGGGAGTGTGTCTCTGCAGGAAGACACAAGAATTGTAGAGTAGTAGATGGGTAGTCACTTACTATTGATTTTAATCAAATTAATGTACAGAACTCAGAATAGTATTCGATCTCTTTTCTGTTTGGTTTCTCTTTAGAGGCACAGAGGATGTAGTGTCTCCTCATGGAATACCGCTGGACCTGCTGGACAGAGTAATGATTATCCGAACCATGTTGTATACACCCCAAGAAATGAAGCAGGTATGCACAGCATTTTAAGAGAACTTGTAAAAAGTCCCCAGAGTTCTAGTCTATCGGGTTGACTACTGTGTTTCTGCATATTCTGTTACTATAGAGCTGTTTGTGGTAACCAGGGTTTGTGCCAGAAAGCTAACCACTTCCTAAATGCATGCTGCTTTGGTAACCATTTACAGTAAGCTGGTTAAAATGTGCATGCAATTTCCCTGATTCCCACCCTCTGAGTTGTATTGGTAAGCATATCTAGAGCTGAAAGTGACATCTCACTTGCATGAAATAGCAATGAATTGTTAGATGAGCTTATCTCTTGCACAGATGTGCTTCCCGTAGAGTTTGCAGGTTCCAGCAGGTAGTGCTTTTCCAGTTGCTATGAGATGAAGTGTCACATCTTGGGACCTTTGGTCCCAGACGTCAGGCTGTTCCTTCATGGAAGAGAGGGACTGAGGAACGCAGCTTCATCCACTGTGGGTTTGCCTCTGTGCCCTGTACTGTAGCTGTAACCCCCTAGGTCTGTCGCCTGAAGCGGAGAGGTTTTTCATGCTCCTGGTCAAGTTTGGAAATGTAAGCACAGCAAGTGTTGCAGAGATAGGCTTCTGAATGCCTGGAACTTTTCCTGTGGGGCCATACCAATGTATTGTGTGTATCGATTATAATGCTTGGGTGCCATTATGATGCATTGTGTCAAAGATCCTCCCTCATTAGCGTCTCAATGCTGTGAAGTGACACAATGCAAAGACATTACGGTTTATCATGTCAATTCTTTGTATTATTTAAGAGATAGTGTCAATGGAAGAGAGCGTTGTCACAAGATAATAGTCTCCTGCTGCTGGATAAGTGCCAAGGTGAAGCCGAGGCATTTATCGAATATAAACGTAGAGGCAAAGCTTCATTTCACTTGGTTTGAGGAGCTTTTCATATGTGGCTGCTGTGAGCCATTCTCAGGATGATTTTTTGTGTGCCTGGGAGGGCACTTTAAAGCATTATGGTATAGATTACAGTAGAAGCACCCCAATGATTTAATAATACAATTATTTTATGTCTGTGTACAAAACAAATTTTAAAGTGTGACTTTTACTTAGCCTGGAGATGTTAAAAGACTGCTGTCTGCACTTCCCTGTACTGTATGTGAATTTTGTGTAGTTAGGGTAGTAGGGGTATGAGCTCTGAGTTGCTTTTTGTTAAGGTCGCTATATATAATACCTGCTTAGTGTGCTGTATTATCACACAGATAATACACTGTTAAAGAGCTAGTTTCTGAACTGTTGACTTTCAGAAGAGCTGGGTAAGCGCTGTGATTTCCACCCTCCACAGGGGTGAGGGAAAGCAAGTGTTTACAGTAGCATTTCCTAAAGCTAAAAATAGAGTCCAAACTTTATGTTCCCATAATCGGATAATCTCACCTTCTTTTTAAGACTTTTGGATTACTTCTCTTGGGAGAAGAGGAGGAGCTACTACACTTAACTTTGGTTTCTAACTACATATAGTTTGGGGGTGCGTGTGTATGTGTGTAAAAATAAGACATTCATAAATTTATTTATTTTTGCTCCCTTTTTTCTTTCATGCTAGAAAGAAGTTTTCACTGCTCATGTTTCTGTGTGAGACTGCCTTGGCCTTTCACAATTGATTTGTTTTATCAGCAAAAGAATTGTCTGTGTATCTACTGAAAGTTTGTTCATAAACCAGTTCAAAATATTTCTCTTTGTGTTGGTAAAGTAGAAGTCCCATTGTGTAGCGCTGCTGTGAGAGCAAGACCCACAAGTTACCTTAGTGCGACCAGAATAGGGAGAAAATTCACTTTTATGCATATGCTAGTCAGGTATTGTTGTAATCAAACTTTTGCATGTGTGTCTGCTGTTAGATGTTAGAGGTTGTAACTGGGATTTTCTGGTTCCTAGTGTATTTTACCTGATAAACACTTGTTTTCCTATTTCATAGCAGCTTGCTTGTGTATGTATTTGCTGGGTTAATGGCTTGGGCCCCAATTCTTCAGTAAGTTGTAGCTAAGTTGCTTGATAAAAAATTACTGAAAAAAGCATTGTTAAAGATGTGGCATTCAAGATACCTTGTTTTTAGCAGGGGAGGAATTAAGTAGCAGTATTTGAATGAAAGGAAGGTGATGTTTAGGTGATCTAAAAGATAGACAAAAATCTGAATTTCAATCTGAAATTGCAATTTGCAGCAGTATTGCCAATATTCGGTATTAATATCTTAGCGTAACTTCCTGCCATTTCAAGCCCCTCTTTTTTTTTTTTTTCCCCCCACTCTGTTCCCTGACTCCCCTAGCGCATTTTTATGGCCTTAATTTAAACGAGTGCTTCTTGATATCTTGTTTACAAAGCTGCCAAAGTGAAAAATACCTGTATTATATGAGGCTTGCAGTTCGAGTTATCTCAGCACTACAACACAACATCATTATCCAGTCTGCCCCTTATCACTCAGCTGGTAATACGGACTACCGAGAGACTTGTGCCACTTTTGTTACAGCTTTATATGCTCAGGCTTATTGGTGATATCTTGCTCTCCAACTTTGTAAAGATCTTCAAACTGGTACGAGCCTGAGACTGTTCCTGAAAGATTAGATTCTTCTTAGTGATTTTTTTTCTTCTTGTAGGAATAGGTGAATCATAGAAAGTAACTTTTTGATTTATTTTACTATCATCTTCTTGTCAATTGAATAAAAAGTGTGTTGTGAGCTGCTAAGGAAGGGGCGTAGCTTTCTGTAGGGCTTTTTGGAGGGCTCTGCTGTATAGCAGCAGTGATTCACTGTACAATTTAGTAACTGGTGTAGCTGTCCACAGGACTCCAGCTGGCATTTACTTCCTGCATACTTTTCTCTGTTTTGGTGTATAAGTTCTTTTATTCTGCTCTTTAGGAGATACTTTGCTAACCATGCAGTTATCATGAAGGGTTAGTAGTCCAGATGTTACTTCACTTGCCTTTTGTGATAATTGTTTTTCAACATCGTATTTGCTTATTCTAAGACTTAAATGTTCTACAGATTCTAGTTCAGTGGTAAGTTACAGTAGGACAACTCTCCACACCATCTTGTTTTATAGTATGTCTCATCTCTGAGCTGACAGTTTCCAGCTACTAAGTTAAGTAGTTTAGCATACTAATTGTTTGGGCTGGTACCTCACTTACTCATTCGTCCCAACAGATCATAAAACTTCGTGCTCAGACAGAAGGAATTAATATTAGTGAAGAAGCTCTAAACCATTTAGGGGAAATTGGTACCAAGACAACCTTAAGGTAAGTTGAGCAGAGTTGGGTTTTCTCTTAAGTGTGATTGGGTCTAAGAACTCTGTAGGATAACTCACACTTGTATGGGAGAGGTTTGTCTCACTTGCAATAACGCAGTCTATTAGCGGTGCTGACGTTAAAAAGAGTGGTAATCCTCCTCTTACATCCTTTAAAGAATGTATGTGCTGGAGAGTCTTGCAGACTTTTTACGTGCTGGTAGAGCTGTGTGTTTCCTAACAAATCTCCCACGCCTACATATATTCAGTTCACACGGAATTGTAATGATGTATCCATCTCTGTTTGATCACAGGTATGCTGTGCAGTTATTGACCCCAGCTAACCTGCTTGCCAAGATTAATGGGAAAGACAGCATCGAGAAAGAGCATATTGAAGAAATAAATGAACTTTTCTATGATGCCAAATCCTCAGCAAAAATCTTGGCTGATCAACAGGAGAAGTACATGAAATAAAGAGCTTATCATGTTAGATGCTTTGAAGTGGCTTGAACCCTTACCCAGGGCTGGCTTAATTATTGAATGAGAATTGTTAATGGTATGTCTCTTTTGGGACTGAAAAATATTTAAATGTTGGACTGCTTTGTCAGGCCAGAATTAACTATCAAATGTTCCTATTTCGTTATCAACAGTAAGATGCTCCATGATGTCTGTGTAACATCTTAGGCTCCCTGTTTATGAGTATGCATAAAACTAATAGCTCTTGACCCATCAGTTTTGTCTTTAGATTTCATTACAGAAGAGCTCTAACTGAAGTTGATGCTTAAGAACAGTCTATTTTCTTTATGAATGTTGTTCTAAAATAGTTTCCTTTTACAGATGAGAACTTTTTTTTTAAATCAGTTTGTCTGAAGTGCTTTATAATAAAATATTTCTAGAACATTGGAAGCTTGCATGTGTTTGCCATGGGTGTTGACCTGCCTAGAGAAACAGTCAAAACAAGTTGGAATTAACAAAGCCCATTATCAGCAAAATGGATCTGAAACACAAAAATAGACCTGCAGCAAAGGAAAGTAATAGCAATGGGACCTTTTGAAAGTGTTTACGTTTTTGTAGGCCTTTTTCTGAAGACTTCTTTGGAGAAAGCAGAAATAAGTAATAGTGATTACCTTGGTCCTACTTGAAGCCATTCTCCCAGACCAGAGTAACTTTACCTTTCTTTGGGTTTTCTTTAAGCAGATTAAATAAAAACTGCTTTCCATCATGGTTGGCGATTTTTTTTTTTTCACCATGTTCTGTCCCTACTTTCTTTAACACCCAGGATCAGGAGAAACTTACAAGCAAAACCTGAAATCCTGCTCTGCAAAGACTTTGTAGGAGCTTGGCCTTGGTCTCTTGTTCACAAAGCATGCTTCCTTGGTTTGTAAAGCATGGGTACTTCATTGCTTCACAGCACTCTAAGGATAAATGATTTAAAGATTTAAGATCCTTGTGACACTGAAGTACAAATCTGTATAACCATGTAAACAGATGAAGTAGGGAAGAAATGTAGAAGCCCTATAAAGTGTCTAACCTCACATTCTTTGTTAGAACCATTAGTGATGTAAAGCACTTTACGTACACTTACCTAAATAAATGTAGCTCTTAAGGTAGGGTGGGAAGGGAAGAAATAATAACTTGTCATAGTTTTAGGTACCCTTTTTAGCAGCTGCAAAGTGGGGAAGTTAACTTTTCAATTAATACTTTGAGCTCATAAAAAATTTTAATCCATGTTCCTAAATGAGAAGCTTTCTGACAAGTACCAAACATAAAGCTACTAAAGCTTCTACAAATCCTTCATAGCAAGTCATTGGCTCCTCACACTGGGAGAATCTCAGTGCCATTACATTAGGCAGACACTGGCAATTGCTTTTTTGTTTTTTTTAAAGTAAAAAGCACCTCTGTTACTCATTTTGCTTTCCTAAGAGGTTTTCTTTTAAGAGTTCCTGGTAGTTAGAGAGGCTGAAATGATCACAAAGCCATAGCATGCATGTTTGTATAAAATACATTTACGTGGCTTAATTGCTGTGCATCAAATGTAACAGAGCTTCCTTGTTAAAACTGTAGAATTCCGACTCCTAAAACTAACCTGCAAGCTCAGTCATCATGTTGTTGGGGAAGGAGTCCAGCTGCTAAAACCCACTGTCCCCACTCCCATATGCTCCGGAGGCATCTCTTCCTTGTGCTGAAGTGCTGTTAGTGGAAATTGCTAATGATTTTTCGGCTCCAAAAAACATGGACTGGACAGCAGAGACTGCTGGGGAAAAAAAAGCAGAGCTGGAAAGAGGGTGGATAGTTCGGATTTAATGATGTTTTGATCACATTCTACCATCTCAGTCATGTAAAAACCTGCCCCATTCTTCAAAGTAAAATTCAGTAATCTGTCAGCCAACCCTAATTAGCTTTCATACTTTAAATAATCTATCTACTCCTTTTTCTGTGTCTGCACCTAAACAGTAGCGACAGAGATATTTAATGAATGATTTTTGGTTTATCTCTGAATATTTCTGGCCAAGGAGTAATCCTGCTTTCAAACCTAAAAATCTCTCTCTCATTGATTCCAAATGAATACAGATTGCAATTACACCATCAGACTAATTTTCCCAGTGCTTCTAAAGTATCTTTTTACTGGGGTGGGTTGCCGTGTTCTGTGGTAGTGCTATGGCATGATGGGAAGAGACCCAGCGAATTAAGCTGCTGAAGGGTCAAAATTGTACCTTTTTTTGCTATTGCAGTTTGGAAGTCCTTCTTGGCAGTGATGAATGTAGTTATTCAAGAATATAAGTACCATTTTTCCTTGAGTTTTTCTGAAATACCTAACTGATCGATTTATAAAGAAGTTTCAATGAGCTCTAAATAATGCTTAATGCTAGAGCTGTTCAAAGTCCCAATCAACGTTTGACGGCATCGGCTTTTTACTGATAAATTCAGTTCTGTTTGCACAGCAGCAAAAGACCTACTGGGGCAGCGACGGGTGGTGTGTCCTGGAAAAATGAAATTTAAGACCACTGTTCCCACTGCCTACCATTGTCAGGAGAGGGTGGAAGCTCTTGCTTCTCCTTTGGCAAACCAATTCCTTGCTTACAAAATGTTCTTCATAAAAACTCAAGCTCTGTAAAACTGGGAAGAAATACCTGTTCTGACAAGGAGTAAAACTAGCAATCCTCTGTAAAACAAGCTGGATAGCCTACCAGACCTCAGTTATCGAGCAGAGACCTAGGAAGAAGTGAACTGCGTGCCACACACTGACAATAAGCGGTCGCGTCCGACCCCAGTTTCATAGCTGACTGCATGACTGATGGGACCTGTCACTTGAGACTGACTGCAGGTACAGAAGTGTACTTCAGGAAGAAAACAAGATCTCAAAATACACAGGGAAGGGGTGGGGGGGAGCAGCAGCCATCAATCTAAATTGGCATTCTTCCCAAACCTTGAGCAATTTAAAAAGAAAATAAATCATTACTTCATCATGTACGACCATCCTTACATCTGCCAAGTTAGATGCTGCTCTGCGGCAGCTGGTACCAAACCATCCCCCGGAAGGGCTCTTGCTTCTTTCTACGGGCAGCAGCCGAACTGGGTGCAGGGCGTGCTGGGGAGGGGTGGTTGTTGCCTGCTGACGTGTGCCTCCTAAACACCGTTCTGCTGCTGAAGGACCCGAGTCGGTGCAAACCAGCTCGTGGCAAGGGCCCCCCTTTTCCCTCCTGCACGTTAATGTTTGTACAGCAGCAAATAAGCCCCGGCCTCATCCCTGACCGAGCGCTGGTTCCGGAGAGCTCTCCCGAGGGTGCCATCTCTCTAATGGCCATTAAGTGTCTACGAAAGACGTAAAGCTGTGATATAAAGGGAAAATCCTTCTACGCTAAATGGTGAGCAAATGTTTATCTAGCCTATTAAGTGACGTCCAGCAGACTTATTGGTGTCAAAGCTTTGCCCATGAAAATAGTCTTTCATATTACCGATAAAAATAGTTCTGTTGAAAGAATCACTGCACCACACACAACAGCTGCTGCTGAAGGATCTTCAAAAAAAACGTAGAAATACCTATTCGCACAAAGCTGCCCCTCGAAAGGGGAACGCACATGCGGCAAGGAACATTCCCACCAAATAAGCTTGGTTATTAATATTAAATGTGAAAGAACAAACTGTTATTTTAATTCTTTTCTTCCTGCTTTCCACAAAGGTTGCACTTAATGCATTAATCTTATAAAGGGAAGTTTTTACGACCGATTGCCTACACACTATGAGAAGTTTCTCCATCCATTACTTGCAGGGAAACGGGCCCTGCTGTGTAGGAAAATATTTGTTACATCTTATCAGGGTGACACATAATCTAACAACAATTACAGCAAGCCCATATTTTGTACTATTTCGGTTTCAACGTGAAAAATAGTTCTAATATTAAACCTGGGTTGGGTGGGGGTTATAGTGACCAGTTGAATATTATAAGCTGTGATTTTCTTTCGACATGGAGCGGTGCCACACTTGGATCCTGCTCTGAGACAGTGGATACAGATAAATCCAGTGTCTGTGCCTCCTCAGCCCATGCCGCGGTGTGGTAGTACCCGGGAGGTGACTTCCCCCCCTTTATACATCCTGAGGGCAGAAATTGCTGCATCTTAGTTGTCGTGTGGCCAAAAGCATCTGAAACGCCATTAACCTTTATGAGAAAAACGGGAGACATTCTGAAAACGGACCCACCTAGGAGACCACCGATGTCAGGAAAACTCAAGGCTACTCACATCCTGAAAACATTCCATCTCAAAAATTGGTCCAGATGCTCTCAACGGAAAAAATTTGTGATTCCCTTCTTGCATTGGCCTTTACTGTTTGAAACTGGGGTACCAATGAAGAGCAGCACTGGGTCGTGCGCAGCAGCTTACAGCAGGGTAAGGGCCTTGCTGGGGGACAGCAGGCACGAGGCAAGCTTAGAACCTTGGGATTAGGGATGCAGGGCAGCCAGAGGACGTGTGGGTGTTATGCCAGTGAGCTGTTTTACACCCTGCATCCTCAGCGCCGTAGCCAGGCCAACAAAATGCTTGTTCAGGAGACCCTTCCTCTGTGCTGATGCCTGCACACACGCTTGGAGCATGAGATCCCTCAGCATTCCTCAGGGTGGGAAACACTCCAGAGGAGTGAAGATGATGATGCCTTTTGCTCGTTTTGGCAGCAGATACCCTGGTAATCAAGAGTCATTACCAGCAGGAATTTATTTTAAACTCCACTATCCTTGTCCAGCCTCAGAGCACCCAGAAGCAAACAGGAGCTTTTCCTGCCTAACATTTCAGTACCTTTAAAAGGAAGAAATGCAAGTGCCCAGCTCTGTGTCAGTTGTGGGAGCTGCGTATAGATACGCTTTGGACTCCTAGTTCACCATCAGTATCTCCTATGCTGATTTATAGCCTTGGAGCCTGTGCATCAGTGTACATATTTTAATTGTGCACGTCCAAGCAAGTCATTAACAGCAGGCAGAGACAGCACTGATACCCTGGAAGTGGGCAAGGTTGCAACCGCAGAATTTATTTAATGGCAAGATGGTGATAAAGTGAGCAGGCCAGGGAAAGAGCAGACTTATTTTCCTTTAAACAATAAAAATTAAGAACCAATTTATTTTTATTACAAACAACAATTTAAACAACCTTCACTTGTTTTTTTTTTGGGGGTGCCAATTAAAGATTTCCAAAGAGGAGAGGACCTAACACTGCTCACTTGACCTTGTAGACGCTGTTGGGTCCCAGCCCCCATTCCCAGCCCCCATCCCAAACCAGGCACCAGCCCCTGGCTCTGCTGCTGCCCCTCTCCACTGGCTGACAGCACCGTGACAGTTTTCCGATGTAAAACCAGGCAAACAAGGAGAAAGAGAAGAGACTTGAATACATTTCAGATCAGAAGCCAGGGAGAGGAAGGAGTGCAGGGATGGCAAGGAAGCGAAGAGCAGCTCGCACCTGCCTCAACACCTGCAGCTGATGCTTTTTCTTTCTTTCCCAAAGAAAGAAAACTCTCATTCCCGAGTCTACAACGAAAAGCAGGAAAAGGCACAACCTGAGATTTTGATGCCCGCTCACCACGGCCTCGATCCCATCGCCCCGCACGGATCCTGTCTCCCGTGGGAGAGCGGGAGCTGCAGGGGCCGTTGGAGGCAGGTGGGGTAACACGTCCGTGCCTCCGTTCCCAGGCCAAGCGCGGGCAGCACCGCAGAGAGCCAGCGAGGCTGCGCCCCTCGCCCCGGGATAACGGGATAATGGGGGCGCAGAGCGAGGCAGAGCTGCTCATGGCCAGCCCGGGGCGGCTGCTGGGGCCAGCAGGGGGAGGGGGCAGCCCCGTGCCCACCACAGCAAAGGCCACTTACTGGTTAAGGACCTTTGCCAAGCAACCCTCAGCAAGGACGAAAGGAGCATCCCCACCATTCCCTGGTTCCCTAGACCCGGGCACTGTCCTTGCAGCTGCCAGTTCCCCACGACACTGGACTCCAGCCCCACCAAGCTCTGCCTGACAGGGCGCTCAGCACGCCTGTGGCTGTAACAGTCCTTTTCTGGGTCGGTTATTCATCCCCTTGGCGCCTGGCTCGCTGCTTTCTGACCTGAGCTATTGTACCTCCTCACAGGCAGTGGTGGTACCTAGCAGGTACCAAGCACAGCAGTGGTGCAGATAACAAAACCTCATCTTACTTCCAACGAAATCTGTGGCTTCCCAGGGAGCCCGATTGAACCCACCGCTGCCCTCAAGAACAGCGAGACCAGCGTCGCCAGATCACAAAGCACTCCAGACTCGCTCACAAAAGTGAAGACATCGCCCAAGGGCGACAGCAACCACACATGAAACCACAACATGTAATTACGAGCCCCCAGGCTGGCGTACGGTGCCACGGCAGGTGCTGCTCCACATCTCGTAGCTGCCAACCCCCTGCAGATGCTGGGGAGGCTGGGTGGCACGTGCCTCACCTCACGACCTACATTCGGGCAACTGAATTGAGTCCCAGAGCATTGTAACAAAGATGATGCATATGAGAAGAGATTTTTAAAACTGCCTAGGAACTTTGTTCCTGGTCCAGAACGGATGTCTGCCAAGCACATGCTATTTCCTTGGTTTGTTTCCTGGTTATGGCTGGAGGTCCCAGACGGGGCCATGGCTCTGTTGCCCGGGATGCTGTGTGCCCCCACAGCAAGGGGTGATTTCTGTCCTGGAAAGCTTCCAATCTTTACAGTGAAGATGGGCAGTATATTGGTGTCAAATGCAGCTCTTAGCAGGGGACATTCCTGGGGACTGGCCATCCCACCTCCTGAAATGGACCTTCTGAGATCAGAAAATACACTGCACTCTTTGGGGGAAGGAAAAAAACAATACTTTGTAGGTTGAAGTACCTTTTTAAAACAAACCTGTGGTTTCCATGATCTGGTGTCATGCTGACTTTTGCAATAGGCTCCTGGTTCTGACCTCCACTGACCATGGCATGCAGACTGCAAGGAGGTGTGGGAGGTGCTGCTGAGCTACTTCCAGTGAAAGCTTGGAAGGGTCTGTGCTGACCTTTGCTGGGGAGGGAAAGTAGGCGAGAGCTCTGGCCAGCTGACGTGTTTCAGATTAGGCCAGGAAAAAAAAAAAAAAATCAACCATAGTGAAATTATTTCCCGTTGTCTCAGAGGGAATTACTGCTCCTCTCCAGCACGGAGCGAGCACGGGTGGGATCAAGAACACCCCACGGGGTAACTGTGAACGCAGCAGTCATAGTAACATGCTGTGCACAGTTCAGCTCCTGCCACGTCAAGAGCCAGAGAGGAGCAGAGGCGATCACTCCAGGGTCTCTCAGCCCTACCAATGTCCAGGAGATATGGCAGGGCTCAAGGACTCTGCTTGCTGCCGAGGAGCAGAGGAAGAACACTCACCATGGCATGGCAAGGGCGGGGGTTGGCTTGCTATCCTGTGACCTTCAGTGCGTGCTTTAAGAAGTTATGAGCCAGAAGAAGAGTATTGTCTAGTGGTAAGAGCAGGAGACCAAAGACTGAGTCATTTCTACACTGCAAATTCAACTATGTTGAGTAGTTTCCCCATTTCATTAAGGTGTTTGCAGACAGGACCAAGTTATTGATAATCATCTTAGTGGAATGGTGCTACAGCAGCCAGATCGTAACCTGATTTCTTTAATGCGATTAAGGGACAATTTGATCCCATCTGCAAAAGCAATCAAAATACTGCAACATATCTGTGCTCTGCCATAACTATAAATATGATGCAAATATGACCTCATCTCTCATTTAAATGCATCTTGCCCAAGGTAACAACCTCTCTGGTTAGATTTCATGCAGTGTCTAGTTCTTTGGTGCAATACTTTAGAGTTAGCAAGAGATTAACGCATGTCAAGAAAGCACTTTGAAACCTGCTTTGTTTTATAATTCACCAGGTTTCCATTACGAATGGAGCTCTGGCTCCACTTACATTCTTGCAAACCTGCACTGACTGCAGTGAGGCTACTGGGGATCTAGACTAGGAGGATGGATTTCGTGTAATGTCATTTTGCACATTTTTAGCTGAGGCCATTGGTTGTGGCTGTGCCTCCTACACTCTGTACCTGCCCAAGTATTGCAATACAACGTTAAATAACAGCTTCTCAGCGTGCAGGTTGCACTGTGTGTTTTGCATATCGGTATCATCACGTACCCTAGGACTGTAGTTTTGAGACTCATTCATAAAGGAGATGGGGCACCGTTTCCCCAACAGCACTTAGGACGCTGATGCAGGATTCCCTAACAGACCTGGGGTTTTAGCTCCGAAAGCTTTTTGTTCCGGCCAAGCCCAGAGAGTAACGTCAGCACGATAACTGTCTGCACTGGAAAAGAACCCGCTTCCCAGGGTCCCATCGATTTGGATGCAATCACCTGGCAGAGGTTTGCTGCCGGTTCTGCATCTCCCACCTCGCGAGCCCCTGTAGATGCAGTAACTCTGGAGATACAGCTGACTAGTCATGATAAGCTCTGAAAGCGTGAAGCCAAGCCTGTGTTGCACGTACCGTACATCCTTCCACTAGAGAAGTAACGGCTGAAATGAATTCAGAAGTCATGTCCTGGTATCTCAAGGCCCAACTCTATCCCTGATTTGCACTGCAATCTTCTATGAGTCATTCTCTTAGGTAACACTTTTCCAGCATCCATTACTTTGGGCACTTAAGTTTCAGAGATCACAGGCACATGAGAATTAAAAACGCACAGTACCTCTGCAAAACCCAAGCTTCAGATGAACGGATGGTCTCATGCTAAGGTTGATAGCATTAGTGGAAATTCAGGAATGTAGGTGTTGGGATCACGTTCTCCCAAACCACCTCCGTATCTAGAAGGAGCCCAAGTCTCAGTGAAGCTCAGGCTTTGGTTGTTCGGTTTTCAAAATCACCTCAGGCATTTGAGTTAGAGGTCCCTGTTCTTACAGCTCCAGACCATGCAGACACCAGCCTACAGAAAACGTTACCAGGCAAAGGCACTATTTCCTCATTTTAGCACCAGCAAACTGAATCTGTATCATCTTTAGAGAGGATAGGTAAAGAGTTGATCCTTTAAGCGTTCTCCAAAGCTCCCTGATGGACAGACCAAGCCAAGCGTCCAGGACCTGTTTCCTCTTCTGTGTGTTCTTGCTAAGGAGGTCCGCACGGAGACCAGAGCTCTGCTTCCCTGCACGAGCTGTGCTTACCCACTCTGGATTCAACTTTTCTGTATGGATGAGGGAAATGCTCCTCAAGGACTGTTTTCACCACCACCTATTACCAACGTTTACGCCAGCCATATGGTTCACGCACCCACCAACTACTGTCTGCAGGCATTACCTGCGTTCATGGAGAAGGCAGAGAGTAATCACCACCCAATTTTTGGAAACCATATAGAACAAAGTACTTCTTTTGGAGATGCTGCCTAACCCTCCCTGCTTTCATACTGATCCTCTGGGATTTGAGAGGATGGATCGCAGAGGCAGCACCCCCAGCTTTTACAGACAAACCTGTTTGATCCAGATCTGCATATAATGCCCACTTTTATTAGGATAAAAACAAAAACAGATGCAGATTAGCAAATCGGTTGTAGGTACAAGAGAGTGAATACCCAGAATGAAAGAACTGACTGCCAAATGCTAATGCTGAAGAATTCAAGCCCAAGGGCTTTGTCCCAGGGAGGGACTGACAACCACCAACAGAGCAGAGCCAGCAGCCTGGAAAGCTACTAAAAACCACAGGAGGTAACTGCGTCTGAAGACATCGCTCTTATCCCTTAAATTAAAATAGGCATGTTCCTTAAATACAACAAACACGAGCCCCCTCCATGCCTCCCGCAGATGTACATGCCTGCTGCTCTCCCCAGCCTGCCGGCACGGGGCTGCTGGCCTCTCTTTTACGCCAGGGGTGGAACTCACCCCCCACAGTCTTCCCCAGTGGATCCCACACAGGCACCATTGCTCGAGGGGTGGACGGGTGCGTGCAGTGCTGGGTGACTGTGACAGGAGCTCCTTGACATCCGTCACCGTGATGCAGGGCAAGGTGTCGGTGCACCCCTGGGCAGCAGCTCCGGGCAGCACAGCGCTGCAACTCGGTCCATAGCTCAGGGCTTTGGGGAGGCTTTGGGCCACACACAAGCATCTTGCATGCAGGAGGAGCCATAAGAGCGTGGTGGGACAGGGGCCAGCCTGGAGACAAGGGCACCATGCCCTGGAAGGCAAAACTCCTTTGGGGAAACAGCAGCTTCTGCACAGCCATGCTAAGGATGGGGTTGGGTCTGGCTGGGATCCAAAGGATGGAGTCCCAGTTACCCAGAGCAGGACACAAGTAGGTCCCCGCTGCAGGGAAACTCACAGGACTTGCAATCACATATTTCTTTCTCCAGGCAGCAGAGGCAAAAAGAGATCCCTGTCCAGCGTAAATCCATTGCACACCAGAGTCGTGTTGGTTTACACCAAGGACTCCCTGCGCACAGGGCTACTCCCCAGCCCCTCTTATCACAACCAGCTCCGGTGGGCAGGAGGACGGTGGCTTTCAAAGCTGCTCCTCTCCAAGGGTGGGCAAAGGATCCCTCTCCCCCCGCTGGGGGTGCTCCGAGGTGCCGCAGGCCAGGGAACACGACAGGAGCTTCAAACCCGACACTGGCTCCCTGCCGGAGGCACGGGCGCGTCGAGTCGCCGGCATCACCTCCAGCTTCACTTTTTGATTAATGTTCTTCCAAACTTTCCTTGGCTCCCCGCACTCCTACTTTCTGTCACCCTTCTCATTACAGATGTATCTTTGCATCGAGGCAAGCGGGAGGAAAAATTGTTCTTTCAGGGTGACAGCTGAGCGAGGGCTATATTATTAAAGGTACCAATCATAGGTGCCGAGCTATCATCGCACGATGAATGCACTTGTCAGGAGCCCGCGGCGGCCGGGGGGAGGGAGGGAGCGAGGTGGCGGGACGGCAGCACTCGCTTCCTCGCTCCTCTCCTCCCACCCCCCGCTCTCCCTCTCCTTTAATGTTGGCCACCTCCGCTCGCCTGAACTTGGACCTTCAGCGGCGACAATTTCTCTGGCCTCGACAGCACGATTAATTTCTCCTGCCCTCGGCGGGGCCTCCGAGTGCGGTGGAAGTCCAGCTGGCCTGCTGCTGATAAGATGTACCTTTTGATTTGTTTTGTCTTTGATTGCCTTTTCTGTCACCTACAATGGCTGGCCGCCTGGAGACCTCCACATCGCCTGACTGACGGATCTATTTATCTATAGGCTGCTCCCCGGCTTCTCCTCCCCCTCGCTCCCCTCCTCCCCCAAACCACCACCTTGTACCGCTGAAGTCCCAGTCTAATAGAAGCCGTGAAGGCTCATCCACCATAAAATACATCTGCCATCCTCCTTCTCTCCAAGATAAAAGCCTGTCAGTGTTACTTTCCAATTCCAGGCAGCTTGATTAATGGTGAAAAGCCACTGCAAGATCGACTTCTGGTTTTTACAAGCGCTGTCAGCCGGCCCAGGGTTATGCGAAACACACACTCGTAGAAAACAAAACAAAATGAGAAAAGGTTGGGTGGGGAGGGAGGAGAGGGATGGGGAGGAGGGGGCGAGGGTAACCAAATCATATTAGGCTCAGGACTAAATAAAATAGGAACCTGGAGCCATCAAATACCTGTCAGCTGGGTGCAGAAATACGCTCCGCAGCTCATTGTACCAAGGCAAATTATGGCAATAATAAATCATTGTTGAAGGAAGATTGTTGATAATTTTTTTTTCTTTTTTTTTGGATGGTGGCATTCAATAGGGGCGCTGGGACACCTGCCACTGGGCTTGGAGCGAGAGCCGGAGCAGGTTATTAGCCTGTCACTCAGCCCTCCTCCCCCACCCTGCAGGGATCGCAGGCAGTGGGGCTAGAATAAAAAGTCTGGAAAGAGAGATATTAAAACAAAAAAAATAATTAATTAAATAGCAGAAATATTCCTACAGGAAAAAAAAAAAAAAGGGGAAGGGGGGTGGTCAAAAGAATTACAGTGCTCTTTGCAATGCTCATTTTTGATAAAGAATATTTTTACAGTGGCCCAGCCTAGTGGTGCTTCAGCTGCTCCTTCTGCTGCTGAGAGGCAGCCATCTCGGGGGGGGGGGGGAACACGACTGGCCAACGGAGTAGAGAAACGCCACACACCCTGGAAAAGTCTGGAAAAATATACAGCCCAAAATAGAAAGTAGGGAACATTCCCAAACCACTGGGACTGAGCTTGAACAGTCAGGAATGGGGTTTCGTCAGGCTCAAACCTACGACAAGTGACAGCAGGACACGTGGGGCTGTGAGCACCGTGGTGTTGGATCCCGGCTGCCCCACGGCACCTGGGGCAGTGTAGGACCCTTACTGCTGTATGAGAGCATTGGCCACGTCCAACACGAATGAAGGAATGGAGGCTGCCCTCAGCTAAATCACTCACTGCAACATCCTGCATCCGCCACAAGTTTCCCATCCGAGTTGATTAATCCCAATGTTTCTTGGGTGACGAGGTCTGACCGGGTCATGGGAGAAGGTGCAGACAGCCTAGCAAAATAAATCCACATCCCTGCTTTCACCACGCCAGTGTGGGCAAGGCTCAGCATTGCTTCTTCCAAAATGGACCGTCAGGCTGGTTGGCAGAGACCATCTCAGCTCTGCCAGCACGAGGAGAAAACTGGCAAGGTACCCGTAACATCCAATGGCCTCAAGCAGGTAACACTTCTGTCCGTTTGTAGGGGTGGTGCAAAGACCAACACGTCAAATCTGGTCGTTTAGAGCACATGAAGTTGCCAGCCCAGCTCCCAGAGCCCAGAGCCAAACGCACACAATTTGCCCATCATGCTGGGCAGCACCTCTGGCCTGGCCACCGTACTCCAGTTTACCTCTGTTGCCTGTCGAGAGGCCACCCGCATGAACTTGTTTGAGCATCATCCGAATCCTGCAATCCAACCACCCAGTATCGCACAGGGTAACAGCAGGCGAACCCTTACACTTCGGCTGGGCGAGCTCAGCAGGATGATGCTATTTAAGTGAATGAAGGAGGGATACCTCATGTACCCCAACTCTGTTCTTCACTCTTGCACTGGCTTCCAGGAGATCTGCCCCCGAGAGAAATCAACACCCAACTTCTCCAGCCTCTGGTGACGCCTCCACGAGGGACCACTGCCCACCTGTGGTGCTGGTGAGTCGCTGAGCCACTGAGCAGAGCCTGGTGCTCTGCTGCTGCTGAGGAGGAGCCCAAGCAGAGGAGGTCTGCAATGGAGCAACGCAACAAATCTGTTGGCAGCTTGCTGTCCCCCGAGCTGGACCATCTCACTTCAGAGGTACAGCACCAGGGGGGATAAGGAGGTGGCAGAAGTGAAGGAAAGGGGTTGATAAGCAAGGAGCAGACATTGCAAGGGAGGATGGCAAGCCAGCAAGGTAAGAGGAAGGAAAGAATGAAAAATAAAATTCCCCAAAACAGGAGAAGAAAGCGTGAGCAATAAGAAAGAAAATGTAGGGAATGGGGAAGAGAAAGGGAAAGGCAGAAATCTGCTAACTAAAGGCAAGAGAAAGTACAACTGTAGAGGAGGAATAAACCCTCTGTATAGCAGATGCAATCCCAGAGAAAGCAAGAGGAAAAGCAGAAGAGAGATGGAGTGTTTGAAAAAGGCTGTGCATTACAAGAGAACAGAGAAGGGAAAGAGGCAGAGGAAGAGAAGAAAGGCAAAAGAAAGAACAAACCCCCAGAGGACGCAGCGGGCTCCCTGGCAACACTCTTCCCAGGAAGCCGATGCCAGTAAAAGAAAAGAAAGAATTAAAAAAGAGCTTGAGTATAGAAGCAAATCCACCAAAACCCCAGGCAGAGGTTTTACTTCAAGTTATGAATTAAATGATGTATTCAATTTGTATTAGAGAGACCTCCACGGCCACACGCTTTCCAAATCAGCATGCATGGGGGACCTCAAATCCTGCACCCCCTTTTATTGCATTGTTTGCTCAAACAGCTTTGTTCCCCTCAATTACCTTCCTAGCCAAAAGCCGTCACAATTCACTCCCACCAAAGCCTCTCTCCCACACCCCATCCGCACGCCTGCGGCATCGGACCCGCGTCATCTGGCTGACAGACGGCCAGGTAGCGGGGATGCGGGGCTCCGGGGAGCCCGGCTCATTTCCCCAGCCAGGGTGCAGAAACCCGGCTACAATGTCCCCATTGTCAGAGCGCTCCTTCATCTTCCCGCCGCGCACATCAACGAGGAGAGCGCCTCGGCAAGAGCCGTCAGCGGGCCCCGCGCTGCGCTGATGTGAGGGTTTGCAAACGAGAGATGACAGCAGAGTCCAGCGGAGCGGGGCAGCGCAGAGGCGAGATGAAGGAGCCAGAAGGTCGGCGAGCGGCAGCAGGTAGGGCCACCACTGCGTGCGTTCATCACGCGGAGGAAGCCAGCGCAGGCTCCCTTTGGAGCAGGAGCATAAGACAGTTTTTCCATCTGGGTGAAATTAATGACTTCCACACTTAACGGATGAGCTGACGAGACAAGCTTAAGTGGACACATCCAAAGCCTACAGAGATCACAGGGAGGCACGGGCTCCCATTCCCACTCCAGTCCCATCTGTGACCAGACTGGGGGCTGCACCCCGCAGCAGCTCTTCCCTGGCATCGCCCCCAGCTCCAGCGGCTCCTGCCTGCCCATGCGCACTCCTCGCACCCCAGTTTCCAAAGCTTCCTGGACCCAGCACAACAGGAGCTTCTGCACCAGCAAGTGCAGGGCTGAGTCCCTGGATCTGGCCGAGTGACCTCCATGCCCGTCTTCCCCAGCAGCAGGACTGGGAACAGGAGGTGTCAGAAACAGGCAGGGCCCAATGTAAAAAAAAATAATTACGAAAATACAACAACATCCTTTTACATGTTAAGTTTTAAAGTCACGATGTTACTTCTGTGTTCCATTACTTGGAAAAAAAGGCCTTCTATAAAATACGTAAGTAAAATAACTCAAAATAAGTTAGAACAGTAGGCAACTAATTCTGACCAATTTTACTGTCAGTCCTTAATATCACACTCTTAACCACATTCTAATGAATCTTTATTGAAATCTCACACTTTTTTTCGCCACCTAGTTCTTTGAAACAGAAGTTTCTTGTGTATCTGCGTTATTATGCCTGAATCTAAGTTCTACTTCAGAGCCACAAGATAACACCTCCTTTTCTGTACACACATTAGCAATGTTGATGCTTTTTATTTTCAATATCCTATTGCCTACTATTTTAGGGATAAAAGTACTTAATTACTCTGTCACTGCAAGAATCTTTGCATGCAATGCGATTTCATTTCCAACGTGGGCTGTATTTTGAATACGACACAGTAAAAAGAAACAGGAAGAATTGAATCAATATGGCTGTTTTCCATATGTTATCTAATTGTACCAAACATCATTTTTCATTGTTAGAAAAGCAGACGTTTAGCTCAAACAACAACTATGGGAGATATTTCACTTTTCCTAAGAAACTCAGGGGCTTTCTTCCAGAAACAAGATCCTCTCCACTCTTTAGTTGCCCTCTTTTGTAAAAAAATAATTATAAAATTCAGCATCTTTATCAGTAATAATCTTCCACACAGGGCTCAAATGCCACACACATTCAAACCTGGCAGACGCTTCCATCTTCTAGTTTAGCAGGGAACAAAGTTTACCATTGGATTTGAATTCGTTGTGGAGCGAGTTGGCCGAGTCTGTCGCACATTGCACCGTATTCACACAGCGATTCGCATATTCGTGGGGGGAGAAAGGAAAAAGGACCCCCAGGTCTGGACCCGCTGCTCTTGCACCTCTTTTCCTCCCAGCAGTTATGCCCGCCTGATGTAGTGCAGTGGCTTTGCAGCGTCACTGCAATCACAAACTTGCTGCCTTGAGAGGCAGACAGAGATGGATCACAAGAACTGCCTGATCAATGGACCTTTTGTCCAACCCTTTATCACAAACAATAGGAGCTGCAGAAATCCAAAATATATTTAGGGAAATACTGGGAACTAGCAAGCCAAGTGCTGCCACAGAGGCCAAAGACAATCCCCCAGCACCAGAAAAACATCTTTCCTGGGTTCCAAGTTGTGACTGTCAGGATCCCAGTGCTGCTTCAGCCTGTGCCTTCCTTTATTATCCCGACTGCTCTCTCTGGTCTGAGAGCTGCACGTAGTTTTCCAGACCACTGACCGCAGGAGTGATGCACTCAAGCTCAGTATTAATGTAGAGAACTATAGCAGCAGCTTTATTGAATGGCTCTGGCCCCTCTGGACATCTATATTGTACAACTTGGATACAGGTGATGGGCACCTAAGATTAGAGAGACTGATAACTATATATTCCTAAAGGGTCCTGTCCTTCCAGATAGATTTCTTCAGAGGATGAATTTGCTTTGTCCCATCCAGAAAGCAGGATCTTGCCAGGAGGATCCACACATATCATCACTTGTCTTCAGAAACACCAGCCACACTCCCTCATTCAGAATCAGAGCAGGGTAACCCCATCCCACTCAGGCTGGGACAGGAGGTAAGCAGTCATCAAGTGGCAATTATAGACCCATGGAACATGTACATAGGGGAAAGTGAGAAAATTACAAATGTACATCCAGGAATCGCTAAGTCTTTTAGATAGAAATAAAGCAAAACAGTGTTACAGAAAATCAAGCGCTCTTGCTGTTGTAAGATGAAAACAAATTGCGTGAAGCTCATCTCAAGCCCTTTAAAAGGTCACGTTCGACAAGCTTGCAAAATTCCTGTGCCCCACCTGACTTGGGAGCCATGGGCATCAGCCTCTCGTGCCTTCCAGCAGACATCTATGTGAGCACAAAGCTCTGACACAGGGTGAAGAAAGGCCATTTCTGACCTCTGCTGCCCACATCTCCGGGCATTCATGCTGCTTATGAAACCTCTTGGGTCTTCCTACCATTTAGAGAGGTGTTTGGCAAGAATCACATCAGGCTCCTGCCAGAGGATTTACAAGAGAAAGGCAAAGCTGCCGCCTGGTCAGATCTGCACTCTGTTGCTGCAGTAATAGCTCTGCTGGGTAATGGAACAAAGCAGCAACCTTCCAGATGACAGAGGTACCTGCTGGGAAGGTTCCAGGCTGGGGGATGCTGACTTGGAGCGCCTGCACGTGCCGGAAAGCACCAGTCTCATGTGTGAATGCCAGTGGGCAGGGAGAAGAGGAGACTTTTTGAGGTCTCTAACTGACAATGCTTGTGCTTGGCTCTTACAGGCTGTACAATGCCCACATACTTCCTGAAAACAGGGCAGTAGGCTGCATGGTCTAGCTTAGCCTGCTGTACGTGCTTCAGGGCTGTGCTTAGACAGGCGGTTTTGATCTGGTTGGTTCTTCAGGATGTGTTTGTGAGACAGCTTACACAGGAAACCCACCAGGCCAGCAGGACGCTATCCACCGTTCAAGGTAGCAAGTAACATAAGGACTGTTACTAGTAACAGAAACACTCAATGGAAAAAGGTGCAAAACACATAGCAGTGAATCGTTACAGACTGCGCTGCTCTTCCGTGAATGGCTTTCCCCATACAAATACTTTAAGGCATTTAACAAATCCCAATCTGAGAAAGGGTCACTGGTACCCAGCCATAAGGTAACACAGTGACCCTGCAGCAGGGACAGAACCTGTCCTTGTTCACACTTTCCTCATGCCAAATCCCCTCATAACAGAATCTTCCTGTTACTGTAGAAACAGCAAACAAGTTCCCTCTCCAGCTATCAGGGAACATCGGACAGAGATGGAAATTTCCTAGATATCCAGCCAGGTGCTGAAAGTCCATCAGCCCCCTGCTCCCCCGACCTGAGCAGGAACCAGAGCACAGCAGAGCTCCTCAGGAGCCAAGAGATAAACCCATCAGTGGGCCACATGCAGATGACAGGGTTTCCCTTCTTACCTCCCCTCCACCCCAGTCTCCCATTTAAATGTTGGAGGATGCTAGCAGCACCTCAGCTCACATCAGGGATGCCCTGGTAAACTACAACCACAGGAAGAAATTCAATTCTGTCCTGTTCAGTCCCTCCCTTCCTCCTCTACTGCCCCATTCTCATGGACACAGAGTGCCCTTCAACGTGTTTACCTCTGCTGCAGCACATTATCAGTGGGAAATGTGAGGTGTGGATGGTGGAAGGGTCACATCCACAGAAGGACTGAAGCTCCTACACGAGCAATACCTGTTTCATGCAAGAACCTCCCACCACAGACACACCCATGGAACGCAAGAAAGCAGGACAGAGGCTTTTATTCAGGTCTTCAGAGTTGTGGGCTTGAGCCCAGGATAAATAACGATCCTTTCTCCTGATATCTAGAGGGTGCTTCTACTTCATTATGCTCATAACAAAGCTCTCTGGGCCGTAGCAATGTAACAGCTTTCAGGCAATTTCATTATTTCTCCAGCAAAGCCTTCTAGAACCCTGGTAGCATCAGTCTGTTGCACTGCTTGGGTAAATGATCCAGACTTTATAGCAATTACTTTTAACAACCAAAAACACAGAGAAATGGTTTTGCCTTCTCTTATAGTAAACGTGAAGCGTTAAACTCGATGAATTGCAGGCGCTCAAAGCTCTGATCATCGCTTAATGGACTATGCATAAAGGAAACACTCTGGACAAGTAGAGATATTCTACAAGGATGAAATAACATCAAGGCTGTGATGTCTCAACAGTTCTGAAAGAACAAAGAAAAACACGACCCTGCTGGCACATGGACCACTTGATTCTCTGACCCTCTTTTTCCTGCAGGCATGAGCTCACTGCTGACACACTGATTTGGTGATTAAGGACAGAATGAAGTGTACCACTTCATTAATTAGCTGCTCACGGTTATGTTCTAAAGACACCTACTTTATATACATACACAAGGGCAATTTGAATCTGTATTTCAAACTCTACAGAGTCAGCATTTCTTTCTGGTGCTTCAAGAACAGGCAACATCAACAGAAGAGGTATGTACAGAGATGGTGTGGTAGAGACATTGTATTTGAGTCAGGACTCTTGCAGTGATCAGCTGTATGACCAAGGACAAGTCCTGTCCTTCTCTACAGCATTTCCTTTGGGTTTTGAGTGGGTTGTTTTTTTTCTTAAATGTTTTTTATTCAGACTGTACAACCTTTGGAGCCAAATATCTCTCTCATAATTACAGCCAATACCCACCAAAATGGGCACTCTCATGCAAAACAAGCAACTTCGGCAATACAAGTAATAGCAAAGAATAGACTTCAGAAAAATGGCAACCCTTCAAGTTTACTTGCCCTAGAGCTAGAGCTCTTTTCTTTTCACACATGAGAGACGCCATGGAAGCTTCCAGCTATCCACTGCAAAAAGGGAGATACAAATGTTGAAAGCTAAATAAAAATGACAGCAATGTTCCTCAGTTGCAGAAAGTTGTGTTAGACCCCCAGCTTCTGTTACTGTGTCCCATCATTAAATTAGATAAGCCTTATCCCAAATGTTGGCTGGCTTCCACTAGCCTGTACTGCTTAAGAAATAGGAGGTGCTGAGATAAGAGGCAGTTCTTTTCTACCTACCTAAAAAGGTTAAAGCCCCCCGCCCCCTTGTAAATCTCTCCTGCTTTCAAGAGTTACTCAAAGCAAGATGGGCCAGGTTAAAAAAAAGCTCTTCTTATGACAAAGATCACCAGTTCAAGCTCTATCCTCAAACGTCTGAGATAATTAGTTCCTTTTCTAAGCACTTCTAGCAAACACGCTTCCCTATCTTACAAGCTTCTGCATCTGTACAATATTAAGAAAACTTTGTATAGTGAAAAGGGAACACCAGGTCAGGCTGGGATACCAAGGTTAAACAAAACATCAGTTTCTATAGTACCCAGGTATTCTGGGCTTTCCTTTTACTGGGGAGATGTAGTAGGCAGCTACCCCTTTGCAATATTTAATCACCACCCCCATCAGCACAGCACGCTCACGATTTGTTGCCAGCAATCATCAAAATCCTGGAGCTCAAGAGCATTCTTAGATACACTCACGTTGAGTACATCCTGGCTTCAAAAGGATACGTGTCCTCACCGCCTTGGTTGCTTCTTCCCAGAATTCCTTCATGGAGCTCTGGCCTCTCACCACACACCCACCGGTTACTGGCTGCAGCTGAGCGCTGCAATCCCACATCGTTGTGTAAATGACTACAGTTGTGGTCACGGCAGGCAAGCCCTTGCTCTAGATGCATTAGGCATAGTTCTGCAGCCCTTGGGAATCCAGCAGCAGCAACAATTCCTTGGTCTTGCATTGCCAAAAGATAAAGCTATTTAAACAAATAGAAAATTCACACTTCCATAGTGAAGTTAATCACGCAAAACGTTCTGCTTACTGTTTCCTTCTCCCTTATGTCTGCAGCTGCCTTCTTTTCTAAAGCTTCACACCACAGGCAGGCGGAAGAGACACATCAGAGCTGTAAGAACATCAAATGGCTAAAGACGTGCTGAAGATTAAAGTGGATAATACTCATCTCAGATTTCAGATAGCTAATATTCCCCCAACACTGCTCACACCATTTTTAGAATCATCCTCTTTAGACTTAACATATAAGAAGGGGAATCTGGGATTTTATATGTGCCATGTATCCGGATTTTCTCCAAAGCAATACGAAAAAATGTCTGAAACAGCTTTTTAAAAATGTATATCCTAACTGTTCTATTTGTTCCCTCTGTTTCAAGCTCTCAGGTATTCGTATTGCTGGAAAATTGACTGGCCCAGTCTTCCTGTTCTCCAACAAAAAAAATGTCTCAGAGCAGACATCCCATCTCTGACCTTGACAGCCCACTCTGCGATGACAAAGCGTATCATGTCTGTGCTCATTCAGTCTCTGGCCCCTCTGATACAACTGCCAAAGGAGGTGCCAATTGTCAGGGTATTTCCTTTCTGCCAAGCGCTGCCAGCTTGGCTAGCATCACCTTAGCAATAGCCAGAGGATTGCTAGAACCTGGCCCACAGAAGAGCTCCCATTTTAGCCGATCCATCCAGTCACATATTATAAAACGGCAGCTTAAAGTCTAGCTGACTAATTAGGTCCCCGGCTTAGGATGTTGATTTTGTTTTTAAATGCTTCTTTTTTTTGGTCTTCCTTCCAGTCCCATAAACTGCCTCAGTCTAGGCTTAAATCCTGTAGCCATACGCAGACGACTAAGTGGCTGTAACAGCAACTGCCCCTTGACACCTAGCGTGCTTGAAGAATACTAGAAAATACTCTAATTATTATAAACTCTCCAACAGAAGGCGATCATTTTCAGCATTTCGGCTTCAAACAGCCTCAGTGCTGGTGCCAGTTCTAAGAATACAATACGATACCGTGCAATAAGTACTGGCTAACTCTGTTCCCGAGTTTTGACGTTGTGACAGCCACCAGCACCGCAGCAAAGGGAAGAACGTGCACTGGGAGCAGGTTTAACAGCACTTCACCGACCCAAGTTGCCTTGAACCCGGTGCCTCGAATCGCAGCGTAACATTGCCACCCGGCGGGCGAGCGCTCCCCTCCGTGTGCCAGCAGCCATCCTCGGGAAGGGCTGGCGAAGCTGGGGGGGGGCTGCGTTTCCCAGAGCCAGGCCCCCCACAACAAGCAGGCATTGTTTGAACACCTGCACGTCTCCCGGTGCCGCTGGGAGGGAGCCAGCAGCGCCGCCGGCCCTGGCCGCAGTGCAAACCCTGACCTCGCCGGGCGGAGGCTGGGGGTCCGTGCGGGAGAGCTGCCGGAGGCTGCGTACCGAGCAAAACAGAGTTTCAGAAATGTCATCGGTGTCCCTCTCCTGCACACCTTCCCTGAAAGCACTCTGCTCGTGATAACCAGGGCTCGAACGGCCGCTCAGCACCCGGCTGGGCATCAGGAGGCAGCTTTAGTATTCCAGGCAGCGAGGGCTGATTGAGGACGTCGGTAAGCAAACAGCAGCTTACAAAAGCCTGCACACAACTCCCCAAAGTGGTGATCAAATTGAAGGCTGCCTAAAGCTCGCTGTAAGAGAGAATAATTAGGAAAAGCAGTTACTAGGCCACTCGGCTTCCTCCTTTACTGAAAGCTGGCTGAGAAATCTATTTCACAAATCACAGACTGTTTACGGTACAGGGACAGGGTTATCCCCAGAAGAAATCGATGGAGCAGAGCCATGAAATGTTTTGGAGTAAGGCAACAACCTTTACAGTTGCAGCCAAAGGGAATTTGTTTTTAAACAACAACAAAAAATATCCAACAACAAACAAAACGTTCAAGGAATTAAGAAAAAAAAAAAAAAGTCTCTCTGTTTACCATCTCAAAATTATATGGAGATAGGCCCTAGGAATTAGTGAACTAGAAATAAACCAGATGATTTTTAAGGCCTCATGAATAATGGTGATGGGGACAAAATCAAACACTCGGCACTTCAGTGCTGTGGCACAAGCTTTCACGTGAAATCGAGAGCGTGTAAGAGGCTGTGTGAATAATTTTGCACTGAAATGCTACCAGCAGAAAGAGGATCTCAGACTTTGCCTCGGTGTTGGTATTTCACCTAGCTGTCTTGCTGATAACTCATCTACAGTGACTTCAATTACTTCTCTGATCATACGTGCAACAACACAATATTCCTACAGCAACCACAGTTATTAAGGCAAGTTTCCCGAGGGAACGTAAAAGAGCAAGGGAGAAATCACACTGCTGTTTAGAACGACTAATGCTGTTCATACACAACCAGCATCTTGGACAAAGTTCTTGCACCCAGTACCAGTATTTTACATAAATTTGCTTTTAAGTACTAGGGTATTTCTAGTCAGGAGGAAATTTGTTTTTTTTCCTTACTCCAAGTTAAGTTTAAAAACTCAGAGGGCAAAACAATACTAGGAGTATCATGAGCTTTGAGTTGTGTTGTTTCAATTAATTCCTGTTACTAAAGTCATGCTACAAAAAGACTGGCACGCATTTCATGTGGAAACACAGTTTTTGTTAAAACTGATGCATCATTACCTCACTCTCCCACTATTTGCCTGTGAAATGCCTTCTGAATTACAATTCTTCTGGAACAGGAAAGCCCAGAGGAATGGGTAAGGTTCTGTTATTTTGGCAACCTATTGTTGAGAGAAGACCTTGGAGTACACACAATTAGTCTTTATTTTACACTGACACTCTTAAACAAGCTGTTCTGAGAGGGATCACTCAGAGTCTTGTAGGCAGGCAACGTTACTTAACAAGTGTTAGAACCTTAACAGTATTCAAAGCACCAAAAGCCAAACATTAGCTCCAAAGATGTACTTTATTTCTTTATAAAGCAGATTGTTTAGGTATTATTTCTTTTTTGTGAACGTCCACTGTATGACCAGCAGGTCCTGCTTTGAGGACATAGCTGCTTGATAACAAAGACTTCACCACTAGACAACAAAAGTACAGATGCATAGAACAAGTGCTGCTTAGACACTGAAGAGCTAATGGTCTAAACTGCAACCGGTTCAAACAGATATGACCAAAAATACAAGTACAGCTCCAGCCCAGCCAGAGCTGTGGGCCCAAAAGTGGAGTCCTTTTTATTTCAAAATAAAATTTGTATTGGGCTTCCTGGAAAAAAAACCAGCAACAACAAAATCCCCAAAGCAGAAGAACCATACCACGCTCCTTCCCTCTCTTTTGAAAGTCACTTATTAACCGTCCCTTATTTCACATCAAAATGGTGCTGTGGCATGCTAGTACTTTCTATAAAAGACAGGAAAATTATTGAACACAGTGTGAAGTAATAGTGAATGGTTGGTAGCGAGCATTTCACGGGTACTTTATCCTAATACTTTTTGTCCCTTTCCCAATCGTGATCCTCACCCCAGGAGTTTCGCTTTGATTGATAGGTGTATCTCATCCCGAATTTGCAGATTTCTCACACATTTGGTATTTGAGCTCAGTGCATTAACAAGGGCTTCTGGATGTCATCCGTGCTCCTTGGGTATGTAAGAGTCCCGACACGCCAAGCAGAAACAGAAATTCATATACTGTTAGCCGAACATGCCAAAATGCACAGAAGGCATGTTGATGCAGTGTAGAGAAACATTCCAATATTATAACTCCTCATTCTGGTTTCCATGTCGTCCAATACTGATTGAGGAAAAGTGTATTTACAAGACTCGTAGACAGATATTTGCATTTGGTCCTAGGCACCTGATTAGTACTGACAACCTAAATTAAAATGGAAAATTAAGTATTATTCTGGTCCATTAAAGCCAATAATGTAACTTCTCCAATTTGAAGGCGTGATCTTCAAAAACAGGAGTCCCAATGCCTTCTGAAAAGGTACTTTTCTATGCACCATTCGAATCAATGACATTATAGGATGGAAAAGGCTTCCACATAAGCAACTTACAAGAGTTATCTGACAAGGGTCTCATATCTAGGCCTATAGAAATAGACAAGTAGCACACATTCTTTTCACACTCCTTTGTGGCAATGAGACTCAAAATTCACTAGGTATGAGTAGTCAGATAACATCCCGATTGCTACAAGACCAGAATTAATTATATCAATGAAACTTAGCTTTAGCAAAGAGCACAAGCAGATTTGCATCTAAGCAGCCATAACGTCCATTTCTTTCAGCTAGCATCAGAACTACCACTAATGGCAATGAAAACTAATTAGAATGTTTTACAAAGCTGCCAGTATGACCAAGTTTTGAAGTTGCAACTCTTAGGCACAGACTCTGGCAGAATCTAGATTGACCTGAGTTTTCTGCTTATAGAGGAGGGGTGGTGGGAAAGAACACATTCCCACCTTATACAGAAACTTGACAACAGTCTCAAGCCAATATTCAACATCTGACAAGGTCTAGCGCAGTGATTACAAGACAAAACATTTGGAGTTAGAGATATCATTTAGTAAAAAGAAACAACTGCCTTCCAAATCTGCCATACTGAAAAAACAACCCCAAACACAAACCTGAACATATTAAACACTGTTTGTGCTTGTAACTGTAATTATGGAACTTGAGCATCAGAGGGAGAGATTTTTCTGACCACCATTGCAAAGGAGCTGCAAAAACAAGTTAAATGGAAAAAAATCCCTTCCAAACATTCATTTAACAAACATTTATTAAAACCTGTAAAAGCTTCAGGTATACTAAATTTGAAAGGGGCTCCAAAAAAATTTCAAGAGTCATTGAACTAAATCCAAATCAGAAAGCTGATTCTCCTAATACATAATTAACAAACAACTTTCTTAAAAAAAAAATATTTTGTACATATTTCCTCATCAATTTATAAAATGCAAACAGTACGCTAGAAAAGTTTGAACATAAGGGAATGCGCTTTGGAAACATTATTAAAATATGTGTTCCTATAGAATGGCATTATCAAGTTTATTTTACTTCTTTTCACCTGACTGGCTATATTTGAGAATGTTCCTCCCCTCTTTCCTGGGTCCATGAGAAGCTAGGTTTAGAAAAGAAGAGCTCCCATACTGCCAACTTCACTCTGTTCCTTTACAAAAATTTCAAAGTACTGATAAATGATAGTGACAGCAAGCAAAATTCCAGTTCCAGACCCAATTGCCCCAAGGAAGTCTGCCAACACAGAGAGGGCGCCAATACAGAGACCACCAAACGCAGCAGCTGTCGGGATGTACCTGTAAAACACAAAATGAGAATAGAAAAGGTGCCAGGTTTGCTCAGGATACTAACAAATATTCTAGGGTTAGTGGCATATGGGATCTAAGGGAAGTGTCTAAATTAAGAGGCAGATTTTTTTGTAGAAAACCAATCCCACCAAGAACAGAAAGAACACTACAGAGATAATCTAACCAGGTAGGTAAAAAACCAAGAATGAAACTAGATGAAAGGAAAAGAGTCAATAGCAGAATACTCCCTTCTCTCCTGGGTCCACAATACAAGGTAAGAAGTGTGCAATAGTGCCAGTATACCAGGTAAGGAAATAAAAAGCTGAACCCAATTTGAGGGGAAAAAAAATGCTAAGCTAAGAAGAGAAGGTATTGCAGTCTACCATCAAGCACACAGATTAAGCTTATGGTTACTAGCTCTTCAACTCATTTGCAGACGACTGAAATCTAAAGTTAAGATAACTTTTCTGTAACATGAAGGATGAATAGGTCCTACTCTGCAGTTAGAAAACCTAGAGGCTGACCCCTGCCTACCTCTGCACCTTGTAGATTTAAGTAACTACTTGTTTTAGAAGCAAGGTCTGCATGAAAACAGTACTCAAGACGTAACACATTAAAAATTACAGTAAAAAAAACCAACTTGTGCATCAGGTTGAAGTAGTGAAGTAAATTCAAATGCTCATTATTAGCTATCCTATAAAAGTAGTAAGAACAGGAAAATACAACCCCCAGAACTTAAGGCATATTCTCTTAGCTGTAAGGCGAGAATATGCTGTACTGTACCACCCTTCCATTAACGAGACAATATTCTGCGTCTCACGCACGTTATGAAGCTGAAAGAATGTTGTTCTAGAATCTAGAAAATGGAAGTCAAAGAAAAGTTTGCCATGTGTTTTCCCCCATAACACCTTGCATAAACAGCCTGTGAAATGTGTAGCTCACCTGTTTAGTTCATGTACCATCGAAGTTTCTCTGTGGCCTCGCATTACCATTTGTTGTTCTTTCAATTGTTTGGCAACCTGTATTCAATCAAGGAATGGAGCAAGTAAGTTTAGCATTATTTGCCAAGGCCATGGAACTCAGTACTACGGGAAGGAAAACGGAAGCAAGACATTTCAGTAAATGGTGGTGTGTTTAGGTGTTTTTTGGTATTGTTTTGGTTTTTATATTATTCATCTGAGTTTAAAATATCCAGTATTTTAACTTCAGATAGGTTGCAGTCACAGGCACTTTTCCACACTCTCAATTACACAAAGCTTTTTGGATAATTCTAGTCCTACCTAGACAAGGAAACTCTGGAAATTGGTAGGCTTTCATACACACCATTCAGTTCCTGTTCTGCCACCTACCCTTCTCCTGATTAGTGTTTAGTAGATGTTAGCAAAACAATCCTATAAAGCATCCACACCGTTTCAGTTAGTCCAAATGAATGTGGGAAACAGCTTGTGGGGCCATATTAAAAACCGTACATTTAAAAGAATGCCTTCTTGGGACATTATTCTTAAACTGGGTTTCTGCAATTGCACAGGGTTACAATATATAGCCCTGCAAACATTTCACTAAAAACGAAGGGTAACAAACTCTAGCAAGGGACCTTCTAAAGGTGCTTGTCACTGAATCTAATGTACTGAGAAAACACACTTTCAGATGATTAAGCTACCAGTCCTCCACCATATAGTGAACATTTAAGTAATGATTCACCAATTTTTATATGGCCTTGTTTACGTGAAATTAAAATAATTTTATTCAGTATAAGGAAAGTATATTAAAGTGTTAAAAGCTGTACATTGGTTTATACTGAAATAAAAATCTGGCTATACATGGCTGTGAGTGCCTCCCTGCATGCCTGACAAGCAGCTAAATTCAAGTCCAAAATGAGAGAGTGCTCACGCTGTTACAGTAACTGTGCAACTATTACATATTTGTTAAAGAATGGATTAAGCTATTCCATATGGCTGCCAAGCTTGATTTCCTACCCAAAACCACACAATACAAACATACCACGATGACAACTATTTTCCATCTTGTTTTCCAATTCCAATTTCAGAATGATACAGTTGCTGAATATCAAATATCCTGTAGCAAATGGAAATTTTGAGAAGCTAGGCTCAGGTACATTAATGCGCTGCACTATATTCTCTGTTATCAGTGCTCTCAAATTAAAAATAACAACCTCTAGTTAATCTTCCCCCAAAAGAAGTTAAGAATTCTCTATGCCAGGCATGGGTATTCAAGCTTTACCTGGAAGTTAAGTGGCAGCTGCCTTGTACACAGTGCATCTGTTACTTGGCACAGAAAGTTTCTACCTTTCCTGTTACCTCGCCTGCCCTCGCACTGATGAGATGTTACACAGGAATGCTGAAAGTTTCCTAATGCCAATGAAAGCAATTTTGTTGCCGCTGTTCTTGAAAAAGCAGTAAAGAAAACGGGGAAAAAGTTACCCCCATTCTGCCCCCATCCTCCCCACTTACAAAAAAAGACACAGTCACTGTCAATACAAACAATAAATATTACCAAGATTACCAGCAAAATAGCTATTTCAGAAGACAGTCAGTCTTATTCCTACAACAGCCCATTTGTTCTCATCACGTAAGCTTACACAATTTGTCATTTTAAAACTTACATCTTTGGCAGAGGAGCCAGAGACTTCAATCCATGTCTTGGAGAAGAAAGCACAGGAGCCCAGCATAAATACAATATAAACAACTGCATGTACAGGGTCTTCTAACACTGAAGAAAAGGACTCTGGAGGTGACAGATAATAACAAAGTCCACCAACTGGGTAAGCACGAGCAGGGCCTCCAGATGACGTGTCCTAGAAGAAAGAAGTCACCTTTTCTTTAGTAACTTAGGTGACCTCACTATTTCTTAGCCATTAGGCTATGTCTGGATTTATATCACCTTCATATCACTGTGTATCATTACCAGTACAGCAGCACACAGAGATTCAACTTTACTATGACAAGCAGTTTCTAAAGTGGAAATCGAATACAATAATGAAGAGCAAAAATACCTAGGACAGCAAAGAACAGTCCAAGGTAAAAGTTAAATGGAGACCTAACATCTACACTCAAGACAGCTGGTCTCATACTCTACCATTAAACAAATGGCTAATTTCAGTGTACATGACCACCTGTAGAAGTGTGCCTTAATATTTAGAGACCATCTCTTTAACCATGCATTTTAATGGTGGTCTTATAAAGCTGTATGCAAGATTAGAAGGAATACTCACAGACCAAGTGCCCAGCAGGCTAACCAGTAAGTTGCCACTGAAGCGAGCAGAAAGCATCTGGGAGATGACATACAAGTTTGACACCAGGGCAGACTGAAGAATAATGGGAATGTTGGAGGTATAGAACAGCTTGATAGGGTAGGTGTTGTACTGGCCACGGTAGCGAGCAGATTTGATAGGAAGATCCACTCTGAAGCCCTGAAAAGTTTTCAAAAGAAAGTCCCCCATTACAACTGGCATGAACCCATACCACAGGTCATAAATGCAACTGCAATTCCTTGACAGCAACAGAAAAAAACCCCTGCAATCATTTTGTGCAACTACACATACTCTACCCATAAGGCTATCCATGTGAACACTTCTGCAAATGGCCTGGAAGCCGGCAGGGCTGTCTAAACACACACATATAAGAAGGCATGGAAAGCCACAGACATCAGAAGAAATCTAAAGTTTCAAGAAGACTGAACATAGTGTCCCGGAAAAGAAACATTAAAACCTTCTATATTCATCAGCAGTTTGCTGCAACAAACAGTAAGAGACATACAGGCTTGAAGACTTCAGAGTATTTTCCAGTAAAAAGCAAGAGCATTTGGGTTAGACAATACTGCACATGCATGTTCATATGTGGGGTTTTTTTCAGTGACCAAAGTTGGTCTGAAGTCTATTATGTGGCTACAGTAAGATTAAGAGAAGCTAGTGTTAAATGAACATTCAAACGTTGCAGGTACAAAAATGAGTCTTCTGAAGGCACTAGAAAGTGAAAATACAATTTCTCATAGAAGGAAGCAGATTACAGATCTACTTCCATATCAACAGTTTCACAGGCCTCGTTATTCCAACTGACCTGGAAATAAATTACAATAGCGAAGACAAAGATGGTGGCAATCAGGTTCATAAGGTTGGGGAGATTCTGACGGTAAAAAGCCTCACGAAGAGCTCTGACTTTGTCTGTACGAGTAGCCAGAAGATGGAACAGAGCAATGATGGCTCCCTCAAATTCCATGCCTTGGAAAGGAAAAGAAAAACCAAGTTAGGTGTGCTGTGATTATCTCCCAACTTCAGTGCTTTGTCCCATTAGGTATATTTCTGAACTAGAGGATTCAGAATGGGATATATCTCCAAGTCTCTTGCATCTAGAGCATGCTGTCAGACTTTTCCTACTGCCATCCTTCATATCAGCTACAGTATGTCCAAAATTTGTTTTTTAAATCTCCCTGTAGTGGCCTAGAAACTAAATCATAACCCAAAGATCAAATGAGATAATTTTATTGGTCTCCAGAAATACTGACATTCACTAAGGTCTTTACCCCTTTCCTCCTCCCCACCAAATAAACAAACAAAAAAATTGGATGAGAGGCAGCATGCTTTCTAGTATCATTCACAGTGACACACAAGTTATTGTTTGCATTACAGAAAATACGATAACCTCAGTTATGTTTTCTATTATACAGCACCAAACAAAATCACCTTCTGTAACATTCGGAGAATAAGGTCTTTGGGGCAAAGAGTAAAAAAAAATGCAAGGTGCAGAAAGAAACAGATGATATTTGTCAGTAAGCTGGGAAGCAACCATAATACAATGGCAGTCTACCATTATTGAGTTTTAATGGAGGCACCGTAAGAAATTCAAGTTCAGGAAATATCTTGAAAGACACTACAAAATTAAAGAGAAATGTCTTTGTAGTTGCACCTTGTGTAGGAGCACTTGCTGTATTAACAAGATTCACTACATGGCAATTACACAGCCAAGATGCTAGCAGCAGCGTTTGCCATTTAAGTTGACATACTGCAAAAAATAGATTTTGCCTTTTTTGTACAAAAATTTTGTAACGAAAACAGACTATGCCATATTACCTCGTCCTGTGTTCACTGTAGTGGGGCTGAATGCTTTCCACACAATAGTCTCACAGATATTGGTAGCAATGAAGAGAGAGATGCCAGAACCGAGACCATATCCTTTCTGCAGGAGTTCATCCAAGAGCAGAACTATCAATCCAGCAACAAATAGCTACAGTAAAGAAAGAAATACAGCATTAGTCCCATCCTTTCTTAAATTTTGTTAAAAAAGTAACTTGTATTAAAAGAGAAGGAAGGTGTGTGTGTGTGTATATATATATATATGAATGAGGAAGCAGGCACACTTCAATCTCTGCATGTTGGGCAGGCAGTCCGTAAGGTGGACTTTTTGACTCTTTCAGAGGGAAAGCAAGAGAGGACTAGAAATCACCTGAATCGTGATAAGCAAGCAGATACCAGCACCCATCTCAGATGGGTCTCCATACATCCCAGTCATTACATAGACAATAGACTGTCCAATGGTAATGATCATTCCAAACACTGTAGAATAAGAAGAAAAAAGTACATATTTGTTCTGGACATCTAGGTCAGTGGGCAATTAGAGAAATACAAACCACTTTCTCTTTGTAGAGAAAACTGGGAAGGAATACATTGTCACAGGATGTTTAAATTCAAAGGTAAGGTGTTTGTCTGAAATCTGGCACTAAAAATACAAATACACACAGACACTTCACTGAAGGTTGCTTTAGATATTGAAAACTGAGGGTGTTATGATATTACTGTAGCAATTTATGAATTGTTTTCCCAGTGAACAGATCAGTAAATAGTGCAATACAGCATCAAATAGCTAAAGAACACTCAAATTTTTCTAAAAGCCATTTATCAACTGAGCACAGAGATCTCTTATTGCTGAGAACAAGCCATGCTTGATACTGCAAGGTAGAAACAACTAGAACAAACACCCTAATAGTAACTTTTCTAGGTTAACACTGTCCAACACAGTTGAAAAGTTCAGTCCCCACAGTCTACGTATTACTTAATTTAACTGGTGAGATTACAGCAGCAGTGCCAATCGCAGATATTTTTCCTTTTCAAACCTTTCTGAAGCTAAACAGCTAACAAGCCAGAAAGCAGACAGTAAAAGGCTGATTAAAGACAGAAACCTGTGGCACAACATGAACACACAGCATGAGAGAAACCCATGTACCCGACTTGAACATTCATCACACAGTAAGTTTACACTTTCTGTTTGTTAAGTTTAGATACTCTAGAACATCAGCCTTGAATATCAGCTGTTACTCACATTTCTGTGCTCCATTGAAGAGAGCTCTGTCCTTTGGGGTGTCACCAACTTCAATTATCTTAGCACCTGCCAAGAGCTGCATGATGAGCCCAGAAGTGACAATAGGTGAAATCCCCAGCTCCATCAATGTACCTGACGGACACAGGAAGAGCAACAAAAGAAAATAATGGGGTGTACCATACCCAGGCACCTCTGAACTTCAAAACTGCTTTTTTCCACCCTTTATGCCATGATGGAGAAAATATAAAACTCCAAACCTCCACAAATGTAAAAGGTTTAAATAGCAGAAGCTTGTTAAAAGTCAGTCTGATGAGTAATGTGATATTCCTTAGTACCTTTTAAAAAACACATTCACTGAAAAAGACTGTTGTTATCCAGAACAGATTTACTCCGCATCAAACAAGTGTTGTGGTTTAACCGCAGCTGGCAACTAAGTACCACACAGCCACTCGCTCACTCCCCCCACCCCCAGTGGGATGAGGAGGAGAATGGGGGAAAAAGGTAAAATTTGTATTTCAATTATTAATTTGTTCTTACCTCAACACACAATATTACAATAGCAACAATAACAATAACTGTAATGAAAAGAAGAGAGAGGGAGAGAAAGGAATAAAACCCAAAAAGAAAAAAAAAAAAACCAACCAAGTGATGCACAACACAATTGCTCACCACTTGCTGACCAATGTCCAGCCAGTTCCCGAGCAGCCATGGGTGGCCCCCAGCCAACTCCCCCCAGTTTATATACTGAGCATGACGTTCTATGGTTTGGAATATCCCTTTGGCTAGTTCGGGTCAGCTGTCCTGGCTATGCTCCCTCTTGGTTTTTTAGGCAGCCACTCATTGGCAGAGCATGGGAAACTTGAAAAGTCCGTTATTTAGGATAAGCGCTACTTAGCAACAACTAGAACATCAGTATGTTATCAACATTATTCTCATACAATGCTGTGTTTTGGATTTAGTATCAGCTACTAAGAAGAAACTTAGCTCTATCCCAGCTGAAACCAGGACAAGATAGGAATTTGCTTTCTGCCTTTGACAATGAGTCACTTAATTATCTGTAATTTTAAACAGGAAAACCCAAACTTTTTTCAGGAGTACACCAAGCTGCATGCATGCATATGGGCACATCTCATTATGATATAAACTAATAAATAGCTCAAATGATATATAATGACAAAGTGAATTCAAGAAACTGTCACCACTCCCTCTACAAGAAAATGTAGAGGCTTTTTTTATAAACTATTTTTATAATCTAAACTATATATACTATATAAACTATATATATAAACCCTACATATATATAAAAACATAAACTATTTTATAAACTTTATAAATAAATTATCATGAATTTTAGTCTTCTGTGAGACAGACTCAAAGATGTCACCCAGAAAACAACACTCATGTAATATGGTTTGAAACATAAACCACCTGAAATATATACAAAAGACAGCAACAGCAGCAATACAGGTAATTCTTCCCTAATCCTTTTCACTCCAAAATGCTCCTTGATTTTTGTACATATAACATTGCACACAGCCAACCATAAACTCATTTTGTCCACAAAGTTATGCCTTTCCCAATGCCACCCTGGATTATGATTTTACATAATACATAAAATGACTTATCCCCCTCTACTTCAGATATTTTCGTTGTTGGAGTGCAACGTAAGAACACGTCCAAAGATGTTTTGATTCAAGCTATAAAAACCCCACCCTCCTGAAAGACTGGCCATACCTCTATTTGACGCCAAAATCACTCTCATCCAGTAGAAAGGATCTGCAGAGTCTGATGACATGATACCGAACAAGGGAATCTGCATTTCCAACCAACAGAGGAAAAATGGATTAGAGACTTCATAATATCCTTTAAACATTTTAGCTCTTCCTTAAAAAGAAGAGAAAGAAACATACCTGGCAGCATACTAAGAAGATGAAGAGTGTGATAGCTGTCCATAGTACCTTTTCCTTAAACTGAATCTAAAGGAAAAAAACAAAACCAAAAACCAGCAACCAAAGATGATAAAGCTGTCAAGATAACCAGATCTAGTCAATCAGGCAAACTTTCATAGTAGCTAAAGCACACTTGATTTTCTCATGAGGGACAAAGTACAGGACATCCTAAAGAAAATAACTCACTGTTCATCCCTTTTATACTATGTAAGGCCAAGGAAAACGTCAAAGCTTTATTGAAACTTTAACCCAAATAGACAAGCTTATGTCAATGGAAAGTAATTCTAGTATTTTCACAGAAATGAGTCTTGTATCTTTCTAAGAAAGAGCCTGTGGTGAGAAAAAAAAAAAAAAAAAAAAGAGAGAGGCGTATCTTAGCAAATAACCTCAGATTAGAACTGAAGAAGCAAAGATTTTCAAGTTGCTATTTTAAACTATTATAGTTTACACTCTGGTATATACTGCTTTCAACATTTCACTGCTGTGGCATAACCACAACTGCACAACTGCATTTACCAGCAAATATATTCTTGTACAACCGTATCCACAATACCCACAATACAGGGTGTGCTAGACAAGCCCTGCACTAAAAACAATTTTGCCTAAAGCTGCCATTCTCCGAAGAGGAAAAAAAATAAAATCCTAATCCCACAAATGCAAACTAAGCTGTAAACATTTTATATTACACAAATACAAACCTGTGAATAAAATTGTATTAACTTACCTTCCGTTCTGGCTTTTGGATTTCAGGTAAGATAACACAGAAGGGCTTGATTACTTCAAGAAATTTTACTGTATGGAAATTAGTTAAAAAGACAAAGTGAACACACAAATACAACAAACACTGGGAAAAGCTCAAGTAAAACTGAATTTGGACATGTACTTTACATATTAAAAGTCTCAGTTAAGGACAAACGTATATCATTGTTTTGATTTTTTAAAAAGTTCTTATCTGTTCTAAATATACCATACTAGCTGAATCTCTGTGTAAGTACAGCATGGACTGGAAACAAAAAGAAAAAAGTCAAGAGTTTTCCCATTTTACTAAGTACACTGACAGTGCAAAAAACGCCTTGCCATTGTTTTGCATGAGTTTACCAATACCTTTGAACTTTTATTTAATAATAGCTTCACCCCTAACCTGGTATTTGAGAAATACACCACCTGAAATACAATACTTTTAGGCCATACAGCTTAAGAATTCCTTCATGCTGTCATAAGCAACAATTCAAGTTACTTTACAAAACACCTCACGCAATGATCTCCTCCTAGTCAAAAGGACATAGCCTTTGATCTGAAAAGTCTGAGTCTTTAAGCATACAAAAGAAGAGGGTATCTGCAAAGTCACAAGTTCTCCTACGAGCAGAGATCTGATTTTGAACAGAGTTAATGCTTAACTTCTTAAGATGAATCTCAGACTGCACCTATATTTTGGGCTGATCTGAACTAAAAAGTGTATGACGATGCAGAAGACCTGAAACTACTGGTGGCTTTCCACTTTTCTGTAGAAGGCAGCAACTTCAGTGGCAGTTTTGTAACACTTTAAAACCAGCCCATAAAAATTATTTACTTCATTTCAAACGATTAATTGTCTGAAGTTACACTGGATTGTGGTTTTAAACTTGAAGCAAATCGCGATTCTCCCCTACATCTACAATACTATTCCAATTGACTAAGATGATTTTTCAAGCAGCTCTTTCTCGAAGTAGCAGACTGAAGACTGCCATTCACCCAGGTTACCTCCAGACTTCAGATCACTGTTTATAGTTTACTCTGGCAATTGGAAGCGTTGTGAGCAATCGCCAGCCTGACTACCCGTCGCTCCCTGTCTCCTCACGGCATAAGCACACCCGGGCCTGGGGCTGGCTGTGCCCGCCAAGCGAGCGGCCCGGCCGCCGGGCATGGCAGCGCCAGGTCCCTTCCCTAGGGACATCTGCCATCACCAGGACACGGGTCCTTCACCGCGAGATGGGGGGGCGGATAACCCAGAGGGAGCTGCTGTACAAGAGAAGGGAAATGGGCGCAGGACTGACCACGGCGGGAGTGCCGCCGCCGGCGGGCAGCCCCCAGGGCCATGGGGCCCCGGCGCCTCAGAGGGGCTCCCCGCCGCCCGGGAGGGGAGCGCGGGGGAGGGGAACGCGGGGAACGGGCCGCCGCGCCGCCCCTGAGGAGGGCCCATCCCCAGGCGCCTGCGAAAAAGGAGCCGGTGGCCGAGCCGCGGCACCTTGGCCGTCGCGCACTCCGCGAAGACGCCGCTCCCGTCCCCTCCCGCCCGCCGCCGCCCGGCCGAGGCGCCCCGGTACTCACTGCCCATGGCGGCCGCCGGACGGGAGGCAAGAGCGAGCGGCGGCGGCAGCTGCCTCGGAGAGACACGTCAGGGATAGAGCCCGGCCGCCCCCTTCCGCTTCCTGCCACGCGCCGGGCCCGCCGGGCCCCACCGCCGCCGCGCAGGCGCTGTAGGCCGCCCCGGCTACCGCCGCCCTCCGCTGCCCCCAGGGCAAGGAGCCTACAACTCCCGTCATGCATTACTGCCAGAGCAACCCGCACCCCCAAGAAGGGCGGGGGGACCCCGACGCTTATTGGCTCCCCGAGGGTCTAGGAAACCAATCAGATGGCGGAGTGGCGCACGGATTTCTGGGAGTTGTAGTCTTGCTCGCCCTGGCAGCCATCTTAATGAGGGGTAGGCCCGGCCCCGGGGCAGGGCCGCGGCGGTGAGGTTGGGAGTTACGTCAGGGGGTGCATGTTTTAGCTAGTAGAGATCTTATGGAATTACTGTATTAGAGAATTATTATTTATAACAATTAAATAATTAAATAATTTTAAATATTATTATATATTATTATAATATAATATAATATAATTATATAATATAATAATATTCTAATAATATAAATAGCAATAATATGTAATTAGAGAAATCTCTAGGAATTACTGAAGACATCTGCCAATGGGTCTGAGAATGTTTTAGTTATTCTTGTGCATAGCTCTTGTCCAGAGCAGCTTATTTCAAAACATCTGGTTTATCAAAAGTGATTTTAACCCACCCATTTCTAATTAGAGATAAAGCAACGGCTTCCCAGCTGCCAAGCTATCTTGCAGAGGTTTGTTGATAAGATCTTTTTGACTTACTAATGTAGGTGCTGTGCCTGGCTTACCTGCGCCAACAGGTGGAAAAGAGCGAAGGCCTCGCCGTGGTTTTGTGGAAGTCTGGGCAAGGGACCGCCAGCAGTGATCCAGGGGAGGGGTGGCAGCAGCCTCTGATGAAATGCCAGAATCTGCTGGATTTATTAAAATAAGGCAAACTATTGTGAGAGGTGCTGATAACATCACTATGCCAGATCACTGGTATGTTAGAAAGATTAATATGGATTTACCTATCTCTAAATGGCTCATCTGCTTTTAGTCTAGGTAGTTGTCTAGACTCTGTGATCAATGAAGGCAGAAGGAGACACCTGGAGAAATACTCACTCTACCTATCTTACACATCTGTTTTCAGATTACACGAATTATCCTCCAGAAGTATCTATCTGTATCGATTATAGAGGGAACTAAGGTGACCACTTCAGACCAGATACCTGTATTTTACACATCTGATGTTAGAAGAGATGAATTCCACCCATAAAGACTAAAGGTTGTCTAAATGTAAAACATGTACTACAAAATTATATATCTCAATATACCTCTATTGCATTAGTACAAAGTTGACATTTAATTACTGCTTTTGAAATTGGGCTTTACTCTGTGGCAACTGACTGTAGATGCTGGACCCAGTTGTGTTGAATTGTGCCCCGATGCACACAACAAAGACTATATGATTGCCTCAATAGCCGGAGGTAAAAAGCGGAAAATAGAGACAGAGAGTAGAAATGAGGAGAGAAGCACAGATTAGTTTTTCACTGCCGCCAAATGGTTCTAGTTCTATGGCATTGCTTGCAGAAACTGGCTGCAATCACTTTTTAAAGAGATCACATTTTCCATGTCTGTGATGTGCTCACACTCTGTTCCCACACCGGTACATTTTATCAGGGTGTCAAAGCTTGCACGTTGCATTGAATAAAGGCCTTTTTTAACCAAGGAAGATAAAAGAGACACACCAGCTGTTGTTACACCACGTCTCCTAGCATCTGTGGGCTGGGATCGCTAGAGGGCATTACAAAACTATTCGTTTATACACACGTGTATAAGTGTACACATGCACACAAACATTGACACAAACAAGACCTTACAAAACAGGGCTAGTGAATATTTGTAGCATCGGTCTGCAAGAGAGGTCCTGTGCTAGCAATAGCCCTTTGTGTGCTGGCTCTGTTTAATAGTGTTTGCATGCAGTCTGATTTTTGATGTACAAACTCCTCCAGCAGCGGTTTGGCTCACCACAAGGTGGAAGAACTGCTTTACTTATGATGCCATCTCACCTTGCATGAAATGTACACTACTGGGTAGGCAAGTTTTATTACTATCATTATTTAATTGTTATAGTGCATCACTGCCCAAGGATCCCATTCAGGACCAGAAGCCCTTGTGCCAAATATAATATAGATACAGTCCACAGCCCTGCAAGGAGCTTCCTGCAAATAGATCCCAGTGCGGTGCCCCACAGTGCTCAGGTCTGCGATACTTCAGGAAATCACTATAATCTCTTTCTCTGCATAGTATAGGTATACTGTTAGGTATTCTTTCGCTTCAGCGTAGCTCCCCAAAAAGATCAGCCCGTGGGGAGCTCCCTGCAGTCATGCTCAGCTGTAGCATCCGTACCTGTATTCCAGGGAACGACCACAACTCTGTCATGCTTTACCTCCCCTTTGCCTGCCACCCCCATGCTGTCTGTCAGGCAGTTTGACAGTTGTTTGTCAGATGTCCTTACCAATTTATCTACCCAGAGGGATGGGCTCTGGAGGTGGTAGCATGCATGAAACATTTGAGGTCACAAGAGAATGCTCATGGTCAATGGCAGGTAAGCATGGACATAAGGATGACCTTCAGGTAACCCTGAGCAGACAACATTTCTAAAATAAATTGTTTACTATGTTGTTAACCTAAAAAAGACTTAACTGCTCTGCTAAGGCCAACAGCCAAACTTCATTGATTTCAACAGAGCTGAAGTTTCCCTTTCAGTCTGTACTCGGGAGATAACCTCCCAGCTTGCCTGAGGAACCTCAAGTAGCGTGCCAGCATGCCTGTCACAAGTGGTGTTCACCAGGGCTCAGTGCTGGGGCCAGTCCTGTTTAATATCTTTGTCAATGACCTGGACGAGGGGATCGAGTGCACCCTCAGTAAGTTTGCAGACAACACCAAGCTGGGGGGGATTGTTGATCTGCTGGAGGACAGGAGGCTCTGCAGAGGGGTCTGGGCAGGCTGGGCCGATGGGCTGAGGCCAATGGTATGAGGTTGAGCAAGGCTGAGTGCCAGGTCCTGCACTGGGGGCACGACAACCCTGCACAGTGCTACAGGCTTGTGAAAGAGTGTCTGGCAGAAAAGGACCTGGGGATGTTGGTCAGTGGTAGACTGGATATGAGCCAGCAGTGTGCCCAGGTGGCCAAGAGGGCCAACAGCATTCTGGCTTGTATCAGAAACAGTGTGGCCAACAGAACTAGGGCAGCGACCGTCCCCCTGCACTCGGCGCTGGGGAGGCTGCACCTCGAATGCTGCACTCAGTTCTGGGCCCCACACAACAAGGCAGACACTGAGGTGCTGGAGCACCAGAGGCCCAGAGATGGGCAACGGAGCTGGGGAAGGGGCTGGAGCACCAGTTGTATGAGGAGCTGCTGGGGGAACTGGGGTTGTTCAGCCAGGAGAAGAAGGAGGCTCCGGGGGGACCTTATCGCTCTCTGCAACTGCCTGAAAGGAGGCTGGGGTGAGGTGGGGTCTGTCTCTTCTCCCAGGTAACAAGTGACAGGATGAGAGGAAATGGCCTCAAGTTGTGCCAGGGGAGGTTTAGATTGGCTATTAGGAAAGATTCCTTCACCAAAAGGGCTGTCAAGCACTGGAACAGGCTGCCCAGGGAGGTGGTGGAGTCACCACCCCTGCAGGTATTTAAAAGACGTGTAGGTGTGGCACCTGGGGACATGGTTAGTGGAGGGCTTGGCAGTGCGAGGTTATTGGTTGGAGTCAATGATCTTAAAGGTCTTTTCCAATCTAAACGGTTCTGTGAAAAGGCAGACAGGAATCTTCTGTAATGGGGAGATGTTGAGAGCCACATTTCTGGTTGAAGGACCATGGGATAAAATTTTCATACACAGATTTGAACTTTGTTACAGGGCAATGAAAGGTACAGGCCAATGGGAGATGCTGCATGAAAAGTTCTTTCTGTCTAATAGAAACAAAGAAATGAGTGAATTAATTTTTTTCTAGCCAATCAAACCCTGCGATTCCTCAATAGAAGGGGCTTTAAAATAATGTACATTCTTTCTAGCCCAGCTGATTTCCAGTTGAAGAGATGCATTCTAAAAGATGAAACCTGCAAGTTATATAAGGCATGAAATTAATCTCTCCTAAGTCCAGATGGGTAAGAAATGCAAAATTTTATCCTGTCCTGAAGGTCATGGGCTGTTTCATAACTGTGGGTATTTGCAAAAAAAATCCAATTTAGATATCTAAAACGAGATACCTATACCACTGATTAAATAGAGTTGCCCTAGTTACATCAAAAGAAGTATGCTTAGCTTCTCCACCAGGCATAAGTCCAATATTGCAATGCATAAAAGAATTTCTAACATCAGTATCAGGACATGAGAGGTTAACTGAATGTCTTTGTACTGCTTTGCATGAAATGTTTTGAATCCTGATCTCCTGTTATGACTCACATCCCTATTTCTCCAATTTGTTCACCCAGGCGCTCCTGGAACATCACTTTATTACGTGCATTTATGGCAATACTTAATAAGGTATCTAAAATACTTTATAATACTGTAACTTTAATCAGCCATGCTCTTAGCTGGCAGTATTACAGCAGGGCTTTCTCAATAACTGGGATCCTGATTTCTGGCCCTGATAAGATAGACCTTCTATATAACACATACTTGTGTAATGTAAAAGGGCAGTGGCTAAAGCCTGATCCTGTCAAAGGACAACAACACTTCAACAGGGCCAGCATTTCATCCTGTATCTTCAAGTTAAGCCTCAATATTTCAAGCAGAAACAAAATGTAACATGTAGTTGTGCAACGATAGCAGTGCTATTGATTCAGAAAAAGCTCTGTAATAAAGCTCCCTTCTGTTTGCTAAAATGTGCCATGAGGGGGGACAAATTAGGGTAAAACTTATGCGGATCAGCCAGCAAGGTCAGACAGATACTTGCCACTGTCAGTACATGCAATATGAGCGGTTGAAACATATGCAAGAAGAATGAAGAGGTTTTGCATTCTTCCCCGAGGGATGCAGTGTTGGCTACTGCTGGCCACAGAACTCCAGACTAGATTGATAATGGCTGCTTCTCAGCTGACTGCCTGCAAATTATACCAGTTCATGGTGAATGAACAGGTGAATGTTTCAGCAAGACAAAAAGGCCCACAGCTAATAGAAGGTTAAAGTCTCTCTTTAACTTCTAAATGCTTCACACGTGTTCTCTTCCTGCCTTTTTTTTTAATGCAAAAAAGTCCCCACAGAATGGTTATTTTTCGTGCCCGACTTGTTTTACTGTGGCTTATCTAACTGGATTCTGTAAAAAAATTATAATAGAACTAACAAATCCAAACATGTTCGTATTTCTAGGGGTTAAGAACTAGTTTTTGCTTATATGGTCTGTTCTTTAATCATCAAACTATTGACCTGGAGCCATTGTTTAGAGGAAAATAACCCTAACAACTGTGTTTGGAACATTAAGGAAAAAAGTTCTTGTCTTGGAAACATTGGTGCCAATTTCCCCTAATGCCTATAGTCTAGTAACCAGATACATATAGTTTTGATAATGGACTTATTTACATAAAAATCACTGCCAGCTTGATGGTAACAATGACCATGTGGAAGTTGGCCAGGACTAGAAATCATTGCTATTAACCTTCTGAGAGAGCCTGTACACCTTTGCAGAGACAGCTTTTGGCACAGAGCATTAATTTCATTTAGAAGTTTATGAGGCATTAGCAAATATACCTTTCATGCTAAAAACACATTTGACCTGTGTTTGGGAATGGAAAAGTAGCAATAAGAGGAGGCTCTCAGGTTTTCGAGTCATCAAATCTTAAATGATGCTGGCTACCATTAATCCAGCTGGAATGTTCTGATAGCAGTCAAAGAAATAACAGCATGGATATTGGACTTCTGCATCTGCATGGGCCGTTGTTTTATGAATCAATGTTTGGGTATTGGGTTTGAATAACGTCCTGCATGCACACCATGACATAGTGGCACTCTTCATTTGTTCACGAACGTGTACTGTTGTGGTGCACGCTAAGTGGGGGCTGAGCTTGGCTTGTAATTGCATAGGGTTTTCATGACAATAAAACATGTAATACATTAATGTTTTTGCATGCAGTATCATATGCATACTTGAAAAGAAACTTCTGTACATGCAAAATTATGCTTTTGATCCTGGAATAGAACTGAAATCTGCTTATTTTATGGATATCTGCAGCTTGCTGAATAATAATTTTTTGCATCTTTCACTTTTCATCTCTTGGCAACATCAGCTTTTAAGTCCAAACTGTTAGAAAATTACCTTTTGAGCTATTGTCTCTTTTTTTTTTTTTTTTAAATTCTGAGCAGCAGTAGAAATTCATCAAGTAAATTCTCTTCCTGGCTTGAAAACCAACTGAAACCTGAGCTGTTCTGTTTGATATACAGTGAATGAGCTTTGATTTGATTTTTATTGTATTTCATTCAAACTTTATTATAAAACATCTCCCAGGGACACTTGCATGAGAACCACTTTGCAAGTAAAAACAGCATTGTATTTCCAGTCTCCCATTTTTAAAGGTTATTATAACATTTTTATCATGCCTGCTTATCTTCATAATATAGCACTGTAAAGCAGACAACTGCAGATGTTAGGTAATAGAGCTAGATGTCTCTGTAGGTTTTTCTAATGGATTTTCTTTTCCCGTACTACAAAAGGGTTTCACTGTGTCATTAACCCAGTGACCAGCACTTCTGCAGTCTGACTGTGGGCAGTCCCCAGGCAGCTATGTTTCCACTGCTCTTTGACTCCAGTTCAGTTTCAACTGGGTTTTTTTGACATGAAATTTGGTGCAGATTTTTTAACAAATGCCCCTCAAAAACCTATTGTAATTTAAATACAGTAGATGATCTTTGTGGATGGGTCAACCGTGGGTGTTATGTTATTTCTATACTGTTATTCTCAGTAGTTGCTTCCTTCTCTGGAATTGATCCACCCATGTTTTTCAGAGAAACAACAATGACTTTCAGCAGCTGGATAATTTCAAGTTTGTGTTCAGATTGGGCATACAAAGTGTTTTCTCGATAACTTTCTTTCCTTCTAAAAATTGCAGTTTAAATCCAAACTAGGTATAAATTCCTCACAACATGTCACTTACTTTTAATCGATTTTTGATTATTATTTGTCTCTTGGTCTCAGAGAAGGTGTTTGTAAATGCTACAGGATGACAGGCTTGGTTTGATCCTGCTCCTATTACAATAGTTGGCCAAAAATCCTGCTGGGTCACGTTCTCTGTGTGGATTGCATCCCTATGGATCTCCTAATTTATAAAATATATCCAACAAATCCAATAACAACAGAAATAGGATTAAATACACAGTGCGCAGGTGGTTCCGAAGAAAGGGAGTTACAGCTTCTCTTTGAATTTTTGCTTATAAAGATTTACTTTCCTCATAAAAGTAATCCATATAAAGTCTTTGTTTACCTAGCTCAACTAGGAAAATAAAACAGTAACTACAAGCTGATCTGTGCAATACCATAATAGTACAAACACATTGAAGTCCCTCTTAAATGCAGGTGAGCAGGACCCTGGCAAATTGGGAAGAACAAGAGAACAGTTAACATGCCCGAGTTTTATAGACACGCCAAGCGGCTTAGCAGCCTTTACTGAACATTTCTGTTACAGTGGCTTGCCTGAAACAAGAAACAAATAAATCAGATTAAAGATTGAGCTGCTTAGGACGGCAGCATTAGTCCAGCAGATTTCCTGGCAAGATAACTTATTTTGTGCATCAGGTGACTGCTCCATGCTGCAGTGCTGAGCAGGGGTGGATTCATAATCCATTTTGAAAAGTACTTAATGAAAGCCTTTAGGAAGGTTTTATCAGCTATGAATACTGGAAAGAGGGTGAACTTCCTATCCCATGGTGTTGTTCATATGCTATTTGGCATCTTTCTGTAAGAGCATGAGAAGTCATCAAGCGGTGAGCTATTAATGCATGAGTCATGACAAGGCTCTGCAGCAATTATCAATCTTTGCACAGTCTTTGACAATTTGTCCCCTTAAAGCACTCCAAAGAGCAAGCGTTACAGCGGGCTAGCTTCAGAGCTGAGGTGGATGCTGGTGCGTTAAGGCACAGTTTGATGGGTGAATTTCCACGTGGCAGTGCTGGCGCATACAGCTGCCCTGCCGCACACCCATCAGCGGGCACTTGTTCTGTCTCTGTGCCTCTCTGTGCTGTGCCACTATAGGCGATGTTGGAGCTTCATGGCAACACGGACTACAAAATGATCTGGCTGCAAAAGACTTTTTCAAGTTCTGCAGCTGAACTACAGATTTAGTCTTGTTCGTTATTGTTTAGGAGTTCCGACTGCAACATGAGTGAATACCTTAGTTATCTTTACTTGAGACTAATTATTAATGAGAGCAGTGAGCATGTAACAGCTTGGGCTTCAGCATGGGCTGTCCAAGCCAGCGAGAGATCACACTGAATTACTAGGGCAGCTGACACCTGGGCTTTTGAATCTTCATTGCTAATCATTAGATCTGGCTTGGGTACATCTATTCAGCTTAAAATCACACCTCCCAACTGCAATATGGCTATAGCTTTGCTATCAACATACACCTAACTGCAGATGTGTCCCAGCTGACAGAAGAGAGGAACTGGAACCTATCAGGCACCTTTAAAGGCCACTTTTCTTCTTATTTTATTTTCTTACCTTTCCCTGTGCACTTTGTGGGGTTGTAGACTGTTTAAGTAGTCAAGTGGACAACACAACCTTAAAAGGCATCATCACTGAGGGATGTGGCATGTAATAAGAAGCACATTAAGAACCCTTCAGCCTTTCTGTCCTCTGAATATAAGTGAGAATTTAAGACTCCACTGCAATCTGGAAAGAGCTGTCCTATCAATAGAACGTGGCTGAGTACAACTCTGTGGGACAACATCCATGTAAAGCCCTTTGCTTTGATCCTTCTTAAAGGCAAAAAGGAAGAAAGCCCATGCCACTAACTGTCACAGAGTTCAACATTCACTACTGCAAGTTTAATCTTGGCTATTTAAGAAGACTATGGATTTAGACATATTGTTATTTCTGTACGCATTAGAGTAGTCATAGCCGTCTCTGCATATAATACTTAGCAAGAGCAGTCCTTCCATTGGTTTACCTTCTAAAAAATGCAAAGGGCATCTTTTTTGGGAACATGGTTAGGTAGATGCTGTCCTATTCTGGGTGACAATCGTTTGACTGTAATAAAGAGTAGAATTCAAACACTTTTTCTTGGAGAGAGCTTGCAGAGATAACAGTTTGAGCATCTAGCCTATCATTCTGATGGCATGTAGAAAAATAAACACAAATGATAGACACTGAAATGTCTGATATGACATTTGGGACCTAGATTAAATATGGGCTTTCTTCCTGTAGGATTTGCACTGACCTTAAATAAAGAACTGCTTCCTTTGTTTTTAATGAGGCATTGCTGCAGGGAATTAACTGAGAGTAGGGCCAGAATGAAGAATCAATGGAACAGACACATCTGAAATGTTTTTAAAGACATGGCTGGTTTGGGAGTTTGACTTCCCTTACATCTTTATGGTATCTCTCCTTTTTATGGGTATAGACAAAACCAATGCAAAATTCTTTTGCCTGGTATCTTTAACACTGCTAATAGGAATCATCTGGAGACTGGAAGGCGGATATTACAGGTTATTTATACCTTTGCCTTGCTATTCAGGGCCCCAGCAGGGATGCCAGCCATGATAATAGTTTTTTTGTGTTTAGTGGGGATTTTTGAAGCAGTTTGATTCTCGTCCACTAGGTACGGGGTTGCCATATAGTAATATGCTTAGCCTTAGTGGTCAATAGACGGCCATCTACAGGGAGTAACTTTATGCAGCTCTTGATTGGCGCTATGTCTGACCTTATGGCTAGAAAGAAAGGTCTAGGGCTCCATTACCAGTCTCTCACATCTCAGCTTTCACTTTGTTGCCTTTTCATCCTCACCAGAAGGTTGAAATCCTAACCCTGTGAGCCTCCCTCTGAGCAGAGAGGGATTTTTAGGTAGGTCTTAGGTCTGAGCATCTCTTGCATGTTTGTTTCATCACTGACTTGAAAAAATAGTTATATCCAACTTACACTAGTGTGTATGGGAGAAGGATCCATCCTATTTTTTATTTTTATTGTGTAACTCTCTCTGAACTGATTTTTTAAAAGGTACCAACTAGCTGTTACACAGGTGTCCAGTCTAACATATTCAAAGGAAACAAAGCAATTAGGCAGCTTTCTGATCAGTGCTGTCCTGCAAAATAACCACACATTTAATTTGTTGTTTTGTTGGGACTTTTTAACTGCAGGGAAATTCCAGTATATCTCATTGTCTGCTTAGTAAAAAATGTTCTCTACCCTGCAAAACTGGTCTTAACCTAAAAGAGTTTTGGAACCTCGGGGTCTTACGTATTATAAATTACCAGTCTGTAAGTATTATAAATTACTTGTCAGTTCAACTAAGATTATTTACTTATGCACACTGGCGGGGAAGGCAACATAATCCCTGGTACCAATCCAGTAACTCAGGAAGGAGATGCCACTAAACTGCAGCAAGTTTCCTGAAATTCTCTTACGCATGTTCTGTAGGTGATAACCTGGATGCAACAGTGCCTTTTAGTGTCTAGCTAAATGTGTCACTGATTTGTTATGGAAATCCCTGGAGAGTTGAAGCTTTCCTACCAAAGCTGTGGTAGACCATCCAAATTCAGGTTTCAGTTACCCAGTAAATCTGCTACACTTCTGTAAAGCGCCTTCTCTTTTTTGCTCCATAGCAACTGTGGCAATCTAAGCAGCATAATTTATTAAATCAACTCTGTTTTGAGAAAAATACAGTTCACTCGTTCTTCTCATTACTACTGTTCAAATTTAGCCTCAATTAGTGACCTCTCAATTTGCTGAGATTAGTTCTGCCTGTGTAGAAATGTGACTAGCTATGAAGGCATATGCAGTGAGCCTTACATTTCTTCTACTTAATGTATTACACAATTAGATATCACTTGTTGCTTTTCCATGAAGGAGTAAATAAAATACCCTTGTTAGCTGCAAACACCCAGTCTCTCCTTTCCCAGGAAAGCTCAGTTTCTGAATGTTTTGGACAACCGTATTACAAAAATGAGGGAGAGTAGCGCAATAATGGTACTGTTCTACCATTGCATAGGACTTCCTGATTTCTGTCGCTCAACATAACATCACAGATATTTTTAAGCCACCCCTTTGAAAAACACAGCAAGGCAGACCCACAAAATGAGTAAAGGTATATTACTATAACTATTTGACACGGGTGAAACTAGGCACACAGACCAGATGCCCAAGACTAGTAAACAGAGTAATTGAACTGGAAACAAACCCCAGAGGTTCAAATTTCCAATCTGTGCTCTAGTTACAAGACTTCTCCCTGTGATCATCCTCCTCCTCATACTGGAAAGCCTGGAAAAGCCTATTGAATGGGTATCATCGCTTTTTATGCTAGGATTCAGCAGTTGTTTTAGCCACATTTGAAAGGAATGAGTCAGGAATGTGAGAGGAAACCACTTCCCACATACACACATTACTGTATGTATGGATGAAATACATTTCCTCTACTATGAAGTTGCTGAATGAGAAAATAAAGTTGTGCAGCTGACTGGCACTTTAGTGGCTGTACTTCAACCCTGATAATGAAAAGCCAACAGCCTCGGGAGGCCGGTTTGGATAATGCATTTCATGGAAAAGCTGGTGAAGTCACTTGCATTCTTATAAAGAATGACTAGAGAAGGTCAAAGTGAAGAAAATATACCGATACTAAACCCTGGTAAATTAGAGACCAGGTTCTTTAGTGAAACCTGGCCTGACTGAAACCACAGCAGAAAATCTGGCTTTAAGATGTGAGCTATGATACAGTAATGAAGATGCCTCCCTCTGTGCTTCAGACAGTTTTTGTAGCAACTGGTGTTCAGGAATCAGAGATAATGGTAATGGCTTGTGCCTGCAGTCATTACAGCTACGGCATGCACGGTATGCAAGGTATTTAATGTAAAACTTGTCAGCATTGCACAGTGAGACAGCAGCGAGACAAAGTAGAATGCAGGTCACCTGCTCTCCAACCCTGGCTGATGGCGACGTCGCAGAGCAGGCAGCTCTTATTTGCAATGAAAGTGAACCACAGAACTTGGGTTGAGGCTGCTAGAACTTACTCAAAGATGAGTGTCCTCAAGTCCAGGGAGCTGGTATGGTCTTACTTCTGTCCTTCAAAGCTGATGTGTTGCTGGAGCGATAGGCTTCTCAGAAGTCTGGAGCCTGGTTGAACACCCTGAGTGGCTGTTCCCATCTTCTGGGGAACTGAAGGGGAAAAGGAGGAGCGTAAGGGCTGGTCAGACAAGGGGGCCGAGGCAGATATGGGGTTAGGGTAAGAGAGACAGACTTGCAGAAAGCTTTCAAGAGGACTCTGAGCTTCTGAGGGGAGTGCTACAGCCAGCCAAAAATTTGAGAAGAAAGGAGACCTAGACGAGGACTAAAAGATTTCCCAGTTGTTCCTTAGCTCAGCAAGGATTTTAAGGTTCTTTTTGACTTGAAGCCTGGAGTAGTTTCGTATATTTAAAGACCAGCACTTTTTTGAAGTGCTTTGATGAGCTATGCAGAAGACAGAGTTGCCAGGTATGTGTATAAAAAAAGGATCTTACTGCTGTCAGTAAAGAACCTCTAAAATAATGTTATACATATGTATATAAACCACATACATCCTGGAACATACATCCTGGAATACTTAAGTGTTTGGAACACTTTTTGTTTGAAGGCAATTTCTTATGGCGAGGCAGGCCAGCCTGTCAGGAGCCACAGCTCTGCACCATGCTGGTTGTCTCTGCTCTGGCAGCCCAAACACGTAGCCCCAGCGTGGCCTTCACTGTAGCTGCAATCATAGGTTATTAGTAAATCATTCCATCAGACACCCAGGCAGGGCAGTAAACACAGAGGAGACATTCACCAAGAAAAGAATGTGTATTTCCACATACATTCGATGTGTATTTTAGCCATTTTCCAATATTTCCTTTGCTTTCAACCTCTACATGCCAAATGATAGTAAATTGCAAATGTACTAGTTCCAGCTGAGCACAACTGGGGGTGAAATAGCTTTTCTTTGAAGCTGAAGCTAGAGTCCACTTGAAAAGCTGTAGGGAGAGCCACAGAAATCTGCGAAAGAGTAACTGAAAATCTGACCTGGTGATTCAAAGCATTGTGATTCATGGAACAAATTTTCAGAGGTGCTACATAATCCGTTAGGAGAGCAGCTCGTGAAAGAGACCATCACTGTAGCTAAGAGAGCAATTATGAGGTAAACAGTGTATTAAAAGAATGTCACTTTTTTCCAGATCGGCAGAAAAACAATATATGAATGTGTTTTAACATTAAAAATACATATATTATTCTAGCACTCGTTTCCATTGTTTTTCAGGTCATCAAGGATCTCATTACACATTTCAAGTACAGGAAAAAATGTAAGATAATGATCCAGGGCCAAATCCTTTTACATCTGAACCCTCCCCTGTGAAGAGTTGGGGAGGATCATTCCAGCTCACCTTGGCTCTGCTGCCTGTCGTAACATTCTGGGAGCGCCCACCTCTTACCTCTGTTGCCAGTCCCTTGGTTTTGATGTTGCCTCAGCCTCTTACCTGGACCATATTTGCTAGTAGCAGAGCTCACAGCTCTGTGTGCACCATGACAATTTTCTGTTGGCAAATCAAGGCTTCCCGAGTGGCATAATACGGCTGGAACATGATACAGAAACTGCCCCATAAATTTCAATATTGCACACATGCAAATGTACGTTTTTGCCTGGCATGGGCAGCAGCTGAGCCACAGGCGGTTGCAGTACTGGTATGTGAGGGCGGGTAGTCAGATGCGTATGCAGGCAGTTCCTGTGACCACATATATGAAAACAGAGATGAGAGCGCTACAGGGATCCTTATGAAATCAGTTATACTTGGACAATTTCAAATTAAAACATTAGCTGGGGATAAAAATGTAGAGCTTCAATTAGCTTTTTATAGCATTTAATTTTTTGCTTTACTCCCGGGGTGCCACGTGACCAGCTACCTCTCCAACATTTTTCTTCATATTTGGCAACTAGTGATGTACTTCGATGTTTCAAGCGACATCAAAGGGTATGCCTTTGCTTAATAATCCCCCATTCATTTAAATAGTCGGTAGCTTGCCAGCACTGCTTTGTTTGCATTTTAGAATTATGGATGATGTCAAGTCAGCCTTGATTAAATGTTCAGCTAACTAAGGCTCAGAGGGAAAGGGGCGAAGTAAACTATGATTTCAGTGAAACTCAAAAGCCTGGAGAATGTGCATTCTCTAATTTTATTTTTTTTTTTCATCAGGATTTGTAATAGAAGAAATTAAGACTCTTAAGGACTTTCCCAGAAATTTGAGACTAGCCATGGATGTATCAGACATGCAGTATTCATATACTCTCAGAAGGATTTTGGCCGAGATCTCAATAAGCATGCTTTCTGCTTCTTCCTTCCTTCCTCAGTCAAGCTGTCTTTTTCCAAGTATTGGTTTAGAAATTATAGTTGCCCCAAGGGCAAACCATGAACTACCTGGGGCCCACACAAAATCAAGAAGTTAGTGCCCCCATTCTAGATATTTAATCCAGAAGAAAAAAATTCCCTGCCTGGTATGTAGTGCTAGACGTTCCGACCTGGGCAGAGACAGAGACACGGACACACACGAGTCCCCACTAACAGTCAGACCCTGGGGGCAGTGGGGAGCTCAGTGCTTGGTGCATGCTAGGGCAGGTCCCTTGCCAGGGGCGCTCGGAATAAAACCTGTTGACTGCCCACTACAGCTCGAACTAGCTGATTGCAAAGCCAGTATATAAAACATATGCAATTACTCTCTTCAGTTATCAAAACAGACCTCAGAGTACGTACTTCCTTTCCATCCAGCTTATTAAGTATCAACCTAAAAAGCAAAACGTACGAAGAGGGAAAGAAACAGCCAGCTCACTACTGGAATAAAAGTTTAATAGCAGAGTCTCAGCTGTGTTATACATTTTCAAATATAACTAATGAAAGCCTGCAAAAGTCTCCCTTCTCTCCTTGAAATATTCCAAGCAGACTGACTTTCAGAGAGTGAAATCCAGTAGATTAATTCAGGCTTTAAACCACAAGAGGATTTGAATTGTCAGGAATAGACCTCAGAGCAGAGACCAAAGACAAAAAGTACCCTTTAAAAAATTCATCCTTAAAACAAAAAAGGTGAAAGAAGCAAAATTGGTAGATGTAGTTCCAGAATTTGGAGTTTCACAAGGAAACACTTAACTGATGCTCAAGAGCATTGCTTCCAGCTGCCTTGAGAGCTCTGTAGAGACATTAGAACAAGATTACCTTTACTTTGCAGTAACAATGAAAGTTAAAAAAAAAGTTGCCAATATTGGATGGTTAATTGGAAGAACTTTCTACTGATTTTGTTTAAAAACACATTAAAGCAGAGTTTGCCTCCTTGATCTTATACCTACAACTGCATTTAGCGACCAAGGTGGTTAAGACTTTAGGAGCTGGTTGCTGGTTTGTACCACTGAAGTTCATGCTTGTTGCAACTCCATTCTAGACAGAGGATGACCGACATGCGAACAAAGGAAATAAAAAAGAATGGATGATATAGAAATGATACAAGCACAAGAGTATGTCTTTAGGCTGTGAAACAAAGGGAGACAAGGGATTAGCTGTAAGGCTCACAGGTTTACTCCCTCACTACATGCTTTCCTTAGTTTCCCCTCCACCAGCTCCCTTATTGTCTGAGCAGTCCTCAGTGTCCTGCTATAGCTATCAAGTAAACTTTAGTGACCTTCCTGCGAATTGTTTTTATATGACAGATTAATTTTCCCACTGGATATTTTAGAGAATAGTACATGAATCAGAAAAGTCAGAATTGGCAAAGGGCTTCTGGGTTATCCTCTCTGTCTCTCTCTGCCATAAGAATTACAGGCAAAAAAACCCCCAAAACCCAACAAAAACAACAGCTGGCATTTTTTCAGCCTAAAACACGATTGAAAAGGAAAATGGGGATGCTTTGAAGTGCAGATCCTGCAAGTGACTATGGAAGAACTAAGTGACAGATTCCCTCATTTCTTTGCCCATTATTTCCTTCCAGTTTTGTCACTGCTTTTGTAGCCATCAAAAGCAACTTCTTGATGACAATGATAATTTTTGTTCTGTTTCATAGTTTACTCTTAGTGTTTGCCTCTGACATTCACTCTGCAGTGCAGCGTACTACCATTTGCAGTTGTGGCCCAAGAGCACAACGGAGCTTTCCAGTTCTCTTGTCCATGCTGCCCAGGCAGTGGCAGGGAGATACACTACAAGTTAGGCACCAGAGAACCGATGAATAGTTATTGGTAATTCAAACGGGATAGCAGTATTGGTAACAACTTTCTCTCTAGCCTCCTGTCTTCAAGCCTTATAAAAGCTAACACTGCCTTAAGAAACACTGAATTAATTCTCTTCCCTGTGATTATAGCCAATTCTCTTGGTAGAGAATTTACTTTATGCTACCTCAATAAAGCCACTTCTATAAAAACAGCTACTGTTACATAAACATTTATCAATTCGCACACCTATCCTTTTTCCCTGTAGCTGCAGAGCTGATACGCAGATAACGCTGGTCTCATTTATTGTTTTTTATTTTAAATTCCCTTCCCCATCTCTCAAAGCAAGAGGGATTTCTAACTGAGCTTTAAGGCTCTGGTCACACCAGACCTTGTAACTGATAGGATCTATGTGAAAATTTAGGATTCTTCTTGTCCTGGTTACACACTGCCTACTACCTCTGCGGAAAGGCTCACTTGTGACTTGTTGCCAAAAGACTAGTTTTCTACTAGCACAGGCTCAGCTTGGTTGGCAAAGACGGGAACTGTCCTGTCTGTGGGTTAGATAAAGTTTGCAGTAGCTGGTGTACCTGGGTAATGAACCTTGGCTAATGTGTTTTGGTTTGGTTTGTTTTGTTTTTTTAAAAACAAGCAAAGGCTCTTCTCTGTTTTCCTTCTGTATCAGTTAAGTACAGCCTGGCCTTTTGGTACAGCTGGACTGGTTTTCATCAGCTGACTTAACATATTTCTTAGCCTCCTTGGTAGCTTAGCAGAACCAGGCGAGGAAAACAGCAAAGGAGGGATTTCCCTGGCTAGAGCTTTCCTCCATATGTCATGCTGTGCAGTGAAATGAGCCCCGGGCTGCCACTGTGCCTGTGAGGCAAAGGCTCCCAGAAGCCCAGGCTGCACCCAGCACTGGAGCTTGCACAGCCAGATGGAAGGCGAAGAGCCACACACAAATGCTGGGCGACCTCGACTTTCAATCGCAGAAGTCCCGAGCACCAGTACTAGCAAAGTAAGCATCATCTGAGAAGCACAGCTCAAAGGCAGTTCTGTCCTAAAGCACGTGTTGCTGGCTCCTCTCTGTGGGACTCAGTTGTCATCCAGAGGCAATGCAGCATTTGTCTCTCCAAATTTTTCCATTTCTGCAGAATCTGGAAGCACTGAGAGTCACTGAACTTCTATTGGTCCACTAAATCCGGGGGAGGAGGGATAAGATCCCGCGGGTTCAGCCTAGCAACAAGACAAACATCATAGCTGTCGTGCATGAGGACGTCGATGGCCACCACGTTCCACTGGTTCTCCCATGTATCCAGTTCGAGGATCTCTTTGGTGATAACTTCGTGACGAGCTGAAAAACAGAAGCAACAACAGCAGGCATCAGGAGTCAAGTCAAGTCAAACAGGATCAAAGAGGTTTGTGCAGTTATTATGACCCTTCTGTAAGGCAGCGATGAAAAGGTAATTTCTGTGGCACTAACGGCTACCCTGTTCGAAAAGCATGCGAGTTGTCAACGTATAACAAATGAAATAGTGCAGATGGAGAGCTGCACAGTGTATTCAGTCCGCGCAGTCTGGGCTCCAGGTGCAGCTGCAGGGACAAAAGCATCAAGTGTTCCATCTTGGTATGAGTATGCAGGTGGCATTTCACTGTGCAATCAATTGTCAGATGTTCATCTTTCAGAGGCAGAGCATTGCCTATTGTTAATGAGCGTGCCTACATGCAGTATGTTGTCTTTTCTTTGCCCTGATGAAAATGCGGTCCTCAGGCTCCTGGAAGCACTCCAGTGCCATGGCTTTTCCTGGGTGCAAAGTCTGGACATCCTGTAATTTGGGGAGAAAGACAGAAAGAAACCTCCAGGGCTTAATATGTACTTTAGCTGTTCTGAAGTGCTGAGGAATTTGTCATGAGCAGTCAGGTTAGAAGAAAGCTATTAAATCACAGCCAGTCTCAAGACAAGAAGCTTTTTACTGAGATTAACAAAAAATGTAAGAATCACCACGCAGCAGAGAACCATAGCTGTCAACAGCAGAGCTATATTAAATTTCTTACAAGGACACAAAACCTTTCTTTGCTAACTTAAGTACTGCATTCTCCAGCAATTGTGACTAAAAGCCAACTTCTCTCCTAAAAATAAAAAGTGTCTTTCACGTCTGCTCACTTTTTTGTCTTAAAGTTGCTTTCTCGCAGCAAGTAACCATAGTCTAAACTTTTCTTACTTTGAGCTGAGGACATGCACGCTCTTTGCTGTCAGCTTCCTCCTGATGAATTGCCGGATAAATGTATTAGGAGCCAGTTCTCAGAGATTTCCAAGCACAGACACATCACTGGTGCCAGGGTAAGAACCATCATAGCAAGACATGTTAAATACTCAACACTATTTTATTGTGTCTTAAAAGAATGGTGAGAGGCTAAACTTACAGGGTCCAGGCTGAGGTCGCTATTCAGCTATCCCTTCTAGAAAGCCTTTTTTTCTAAGGGTGGTGGTGGTGGAAATAATCAAGCCAACAACAACAACCAACCCTATCCTTCACATCTATTGACTGCATCTCATCGCTCGGACACTGCCCTTCTGAGGAACTGACAGCAAAGGATTGAAGAAAGGGAAAAGTGAAATACAGAAGAGCATACAGAGGTGTATATTGCTTCTCATGTTGGAAACACAGAGCACATATTCCTCCAGAGAACAGCAACCCTGGGGGTTTACTAACCCCAAGATAGTTCAGTCATGGGTTAGGTTCCATGCAAAATTGGTGTTGCTATTATGATGATGTAGTGTCATGGGATTTAAAATACCCCTAGGGCTCCTCTACAAGTAGCTTCGGGATGTGGGGAAGTCAGATGGAAACAAGACTTCTTCCTCTCCCACGATCAGTTTCCTTGCTGAGCTGATTCAGAGCAGTGCTCTTTACTGCAGGTCCTGCACATACACGGGAGTTGGGGACGTCTCAGCTTTATGGAAATCTCTGCACATTTTTGCCATGTTTATCTAAGGAAGCCACTCACCATCCCTGTCCCCCCTCCCACCTGACAAAGGGGTGCTGCACAGTGTTTCTACCCCACAGTCCACAGCCCATACTCATTTTCCCCTCAGTTGTGTCACAATTGATTGTGGCGTAATTTTTGTTGGTCCGAATCCAGACCTCTGGGACTTTTAGAGATCTCTAGGAGCTCGCTTGAGTAAAATGCGGGCAAGATTTCAGGATTTAGCCTCATCTGAATAGTCCTTGTTCTGCTGCTCACAGAAAGAGAAATAGTCACGACGGTTTGCTTATTGAACCTGGATATTAAAGGAGAATAATAACAATAATAATACACAGGAAGGCTGTACCCATCCAAGAAAGAAGACAGCAAACTGCTAAAAAACCCAGTTATATGTGAAGAAAGAAGGCATGACTGACAGACTGCAAGCAAATAACTTGCCAGTACCAGCAAAGAGAGCTCATTTCTCTATAACCCTGCAAGAGTGAACAGGTTTTTCCTAAGAGGCAAATACAGGGCTGCAAACAGACCTAAGCTGTGACATGGGAGGCTCCAGTCCTTGTATTTATTATTAGATCATCCCCTTTATGCAATAAATTTTTATGCCTGGATTTTCTTTGGCATGGATGATGACACAAATGAGACAATCAGAGGAAAAAAATCAGACACTGGAACTGAGATACTCTGTGGGTGATTGCAACACTTCAGGAAAAAAAAAATCATAATTAGAACATCAAAGGCAGATTCAGCAACCCTTCCTTGCAAGCCTTGCTGTGCTTTTTCCTGGCCCTGGTGACTCACAACCTTTAGTGTCCCTTGCTTCCCTTTTCTGTGGGATGTTGTAACTGGTTTTGTTCCACTCTACAAATTCTGCTTTCCAGTCCATGAGTGTTAGTTAACTCTTAACCCTTGGGAGATAAAGAGAGTATGTTGTTGGAATAAGGGAAGCAATCATTTCTCTGGTCTTATCTTGCTTAATATGGAAGGAAGCAGCACCCTTTGGATGAGAAAGTTCATGTGAGGAAAAGCACAGCTCAAAATACAGTCATAGCTCAGAAAAAAAGTTACATCTCCCCTTTCTTTTTAAAATAGAAACAAGTGAAAACACCTCAACTCTTAAGCTTTTTTTTTTTTTAATTTTTCTTGGTTAAGACAACAGAAAAGGTAATGTTTTTCAAAGAGAATAGCACCTTTGATTACAGGGTATAATCTGTAATGCTGGATTTGGGCTTTAATCCCAATAAACAGTTTTAAGGTTGAAGGTGCAGATAAATTCCAGATTCTGCCTCATTGGTTCACCTTATTTAATTGCAATTTTATTTTTTTTTTAAGGCAATATCTTAGCAGCCAATTTTGCTTACAGGAGAAGAATGTGATGTCTAAAAAAAGCGAAAAGCAACTGGCTGTATTACACAGATTACCTGCTTAAAAAGCCACCCCACAGAACTCCCTGTCATACATAGCATTATTCTGCATCACTTACCAGACAAGCACCTTACCTAATGAAAGGATCTCACTCCTTTCCAAATGATTTCATTTATTCCACTAAATGAGGCAGTAATTTTCTGCACATTCTTGTTTAACCGTGAGATGGTTTAGGAAACTTTTTTTACACTATGTTTTTCTGCATAGGAGTTAAACCACTTTATTCAGGTAGTACAAACCTAACCCTAATGCAGATCTTTTTCCAGCGGTAAAACAGTGTTTATAGCAGTATGGTGTATTCTTATTCAGGAAAGGAAAAAGGCTAAACCAGCCCAGGGAACATTAATTCCAGCATAAATTTATCCCCACGAGAAACTGTGGTATGTTAAAAGGAAGTCAGAGCTCTTTCGGTATAGTTACGTGTGCCTTTTTGATGTACAACTGCAGGCTGAAGGGTAACACTGAGCCTACAAACTTATCTTTTCCCACTGAAAGAACTTGAGTTACACCCGAAAACATTTAGTTTATAAATGCTAAAATTGTATTTCATATATGCAAGTATAGTAGTATGACAGCAAAATGAGTTTAATCTTTATATTTTTTAATATTCTGGTCTGTAAAGAAAATGCTTCCCTGCAAAATTTTTCATATGAAATTTTTCTTTGCATGTGCAGAAAAAACAACAAAAATATTAATGTTCAGTAATTATTGCCTGCACTCCATATACACAACCATGCTTCCTCTTTAAAAGGTTTATGATTCAGGCACTAAATATGGCCAGACTTCATTTCATGCTGTAAGTTTTCTCATGTCATTTGAATTAGGATTCACCATAAATCAGGATAAACCATTCTTGGAAAAAACCCCAGTATGACTGCAGGCAACATAAATATTTTATCTGCTTTTTTGTCTCTTTTTTTTTTTTTTTTTTTTTTGAACTGCATTCCATTTGTGATTTGGAGGTTGGGGGAAGGAACAACTTTCCATGTGAATTTAATATTTATTACCACTTTTGATTTTTTTGACCTTGCTTTCTCTTTCCTATTTGGAACTGAACATTCAGATACAATTAGATTTTGGTTTGGGAGTGTTGAAGAGAGGCAGATGTAGAATTAAGCAACATGCTTAACAGGTAGAAAATCTATAGGCCATCCAGGACTATTAACCATGCAGCTATTATGTTTGTAAGCCAATACAAATAAATTCACTCTATTGTAGCCTGGTTAGCATCCAGAGCATTGAACTAAAAAAGAAATTTGTGCTGAATTTTAGTTCAATGGAGTTGAATCTACGGCAAGTTTCCTGAAATGGGGTTAATATTTCATTATTTTGTATCAGCCCATTGACATCACCTGATAAGTTTGCCCCCATCTTACGAATGAGGGAACAGAGTTACAGAGGTAGTGAGAGCATGTGCCAAGTCGTGAGTTCTGATGCCTCTGCATCAGTGCAGGGCAGAGAGACCCAGAGTAGTTTTGGACAAGCTCACCTGCCTGCCAGCTGCGGTGCAGCTACCGTGACATACTGTTACACTGCCAGCAGCACCCGAGCAAGCGTATCCAGAGCAGGGACACGCGCCTCAGCACAGAACCACACTGAGCAGTTGAAGGCAGCCTGTGTCACACCTCCCCTTGCCCTTGAGCTCTGTGCCCTGGGACATCCTCACACAGGCTACTTGCCTGAGCTCCTGCTGATGTCCATTCTGAGGTTGTCACAGCACCTTTTCCTTTCCAGTTTGCAGTTTCCTAATGTGCTCTGTGCTCTATCTTCTTTCACCGTAAATCAATTTATAAAAGACATCAAACCTGTAGTGATTAAACTGTTAATTTCCTACTCTGCTCTTTCCATGGAAAAAAGCACTTGAACATCACAAAGTGCTTGCCAGCTCCCCAGCAGTCCCCCAAACGTTTACTCAGGTGTTTCACTGGTTTCCCCTGTTCTCGTCACCTATCCACCACCCCAAAGCTGCCTTGAAGCAGTTCAGCCTCCAGTGCTGGTTTGTACCTGGTTTTGCATGCCGTTAGCTGTTGTACCAGAGACCAGAGGATGATTTTAAACATATGGGACTAGCCTCTGCTACTTATCTTCCTGGCCACTAATAGCTGCTTTCATAATTACGTGATGTGGAGTTAGGTGACTTGGGAATTCACGTTTGTGTTGCAATGGGATAAAAGTGCATTTAGATCATTACCACCAGATGTCCTGGCTCCTCATTTGCAGTAGAAAAAAGAATAAGTTCATCAAGTCGGTGGCCTTCAATCCCATTTGCGTATGCGAGCTGCCCCCTAACTCCACCAGCCTTGCTAGCGTAACACAGCCAACACCCCTTGTGGGGTCAAGTACATCCATCATCTATGCCTGTGGGCAGGAGCAGGCAGAGAATACACAGGAGAGGGAACTTGGCTTGGCTGTTTAACATGCTGGCCAGCCTTCGTGACGTTAAGTATCAAAGCAGTGTATCCCACCAGACACAGCAAAAGCTGGGAGGCAGGTTGGGGCTTGAATTTACAACTGTGGCAGCTTACTGTTTTCAGAGCACCTGCGTGGAGTAAGGTAAGATATTCGCTCTCGTAGACAGGACCTCTATCCTCTTGCTCTGCTGTGTAATTCATCAGGACCATAGTTTCATGAGCCACCCATTCCCTCACAAATCAATATATATTTAAAATATGTCTGTAATATAACGAATGGGATAGTCTACAGGAAGAAACTTCTAAATCAGTTGCTTCAACTGTTTTTCTTGGGATTGATCCAGCTACTTCAGCTTTTAAAACCTTTCCAGATTTTGCCTGTTGTTCATAGGCAAGGCCTCTTTCAGACACTAATCTTACAAGTGCTGGTCCTGCTTTTGCTGCCAGCGATGGCAGGATCACAGCTTACAGCAGCAGCAGGAGCAGTGCTCTCGAAGTCAAGGCGCCATTCGTATGAGTGAAAACTGCAAGATCAGAATAAGAATTACTGGTCTCAGACCATCCTGTGAATCTGTTTCTAAATGCCTTACAATGGGTTAATACATTATTAATAGAGGATATAAAGCGTGTTTAGACTGTATGCATGACAGGCAGTTATGAACACAATAGAAGATGTCATACATGGCTACAAGCCATGTTTCTAAACAACCTATTGACCTCTTCAGCAATTAATTAAAATGCATTAAAATATCTATTAATCATTCATTAACCCTTTATAAACTATAAATGAGGCTTAGCAAGAAGCAGGACTGAATTACTAACACCGGGCTGTCAGAGACTGGGTCAAATTTAGATCTGAAATGAGCAGGTGCTGCTGCCCAGCAATTCCCCTGACCTGTGCTGGCCTTATTTACGGTGGTGAGTTTCTAGCTAACGAGCGGGGGGCAAACAAGCAGCCCTCCCCGGGAAGGCAGCAAGCTGAGGGGGTCTCTCCCACCCACCAGTCCCCGGCAGCAGCCTGGCAGCTCACACCGGTGCTGGGGAAGAATTAGGCAAAAGGTCAAACAGCATCTTTCGGGGCGGACTCGGCATGCAGGCTGGAGAGATGCGGCAGTGCCTGCGGCACGGTGGGCGGCCAAGAGCAGATTTCTATGCTGAACAAAACGCAGGGAACCTGAATCCCTTCCATTGGTGGGAATATTTATTCAAATGGTAACAACTGTGGGCAGGAGAACTTTAATTATTCATCGCTGCCCAGTAAATTCGAACTGAGGGAAACAAACAGTGCTGCAGATAGGCAGCCTGGGGTTTGCCCCTCTGCTTTATTTAGCTGGGAACATGGGAAGGTGCTGGAGAAACAGGTTTTGTTCCTGTCCCTCAACCCCCAAACTTCACAAGTGCAGTATTTACTGTGCCAGACTCCTTAATATGTCTAAATTTAATTTGATTCCAGTAATGTTCCATAACCACTATAATAAAAAAACAAGCACTAGAACGATTCTCCATCTAAATCACATAATGGAGGAGACTAGGGGGAATGGCCTTTATGGGAGATTAGTCAAAATAAATAACTATTAAGCTAGTCCACTGTCAGGAGAGGATGGCGTGCAGATACAAACTCATTAGCTCAGCTGGAATACAGTAATTACTACACAGTTCTGCACTGCAGCAAGCAGCGCCACTTCTATTCCAATGTATGGTTTGCAATTTATGTAAATGAGGAAGAAGAGGCCAGAAAATGAATCTAGGGTAAGTATATGTCTTTTTTTTGGTTTTTTTTTGTTTTTGTAGAATCAGAATTACACAGCCAGCAGGACTCAGTGTCACTATTGCCTCTTGGCGAGCAGTTGCAAATACAAAATTGCGATTCTGGCATGCCAAGTTCATAGATAATTATTCCCTTTCCCCTTCCTCTGACTGTAACACCACTTAAGTAAAAAATTAATTTCTACTTGATATTAGTAAATAAATAACAGAACTGGGTTGATCAGCACTGGTCCTGCACATCATGCTAAACACATTACAGTATTTTTCAACATACATGGTTGGGAAGCAGTACATTTATCTTCTCTGCTATCATCTGCATTGGAGGGACACAGCAAAACTGCTAATTCAGAGAAAGTTCCATGTCAAGTCCATTAGCTGATGAAATCATAAGACCTTTTAAGTGATATGTACTGCTAATAGCAGACCCATTAACATTTTATTATTTGCATTGGAGTGGTTGCCCCTTCACTTTGCACATCAGCCCGTCTCACTTGAGTGTACAGTAAAGGTGGCATTCTAATTAAAATCATAGAATTGTTTAGGTTGGAAAAGTTCTTTAAGATAATTGACTCCAACTGATAATCTTGATAACCTTGCACTGCCAAGCCCACCACTAACCATGTCCCCAGGTGCCACATCTACACGTCTTTCAAATACCTGCAGGGGTGGTGACTCCACCACCTCCCTGGGCAGCCTGTTCCAGTGCTTGACAACCCTTTTGGTGAAGGAATCTTTCCGAATAGCCAATCTAAACCTCCCCTGGCACAACTTGAGGCCATTTCCTCTCATCCTGTCACTTGTTACCTGGGAGAAGAGACGACCACCACTCCATCCCAACCTCCTTTCAGGCAGTTGCAGAGAGCGATAAGGTCCCCCCTGAGCCTCCTCTCCTGGCTGAACAACCCCAGTTCCCGCAGCAGCTCCTCATACAACTGGTGCTCCAGCCCCTTCCCCAGCTCTGTGGCTCATCTCTGGACATGCTCCAGCCCCTCAGTGTCTGTCTCACAAACCTGAACCCAGGATTCAAGCTGCAGCCTCACCAGCACTGAATGCAGGGGGACGGTCACTGCCCTGGTCCTGCGGGCCACACCGTTTCTGATACAAGGCAGCATGCATCAAGTTAAAAAAAAAATAAATCAACTCTGGATTTGAATTTATTAATTCAAGTCTGTGAGACAGGCAGTTGGACCAATGTTTATAATCTGAAACTAAAGCTACAACCCCACAGCCCCCAGAAGCAGGCTACAGGATCTGTATTTGTGCAGCAATAACGCTAAGACAACGCACACGTGCCTCCGCAAGCTGACAGTGACAGCAGATGACACAGTCCTAGCAAGCAGGCACACGCTCCTGCCTTCATTATTTTCACTGGAAAAAATATTTATAGTATTTAGAAGCAGTAAAAAAGAAAGGGAACCCAATCCTGCAGGCATTTTATAAGCATGTAATGCTGCATACCTGACAAGCTGCTTACCACCTCCTCTGGTGAGGCATGCTAATGAGGCTGCTTCTGCCATGTTAATAGCTGATGTTAATAGCTGTCAGCCTGCGCAGGTGGCAGGTTTTAGCCCTATGTAAAGGCAAAGGAAATAAAACGTGTCAACAAGAACATTGTGCAGTCAGGCTGCAAAGGCTGCTTTAAAATCCATAGTTAGTGGTAAATGCAGCAACATATTTTAACAATTAGCAGAAAGCTGGCTGGCTACTGTGCATCGAGTCCTTCCGAGTATTCATACTATGGCTAGTGTTTTCACTCTATGCAGAACCATAAACTAATGGACAAAATGTCTACAAATATCTTAGGGGTGGGTGTCAGGAGGACGGGGCTGGGATCCTTTCAGTGGTGCCCAGCGACAGGGCAAGGGGCAGCGGGCACAAGCTGAGACACAGGCAGTTCCATCTGACACGAGGAAGATCTTCTTCACTCCGAGGGTGACCAAGCACCGGCACAGGCTGCCCAGGGAGGCTGCGGGGTCTCCTTCTCTGAGACATTCAAATCCTGCCAGGCTGTGACCCTGAGCAGCCTGCTCTGGGTGAACCTGCTCTGGCAGGGGGCTGGCAGCGGTCGCTTCCAACCCCGACCATTCTGTGATTCTGTGAAAATTAAATATTTTAAACATTTCTGAATATCTTGATGAATGCTATAGCATTGCTGACAAATGACAGACTACATGAGCTGGATCTGAGAGTCAAGATCAGTGGTTCCTATTTGCCATAATAGTTTTAGTAGAAAATGAGCTAATTCTTATGAACTGCTGAAAAACAGATGAAGTTTCACAAGTCTTGCTAAGAAGGAAACAAATTCAAAACAAGCAGAAGTGATTTTTTTGGGTACTTATCATGATTGTAAGAACATAAAACTCTGTCAGTTAGTGATACAACACAGAGGTCTCAGAGTGGTTTGTGACATCTAACCACAGACACCAAGCTCCTGTTGTGTTAGCTTTAGGTAAGCCAGGTTAGAAACCTTCATATCCTGATCAAGACATGGAGCATTAAGAGATAAGAGAGGTCCTCAGGGTTCTGAATTGCCTTCTGATCTTCCAGAGCAGATTTAAAGCACCAAGGTCCTGAATTTCCCTCTGGAAGTTTCTGTGCCTCTCCATGTGCTGCAGAGAGCCTGGGGTCACCAAGGTCTTAGTGTAGGCACTCCAGATAAGTGTCTAAACTTCAGCTAAATTAATCCCCTTTCGTGGCCAGGCTTTGAGCAAGCTTCTAAATTGAGGAAGCCTCAGAAGAAGAAGCCTTACGAGCTTTGTTTACCAACGCAGCTCAACACTCAACAGCATTCCGTGTGGTTCAGAGGAAGCTTTCTCTTGATGAAGCTCGGACAGACTGGAGTGCACTCATACTTCAGAGAGACTGTGCTCTGCATTGCTACTCTCAGCTGGCCAAGCTGATTTCCCTCTGGAGACTCTAAGTAGCTGCAATTTCTCTTCCTCCACTCATGGGGATGTTCTTAGGGCTGCACCATTTGTCCTCCCTTGGAGCAGACAAGGATTCGTGAGAGGCAATATATATGGGATGGGAAACCCACCATCACAAAACTTCAAGTCTCATGTGGGACTCAGAAGAGATAGTAGCTGGCCAGACCTCATCTTTTCATCCTAATTTAAGGCCCTTTGAGCAGTTGACAGCTGCTTGTCAGCTTCATATTTGTGTACAGCATCTCTGGTCTTCAATTAGCCATTTAGGTCAATACCCGTGCTTACAGGGAATGGCACATATGAGTAAAATTAAGATGCAACTATGCCCTTAGTAAGTCAACTTTCATGCTGCTGGACCAAGAGTGGGTTTAAGTGAATGCAAAGGCAAGTTGAGGCTGGGAAGCTGGGGACAGATCTATAGAATACAGAGAGTTGGTTGCAACCCCTTATATAGATCAGCTAAGACTTTCCATTGCAGCAGTGATTTTGGCTTAATTTCATTTTTTTTGAGAAGCACACTCACTCTTGAATGTTCACAGCAGCCCTTTAGTGTTCAGCAGGCAGAAAACCCAGAGACTACAGCTGTGCCTCTAGCTTGTTCCAAAAACTCCACTTGGTTGAAACTAAATTACAATGTTTTGTAAAATTGGAATATCCTCTCTTGGTTGCATCCCTCACAAAAACCAAAGTGGCATGCCAAGAAACCCAAAAGACTAAAACCAAACAAGCAAAATCTAAAATAACCCTACTAAAGCAGCAGCAGCACATGCTGTTCTGTGGATATCTTGAAGCTGCCGAGCAGCTCTCATTGTGAAAGAGCAGTGTCGAGCCACGCTCTCCAAGTTCCCATATGACAGTAATAACCCTCTGTCCCTCCACCCTTCACCCCCAAAGAGCAGATCAGGCAAAAGCTCTTCCCAGCACATGGAGAGGCCAGGGCCAGGGTGAGGGGCCAGCCAGAGAACCCACTGGGGTTCAGCGTATGGACTCCACCCTGCTTTTCCTTGATGGTGGTAGCTACAAGTTGTTGTTATGAAGATTTAGAAATCCCCTTTTCATTAATAACTTGAAAGTCACATTAAGGTGCCTGTCTTTAAGGCACAGCTTTCTCTCAACCCCTCGGACACGTGGATACATATGATTTACAGTGGACAGTGAAAATCTCATTTTGGCTCCCTTTTTAACAGACATCCTAATATCTAACAGCAGAATCACATACTGTTTCTTCACTGGCATACAAAATGCACGCGTAGGGGGGAAGAATTCATATGGCACAGGTAACTGCAAAACTGGCATTTTCTAACTTTGACTTCTTGTTTTCCAATTTAACAGTTTTAGCGTAGGGGATTTCTATACATAATTATATAGATTGCAATAGTACAGTCAGGAATCAGGACCCCATTGAGCTGGCATTATACATACAAAAGGTGGCCGTCTTGAAATCCACGGGGGGATTTTCAGTCTCTCCCGGTGTTACAAGTCTTTATACATGACTCAGTGACAGAACGTAGTGGTATTGTACAAAGAATGATTTTATGGCTCTGAAGCTACCTTATTCAGAAAATCTCGTACTAATCTGTTAGTCATCTTGAATGAAATTACTTCATTTGCCAGTGCAAATGATCATAGAATCATTTAGGATGGAAAAGACCTTTAAGATCATTGAGCCCAACCATTAATGCAGCACTGCCAAGCCCACCACATCTACATGTCTCTTAGCTGCCTCCAGGGATGGTGACTCAACTACTTCCCATGATCAGCCTTTTGAGATTTGTACCCACGACCTCTAGGCTTTTCCGTAATACCACTGTAAAAAAGACAAATACCACGGCCCAGTGTCTGCTATGGAAACACGGTGGTGTATCATAACCATAATTGCTCTGAGGTCACAGAACTTCCATCACAGATGACACGAGAACACGCCTGTTTGGGAGCTGTCATACAACGGTTCTCAGGAAGCAGCTTTGTCAAACAGTAGCAAATGGAGGGAGGAGAAGGCAAGTGGTGAACGAGCTGGTGAAAATCATTGTTCTAAGCCAACAGCACCTTTAGGTTTAGGGTTTGTTATGCAAGTAAAAGTCAATGCAACTGGAGTCAGTGTAAGGGGAAGGACACCTCACCCAGGGATACCAAATGCCCATTCCTGGGCAGCAGTGAGCCTGGCATGGCATTGATCCGCAGTGGGTAATGCATCTGTATTACCGCTTTCTCCTAGAAAGGAAATTGGGGTAGCAGCTGTACGTAGCAGAAGAGTTTAAGTGTGCATGTTTTGAGAGTCCTTGCATTTATAATGAAAAAAAAAAAATGGTTAGCAGTATTGGAGATTTAGATAGAGCTAAGCACAGTTTGAAGGAAGACAACTTAAAAGAAAGGGGCCCAGGATTACTTAAAATCACCAGATCTGGAATTTTAGTCTCTTTGTATCTCAGTTCACTACCTAGAGTACTCATTAAACACACAAGCTTTTTCAACAATGATTATGAAATGCATATAAGTAAACAGGCAGAGCCAGATAGCTTGGCTAAGGACAGATAGATAGTGCCTTAATCTTAAACAAATATGCCCGAGTTCTTTAATGTCCATAACACATTAAGCTCCTGATCCCAGTAGCTCTGGAAATAAATCCTGAAAAATTCTACTGAGGCTGTAGATTTGGGCAGGCTTAGCACAGATCGGAAACATCCTTAATTTTTCATGTTTCGTTAAGGAAAAAAGCAAAGGGCAAACAGAACACATTTCATATTGACATTAGGAGTTGGCAGTCCAAAGGGCTGAATCAGCCCTGTGGTTCCAGGGCATGCCAGTGCCACCTGATCGGGGTGGTTGGTCAGCAGGTCAGTCTGTGCACAGTGAAACTGATTTCGGCTACGTAGGGAATGTCAGATTCAGTTTAGTACCTGCTCCACGAAATCCTCCACAGAGGTACAGCTTCCCTTCCACAGAGCCTGCGCTGGTGGAGTTTGTTCGTAAGGAGAGGAGGGGAGAAGGCATGGGAGGGCCGTCCCGCCAAAAGTCACCATCAGGGTTATAGATCTCCACCGCATCAAGACATTTCCGTGTCTGTCCTCTGTCACGGCCAAGGCACCCAATTCCTCCTGCGAAAGATACATAGGTTAAATGTAGCCATCCCAGGTTCTGCCGAAAAATACATTGCTGGCTGCATCATTTTTTGTTTACCTGTCCTCATCTTCCTCTATTTTCCATTTTACAGCTCTAGAAGTTTGTTAGAAAGTAAACCGAAAGCAGACGCTGCTGCACGTTATCTACAGACATCGAAGCAAGATCCTTTCTGAAGTCTTGCATCAAAGGAAGGACAAGCAATATGTCATTGAAATGCAAAGGTATTTTCTTTTGTTTTCTGCCTATATAGTAGAAATTGTCATAATTACTTGTTCTGTGTGCTGGAAAAATTGCTTTATCATTAAGTTGCCATGGATCAAGAACTATTTTCCAATTACTGCTAGCGGATTTGACCCTCACCGTGTTAACGAATGATCATTTGGATTTGTTGCTTAGTTGTCTTCAATAAAAGAAAAAGATTATACCCATTTCTTAAAAGAAACCAACTTCTTAACAAATCCATCCAAAACGCAGGAGTGCCAAATGAGTTATTTGTGACAAACCCTATTGCTGAAGGATTAGTCAGGATGCTTTAGGTCAGTGTGCAGGACTGAAACAGACCCCAGTTTTCATTTGCTGGACATAGTGCAACAGGCTGCAGACATACCTGACATCTCAGTGTGCACTGGAAACACTGCACACTGAAATCACAGTGTAAACACTGCCTTTTCAAATCCTTTCCAGTGATCAAACCCCGATTTTGAATTCACAGCCTTTGGTTCTTGAAAATTAATATGCTGACGTACCCTCACAGGTTTTCCATCTGTGCCAATGGACACAATACCCTGTAATGAGCAATGATGGCATGCTGAAGCAGTTCTTTTGTGCATGTGTGTGTATGTGACCACTTTTAAATATAAAATGACTGCAATATGCAAGCAATTTCCACGTGAAGGCTGGCTTTCCAGATACATGTGTAGGACTGCTCAGCTGTGCAAATCCAAAATGCATTGTATGGCATGTAATTGTGCCCTTGCATATGCAAAGGGACGGGACTGCAAGCATAACCTGTGCAAGGCTGGTGCAGCTGCTTTTAAAATATATGGCCGCTAGTGCTATTATTAAGCTGGTCTGTCAGAGACATGAATATATTGCCCCTAGTGCTCAAAGTTTTACTTGCATATGATTTCCCGTCTGCCTCTTAATATGGACTGTGTTATTTTTTCAACCCTTCGTGCATTCTCTAAGGGTAGTTGCAAGAGCAACTACATGTAAATGGGGACCACGGGGCTCCAGATTTGCTACCGCTGTATTCCTATCTGTAGTTTAGGGTCAGGTAAAGATAACATATCAGTTATCCTTGCATCAGGGCAGCAAAATCAGAACCTAATTCAAGGACCATTATCATCAGCAGGAAGTTTTCCTCCAGCTGAAGTTAGCAACGTTTGATTTCGTTCAATATTTGAATTGGAAAAGCTTAACGGGGATTGGTTGTCAGCTCCTTTTCCATCCACAGCAAATCTTTCCTTGCCCTAATACCTACCAGCAAGGTCCTAGCAGTTTGTGTGTACCTAAACAAGGCTAGCATCCAAATCTTTTCTTTCCCATCTTAACAACCCCAACCGAGCAGCATTTGCTCTGATAGGCTCCTCCTCTGAGGCTTGATTCACCTAAGAGAGCTGAGGTAGGGAGTAATTGTGGTCATGGAATCTTGCTAATTATTTCCATGCCAAAAAGGGAGTTGTATGCATCACCATGCTGAGCCTTTCTCACAATGGAGCCTCACTGAGCTATTCCTTAGGACTATTTAGAAACAAGAATAAATTGCAGAGTTCAAACATTTACTTATGGTATTGTTTTTTATGCCAGGAGCATTATCTTCTGTGCAGTGTTCTCCCCTGCTCCTTAATGGCTTATAAGACAGGTGCCATTCTAAGAACAGCATGCTATTTCCCTACATTTGTAAAGAAAAAGTTTAAGGGCTAATAAAAAAATTTTAACTGATAAGGATATTTAATTGATTGCTTATCACATAGCCTTTCTGATTCTACAGCATCCTTTGGTGGAATCACAGAGTATGGTATGCAAGACAATTTGCTACCAGGGTACGGTCTACAGTGTGCAGTCTAACACAGAGATACCCAAGGCAGTTTTAACTGGGAGCCAGTAATATTAAAGCTCCCCACAGACTAATTTGATGAGTTCAAAAGACAGCTTTGTGGTGCCAAAGACAGACCGCTGCTGGTTATCAAGCTGCCTTTTTTTTTTAAATTAGTGCAGGTGTTACTGTACCCCACTGAAGAATATGCACTCATCCATAAGAAAAGTTTCCATATGAAGAATGAAAGAGGGTTTGTTCAAGCAGAGGAATGAATGGTACCCACTGGGGAACGCATGTGACACGTCAGAGTCAAACTACAATAGCTTTGCTGATTGCCTTAATATTTCAAGGCAGGGCAGCGGACAAAATGCCCCCAGAACTCTTCTAGAAGAGTAACTGCTGTTTATTTCTTAGCATGTTTTTATTGTCATTTTCTAAACTGAGTAACTGTGGGGCATGATAACTTCAGAAAGAACATAAATAATTAGGTACAGAAATGATACAGCAGTCAGTGACCTTTTGCAAAGAATTCACAACCGTTACCAATTAATGAAGACATCCAGCTGCCAATGCAGGGGACCCACCACCACTTTTTTCTGCATGGTTATTAGAAAAGTAAGTTTTCGTGACCTATTGGAACATCTTTTCAAGAGTTTAAGAGCTACCACATTTTCAAGCATTTACGAAATCTTCATTGGATAGCTTAAGTAACTTCAGTTTAACCTCCTTTAATCTTGTCATTACCAGAGACAGTCCTGAAGGTACAAAATATCTCTGTTCTATTTATGCCCTCCACAGTCATTTCAGATAAATCCAATTTCATGTCCAATTTACAACAAGAACAAAGCTAAATTCTCAGCAAATAGCAAGTAAGAAGAAAAAAATCGGAGGGGAGTAAAGTTTGATTTTCAAGCTTAGAAAAACAGTATTCTGAAAAACAAGAAATCAAGAATTTCAATCTCCTCTTCTAAATCAATGCTTACACTGAAGTATTGCCTACAAAGGAATCTGAGAATATTAGACTCTACCAGCACTGCTTTGCTGTGGTCCCAGATGCAGTAGTTGAGAAATAGTCCTGTAAGACAATACTTATTTTCCACTATGGAGACTGATGTCTCAGGCCTCTTCCTAAAGGACTGAATACACAAAGCAGCAAAAAAAAAAAAAAAAAAACACCTCAAATTTAAATCAATTCACATCCGCAACCAAGTGGAGGCATCTCACGTTAACCAGACTATCCATCATCTACAATGTATATACCATGCAAGACTTCAAATTGGCAGAAAGAGAGAAACTTGCAGTGTCAGACAACTCGGGCTGCTTTGTGCTCTGTCACTGGTGGCTCCAGGTGACCCTGTCCCACTGGCTTCCTCACTCAGATTTAAGAAACCATTAAGAGTACGAGTGGAGACATACAGAATTACAGTTAAGACCGTGAAGATTGTCTTTATTTCATGTTCTGTGGGTAGAGCAGCTGAACAACTGAGTGCATGCTTTGCTGCAACAGGAGCCTCTACATAAAACGCGTAGACTTTCTAGAGGGCAAGGCAGAGTGCAGCAGAGAGGGCAGAGGGGTTTTTTAGGTCATTTTCAGGAGACTGTGCCAAGTGACCCACCAGCAATGCCTGCATCCGTACCTGTGATTTTACCTTAAACCACCCAGAACTGTAGATGGGGTCGTTAAAACACACGTGCTGTGGTCACAGCCCCCTGGGAGCCCCAGCAGGTGTGCAAAGGGAAGCAACTGCTATTTCCATGCCCACGGTGTGGAATGGATGCTGGGGAAGGTGCTTCTAATGAAGCCACACTCCCCTATCTCGTCACAAACAGCAGGTGAACTCAACAGCACGTGGCTTAGTTCTCTGCATAAAGCCCAATTGTATGTCCTTTGTGCAGGGGGAGGTGGATTTCTCACTGGGCGTTTTGAACATTTCTGTCATTTTCACATTCATCACACAAAAGGATCGAACCCCAGAACTCAGTCTTCCCCTGCCCCCGCCTGTTACAAATACACCCTTTCAACACTTTAGGCTTTTTACATTATGCACTTTCCCTAGGAGATATTCCAGATGCCACTGAAGGACTAAAAAAGCCAGGGAAGACACCTTTGTGTTCCCAAACCCATTAATGCTTGAGAGCTTTCCATATCACGCTTGGATGATTCTGCAATCAAACATACTTTCAAGGGCACTCTGTAAGCAGCGCTTCTAATGGACTTTAAATTTAACATGAAGCTCCATTAGAAAAATAAATATATAAATAAAATACATGATCTTTATCAAGAAATCAAGATAGGGAAGACAAGCCTTTGATGCAAGAAGGCAACGCAGGGTAGGTGACGTGATTAGCACATCTTCAGAATTCCGATGAGGCACAGTTCTGTGCCTTGCTATACACACGCACTGCCCGTAGCCGGCTGAAGGCAATACTGCTGTGGCTGAGGTCAGCTGCCTCCCCCTTAGCCCATGCTCATCTGAGAGGACCGAACACAATTTGAGTCACATCAGTTCTAATAACAGAACACCCTGCCAGCACTGGAGGGGGAACGCCTGTAATGGCGGTGAAGCGGTAAAGAGTCACTGGTGACAATTAGTTCAGCAGGTGCAAAGGAAATAAGTGCCTTAGATATTTCTGTGTATTTCTATAGAAGCGGGACTGACATGCAGTTGAGTTGGAAGAGGTAAGGAACATTCCTACCTACATGCGCCCAGGGACTTCAGCCCTGTTGCTGACAGCTGTAAATGCAGGCACTGGTGCAGAGCAATAGCACTCCAAGTCTCACCCGCGCTGACCTCTTGCACAGCTGAATCCAACATGGACAGTTATGGGGTTTTTTTGCCCCCAGGACAGCCACCCAGATCCAAGTCTAGATTGCTTATTGCACATACAGGATGGCTGACCAAGATGACACCTACCAGTTGGTTGGTGGTCCAAATAAGACTGAAAAGAGCTTATTGAGAGTGGCAGGGTGATGGGGAGCTCTGAATATCAGACTTCACACTGTTTAATTTGGTTCCACTACTAAGACATCTGAAATTAGACATGAGCTACAGCTTTTCAGCCAGGGCAATATATCAGGGAACAACAAGAGCAGAGCTGCTTCCAAAGGGAAGGTGACACAGGTAATGAGCTCACCAACAGGGCACAGCTCCGCAGAGAGAGGCAGGCAGTTGCAGAAGGTCCTACCACCCATCATCAGGCAAAGACAAGGAGATCAAAAAGGGCTGACCACCCCCTAGGCCTATGTTTAAATGATGCTCCTGAACCTATGGGCAGAGGGGGTGGGTGGAGGCCCCAGGCAATGCTGGTCAGGATGATCAAGACCTACTAGAGCCCTCAGGGCACTGACACTGTAAATCTTTATCATATAATTCAGTCCTCAGATCACAATTCCAAGCAACATGTATTCTTATTAGCGCCTCTTTGAATTTTTATCAAAGGAACCTGGGAAATGGGTGAAAGAAAAAAGGAGTAATTCTCCAACAAGCAAGTGAACTCTAAGTTTTGCTTCCCATGGAATAATTCACTATTAAATTGATCTCTGGAATGCACGATGGATTTAATAGCGCTACTCTCTTATGTAACATTTCCCTTCATTATTCTTTAACAGCACTCAAGCTGAGAGTCTCGGGGCTTACGCTGCGCTCTCACTCGCTGCAAAGTAGGGCTGCAGAGCAGGTTTCTCAGAGAAATAAGGGAGCAATAAAACTAGCCCCGGCAGGCACTTCCAAAGATGAAACTGAGAAGCACTGTCAATCTTTACTAACACAGAGCACAGCAGATGAGGTAATGCAGCTTGCAGAAGACATGAGGGCGAACGATTGATTAGAAGCAGGGCTGAAAAAACAGATTGTCTTCCTAAACGTGGTCAACACCAGTTCCAGCCTCTTTTGTCCTCTAATGCCTTTTTCTCATTTCCTTTGATAATCCTTAAGTGAGTGGAAAGCGTTTCTTATCTGATCTATCAGACCAAATTTTTGCCTTTTTTGTTCCTCCCTGCACATAGGCACTACGGAGTCTGCGCACAGGTATAACAGAGCAGAATCAGGCCCATAAGCTGCTGCTTGTTGGAAGTATGAAGCCTAGTTATAAACAGACACGTTTATTTTAGAAGAATGTGTTATTCAAATGCACAGTTAATATTCAAGCATGAAAGCTAAAATGTCTCCTTCCAGCCCCTCCAGCTTTCCTTTCCAGAGAGACCCCAAAGTACATACTCCAATTTTATGATCAAGACATTCAATATTTAATTGAGCCTCATTTAACTGCTTAACACTTTTAAGAGAAGCTCTCAGCAGGAACTCAGGGGGAAAACCCCAAGCTGTAAGAGGTGGGATGCCAAGCTAAGGAGGATAAACAAAAATTCTTTGGTTCCTAAATCTTCCCTAATAGGATTTCTCATTTAAGTCCTTCTATATGTTCTTATTTATAAAGCAGGAATTATATAACATAAAAGCAACACATGGTTAAAGCTGTCATGGTGATACAACATTTTTTACCAGTGACCTGTATTTCAGAGACAGTAGTTCTGCTGAATGTGTTTTAACATAAGCTAATGAATATGGCATTCAAATGGATTCATCTGGATAAATTTTCCTAATTTGTATGTTGGCTGTAATAAGTTTTCAGAGACTTAGCTGGAAAGGATAGTTTCTTAAGCAAGAGATTAAAATGCATGACCTTAAATAGAGCCCTCCCATCTGGTTTTCTTCCAAAAGTGTCTCAATTGCCTCTGTCATTAAGAACACAATACTGCTCTTTCTTGGGCTTTCCAACGAATATAGTTATGTTCCTGGGAAAATATGGAGAGAAAGAGCTAAGACCAGTCAAATGGGATGAATAGGAGAAAGGATTTTGAGCCTTAGGAAATGCTGTTCATTTACTTATGAGGATTATGTACACTGTATAAATAGCATAAGATTCTCTAGGAACATTACACAACAAACAGACAATTATATCGCAGGATTGCTGATTAAGAAACACAGTACAGATTCCTGAACAATGCTATTACTCAGACCCAAAACTCTAATCTATTTCTTATTTTCCTTCCATCAGTGTGACTCTAAAATAACTCCATTTAAGTCATTAGGGTTTTACAGGCTGGAGCCGGCAATTAGGCTGGGAAGAGTTTTTGGACAGTGACTATGTACTCTCCATTCTGTGCCAACAGGACTTTTCAGAAATTAACACTTCAAAGGCTAAGCATTAGATTTTGATCTGGGTTAGAACAAAATGCATCCGACACAACACTGTTGAGATCAGCAGACCATTTACTACAGATTTACACCTACAGGGATTAGAGCAAAAAAAAGTCTGCTACTGCATCTTGTTCAAAGCTAGTGCTCCATCTATGCTTTTTGCTTCATATTTATGATAGAAATTGCATTCACACATCAGAGACATTAGAGAGGATCAACTTTCTCTGCAGTGATTCTTCATTTATGCTCTAGAGTCTCACCTAATCCTGAACGTGCTGACACCTATATGAACTGTACAGGAAGGCAGAGATCCTGCCTGGAAGAGCTGCCAAATTTACTTCATTTAAGGACTTTGTTTTCAAAAGCTGCTTGAAAGAAGTCTCATCTCTCTGCAAGGTTACTTTATGCACCCAGCTAGAACTATATATATTTCTATATTTCATGTTTTTATTTCTGGAAGAGGGGTTTGGTCCTTGTGGCATACAGAAGGTATCTTGCATGTACCTATTTCCACCTTGCCTCCCTCCCTCTCCTTCCTCTGCCCCCAGAAGCCCACAGTGGGTCTTCTTAGCTGGGTGCAGGCTGCAGGATGCCCATGGAGCCATGTGCCACACAAAGAGCAAGTATGACCTAAGAAGCGGGTGATGCTTGTGGAAATCCAAGCAATGCTGTTCAGCACGCTTCTGAATCGCCCCTTCACTGAGTGTCCCATGAGTGAGGCCAAACAGGAGCCTGTTAGATGTTCAGTTCCTGCGCCCGCCATGGGGAACCCCCATCTGGAGTGAGGAGGGTACAAATGGCAATGGCAGAGACTCCAAAAAGGTCTCTCTCATCTGTAGCACAAAAGCTTAGTCATTATGCCTGAGCATAGACATCCCTGAGGTCACGACATGAGGACAACCTATGAGCTGTGATCCTCTTCAGACTGTGTCTTTTTGCACAAATTGCCCCTGACAGCATCTTTCTAGGCTCCCAGAGTGCCCAGCATTCCTTATGAAGTGGGGTGATGTGCAAGGGATCGACAGCTTTGGAGACCCTGCAGTGGTTTTACCATCCTTATGACAGTTGCTATTCCTTGGTCTGTCACCATCAACCTCTGCTCTTTCCATTCCTCTTCTCTCCTGAATGTCATCTGCGTGATCAAGTACCGCATCAGCCAGGTTACAAACACTTTCACTGCCTTCCTTTCCATGCCATGAATTGCCCGTTTATCCAGCCAGGGTTGCCATCGCAATTGTTCCCAAAGGAAAACCGGACCCACCTCGCAGCTCCACAGCCTGAGAACTCCCAAGGTAACAACAACTTCTCACCAGGAATAAACTGTGGAATGTAGCTTTTCTCTGTGAGGTTTTAATTACAGTTGGCGAATGCACATTTACAGCTGGAGATGGGGCCATGTGTGATATCAGCAGAATAAAATGCCAATATCAGTGACTGTATCACTGTTGCCAAACAGAATTCATCTGGAAATTGCTTCATCATTTCAAGAGGTCTTGGAAAATGCTTTAATCTCTTCCACAGAGATTTCAGACTGGGATGGTTAACACTTACCAATTACATTGTCTTCTCAATTTTAACAGTTAAATCTTCATTCCACCTATACTGTTAAAGGTTGATTTAAACCATCATATTCAAAGGTAGAATTTGTTGACAAATCATTTTTGGCTTAGTGTCAGGTTTGTCTTCCAATTAAAAAATTAGTCCTCATATTATTTCATTTCCTAAGGAAACAAGACTTATGCAATTACTCTCACTACATATGTGTTCTGTATCTGTGTTTACATTATTTTGTCTGCCTCTCATAGCTTCTCTGCCTGTTGGCCAGTTTCAACCAAATTTTACAGATTTATAGACATTGAAGTCCTTGCAAGGTTTGTGAAAACAGGCAATCAGGAGTTTGCGAAAGCAGTCCAGACCTAGGTCAAAATGCCTTCCCTGCAATCGATATTCGTCCTACCTGGTGGTAACTCATTTGCGTCCACACTTGCTGCAGTTACACCTTGAGTAGAGGTGCAACATCAGAACAGAGGCAGACTCAGAAGTGCAATGGTAAAAATCGCACAGTCTCAAAAATCTGCTCCCCGGAGCAGCGTGTGAGCTTAGTTACCTTTGGTAGAAATCACAAGCAAGTTTGTTCATTACAGTGAAATTATCCCAGATTTACACTGTCAAAACTGAGAAGAAACACTGCCTTTACATAAATTTAATTACATTTAGTGGCAAATTGTTAATCTCAGGATTGTGTTGGTTCCCTTAGGACTTCTGGAATAAGGGCTGCTCATGGGAAGGTGTGTGAACCAACAAAGTGGTGGAGACAGAACACGAGCCTGTTCTGGCCCATGCACCAGTCTGATTGTTAGCAAAGATTTTCTGACCAAAAACTGAAATAATAATAAAAAAAAATATTGGTACTGGCTAGCACATAAGAAGGAATTCAAGTCAATATTCAGCTCCATGAATAAATACTGCAGCACTGGCAGCTATACATAATAAAACTATACTTTCTATTTTTTTATGTGAAGGTCTGTGACACCATGAACTTTCCTCAGTGCCATTTAAACAGGCATTTTTCAGATTTAATACTGTGCTTTGTGTTCAATCTGTACATTTCATTATTGTAACGACTCAGATATGTTTCTTGCTTTGTGAGATTTTGAGGGAAGAAAATGGATGCAGTTTTCCTTATTAGCCAGTCCTTTTCCTTGTCTCAGTGTCAGGCTTGCTGTGAAGAAGACTGTCAGTTTGTTTTATCACATGCATCCCAAGGCGGCCTCTTTTTTGTCTGCCTGACTCTCTTGTGTCATCACAGCATTTGTGGTCTCAATCTCAGAGCACTTCTTACTGAAACACGTGAATACAGCCTTGCTCTTCCCAACGATTACAGCTGCTTCTGCTGCCCCCTTACAGCATCAGTGTCAGTATAAATAATTATATATATATTTAGCCTTTTACAAAGGATAGAGGTTCCACATTTTTGAAGCACCTTTGAACCTGGGCAGCCAACACTCTCATTATTTAACAGCATACTGACGCTCTCTATCATTAACCTTTGACAATAACGAAATGGATTTCTGTTTGCAAAACTCTATTTTCCATGCCGGCTTCTTTCTCCTGGTTGTGCCTATGGGCCTGTCTCAAGCCACTTCAGAGAAAGAAGTTTCTCTAAAAGAAGCCAAATGCGGCATTTAAAGCCATTTTCCCCTTCTACTTCACAGACACCTTTATTAAAGACACCCCCTGCAAAACGCTTTCTGTATTACATGCCAGAAACAAACTCTCCTTTATCCATGGTATATAACAACCCAGACAAACCCAGAACTTCCCTTATACAGGAGGTGTATTAAGCTGGTAAGGCCATATTTATTGTGTTCACTTTGATAAGCTTGTACGCAGGAGTAGTTTGAAGCAGAAGGGATTGAAAAATCCTGATGTAATTGCTGCCTTCTTCATGTCTGATGCTGCCCACAGGGCACAGGAGCACAGAAGGGCATGAATAACAACACTCATAGCCCACCTGTGGAGGAATTGACTATAGGAACTTTTTTCCCACTTCTTCAAGAACTTTCCAGTCGTACACCTATCTATAATCCCTCTCCCCATCACTTAGACAACATTCTGGCTCCTATTCCACTTCCAAAATGCCCCTTTCAACTTCTTCCCCATATCATTCCCAATGCCTGCAATGCCCTTCTTATCCATCTGCCTTTCCCTACCTTACATCATCATCTTCTCTTCAGAAAAATCCCTTGCTTGCCACCTTCTGAGGTGTTTGCTAGTGTTCAGAAACAGGTGTTTTTCCTTATGTTGGCTTGGATGGAGGTTGGGACGAGGCCATGAAGCTCTTTGGGAAAAGAGTCATGTTACGGATGAACTGCAGAACGGGGGGATAGGGATGGGGATCATTTTGGGACAAAAGTTTCTGGGGTAGATTATTGAACTCTTTCACACAACACTTAAAACTTCTGACCAAAATACTGTTTTGAAACAAAAAATTGAAAAGATTCAATCAAAAAATGACAAATCGAAATATTTAATTTTCCAAAAAATGCAATGCGTTGAGGTGGGTGGAGGAGAATCATTCATTGAATTTTATCAGAACCCACAAATAATGTTCATTTTGACTGGGAGATCCAAATTCTTTTTCCCTGTGCCATTCCTTCATGATGCTGGATATATTCCTTAGCTTTTCACTGCTCACCTGTGAAACGGTGCTAACAAGGCTCCTCTACCCACCTTTTAAAACTCATTAATATTTATAGAACACACTGGTACTCCAAAGAAAAGTAGTTTCAAAAAGCGAAGTATCTTTGTTACATTAATCCACAACACTAAACATCCACTTAATTTGGTCTACATAAGGAAGGAAGAAATGATGTGGGGGAAAAACAACCCTAGCAAAATGCTATCCATTTAGTCCAACATACTTTGTCCTACAGTACATAGCAAAGGGTGAGATATTTCACTTCACTGAGGCAAATTGCTGGAAAGAAGAAAAAGTCATGGTACTATCTGTTAAAAATCTGTTTCCTCTTACCCAAGACATAAATCTCGCTGTTGACTACAGCTGTGCTGAAGCGGTATTTGGAGTACTTCATTGGCGCACCTTCTGTCCATTTGTCTTGGCCTGGGTCGTACCGAAACGTTCTGTTACTTAATCGATCCGGCTCATCGTCAGGCAGATCCGTCTGTATGAAATATGACAGCCATATAATAATACAACATTTGGAGGCCTCTGCACACGCCTGCATGTAATTAATCACAGCAGACAGCTCAGCAGATAAATAACATAAACACATCAATTATAGCTGCAAAGTGATTCATGCTCACTAGGGTTTAGCAGCACCCATGACTTGTGGCTGGGAGTACAATGTAAAGGCAAAGGAATAAGGGGGCATCTATATTCTGCAGCAATAAAGCTGAGGATTTGGGTAATAACAATATACTCATGGACCTGGCTCTGGCAGAATGTGCCTTTTTCACAAGGCTGCTGTAAAGTCCTAATAATGATAGAGGGAAAACCAATCTCTCTGACATTTTTTTCTTCCTGCTGAAGGTTGAAATCTATTCCCACTGTTACTTAGACTGTACCATGAGTTTCAGGGAGGTACTTTGCTGGCCTTTCTCAGGCCTGTATATATCCATAACTTATTCTGAAGTCATTTGCACGTTTATTTAGTCAGCCTAACCAGCATAATGTTGTTTAACTGCTGTAACTTCAATAGTTTTCATAATAAGCTCCTAATCCCCCGCTATATCTTTGCTGCCATAATATTCTTTTTATACTCACTCCTACTCCTCTTGTTCTCTCTAATCTTCCCCTTTCTCTGCCTGTCTCATATGATGCAGGGAATTCAGATTATGTTTTCTGGGTACGACACCCTTGAATGTAAGCAGTAGGCTGTGGGGGGAGGATCCTGAAATATTTTGGGATGAAAGGTTTCACATAGAGAGTGAGAAGGAGAGAACTACTTTGCTTGCTTGTGTTGGTGTTATATGTGTTCTTGCTTTGCTTGTTATTTTTCTTTGCCAAAAGGCCTTTCCAACATTAATGTCACAGACAAGATAGTAGGAGGCAAAGTAGAAAGTAAATGTATAGCCCCATGGTTACTCCCTGTGAGGGCCCAGGGGCACGTCTTCCTCCATGGTAAGCGTGAAACACAAACTTATTCCCTGAAAGAGGTATTTTCAGCACAGAGTAAGCATATACTTAGGAGCAGGCACCTTCTGACATGCTGTAAATTCACATCATTTTTGTGGTAACGTTCACCTCACAGTGCACCCTGTGCTCTTTATGTACAGAAAACATAACATCCAGCAGCCCTTCTCCCTGTCTCGGGGTCTGAAACCTTCCTCTCTCAGCCTCACCAAGCACTTCCTTCCATCTTAAGAGCCCCCAGTCACCAGGGCTGGAGTAGCTTAGGTTTTTAACTCCGCTGGCGTCAGCGAGGCCAGACCAACACTGAGCCAGAGCAATGCTGCTGTGAGTTGCGCCCTCGCCCTCCTAAGCTGTCATTTTATGTCCTGGCTTGACTTTGTCTTGCCTTGTTTCAATTGCAAAGCCCGAGTGGGAAGGGAACATGTATTTATCTCTGTCCTGTAATGGACACATGCATTTATGACAGTCTATCAATGCTGCGTCGTTAGCATTTGTTCAGGATTGACAGAACATTCAGTGCTCTTGGAGCATGGGGACAGCTCCTGGCTGGAAGAACTAATTTGCTTTCACTGTGCAGCTGTGGTAGCCCCACGCGTGCGGTCACTACATCTGACAGGTGAGCGTGGGAGATACGTGGCACCAGAAGAATTCAGCACTCTGCAGTGCCGGTCTTGAACCACTTTTTGGAGAGCTTTAGCCGATTTGTTCTGATCTGTTCAGGTACGCCCTAATCTTACAAAACTATGGGTTTTAATCAATTACTTTAATCTGCTCATCTCAAGCCTATTTATATATAAACTCAGACCCCCATGTGTTGTTACTGATAGTACTGGTCAGCAGGTATGCACTTCAGGTGGTTTTGAGGTTCCTGTATTTTTTTTAAAACCATTCTAGGCTCGGTATTCCTGACTTGTGTTTCTAAGCCACTTTTCCCTCTTACAGTCTGTTCTGGAGAACTATTAAGAAAGACAAAGCTGATTGTCTGACTTCAACATCTGTCTTTGTTATATGACATCTCTTTCAGTTCAAGTTTTTTCAGATTGTTTCCACATTAAGTGTTTTTATGGTTTAATTCTTTAAATAGTGGGGTAACCTTGCTCACTTGTTTCAGCATCAGAAATACTCTCTGATCTTTCTGTTGTCTCCTTTGGGGACCCCTGCACTCAGGATATTCAAAGAGGTGAAAATCTTGTTTGCTGAATGCATCTCACTTTTAAATGCTTTAAACAGTAATTTATTTCAAGAGAACACAAACCAATGAGATGTGATGACAGCCTGAACGTACTGCTGTTGGCAATAAGGATTACAGATGCTTTACTTCATTGTTAAGTAAATGTGGGGCTTTATCTTGAATGCTCAAATTTAAACTGCATCAACCAGTAAATAAGAATGGGCTATGCTCTTAAAAAAGATATTTTGCACTGGGAGCAGCTGGAGAGAGCAAGCAGTGTTCCTAACATCCATCTTCCTCGTAGCAGAGGTCTGTGTATTCCCTGTACGACTGAATACGGTAGCCGTGGCCCTGCTGAAAATTCCTGTTAAAGCTTTACATGGCCGAGCAAGGCAACTGAAACAAATAAATGGATTGATTAAAGGAATCTGTTTTCCAGAGAATGCTTTGACTTTTCATTTAAAATATAATATAATGAGAATCAAATAAATTAACTTTATTCAACCAAGAAAGCTTCCTGAGATATTGAGGTGAGCTTTAAATCTCATATATAAGTCTGTCTGAAATTCACCTGTGTGCACGCTTTTTGAAGACAAGGCCCCTGTATGATTCAAATACCATTATTTACTGACAACTAGAGAAATTAAGAGAATGGTAAATAAGAAAAGAAAGGCTGGAACCCATGTTGACACAGGAGATGCATTTTAAACTCTTGCTCACTGTGCACATGCCTATGAAAGAACTGCCCTTGCTGAAGTTGGTATTTACAGTGAGGATGCCTTAAGATGGATATTCTTCTTCTTCACCCTGTTTGGTTTTCCTACAAAAGATGTTTAATCAGAGGAATGTGAGCAATTCATTCTTGTTATCACTGATGTACTCTTCCTACGCAAGAAGCACCATAAAATTACACAACACTGCTTGTTAGTACACAAACAAAACAACTAGCATGTTTCTTGACCTGTGGTGTCCATCCACCCAGCACGTAGAGCTTATTCTTCACTGTCACCACCATATGGCAGGCTAACGGTACTGGCAGAGGCGCCGTGCTTCTCCAGGTACCTTGCTCCATGGAATACTTCTCCACACAGTTTGTGACCAGATACTGATTTTTCACTTTCATTTGCCCTCCTATTACATAGAGGTCGTTATGGATAGTGCCCAATGCGTAGAGTTCACGGAGCTCAGTGGTGCACAGGCAGTGCCAAAACTGGTTTCCTTGCTGGTGGTATCTGTAGGAAAATCCAAAGTTGTAAGTGCTCTGGTTCACTGAGGTCCCATCAGCTTGTTTTGAAATGTTACCCTCTTCATTGTCAATGTTTATTCAGACAGGGGCACAGCGACAAGAGGAGCTTTCTCATTCACAGAGAAGTTATAAAATTGAGGCCAATGTTTGCAAGACCAAGCATTTTTAGTATGAGGAAGCCTAGGCATCCTTTCAAAGATATTTGACCGTAATTAAGGTTAAGAAATACCTTATTTCTACATGTGCTGCTCAATCATAATTTCCACTGAAGTTAGTGGGAAGAGCAAGAGCTCAACACTGCTGAAAAGGCCACTTCATCTGCCTCAGTATGGATTTACTTCCTTAAATTTAGGTATCTGTATTTGAAAATGCTGTCACCATTTTTAAATTTTATCTTTAATCCAGAAAATGTCTGGTTTTCTTTAAAATGGGTGCATCTGAAAGAGATATGAGCAAAAACAGAATGAGAATTTAAAGTTATCAGTCATTATCCTTTAATCTCTATCATCAACATCAACAGAGAAGTGTGTTTTCCCTGTCTTACTGGACTCTTTCGGTCATTTACTTTATTTGTTTTGCCCTGCTAATAACCTAGAAAAGAGTATCCTAGGAAAATGTTGAGATTTGGGTAAGGACAATGTGAAATCCACATACATTGATGTAGGATCTAACCAAACTCATTTACACAGAGATGCCACTGGAGTAAATCCTCCTTCTTTCAGGAGAAAAAGCATCAAGATTTGGTTATATGTATATAATTCAGTGCTATAAAGAAAAATTGCGACAAATTGATTAGAGTAATCAAAATCTCTGGGAAAACTTTCAAGTAAAGAACGCTTTTTCTAATGGTCTTATTTTGTCCCCGGAAATATTATTTGATTTAATTTTTTTAAATAATTTGGGGTTTTCTGACAAAGGGTACATACCTATAGATTTCGATGTTCCGGGTCTTTTGTCTAGACATTTTGACAGCGCTTGCCTCGCCTGCCACAATAATATCATTTTTCTCAGTGACAACACCCGTGCAAACACATCCTAAACCCTCGCCATACTTTGGAGAGGAAATGAAGTAAGTCTTTTGTGTCGCAGGAGCATAACAAAAGCTGGCATCTGCATAGCTACCATGTCTTGACCTAATGCCGAAAGAATTGTTGCCAATGCAGAGTAAGAGATCCGTAGTCTCCATGCCGTAACGCAGGCTGAGAGAAGGGTGGCTGGATAGTTTGATGGTTTTCAGTGCTTCCTCAAACATGTCATTGCATTCGGAATTGCACAGGATCATTGTGTTCCTTTTCCGGGCTTCCACAAGAAAGGAAGGGCTGACAAGTACCAGCCTCACTTGCTTCAGGAGCTCAGTAAGGTGCTCTACACGTGACTTCCTGCTGTGCCTGACCCATCTAATGACGAGGTCCAGAATGCTTTCCTCCCTGGAAATGTTCAGATCGTCTGATTTTATGAGAGTCAACAGCTGCTGGAATTCAATCTCTAATATTTCTTCTTGTAAACTCACCTCAGCAAAATGCTGATACAAGTATTTCCTCGCTTGATCAGCTAAATCTTCTGCCCCAATGTGGCTGGCAAAGTAGTAGATGCCCACACAGTTGGAAGCATCCATATGGTCCATCATGTACTTCTGGCACATACTGAAAACATCTTCCATTTGCATGAAATAAGCAGCAAGCGCAACAGTCTGCACGTTCTGATCAGCGAGGCGCAGGTCGGCGCTGTACATGTAATGGAGTATCACGGACACGCTCTCTGCGGAGATGTCGTGCAGCACCACTTCCCTCTGTGTGCATTCCACCAAGCCACAGGTAAACATGGCTTTGAAGTAGGGACTGAAGGCAGCCAGCACCACCTTATGGCAGGGGAATTTCTCACCTTCCGCCACCAGGACAACATCAATGATCTCTGTTGATTCTTTCATTCTCTTTACTTGTTCCAACAAAGTCAAGCCATGGCGCTGCTTTCTTTTCTCCTCACCCTTATGATCCATGGTTAATCTCCAAAGTTCCTGTTTGTAAATCTCAGAATTCTAGGTCTTCATCAGGAATGTTTCTAGAGGTAGAAGCATAACATTGTCCACTAAGAACAAATTATACTGCTGTTAATATCTAAAGATAGCCTTCCATAGGATGTGATACAAATCAGTAATGCATAAAAAGTATGCAAAATTACGGTGAGGTCTCAGGCTCAAGTACTCTAAGACAAAATAAAATTAAAATCAACACTTCAAATGATCTTCAGTATCCAATCCTCCCCCTGAGGTTTTGTGATTATTTAAAGAAAATCAGATTTCTCTTCAAAACAGTCTTTTCCAGCTGCTTTGTCCCTCTATTCCCTGATCCTGATCCGGAGCCTATTAAAATTGAGGGAAAGTTTTCCACTGAATTTAATAAAGTCTAGATCAGGCCCTTAATCCCTCAGCTATTCAAGTTTTGTCTCTGACATGCACCTGAAGGACATTAGTCCTTGCTTAGATGCTGAAAGTACCTTACGTTTCCAACAGCCCCTTACGTCAGACAGCTGCAGCGGAGCGGTGCCCTTCCAGTGCTCACTGCTCCCCTCAAACCAGGAGCTATGCCTGAGCAGAGCCTTCAGAAAAGGGTTTTACAAGATTAAAAAAATGCAAAAACATGAATCTTGCTTCTCTCATTAGCTTTTACAGTTTTTCCACCTCTGCAAAGCGGGTGGGAAATAAAGCCACTAGTACAACCCAGTTGGCTGGGTTTAATACTGTGCTTTACCACCAGACTTGGCTACCAGTTTGCAGCGTGATTTTAATTTGCAAGCCCTCTGCAAAGCAGTTAGGAAGCTGCAACCTCATTGCTCTACCAACAGATTTGTCCCGGCCCCATCACACCCCAATTTACCAGTAGCTTTCTGCCCAGGCTTCGAGCTGAGGGAGCCAAGGCAGTGATGCAGGCAGGGACAGCTTCCACCCCTGAGGTATGCGGTGGAATTGGCAGGAAGCAACTTGGTCCAGCTGGCTAGATTCTTTACTCTTTCACACCAAAGTGTAGGTCACTGGTTCCTACAGGGTTGCTACTGGCTTGCTTTGGGATAAACAAAGGATTAGTAAATAGGGTCCAGCTGTTGAGCTGTCCTCCTGCTTCTCAGCGAGATGTTTAAGTGCTGCAGATTCACAGAGGTTTGGTTCCACTTACTGTAAGCTCAAATGGGGTTTTAAATTAAAATATAATTATTCACATACTCCCTTTAGTTTTATTTATGGGAAAACAGAAGGAACTTATTGGTCCCATTTCTGTGTTGGTTTTTTTTGTTGGTTTTTTTGGGGTGGGGTGGGGGTGGGCTTTACTGAACCTGTCTGGTGTTCAGATCAGCAAGCTGCAGAACATGAGGTACACTGGTAGAGCTGTCAATGGGAGAGTGATTGTTCCCCATCACTTGAGGGACACCAGCCCTTAACAAAGTGTTTGTCTCTAATGTGGGAAGGAGGCAGTTCTGTTGTGGAAATGCATCCCTTGATTCATGTCATGAATCACCAATACACGAACAAGTCCTAAAGCTGTGGTATAACCATGTCTGAAACACATTGGAAACAGGCTATGAATTGCTTAATGAGACTATTTGAATTAGTAACATTCCTCACCAGCTTAAATATTTGCAGGATTGTGGTCTTGTATGGCGGATTGAACCAGTTTTCTCACATCCTGGAAGCACACAGTGTAGTCTTAGTTTCATTAAAGAAATAGGTATGAACATAAAAAATGAGTATATGACATTATTTAAATCCACTTAAAGGTATTTTAACAAACGGTCCAGATTTCTCTGCAGATCTAGATAGATGGATTTTTTAAAAATACCATAGTTATTTCCCAGGTGAAAAGGAAATCTACAGATACATCATCAATCTCAGACCTACTCTTTTAGCTGTTTGGTTGTTTTTAGAAGTAGTCATCATTCTGTTTTAGCAAATTACATAGATCCCTCACTTTGAGTGCTAAATTAAAAGCTAGGCATGCTTGAAAACTAGCATTTCCTTGATTTTATCAATTCTTTCCATATTCCAAATTGGTAAGTAGAAGCAACAAATCAGAGAAATGAATCTGGGTTATTACCAGATTTTAAAAATGGATTTGGAAGACAAAACATTAACTTCATAGTCTGAGTGTGTGCCAAGCTCTGAGCTCTTCTTATGGTACTTCTAAAAATCAATCAAAGGCAGTAAGTTTAATATAAAAAATAAAGCCATGGTATTTCCAAAATCTAGAAAACATAGGTCTTAATCTTGCATCAAGTGCCTCTGGAGCAGTCCTTACAGTCAGTAGAAGGCTTTTCTGAGATAGAGAATTGCCCTACATGATAATTAGATGGGCAGTTTATTTCCCCCCCCCTTGTGTTGTTGTATCACCACACAATACTTGATCTTCACTGCACTTTGATAAAGGAACCACACCACATCTCAAAGATCATGTATCATAAGCACACATATTTCAAGCAGATGAGCTGTAGTGTCTTTAGCCAGTTGTTCACTTTCCATCTGGATGAAAGTGTTAATAACTACCAACAAGACCCCAATCCTGTTCAGCAAGCTGACTAACCAGGGTTTTTCCTCCAAACTGATCAACTTCTCTTCTTTCTCTTTTGTGATGTCAGAGCTTCACAAATCCTCCAGCTTTTCCATAATGGACAAAATGTGCATTTTTAATGTGAAGAACAAGTGAGATGATTAATCATCATCATCTTTCCCAGATTTTTGCACAGATCAGGAAGCAGCAGCATGTAGAAGTGAGTTATGATTTCACTTCCTTTGCTGGTCACCTTCAAGTTTTCTTTCACTGTTAATTTAGCTTTCTTAAGAGCAACTCTGTCTTTGATTACACCGTTCATCAGATTTGCGAATTTTATGTGTTCATTTACCAGTGATTAGGATATCTGGCACAACATACTCACAGCCGTTTTCTCCTCTCTTTCATCATTAAGACATTAGCAATAGGAATCTTAAAGAACAGTGTAGCTCGTGCCATTTATGCACCGCTTTAGGCACAAATTATCTGATGGATAAGCCCTACACCACTACCCTGGCGATGAAGGGCACTGCCCATGTGCACCCAGTGCGGGGTGGTCTCCTCTGCCCCCCCGCAGACCTGGTGGGTCAGCTCTGGGCATCCTCCCCAGGAGCACCAGCAGAGCTATGTACAGCCTGTGAGTGGAAGGGGGCATGGCCTCCCTTCTCCTGGAGCTGGTCCATACCCAACCATCGCCTCATCCTTGGGCTGAATCATGCAAGGGGTCTCCACCTTGCAGTCAAGATCATCTGCGACCCCCCGACCTCCTCTTCACCCACCTCACGGAGCTCTGCAGAGCAACGCTGCTTCCCCAGCCACAGCTACAGGCAGAGCTCCTCACCTCACACTTTCAAGAAGATGGTATTTGCCTTTCCTCTAAGAATGCACCGTCTTCATCTCCTGGCTTTGACAGCACACCAAGCTCCTGACTGAACCGTACTCAACAAAATCATGCTGTCGACTTGCATGTGTCTACTTTCTCCATCCTACAACTGAGAAAGCTGAAGCTAAAAGGTTAAAAAGAAAACAGGATTGAAACCCAGGGGTGAAATCCTTTCATTAACTCCAGAAATTCATCCCTGTGCATTACCTACAAACTTGTCACTCCCCTCCTGGCTTTTTGCAGTGTTTAGGTGAGGTCATTGGAAGGATATTAATATTCTCCCTTATATCACTGGAAAGACTATTAAAGGGTAATAATGAAATGGTGCCGCTTTGCTTTCCCCTCTGGGTTACAGAGGAAAAAAGATGGTACATTGATATTAAAAGAAAGGATAAATGTGATACAAATATAATTTGCAGTGAGACACTATAGTGAGATTGTGCCAGAGGGTGGGTTGTCATTATAAAACCTGCAGTGCAAGGTTCGGATCCTTTGTAATGTCACCAGGAGCTGAAATCAGAGTTATTGCCTTATTCAGAGTTTTGGGATTTTTTTTTCTTCTATTGTGAAAAATGGATTCAGGTACAAATCTTCATTGGATGTTACTTTATTTCAGAGTCAGGTTGTTAATTTTCCTTCAGTTCTGGCTGCTACTTTAATTTTTATATCAGCTGTTTTGTTAGTCTAATTTAACTTTTTTTTTTTCTTTCTTCCTCCTTTGTGTCATGAACCGTATGAAGAGTCATGTATAATTTTATGCAGGAGCTACAGCATACGTTTTGCAAGGCAGGAGGGTGCTGCATGAACAGTTCAAAACATAAATAAGCGCACTGCTGTGAGCTCAGCTCTACAGCTTTTATGAGGCTATCAAACTATAAATAAATGCTGTCCTCAATTCTCAGTTACGCTGCAGCCTCTTTGAACTGCCCCAGTGCGAAGGGACTGTAAACCAGATGGAAGTATCTCATCAGGAATTTCCCTTAACCTCTCGGGGAGTGGGGGGAAGCTACCTTGTAATTAGAAACATTATTTTTTCTGTATTTTTGCCCAGGACATAGATTTTTCTTGTTTTTCTTTTTCCCCAGTCCCAAGGAATCTCCCCTTTCCCATGCCGTGGTGGGAGGGTGGGAGCTGCAGGACCTGGCCCAGAAGAGGTCACAGCAGCCAGCATGGGGCAGCGGGCTGCGGCGCAGGGGGCACCTCCCGCATCCTCCTCTTCCTCCTCTGCTTGCTTGCTTTCTTGTTCTTCGCCTTAATGAGGTTGCCCTGTCTTCAGCCTGCCTCCCTTCAGGTGCTGAAAGGATCAGAGTTCAGTCACATCAAAGAACCGGTGCCTCTGCCTATGAATTATTTGTGCTTCCTTTGTTATCAGTAAGCTGGGAAGCAAATCTGTTAATTGTATGCATTATGACATTTGGCTGACAGCCACAGTGAGGCAGAAATCAGTACCCAGATGATAATAATGTTATAATCTCGGGGTTTAATTATGAAGGCTGTGCTGGCATTTAAGATCAAGATTTTAAGGTGTGCAAAAGATCCTGCAGTGCTGGAGAAGGGCAAGTAATAACGCTAACCTTAGTAAAAGGAAAAGATAGAATAATATATAAAAAGGAAGCTTCCAGGGAATTATAGATGTTCCCATAGCTATAGGATAATAGGAACTTAATTCTCTTAATTCTGATACCTGGAAAGATGCCGGAAGAAATGATTACATGATTGAGTTATAAGAATTTTGAGGGTAATAAGGCGATAAAAGCAGCTATAGCACCTATTTATCAAGAACAAATTGTGTCAATCCAATCTAATTTTCTTCATTTTTTCAGGGAAAATAGGGGATAAATTAGATACTTTGTCTTGAGTGAAGTTACCGGTATGGTCCTACCTGATATCATTACAAACTATGATGAAATCAACTGACTAAATCAAGAAAAGTTAGATGCCTAACTGGCTGAAAAAAGCAAATTCAGAGAATAGTTATCAGTGGTCAGGCTAGAAAGCATCTCTAGTCTGTGGCTAGATATCTGTGCTGGAAAGGTCACTCACAGTTTCGGGGAACACGTAGATATTATTTCTTGAATTAATTTCATCCATCCTATCCAGATAAAAAAATCAAACTTGTGGCAGAGCATTAAGCGGGAGAATATCCAATTTTTTTTAGAAAATGTATGTCTATACAGTTTGAGAGGGCATACAGGTAAATGGTTCTCTGTGATAATTAGACATGTTAGCGTTTGGATGCGTCTCAAGTATCACCATAGCTACTAGCAGCCAGGGTACTTTTCCTGAAGTTTTCCATATTCTGTCAGTTGCTAGTCACTTAGAGATTTAGGATTTTCAGGTTTTCAAAGGCTTCTAACCAGAAGTCCAAGTCCTCCCTAAGCTCACTGTGCAGTTTAGGAACTGAAGCATCTGCATCGCTTGTAAAGGTAAAACTTCAGCCTTAAATTGCTTGGGTTTGCCAGATGACGTGAGCTGCTTCCCATTAAAGTCAGAAAAAGAGCTCTCCTTGCTGAACCTACCCATCTCCCAGGACCAGCCCCACAGCAGGTACCTTTCAGGTGTTCTGAATTGATGTATTGCTGGCGGGGAAGGAGGAATTTGGGGGTTTTGAAACTGTGAGCACTACAAATCAAATTATGTCATTGGCCTATATAAGATAAAGTATAGCAATCCTTCTGAGAGAGATTTTAACCATTTCCCTGCCTCAGCCCCTGTGGCACCCTGTGGTTTTTTTACACATGCCATCTGATACTGAGGAGCTTGAGTCAAGGCAGTCCAAGGTCTCGCGATAGCCAAGCATAGGCCAGCTATCCATAGGGATGTGTGCTGCCAGGCATGCTCATGGGAGCTTGCTCAGCCAGTTACAGTCTGCAAGTGGTGTAAAAGGAGGCTCTCAGTGCAGAAAAACAGGCTGCTGACCTACAAGCTGCTGCCATCGATGCAGACAGTTGTGGCAGTGTTTGCGTTCCCCTGAGTGCATCACTGCGTCCCTGCTGCTGCAAGCATCCCCCTGCCAGCAGAGCCTGCGGGCTCTCCACTTGCACTGCTACAGGCACAGCCTCTCCTTTCCCCAGTAGCTTATTTACTTTCTTTCCCATTTCGTTGCTCTTAATTAAAAATAAAAAGGGACTTAATAAGGCTCTTTGGGTTAGGAGAAGCTTGACACCTAACAGTGAGATTTTCAAGCAGGCTGCAAAGCTTCAGAACTGTGTTTGGGAGCGCATTTGACCATCGGAGACCTGAAGATGCTTTGATCAGTTTTCAAAGCCTTTGGGTTGTTTATGATTCTGGAAAGATTTGACAGTTTAGGCTCTGTTTACTGCCAAAACAGAGGCCTAGATATGGGATTGGATTAATATTGATCCTATCTCAGCAAATACCAGGCATATTTTTTTTCTTTAAACTGTTATAGATTCATGAAAAAAATCAAAGCAGCTGAAAATGAAAGACCCTGTGGGCCATCTTTTCAAATATGCCTTCACCTGACCTTAATCTTACTCTGATTCAAAGCTCAGTGAAATCAGTCAAAAGAATCCCACGATTTAAGTAGAAAATGGATGTAGTTCTGTTCACAAACAAATGCCTATAACCAAGCCCAGTCTGAGCTAAGTATGTGCATTAATTGCATGAGAAGAATGGAAGCTAAATATATACAGACATACAGAGCCGTCTCTTTTACAGTTCACATGTGCAGATCATTTTTCTTACATATCAAATCTAATTGAAATGGCAAAGTGCTCATTCACAGAAGGGGGATGCACAAGTTTTTTACACTTCCAATGACAGATGCCAGCAGAAGGAAAATGTATTTCTAAAATGTATTTCAGTAGCTCTTTAAGCAGCCTGGCAAAGGTCTTAGAGATTTCTCTTTTTGCATTGATCTAAACATACTGGCAAGTGTAGGAAAGGCTTTCTGGAACAATTATATCATACAGTGGAAATTGGAATGTATCACAATTAAAAGAAACGTAATTTAATAACTTGGCGCAAACTGTGCTTTATTTGCATTTTTACAACAGAAAAGACTGTGAACTCTAGTTGCTAATATTTGCAGAAAACTCTGAAGTACGTATCCATTTGGTGAGCAAATGCTAGTAAAATGTCTAATAACCCAGTCACTCAGCAGTGAAATTAAAATAAATTGCAAGTTGTAAACCCTTATAACTTGACGTCAGCATTCCATTATTACTGTTTGAGTCCAGCCTTCCCTATAAATTTCTCTAGTTTCAATTGCAATCACTACCAAGCAAACATCTGGGCATGTCCATACCCACAGAAAAGAAAATTCAGGGCAACCCATGGCATCACCACAGCACCACCTCCAAAATGGCCCCTGCACTAACACGGATTGGTGCCACACCTGCAGCCCCTGCTGAAGCCTCATGTTAAAAATGTTCAGCCTCTTGATGATAAGGATCAGATGTATAGGTACATATAGATACCTTGATGGGAGAAGTAACAGTTTCTCCCAGCTTCCTTGCTGGAAGCAAGTCTAGATGTTTGCAGGCTTGTGCAGTATGCAAAGCCCTGCCGTGCACAGACCTCCGACACTGGAATTACTGCATCCGCTGGCTGGTCCTGTTCCCACACCGCTGGCAGAGCCCACAGAGCTGCAGACAGACCCCAAGCTGGGTGATGTTCAGGGGTTCCCATCCTGACTTAGTAATTGATCTCTTACATTTCCTTTACGAACTAGACAGCAGGCACTGTAAGGACCTGCGAGGGCTTCTGTTTTGGCACCGACGATGGGTCCTACAGCCTCCTCCCCACACAGCTGCCTCGCAGCTGACCCTGCCTCGCCATGTACAGGCCCCCTCTCCAGCATCTTTAAGGGTTCCCCGAGACATATATTCAAGTACCCCTGCCCACAAAGTTCCCACACACCCAGCCACCCGGAGCAGCCTGGCCCTGCCATGCCCACACTGCCTGACCATCTCAGCACCAAACTCCTTTCTCTTCCCTGCTCTGAGTAGGGGAAGGATTTAAATGTACCTTTCCGTCGCTGGGAGCGGCAGGTGCCCGTGAGAGTGCGTGGGAGAGGGAAACAGAGACCTCATACAGCAGCACAGAGCTTCTGTCGGGCAGCGAGGTGCCAGGGCTATAAATAGCCCTTGCTGGGCTCCTGGCTGGGAGAAGGAGCTGATTTAATGTCATGCACAGGGGCACATTAGGACGCAGCTGACTGGCACCGGTGCTGCTCTCCTTCTCCCCTGCCCGCATGCTGCCTGGCCCGCCGCCTGCCAGACTCCGTGCTAAAAAGCAGCCGGCTCCTCCGCGGGGTGGCACGGCCACCGCTTGCGTCAGTAGCCCACCAAGAGGACTATATCCCTCCCCTAGAGCTTGCCACAGGCACACGACAGGCACAGCTCTGTGCCGCAGCTGTTTCTGGGCAGCTGGGGCCGTCGCAGTGTAGATGATGATCGCACTGACTCCCACGTACCGCTGAGGTCTGGGTACCACACCAGGGGAGATGCTGTTGCTCATTGACCCAAGTCACTCTCAAAACCAAAGCCACTGTCTACAGCTGAGAGGAATTTCCCCAAACTGTTTCTCCTGCCCTTGCTAGATCGCTAAGAGCTGAAGTTATGTGTAAAATAAGGATTCCTGACAGAATATAAGTATTACGTGTATATTTTAAGGCCTGACTATCTTCTAGTTTGTGTTGACGTAAATCAGAAGCAGATCCACTAAACTGGTCCAGAATAGTGAGGCTGCACTGATTTACATCAGCTGTAGATCTGGTACTCTGTAAATCAAAGGGGAATAGAGAGGGCCATAATACACTATTTATATCTCCATATGTTTAAGCAAGGATGGAAAAAAGATTAAGCAAAATTTAGGGTTATAAAATTGATTAATGTTGAACCTATACTTTTAGTTGAGAAAGACATTAAGGAGTTTTCAGAACATTCCTTTTTAAATGGCATTAATTTATTTATTCACCATAGTAATTCGTTGATTGATCATAACAGCTTCTGAGAAAATAAAAATGAAATGTATTTCCTTATCTAGATTTTTAGTCTGATGGTTTTATTACAGAGTTTTTCCAAAAGCCATGGAGGGAGTTTTCAGGAATGCTTAACTGCTAATAGCAGTTTGTTGGTTTTAGGGGGAAAATTAAGACATCATTTAAAAAAGCATATTTCACGTAATTTGTGAACAGAACTAGGGAAAAAAACGAAGTGAATAAAGTTTACTCACGTCAGAAAATTCAGTAGATCAGATTACAAAGATATATGTTGTCTAAACTCCCAGATTGTTCTCATTAAAAGTTCAGCTTTATCTTAGAAACCAGAATATCCAATCTGATACTATAGCTTTCACAGAAGCCAGGATGGAACAGTGAACTGATGAAATGCCACAGCTGTGATAAAAATGGACCATATCCCCTAAATTACCTTGTTCTCCTGGTATGTGGAACAATTTATAGCATGGTGATGGTTAACATGGAGTGTTCACGTAATGAATTTTATTTATATGAATCCACTCCGCTACCATGCTAATAATCATGTTTCCTTTATGGGTGCGTTTCTTAAGCTAATTCCTATAATGAGCCTATTTCACAAAAACACCAACTAATGCTTTTAAGACAGATTCCTTTTTATCACTCATGAAATTCTGAATATTTCTCTTGCACTTCACGGAATTAACCGGGACACCCTGTCTCGCAGCAGAGCAACTGCTGGGTGGCTCTTGGCAGCGCTTTGTGATTACACAAACGCCGTAACACAGCGGTGAAGCAGGGCCCTGATATTTTTGCTAGAATTAAAAGCTCGCTCTGCTGTAAGCCAAGCCTGTTTTCACCTTCTTTGTGTAATTAAGTCATAATCCTTTCATTCTGATATCATTATCTGTTGTCATGGTGATTTTAATTATAAAAGTGAATGGCTGAGAAGTGGGCGAAGACAAAAGTTTTCACTGAACTTCGTTAATGGCAAAAGGAAGAATATCCGTGGCAATACAACAAATGTGTGATCTTTTAACACAGTGTATTTTAAAACAACGGTAAGAAGTAGATGTCAGAGACAGAAGAGACACATTTGATGCGATTATATCAGTGTTTAGGAAATATGTGTTGAATTTAATGTTTTAGAATAATTTATGCATGGCACCGGTTGTACATTCTGGCCTCACATGAACAAAGATTCCCTCCTAAATCTCAGCTGCAAGTGATTCACCTGTCGGAAAAAACACCCTCTCTTTAGGAAAAAAGTCTGACCAAGTTTCCAAGAGTATGTTTTTCTGAGTACAGACTTTGGGAAGAGCTACGCAACATTTACAGTTCTTCCAAAAGCAGAAAGCCTGTTTTGATGGGTGGGCGCATGCAGATTGTCCGTAGGTGAAGCCACGGCAGGGTTTGCAGCGAGCGCACCCCCAGCCACAGTCGGTTATGGCTGAACCTGAGAGGAGACCTGTGTCAGTGCAGCTGGACTCTGGGTGGTATCAAGACACACAAGACGTTGTTTTTCCCTTGCTGCCACTGAAATATTGTGACCAACGTGCTGAACTAAACGCCTCTCCCCTGTCACTCTCGCCCTCGTTCTGCATTTTGCTCTGGCTCATTCTCTGCTGACAAATACGTAGTTTTACGCATATGTGTCGCTAAAGGGTGGCACAGCACTGGGAAGAGCCTCACGCTTGACTCGGTGCCCACAGGTGACTCCCCAGTGTGGCCACTGCACTTTGCTCCTCCCGGCCCAGCAACCCCCTGGGGCTCCTCAGACTCTTCCGGGAGACAGAGGCAGCCTCTGATTTGGGAACTAGCACCTCGCATTTGCTTTGCTTCCCACACGTGAGTAGCTCTGAGATGTCCGTGCATCCACTTGGCATCAGCCGTGTGTGGAAGCACCTCCAGGCTGGCTGCAGCAGTGATGATGCCGGCACGGCTCGCTGCCACGGCTGCTCCTGGCACATCCCACATGGGCAGCCTTGGCGTCCTCCTCCTCCTCCTGGAGCAGAGGAGCAGAGTGCATTCAGGCCCTGGTGGTGGGTTTGGACCACGTTACACCAGGTGCTCTGCACATGCTGATTATTCAGTTTGCATTATGTTAGGACCAGTAATGATATTTTGGTTATCATATCCCTATAGACGATGCCAGTGTGGATATATAGGGAGAAAAAAACCAGAAACAGAGAGACTTCCAGTTTAATCCTATTATCTATTCCCTATGTCAGTCCAAATACAACATCATAGATATTTTTCTTTCTTAGGGTAAGTGCTGACCTTTAGAGGAGACCAAGGGCAACCCTGAGCTCGCCTGTGACCACTGGTCCTGCGGGCAGCACCCCTGCAGTCCCTCTGAATTGAAATCTCTTTCTGGCCCTGTCACCCTGATTCCCAGGTTGCCTGACAGATAATGTGGCATGCCAACCACCCGCTGCTTTTTCATTTAAATAAATGAGAAAGTTGTAGCTAAATTAACACTCCAGTGGAGGTAATAAGGACCGACTCAGCAGCTGCCACAATGTATGCAAATTGCAGTTTCACACATTAGGAGCTGGATGTTGCTTAATTTGTAGGTCTTTCTGTCTTTTAAATGAAAGAGCCTCCATCAAATTCAGGCAATCTGGAAAAAAAAATTTTAAAAAAGGGCAAGATAAAGCCCCCAATGTCAACTACTCACCAGTGCTTCTAACTGTGCCTACAGTCTTTCTTCTGGGGTTTCCCTCCTGATCCCCTGACAATCAGTTATTACTGAGCTACACTGCACTGCCAGATGCTTTCAGGCAAAAATATCTGCTGATTTCCAATGAACAGACAGCCTGATTAAGGAGGTACTGCCTGTCCTTTGGTATAAACAGAAACCTGATTTTTTTTTGCAGTGGTGCCACAATCCAGGAACTCTATATCCATCATCTTTTTTTCTCTGGAAATGAAACTGTAACAGCATGAAGGAAGACCTGTGATAGCTGTCAGTTAATCAAACAGAAGGAATGGGCTCATAGGAGAGCATTTTATCTCCTTTTAGATCAGGAGAGATGAGAATGGAGATGCAAATAAGGATGCAAACCCCATCACGTTAGGGTTTGTAGAAAGGTTGTTCTGTACGTTATTTTTAGGAATTTTTAATTTCTATAAGAAAATTATGGCTATAACTGTGTTAGGGTCAAAAAGATTTCTACATGGGCACCAAAACTGAAACTCGGGAAGGGAAGTGCATACTCAGAAGAGCAGAACTTGGGGCCGTTATAGCCACAGAAAGTAGAAATATCTCTAATCGGGTTATGTTCTGTGAGAAGCGGCAAAATATTAAAAACATTCTAAATCAGATTTTAGCTGGCTCAGAAATGCTGCAGCCACAGGATATAAAGCTAAAAATGTGCTTGAAACTCACCCAATCTTTCCCAGGTTTTATTCAGAAAGACAGAAGTTTAATTCTAAAATAAATCCCATTCAAACAGTTTGGGGTTTGCCTATCTTTTTGGTCTCCTGACTTACACGGCTGGTCCTCAAGAACTATTGCCACAGATCTTTGAATGCCTTTGGAGGAGATGCTCTTTCCTCTGCTCTGGTCTCCAATTGCTCCATGGAGGAGATGCTCTTTCCTCTGCTCTGGTCTCCAATTGCTCCATGCTGAATTCCCATTTCTAGATGTCTTCTTCTTAACCTTCACTTATCCCTTTCATAATCTAGAGGTATCTTAGTGATCCCCAGCATGCTATTAGCAAAGTAATAACAAGAACTTGCCCTGTGTGGTCATTATTTGGGTGCACATGTTGAAAAAAAACTGTCACGTGAAAATGCAAGATAAAAAGCCACAATGAATCTGTGGGCAAGAAACATTCAGGCTATAAAAAAAATGCAGGACCTGAGAGTGCTACCCAGTTCCCAGAAGTGAATGCATATCCCGGCTGGTTTCCAGCTGCCTGCTGAAGGCAGAGCTGGCATACATCTCCTCCCCATCACTCTTAGCTCCTTCTGGAGGAAAGGAAACCTGAGCACTTGGGTGGGATGAGAGCTTCAACCAGCCCTGAACTGAGCTGTTGGGGACAGGAACTGAGGGAAGAGTCCCCAGGTGCCTCCACCCTCCTGCTCAGATGCAGTCTTGGCAAACTTGGATGATTTACCATCCAGGACACCAAAGATGACTGCAATTCTGGCTGATGTGACTTTATCTGTCACTCAGTACAAGCCCCTGCCATTCTGTTTGGTCTTTGTCCCTCATCGCTAAACCAGGATGACGATGCTTTCCCACCAGTCAGAGAGATTAATTAGTATTCACTAAGATGCAGGGCCTGTGTGCCAATTAAGAAGGGTGTCCGGTTTGTGTATTCCAATAAATTCTGTGTTTGCTGCAGTCCCCCAACCTGGCACACAACTGTGCCACAAAAAAATGCATTTAAAAAACCTTTCTTAGGCGGTGGTTATGCTGAATGAGTTACCAAATATAAAGCAAACCCCGCACTGCTTTTCTGACAGAGGCAGTAACTCTGAAAGACACAGACTTCTCCCATCATGGGTATGAGGCATCTGTCCCTAAAGTGGTATGAAGATGATGCTGGTTCCTACATGCTCGGTCTTGAGCACTGAGCTGGAGGTGGCTCCTCTCTCCCATTCCAATGCTGCCCCAAATGTGACATTTGTATTTGTAGTGCAGTGCTGGAGCTCCAAACCACATGATGAAACGGTGTACCAGAGGCAGGCAGGCAGCTTGAGCTGTCTATCCATCCATGGGCGTTAAGGTGATAGCGAAACAGATGGTCACAGCAGGAGCAAGAAAGATGGACCGCCTGCACGGCCTCATCCTCAAAGACCTTAGTAAATGGCACACATCCTGACTCAGGCCAGGCACTAGGTAGCCTCTTTCACCCCATGATCACCAGACTGTAGCTTTGTGAGTTCACCTGCGAGGGATCTCATGAATTAGGAGGTAAAAACTTGGAAAGATCTGCAATACTAATACCCTTTTAATTGCCCATCTACAGTTGCCCATAAACATGCAGCTGATTCTGCTCAAACCTTGCAACTGAGCATAGTGGCTTATTCCAGAGCAGCAGTACATCATAGAAAATGAACGGGAATTAGGATCCTTCAAAAAAGTAAAACTTCTTCTACTTCTGTCCACAACAAAAAAGGATGAAGAAATGTAGTATCTTCCAAGTTACATCCCATGTGGCAATCTTCCAAACCTCTTTCCATATGTTCCTAAGTGTTGAAAGCCCAAATGTTCCATATCTTGCTGCCAAATTCTCTGGCCCAATCCCAGCATCTCTTACAATACAGTTGGGTATTGTCTAGTGGGGGGAAAAAAAAAATCACCTCAGATTGATAATTAAAAATATATTTGATCATCAGATAGAGATGAATGGCCAAGGGTGCTCTGCTGAATGAATTGTTCCTGCTCACAGATTTCAAAGCAGCAGAAGAGTATCTTTCTGATCCTACTGAAGTTGCCCCAGAAATCCTTGTTCGTTGCAGAACATATTGCTGAAGAGATTCGAAATCGGGGGCAGAGGAAGGAGCAGATGAGCCATGGCAGGGAGCTGTACTGCTGGGCTGCAGCCTGGGGTAGGTGTCTGACCAGGACTGCAGAGGGAGGTCTGGGTCTCAGGCAGACATTGCTGGATTGGTTCCACTCCTGTCTTATTTCAGACTGAACCCTACAAAATCACAGGCTGTGATTTTATACTTGGTGCAAACCAAAGCAGAGCTGCTGCTGTAATCCCACCCCTGCTGGCGCTGAGGTGCTGGGCGCAGGTCTCAGGAGGGGACTGAGGATGCACGCATTGCTCAGGATGTCTCATACACATTTCACAGCACAGGAGGGAAAGAAATGCTTTGTGCTCTCTGGCTTTGGTGCTGAATGTTGCAGTCTTCCCCCTGCTATCCTCTTCCTCAAAACCTCCCAAAGTCTGGGAATGATGGAGTTTCGTGCAGGTATTACATCCAGGATCTCTTTCCTCTTCTGCTGAAAAGATAGCATCTCCAGACCTCAGATTTCCATTTAAAAAGTTACTGTAACTCCAGAGAAGATTCAGTAATGTACTAGGAAAAGTCAGCAAGTAAAAATAATCAACACAAGCTGGTATCAAAGCATAGTACCATGAACTGGAAGGTTCCTACGTTCAGGAAGCCCCACCGAGGGGTCTGTAACAGGAATCCAAACTGACTCTATCAGCCCATAGAAACTGCAGATGCTCGTGACTCCAAAGCACAAACCAAATCACAGATACCTTTGCTACGTGGGAATCGGTGACTGTAGCCAAGACATAACGGATATCTTGTGTTGGAGGAAGCAGGATGAGGCTTGGGGACTGAACTCTCAGATACCATGACTTTTGATGTTACTAACAGCAGATGCTGCTAATTTACATAAAGCTCAAATACGAAGGGTGTTCACAGCCTTGAGGATTGTAGATGTCCATCTCTAAAGCACATGAGGCTCTGGTAATAATCCTTTGTTGTCCTGAGATATAGCATTGTCATCTTATATAGGAAATACTTTGCCTGTGGATGCTTTGTCCCCTTTTTCACTGCAATGCTCCTCATTTGACAACCCCTTTCTCCAAGTGTACTCCAGGGTTAATTATTACATGCATTAATTCAGCCTAGGAGAAAAACCAGGGAGGGTGTTTTCCTACACTAGAAGGTATAAAGTAAATGGTAGTAGATACTATAAAAATTAAATAACTGAGAGGGAACAATTAGGAGCCAGATGCAAACAGTAATGAATGTGGTGCTTAGTACAGAATAAGTCACATGTGAATCCATGGTATTAGGGTGCAACACTGAGCACAACTGAGCCTTAATTTTGTTGGCCGCTTGGTGCTACCACAGTATATATAGAGATGAATGCTCCCAGGAGTGAACAGTGTACGTAGTATATAATTTCTGTAAGACATTACTGCCTAACATCTATATCAGGATGGCAGGATAGCTGCTAGAATTCTCTTGCTGTTCCATACTATAATGCTTATTTTTTTCTCCAATGTAGATTTCACACTGGGGATATTCTTTATTTTCCCTAGTACTACTCCTGATTTACATCAGCGTGAGCAAGAGTAGAATCAGGCCTCCAGTTAAATAACTAATGCAGCTGTTTTGCTGAACCAGCTTCCTGGCTGGGAATGAATCCAGTCAGCTGTGGATAACAAACCCCAGTAATAGAGATTTCAAAGATTTCATACAAATTTTTGTTTCTTAATATTTGCAGAGTTACTTTTCTTACAAAATCTGTTAGGCAGATGTTAGGAAGTAATTACTGTACATGAATCAGAAAGAAAATGCACATCTTACAGTGAATATGTGTGAGTGGACTGAGCAAAGAAACCAAAGGTACACGAGAAAAAAGCTAAAATATATATGAGCAGAGTCTGCCAGGATTTGCCATGGGGTTATTAAGGAAGAAACAGCACAAGGCAAGCTCTTCTGATGACCCACACGTTCATTGTATATACAATACAATAAGCCTGCTACCTTTTCTAGCAATGGCAGAATTACACTCACCGCTCATGGACAGAAGGTGAAGTCAGCCCTGGCTGGGCAGCTACAGTTTCCATCAACATCTAAGAGCCTTTCCAGCAATCACATCGGTAACCCATGTGGTCGACACAACTAAAATGTTGCTACATACACTCTCGTGCTCAGATACCCCAAAGTGTCCTTAGATGATGGTGCACATAGATGTAAATAGGACTGATCGTACGAGTGAAAACTTCTGCCTCCACGTCAGAATTATTGATTTTTTAATATATGAATGCAAGCAATCTTCCAATGCTGGTGGCAGCAGTAATAGTATCCAGAAGATTAGGATGGAAAGCAAAATTGTAGGGAAGATTTTGCTCTGAAGAATGTAGTTATCCAGGCTGTGGTTTTGTTTGGGACACAATATTCCATATACTTGCAACTCTGGGTAATCTTTTAACAACTGAAAAAGTTATTGCTTCAGTTGTTCACAGTGCTGTGATGGATAGATTTAGAGCTGAGATGGGATTTAGTAATGGTATAATTGGGTAAACAAAATCAGGATCATTAAGAAGAGATTCTGCCCTCAGCCTGCCTCCAGCAGTGAGCCTCACTTTTCTCTGCCCTGATTTCCCCCCATAAAAGAACAATTATATCGTTCCTTTCTGAAGTTCTTTGAAATCTCAGGTTCAAAGTACTAAATTAGGGTTAAATAAAAGATCTCAGTAAGTAATAATAAACATACTGCTTGTCTTTTACGGCATTTGCCGCCACTAGTTAATGCACTTCATAGATGAGGTTGGTATTATTACCTTTACGTTGCAGTGTGCCTGGACCAACAGAGGCCAAGTAAGGAAATGATTCACCTGTTCCATGAAAGCTCCCTTAAGATGCCTTTTAGAGGCATAAAGCGGACCTCCAGATTGTGCTGATTTTCACACATAAAATCAATTTCATTCAAAAAATAAATTGCACACCAGTAACTACGCCCCTCTAAAATTCCATCTTGGTGTTTATGAACCTATAAACTCTATAAAAAGAAATGCTACAAAAGAAGCCTTTAAAATTACAAACCAGCCAGGATGTTTAATATTTCACGTCTAAATTACAATATAAAACCTCATTTTGAGAAATGCTATGAAAGCATCGGCGTTGGGTGCATTTTAGAACACCACTTGTCATAAAAAAAGAGCTTGAACATTTGGGTTGCCAAGGCAGAAACAAGCACCACAGACACATTTTACCCTTATGGGGATTCATCAAGGTTGTGCAGTGCAGCTGTTGTCTTAGTAAAAGAAAGTATCAGCCCCTGGCTGGAAGAAACAGAAACATAATTATGTTATGATGAGCTGGAAAACATGCAAAGAAAAATTGGAATGCAAAGCATGATAAATGATGCTTTGTCAATTGCAAAGCAGCAAGAAAACCAGGCGGCACAATAATAACTCTGCTCCAGTCAATGCTTCCAGTTTGGCTACCAAAATAAAGCATCACTCTAACCACGACAGAATAGCTGCATCTTTTGGCTGTATTATTTAGTCCTGAAACAATGATGCTGGGTTTGTAAAGTGGATTATGCAGTCATCCTTAGTAACAGAAATGAGAAAAGGAATGGTCAGGTACTTCTCAAAATTGAGACCGTAATTCCATCTGGAGAAAATTTATAATGTTGTCTTATTCTGATTTTTATGTATATTATAATTCAAAGCTCAGAACCTTTTCCTTTAATACGCCTTTTAATTATGTTTTCTGCCATAAAACTCCTGTTTCTACCGAGGTGACCAAAATTTTATGAATAGTAATATGGCTACATGCAGTCATATTGCAATAAAATAGGAAATGCCATGCCATAACAGACTTGTTAATCTGTCTGTTCTCACAGTGACAAGGACAGGATTTCCCTTCAAGTGCTGCAGCAATGTGCCTGTCCAGGGCATAAACCACTGAAGTTTCTTCTCGTGATGTGAGAGAATCCAGAGGGAAAATTGGACTAATTATATACCAGCACAGGAAACTTTTATTTAGAAACCAGTACTGGACCACACCGATAAAAAGGGACACGTGTTTAAATAAAACCTTCTGATGATAAAGGGGAAAATTATTTTTTAAAAAATAGTGATTCAGGAGGAAGGGGAATTTGGTGGGGCTTACATGTCCCCAAGCTGCCAGGGGCAGAGAAGCAGTGCCCATGTCCTCTGGTGCCCTGACCAGCTGTAGCTCCCTGCGTTGCCCCTGGACTGGGCTTGGGCATCTGGGAAAATCCACAGTGAGCTGTCTCCTGCAGCACCCAGTGAGGCTCAGCTAAGGTGACACAATTCCAGACTTATAAAAAAAAATATTTATTCCCAAGGCAGAGTGATTCTCAAGCAAGAGGGTTGCTAGAATAACTCTATCAACTTCCCCTCTACAGTCAAAACTTTAGGGCAGAATTTACACCTTTCATTTTGATTTTCCTACCTTTAGAGCATGCCTTTTAGATATCTCATACTAAGAATGCCTCAGAATCTGCTCTTAATATTTTGTGGGGTTTTTTTGATTAAAAAAACCCAAATGAACCACCAAACAAAGTGTGTATTGCTTCTGTAATTAAAAACAAGCAGCTCTCAAATTAGCATCTATGTAGGATGGGTCATCTTCTACATATCAGTTTAAAGGACTGAAACCTATATTCAAAGAGTGTATTTTTAAGTGTGTATTTTTGGTCCTGTCAAATAAGGAGCACAGGCAAAATACTAATCACTTCACTCACATAGCTACTGTTTGCAGTCACTGCTTTGTAAGCAAGGTCTAATGACAGCATTACTTGCAAAACTTTTATTACCCACAAAAAATTAGGAGTATTTTTACCACTAATTATTTTTATTTACATGCTAAAAATACTGTATGACTTGACTGTAGTTTGCATCTAGGAGTATCAAACCACTTGTAGCTTAATCAAAATAATTCTATTGGCATAGATCAGGGGAAGTGAAATTACTGATAGGCAACACATCGGTGGAAGCCTGCAAACAATTTCTGTGATACTCATCCTTGTGCTAACGATTCAACCCTTTTCCCTTTTGCCTGGCGCTAATTTGTGAAGAGGTACATGAAACTGTGGAATTGCAGATCAGTGCCAAGCTACTTATAATTTCTCCTGATACTGTTAAGCTTAACCCGTTCAATAAAATATTGTCCTTTAAAAATTTCTATCTCAATCTAATTTGCCTGTCAGCAAGTTTATTTTTTGGGGGGCTGCAAAACATTAACATGGGCATTTTACAGGAAAACAAATGCAGTTTATCCCAGCCCCCACTCCTGTCTCATCCCCATACATGTCTTGTTCAGGGATACCAACAGGCAAGCAAAGGCAGACTGCACCAATAAGTACAGCTGAATGACTGCACTCTGGCTAAGGATGAATAAAAAAATGTAGCCAAAGAGAAGGGTAAATCCAAAAAAATGACTCTGAACCAACTGCTTTAGAGACATTGGCTTCTTTGCTTTTCACTTGATTTTAATTCTTCCTCTTCATGCTTCATCTCCCCTGTTCCCCATGTGCTCTCTGGCTTGTGCTGGCTGTTGCTCTCTCCAGCTGCTCCCTGACTACTGTAACTTCCAGCATTTTTCTGTTGGAGCAGATTCTTCCATAACCACATACTACTTTAGATATTTTATTATTGCATCCTCCTCCTCTATTACTTTTTTCCTCCTTCTTGTCAGCAAAAGTTCTCTTTGTGATCTGGGTGAGCAGAATCCCAAATAGTTTAGCACCCACACCCCTTCAAATCCACTCCTCAAACAAAAATACTCCTTTGCAATTTAAGAGCATGGTATCATCAACCAGAGCAGAAGGCTCTCATACAGTCTATTTACCTTTGCATGCCAACGGGATATGAGCCATTAAAAATTCATTTTGTGAATGAAAGCCTAAGGACAAAGAAAATCCTACCTATCCATTCCCTTACCACACCATCAGAATTACACACCAGCATGCTATGCTGTCTCCTCTCCATCCTCTTCCTCCCCTCTCCTCTCCTCTCCTCTCCCCTCCTCTTCCCTCTAGCCCATTTTCTCTCTCCCCTTGCTGTGGTAACAAGTTTTCACTATTAGTGTTTTCTCTGTCATTCCAGCAATTGATTCTTTCCCTAAAATTTGCCTTATTTGAGGGTATAATCCTTTTCTCTATACTCCTGTGGGTACCTTGGTGGTCGATGGAGTTGTTTAAACTAAACAGGGCCCAGCCTTTCATAAACAAAACACCTTTCCCTAGAAGGCTTAAGCAATTACTGAGTTAGTGTAAAGATTCACAAAGTGTATTTCTGTTTTTTATTAAGAAGTTGATTTAGCTTAAACTGTATTTCCAAAATGCATTTCCCTCCACCGAGACAAGAGAAGATGTTACAGTCTCATAAATACTGCATGCTCAGACATCCCTTTCATTTCTCACAGGATGCTAGTACGCGATAATTGCTCTGCTAAAGCTCTGTGCATCATTTGGGTATCAGCTAGGTGAATTCTTCAGTCTCCATGCAGTTTTCTCAGGTGGCTTTTCATTCACGATTTGAACTCCACAAAATGACAAGGTAACTAGTCAGCAGTTGCCTCTCATTCATTTTTAGGATGTTATCATGAGGCGTGGGAGGGTGTGCTACCCGTGAGAAGAAATGTCCTCAGTTTCCTGGGGGCTCAGGGAAGCCGAGGGGAAGGGAAGGAGGGGTCGGCTGAGCCTCCACTCCTGGGCAATGGTGGGAATCTCTGCCTGGCAGAGAGTGGAGCTTGGACCGCAATCGTGCTGCCTCCGAGGCTGGCTACCCGGAGGTTAGCAGGCTGTTACACAGCCATATATCTGGGCTGACCAGGGCAGGCTCTCAAAGACAGGGTCTCACCCTCATGTCCCAATAAAGGCAATTTTCTTTGAAACACTATTTTTATCCTGAATTTTAGAAAGAGATTTCTTTTTCCTTGTCTCCCCCCACCTCTCTGATATTCCCAGCACCACAGCGGGAGAGGAGCCTGCTCCTGCCATCAGGTTTCATGGATGGCTGTAGGGAAAGCAGTAAAGTGTTCCTGGCAGATAAACTGTGAGCAGGGGAAGAGGCTTCTTTCCTTCTTTTTTTCTTCTTAATCCAGTTATTATCTGATCTTTATCCTTTAAATAAATATATATGCCCTTGCTTCTTCCAACTCTGAAGCTGGCTTGCGATAGCCCTGTAATTCCACCCGGCCATGCTCAGACAGTAGCTCAGTGGCTGGCCTAGCAAATGATACACCTCCAAGCAAGCTCCCAGGGCTGTGGTTAAGACCTCATCTGACCTAAATCTTGTTTATTATAAACAACCATAAATGTTGTATTTGTTGGGGTTTTTTTTCCCCAAACAACAGCAGTTACAGGAATATGTAATTTTGCTTTTGCCGTTGATAACTACACACACACACACACACACCCCCCAGGGCATTTAATATAAATGACACTGAAAGAGGAACAAATCTAGGTTTTATTTCCTTTTTAATTTTATATGGATTATCTCTGAGGTTTTGCATTTATTGTTATTATTGTTAGCATATATTTCTTTCCTTTCTCCAGCCTTTGTTCCCACGTTTGGACTCAGCGAGCACATTGCCTAGCTTTAAAAGATATTGATAATAGCTGCCGCTTCTTTAAAAGGCCCGAGACCTCTAAGTGCATGTGGGCATGTAAAAATTAAAGTTTGTAATATTAGCCTGGTGAAACATAAAAGGCCTGAATCTGCACACTTAATATAAATGATTTTAAAGTGCTCAGTAAAAGCTGAGCACTTACCAGCATTACATGGCAGAACTCAGTACTGGGATGCCTGGAGGCTGGGAAGCTATTTTAACTTCGGGGAACCTTGCTGTGACCATTTTTATAAGAGAGCATCACAGACCATCGAACAGGTCTCAGTTCCAACATCGGTATTGCATATAGCCCATGGTGATTAGGTGCACTATTAATTGTGGGTGTGTAAATGATACACAGTGTAAATCGCCTCCACCACGGGTGCGGAGCGAGGGGCTTGGCAGCTCCTCAGAGGGTGTCTGATAGATTCCATCTTTCTGGTGGGGCTTCCCGGCCCGAAGAGCTGCCTGTCCCAATGCAGACGGTGGAGTCTGGATGTGGGGCGACAACGAGGGGTCCCGGTGGGGGGAGCCCGGCCGGCAGCGCGTCTCCCCTCGCTCAGCTCGCCGTTCAAAAGCCGGCGCTGGCACTGGTGGCCGGCCGAGCCCGCCACCGGGGGCAGCCAGCGAGGAGGCAGCCGGTGTGGTCCACCGCCCCGGTGAGGACACCAGCCCCCCGGTGCGGACACCACTCCCCCCGCGGTGCGGACACCCCCCCACCGGCGGGGAGCCCCGCACCGCCACTGCCGTGGGGAGGGGGCGCCGTTTTCCCCCCGCGGGGCTCCCCCGGTCCCCGCCCTGCCCTGCCCTGCCCGCCGCCCCGCCCCGCCGCTCGCCCCCGCCGGTCGCCCGGCCGGCGGCGCCCAGCTCGGCCCCACCGAGCCCAGCCCGGGCGGGGGCAGCAGCGGCCGCGTTCGGGGCGCGTCCCCGCCCGCCCCTCCGCCGCCTGCGGGTGCGCCCGGCGCGTCGCGGCGGGAGGGAGCGCTCGGCTCCGGCTGCGGCTGCGGCTCCGCCGGGGGCCGCGGGGAGCCCGCCCGCCCCGCCGCGGCGGGAGGATGCGTGCGTGGGGCTTGCGACCTGGGACCGCGCCGGTGCCTGGATCCCTCCTCCTCCTCCTCCTCCTCCTCCTCCTCCTCCTCCTCGTCCCCTCCCTCCCGCTCCCCGCCTGGCAGCCAGGGGCTGGGGAAGTTGCGCTCACACGCGAGATGGCTTCGCAGCGGGGATCGCTTTGAGAACAAGGTCTCCCCCTCCCTCGCCTCCCCCGGTCGCCGTGGCCTCCGAACTGTAAGTGGCAGGAAGGAAGTAAAGTTGCAAACAACCTGCAGCGGCAGGAACTTTCTGAGCCGCCCCAGCTGCATGTGTTCAAGGTGCCTTTGATGTGTGTGCAGCAGCTTCTGGAAAGTGGAGTGCAGCTTTCCCACTCGTCAGCCCTCCCTCTCCCCCACCCTTCCCAACCTCCCCTCCCACCACCGCCACTTCAGCCCACACACGCAATTTGTTTGAGAAGGAGGAAAAAAAAAAAAAAAAAAAGTGATGAACAAGAAGTGGTGAATTACCCAAGCGACTTTCCTCAAAGAGCGAGCCAGCCGGGGAGCGGAGCTGCGGCGCGCAGCCCGCCCGGAGCGCAGCGCAGCGAAGCCGCCCGCAGGGACCCGCCGGGCACCCACCGGGGACCGTGGGGGCTGCCTGGCTGGCGGACTGTGAACGCGTCTCCGCAGCGAGATGCAAAAAGCCTTATCTGCTTGCGTTTAACTTGCGATGCCGGTTCCTCACTAGAATGCAAACCCTTGCACAGGATGAAAACAGGTTTGTTGCAAATTCTCCTGGAAATGTTTCGTTCCCCACCGCCGCCACCTTCCTGTTTGAGATGCCAGAGAAGATCTTAATGATGACAAGGTGGCAGATACCTCTGCTGCGTACCCTCCGCTGTTCTTTGGAGATGTTAAGGCAGAGATAAATCTTTTATGCAGCTGTCTTTTCATTTCTGTGGCAGTTGCTGCACAATCTGTACTTGATTGCAGTTAAAATATTCTTTTTAGGATCCGTTTCACGAAATGATGCAAAATAAACACAGATGGGAGAAGTGGGGGAGAGAGAGCTGTAATGAAGTAGTGATGGTGGATTGATCTTCCCTACTTCCCCCCCCCCCCTTCCAATGCCCTCCCCCCAGATGTGAGCATTTTTGAACACAAAATGCTACATTTCTGTTTTAAAGTAGTAAGGATTTGGGGGGGGGGTCTTTGGCTGGGATTTTGGAGGGAGACCCCCATCAGCGGTGCTTGCCTTACTGCCTGACTTTCTCGAATGTCTGTGGCTACCAAGCCCATCAGCCTTTATCTTGCCTTCACCTGTTTTGAAGTATGTCTTGTTTCTTCCAACACCTTGTAGGTCATTCTTCCAGAATGCCAGAGGAAAGTTCACCAAAGCGGAGTCCTCAAAACATCCCGTACAAGGACCTGCCCCATATCATCAATGCTGATGGGCAGCATCTCTTCTGCAGGTATTGGAAGCCAGCAGCAACTCCCAGGTGAGTGCTTTCAAGCAAACGTCCTTTTTTTACTACCAGTAAATAAGACTGTTCATGTGATTACTATTTATAGCTTGAATGGCGTTACAGGGCTGTGTGCATGGAGTTTTACAGAGCCGCTAAGAGAGATTTCTGTCATCTGAGAGAGCCTCTACTGTAAAGGCTGCAATTCCCAAACCTTTACTCACTCAAGTCGGCCATACAGATATAAAACATGGAGTTACTGTCATTTCAGGCATGCTACCCAGGCGGTGCATCCAGGTGGCTGATGCCTATCAGCAAGAAACAACTATCTTCAGACTAATAGCACATGCAGCCAGGGAGGGGTGGGATACAGGCTGAGGGATGCGTACTCTTTCTGATTTTCTCAGTGTCAACAAATTAGACATCAGCGTCTGACTTCAGTTTCAGCAGTAGTAGCTGAAATCTCAGGACAACAGGCAGAATATGGTTTGACTGCATTGCTTTTTGACTGTTGGATTTTTTGTCTCAATTATTTATAGTTAGTGAATGATTTAGGGAGCTCTTTCACTGGCATCTGCAGTTTCAAAACTGCCCTCAGTAATAAACACAGACAAGGAAGCAGGCAGAGAAATTTCTCTAATGTTTTTGTCGTAATGTAAATAATCCCTTTTACTCTAATAGCTTTCTATGCTGATTGTGTGCTGATTATGATCTGCTATAGAAAGCTGTCTCTGTTCCTCCCATAGCTATGATCTTTCGTCGTCCACCCAGTATCTGCTGGCTTGGCATACGTTTATGCTACCGCTAGTTATATAGGTGGCTACTTCATAAGCATCTGGATATCTATAGTTTTCTTTTTCTGCAAGCCAACAGGAAAAGCTATGTTGATTTTATACAGCTAGAAAACAGTCACAGGAAAAAGTTGTTCAAGCTGTTGTAGGGAGTTAAACTTTTCCCTTGACCACCCAACATTACTCTGTGTCCAAATCAGCCTGCAGCTGTGCTGAGAGGTGGATACGGGTCCAAGTTAGCTGACCTTGTGTTTGATGCCCGCGGACTAAGGAGCAATGGGAATAACATGGAGGTGGGCAAGCACTGAAGTACACTGTCCCCAGAGGGGAGGACAGTGCAGCCACTCCGCTACAGCGCCATCACACTTGGTTGGGCTGTAGGACATGGCTCTTGGTTGAAGATCACCTGGTCCACAGGGTATTTTATAGTTACTTCTACTCACTGCCTTTCAGAAACAAGGAGGAAAGTTTTTGGCACTGATGCTTTATATAGTCTTTGCACCAACCTCAAGATTTCCTCTACAGGAAAAAAGCCCTATCAAAATAAGCTTCTCCTGTGAAACCGGGCTGTCTTGTATTATAATGCTAATTAATCATTAACTGCCCACAACATTCTTCACCCAGTTGTGGAACTGCTTTCTTTTTTTCATGTTTAATTTCTTAGCAAATTAGTAGTGAGTTGATGGGTCTTTGATCCAGAAATGAAAGGATGATAAAGAGCTGAGAGTTAAAACTTGGTGTCTCTAGGTAGTAATTAACTACCTTTGGGTAGTTAATTTTTTTGAGGGCTCTGTGCACCAAGCAGTTAATTGAGAGTGAGCTTGCCCTAGTTTTGTGACAACAAAAGTGGATGGGATCAGTGTTGCTCATTTACAAGTGGTTCCTAAGTGCATGTGTGTGTGTGTTTGCATGTTTGTGTATAAGGAGGGGGCGTACTGTTTATTAATAGCTCTTTTCACATTGTTATGTATGAGAGAGATGGCAAGTGACTGAATAACAAGTCAGTGCCTAGATCCTGCAGTCAAGAATGCTCTTGAAGTACTTTGATAGGCAAACCAAAAATACATACTCCCCCCCCTCCCACTTTTCATAAGTAACTCTGCTTTTTCTGCTTCATATGTAGAAGCTCAGCAACTTTAATCTAATTTTAAATGTTCAGCAAAAGTTATGTATATATATATATGTATGTATGTATAGGGAGAGAAAGAGAGGCACCTCAGGGGACTTCTGCAGGCCTGTTATAATTTACTCTGTTTCAAATGCTGAAGCCGATTCTTTCAATCTTCTAACTCAATTGTTGATTCAGGTTCAAATCTTAACGCTAATGAATGACACTATAACTGTCAAGCGGTGGGATCTTTCATTGATCCATTATGCGTATAATCCCAGCTAGAGCTATAGAAATACCTCTTCACTGCAGATGCCCAAAGGTTATCATTGACTTGTCTTCTATTAGAATAGAACTTATCATCCTTGATCCCTCCCCCAGGGAGGCGAGGGGGGAAAAATGGGATATGTGCCAAAGGAAAAATTAAAAAGTAGCCCTAGCCTGGGGTTGGAGAGCAGACAAAAGCAAGTGAGACTTTGAGAGTGGGGCCGACCGACACACAGCCCTGCTGAGCTGGTGCTCCTCTTTCATCTCAGACAGACTCACAAAGGTGGATGAAGGCTGTGGCAGGCTAATGTGCTCTAGTGTGTATTTTTTTTTTTAAAAAAAAAAACATTTGTCAGGAAGATGGAGAAATTTTGTGAGGCTCTTTTGCTTCGTGCTCGCACATATCCAGTCTCTGATCCTGTGTGGTGTTGATCTGGCTGATCAGCCCATACTGGTGCACATATGGAAGCTTTGTTGTAAGTGCCACCGAGGCCAAGGTTGTCCTGCAAGTGAAAGGCACCTATTGTGAGTTCCTCAGCAGGGTCTGCTTTGTTTCCAAGGGGGATTTAGGTGATTACTTCGCAGGAAGCTGACACACAAAGGCACTCAGATGTCATGATGATTAGATGGGGTAGATAGAGTAGGGAGTAATGGAACTAAGGAAGGAGGCTGACAGTATTTTCCACTTGTTTCTTGGGTGGGAAGTCACTCCCAACAGCAGAGCGGGGGATTGGGTGTCATCTTCTACTGCTGTCTGCTGGCAGCGGTGCAGGTGGGACTCCCTGGCCAGCAGCCCTGCAGGCTGCCCGACTTGTTGAGCCAGTTTCACCTTAAGATGTAATTAAGTGGTCTTGTTGAATGCAGCAGGGAAGAAAGAGCAGTATGTTCTGGTGTCGTTTTCATGTGTCGTGCCAACGCTAGAGTATGTGGAGCATGAAAACAGGTAACTCTTTAGCACCGAGTGCTCACTAGCGAGTGCAAAGCTTAAGATCTGGGCAAGGCAGGGCGTTTTCAGGACCGTGTAATGTTGTCTAAAGGAGGGGAATAGTTGGTACCAAAGCAGATTGATCTCGTGCCTGTAACGTGTCCCAGTAGCTGAGGAAATCCTATTTAATGGGAGAACAGCCTTTGTGTAAACAGAAACAGCGGCTCCATGCAAGGTTAAAACCTCTGCCACCACCCTGAGCCATCTGAGTCAAAACATGAGGTAATAGGAGGTGAGGAATTAAGAAACCACGCTCTGTTCCCAGCTCTCAGACAAAGCTGCTAAGAATAGAGGTGGGATGAGGAAGGGGAAGGAAAGTTGGGAGGAGAAGTCAAGGCATTTCCTTTGAGGCCCCTAAAGGGCCTGGAAAGGTTCAGAGATGACCTTCTTTTCCTCTGTGTTCTGTATCTCCATAGCCTTTTCTGGATGCTTCAGCTGGTCCTGTCACTGCCCAGATAAGCACCATTTGTTCTGAATGAGGCACTTCCAGCCCCTCTGCTTGACCTCACGTAAACCCTGTGAGATTTATTGACCCAGAGTAGTTTTTTCCAAGGTGCTAATAGCCTGCAGGCACCATTGACTTCAGATGAAGTGATGCTCAGCTCTCTCCCTGTAGATCAGCCACTTTAGGTTGGACACTTGAAGCTTGAAACACTTGTAGTTAGAGGATGCGTTTGAAAATGTGGGTTCCAGACATCCTTGTATCTGAACTTCCTCATCTATCAAACAGAAATCATTATCTGGCTAATTAGCATGATGCTTGTGTATCTGTCCACGTAGCGGTCTCTGGGTCTACTTACTTAGATGACTGAAGTGCTCTGCCTGAGGAGACTGCCTAAAGCTGAGACACGTGTGGGTCACAGATATGTTCCTGATCAATTGTTAATGTACACTGACATGGGTTGGCTCAACTTCAGACATCATGACCGTGGTTTAAGTGAACAGAATTGCAATTGTCTGAGTAAACAGTGTCTTCGTAGGAGTTCTTTCAGTTCTACACCCAGCAAGTGTGATTAAAAAAGACAAAATTAAACAAACAAAAATCACTCACTTTTTCTTCCTTGAAAAATGCCTGTCATTCATTCTGATTTGTTAGCAATGAAAGGCCAAGCAAATAAGGAGAAAATATATTTCTGTCTTCCCCAAGGACTTTGCAGAAGCGTGTGTGGTGCAGAAATACAAGCTGCCTTCTTACTTGAACTGGCCCTTAAACTGTGAATATTGCTTGCTGATTTTGGCACCTCATTACCAGCATTTCCATGGCATTTTCAGAAGAACAGCACAGCTCCCAGCATGAGCAGATGACAAAGTTGAATTTAACTTTCAGACCCTTCCAAAATGAATAAATAACTAAATAAACCAAAGTGGAGTCAAAGAAGAGGTAATCAAGTCACTAATTATAATGTCTTTAATTATACTGTGTGGTGTTAGTCTCTAGAAATACTTCAAGGGATTTCTAACTTCGTGTCACTCTTGAGGAACACTTTTGTTCCTACAAAGGAGGTCGACTTCCAGTTAATGCTCAGGGGCCAAATGTGTACGGGGCAAAGTGGCTTGTGGCAGCAGTTTGTTGTTGGATGAATTCAGCTCCCTCTGTGTGTCTGATCACATTGTACATAGCGCAGAAGGGAAATAACAATTATCATGGTTGAATCAACATTCCAGGCTTTGCTTGTACTACTATTGCCTGAGTTTCTAAAGCCTTCCTTCCATTCATCAGCCATGGATGTGTTCCTTTAATCCCTATGTTGTCTGTGCTCCACGTGACTGTCTTATTCACTGTGACTCAGGGCATCCTTTTAGGATTTCTTATGCATTTCCAGAGGATGGGCAAATTAGCAAACAGCTTCATGTAAGAGGGACTCTGACAGACAGGAGAGCAGCTTTGGTTCTTCCTGTAGATGCTTCCAACACGCTTTCTCAGGGGGATAATTTTTTTCAGTCCCCACAAGAATGTTTGACAGAAGCAAACCTCCCTTTTATTCCACAGAACCCAAGGAAAGAAGCAAATAACAAAGGGAATAACAGTTGTATTAGTTAATTAAACTCTTTTGGTCATTGCCCTGTTAGGATCAACTTCTGAGCACAAGTGTCCGTCCAGCTTTGTGACACAGGTGTGTGGGAACAAGGTGGGAACAACGGGAGTTCCCTGTTGTGAATCTCAGAGCAGTGAAATTTCAACCTGGTTCTGAGACAGCAGCAACGGAAGCAAAATCTATGTTGGTTCTCAGTGTGCCACCTGACAAACTCTTGGAAACAGTGCTGTCCAACACGATGAACATCAGAGGTAGAAATAGGAGAAAAGAAGAAAATGGTCTTGAGATTGTGTTGAAAAACTCAACTTCTGCTCATGATTTTGCCAGAGACTGAAGGCTAAGGAAACCTTGCTTCTCTCTTGCAAATGGTTCATTTGCTTTTAATGAGATTTCAAGTGTGTTGATCAGTACCGGCTTTGTACCATGACCATGATGGATCCCCTAGCTGGTCACTCAGCAGTCAGAGCCCTGCCTGTCCCTCCAGGTCCCTTTATCCTGAGCAGACCCAGCACTGGCCCTCCTCTCAGACTCTGGTGCATAGGTTTTCTTCAGCCCATCAAACTGGGAGCACTCTAAACCAGTTATGTGCTGACAGTGACACAATAGTTGAAGTAGACAAACTCCTCAACCTTCCCAGGGTTCCAGATGTAGGAGTATTTTACTTGACTAGCACAATAAATGTCTAGGTTTAGACAAAATAATAAAACAGCTGCACACAGTTCCTTGCCTCAATTTCGTCAACACTCTTGAACATCCCTTGGGAACTCACAGCAGCTCTTTTAGATCATTGTGAACACATCTACAAGAGTTGGCTGGTATAGTAGTTGTACTGGCTAGAAGAGGGTATTTTTTCTAGATGCTTTTTGCAGAGGGGTTGGCCTTTGTTTCCTTGCAAGTTCTCTTCAAGCTGCTGGGGCTTTGTGCTTTTCAGAGCCAGGGTGAACATCTGATCTTTTTGTTCTTTTAGGGAAATTGCATTGTTCTAAGAGCTGTCCCTGCAGACACATTTGGCTGAGCTGTCTTCCCTAGGTTCAGGCGTGCCATTGTCCTAATGTGCTTCCACTTGAATGGAAGCCATCAGCATTTTAAACCTTCCATTGTCCCATATCCAAGAGATGTGACACAACCCTGATAGCCAATGGCTGATTTGCCCAGGTATCCAAGGAGATAGTGTTGCGTCCTGCCCATAAGAGTCCTTAAGATATGCTTAGGCAGGTCCCTCACCTCATCACACCCCAGTTATATCCTTAACTATACCCATACATCGCTGCCCTGTACTCTGCCAGTATAGGCATTCTGACACCGTATCAGTACGGATTATTATCCTATAGGAAGGAAATCAATAGCACCAGGGTAGATAAAGTTTTCATTGTTAAAACTGTATCTCTCCTAGGGTTTCTTCCTGCAGACCAACAAAATTTCACTTATGTTAACTGGAAGAGAAGTACGGGTACAACAATCCCAAATACCAGCCTTGGGCAAGTCCCAACCATAAACATCTTCTGCAGCAACCAGACCTGGGGGAGTCACTGGCTGGTGGGGTCAGGGAGGCATCTCAAAGCTGACTAGACTCACTGTGCAGACAGTGGTACCCAGGTGTGGCCTTGGGGGCAGCAGGGAACAGCCAGTGGAAGCAGTCTCGGTGGCCAGAGCACCCCAGCCAGGTTTGCCTTCCTCCAACCACTCTCCTACGGGCTGTTCGCATCAGCTAGGTGTTTGCTTCTTCTAGACAGATGCCATGTGTTTGTGTCCAAAGGGATTCATTATTTTTGCAGTAGCATCCATGTAGCCATTCTCAATGTCCCAAGACCTTGAGTAACATCAGACTTCATGAGTGCTTCCAGTGGAATGACAGAAACTCCCCTCTGCTTGCTTCAGACACTTGCTTGTGAGCCAGAAGCTATCTTCATTTCTGTTTGGCAGGCGCTCGCTCGACGATGGGAACCTCTCAGTCCTCCTGTACCAAGTGATGGCAAAGGCAGCTTGTTAGACCTGGAAAATTTAGTGTCAGAAAACAGAATAAAGAAGTCAATGAGGAGCAGAGAGCAGGCAAAACACACGGTCAGGACAGTCATTAGGCAGTGACACAATGCCCAGCGATTTACGAAATCAGGCCCTTCATTCCTCTGTGGTTTTGTCTCCTCATCTAAAATTAGGTGTAACCATCCAGGCAAGTGACATAAATTGGGTCTGGAGTCCCTGTACGAAAGTTCCCAGAGAAAGTAGGTTGTTCCTTGAGGTTTTGGTGGTTGAAGAGTGCTTGATGTTTGAAGAGAATTTTTTTTAAAAATAATCTACTAAGTGATCCATTAGTTGTTCTCTGCTGTTCATCTACAAGTGAATTGTGTCAGCAGCCGTCCGTTAAAAGAGAAAAGAGAGAGGAGAAAAAAAAAAAGGAAACAAAATATTGACAACTGGGCTAAAGCCAAAACTTCAATGGTAATAGTGTAGTGATCGTTTGCTCCAGCATTGTGTACAGATGGGTGAGGAGAAAATGTACAAACTACTCCAGGTTTGGTAGGCAGGAAGTATTGCCGATCTTTTTCAGCCATCTATCTGACCTGTGATAAAAAGGGTTCGCTCTGTATGTTTTCTTTCTTTCTTCCTTGATTAAGCTGGAAGCTTGCAGAGTGGGGGAATAAAGCTTAAAAATTTGGCCTTTTTTAACAGCAGAAAGTTGGTTTAAATTGCTGTAGGTGTCAGCAGGTTAGCTAGTTCGCCAGCTGGCAAGATGAGCTTATTTTTATAGTTTTTCAACATCGTTTTTTACTTTTATTTTTCAAAACTATTTCAGTGAGGTTTCAAATTCAGCTGTCAAATTCCAGAAATCTGCAATGGCTTAATTTGCTGGGCTAAAGGCATGAGGAGTGATGAGGAAGCAGTAAGTAATTAAATTGCTGCAGAGATAACATCTAGCTGACTTAATGGTTAAGTTTTTTCTTCATTTCTTCAGTGTTGTCTGAGAGCTAGTCTACAATATTTGGAGTATTAAAAACTGTATTCTCAGCAGCATTCATAATCTCATTTTATTAAAAGGATTTTCAAGTGATTAGCATTCAGTCATCCTCTGGCCCTTGCAAGGAGCACCGAGCCTCTCAACCCAGATTGTCCTGTAAATGCACAGATCATCTCTCTGATATTAGTAGTTGCTCACAAGTTCATTAGCACAGAAAACTTAAAAAATTGGGCTTTTTCTTTGCAGGTTCACTGTGGCCCCGTGCATGTAGCGCAGAGCTGGAGCTCAGGTGTCACCCACGGTGACATTTTGACTCTGCTGTTAAACTCCCACTGGCAGCTGTAGGGTCAGGTTTTGCCACACGCTGTGTGTCCGTCCTTGCCTCTGGCACGCTGTGTTGCCACTGGCAAGGCTCTTTACCTCTTGTGCTTCAGTTTACGTGGCAGTGGGAGGAAGGTTTGAGCCTTGCTTGGGACGGGGCAATGGACCAGAGGACCTCTTGAGGTCCCATTCATCTCTGCGTAGCATGACTCTACAGCAAGCCTAGCTGCACCCTGTGTAAAGCATTTTGGGTTTTGTGAATGAGGAGTGTTGTACAAAAGCCAGCTGTTGTTATTATTTATGCTGTCTATTTACTGGTCACATTTCTCAGGGCTGGGGAATGGAAAAAAAAAATCAATCAGCAGATTCACTTTGTTTATATTTAATTTCACTTCCAGCGTTTGGGGAATGTTGATTTATTAAACACTCTTCTTTCCTCTAAAACCCCTGGTTTTACATAATTGGTGGAAACATTGTCTCATTCTTACACATAGGTGTACATTTCTCTTTTGAAACGCCATTTCAGAATTCTATCAAAGCTTTGCTTCCTGCTGTGTGCATTGCATTGCTTTAGGAGAGATGGCTGGATCCCTCAGCACAGCTAAATGTAGTAGCGACGCTTGTTTACATTGTGCGAAGCCCAGGGCACACTCAGACATGCCCTGCTCGAGCTGTGCCGGCAGTTAGCACATCTCCACTGCCCCGTCCGCCCCGCCAGCTCCCGGGCATCCCGCAGAGCACGGGCGCTCCAGTGCTCCGGAGCCCCATCCCAACCTCACAGCTGCAGAGCTGGGGTCTCTCCGGCTCCCCGTGTCCCACGCGGTGCCTGCAGTGGTTCAGCCCTCACCTGGGAGCTCGGTGTCTCCAGTGCCATCGGCGGCCCCAGTGTTGCACTGTATCTCTAGAGCTGATGGAGCTCTTCCCGTTCCCGTTGCAGGCTGTGACAGATGCACCCCTCATGTGATCCAACAAATGGTGTCTTGTAAGTTGGCAGAAGAGAAACTCAGGAGGAAAGGCAAAACATCTACCCTGCTGCTAGCTCAGATATCAGCTCTGACTCTTGCTGGCAATCGGAGGAGTTGGAGCTGGCCTGGCAGTGGCGGGGTTAATAACTGTGGTATTGAAAATATTTGTTCTTGATATTGCTGAGGCTTTTTAAAAATGGTCAGAAATATGTGGTACTTCTCAGTTTCTGGTGAAGTGCTCCACATGAAACACAGCATTCCTGCAGCAGAATAACAGCTTGTGGTTTAAATAAATGTTGTTATTTCTGCTCTGCTGTAGGTGTACATGTATGTTTTGGTTCAGTGACTGCCAGATACTGTAAATGAGTATTGATTTCCTTTTCTATTTTAAGCTTTTCTGCAGAAAAGGCATCCCACATGCCTTTAGCTTTCTTTGCTGTACCCAAAGTGATTGCAGCCAAGGCTTTATCTAACTAAATACTCTTTTATTTTATTGTTACCACTCATCCTTATTTTAGTAGTTGCACCCCAAGCTGGTCAGGTCCCCATTCACCATTTGGAGTTTAAAGCTATTACATCTAACCCTTTTCGAGAGCAAATCAAGACAGTGTTTAAAACTCATGGCAAGTAGATCCTTATTTTCATTGGCGTGGCAGCCCTCGCTGCCATAGGTGAAGCTGCCTTAGTGTTAGAAGTGAAAGAACATTTTAGGAAGCCAGTCTGCCTGGCTGAAGTCTTTGGAGAGCCAGGTTAGCTCAGTGTGGCCAAGAAATAACACAAACCTGGATCTGGCAGCTGTAGGCTGGAGTCTCTATCCATTTGTTAACTTTCAAGTCACCCGTAGGTAAACCATTGCACCTCAGCCACACTTCAAATTTTATTTTGGTACGAAATGTGAATAAACATTTCAGCCTTTGAAGCACATGTTGCAGCAATCACTGTCTTAGCAGGATTCCTGCGTCTCACGTTTAACTGCTTACATGCAGCCGTCTCTCCTACCTCAGGTCTATGGCAAACGTGGAATAGTAAATTAATTGGAACATGCTCAAAGCCTTGGCAAACACTTTGCCTGCGACATTACTGATTTCCCAGAGGAATAGCTGCTGTTATTGATTTTGACAGAGCCTGTAAAGCCTCTCACTGCAAAGATTCCTCTCATAGCTGGGCAGGGCTGAAGTGCAGCTCTGGGATGTGCCAAGATAGGATTATTCATTGGAAATTAATGTGCTTAATCTCAAAGTATGTTAAAATATACATAAGTGCTTTATGATTAAGAAATCAATCTTTGAGTTTGCATCTCTAAGTTTATGGGATAATTCCACCCTGGCTTTTGGAAAATCACATAGAGAAAGATCGGCTTTTTGGAGACTCATGTTATCTGCAACATCTGACCTTTTTATGAGTTCGTCAGTTTGTTAAAGATAGCCAATTAAGATCTCTGCCAACACAGAGGACTGCAGACAAAATTCTGTCAGAAAGGTAAAAGTTAGGATGGGTAATTGACTTGGTGCAGGAGGTAATCAAGGGTTCCATGTAATGGGTGGAACTGTCTGGTTACAAACCATACTATCAGGTTTAAGTATTTCAGGGAATTTAAGTTTTATGTTTTGCTTTAAACCATTGCCGTACAATTGGGAATTGTGCAGTCAGTGCTTTATTAAAAAGTAATAATATACTATCTTGAGTTCACAGAACAGGTAAAGTGGCATCCCCTTTCTTGCCCCTTACTTACAGCACTCTTCCAAGCTAGTGAAGATTTGCCCACGTAAGCCCAAAATGCCTGATCAAAGTACTTCAGCTGTGCAGTTTTTATTGCAAGGAATGGCCTGGAAACACGCTGACCCCCTTGTGCCAGATGTGTGCTTTCCAGCTTCTTCCCTGCGCAGGTGCTAGGGAGATGAGCTGAGTTCTTCCTTTAATAACTTTTTCGATATTGCTTGTCAGGAGTTGTCTGTACCATCCACTCCCTGAAATAATAGCTTGAGACTGGAGGTGATTAGAGCCATGGCTAGAGTTTGAAATACGGACAATCCCATATTTAAGAACCACTGATTTTGTGGGGAGACTATGAAGAACCACTGGTGAGCCCAGGTTCAGACCACTAGTGATGTCTAGCTCCTGCATGGAAAATACCTTGTGAAAAAAGTGAAGTCAGAACGAGTCTGCAAACTTGTCTTAGAGGACTTCAAGATGCAATGCTTAACATTTAGATGTTGTATCCTCTGCACCACTTTATGATTTGTCTCAAACTGTAAGCACTTCTTAGCAAACACTTGAAAATAAGCAAGCATGTTACCAAGGACTTGAAAGTCACCAAGTACTTGTGTGGACCTAACCAGAGGGTTGGCTTTACTCAGTAATTTCCATCATTTGAAGCTCAACTAGAACTCCTCACCTCGAAACAAGGATACTGCTAATTCCATCTTCTGTGCTATGCAAAAGGTGAGATTAAATGGTTAAAGTGGGGCTAGGCTGCCATGTAGGGAGCGTTCTTGCATGGCTTGAGCTGATACTTTAATCAAACACATCTTGTTCCTTTCTAGGAAGCCTGCTTAGTCTTTTAGGGTTGAGTTGGGTTTGTCAGGCTATGAACTTTTAGCACCAATAAGTCGTGACTCCTGTCACTGGAACAGGTACCAGTGTTCTGAATATGCTGAGACTGCAAGTGAATTCAGTAAGAAGGAACTGGTTTTGCACAGCTGCTTTGGAACAGAGACATACCTTTATATTTTAAAAAACCTTGTTCAGTGAACAGATTTAGTCCTGAACTAGTGAGTAACGTGGATTTTAAGCAATAGTGACTGTGCAGAAGAGAACTTCTGGCCCTTTAATAGCAGCTTTCTCATGCTTTGAAAGGACAGTCCATCTAATTACGCAAGCCTTTCTTTTTCCAAGGCTTTGACTCACCAGGCAGTGCCTGCATTTTGATTTCAGAAGAAACTGCTACATGACTGGCTAAATGGTAATTTTTGTCCCTTTGGAAATCATTAGAGGTTGCAAGTCCGTGAAAGAAGAGGGGAAGGTCTGCAAAAACTGTTCTTGCTCTTATTCCCCGTTTGTTGGTTCTCCATTGAGGATCGTGGTCCTGCAGCCATCTTCCATCTGTGGCCGCTTTGCTTCCAAGTGCAAATTATTTTTTAATAAAATTAACAAGAAGTATCTGATTTTTCCTGCTTTCCAAGGGGATCTATGCCAGAAACTGCTTTGAATATTCTTCCTCCACGCCTTAAAGCTAATCTAAAAATTTTGGGTGTGATTTCAGATCGACTTGAATTTTGCAGCTGATGTAGTCTATTTAAATAATGCTTGGCACAGTTTTCTTAGAAAGACACTGACTGCTTTGTGCATTCATCCTTGTAGCTCCCCTTGGGAGACACGACCTCCATTTTATCTCTCTTGTAGCCCTTGTACCGAGGAAGGGCTGAAGCAGAGCAAAGATCAGGACAGGGATGTCCAGTTCCAGCCTTACTGCCAGCTGGGTGGGGGGGCAGTTCTGCCTGGGCTCCCCCCAAGTCCCCTCGTGTGTGGCAGTGCCCACACCTTGCCTCTTTGAAAAACAGAAGTCATAATTCTTCTTCCGAGGACTGCTGCGCGCTGTCGAAGGGCAGCTGCAAGAGGAAGGCGCAGCTCCAAACCCTGAGCCTCCCCCGGCTGCAGAGCGCTCCTCTGCCTCGCACACCCAGAGCAGCAGTCAGTGCTGCTGAGGAACATCCCATCTCTGGTGTCAAAGTGGAGGAGTGTCTCCCCGAGGCAGCCCGTGTAACCCTAGAATTCCCTCCTCCTTAGTTTTATTCACAAAAAGGTTAGGAAAATCCAGCCCATGAATTTTAAGCTACACGCCATGCATTTCACCTGTGATCTCAGCCTTCTGTGCCCTAAAATATTACTTCGAAGCTTCCTTGAAACAAAACACAGCTGGTCTCAAACGTTAACTTTGCAGAGATTTGTCCAGAGCTATGCGGTTGCCAGGTTCCAATAATTCCTTCCCTCCCACCCCCACCTGAATTTTCCTTCATCTGTTTTCCCTGTGTTAGACCACTCGTGAGTTATTCTCGGGGAGGGCGAGGGCCTGCTTTTAGGAGAGCTACAATAAATCAGCGTAACCTCTTTCTCCACACAGTTTTGTGCTGGCTCTAGCTAGATCCTGTTGAACCTTTTGTTTTGAAATATATCTGTACTACCTGGTTCTGTCTCTGCCCTGTTGATTTATGGTGTCTTCACTTTCTGGTGTTGTTGGATACCTTACCCCTGTTACTCCTCCTGCAGGTCATGGCACTTCTCAGATGTCCTCCTAACTGCTGATGAAGGGCTGTGATTTTGAAATGTATGATGACACCAGGCTTGCAGACGTTGCAAGAGTTGCTCGTGGAAGCAAGCACAGACTTTAAGCCTAATCTCTAAGTCTCTAGGTTGTTAGACTGTAGGATGCTGCTTAAATGAACAGCAGCCCCTTTGGACAGGCTTGAATGGGAACTTCTGAGCCTGGGTAAATGGGGAAGGGAAGTAGGAAGCAGAGTTTGGTGGAGAGGGTTTTTTTTTTTAATTGCCAGTTTAGGATCTGGACTTGAATGAAGCTACTGATTCTCCTAGACTAGAACAAACCACATCAAACACAAATGTACAGAATCCTCGATCCCCACAAGCTCTCTGAAATCAAGCAGAAATTTTGTAGTGCATGTGTGGTGTATGGTCCTTTGACATATTCTGTGGTGCTTAAAGGTTTTCCACAGGTTAAACTACTACATTCTTGAACTACTTATTACCTCAGTCTATCTGGAAGAAGTGAATTCCTCCAGATTTGGATCTGTGTGAGATATCCATGCTGATGCTACATGGTCTATAGTATTGAGAGAAGGTTAACAGAGAGACTCAACTCTAGGCTGTTGCCATTCTGACTTGCTTTTTCTCCTGAGTTGGGAAAAATAGCTATAGAACTGCTAATTTAACACAATGTTGTTCAGCTTCAGTGGTAGCTGAAAAAAGAGGTGGCTACCCTGATTATGAACCTGCATGGCAAAGCTATGGGCCAGTAGAGCAGAGGCTAGGAATGCATTTCTCAAAAAAACTGAGCAAGAGAGCAGGCAAAGCTTGCAAGAGCAAGCTCTTGTGTGTCATGCCACCTTGAAATGTGGCTTAGAACTGGGAGCAAAGTCACTGCCTCTTGCACCTTCAGAGGGACAAAACTCTGCATGTTTCTTAGAGGCAGAAGGATGATGCGAAGGGACACACCTGACTCCACCATAAATATCCCTGTCTAACTGGAGTCACCAGGCTGAACTCTTGGCTAACTGCATAGGTCACGAGCATGCACAACGTGAGACAAATTGCCAATACTATTTTTAATCTCTGCCCATGGCCCAAGTCTAGTCAGGGTTGCTTCAGGACACAAATCACTTCAGGGGAAAAAAAAGTGCAAAAGCTGACTGAAAAAGCAGGTAGAGAGACATCTCTCTTCCAAAGTTCAGGTCTTGCACCCAAAGCAAGAGGCTCAAGAACCCTCCAGAGAAAAGGGCACCAGTAGTGGACAAAATAATTCATTCTTCATTACGTGTTCTTGGAAATGATTAGCTGGAAATTTAAAAAAAGAAATAAATCTTTAACCAAATACTAAGAGTAGAAAATTGGAATGACAGTCAAAGCTCAACAAAATTAGAAGCTGCTTAATGCATAATCTTATTATGTGAAAAAAAACTAATCTTCATAATCAGCGAGGACCACTAACCCAGCAAACACAGGAAGGCATACCTGTAATTGGCTTTCCATTATAATATACTTTGGAAGGAAAATATGCATACACGACATTAAGTTAAAAGGGTCTGTGAGCAACTCTCCAGTCGCTTGTCCACAAATACAAATGCCACCAGTGAAATGTTTTTGATAAATAAAGGTTAGTTGTTCACTGTGGTTCTAAGACTCAGGCTGATGCCAGCTACAAAGGAGCTGATATATCAGGTCAAACAACACACCAAAATGTAATACTTAATTTCCATAAGCCAGTCATTTTCCTGGCAGCCTAGCTAACTCAGAGCTTTCCTGACAGTTAGTTTTTAAAAATTACTTCAGGAATTTAGTGTCAAGTAGTCAGAACTGCTCAAGTCAGATGTTGTTAGAGCTGATCTGGTTCTGGTAACAACATACGTAATACCAAATGAAAAGCATAGTTGCCTTATGTAGAGTAACATGGTATTAGCTGAAGTTGCAAGATGTTGATTTAGGAAATCACTTCTGCATGTGATTAAATCAGTCCTTATTCAGGACATCATTTATAAATCCTTTTTTAACTTTCATCTTGTACTTTGTAAGTCCTACTGACTTTCATGAGTTGAAGAAAGGTTCCTGGGTTTAAGCAAGTACTTAAATATTGTTCCGAAGAGGGATGCTTTTGAATGGGGCGGAAAAGATTGCATTTTTCATATATGCAGTCACAGGAATCCTGTCTTCAGTTCTTTGGTTTAGTCCCAGTGTTTTGGTTTATTTTCTGGTAATAAAAGAACATGCACAAGGTCCCACAGAAGTGGGTCTGTCCCCAGAGGACACAAGATGTTAAAATCATACCATCCTGCTCCCAGCCTTCTTCATCTAGTTCAGTTTCAACATGATTTTTGTTGAAAATAAAGCAGCAACATGAATCTTCTGCCCAGCAGCACCCAAGTCCTGGGTTGGGTTTCTGACCTGCCAGATTTTGTAGCACAACAGCTTTCAGAGTGTTGTTTCAAGGCATGTTTTTTCTGATGACAGAGCCCTGGTTTAAGAGGACTCATGCATTTGCGTAAGCCTGGTGCTGCAGTTTGTTTTCCCTACAATTATTCTCCTGCAATTGATTGTGGAGTTGCATCTCTGAACCTTTGACCTGGCATGGTGGAGGAGGCGGAGGTGGCAATATGTGCCAAGCAAGAACGTGAGAACCTCTAAAGCTGGTTCTGCTCTTGTACCTACAGCTGAATTCCTGCCCTGCGAAGCTGCTCCCTACACAAGAAAGGATATATTAGAAGTTACAGTGAGAAATAAGCTAAAGCTTAGATCAACGGGTGACCTCTCCAAAGAGGCAGGACAAAGACAGTGTGTTCATATTTTGTGCACAGGGACTCTGCATTGCAGCCTGGCCTCTACCGCTCCCAGCCTCCCTGATTCAGGAAAGGACGTTTGCACGTGCCTTGTGCCAACGCTGCGTGTGGCATCGCTGCGTCTTGCTTACGTAGCAAGCTGCAGCACAGGAGGGACTAATACCTGCGTGTCCAGCACAGTCACGGGTGACCAGCACAGTGGAGAAGTGGGAGCAGGGACTGGTGGCTGGTACATACCATCACCTCCCAATGGAAGATGAGTAAACACAGCCGGTAGTTGATTTGAGCAGTAAAGGCAAATACTATCCTGCCCTCTTGTAATAAATAACTGCATCTGTTTGCCAAGCTGTGCAGTACCAGGAGGCAGAAACCTGCAGTGGGGAAGGAGGAGAAGGTGGTGAAAGCTATGGGAAGGGTAGGGATCTGTGAAAACTGTTGCTTTTGCAAACAGCAGTCAATAAACTGGTTTCCTTTAATAGCCGTAATTGTTGCTGCACTGGTTAGGTGGGAGCAAGCACGTGGATGCCTACTCATGCTCAGCTCACACCCTGGCTTTGTGTGGAGACACACCTGCCGAGTGTGGGGAGGCAAAATGGTGCTGTTGTGTGATTAGGTGCTTTTTTTGTGCAGGTGCCAAAGCACTGCTGTTGTGAGGTGTTCAGCGATTACAGTCGCACCAGCCAAAGCCAGCTGAGGCATCCAGAGATACCATCAGGTTTCCCTGTCTGTGGTTGCAGACCTGCTAGCACAGGTTCAGGCATGGGTCAGCCTCCACCAGAAAACATTGCAGGCTCTGCCCTGTTTTCTGCTCGAGATGTGCGAGTTTCCAAGGGCTGGAGGTGAAGAAATATCTCCCCAGCATCAATTTGATACATGGGCAATACACAAACCTTGTTTAAACAGAATTTCCACTGGGGTCGCACACAGAGGCACTGCAGTCCTGCAAAATCTTGATGCCTGCAGGGTTTCTGTATTAATTTTAAATTACTCTGTTGAAAGCAAGTCTCTGATATTCTGTTATTCCAGCCATTGCGGTAGGAAAGAGCAGGCTGCGATTGAGAGTAGGGGTGTCTGCAAAAATGTTTACATACAGAAAAGAACTGCTGTCAGTCAATCTAATCACACAATGTATTTTCATGCCAGCTTGCTAGTGAAAATATGTTGAACCATGTATTTGTTCCACTGCCTTCAGGTATTATTTGCCAAATCTAAACTGGTTTTGTAATGGAAAATGGGAGGTTAGGTGAAAGAGCCAAATCCTTCAATCCTTGCTCAGATGATACTCATACTAATTTCAATTTTTCAAGCGGTTGTGTTTAATGCATGGCCCCTGTGCTTAGGCCTGCAAGCCGGAGCTGCAGAGCTGTGTAGATGTGACCTAGTTTTTAGTCACCAGAGCTACTCTCACTTTTTATTGAACGACAAAATGAGCTGCTTCTGTTTCAACATAACAAATCGGAAATTTTACTTGTTTATGACTACTGATACGACAAAACTTTCCAAAGTATCTAAGCGTTGTCGACATCTACTGCCATTAGGGCTCTTAAGGCACAAACAGTCTCAGGAATTTCATTCAGTATTTTGCAGACAAATAATAACCCAGGTCTCTTCCCCATGATATCCAAAGGCTCAGTTCTGCAATGCCAGGCAATTGTGCTCGATGAGAGGAGAGGTTGCAGGAACACCTTGCCTCTCTGAAGCATTCAGGTTTTTTCTTTTCTCACCGGTTTCACAGAAGATGAGGGGTCTGAGCATCTAGCAGGATGCTGTCAGGCAAAGTCATGGTGCTGCATCAGTGTGAATGAAAGTAAAACTAGGTCTTTGCTGTTGGGGGGATGCAATACTGGCATAATTCTGCTGGCAGGGATCTCTTTGCCAGCTTCCCATTCGTTTTCAATCACTTGATGCATTTCAGTGCATACATTCAGATAACATTGCTCTGAGAAACGAAGGGCTGTATTCAGTCAGCCAAGTCGCACCTTCATCTCTGTGCCTAGTCAGCAGAAAAAAATATAGGTCCTCTAAAGAGTAGCCGAGGGCTTAAGTAAGACACTGAGCAGGGAAGCTGTGAAGGGCCAGGTAACAGGAGTTGTACAGCAGAGAGACAGCCTGGCTGGGTCTGTTGGATATCAAGATGATGGGTACACAGGAATTTTCTCTCCCATTTCCTTAAGTTTCTGCATCGGTGTCCTGTGCGTGCAGTGCCACTGCTTGCTGTACCGCGGTGTCCAGAGCCTGCGGGTTAACAGCCTGGCTTTGCTTCAGCCCCTGCCCTCCTGCTGCATTTCTGAATGCTCGGGGATCTGCCAGCCCCAGCTCACAGCCTAGGGGACTGTAATGTCTCTTTAGGTGACCCAGGACCAGGGCTGAGGTACCAGACCAGTACTTGTAGGTGGAGGCAGAAGCATTTGAATGGTGCCTCCAGTTACCAGGGGCATGTATAAAATAATGACTTGCTCTTCCAGCACTGGCCACAGTGTCTCTGCTGGGCTGCCAGTGTCCAGGAGAGGTAGGACATGTAAAGCCATGATGCCTCTGCTGCAGAAAGTTCCTATTCTCTGCTGTGGGAATGAGCAGTGTCTCTGTTTCTTCAGCATTTAGAGCTCCAATAATAGACCCCGGCACTCTGAAAATCAGACTGTCAGACAAGTGCTTGATAAACTGACAAATCTATTGACCGGAGAAGATGACAAACGAAGAAATGACTGCGCCACACTGATGGTTTTGAAACCTTCAGTCATACTAAAGAACATTTGTAAGGCACAGCAAATTACATATGCTACGTGACCGAACTTCACCCTTGGTAATTAGTATTAGAAGACACCAGAGCATCTTTGCATTGCTGCATTTGTGTCTGTAGTATGGTCTGTAAAATCCTTCTGGTTTCGATAGATGCTTTTTCAAGTTGCGTAGCTTGAGCAAATACTTTGAAGCAGGTGCTAATCAAAGAGCTAAAGCAGGAGTTTCTACATCATCCAACATCTTTTTTTAAGTTTAAATGTATTAAGATCAAAGCAGTTTATTACAGTGAATACGCTGTCTAAAAAAGCACTCGAAACCTCAATCAAAACAAAGTTCAGGAATTCACTGGCTGTAAACAGATGTCGTTATTTTGTTGTCAGTTCATTTAATATTTCACTGTTAATGTACTGGAAATATCTAACATGTAGCCTTCAAACTGTTTTGAGGTTGCTGATGTTGCAATGACAGATGGTACTTTTACACAAACAAGTTATGTTTATGTTGCTGAAGCTGGATTTTGAATAGTCACCTGTTGAATTCAGCAAAACTTCTGTAATTTAATTTCTACTTCTGGTATAGTTCTGGTCCAATTCTACACAAATTTTGCCCAGTAAAAACGCTGGGAAGGTGCATTCAACTTCAGTCACTCTCACTTGATGCCATTCCAGTGAAAGTAAAGTATCACTGGTAAAACTGGAGTCTTCAAAGAGATGTATTTGTGTGTCCATTGTGTGTTCTTCAAAAACAAGTGTCTATTAGACTGGGGTTTTTTATGATCCCTGTCTGTAGTCATATGGTGGCTATGTAAAAGTCACTTTAAACACCAAGTAAAGCAACAGTTTGGGGCCAAAACTGGAATGATAAAATTACCAGAATCGGGGTCAAAAGGTAAAATTCTAAACTCCAACCAAAGTTCTGGACTCTGCTTCTGACCTATTCTTTAACTTAAATTTCATCTTGAAGAGTGCTGTGTAACATCAGACACTGTTACAAGTTACAAAGTTAAGGATGGTGTTTGTGTTTGAAACCATGGAGAAATACCAATCCCAAAAGGAATCAATGGTGACACTTAACGCTGTAGGAGCAGTGTAGATGCCTCAAGCCCAAGGTAGAGTTACCCAGCGCAAGGATTGATGCTGCAGCCCATCTCTATCTGCAGCTTGCAGCAGACCGTGGTGGCAGACAAATGGGACAGAGCAGTGCCTGTCCCATGAGCATTCCATGTGATCTGTCCTACTACTACCTGGTGAAGACCAGGCTGATGGTGGGGCAGGATGGCGACCATGTCCCCTCCGACCAAACCCACCTCAGCCGTTATATACCTGCCTTCTATTTGCTGATGTCTGAAATGCTGTTGCTAAATTGTATCTGCTGGTTTTACTTGCAGCTCTGAAGCCTTTGTGGGTTGATTGCCAGGTTAATGATTTATACCTTAATGCTCCATTTAGGGCCCTGGTGTTTATCGCTCACGGCGCTGGGGAACACTGCGGCCGCTATGATGACTTGGCCCAGAGGCTGACAGGACTCAACTTGTTTGTTTTTGCCCACGACCATGGTGAGTAGCCTGAAACGGTGCTTGCTTTACAGCAGCTCAGGACTTTACTGAAGTAAATGCCTGTAAAGCTACTCAGCATTGAGAGAAGAGATAAAATGTTTACACCTCAGCATAAATGAGAAAGGGATCATCTGTTGCTTTGTAACGATCTGCATATTGAATCTGTAAGAAGCTGTCCCTGTTTACCTTGAGTTTTCGTCAGCCTTGTCCTTGACGTTAGTGCTAGTGCTATTTTAACCACCCTGTAACAGATTATTTGTCTTTCACCTATCGTGGGGCATGGGGAGGTGTTTTCCACTGTGGAAGTGGGACTGGGATGCATTTCTGCTGGATTCATGGTCGACGTCCTAAATGATCCCAGAGGAGAGGCTGAAATGACAGTATAGCTTTCATGTACTGATATGACTAGACAGCTACACCCCTGGGACATTGAGGAGCGTGGAGACATCACAGACCTTTGGACACATCTCCACAGTCCAGCAGAGACACCAGAGCTGGCTGTACACACCTCAGCTCTGCTGAGAAAGCAGCTTGAGTGCGTTAAAGGCCGCGATAACACAGCAGCACAGCCTCAGCCCTCAGCCAGCAGGTCTGGGCAGTGCCGTGCCATGTAGACTTACTGTTCCAGCCTCTTCTGCCCTGAAGACCTCTGCTCTGTGCTCCATCCTGTGACATAGCTAAGCTGGGTATCACCAGATCGCCTGCAGCACATGAACTGGGACCTCCCAATAATTTATTTGAACCATCTGTCCTGGCTCTTTGGTAGCCTCCTGTCACACCTGACTCTTGCAATTTCATGACTTCTTTTCCTTGTGCTTGGAAGTCTTTGCTTTGTTTTTATCGGATTGCTGCCTCCCTGCAAGAGTCACTCTAGATATCAGTAAAATGAATCAATGGGATTAATGATGGCAGTGGACAAAAGGGAAGGCCAGATTCTGAGCTGACAGATTGAAAGGGGATGAATCTCAGTGTAAATCCGATCTCCTTCTGGCAGATCGTTCACTGACACTCAAAAGTATACTGCAACACATTGGAAAGTATACTGCAATTTACTTGGCTGAAGCTGAGACTTCAAACCTGCCCCTAGATCTCCCCAAAGACAGGACTGCTTAATTTGAGCTTGACGATCCTGAACACGTGAGGCATTGCACCATTTAGTCTGCAAGGGCAAAGGCAAAACCTTACTGAACCCAGGTAACCAGGGCTTCCCCTCATTCTTGCTCTCATGGTTCCCTTTCAATCACAGCACTGCCCTTGATATGCAAAACCAAACCCTATATTTTCGCTGGAAAAGAGAATACCTAGTCCTCAGGACAGCTTGCAAGGAAAATAAATAAAAGCCATGTAATTCTTCTGGACAGCTGCTCACATGCCATATTCAGGGCTGACTTTACAAAGCCAGTTGACCCGTGCAGGAGCATCACTGCTGACCACATGAGTCTCTTTCTTTCTGTATAGGCACAATATTTCTACGTGTTGGTTCATTCATTCCGATATACTTCCTTCTGAGCTGGATGGAGGCTAGCAGGGATTTGCAGTAATCCCAGGAGAAAGTATCTCCATTCCTCTCTCTTTATCTGTATGGCATGAAGATCATGAGAAAGGTGATGGAACAGGCCACGTGCTGTCCACTCTGCAGCTGCTGTTAGTAGACCACAGACAATATACACAAAAAGTTCCTGAACTCCAGGACACACAAGCGTTTGGTTCAGAGCTTCCGTGGGCCTGTGAGAGATTGATTGCTCACTGTGCATGCTTAATGTTGTGCCTTAGTTCCTCATTCCCTTAAAACTTGATAAAGGTTTTAAGAAGTAGAGTTAAAATAACAATATTTGAAGCAACAAACCTAGAAGAAATGATAAAACGTTGTATTTATTGCATGGATTTGATATGGAGGTTGCCTCTTCTGTTGATGGAGAAGTGCCTTTGGGGTGCAGGTTCCCGTCAGGCATGTTTTGCACTGTATAATGAGACAGTTATTTGCTCTCTTTTTCCTTGAATATCTTCTTGACTAGAGAAGCTTAAATATTTCATTGGATTTTCTTGATAGGCTGATGTTGCTGGATTAATTAGTTCGGCTCAATTAGTACAGATCTGGTTCCTCAGGCCAGTTAACAACTTCATTCTCTCTGTCAAACCTACAGTTTTCTGTGTAAATTCGGTTGGGTTTTCTTCGTCAGCAGTGGGGAGAGGGTAAAGAAGAACCCGAAAGCAGAACAATGGAAACACAGTTGTGTTTCACAAAGAGCTAATTTAACTGAGCTAGTTCACTGTAAGTCAGGGAGATAATTAACATATTTTAGGCTCTGTAAAATAATAGTAATTAAAAAAAAAAAAAAAAAAAGAGGTACGGGGTGAAGATAAACTTTGCTCAGATCAGACTGGGAAGTTTATAGCTTTCCTCCACCATTTTATCTATTCCAGATCACTTCAACAGAGTGTTCCCCCTTTGCATCCCATCCTTTGGATATCTTTGGGTAATATTAATTATTCAATTGAGTTAGCAAAATAATTGCTTTCTATTCCCCATCTTTTACAGTGGCTCTTGGGCTTATGATCTTGGCATAGATTTCCTGACCTGGACGTTTGTTCTGGTTCTGGTATTCTCATGGATAAAATTCCCAATATAGACACATTATCCGTAAGATTATTAATGCAGTTCCACAGCGTAGCTAGCATGATTTCCCAAATGAGTTGGGAAGTTACTAGGGCTGTAGTATGCGTGACTTGACTGATTTATATTGTGTCTATACTTCAGTCAAAAGATGGAAAAATAATTTCCATTTATATTGCTGAGTCTGTAGGAGCTTATACACTGGTTCTAAATCTTGCTGAAGGCTGCTCTGCACCACTCTTTCCTGTTATGCAAGGCTTCAGCAAAAAGGTTGGCACTTCACGGAGTGACAGTATTCACCCAGATCTGTGTCTTGGTATGTCAGGATTCATGCGTTTCCTCTTTAGGGTATTTCATAGTAATCTCAAGACTACTGGACCTCACCAGATATTAGAAATTTTCCACGGTGGTGTTGAAAATTCAGCTCTGAAATACCTCTTAACCCTACCTTGCATCTAATGTTATGAAATTGCTTTGTTGTATGTCAGTCCCATGAAAGAGGAAAATAGCATTTCTTTGGATTAGAGCATTTTTTTCTGTGGTCTTTTATATAGCGTTTCTAATAGGCAGGTAACTGTTGCCCATGATTTCTGGATTTACTTGCTGTGCAGTTTCGTGAAGGCTGAGTTCAGACTGCTGGGATGACCTTGCTGTGCATTTCTGCAAGCTTTAGATATTTTGAAATGACATCTCACTTTTTCAATTTCCTTTCTATATTGCTATGATTTTATTGTCAACATTCTGATGACAGAAATAAAGAGATAGACAAACATATTAGGTTATCGGCAATCAATTTAGGAAACCCCTCTTAGAAGGAATACCCGTGGGAGATTCATCAAACTGGAGTGATATTGTAATTCTTCAGTCAGTCACAGGCAGATTGCAGCTCCTTTAGTTATAATGCAGTATTTTTAGGGATCTGTAAAGCTGAGAGCCAAGGAAAATGAGAATAAAGGATAGAGAATGTGGCTTTGTTTTCTCATACCAAGCATTTTCAGTTGGTAAAGCACATGATGTTCCAGCTATCCTCATCTCTCTTCCTATAACATCTCATTTGCTGAGATCTTGTTCTCTATGGTTGCATTACATGGCCCGAGCCCAGAACAACTGCAATTTCACCTTCAAATGTACATGTCAACTAATAGCAGTTAAAAAAGTGTTTCCAAGATACAAGGGCCACAAAAATATACTTACTTCTGTCTTAAACCTTTTAACAGCATTGGCACTGGCCTTGTGTTTCACTTGGACTTGCTGGAGCTTCTTACAGGTAACACAGCTGCCTTACATGAGGATAAGGAAGGTGAAATATGTAGCCCTAATAACCTGGCAGCAGTTCCAAGCCCGTAGATCTACTTGACAGCCCCTCCAACCTCCTGCTCTCTCCAGGCAAAATAAACCCTCTACCTGTCCTAGTACATGGACACCTCTGACTCTTTCACCTTCTTTGATGCTGTTGAATTTCCCACTCTTGAGTTGTGTGTAATGTCAGGTCAAAGCAGAGGGAAAGGTTGCAGCTCTAACAGCTTATTCATATTCCTTAGATGTTTCTAACCAAAGTCCAGCTTTCTTTTTCAGCCCTGCTGCTACTTCATGTGTGGTGAGCATTTCTGATGGGTTAGCAGGTCCCTCTCAGGCACACTTACTGCTGCTTGTGCTCCCCATTCATTTTCTCGCTGTTTTCTCTATTTAACAAAGGATTCATTTCTAAAAAGTAGGAAATAGCTGTAGCAGAGATTTTTTAATGCATCAAATATTAGCTGGTTTTGTTTTGCGTTTTTTTTTTCCAAGTGATTGCTGTGTTGTTCTTGCAACTGCTAAAAGGTCATTTTGTTGGTGAGAACAGAAGGCTTTTATTTATTCATAGCACTGGGAAGGATTGATCTACACAGAGAGGTTAAAAAGGACTAAACATGGTCAAGCTGGGAGGGGGGAAATGACTAAGAAGGATGTCAGCATTAACAGGAGCAAGAATTAGGGTAGCACTGCGGTTGAGAACAGCTCACGCACAGCAGCAGGAGGGACTGTTCCTGGAGAGCAGCACTCCCTGATGATGTGATCAGGGAGGCTTCGGGGTGATCTCCAGGGATGGAGTCGGGAAAGCCTTGGCAAGCGTTTTTTGGTTCACTTGCAGAGCAGCACAGCTATCCCTTGGTGACTGTTCCCGAGGCCGGGTGTGGGCCCGCTTACCGGTAGCAATCTGTTCTTTTTCGGCTTCCTCCGACTGAGTCTACCTCACTAGAGCAGGAAAAGTTTAAACAGTTTTTCTGCAGAGACACGGGAAAGAATGGCACTTACTGATTGGGTTTCCTTTGACAGGAGGCTTACAATGGGTTGTAGGCATATATATATATATGTGTGTGTGTGTGTGTATACGTATATATATATATATATATACACACATATATATACACACTTTTTTTCCCCCAGAGAAGGGCTCCTGGTCTTCAGCATTGAACAATCCTGAACATTGCTGGGAAATAAAATCTTCCATATACACAACTGGAAATAACCAGGGGTATGGACAAATTAGCATTTGCAGGAGTGCAAAATTACTGTTCTCCCTGTGAATCCTGTTCTCATCCATGCCCCCGGCAGCAGGAAGGACCTCACACAGCTCTGGGATTTGCTTGCACACGAAGTTGCACTACCTGAGCCATACCAGCAGCCCTGCTCGGAGCAGTTGGCTGCTGCTGATGTGCACATCCTTAGACAGATGCTCTTCCTGGCTAGGAAAGAGAATATAGCACTAGCTGTGTACCTGTATTAGCGCATCCTCTTCTGGGTTTTTTCTGAAGTGATGAAAGTTGTTCTCCCAGGAGAAATTCATAGCACTGCCCGGCCCCATGCATAAACACAGGTCCTGAACCTACTGCACGCTGTAGCAGAACTCCCATAGTAGGGCAGCATGGCTGGCAGGCTGTGGGATCTGCAGGCATGCAAAACCAGAGTGTTTCCCACACACAAGTGTCACGGTGGGGTGGAAGATGATGTTACGATTCACAGATTGGAGTGGTGACTGCAAGGGCAGGAGGAGAATCAGAGCCAGCTGTCAGATTGAGTTCCCCCCTCTCTCTATGTATTTCCCCTGCATAAAACCCCACTCTTCAAGAGCTAGGAAAGCTCTTTCTTTTAATATCTATACTGACGGTTCCAGTCTGAAGACTCCTAGCCCGTTTGCATTTGTCAGATGAGGACTGCTGCGTGGGCATTTGCCGCTGATGGTTCGTTAGAATTGCCAAGCAAAGAAGGAAGTTGTTCAGAGTTTCAAATTAAACTTTGCAAGTACATTCCCTACAGGGAAATCAACCCTTTTGTTCTTCAGATTATCTCGACTTGTCTGTCTTTCAGTCTTCTATGATAATGCATTTGGAGTGGAGAGAGAGCTGCTGAGGGGTGATTAGTCTGTCCCACCATGATGAAAGTGTATGGACATAAATCTCTGTGCATATAGCTCTGAAAACTGCTAAACTGAAAGCTTACAACAGAGCAAAACCAATGGCAATATAAGGGAACATGTAAATGATTCTTTGACCCTTGATCAATGTTAAGTGTAATATGGACCCATGAGCCCTGTCTGGAATTCATCCGTTCTCCCCTTGTACCTGGGGGAAGACTGAATCGTAAAGACGGCTGCGACATCAAAAGCGGGCGGTGATGCCTGCTGCACGGCGTGTGGGCAGAGGTGGAAACGGAGGGGATGTACCAGAGAAGAGTATGCTGGTCTGCCCCACCTCTCATGTTCTCTCTTGCAAGCACCCGCTGTAGGTTCCTCTTGGTAAGGGGGATCCCAGAGGAGGTGACACTTTGGCCTGGCTGGCAGAGCACTGCCAATGCCATTTTATCCCTGTTTTGACTCCATATTCAGTACGGTCCCAAGCCAGCATAGCTCTCTCTAAAATTTCCTTCTTCAGATGGTGAGTGAAGGTAGCAGTCGGGCTTATCTGCCTTCCAGGGCAGCGGTGAGGAATGCTTAGCATGTGCCGGGCACTCAGGATGTGAAACCACAGCGTGTAATTACAGGGTGAGAGTTCAGATACTGCAGTGCACCATGTAATTCCTTCAGCAGTAAGAAAACTGAGAGAACCTGGCGCAGAGTCCTCCTGTAAAACAAATAGCTAATGAGCAAACTTACTTCTGCCACCCTTTTCTGTTTTGATTGTGGGGATTTTCATGGAAGATGAGGCTACAGGGTGCGCTTCTCCAACACAGATGTGAATTACAAACTTGAAGACCAAAAAGCAAGATTAACTCAGGATGAACTGGGAAACCAGCCTGCCGGCCACTGCTGAGCTCCAACCAAAGTGACACCGGTCACTTCTCCAGGTCTTCTGGAGTGACGACTGATCTCGTAGCACTAGATCTCAGAACAGCAGTGACAGCCTGCTAAGGAAAACAGGTCCTTCAGCTTGAGCCTCTTTGAAATCATAGGCAAAAATGATTCATACTGCTAAGACGCAGCTTTCCCTATGCATCTTGAACACACTCAGTAGTGTATCTCCCAGACTGCTGCACAGAGCTGGGCTCTGTTGGTGGTCATGAGACCGCAAGGGGCAACAGCTTGTGTAGGGAAAAGTGGTCTGGATACACCTCCTCCAACACAGTGGTGGTGAAATGTGCCTGTAGTTGTACCAGAATACAGTGTAGCACAAGGGGAGCGTCCTGTGGCACAACAGGCAATGGTGGGTACTTTGAGGTGGGTTTTATGAAATGAAAGTGTGCACAGGATTATTGTTACTTTTGAGAAGCCTTGCAATCCAGCCTTGCTCTGGTGAACTCATCTGAGCAGTGATTCTGTCACTTCAGCACTTGTCTTCGTTCACGCTGGGATCATACAGTCCCAGATCTCTGCCTGCACCACGTGGCATCTTTCAGGGTAGTAAACATTGTTTTTGTTTGAGCAGAGCAACTACACAACAGCCAGAAAGCACTAGGTGAATCATGAAAGCAAATACCTACAGTGTCTCATGCTCTAGAGGAAGCCACAAGCTGAGACTTGGAAAAGCAAGTGCAGCTTTTATTTTGTTTGTCTTGTGAAGGCAGATGAAACAGCACTGTCGAGCCAGGAAGCAGCTAGACCACAGCAGACTAAAAATAAAGAGACTGTAAGGCTGCACACAGCTGATTTATCTGACGGTGCACACATAAGGCACAGAGGAGTGTGTTGGTTAAAACGTTTTGGTCAGGAAAGGCACAGAGGATACTCAGAGGTGTTCCCCTCCACTCAGGGGATGAGACTTTCTTTGTTTCATGGACTTCTCAAGAACAAAACTGGAGCCATGGTGATGTAAAAGTGGGGAAAACATGGTCCTTAACCAGTCTTTTAGCCAAGGGGCATTGGAAATTGCCAGGACTGGATACACCTTTAGCACAGACACATAGAAGCAAGAGTACCTAAAATCAGACAGGTAGTGTCATCTAATGTGTGCTATGAAAACATGCCAAACCAAACGCGGGCTGCTCAAAGCAATCTATTTGTTTATCTGACCAATTATTTTTTTTTCTTTTAAGTCAGATTTAATTGTGGTGTAGTCAGTGATACTGTGATTGGTGTCAGTAATTGTGATCAGTAATCAGTGTTTGGATGCAGGGGGAGGCAATGCAGATGCTCCTTCATCACTGCCCCTGTATGTGGGCATCACTAGATGATAATGTTGGACTGCAGTAAAGATTGCAAAAGCCTGGTTATGGTTTCCTCAGTTTCCCCAATTACTCTGCTCCTTCTGACCGCTCCACTATTTCCTCACTGCTGTAGATCCACAACAGATTATTGAATAAACACCAACATATCATCCGGTTAAACAGGATCTTTGGCTCAGGTCCTGGCTGAGCAGAGCTTGCTCTTCATGGCAGCAGAGGTGTGGCTGAGCTGGGGGTGAAGCAGAGCTCGGGCATCCTTTACTCCGGTCTCGCCCTGACCACCTCCTGGCATGAGCTGTTCTCTTTCCTCGCTCCATCAGGTGGTAAGAAGGTGCTACAGAGCCAGCTCCCCGGGCTTTGTTGCAACCTGCTTTGTGAGGGAATCCCTTTTGGGGCACACTGGGATCTGAGGAGCTGGCTTTTTACTCTGAAAGAAATGGGCCGTGCAATCTGCCCTAGTTCTCCTAATTATTCGCTGCTTACTAATGAGCAGAGGGAGAAATGTCAGTGGGTCATTCCATGAGATAGTACGTCTTCTCAGCAGCTGCTTCTTGAACAAAGCCTCGCTGTTGGCCTTCACACAAGGAGGCGTGAGGCTGTAACAACGGGCCCCAGTGGGAGGGGACGGAGCGGTAGGAGGAACAGAGTGCTCCCTTCTGAGCACAACGATGTGCGATGTGCGTGGAGCTGGCAGCGCTGGCCGCTTTCCAGACCGTGCTCCTCAACCTGTCACTGTTAACTGTTGACAGACTGCATGACAGAGAAAAGACATGTCATTCATTTGGGAAACTTAAAAGATGCCTTCTTCTCATGAGGGTTGAGTCCTGGCTTCCCTTCCATGATTCTGCCTCTCAGATGAGAGACACCCTCCATGATAGAGGAGTGGGCCACTGAACTGGTGTGGAGTGCCAGCAGCGCTGGGACTGAGTGACAGGACTTTTGGACGAGTGGTCCTAACAATCAGGAATAAAACATCCTTTATTTGGGCGAAGGGTTCACTTTGAAAGAGAAACTGAAGAGGAAATAGCCTTGACTGAACTAAGCTCATTTCGTTTTACAACCTGTTGGTTTGCTTCTGGTGCTTCAAAGATTTGTGCGATTGTCATCTGTACCCAGTCCTTACATATATAAATCAATCCCCACATCAAGGGTCAAATTCTGCTTTCACAGCTGCTCAGGTAAATCCAGGATAGCTGTCACCATGCCAGAAGGCAGGGTCGGGCATGTAACTTGTAACTGCCTTTCCTGTTAGTGAGGGAGGGCTGGCAACCTCGTGTAATGTTTTCAACAGCTTACTTGCTCTCCATAACCAGCTTTGCTAGCTGTAGGCGTTACGTCTGCTTGCAAGATGGTCGAGGGTGGATGGACAAGGACCAGATGGTTATTAAAAAGCTAAGACTGAGAGAACAGATCATTCCATCTTGCTAGTTATGTGTGTTATCTGGGGCTACTGGACAGACATCAAACATGCTTCAAACTTTGTCCCAGGGGTCATTTCCTTTACTGACTTCCATGACAGAGCATTAGCTCATATCAGCAAGGACTTTGGCCTCGAGAAGCATCAGAGGAATTCTGTATTCTTCAAGGGGAAAAAATAATAAATAGATGTTGCATATACTAGCCGTAGCTCTTTTTCGTTAATGTTACGGATGATGGGATAGAGAGCGCTTTCAGCCAGTTTACAGGGGTACCAAATTGTAGAAAGTGAGCATATACTGGAAGGCTGCTATTCACAGGGACCTTGACAGGCTGAAGAAACGGACTGGTAGGGAGTTTGAACAAAGGCATTTGTGAAGCTCTGCATCTGGGGTGGAGTAACCCCATTCAGCGTTAAAGGTTGGGCACTTGAGTGAATGAAGAGCAGCTTTGCAGAAAAGGACCTGGAGATCCTTGCAGGCATGTTGAACACGGGTCAACAGTGTGACCTTGTGTTGAAGAAGGCCACCACATACAGAGCTGTAGAATCATAGACTCATAGAATCATTTAGGTTGGAAAAGGTCTTTAAGATCATCGAGTCCAACTGTTAACCCAGCACTGCCAGGTCCATCACTAAACCTTGTCCCTAAGAACCGCATCTACATGTCTTTTAAACGCCTCCAGGGGTGGTGACTCCACTACCTCCCTGGGCAGCCTGTTCCAGTGCTTGACAGCCCTTTTGGTGAAGAAATTTTTCCTAATAGCCAACCTAAACCTCCCCTGGTGCAACTTGAGGCTGTTTCCTCTGGTCCTGTCGCTTGTTATCTAGAAAAGACTGACTGTGACTTTGCTGCAGCCTCCTGTCAGAGAGCTGCAGAGAGCAATAAGTTCCCCCTGAGCCTCCTTCTTCTCCCGGCTGAACAACCCCAGTTCCCCCAGCAGCTCCTCATATGACTTGTGCTCCAGCCCCTTCCCCAGCTCTGTGGCTCATCTCTGGGCCTCTGGTGCTCCAGCACCTCAGTGTCTGCCTTGTTGTGTGGGGCCCAGAACTGAGTGCAGCATTCGAGGTGCAGCCTCCCCAGCGCCGAGTACAACGATACACTCTGAAGGTCCACCCACTCGATTGTTTATTTGCTCATTCATAAGGCATGGCGTGTTGTTAAAGAGCTGGTATGCCTGATTCAAATGGGTGGATTTCCTCTATAAATAACTAGCCCTGTTGATTTTCCTGGGAGTAGCTCTATTTGTTAGAGACCATGAGCCCTTTTAAGGGACTGTCTCACAAGTCCTAAAACTAACACACGTCTCTCTTATTACAAAAGATGCAGAGAGTTCTTTAAAAACCAAAATGTTCTCTAGCAGTGGCTGCAAACAAGATATTGAATGTTGCAGCAACAAGCCCCAGAAGCAAAACAGACAGTGAAGGAAGGGAATACTCATCCTTTGTTTGATTCACATGTTCAGATTCTTCCCTCTTTAATCAGCCTGAGTGTTGCAGAGAAACATATTGGGTTACAGTGTCTGGTGTTTTCAGTTAATCATGTTCCTCCTATTGCACATTCATTCTGAATGTGAAACAGGACATTTATTTGTTTATTAACACATATTCTTATTAGCGGCCCAGGCAGGAAGACACTCCCTGCGTTCTCCGGGCTGTTCCTGCAAGCAGCATCCTCCACTCTTCTTCACAAACGGTCAAAGCTCAGTTTTTAACCAGGCATGGTTGCTTGGAAATGCTGTTTGGGCTGAGCAGGTTGTTCCAGGCTCTTGCTCCTCTGACTCTTAGAAAGTTCTTCCTTTTTATCCCAGTTATTTCTGCCCACTTCAGGGCTATATATTTCAGTGCCAATGTTCTTCTCTTCTCCATCTATTAGTTACCCACAACATGTTAGTTAAGAGCATTTCTCTTTTGGTATCATGCATTGTCTGTGGAGCCTGGCAGAGTGTTAACATGAACTGATTTCTCTCACTTATCTACCATGTAGCCCTGGGACCTCTCCTGGTCCTGCCTTTCCTTCCCGCTTTGAGGCATCACTCCGACCCTCTGTGTGCCAGGCGCCCTCAGCTTTGCCTCTTGCTCCTTCAGGGACAGGGACAGTGTGAGCATGCCCAGCTCAGCACTGCAGCTTCTCTTTTAATTTCAATTTAAAACCATGTTTATAATGTGATTCTTATGTGATTTGGGTGTTTATTTCTTAATGGCTTGAGCTCTATGTCTCTACACACAGAATACATGCTTGCACCCTCTGAGGGCAGTAGCTAAATGTCGCTGACTTCAGTGGGGCCAGGATGTGACCCATGGGTTTTAAGTCTGATTTTCCTATTTTTGTAAGAAGCTAACATGTCGTGGACTATTATTTTAGAGAATAAAAGATTGTTTTAGCTGATAAAGGGGTGTACAGGGAACTATGAGAATCGTGGTTGGTGATTTGGGAAAATTACTTCAGAATTTAAAAAATATTTATCTTCATAATTGAAAGCCTCTGGCAGCGTGATCCTCTTTGTTTCTGAGCCTGTTAGTAAAGCAGAACATCTGGTTAGCCTTTGGTTCACTCTCCAACCCAGATGAGACTTCCCAGCATCACAGTACCAGTCCTTTCAGCCTTAAGCATCTTCGTTCTTTATAATAACAAAATGAGGATTGCAAAAGATCTCACAAAACCTAAGGCCATCTGGAAGCAGCCCTTCCTGAAGGTGTTCATGGAGCCCACTTTGAAGTCTTCTGCGTGTTCTGGCAGTCAGGGAGCCAGCTGCAGTGGAGTTGTTTCAGTTTCGTAATGCACTAAGACATCAAACGAGAATGCATCAACCCATTTCTGTAAGCGACAGCCAGTGCTCAGGTAACGGCATATCTGGGTCTGGGCCAGCTGTGTCCAAATTCTAGTGGCCTGAACTAGAAAAGCTCACTTATTTGGTATTCTGAAGACTTCCCTGGATTTCACATAGCTTTAGGTCTGGGCGACGGTCTGTTGTGTTTCAACGGAGCAGCAGTTTTAGTAGCCACGGATACCTCTTGCAGGTGGTCCTTCCCATTAATCATGTGATTGATCCTGTATGATTCAGATCAGGATGTGGCTCATTCTGGATTGCAGCAGTAGACTATGCAAGAAGGTGTTTGGAAACCCCCCCTCGGCTCTGCCACAGGTTTGTTGTGGATCTCAGGAAAAACACTTCACCTCACTACATCTCAGTTTACTCATGGTGGGATCCAAACATGATACCAACCCACTTCCAGAGAGCTTGCAGACAAAATGCCCTGAACTCCAAGAATGCAAAACTGTGAAATGTGAATGGCTCTTCATAGGCTGAGAGGAAGATTCAGCCAGTGAAGAGAGCAGCTTAGAATAGAATATCTCACCAATATTTAAAGGGACGAGGCAGAGAAATAAGAAAGGTTAAAATGCAACTGTGTAGTGTTTTCTTATGTCCAAATGCTAAGCATTTGCTTTTGGAACTGCTAAGGAGTGGGGTTATGGATGGAAAACAAGCATTCATATGTCAGATAATTACATGCCAGTTGACTAGTTTGGTAGTTAAATGTCCTTTGACTGAATTTGTATTCAGGGTTGCACCTGGGAACTTGACCACTTCACAAACAATGCAGAAAAGTTCTTCTGTACCAGCTAAGCCTGTCCTTTGCTCCACCCTCTATCAGTGTTGCCTCATGAATGGAAACAACCTGGTTTAACCGCAAGGTGAGATTTCCTAGGGCATTAAAACTGGTGCCACAGAGCCTGTCCTGTGGCACTCAGGGGTTAATGTCTCTGAAGATACCGTCTTCAATAGGGAAAGCTGTTAATACCCACAGCATCTCTAATGCTGGGATTTATTCAGGGCTTGGCAGTGCTCTCCAATTTGAGAATCCTTGTTTAGCTTCAAAAATAATTAGAGAAAAAGTGCTGAATTGTAGATGATACAAAGACTAATGCTCTCAACCCAGATCCCTTAAAATTTACATTCTCGACACTGCATTTGTTTCCTAGTTCTGAATTTATCAAGGGCAAAGCGTGCTGTGGGACCCTGGCAGTCTATCTGGTGCTGAGGCGTAGGCAGTCTGGTCCGTGGCAGTGCCAAGTTCATGCTCAGTTTGGCAGAGGGCTGGGGCAAGGGAGAGGAGGCTGGGGGCTTTTCTGAACTGAGACTGCCTGGTGGAACCTGTCGTTTCGATTACAGTCCCATGCCTTTTCGTGAACCTTGCACTTCTCCTGCCCAGATTTCGAGGAGAGCTTTCTCTGAGCAGCAAATATGCCCTCGCTGGCCGATGGCAAAGCGGCTTGCACAGCCCAAAAGCAGTGTGCAGGTCCGTAACCTTCAACAGCTCGCACCACTTGTGCCTGCACATGGTTTACCAAAGTGCAGACCTGCCAGCTAGTGTTTGTTGTCCACTGCCAACGAGCCAGGGTTTGGAATGAGTAACAGAGCACAGAAAGCAAAAACCTGTCTGTTTGATCCTGGGTTGTTTGGTAGATCTATACGTAGTGAGGATTTCAGAGTTGCAGGAAAGAGAGTTACAGAGAAAAGTGTATCAAGCACTAAAAAGCATCTGAAACAGTAACGCTGGAATCAATCTCTACCAAGAAAGGACAACAGCTTTGCTGCAAGACGAATTTAGTAGAGCTATTTTCTGCCATGCTACTTTCCCCATGCACCATCTAAATACCACCCAGCCATGAGCCAACTGGCAGCCGTGGGACTGTGCTCTGGCACACTAGGCAGGGCTGTCCTGCCCAGGAATGCTCCCTGCCAGACCTGCTTAATCAAGTTTTTTCTTAATTATGTTGCTCCCGGTCAGGTTTGAGTGAGCTATAGCTCTGTGTGGATGTACCCTGTTAAAAAAAATAAACCAAAACCAACCACACAAAAAAAGCCTGCCCTTATTTCAGATAATCCACCTGCTGCTCATCCATTGAGCTTGTGCAAAGCGGGTATAAAAAGCTAACAGCTCTGGAAAAGTGGCATTTCCTTCATGCCTTGTCAGGAACGGGGACAAATCCAGTCTAATGAGGGTGGCACTGCCATGTGGCGATGCAAAGGAGTGAAGCAAAAAGAGAAAAATCTCTTTAACAATGTAGGAAAGCTCCCTTTGGGCAGGTTGGTGGAGAACTGGAAGTGGAACCCATGGGGAGAGCTGACCCTGAATGCAGGAGTTTGGAAGCCCTGGTTTGCTAATGACCTTTTGGCAGATTAATTGGTAAAACACCTTGCTGGCGTCTTAGAACATGATTCCCACTTTTTAGAAACATTATTATTATTCGTTTGGCATCTGCTAAAAGAATTATATAACCAAAAAAACTGTGCCAAGATTGCTTTGGAATAGAGAAATGCTGTACTCTGGTGACAAGAATCTCACAGACTAAACAGAACCCACTGGGAGCCCTTGCTCTACATGGGAACTGGTGTTTATTTTCACATGTAAATAAATTGGGTGAAAAATGGGTCTTCTAAATCCTTTTTTTTAATTTTTTTGTTATTGTTGCGGCTTCCCAATGGGTGGTCTGCATGGAGGGGAACCTTTTGAAGACAGCTTGAAAGGAGGTCGTGCCTGTCCCCCAAGACGTTCCTCAACAGCATGGAGGGAGTTCTTACATGATCCATTTTTCATCTTCTTTTCTTCTTGATGCCTAATCTACTGTTAGCAGGGAAGAATGAGGACCGTCTTCCCTGAGATGAATTGATTTGATTGTTTTCTCAAGCATAAAAATATTCAAGGCACACGTATGGATTTTGCAATGTAACTAGCTGGTCGGTGATGCTGCAGTGTGCAAGGCTCCCTGCTCAGAGATCAAGAGGTGGGTCATTAACTTGCAGCACTATTTGGAGGGGAACAATCAGGCGGGTTGTGCAAACTCTCAGGCAGGGCGAATGAAACTGTCTTTAAGCAAATAGAAGAGCAAGAAATGAATGGCCTTTGTTAAGGAAAAAATGGAAATGTTTTCTAGTTAAACAAGCTGTCATTTAGGACTTAATAGCATGTGCATGTGTTGGAGAGCCAACCCACATGCCAGCCGTGCTTTGGAATAAATGGGCAGGGAAGGGGAAGGGGAGTGTGCAGTGCCACTCCAGTGCTGGCTTTTTCATTGAAAACCCTGACATTTTGAATTGATGCCCCAGCTGTTTTATAGCTGGAACTTGGATCAGAAAGTCAATGCAAGTGGAGTTTTAGCCTTGTTTTCATCCAGGAAAACAATAAGGTTTGCAGCCATTTTTTTGATGTTATGGTACTAAGACAAGAGAGAAAAATTGTATGTATGTTTTTAAAGCTAAATTAAAATAGCAGGGAGATGGTCCTTGGCTGCTCTCCTCTTCCAGTGAGTGTGAAACTTGAGCTATCATTAGTGGTGCCTTAAGTGATACGTGGAGAGCAGGAGAAGAGGCCCTTCTCTGCTCTTGAAAGATCACCAGCATATAGGTCAAGTGGACTAGTCATAGTGAGACCCGGGATTCACTCCAGTGAAGTCCGTGCAGTTTTTCTGCTGTATCTGAGCACTGATACTGGTTCTATGTCATGCCAGAATAAGTCTTTGAAGACCAACTCTGATGCTAAATAAAGTCGCTTCAACGATACTTCAGGAAATTATCTGCTCTTCATGAAAGAGGGCAAAGAGCTCAGTGCAACACTGCAAGAATAACAGTTAAAAATTATTATATAGCCTTAAATAAAATCGCTTAGTGCCAGATTATAGGACTCCTTAGTGGCACCGTAAGTTGTGCCTCATTGATTATATATCTTACATTTATATTGTGATTTGCATGCCATGGGAAAGGAGATTAGATAGGAATCATTTCACCATCACCGAAAGGATCTTTTACAGAGGAACTCATCAGCTGGTCAGTCATCCATGTTGGCTTTGTGCAGCGTTTTCAAATCATTGATCCCTGTAGCCCAGTAGAGAAGGGCATTCCTTTCAGCTGTCTTTTGCTTTAATATTCTTGAAGGCTGGCTTGGGAGGTGGCATCACTGAAGGTGCTGAGGGAGAAAGCGGAATGCTGGTGTGTGGGGGCTTTGTGGAAAAGGAACTGGGCTCCGTATTCCTCTTTCATGGGCCTTAGCTTCCACCAGCCATGCCACAGCAGCATCCTGGGTTTGTGATAGGAATGGCAGAGCTACCCTACTCCAGGCAGGATGGGAAGCGACTACGGCATGTGCAGGTTTTCATGCTGCCTCGCCCCCTTTCATTGCATGGCATTGCAGGAGACACTGATGTTTCTAGTCTGGCCACAGTGACTGCTGTTTGTAAATGCAGCCTATGAAGAGCTCATTATTTTGCAAGACAAACACAGGGATGGGTTTTTTCAGCATGTTTTCATGAGCAACATGATGTTCCAGGAAGACTTTTAAGGAACTGGAATTCAGAGCCAAATTCAGCAACAGCATAAGAAATGGGCAAGTCTTCTAAAGCCAGAAGAGTCATGTTTGTATCCATTAGGGATGAATTGGCTCTTAACATTGACAGAAACAGTTTGCCTTGTCGGACAGAATTAACGACAGCTCTGATATGTACCAGGTCATTTTGTTTGTCATCTCTGGAGTACAGAAAAGATTTTAAATGGCTTCAGCAAGATGACTAGTTCTCTGCTTCCCAGCAATAAGGCACAAATAATTTTAGTATAGAAAATTGCCTGTTTCTTTTTTTTTTCCTAACCAAGACAACAAACAATATAACTCTGTGTGTGCACTATGCTAAAAATATCTCAGCTCTGCAAATGTGTCTCCAATGTGGGAGGAGAAGGCTTTCAGTTTGCTGCACTCTTTGTGTGAGGCAAGTGAATAAAAACTATCCAATAAATGCTGAAAGAAAAATTATTTTCCTAATCTTGAGAAGGAAGAGGGAAGCTGATGGACTTCTGCATTCAGGACAAAACTCTCTTTTGGTAAGAGAAAGGCAGAATCCATCTGTAAGTCTTAGTTACGTGCTCTGTACACCAAGGGTGGGGAGATACTTCTGTTGGCTACCACAGCTGGTGGTTTTGTAATGTGCCTATTGCCATGGAACACCCAGAGTACTACCTGTATCCATACAGGTGGTGTGAAAGAAGGGATGCTGAGGGCTACCCACAAGGAGAAGAGCGGTCAAAAGTTACTAAAGATAAGCATGCGTTGAGCTGCATTTCAGATCCTCGAGGAACATAAAGATGGAAGCAGTGGTGGGAGGGAAGCCTCTCCTTTTAGTTCCTAATGCTTCCCATCTGATGTGGAAGTAGTCCTCCTGGAAAAGCCTTAGACCATCAGCTTGTATCAAATATGCACCGTGTAAAGCTTGTCAATGCTGCAGAGCAGGTTTACTCTGTTCTGTGCCGCGTGGTCCTTTCTCCTGGTAGTCCAGATCACAGGCTTAGCTGGAACACCCCACAGCTCCCTTCCAGCCTAAGCTCTGCTTTTTCTTCTTGTGGAAACCAGAGCCACTGGAGAAGATGAGAGAGATGGTGCACATCTGAAGCTCCGTCAGACAGACATCGAAAAGCTCACCTCCAAGGTTTAGCTACCAAATACACAGCAGCACAGCAGCTGATGTGGGTAGCAACTTGGAGTCAAGGTAGCATGGCAAATCCCAGGACAGCTTACCCTGCTTCTCCTAGCTCAGGTGTCTCTGTCCTGCCTTTGCTCTCCACCTGCATGCAAAATGGAGAGGACGTACGTATGAAGGGCAGACACTACCGAATGCCCTCTGTGCATCAGATTTGACTTTGTTGGGGAATGGAAAAAGCTAGGGGAAATAAAATCAGAACAGGCTCCCTTGCTCTGATAACTCTGTTCTCAGGACAAGGAAGCCCCTTTGTTGGGTAGGAATCTGCAGGATGGACTTGGAGGTGCTTCCTGCGTGTGTCTGTTCTGCGAGGGGAGCGTTGGCTTTACGTGCTACCGACAGTACAGGCACAGTCTGTTGACATTTCCAGATGTTGATTGTCCGGCTTCGAGGCTTCTTCCTGTTGTTTTAGTTGTTTATGTGTCTGTATGGCGGATTAGATGTACTGCTTGTTAAACAGATAATTAAACACTGAGAGCTTTGAAATCCGGTATGTTTAATTAATAAGTTTCGCTCGGTTGATGAAAAGGATGTGTACTTGATTCATTACAAAACAAGTATAGTTTTTTCAGTAGTGAACTGTTGTGACAATTTGAAGTGTTTACTAGTTCATTAATTTTTTTTCATTAAACCTTAAAAAACACCCAAGCAGAAAATCAAGGCTTCGCACAACATTTGCTATGTAAACCCATTATTAGTGTCGTCTTGTGTATTGTCTCACCCACATTCCCCATCTATGTGCTTTCTCCCATCTCCTCCTCTGCAAAACTGTGCTACCTTACAGTCTGGGATTAGAGTTAATTATTGCTTTTAGATCTTGCTTTGGACCAAGGTCTGTGATTACACCCTGTGGTGCTGGGTGCTATACACGTGCAAAAAAAGCAGTCCTTGCTCAGACGAGTTTCAATAGGTCTCATAAATACAGGCATCAGCCATAATGCCTTGTGGCACAACTTATTTGACTGCTGCACTGACTTCTGAAACCAAAACACTGCTGAAAGATGTATCGTCAGCTTCATCTGGTGCTATAAGCTGAAGTTTTACCTCCAAGTCTGAATGCATTTCGTATAGGGCAGAGAGGAAAGCAGAGGTGGACAAGGGCTGCTGTCTCCTGGTCTGTGGGGTCTGGGTATTAAAATGAGCTGCTGAAGTGCTCCCTTCCCAGAGCAGCAGGATTGCAGGGTTGGTTGTGGACCACCGCAGCGAGATCCCCATCTGAGCAAGCTGCCACAAGCTCAGGAAGATTGCGGAAGGGGGAGTAGGTTGGCACATTTGCACCTTGCGTACCAGAAGAGCCATCCAAATTTCTGTCACTGGCAGCTCCCTCCCACATGCTTGAGACCCAGCATTGCTCCTCGGTGTGGGCCACCTGCAGAGTGAAAGCATCTATGAGGTCTTTTTAATTATGGGGGGTTTTCCTATACCAAACAGTTTAGCAGCAGGGAGAACATACTATATTCATGTCTCTCTCCAGCATCATCATCTGCTGGGGGGCGAGAGCAAAAAACGGTGAGGTGGGCTCACCTTCCTGTGTGCTGCAGTGTCCATCACCAGTGAGGAGCCCATCCCACCTCCAGCCTGGGGCAGAAGACAGAGTCAGAGGCCTTCAGGAATAAAACAGAACTTTCAGAAAGCTAATAAACACATAATGCTGATGTGAATGTCTCCTTTTCGAAAAGACACTTAGGCATTTGCTTCAAAGGGATGTGTCAGGCTCCAGTAAGCTTATTGATGAAGGAGGCAGTGAGAGAAGAAGGTTTTCAGCCTGAGCTTGGTTGTGGGCTCTGACAAAAATCCTCCCTTCGCACAGCACTGTCTGTGCTGCCTGCTGGCACTGCAGAGCCAGCGCTGAAGCAGTAAGATCACCTTTTCAGGCCTCCAACAGCTCCTTGGGGAACTGCATCGCACCCGTGCTCCAGCTGATTGAATTAGACATGACAGCACTGAGCCTTGCCGATAGCCCCTCTGACATAATGAAGCATTATTTTTAATTTCAATGTGGGACTGTGCGGTACAGGATCAGCTCCTCGGCTGTAGCTGGTGAATCGTTGACTTCACAGTGGTGGCAATTCTCACCTTTAACTACTTCTGAAGACTCCTGATGCTCCTGTGCTGGTGCCAGGGCAATTCAGAACGTATTTATGCTGGGGGAGTTGTGAGACTGAGGTGCCTGATCTTCTCCCTGTTCCTGCTTCTCCCACTTCAAAATCTTGGAGTTAGGTATCTAGAAAGAAAAACAAACACACGGTGTGGTGGATCCCAAGGCAGGCATCAAGCCCTGCATTCCTCCTGATTGTTTCTATCATCAGTTGGTTAGGGAGGGCGTTTCACTCACTATGATAAAAAAGAACCCAAACCATCCCCTTTCCCCCAAAGATGGAGACATCAAAATATGTGAAAAGTCAAGATCCAGACTCTGCCTGGAGAATTACTGCTCCCCAGGCAGATTTCTCATGTCCTCTCTCTCTGTTTTATGGTTTTTCCATAAAAAATAGGGAGCAAAGGCTGAAAAAACAACATAGCCCATAATTCCTGCTCTCCCATGATGGTAAGCTTTAAGAAACAGCAGCGAAATCAGTAAATTTACAGCAGCATAGCTGAAGTCAACATATGACCCTGCATTTCCCCTGTCACCTCATCTGCCACAGCAAAACGTCCCCCACTGAAGCTCTGAGGGGCGATTCGGTCCACACCTGAGCGTGCAGGGCTGGGCTGGGCCCTCGGCAGGAGGGAAAGAGAAAGAAGGATGTATAGTGTGAGGCTTTCATAGAAGTTGGCATTTAGAACAAAAATTGTGGAAGTATGTGAGGGTGGGCAAGGAATGCTACCTCGCTCATCCATCCCTGTGTGCCTTGGAGGGCCATGCGCCCTAGGACATGTGGCGACAGTCGCTGCCAGGCTCTCCTCTTTGCCTAGCACTCTGCTGGTCTTATTTAGTGTATTTAAGGACAGGTTTCTTCAGTGATGATGCAGCCCCACAGCCCCAGCAAAAAAGCATCGTGCCAGTGGAGACCCAGCACAGCTCCCCTTGTTTGAACGAATCTGCCCAGTAAGTCCAGAGCTGGGGTGCTGGTTTCCTCAGGCAGTTCCCATTTGGCCTTTGCTGAAGGGAAGGGAGTGTCGAGTTGCTCTGTGCTTTTTGTTTACATTTTTTTCAGCATTTTTCCAATCTGACCAGGATGTAACATTTCTTTGAGGCATGTGAGCCAATGTCAGCTGAATGTCAGCTTTGGAGCAGTTTCCAAAAGCGAGCCCCACAGCACAAGAGGATGTGGGATTTAGGAATGAAGGGACTTGTAGAAGTACGCATTTGCAGGGCCACAGGATCCATCATGCAAGCAGCACGATACCTACATGGTGATAACACACTCCCCAGAGCCCTCACACCCTCAACGATTTCATCACTGAACCCTCAGCTTTGTCTTCCTGCACAGCCAGTCAGTGTTATTCCATCCGGAGAGGTGGAATAACTTTGGAGAGGTGGAGAGCTTTGGAGGATCTATAATCATAGGTGAAATCATCCTCTGAAGTCATGCTTTCTGACAGGCTTGTCTGATCATGAGTTGCTGTTCTTGTCTCCACAGTGGCAGAGCTGCAGTCTGAGCAAGCTCATGCAGAAAATGCAGAGGGCAGAACTTAACAGCTATTACATATTGGGCCAGAGCATTGCAGCCTTTATTCAGACTTCGAGCAAAGTATGTTGTTTTGCAATGGTGTGTTTGGTTGGAAATGGAGGCTTAGACCTCCTAATTCTAAATTTGCAATTTGAAAAGGTGCGCTTCGGTTTCTCGTTTGAAAGGCGTTTAGGAAAGGGTGCCCACAATTATCCCTGTGCATGCAACCTGAAATGCTCCCTCACTGAGCCACTGCACATACACGATACTAGCAGCGAACCACACAAGCTGGATGTGAAGCCAGATAGATACGAAACCTATTTGACATATTTTGAAAACCAAATGTGTCGTGTGGATGTGCACTGACAATCTCAGCTCTTCACAGATGAGCATCTCGTGGTTATAACCTCACATTGCCCTGTGGAAACCAGGGGCCCCAAGGGGAGCACTGTGATGAGGAACTCACGGAGCTGTGTTTCTCGTGACACGCCTCTGTTGTCTCCCTTGGGTATTGTGTCACTTCAGTGTGGAGCAGCCTCTGGTTAGCTCCAGTTCCTGGGTGCAGGCGGTTCCCCTTCCCTTACACCCGCGGTCTTGCCGCTGGCACTCTGGAACCGTTAACGTCAGACTCATTCCCAGCAAAACCCAAAGCAAATAGCTTTACATCAAGGATGAACCTGACCTTTCATTCTTAATGGCTCTAAAGGCAAAAGATCAGAGAAAAACATGTCAATAATCTTGACTGTATTGATGTTTGGTGGTGCACATGTCTTTCATCTAACAGAAGAGGTCTTAGTTCCTCACCCTGAAGCTTTCTCAGCTGAGAGATTCAGACCTGCAATAAACTAGTTCTCTGGTGGAGTAAGTTTGGTTTCTTGGAGGGGAAGAGAGGAAAATAGTAAAGTAGAAGAAAACAACCTAGCAATGCCATCTGGCTAACCTTGTGCAAGGCGCAGGGACAGTATCAAAGCAAAGACTTGTATGGCCTTCAAGCATTGCTCTGTGTCATCTGAGTGGGGAACAGTAGTTTAGTATTTAAAAACAGGGTCAAAAGGTGGGTTCATGAAGTTATTAATAAGAAACTCCAAACGCTGCAGAAATCCAATGAGGTGATTGTCACAGCTATTGCACAGGATATTTCTTGGCTTCCACAGTCGTAACTCTCGACTGTTATGAGCAGTATTCCTGTTACACGGGCTAGGACCGGGGGATTTTCTCCACACCAAGGACCAAGGAGGCTTTCCAGACTTGCCTCTCTCTCTTCTAAAAATAGAGCAAAGCCTCACAGCTCCACAACAGGGACTCATGGCCCATATACAGACCTGGGCCACAGGGGTTTGCTATTTCTGCTTGCTCAGCTGTCTTACACGGACACCGTAGAGAAATAGATACTAGAAGCAAGTGCAAGCAGCACCAGAAGAAAAAAGAAGTGGAAGTGCAGAGCTCTGCTAAGAGAAAAATGTTCCTCTCACTGGAACATTCAACTCGTATTAACCTGCTCAATTTGAAGATTAAATAATAGGCAGATAATGCATTTGAGGACCACAAAGTGACTGGACTGGACACATATAAAAGTTGGGAAAAGCTCGCTTTCCATCTGTAACAAAAATCAATTTAAAGTTAACAGATCCATTAGCCACACACACATGGCTTCACTTCTGTAGATCATTGCAGCTTGTATTTTAACTGGCTCTTTGGTTTGTTTCTGGTCACTGATCCACAGAGGTTGCTTGCTTTACCATACTTTGGCAGGTATTGGAGTGTATGCATGGAAAGCAGAACTGGTAATACGTTATTTATAATGGACCAGCATGACACCTATGGGTTTGTCTGGCAGGCAGCGTGGCTGATTGCAGTGTACACTGCCAAAAGACTCTGGAGAGCACCTGGCAGGACAAAAGAAGAACAAGTCTGGGGTTCAGTTTTTCTTAGATGGAGTGTATTTAGTCCAGCTTTTTATTAGTTCTGCCTAACTTGCAAGGTGATTGTTTTTGGATGGCTTACAAGAAAATTAAGTTTAGGCATACCAATTTCTTCTGGTATGACTGTCGCCCGCAGATCTAACTGAGAAGCCTTTGCTTTCAGGCTGGGTAGGCAATGTTTTTCTTTGCTCAGCACTAGAGGGGGTACCATCCAGCATGTAAACAACTATCAGGCACTTCACATCGTTTGACAAGTCATTGCCCCTTTATGCCTTTAAGTACACCTAGGTGCCCACTGGAGAAGGCCTAGGGAAAACACACAGCAGGAGGGAGATGTTGTCTGAGACTCCCTATACCCTATCCTGTATGGATGGAATGTGTTTTCCCCCTCACAGTTTTCCTTAACAACCTGCAGGGAACAGAAGCAAGCAAGGAGACTTTTTAAGGAAGAATCCTATTTATGATAAATAATATTGTATATGTGTGGTCAGGTAAATATGCAAACTGCTCCCCCAAGGTGGTATTAATTTCAAGCCTTTGCAAGCTCAAAATTGCCTGGGACTGTGTTTGTGGGGATACTGGCTATACCTCTGCCAGGGATACCGCTGTTCCCATAGCAACTCACCATCTCCGGTTTTAGTCTTTCCCTTCCTTTTGATCAGACAAGATAACTCCCAAGCACAGAAGGAGCTAACAGTGTCCAGGTGCAGTACAGTTTGCATTAACACTGGTTTAGGAGCGTGCCGCTTGATGCTTTCCCACTGCAGGCTGTTGCAACCACTGTCGCTCAGCCTCCTCTGCTGGGAACACTTCACCTCGTAGAAGGGGAAAGTTCCAGCCTACCTGGTGTTCCAGGGTATCGGTGAGGAAAGGCAGGACTCTGCAAAGCTCATGCACACCCAGGCGCTGGAAAAGGCTGCCTCCACAGCCCATTAAGTTTATAGTGACTGTATCTAGTCTTCAGAATGTTTCTGTTTCTTGCCAAGACTCTACACAGCAGTTATTGCTGTGCAGCGAGCCATCAGACCCCAGCAGCTACAATCCCTGGGGCAAAAACCCATTTCCCAGGATGCGGTGATCTGCTGCCTCTACAGCAAGGCAAGACAGCCTCTCTGCGCTCCTCGCCCTGATGCTGAAGGCTGGAAGAGATCAGATCGGTACCCTTAGTTTTGAGGAGCAGGTAGAAACAGGGGAATATAAGATCTTTGTAAAAATTAGATCATGGACAGCATGGCACTTTTTAAACAGCTCTGTGCAGCTTCCTTCATATTTTTGCAGCACTCTTTCTGTTGAAAGATGACTGCAGGGGAAGGTCAAGTTAGGACAGCAACAGTCCAACAGACACGTTTCTGCTAAAGCTTTTCTCGGTCCAACCCAAACTATTCTATGATTGCAACCACTGCTTCGAATGACCTAGATGCATGCTCTCCTTTTCCCCTACAGTTGGCCACGGGCAGAGCGAGGGTGATCGTATGGTTGTCTCAGATTTCCACGTCTTCATCAGGGACAGCTTGCAGCACATTGATCTCATGAAGAAAGAGCACCCTGGGCTGCCCATTCTCATTCTGGGGCACTCCATGGTAAGCACCATCCCTTACCCCTTGCAGCAGCACCCAGGACACGTGCTGGAGCACGGTGGTGCCCTGGTGATGGCAGGGAATAACTCGGCCCACAGCATGAAAAACAAACTGACAAGCAGCCTTCCCTTCCGCTTCATTCACCGACCGATTTGCCAGCATGCCTTACCCTATGAGATCTGTCTCGAGTATAGTCAGCCCTTAACTTTTCTACCCGGATCATAGCCCTAATTAGTGCCATTTGCAACAATGGGCCGGTTTTTTTTTTTTTAATAGGACCATTCATTCACACCGGGTACATGGTAAGTCGCACAACCTCCCTGCAGCATTGGGCTTCTCCTTTCATTTTAACCAGTAATCAGGAGGTTAAGCCTTCCAAAGCTTTGTGAGCAGCTAGCACGAAAATACCCTGTAGCGCCATTCAGTTAAACAACCTAACAGGAAAGCGTACCAGGGATTAGGGCTGCAAAAACAAAGGCACTGATTTGGTGAGCAGATCTGAAGTCTGATTCTGACAGCACGGGCTAAATCCCTTTATTCGAGCTAGCAATATTCCCACTGATGTCATTGATCTGCTCGCCCTGCCTTCCCGGAGGAGAGGAAAATGAATAAGTACTTTGGGATTCAGCCCATGCTCAGATAAACAAGCGTTCTTGCATAAGAAGGCATGGCATGCTCTGAAGTGCTTGCTGAGCTCCAAAGCCGCTGTAACAAGGAGCTAATTTCCCAGTGAGGTCTTTGAGATGCTTCTCGCTGCTACTCCATTTAACAAGCCCCTGGTTCTCCGCAGTGTGGAAGTCCACCAAATATTTCCCTTGGCAACTAATCCTCTGCAAACTTTCCCGAGCAAGCCAGCCAGACCCCTTCCGTCCCCCACCCCTCACGCCACCAGCCCCATCCCCACGCAGGAGGGCTCAGCCTGGCTGGCGTTCAGCTCTGAACCATGGGCTGGGTGTTAGCTGCCAGGCGCTGGGCACAGCGCTGGGGGGCTGGAGGGGCTTCCAGCAATTAGTGAAGTTTTTCACATGCTGGATGGCAGCATTGCTGTTGCCCAGGTTACCAGTGCCACAAGCAGGGAGCCAGCCCAGCTCCACCGCATCTTCCCAATGCAGCACCAGCCTGTCACGTTGATAGAGCTGCGACCAATTTTTCAATTCCCACCTGGACCATCACTTCAGACATTTTCTTCCCAGTCCTTTTAACTGAGGACACAAGGCATCCTAGGGAGCTGACAGACGTGGCACAGAGAGTTGAGTTCAGTGTGACATGAGGGGTTTTAACATGAGAACAGAATGCAGGTCTCTTCTCCCCCACAAAAGCCAGACACTTCTAGTGCCCTGTGCCCCTCCTCCCCCAGCCTTCCTCGCCGGCCACACTGCACTCTCACCAAGGCAGCAATAATTTGTTTGCTTAGACTAAACACCTTCCAGTAACAGCTTTACTATACAAATGAGATGTTAACACCTGTATTAAGCTGTGGACTGTTATTTTGCATTGCAGGGGGGAGCCATCTCCATTCTGACAGCTAGTGAGAGACCCAGTGAGTTTTCAGGAATGCTGTTAATCTCTCCTTTAGTGGTAGCCAGCCCAGAAGTCGCCACTCCTATCAAGGTAAGAGCAAGCCTGTGCTGCACCTCATCACCTCGCTCTTCTGCTGAAGGAAGCACGCTAAGACCTGTAGCCTTTAAGTGCAAACCCCCGCTGAGATCTGTGCCACCTGGATGCAAGTCAATACTTCTGAGTCCCTCACCCACAGTCCCACCTACTTTTCAGAGGGAAAATGAATCCTGAACCCGCCAAAAAAAACTTATTTAAGTGAGAGTCGGCTAATGATGCTACCCTGGGAGGTGGTAGCAGACTGTGCTTTCTTCACCCCACCCTGTGGCAGCCCACACAGTGCTGTCCTTTCCCTTCCTCTTCTGTTTTATTCCTGACTCATACTGAGGCCGGTATAGTTACAACACAGGCTGCTGGCTAAGTCAGCCCAGGGTTATCTTTGGCATTTGGGGGATGACCAAGTTCTAAACAAAACTAGACTTCTTGAGTCCCAGGAGTCCTTCATGAGCCTCAAAGGAGGCTTCCAGCTAAAGCATCACTGCCCCAGCAGCATCCCATTTGAGGTAGTACTATAGCTGGTTCTTGTCCAGACTTTCTCCTCCCGTTTGGATTTCGGTTTTACACTCCTCCCATTCACATTTGCCTTCCCGAGCTATTTCTGACCCAGATTTGCACCACCCAGCTTGCCCTTACCCAGGGAGGCTCTGCAGGGCAACTGACCCTCAACTCTCCCCCTCCTTTCTGGATTTTTAAAAGAACAAACAAGAATCCTAAACGAATCTGGAAGCAAAGGGAAGGACCAGCTAAGGCAGCAGGAAGGACAAACATCTCATTCCCACAGAACTCATTCCTTTATCCTTTCTCCCTAGGTCCTTCTCCTAAGGCTAGCTTCTTGGTTTAATCCACTTCTAAGCTATTTCTCCTGCTTTCTTTTTTCTTGAGAGAAAGGAAACAGATTGCCTCAACTTTCAGTATAATCCTGTCACACCTTCTGCTGGAGCCAAAGCCACCTGCTGACCTCACAAATCATTCCAAGCACCAAAGGGTGCTTTTTAATCACCTCGCTCTTCCACCGAAGGAAATGGCATTAAGACCTCTAGCCTTAAAATGCAAAATTCTGCGTTACCTGGATGCCAGTCAATATTTTCTTTCCAAGTACCTCCCCCCCTGCCCCAGTCCCACCTACTTTTCAGAGGGGAAGTGAATCCTGAAGTCATCCAGCCCAGGAAAACTTACTTAAATAGTAGTCAGAGCACAAAAATGGGCTTTTAGGAGGCTGATAGCTGATTCTTCACAGGTGAGGCTATACCTGACTCAGCATAAGGGTCCCATGAGAACCAGTGCTCTTGTTTTTCCTTACTTTGGAAAGGGAAAAAGAATAAATATTAAGAAAATAAACCCCACAGAGCCTGAATCTGAGAGATACTGTTAGCCTTCTGTTCCTAGTTGAGTCAAGGAAAACATGGAAAGATTTTCCTTCTGCTAGAGCTATACCTTTTCCTCGATACTAAACCCTTTCTGAAATAAGGACTTACCAGTTCTGTGGGAACTAGCATTACTGTAGTCTGGTTTCTTGGAGATCTGTACCTGATTGTGGCTTTATTTCAGCGTAGGAAATCCTAATCTCTATCTAACTAAAGTATTTTGGAGGTGTTTATAGAGTCTGTTTCCTAGAGAGTCTTGTATGCAGTAATACAAGTGCACAGTGAGTGGCTTTGTCTTTCAAATCTATTGTTGAGTCTCAAAACTGATAAAAAATTAATTATTCCTGAAATATCTCTGCTCTGTCAAATTTAGCTGAAATCAGTCCTGGAGTTGAAAAGTTATTTGCAAGAGGAAGGAGTGGAAACAGGCAGAGTATTCCTCTGTAAGCCACGTTTTCCCATAAAGCTGAGCTGAAAACATTTGTGTGCTTTTTTTTTTCCTCTTGAGAGCCAAAACCCGTTTCATTGGTGTTTGTGCCTGGGAGGCACAAAGGCTTTGGTTTTCCCTTGGAACTGGTACGACTTCTCGGCCCTGGGCCATTTCCCAAGGACCATTGCATTCATTCCTTTGCTGGGGAAGTTTCCAGCTGAGCAAGAATTCACCTTGGCCTAAACAAACGGGGGCTCAAGGCAACAATAACAGTGGGCCAGATTACACACTGCGTCCTTCAGTCTGTCTTAGAAAAACCTGCCCTCGCTGCTGAGCCAGCCCTGGCCCCAGCAGAAGTGCAGCATGTTTGGTGCCTGCGGGCAGGAAAATCAAATTCTGCCCTTTGCGGAAACACAATTTCATCAATGCCCTGTAAATCCCGTGTCCTGATAGAAGCATCCAGTTGCAAATCCAGTGTAGAGAGAGAGCCTTCCCCCTTTTCTTCTCAACTAGTCTGGATAAAATTCAGCTCTGAATCTTCAAAATTTCAAAGAATGCAAAGAGATGGGAGTCACGTATGTTGGCAAAGAGCAGAGTAAGGGTAAAAGAGACTCTCCCACTATGTTTCTGTTATTGAATGCTTTGAAATGAGGTGGGCAGGACAACCCCTTTGGAAATACTCCTTAGTAATTAATCCTACACTAACCCTCAGCCTATTGCTTAAGGACTCAGTGCACAGAAAAGTTTCCTCTTTACTTTCAGTGTTTTCCATTTTGCCTGTTGCTGATCTATTGCTTTCCAACCTGACTGGACATCACGTTGTTCCAGTAACTGAGGGTCTCCCAGTCACTCGGGCTGAATCTGCACGGTGCACAGGACTGTTTCTAAAGATATAGTTAAACTGGGAGAAGGTACTATATTAAAACCTCTTATTTTGGCTTTGTAGTGGTCTGTCCAGTTTATCAGAGATGTTAGCCATCAGGTTCAGAAAAATATTTATGAATTGGTTTGGTATCCAGGTATGGAGACACAGTATCTGATACATACCATATCATATCATATCATATCATATCCCTGATATCATATCCCCCTGATAATGCTGTTGAGCTGCTCTCAACCTGATCCCTGTAGCTCATCACATCTCTTCCGGAGCCTGGAAATGAGCCTGGCTAACTTAACCAGTTCAAACATCACGTTTTTATAAATCCAGCTCATTTGTAGCTGTAATGACCTAAAGGGCATTCACACAAGCAGTTTGGCAAGCAGAGATCATGGGAGAGAGAATTAAGCACATCGAGGTGTGGAAAGAGCACACCTTTTGCTCCATTCAGAAGAAAAGTGCCTACACTGCGAAGCACCTGTATAGTTAAACTAAGGCAAACCCCATAAAGTCAGCTTTAAGTTACACTTCCAGTCAAGAGGCGATGTTCAGCCGTCTATTTCAGTCTTATCCTGGGATCTTTTCCACAGGCACGGAAGGGCTGGATTTGAACACTGTTAGTATTTCGCACACCTGCGGTGGCCTTGAGCAGCACTAACAGCCACTGCTCTGCGGTGTCATCCTCAGCCCAAGCAGTAGCAGCCCCCTCACTGCATTAACCGTTCCCCATCCCGTGGGAGCTACTCCCTCAAGAGCTGACACTGCCACTTTAAAGCAACAGGGAAATAAATTCTTCGTGTATCCAATATAGCCAGTGTTTCATCAACGTGGCTTTTCATTAAAGTCCAGCATGTCACCAACTGTATCACAGCGCTCGCAAAATCAGCAGTGAAGGCCCAGGGGAACCTTCTGAATTTTTCAATATAACATAAAAACTTGATTTTTCTGGCCATGACCTTGTCTCCAAGAGTCATCAAAATTACACCTGAGTGTTGAGGGCGCACTGCCTGCTGGAGGGGACGGAGCGTTTCCTGTGGATCTGAAGATCCTTCCAAGGATGGTGGCTGGCAGAGTCCTTTCACAGTCAGTCCTATAGGCCAAGGTTAGTTCTGTCTGTGCATAAAGAAGAGTTTATATTCACACAGGTGGTATATATATATATATATATGTGTGTGTATGTGTAAGTGCATCTGACATGTCTATGTCCTGGGCCTGGTGCTTCTTTTGCACGGCTGCACACCAGACGTGACTTCACACATATCACCAACCCAGAACGGTATGTGCTGCTACACTTGTGGTCAGCAGCCAGCCCTATCTTGTGACTCTGTTTGGCAAAACTCCAGACACGCGCAAAAACCTCAAGAACGTTTCCAAAGGATGTCACGGAGGCAAGGCCATCAGTAGGCTGCGGGGTTGGGATGATAAACATATATCATTGAAACAGAAAAATGGCCATGCTGAATCTGAGAAAAGCCTGTCTAGCCTGTCTCCAGCAAGGAAGAGAAATACATGCTGAGAAAGAGCATACATGCGGTCCTCCTTTCCTTGTGACACCTTCCCCACCTTCAGCACATCGTTAGGCTGGTGTATTGTTGATCATATGAGAGGAAGGTTCGAATTTATGCTCATTCTGCAAAATCCCTATTGCAGATCCTTGGGAGTATAAGTATTCATACACATACCGAGCAGACACAGAGCAGAATCACCATCAAACTCGTGGCTTCTTTGGGAATTAGAGAGTATGTCAACTAACTTCTTTCTTCAGCCAAATTTAAAAGTAAGCAAAGCACCCATCTTCCAAAAAAACCCATGCCATCTTTTACTCTTTTATGTGTCATCTTGGACCCAAATATCTGCGGCTTTAATACCAACCAACATATTGATCATGTGGTCCAGTACTCTTGATCTTGAGAGAGCATCAGCTAACCTCTCGTGCCAAGGTATTTCGTCTTGAACAAGCAATCATTAGGCACAAGAACTCACCTAGCTGTTAACTCAGGCTTCAGTTTTAGGGCAGCTAATTGCCTGAGGTTGCCGTGATAGTCCTTGGAAGGGCACTTCCAGACCATTGTTTGGATTAGAGGCGTTCCGGGGGTTGTTTCTCTCACTCGCCATACTCTTAAAAGAACGCCCAGGACAATTACGCTTCTTCTAAGTTAAATACCTCAGCTAGGTGTCTAAAGTTACTTGGCATATATGTGGGTCGTTGTAAGTGTTTGGTAAGAAGCAAAACTATTACAGTGCTGTCAGTGCATAACCTTGCCTAGGATTCGTGAAGGTGCATTCCTCAAATCTTCACCACCTGGAGTGAACACTAACAAAGAAAATCCCATTCCTGCTTGTTTGCATCATAAGCTTATACTTGCATTGGTGTGGATGTGTTATTTTACTAGTCTAACTCCAGAGACCTCAGAAGAAATTAATTTTGCTGACACAATGTCATAACCAGTGAGGGACTCCATGTACCAGTAGGCAGTAACGCCGCTGCGTAGCCAGATGCACACGCACGTTGCCAAATGTGAGTCTTTACTGCTGTTCACTCGTGGATGACTTTGACTTTAACCTTGTGTTATTCTGCTAATATCATAATAACTTTGTCATGTATCATCTGTGATCTGAAATGTCAGGGAGTGCTTCAGAAGGGATTAATATCAGCAGAATCAGGGAACATAGGTGACAGCCTAGCTGCGAGTGTTAGCTGTGAACACGACAGGGCCATAAAACAGACCAACACTAATTGCATATTTTCTGACTTAAGTAGCAATCACTTAATTAAAGACAGCTACCAAAGATCAGAGCAGAACCTTGGTATCAATGTGCTTTAGTGCTATTGAAACGAAAGATGTTATGCTTTCTTCTGCCAGTGGTTTTGAGCCTGGGCTGCTGAATGCTTTTGTGTTTCTTTCCCGGGAGACAAGTGAGCAATGGTTTTCCTTAGCCAATGCATGCACATTTTGCTGTTTTTATTTACAGGTTCCCCAGAGAATATGCTTATCAAAAAGAGTGCAGCCTAGGCAACTACTGCAAATTGCACCAAGCATTACTTATGCACTGCAGCCTGGAATCAGAGCTGTGGCAGCAAGGAAAGGGCAGTAAAGCAACAAAAGTCAGCCCTTCTGAGAGCTAGAAATGGCTTTTTCCTATCAAATTCCTTAACTGAGACCTTTTAAGAAATTAATTTGAGAACGAGATAAAGGCAAAGTACAATTAAGTTGTGATGTTGCATGTGGATGGATAGCTGATGGCATTTCAGACTAGCACACCCACTCCCTGATCGCAGGAGCAGCTTAAACACTTCCTCTTCAAAAGAAATGTTTTAAATATAGGACAGATCTTTCTCTGGTGTCAGCTGACATTTCTCAACTATTTAACTTCCGTACTGATTCCCATCAGCTCATGATTTGGCCCTCTGTGTTATCTCTCTTGCTCTAACTGCTTGCTTTCCTCTCCCACAGGTTTTTGCAGCGAAAGTGCTCAATTTTGTTCTCCCAAACCTGTCGCTGGGATCGATAGATCCAAATGCAATTTCCCGGAACAAGAAGGAGGTGAGACCCTTAATGCCATTTAAAGTCACTGCATAGTTGGTTATCTTGTCCCAGTCCTGCTGTTTCTTTTTAAAAAAAACAAATCAGTGTTCTGCTAAAGCCTGAGGGCAAAATCTCTGCTGATGTAAAAAGGTGAAACATCTCTGTGAAGTCAGTGGAACTGACTGCACATAGCAGAGAACTGGGAAACCAGCAGTTCTTCCCCTCGGTGAGCCTTGCACCCGCAGCCACTCTGGGTACAAGAGGTATCAGAGACCTGTGCTATGGTTGCAGTACAAAGCCCACGGGAACCGTGTTTGTCTCTGCTGCACAAACACCACTCATGACAGCAACAAACACCAGCTATACAGGTTGCAAACACACTGCTAAAGTCAGCTCTTCCAGTCCTGCTCTTTGCAGTGAAACCGTGCAAAACTCTATGGTCCTGGAGATTTGTTTTCCTGCGTACAGACCAGGATCGTGTTGTGCCAAATGCATTCAAACAGCGGAAGAGAGCGTGCTTGCCCCAAAGACCTTGCTACAAGGTCTCCTGGATCACGCACCAACTCTGCTACAGCCTTTCCAAACAAACAATGTATTGTTCTTGGTGCACCCAAGAATAAAACTTAAACGAGCTGCAACTGAAGCAGCCCCCGTAACAACCCGGTTCCAGCTCCACCAGCACAACTGTGCATGGAACTGTTCTGGGGTGAAGGTTTTGTAGTGTCACCATAGCTTGGGACTCTTCTCCCATTCATACCCGCTCCTAGTAATAACAGCTGCAGGCTATTCATGCCATCCCTAGCAAAAGCAGATGTTGCTGCAAGTGCTGCAACAACACACTGCAAGGATTTTTCCTTCTCGCAGTTGTGGGAGGAGGGAAAGGAGGGAAATGTGATTTGTAAGTGAACAAAGGTGCCTTGGCTGGACCCAGAACTTGGTGCATTTCAGAAATCAACTAGAATGCTAGAAAATGGCACCCAAGGGTGTCTCAAAAGCAGGAGGTCTTTGCTGATGTGCCTGTCAGTTGTTCCTGTGCTGCCATGTCAGCTCACATCTCACTGACAGATACTGTCATTTTTTTCTGCTATTCACACAACGGTTCATATCTTAAGTAGACATTAACTCTGGGGAGCTGGCATTAGAGTTGAAGCTGAACGGATCCGGAGCAAAGCGATGTCAGCGGCTATGTGAGTGCCATGCGATCAGCCTCGACATATCCCACCGCTTTGACTCACCCGTTCAGTAAACTGGAAAGCCAAGACTCTCCCAGAACAGCCTCAAGACTTTCAGGTTTTTTCTTGGCTCTGCCAAAGAGTTTGTTTGGTCAAACGACTTTCAGTTCAGTTATCTGTGACAGAGCATAACGTTTCACTGGGTTGAAGGCAGAAAAATTCAAAGAGCTGAGAAAAGAAAGACAGAGTAAATCCTAGGGAACCGTCAGGACTAGCAGGTAGCGAGTTCATGTGCATCCACTGATGCACCGTATGACATATGTTCTTAAGTACCATACGAGGCTGCACAAAATACGTACTTGGGAAGAAGGCCGATCCCAGACAAGCTAGAGAAACCTGTTCTTAATTCCATTCATCTGCCATAACTCGTTACATTTAATTCAGAGAAAAGGTTTAAATTTACAGCCAATTCACTAAAATCGCACAGAGGGAAGTTTCTACTTCTGCATTTGTGTTGAGAGGATAAAAGCAAATAGTTATCTGGGGGAGGAGAGGAGTTTGAGAATGTTACTCCCTACTTGAAGAGTGAGCGTGGCTGGGACAGGAGGGTCTTTGCCTGCTCCTGCCCTGATCTCCTGTGGCACCTGAACCCTGTGCCGCAGCTGGTCCGTAAGAGTGGCGGTTTTAAATACACTTCCCACAGCTGGAGCCTGTGCTGGAAGATGCTAGTGCTGCACTAAAGAGCTCTACAAGTGAAAAGTGGTGATGTGGGGACATCCTGAATAAGAATGCGTTTAGAAAAGTGTCAGTGAGCTCCCTGGGTTTGGTGCACAATATTGAATGAGCATTTCCATGTTAGAAATCACCACAGCAACCACTGGACATGGCTTCTAATAAATACATTCTATATTATTATATATATTAGTTTTATATATATAATAAATATATGCAATTGTGTTGTCTTTCAAACCAAATATTTACTGCTCTATGATGTTCCAAGCCTCAAGAGCTTTCTCTGAGCATTGTTTTCCCTCTGCTGTTTCCGTTTCCGTGGAGCAAGGGAAAGCCTTTTGCAGTGGATAAAAACGTAGGTCTGCTTCATTAGAGCCTGCTTATAATGGAGTGGCCTTCAAAATGAGACAACAAACCCCTGCGTGCTGTACTGCCTTCACACCTGCACGTGAACACACAGCTGACACGGCAGCTGCGACTGTGATGTGAAGGACTTTCCTGACCACCTCCAAACACCAGGATTTGAGGCTCCAGGCACTCACTGAAGACAACACAGCATCTCGGTCCTCTGGCTGCCTCTAACGCACACTCTACCCTCCTTTTGGACTCAAGATGCGCAGCTTCAAAGCACACAATGTGCTGGAGACATCCATTATTTATATGTTAAACATATTCTCCTGCCAGAACAACTTTCTATTCTTTAGAAATATTTTTGGCACATCATCCAAGAATTTCCTGATGAGTTTATGTTCCCAGCAGGCTGTCCTCAGGGTGTAGGGACTGAAACACAGGATGGTATGGAGATGTTTGTTTGATCTGCTTGCTATATCAAATGCAAGAGACACAAAAGAGCAAGAAGCAACCGTAAAAACCCGGTCCTGTTATTCCAAGGAGGAGTAACATCACAGGGTTGGGCATCCCTGTATCCCATTAACCTTTGTTAGCTGCCATTGGTTTCAGTGGAGTAGTCCCCCTGACTTTAGTCTTGTTCCTGCAGTGTCCACATAGGATGAGGCTGCAATTACCTTATAATGAATTTATTTATTATTTGCAAAATGCAAAGAGAAGATGCAGACCTCTAAGCAGGGGGATGTAATGCAGCAGGAGCCCTGATGGTCGCTCCTGTCTTAGAATTGCATAAAGAGAAAAAAGAGCTGCTGTGATGGACTCTGCAGAGCCTTGGCTGGACCATGCTGGGACCAGTTGCAGGCTCTCCTGGGGTCACCCTCACTCGCTTGCCCCTGCTGAGCCCGGCGGGCCTACTGGAGCTCTGGGCTTGCAGGGTTTGCAGTTCACAGCCTGCAGAATACAAAACCCATTCCCCGTCTTTTCCTCTTTCCCCAGCAAGCTGCTGCTTTGCACTCTCCCCATGCATTGAACATTAACTCTCATAAGGATTCCTGTGCCTTCGCTGGGAACAGGATAGTCCCCCTGCAGTCCTGATCAGTCTGGGTTAGGATTGGGTTATTATTTTTTTCCTCACCCATCATCTACACAAAAATATTTGTTGGCTACTTAGTAATTAAAAAATCCCTGCTCTTTCAGAAAAGAGAAAGAAAAAGAAAGAAACCCATTAGGTCATTCTTTTAGCATTTATTGGGCTAGGGAGGGGGCAACTCACATTAATTCATCAACACTGTTCTACTCCATAGGAAGGGTCAATCCACCTGTCCACCTCTCTTGAGTCCCCTCCCTGCGAAGTCCCTCATTTGCTGCCTTCAATTAAAAAAAAACAACAACCTAAAAAATAAAAAGAAACCCATCTCAAAGCTGTGTTGCTTTAGCACAGCGCTGTGACATAGATCCAGACAAGTAACTCCCTGATTTACTTACAACAGGCTGAATGAAGCCTGTTGCTGAGTAGCCGGTGCAAGATGGTCATTTTGCTCAAAGTGCTGATGAAAAGCCAACATGTTTGGCTGAAAATATCAGGATACGCCCAGCTGTCAGTTGGAAAGATAGCAACACCACACCAGGCAGTTATGTTTTGGAAGTAAAAGCTGAACTTTTTCCATGAGCAGGTTCATGAGAGGATGCTTCTTTCTAAACACAGGCAGCTTCTTGCCCTTTGGAAGCACTTTGCAGAGCAGGGAAGGTGTGGCAGACAGGCTGAGCAGTCTAGGGGATGGAGGATGCAGGTGGCGGTTTCTGCATTAAGCAGCTGGTTGGGCACTGGGAGGGTCCATGTGGAGCCAAGAGGACCACGTGCTGTTCAGCTTCCTAGGGCCTTTAGCAGGAGCAGAGGATGCTCAGCATGTGTTAAGGGCGGATCCTTTTACCTTAACTGCAACCTAATCTTACAAACATCTTGCAAACAGTGTTTTCCAAACCCCCAGCATGCATAGGGGCTTGCTACTTTGAAAGGGAGACACTATGCATAAGGTCCTAATATTATGAGCTGTGATGTCTTTGTTATTATTATAAGTCTTGGTCTCCCTGCCAAAAACTGCCCCTCACTTCAGAGTAGCCATGATCTTGCAGAGAGGCCAAAACACGATGGCCTCAATCAAATACTAGAAATATCTGCTGCATTCAAGGGTCCTAAATGAGTGCTACAACAACTTGAATGTCTGTGGTCCAACTCCAGCACACAGTAGAGTGGCTCTACAGCTGTCACTCCCCTGACCATCCTCAGCACTGCAGGCTGGGGCTGGAGGATGCCAGTTGCTAACAGTCCCAAATTCCCACCCACTCCTTCCCCTTGCTGCACTCAGGGGTAGGAACCATGGGTTCAAGCAGCAGGAGATGGTGGGGACTGGAGGCAAGAAGGTGAATGGGAAAGACCTGTGAGCACCAGCATGCCTCGCTGCCAGCTCCATTTCCAGTGCTTTGGGCTCCAATACATTTAAGATGACAAGGAGGGAAAAATGGCACGACACCTTCTGGCAAATTACTGCCCCCAGCCGGGAAAGCCCCACCATGTGGTGTCCTTCTGCCACCCTGATAATCTCATCTCACAGGGAGATGACTGCAGAGCCCACCCCAGAGGCTTGCTGCCTTCTCGGTGGGCACCAGGCAGGCCACGCTGTCCCGCTACAGCCGTGTCGGTGCCTACGCCTACACAGAGCTACGTGTCCCTGGGGTGGCCTTTGGGGTCACCTCCCACTCGTGGTCCCCTCAGGGCAGGCACCGGCAGCAGCAAGAGGACCTCAGGTTTCTGCAGAGCAAGGGAGAGTCTGAATCGACCCCACTGCCTGCGTGGAGAGGAGGAGACTGGTTTTGGCTAACCTATAAATAACTATCATTTCTATAAACATCTGCCGGGATTGGGAGAAACTGGAGGCTGTGCCAGAGACCAGCCCATAATCAAAGCATTCTGGCAAATACTGAGATGGCAGTGGCTGTGTGGGCCGTCTCCGCGTACAGTATACAAATATTTACTGTAGATTTGCCTGCTGCGGTAACTACTCGTTCCTAGCAACTTTCTGCACTAGCTCTTGTACATTTTTATCCTCTCACAGTCTGGCTGATCAAATTGTTGACTTTTTTTTTTTTTGCCTGCCACCTAATAGCATCCTTTGCTGCCTCGTCTGTGCACACTTTGCAGCCAGACAGGACCCCTCAGTGTCACAGTGCTTTGCGGTCCAATGTGTCAGTAGGTGTAGGTCACCGTCCTCACCCCCAGAGAGGGAAGGTGAAAGAGAAAACCATCTGAGCCCTCAGCAGAGAGAATAAGGACCTGCAGAACATCAGCTTTCAAGTAACACAGTCTGAAGAACCCTCTGCAGAAGAGATGTGACATTTGAGTGACAGAAGGACATGGCAGAGGAGAAAAATGCAGGCAGGTGCCCCCACGGGAACAGTCTTTGTCAGACACTGGTGCTTCGCCTGCAGGAAGATCTTTGGCTTGAATATTTTCTAGTGATGAAAGAGAGAAACACACAGCGAGGAGCAAGCCAGGTTGTGTGAGCAGTTCTGGGTAGCCCCAGCAAAGACCTCGACCTTGACTCTGATGGCAGGATATCCTGGCAGAGCAGGACATGACTGTGCGAGCCAAGGGAGGAGACTCCTCACTGCCAGACTGATCTGCTTTGTCTTTTCTGCGTAAAATATTGCTAACCTTAAATTACCTCTTTCTCCCTGCCAGATGGAGTCTTACACATCCGATCCCTTGGTCTACCATGGCGGCATGAAGGTCTCCTTCGTCATCCAGCTGATGAATGCCATCGCCAGAATTGAGCGAGCTCTGCCCAAGCTGACTTTGCCCATCCTGGTGCTACACGGCTCTTCCGACAAGCTCTGCGACATCAAAGGGTCCTATTTACTAATGGACACAGTGCAGAGTCAGGACAAAACCCTCAAGGTCATCTTGCTTTCTTGATTTCTAGGATTGTATCTTGTCAATGTTGGCCCGAGTGTGAGTGACCGTGAGGGGCAGGGAGCCTGCTGAGCCGCAGGGAGCTGGTGATGAAGCGGGGCTGGTGCATCGGTGGGACCGATGGAGCCCCTTACCAGGAGGCAGCCCAGGCGGAGCCCTCCCTGGGCATGGCGTGGTGGCCTCTCACCAGCTACAGCCGGGCTGTGGGCAGGGGGTGGTGGCTAATCCCAAGACCTGACCCAGTGGCGGCTGTGTACCTCTGGGGTCTCCTGGGCATGAAGCAGCTTGGTGTAGAAGTCGGGCGAGGCACATAAGCGGGTGAAGTGCTGACCCTCAAAGCTCTTCAGAACAATGCCAGCTGGGTGAGCACCAACCTTACCTCATGCCCCAGCAAGTAAAGGTACAGGGGGGCCTTTCCAAAGCGCTGCACGACAAAAGCCACTTCACATCTGCTCATTTCAAGAGAGCCACAGCTGATTAACCAATTGTTAGCACATGAATGAGCCTGAAAAAGAGACAGGGAGACCAAGGAAAAGCTTTTGTCATTGGAAAAATAACTGGATAGTCTGGGCATAAAAGGAGTAAAATTGCACAAGGCATGATGGGAACATCCCCTATTGTCCTTTAAACTCCAAGGGCATGATAAGTATTTCCTCCTCCTTAGTGGGATAAAAAGCAAGAAATGGATGGGGCTGGGACATCTTCCTGCAGGGCAGCAGGGTGCTGGGGGAACACACAGATGTCAAGCTGCAATGCCAATGCCTTCCTGCTCGCCAAGGGCCACCACCACCAGTGGCATCTCTTTGATTTCATAACCTGCCACATCTAGGAAAAAAAGCCTGACAAGGTGTGGGCAGGACGTGTTGGACCTGTGGGTGTTGACGAGAGGGGACTGAAGGCTGTTCTGTTCATGCGGCTTTTTTTTCCCCTATGCTAATCTCCACTCTCTCCCTGGTTGCAGGTGTATGAGGAAGCCTATCATGCCCTCCACAAAGAGCTGCCCGAGGTTTCTACCTCTGTCTTCACAGAAATACTAACATGGATCGCCCAGAAGGTCTCAGCAGCTGGGGAAAACAGCCATACTTAAGAGCAATTGGTTCTGCAGCTCTTACTGGGGTTTTCTGGGAATAGATGCTTTTCTTAATAGAAGCCTCTCTGAAAAAGATCTAACGTGGAGGGACTCTTGGGATATTTTATCATGCACAGCGTAAGGGTGGGTGGGGGGAGAGGCATTATTTGCTGATGTAAATGGCCATTGCCCTAATCTGGAGAAGAATTGATAGCTGTGGGAGCAGCCGTCAAAGTTTTCCAGGTGGGGTGACTTTACTGAAATGCCCCTCACCCACCAAACTTCCCCCACCACTTCTGCTTCTCTGCTTTCACTGGGGTGACAGGGGTGTATTTATACTGCAATAATTTTTGGTATGTTAAATAAGTCAGTATCTTCCACTTCATGGTTTTGATTCCAGGTGCATATTGTCCCTTCCCTGTCCCCACCATCCAGTACCTTAAAAGCCCTGGTCCTTGTGAGGAGAGCCATAACGAAGGTGCTGGGTAACGAGCAGAGGCTAAAGATGGAGCTGACAGCTCCCTGAAGGTGAAGGGCTGGTTTTCAAGTTCAGATTCCTCTGGATACTGCTTTTATAAGCAGGCCAGGCCAGGGGAGAGCATCAAAACAGCCTCCGCTGCCGCTCTGCATGTCCTCTGCAAGTTTGTGCCTGGGGAAAGCGTTTTGAACAGCTCTTTAATTTTCATCATCAGAGCAGGATCCCAGAGGGGAGAGGAGGAATGTGGAATCAAACCCACTTAGCACATTGAAACACCATGCTTTTCCAAATGCCAAACCTCATCTCCTCTGCAAAATGAACTATTCTGTAAATATTCCTAGGGGCTGCTTTTTTTTCCTTCCTTCCTTTTTTTTTTTTCTTTCCTTTTTTTCTTTTTGAATTAATCACTTGCGCTACTGAAATCGAAAAAGCAAAGTCAAAGTTATAAGAGAATATAGTAATATAATATATGATGTATATAGAGGTGGCTGGGAGCCAGGGAAGAAATAGGAGGAGAGTCTAAAGAAGGGGTTAATTTTTCACTCTCTTGGCAAGGAATAATGTTGTCCTACCAGGATCCAGTCCTCTCACCATAACTTTACAGCCATAATCTGTTGTTTTCCTTCATCAGTTGGAAAATGTCCTGAAAATAATGCTAGCGAGAAGCACAGAGCATCTGGTGGGTGGGGATTAGCAGTGGGTGTCCTCATGGTCCACTGGTTTAGCAGGAGACCACAGCGCGAATGGAGATGCCATCCAAGCTTGTCCCAATCTCCTCCTAATCAGCACAGCCACCTCTGGGGCAGAGGGACTGAGCTCACCCCTTTAGGCAACGTGGGGAGCTAAAAGCAGAGTGTAAGGGTGCAGTCATCCATCCAACATCCCCCTTGCTGCCCTGGGGGCATCCAGGGGCACTGGTGTACAAGCTGCTGTAGCAGAGCTTGCAGACTGGTCCGGTGGTACAGACAAGCCAAAGCCTAGAGCTGCCGGGGTCTCTGGCAGCAGCAGCGTGAAAGGAAAGTCTTTAGACCCAGCTATGGAGCAGAGGCATCGTATCAGCATGGCAAAAAGCTGTGTAGTGATCACAGCATGGCTGTGCAGGTCAGTTTGTCCAGGGTGATGGCTCTGTAAATACACTTCTTGGCACTAGCCAAAGGGAAGGGGTTCAGCCTGTGCCTCTCCCTCCAATTTTGCAAGCAGAAAATGCCTGCAAGTGTTGCACTATGAGAGAGCGGGGCACGTCCCCCGGTGACACACCAGACCCCTTATTGCCCTCCCTGGCAGCAGCAGGAACCATCGCTATTGTCCTGAGCTGCTGCCCCCCGGGCTGGATCCCACCTGCAACAGTCACGGGGGGGTCACCCACATCTCCTCCCTTTGAAACCAGTTCTGGTAAGATTCAGGAAAGGGACCTCTGTGCAATAACAGTCTGAATCGGGGCCAGGTCCCAGCAGCGTGGATAGATGAAGGATGCGTGGATGCAGGTTATATCCTTGTAATTGCCCTAAGGGGTCCAAGTCAGGAAAGCTCTTTTATACAGGTTGATCCAGGCACTTTCACACTTGTATTTTCTTGCTTGTGAAGAGAGGAAGGAGCTGTAGTTCTCCCAGCAATGACAGCTTTTAATTCAAAATTATTCCAGCGCAATCAGCTGTTCTCACCAACCCCTGCTAAACTTGTGGTGAAACTTGCCATGGGAAAGAGGTGATGCGCAGGTCGCCTGCTCTGCATCTTCCAGCAGCCTCGCTTGTTGCAACTTTTTTTCCCCAAGCAAGATCCCTCCTTGCCAGATGCTGCTAGGCAAAGACAGCAAGAAGAGATACTACAGCGGTGATAAATCTCACCTGCTTCTTCAGCTGGAAGGAGAATCAAGTAGGCGTGATCCAGTGGTGACAGACATTGCGGGGGTAGCAGCAAGATGATGACTTAAGGATGGGATTTTTAAAAGCACTTTTCCCGAGGAAGTCAGGAGGAGTAAATCAATGCCCACATTCTTTACATCCCTTTCAAACTGACAAGCACTTTGCGGGGGGAGAGGGAAATGACCCTCCAGCAGGAAGGTCAGAGCCCGTCTGCTCCCTCCAACCTGGCTTCAGGCAGAGGAAAGTCTGTGGTCAGTGCCTTTGCTAAAATGTGCTCTTTCACCCAAGAAACATCTCCAGCTCAGCAGAAATAAAAGGAAACCAATTACATTGATCTGCAGAAGACTTGTCCCTCTGACTAGCTTAAGCTCAGCGATGGCACATGGCCTGGGGAAGCTGCATTTGAAAATCAGGTTAACAAACAACAAGTTGAAAGAACCACAACAACAAAAAAGCAAGCCAAGTAAGTCCCAAGCCATGGCACAGCAGAGTTATTGCCACCCTCAGCCGGTTTTGTGAAGAGTTATCTTCTGAGGAAATTAACACAGGGAAACCTACCCCAAACAAGCCCCGAAGGCTGCCAGCCCCCGCAGCGCGCACCCCCAGGGCTGCTGAGCCCAGAGGGAGCAGCCCCTTCGCAGCTGGGGATGTAAGTGCAGAGGGAAGGAGCGAGGAGCAAATCAGCCTTCGTGAGCTGAGATGCTGATTTGCACCAGCTGCAGCTCAGCCCGTGCATTTCAGCTCACACTGATGTTGCTGATCCCTTACCACTGCCTGTAAGCTACTTTACATTGACCCAGTTAGGTTTCACTGTGCCCCGGAGGAATTCTTCCTTTACTGACCAGATTAGTCATGAGCAGACCCACTGCCAAGGGAAATGTAATTACACTCTGTTTTCAAATGGCAGGTACCATTTGCAGGGAGCACAGCTGGCCTTACGAATGTTGCTGTGCAGAGCCACACCAGAGACCGGTCTGCCTTTGAGAATAGGTGGCACTCACGACTGAGCAATAGCAACGTGTAACTACTGTATATATCACCACCTGTAGCACTGAGAGACCATTCCCCACTGCCTAACCCATCACGTTTTCTATTTAGCCTGTTCTTTTTATACCACTCACCTTATAGCACATGGCCAGCACAAACCCATTGAGATTGCATTTACTTTTCCAAGTAATTTCGGAGCTCGTCTCTCTTGTTCCGTTGTGTTCCAGTTCAATAAAATACATTTATATATATACATATATAAAAGCATATATACATACACATGTATTTTCGGTGGGAAAAAACATATACAAGTTTAGGATTCTTAAAGGAATACAATGTATATTGCAACTAATAATAAAGTTATGTTTTCTGAACAGAGTGTGTTTGAGAGCATCATTGGGGACTGCGGTCCCTCCAGAGGTGCGAAGGACGAGGTGAAGAGATGTTGAATTGCCGTTCAGCTTGTGGAGGAGGGGGCTGAGCCCACGGGCACTGCCACATTGCTGCTGTGGCCGGCACCTGCTTCCCAGCTACTGCTGACCGGGGTCTGGGGGTAGCCCAGTCTCATGGAGGCCTGAGGTTCCCTTTCTGCTTCAAGGTCAGCTTTCCAAAGAGCCCTGAGATCCACAGCCTCACACCACTATTTGCTATAGCCCAGAGCAGCACAATAAAAAAATTAGCTTGGGGTACTGTGGGTATAAGATGTCTTTGTATCTTTCTTTGACCTAGCAGGGCTCTCTGTCTGGGTCATCCCAAGAAAAGCTAGCTCTACCCTCCCCAGAGTCAAAGCTCTTTTTTTTTTTTCAATTGTAGGTGAGGTGCTAATTTAAAAAATAAAAAATAATTTAAATTCCCTGGCCCAAGTGCTTCCCCTACCCCAGACAAACAGCAGTGCGAAGCTGATGAAGAAGCCCCAAGTACCAGGCAAGCTCAGCCTGCTTCCAGATCTGGTTCCCACGCTTTTGCAAGCCCGTTAAAATACTATGTTGGTCCTGAACCGTACCCAATCCAAACGGGAAGCATCTGCACCCTGGCCAGAGCGGCAGCCTTTTAAACCTTACCTTTTGCCACCAACTGTAGAGAGGGCTGGGCAGTGGGGTTTGCTGCTTCCTCAGCTCCCAGGCAGTGCCCAGGGCTGTTAAAGCCCCGGCTTGTCCCAGCCCAGGGTGCCCCATCTGCAGGGACAGGGACGGGGCTGGGGCACAGCCCGGCCGCAGGGCCCCCTGCTGCCCCCTTCCCCAGGCAGGCTCCAGGACAAGCCGCTGCATCCGTGAGGGCTCCCCAGCCCCTCTCTTGCACCCCAAAACAGGTGACTGCTGTGGCCAGGGATGGGTGGGACGGTGTGTCCCTGTGCCAGCCCTCCAGCTGGAGACGTCAGCAGCGCCAGACCCCACCTGCAACCTCTGGCAACTCATTTCATCCTCCTCACGCCTCAAATTGCTAAATCAAAGCAATAATATTCTCTTTCTGCAGCCCCACACAGGCTGTAGGCCTGGTCACACCCCAGCTTGCCAGGTCAGAAGCTCTGGCTGACGACTTTGATGGATGTCAACATGGAGCTAGGACTTTTTGCCAAGCCAGTGGGCACACCACGATAGTAAGCAACATTATTATTAATAAGATTTGCTGTAATACCAGCAAGTCCTCGGCTCTTTTCCCTAGTATTTTAGTGACTCATTAAGCTCCTCACAGCGCTGAGGGCTGCTGGAGGGTGCAGGCCATGGTGCTGGGACAGGGACTGAGCCCAGGATGGAGGGGACGGTCCTGTGCAAGGCTGGGAGCAGCACCGGCATGAAGGAGCCTTTCTGGCAGTGCAGTTTTCCTGGTGTCACCACCTGGTGCGTGGCGAGCTGTCACAGCCACGGGCGACCTTTTTTCAGCATGTGCTTCTAGTCTGATCCTGCGAGTCTGTGGGAACCCTGAAGGTTTTTGCCTTTTTCTCTTCCCTGAGCTGTGCTCCGTCATGTGCTATCCAAAGCTGGCTCCCGGGGTGTGTAAGGCGGGGATCAGCCCATGGTGAAGCCGTGTGGAGCCAGAGGAGTGCCATGGCGGGGGGTGGGGGGGGAAGAGAGCTTTTGTGGAGCCCACCCCAGCCACGGCAGCAGGGCTGGCCGGGACAAGCAACCATCGGGGCAAGGCATGGGAGGTGTCACACTCGGTCACATTGCTGCAGGGACTGCACCTCTGTCAGACCTCCAGGACCACACAGCCCATCACCCGGGCCAGGCTCTGGTGCTGGAGAAGAGCCAAATGCTCTAACTTCGGTGAGCAGTGAGGAATTTTAATTCAGAAGGTCTGCTCAGCATATAAACCAGCAGCGCTTCGGTTGCATTTGCTGCTGGCAGACGGTTAAGCATGGGATTTATAGCCCATCAGAGGGTGGAGACGTGGGTTTGTCATTCACTTCAGAGCTGCTGGTGGGGGCAAGCAGGCTGCCGGTGTCCCTGCCCAGCCTCGGGCAGATCCCAGCACAGGGAAAGGGGGATGGAGCCAACAGGGTGGTGCAGGTGTCACCGTACCACCAGAGACCACCGCTACCGCACACCGTGCCGGCAGCCTGGCTGCCTGCTGCTGCTGCTCCTGCTCACTCCAGGCTCTCTAAAGCGGGGATTTTGGGTGGCCGTTTGCTCTTCTCTCCTCATACCGGCACAAGCCTCCCTCGCACGCAGAAACAGGGCAATGCTCTCCCAGCTGGTCAGCCTGGGACGCTCTCTTTCTCCAAAAGCTGCGGATGCGGAGCTCCCACTCACCTTCCCGCTGCTCTGCCAGCAACTCCCCTGTTAAACTGAACAGCCTTGTCTCTGAGCAATGACCGCAGAGCCCACATCTCCCAAACGGAGTAAGCCAAACAACTGACCTTCCCGTGGCCACTGCTCCTCGGGAGAAATGGGATTCATTTCCCTTCCCTCCAGAGGAAACTCTTCAGTGTATGGAAATATTCCAGGAATTCAGATGAAAAACAGTTCCTGAGAGATCAGTTAAGAGTAGACGGATCGCATGATACGTGCTGCTGTCTAACCAGAGGAAACTTGGCAAAAAAAGCTGCTTGGGCTGGTGAGGGGGGAGCTGAGGAGAGGGCAAGATGTCCAGCATGGAAAACACTTGTCTCGTAAGAAAACACACAAGGATGAGAACGGCAGAGGGGAAGCAACAACAGCTCAGGTGCAAAGGATGAGCAGTACCTGCCCTGCATCAGTTTAGGAAGGGTCCATGGCCAAAAGCAAGCAAGTCCCTGCCAGACCACCATAAACCCTGCCATGAGGCAGAGCCCCAGGGAAAGCAAGGCCTTCCAGCCTTCCCAAGGTCAGCAGCCTTGGTATCAGGCACGCCTTTATTTAGATGAAAACCCATGCAATGGCCACACCAGCCAGCAAAACCCTCCTCAGGCTGACACAGTGAGCCCTGAACAGGAGATACCCACAGGTTAGAAACAAACAACTCTGGCTCCTCATCCAGATTATTAAAAAAAAAAATATACCAGTTTCTCCTTCACACTGGATGGCAGAATCAGCCCCGTGCTGCAATGACAGCACCAGGCTGCCCGCCTGCGGGACAGGGCAGCCCTTGTGTTTGCTGTACCAAAAGCCCTGATGGCTCTAAGGTTCCAGGGCTCACCCTGAGCACTTTTAATACCAAGCCCTCTCTTCCTGTGCCGAGTGTATGTACATCCCGTGCCACGGCTGCTCTGCACCAAAACCCAGCCTGTCAAAGATTCCCAGTAAAAGCAAGGCCAGTCTGCCCTGTTCCCACAGCCAGCACTGGGAGCACTGCAGTCAGCACAGCAAGAGAAGTACGTTCCCCTTGCATGCTTTCAGACCTGGAACACTGCTGTTTAAAAGCATGCATGATTGGAAAAGGCCACACAAAATCAGGAAACAAGCAACACCAGCTCCCCCCACCCTGGGAAGGGAAGGAGCAGCCACCCCAGGAGCAGCGCGGCCAGAGCCAGTGCCTTGAATGGCTTTGAAGATGTTGTGCCCGACAGGCACTCAGACCCGAGAAGCAGCACAGCAGAAAAAGCTTTCTGGACAGCTCTAAAGAGAGCCTTTGGGAAAGCGAAGGAGATTGAACTTGCCGCCAACAAACTTGTTTTAAAACTCCTGGATAATTTTCAGATTTAGATCCAGGGAGAAAGGGGGTGGAAAAGGAGTTCTAGAGAGCAGATTGCTGGCTCCTGTTATGGAAGCAAGCTTAATAAAATTCATAGAAATATTGGTGGTTCTGCTATGCTGTGCCAAGAATGTGTTAGAATAAAACCTTCTGAACAGAAGGGAGAGATATAATGTCATCTTAGCCTTGATATGAAAGATCAGCCTTCATCTCCTAAAGCGTATCTCAAGGAGCAGTAACTAACACATTTACTTGCCTTCCCTTCAGAGCAGGTCTCTGCACAGCCTTGCTCGCGTGGTTCATCACTGTTGCAGCCTTGTACAAATGGTACTGGGATGACCCTAGCTCACAAAGAAGCGATAAGATAAAAGAACAGAGGGAGGCATTTTTTCTTACAGGGGTTTTAATGACATCCCAGTGTAACACGGACCAGCTCAGTTTCCTCCATGGGAAAGCTACATCAAATTATTTTGCGTTTCTTTAAAAAGACCAACACCACCCTACGCTGAGCCCATGAGCTGATGCACCTGGCCATACCATAGCACTCCTTTCACCTCCGCCTTTCCTAACTCACCGTGCCAAAGCAGCAGCCTTGCGTTCTGCCATACCAGCAAACAGAGCAGGGAGCAAAACAGACCCACTGGCAGAGCGCTGCAGTCAGGAGGGAGCAGAACTCACTTTCCAATCCTGCTCTCCTTCCCCTCAAGCTTGCTTTGTCGGTAACAGGAGGAGGGAAAGAAAAGCTCTCACACTCATTTCTCAGAGCTTATTTTGGGAACCGAGCAGCCAGACCCTTGGGATCAGAGCTAGTTCTTTGCATGGTACTGATCCTCTTCCAAGGCTTTCTTTAGCCTCCTGAAATGTCCTCCAAACCTTGCCCAGAACACGTAGGCTTACAAAGTTAACCGACTAGGAAAAGCAAAAAGGCATGTGCATGCCTGCTCTCTTCCCCAGATGCCGATCGCGCAGAGCTTGAAGCCTGTAGCTTGACTTCGGTCTTAAAGGTCTGCACGTCCGTAGCTGCACCCAAATGCTGTCCCCTAACAAACAGTCTGCCTCTCTGCAACCCTGACCTTGGTTATTGCCAATAACCCACCTCCGATTCCCAACCTAAAACACCAGAAACCATTTGCAGCTCGAGAAAAAGAGGTTCACTGCCCTTCTCCCTTAGCACTTCTTCAAGGCAGGCAGCAACCCCAGCAGAGCCAGCACCTTTATTCAAAACAGGCCCCAATTCTGATGAACGGGTAGCCAGCGTGGCCTCTCTTATCTTAATAAATTTATTATGTCCAATCTGTTTTAGCTTAGAAGGTAAACAACAACCTGCTCTGGCAGCACACCCACCTGCTGTCAGCAGAGAACCAAGCCTTTGCTCCTCACCACCAGCCCTAGCTGGGTTCGTTCATCCCCGGGAGCTGAGCGCAGCCAGACACAATCCAGCTCCCCAGGCTGTGACGGGGCTCGCCAGGCTGCCCACAGCAAGAGAAAAACAGTGTCACCCTGAGCAGACAAGTCTGTCAACGCACACCGAGTGCAAGCTGCTACGTGGGAAGGTGCCATCTCCACAGTTTGACCGTGACTGTACCAACATGAACAGCTCGAGCCTCTTGAAGAGGCTCATCGTTTACTCCAGGCTCTCACAGCACAACGATACTCCTTGTAAGCACCATTTTTTGAGTCCCAAAAGCCCAATTAGTGCTTGAACCTTTCCAAGCCCAGTCCTTCCCTTCAACAGCATCAGTCATTCAGATGTTATTAGTATACCCCCCTGGAAAACTGCACGTTCCTAAATGAAGCCACCAGGACAAGCTTGGATCCTTGTTCCCTGAATGGCAGCCACGCTCTGAAGTCCACAGGGGCTGCACACAGGCAGCTCAGTTATTGCCACAGAAACTGTCGCAGCCACCCAGACGTCCAGGGCAGAAGAGAAAGCGTCTGTGTCCTCAGAGAGGAAGGACTGCCCACATGCTTCAGCTGACTCAAGGTTTCGGAGAAAACACATGCTTCAGAGACTCCGTGAGTGCACGGAACAAGTCTGAACAGTTTAAGTACAGAGACTGAGAAATCTCCATCCTTGGATTTAATGGACAGTCAGTAATGACAGAGGCACAGGGTGACAAGAAGAGAGGGAGGGCCAACGTACCTGTTAGGGGCTGACCAGAGTAACTTTCCCAGGTAAAAAACACCTCCCTGACACATCACCACCACACTGGCCAAGCCTGTGCCATGATGCTGCTAATGAAACAGAATAATCCCGAGAGAAAGGAGCCAATAAAAACAATCTGGTGGTTTACATCCATGTTCTGGCAGGATTGTACGAGCAGGTCACCAAGAGAGGAGAGCAGTCACACTTTCCTTGCTGCTTGGAAGCCAAACAGCGTGGACCCAGCCCTTGGCCCAGGTGCAGGAAAATAAGCTGAAGGAGCCCACCACAGTCCTTCCAGAAATCAAGCCACACTGATGTTGTCTGTTGGTAACAGAGAGGCCACAGCAGGAACAGATATAGTGAAATATACTATTTTATTGCTGCACACATGCTTACACATTTCTTCTTAAATATAATGTTGCTCCGATAAATCTTACAATCTTCTTAATTCAGTAAGTGGCTAGTAGTAAACAAAAAGGACAGAGGCAACAGAACACAAGAAGGACACTGGCAACAGAAGAAAAATCAAAAGGTTTTTATTTCATGGCAAAATTATTTGCAGCAAGAATAAAGGGAATTCAAATCTAAGTTTTGACCTGGCTCATCTTAATTAGAGAGCTTGCCTGTACGCTGACCATCTGCTTACGCATGCTTTTTGATAGCCCTGTTTTGCCAAAAGGGATGGGGGTGGTGAAAGGACCCGCAGTAATTGGACAATCTGACGGGCCTCACAGATGTGACCACTAAGTGCACACAGACAGACTGGCATTTGCTCGGCAGCCCACGTGGAACTGCACTACCAGGGAGGCAGATCCAAAGGCCACACTGACCTTTCCTCCCACGTGTACAAGTGCAGCCTCACTTACTCCACGCTTAACGATGCAGGAATGGAATTATTCAAAAGCAACCATATGGAAAACACTTCCCAGCACTGCTGCCCCTCCTCTGCCTTCCTCCTGCTTTGCCCGCTACCAGTGTCCATTTGCTTTAGCAGCTGAGGCATCTGCAGAGAAAAGCATTAGCACATTCCTTGGTAATCCCGTTTCTGCATCTTGTTCAGTACAAGCAGAAGGCAAAGGCCATGTTCTGTTCTCTGGTGGCTCTCCACGCAAGCCTCGTGCAGGGCTGTCACAACCACTGCTGTGGAAAGCTGACTACTAAGATGTCAGATGCGGAATTTATGCCGGAGGAGCAAAGGGGATGTGATAAACTAAACACTCTGCTGAAGTTGCAGTATCATCTTCAGCCACACAGGGAGGAGAAACGCTGGGGAACTGAACCAGCTGGGTTAAGCTGCCGGTTTCTATAGCAGGCTTTCATGAGCCTGACACTCCACTGAGCAAGAAAACAGGCAGTTCTGCTTTCACCCTTCTTTCTCCAAAATATATGGAGCTTCATATTAAAACTTTCTCAATAGACTTTCCCCTCCCCAAGTTTACTGAGATGCCTTTACCAGGTCAAGTTGTGCTGGGCTCTTTGGTGGTCCTGTCAAAGCCACACTGAGCTTACAGATGGACATGGAGGTACATTCCACAAATCATACAACAAATGCACAGCTCTCCTCCGTGTCACCACCCCAAACAGAAGCAGTCTCGCTGCTCCCTGCTTCCATACAGCAACACACCCCTGCAGAGACACATCCTCTTCCCTCATCCTAATATGGCTGCAGAAAACAAACCACAGGAACTCCCTGCACTTCCTCGCAACCATTTTGAAACAGAAGAATTGAAGCAGGCCCTGCTTGACTAGCCCTGCTGCCACCATCCGCTGCCCCCGAGACTTGTTTTGAAAGAGACACCAGTTAAACACAGATGACAAAAATGCACAAGCATCCAGGGTTCAGTTTGTCAATGCACTTCATTCTTGCCCCCCAGCTCTGTCTCCAGCTTCTGTTAAATGCCAACTCCATCCTGACATGTGATCTTGTCAAAGTCCAGCTTCTCTCCAGAACAGCGGCCAAACTCCAGCGCCCTCTCCTCACCACAACCAAACCCAGCCTGCTTACTGCAACTGGTGCCCAAAGCCTGCCCACGTACCTGCAAACAGCTTCAACACACGCCTGATACAGGCAGATACTCTGAGCAGGGGCAGTGAGGCTGCAGTTCTCACATGGTGCGGGAGCATCAGTCTCTAACCAAGTGAGATCAGCACAGAAGAGAAACCCATCCTCCCAGCACATCCACACCCGAAGCAAGTGCCTGCCAAACGCTGGATCTCCAAACCCTTTCCTTATCCATGCGAAGCACCACCACCATTACAGAAAACAACACCCTGAAGCTGCGGGGGATCTATGCCCAGTTCCCACCTCAAACAATAAAAGCACACCTGACATGGATTAGTTCAAGCTCTTGCCTCACAAAGTGACCAAAATGACAATATGTGTTAGTAACGGCAGCCCGCTGCCTGTGCAAGATTCTCTGTGCTTCACCCAACGCCTCTTCTGCCTCCCAACTCACAGCACAGCAAAGTACACCCAGCCTGTGCCTTGGAGACCTGGACTCTCACAGCATGCCATTCTGGAGGCGACCAGCTCTGGGGGCAGCCAACTGGGCAAGACAAGCTTTATTGCAGGGGTATCACCCCCTGACTAGTGCCGAGGAGAAAGAACATCATTACCCTCATTAGGAGTCTAGGGAGACAACACGAGATAACGCGACCTACTGCAGAACACAGATTCAAAAACATTCATTAGTACAAACAGTGAATTTCCTGGAGAACAATGAAGCTAACAAGGCTCAAGGCTGAGGAAAGCCAGAAGGTTGACAAGCGGGACAGCTGCCCTGTGAGAGCCCCAAAAAGCCCCTTTTCCTTTCCAGAAAGATTTCCAATTATCCCCTCTTCCCTGACACACCAGCAAGTCACTTTTGCTCTACCACAATGGACAAAGAGAAAGGGAAAAGTGCTGTTTCCAAGAAGCTCTTTCCTTCCCCTTAGGAAGAAAAGGGTGCCATCTCTTTTTTTGTGCATTGAAAGCTACTGCTTTCTAAGAATGGAAGGACTCTGGTCTCTATTGTATTCCCAAAGCTGTTTGTTCAGAAAACAAAGCTTTTAAATTATGAGCACTTCAAAGCAATGAAAAGCTAGGGAAGACCTGGAAATCACTTTGGTTTTTTTCATCTAAGAACTAGAATAGCAGGTGAAGACAGTGCCTTCCACATAGCCTAGTACCCCTGTGTCCCTGTTAGGGAAGCACTGCCCACCTTTGCCAATCTTATAATGCTGACAGTGAAAGAAAAGACACCTCCCTTCCAATACACTTATTTGGAGAGTTTAACCCAGTTTTCTTCCTCTACTGGTGGCAATTCAATGGGTATCCCAGCATGAACCACTTTCAGAAACATGCTGTTGGGCAACAGAACAGGATGGATCCTAATACCAGGCAGTAGCAAGTCCCCCAGAAGAGCTCCCTTACCATCCCCCAACAGCGCGCAGTCTCCTGTCTGCACCGTGTTATACAAAGGAGCAGCTACTGATCTGGGCTGAGCTTTGGGAGCTACTTCTGAAAGGAGAAACTAAAACCAAAATAAAATCAAACACAAACCAGACATGCAAATGTCCAGACATAAATAAATTAAAAAGAAACCATGCCTGAGAGTGGATGGGAAGGACAAAAGAGGAGAAGAGAGACATTCAGAGACTCAGATGTTCTTGCACTCCAAGCCAACCCAGCAGGGTCTACGCAGGCTGCATATGACAGGCAGGGTTTGCACACATCAGCACTCAAGCCCTATACTGGCCAGGAGGTTTTCCAGAGCTTCAAGTTTCTGGTTGGCTTCCTCGATGGCACTGTAAGTCTGCACGTTGCTGGTGATGTGGAAGCGGATGTCATCAACCAGAGGAATGGAGTCAGTCTCCTGCCGTTCCTCCACAGCCTCCGCATTCTCCTTCACAGCAGCCACAAACTCCTCCAACTCCACCAGCTGGATGGGGTGGACAAGAGAACCATTAGGAAGACAAGATGACAGGTAAAGGGATGTAAAGGGTTGGGATAATGGGCTCAGCCACTGTTGAGACACTCCACAGCAGAAAAGGGAATGCTAAGGGTACATGGAGACCCGAATCTTCCTATGTCTCCTACAGATACTGCTTGGAGATGCATCCTGCCATTCATCCTAAGGAGGGAGCAATACCTCAGCAATATAATGGTCCCAACTGCTACGCAATCTGCACCTCACTAACTAAGCATCCACAGTTCTGGTATTGGAGCACACGGATATACACAGTGCTCCCTCCAGAAAGGCTCCCCAGCAGGAACCAGGAGACACTGCCAGACACTTTTGGGAAACATCTTGCAACAGGCAAGACAGCAGGTGCTTGTTCCCAGTTCAGAACCAGATGACTCTATCCCCACCACGGTGCTCAGCCCCACCACCAACAGCTGACCAGCAGATCACAGCAAGGCACCTGCTCTGTTCTGCGCCCAACCTGACAGAATCAGGTCACCCATGAATAATTTTGCATCAAGTTCCCCAGGAACATGTGGTGTGCTGAAGGGTGAGAGGCAGCTTCTGTCTGTCTATGCTACTCAACTGTGCCTGGGCGTTACGGGTTGCTGAGCCCTGCCAAAATCTCTCCCTGTTGCCATCATCAGTGCATGTCCACAAGATGCTGGCAGCTGCTGATGTTTGAACAGCTGGGGTGGCTCCATTTGTGCCAACACCCTTAAGAAGGCACATGGCCAATGCTAGGTCCGAGGACTCCCACTCAGGCTAGAGAAAGGGAACGCAAGGGGAACACACAAGCAAAGCCCCACCTTGCCCAATTACTACTTGGGATATTCAGCAACTTTCAAACCAAATGCCCTTCTCAGAAGCTAGAATCCAGGTGCATGCTGATGTGTCTATCATCCCCAAACTATAAACTGAACAAAGTAACAGCCCCAGAATCACTTCCTTTGCTGTTTTCACATGCCCAAAAGAATTTCACACTTTTCAAGCTGCAGGTGAAAACATTACATTCCCATGTGAACTATACAAGCCATTTATAAAGATCTATCTCAAGATAAAAACACCCCATAGGTTCCAGTTTATCCTCCCGTATGACAGCTTGCTCCATGAGTCCTGAAGCTTCAAGCTATAATCACTCAGGATAATACTTAAATGGAGCCCCATAAAGCAAATGCCAGTGTTAGATTCATTACTTCTGGCTGTTCAACAGCTGAATTTCCTCTGGGGAAACTCCTACTGTTAGATTTGTCATCCTGGAGGAGAGTAGAGATTACATTGATTTCTCCTTTCTATAGCACTAGGCCAGAAAGAACTCCCCCCAGCAAACACCAGAAAACATTTCCTACGCAGAGCTCCCCTGCACACCCATTGGGTTCTCCAGGCTGCAGCTGGTGTGTTCAGGTAACACCGTCGTTGCTCTGGGCACAATGGCTGAAAGCTCAGCGCAAGTCACATGCCCATGGCACTTGCAGAACTTTTTGGGCAGCTTTTTCACCCCACAGTCCACAGGGATGTGCTAGGCAGCCACCAGCATCTGGATTACTGCAGTGGCATCAGGTACTGCCACAGTCCTCAGCCTCTGCTCTAACTCACCATGTGATTTGTTACTTAACCGCTGCTCATTTTCAGGAAGCACATTAAACCAGAGTGGGCAGCCATGTGTTACAGACTGAAGTATAACCATTAAACCTGTTGTATCTATGACTCACTGTGCAGTTACAGTCACAGGCGCATGTGGTAAGCGCGGTGGGGAGTGTTTCTGCTACCTTCTCGATGATCTTTGCCATGTACTCTGTGCACTGGTCCTCCAGTCGGGTCAGCTGAAACAGCTTTGCAATCCTCCAGATGCTGACAATGTTATCTTCATCCAGGATCTGAGCCAAGGTCCGGCCACAAAGACGCTTGAGCCCAGGCAGCAGGTACATATCTGCCACGCACAGCACGTCATAGGCGTTTTCCGGGGACAGCTGGCAACGGAAAGTGGAGAATTACTGTCCAGTCCTACCCACTTCACTTGTCTTAGGCAAACTTACGCCTTCTCTTGTGTTTTAGCAGAGATTCCCTAAAGTGTCGTTTGGCCCGTTACCGGACAAGTGTTAACAGCACTATGGAGAAACAGGAGCTCAATCTTTCAGGGCTAAATCTTCCCCTCAGTTACCACAGATGAGTCTAAAATGCTGCAGAGGCAGCTTGCTCAGCACAAAGCAAGAAGTTTACCTTGCTACAGCTAACCCCGCCAGTAAGCACAAAGCAATGGGGAAACACTGAAGTGCAACTGAAGGCTGGCTGCTAAGGAATGATCAGCGGGGCGGTGGAAGGAGGTAGCTTTTACAAGAGGTAATGAAAGCCCTTCAAAGAGACAAATGGAACAGGCTGGTAGAACGCAGCACCTCGTCCCCACTAGGATTTTCCTCCCATTTTGTACTGCTGGACATTTTGGGAAGAACATGCAAAATTCCCTGAAGCTCCTTCCTCAAACTGGCTCTGCTAACTCAGCCAGCACAACCTCCCCGTACAGGGATACAACAAAGGACAGAAAATTCCACGCCAAATAAAACTGTAGGTGAGGCCCACCTAAGTGGGGAATAGACCCCACACATCAAATACTACTGGAGCTCTAACAGGCATTCAAACTAAACTGAATTCATGCACCAGATGCTCAAGCTCACACTGTTGTGGAACGGCCTTTAACATTTTCAGGCTCTTGAGCTAGAGAACCACCCTCCCATTTCGCTCTTGGGTACTTTTGTCCCTTGCAAGTGATCTGAGGATGAAAAAATGCTGTAGATAATGTTGGAGACACCACCTCCAGCTTCACTCAAGTCTCTCCCCCCTGGCTGGGCAAAACCTATTTTAGTCAGCCATCTGCGTCACTAACCTGGAACTAGAGCCTCTCGCTGCACAATTCTGTTCCTGCTAACGTGAATTGCAAAGACCACAGTTACCCACATCCGTTTGAACGGTGAATATGCAGGATGCAGCATACCCTGGCTGTGGAGGAGGCGAGATCACCTACATTTAGAGACCAAGCCATACTAGACCAAGGAATGGTAACTGGTGTGGTCCACTGCCCTCGTAACTGGTCAGCACCAAAAGCACAGCTGTCCACATCTACACATGTGGTTGCTCACCCTGACAACTGCAAGAGGCTGATTATTTCTTCCCCTACAGCTGTCCACACCAGTGTTTGGAGAGGCTGCTCACAGCAAATGTCCCAGTTGTATAACAACCTGCAACAGCTGTGCAGAAGGATACAAGTTGTATTAGGGGCACACCATGAGTGCTGTAGTGCCATACTGGTGTAACAGAGCTCTTGGGGTTATTAATCAAGTGCTGCTTTGTCCTTTCATAAGCTCTAGGGACCTCACAAGTTGGAGGCATTCGAGTCAGCAGTATTGGTGGCAGCAGCTCCCAACTGCTTGATCAAGGACAAATCCGGCAAACATTCCTCCAAAAGCTCCCATTGCGCCCACACAAGTATTTCGATCAGAAACTTCTCTCTCTGCCTGGAATCCTTTGTCCTCTGCACACACTCTAACCTCCAACTGCAAGTAGTCACTACTGTATGGACAGACACATAAATCCTTTGGAAAAAGAAACACTGAATTGGAAGTGCTGACACTTGGCTGGAGAAATCCAGGGCAGGAAAAACAGTCCACATTTAAGTGTGGAGCACGAGCTACATTCCTGCTCTCCTGACCATTTTTCCTGGTAGTTTTTCCTGATGGGTGAACTCTCTGCAGAAGCTCATATCCTGGCTGCTCAGTTTGAAATGCAACCTACGTACCATTCTACACAGAAAAGATACAAAAAAAGAGCCTTTCGGCTCCTACACATTGTTGTTGTTGTCCTGCTCCAAGTCCAGACAGGGCAGCTGAGACACCCCTTGGAAAGGGATGGCTGCTTGGGAAACACTTCCCGTGAGCCATCACAAGGAGGGCAGGCAGAGTGGAAAGGTGCAAGGGAACGGGGTCATGCTGCAGTGCGGTTACAAGGTCAGGAGGATCTTCACAACCCCAGCATGCTTCTTCCCCTCTCCACCCGCCCTTTCAACGCATGGCTGAGGAAAGAAGTGCAGACAAGTGAAGCATCTGCCCTCTGGCATACCAATGGCATTTCTGCCCTTGCTGCCTGATAAATACATCTCTCCCGACCGCACATTCCCCGCTGCTACCCGGAGGTGAACAGATCAGCAGAAACAAGGTCACAGCTGCCTGCATTCTCTGTATGTGGCACCTAACCCAGAGCACAAATACTGCTTGGGAGAAGTGACAGTGGCAGGTGCAGCAGCATCTCTGATCAGTGCCTTAATGCCAGAATGTGTTCTGGCATCTTGTAGCTAGACCTGCTGAAAGCATTTGCCACAAAACCGAAGCAGGAAGCTGCTTAAAGGCTGAGATTTGCTGCACCGTCCATTAGGCTGAAAACTAGGTGTGTTAGGGCCATTTTGTTACTGCTTGCAATACTGAGCACAGCAAGGTGTTGGTTCCCCAGTGGAATCTTTGCCCACCCCAGCAATAAATAACAGTGGAAATAATGACTTGCTGCAAATGGAAAAGTAGGCTATGATGCCAAGAGAAAATAAGCAGAATCTCTCAACCTTTCCACATCTCCAAATGTGTTCAATCTGCCATCTACTGGCAGCTGCTCACCTTATCCTTCCACAGAGCCCAAGAGGGAAATCTGCAAAATCCTGCATTTATCACACTAACATACAATATGCAACCTAATTTCCAAATTTTTATTACAGGGTGAAAGCCTAAGGATTTGCTTCCCAAATTTCATGCACATAAACTAGATTCATGCCCGGCTAACAACATGTCCCAGGTATGTGGGCTCCTGAGAAGCGAGGTAGCGGAGTAGGGCAGTGGGATTTAAGAAACCACATGCACAACAATTTCAGACGCTATGGGAAAACACTGCTGTGAACACCTCCAGAATTAAGCATCCCAGGAGGAAAGGCTCCATGGCTGGCCTCACCTCTGTATCGTCACTGTAGATGTAGTAGAGCACCCGAATGAAGATGTCTTCTGAGATGTTATGGAGAGTCACCACAGGGATGCTGGGCTGTGTCTGCAGCTCCTCACTCTCACTGAAATGGTCTTCAAGAAGGGCTTTGAAATAATCACTGCGACCACAGAAAAAAGCCTGGAGAGGGAAGAAAGACCAAAACACTAGCGTCCTTCTCACTGCACCGAACCAAACAGCACTACCAGCCAGCCATCAGAGCAGCTCAAAGGTATTTTGTAAGTTCAGACCCTGTAACTCTGACTCTCCCTATGTTTTGAAGCTGCATCTCCAACATTTTTCCATACCTTATTCCTATCCATGCCTACCCTCAGAACAAAAAAAACCCACCAATCTGTAAACTTAAGAGATTCAAAAGTAGCATGGCATTAGGGCAGGAGTTTGAATTGAAGGTTGGATCTCAAAATCCGTTCTTACTGCTGTTTCCTTGCAGATCGAATTCCCTTCTCTGGACACTGAACTCACAAGCCAGCAGCAGGAGATTTTGTAGCTGTGAATGCTGTAGCTGAATCCATAAATATATCCCCTCACCTCTGCAAGAAAGGCAGAGTTTTCTGTTTTGTTAAACGCTTTAAATATAGTTTCCAGCCGCAACAGGACTTTTGATGTCCCAGCTGATGAAGCAATGCTGCTTCTGCAGTGTATCCAGCACCGGATGAGTGGGGGAAGGCAGGTAGACTAGACCCATGGCAAGAAGGGAGAAGAATGAAGTATATAGCACAAGCACATACCTTATGACACAAAAAGTTGTAATCTGCCACTCGGAAACACACATCAGGACAACTGTTAAAGTTGTCAGTGCTGTCAAATGGCAACTCCCCAAAACCAACCTAGGAAAAGAAACCAGAAAACCCCACCTTTAAGATCCATGCTTTAATCATGCCTAGCGTCCCAAGTTTGGACTTCTTGGTCTTCCCAGAAGCAGTCACCCATCAATTCCCTCAGCACAGTGCAGAGCACCAAAAGATCATCTGAGCACAGAATTCAGCGTGAAGAAATCTTTGCACTCCTGATAGAGGTATTCCTGGCTCAAGTTACAGCTGCCTCCCTTATCCATGAAAACTCCCTGACCCTCCATACACCTCTAGAAAGCATTTCCGTGCCACCTAACAAGGCAGATAACCAAGAGGAGGCAAAGATTACTTCATGTACGGGGTATCATAAGCATACTAGAGCTTAGGACTAGCCCTTTACTGTGTAGATGTACAGGTGACATATAGATTACATAGATGTACACACCAGTTTGAAACGGTTTGGCTACAAGTACCACATCACTTCAATAATCCAACGTTTCTAAAGCATGTTTTAAATTTCTAATTTGAATTGCAGCCAAAGATAGTGTTGTTGCAGTATTAATACTCTAGCGAATTATTTTAACACCAACACACCTCCTCCCAGTCCTTCGTGCCAACAAAGACAGAGCACACACACACACACACAAAAAAAATCTGTTGGCGTTATGTTATTTTAAAGTGACACTTCCAAATATTTTCACTTTCACCTTGTCCGATATACAGGGCAACTAAACTGGAAAAAAAAAAAAGTTTACATTCACAGCCATGTAACCAAGACAATCTCTGAAAACAAGTTTCCCCTGCTTCTTGCTTTCCAAACATATGGCCCCGAGCTGCCTGGGCCAACGGGTTTATTACTGCTGTCTCTCACCCAGGAAAGTTACATCCCAGGTTTGCACCTGGGAAACCCCTGGGCTGGCTGTGATGATCAGTCTCCCAGTCACAGACCACCTAAGCACCATTTCCAACTCACCTGCCTCTATCCTAACAGAAAGCAACCGACTTTCAGCTTTACTGAGAGCTAGATGACTCCTCCCTCCCAAACGAAACAAAAGACACAGCCCGATGCATACACACTGGGTTGGTGCTCTCAGCCAAGCTCAATTCACATGCAGCGAGGTTTCTCTCACAAGACAGGTTCTAGGATGTGGCAAGGCACCAAGCTGGCAAAAGCTTATACCACCACTGAACATGGCAGTTTGGACCCATTTGCCAAGCTCTTTCCCTGTCCACAGCAACATCTGGCCGTTTCTGATTCCTAACCACAGGAGAGTAAGCCCAGTGACATTCAAATCGTACACATGCTGTCGCAGTAATGCTGCCTCCCCATAGCACCTCTCTCCAGTGAGCCTTTCCCCATCGGCAAACTCCTTGATGCAGAAGGGATGCAGCAATTCAAAGGACACTGCCCAATTGATCTATTACCTGCTTTTCATAGAGTATAATACAAAAGGCACCTCCAGCATGGAAGATGAGATCAAATCGTCCCATTTGTAGATTCCCCAGGCTGCTGTTTCGCTCTGTGTCTCATGTTTCAAGGCACTGAACAAACCTCAGTCTGGGGATCTGCATCCCACTCCCTGGTGCATCACATTACAAACACCAGTATCAGGCTAGCCAACTGCCTGCTCTGTTTGCCTTGCTGCTGTCTCCACGCCATGGGCCTCTACTAGTAATTCTGACATCACTTTCAAGGCTACAACTTTGCAGGCATATTACAGGTAAAAAAACCCACCACCTAGAAACAGGCTTTGATAAGACACCACTCCTTGCAGCACAAGAATTTTAACTGAGACAAACTCCACATCTCCTACATACATCCCTTCTTTGCTCCCCTTTCATTGTCCAAATGTAAATCTTTAAAAGGAATCCATCCCTCTGGAATGGACATGGGAATTTTATTTCTCTCAGAGTTTGTCTCCTGAATTACAACCTCCTCCAGGCTCAGTTTCCTGCTCCTAGCCTTGTCTGGTCGCTGCTCTGATGCTCAGTTTTACAAGGTCATTTCCATTTCCTACTACAAAAGCAGGTTCACATCTTTGTCTCTCCTATTCAGTGTGAAGTGGCTTTGCAGATTTTTCCATTTTACTCCCCTTTCAAGTCTCTACTACTTCTACTCTCCTCCCTTGTCACGCCTGAGGAATTTAATCTCCCTTTCAGGGTCTCCCTGAAGAAAACTGGCTCATTCCTCCCACCCCCCTCCCCATTCAGGCAACCTCCTTAGCATGCTTCTGTCCAGGCAAAGCAGTTACCAAAGTATGTTCCCCAGGAAGCACAACACAGTCCAGCCTGTGAGGTGCAAACATTCACAGTAACTCATTCACCATACAGAAATATTCTCAACACCTCTACAGCGTAAGACTGCTTGAACGTTGACAGGATCTTCCAGCTATCACATGTGGAGGACCATGTCTTTGCCGCCTGGATTTGCTATTAGCACTTAAATAGACATGCTGCTGGAGGCAAAAACATACTAAACAAATCAGTGGCAGCAATTTGTACCTCAGCCAGATTATCTCAGCAAGAAAACTGTAAATAAATTATAGCACAAAATACAGGGGTTAGCGATGCAAGACAAGATTACCAGCCCATAACCAGATATAAGTGGATTGGACAAAAAAAAAATAATAAATAATTGGAAGCATGTTGTAAATAGTTCAGTTAATCTGCCTCTGCCAAATGGGCACAGCAAAGGGCAGCAGTAACTGTCACGGACAACCACGCTACACAGGTGCAGAGACAGACAAGATGGAACCCATCTACTTGTTTCCAACTTCTTTCTATGCATTACAAGATTCAGCTTTATCCCAGAAGTGACAAATGGTCACATTTCTTTGCAGCCACACCAAGTGTCAATACAGATGGAGAGAACGGTTATTTATTTCATGGCAAACTGATCCTTTTAAGTCTGATTTCATCTTGGTTTGGAAAATAAGATTTTGGTTAAAAGATAATGAAAAACCAGCTACAAGGAAATGATGTACCTACAGTCTCATACACTGGAAGCCCTGGCATGTCTACCTCAACAACATCACCTGGCAGACACGAGATGAAGAGCTAGGCAGAGAGACAGTGGAAAGCCACATGTTTTTTGACAGTTGCTTGGCTTCTGATGGTATTTTACTTAAATCCGTCACACTAAATTTCATTGCGACAAACCAAAACAGCAGCTGTTGCAGTCAGAAAAATTCTGGGCGTTACTAGTTTAAAACAAAATAGAAACAATACTTTCAAAAACAAACACTGAATGAGAAAAGGTTTTCAAGTATAAGCAGGAATAAGGAACAAGATACTGAGATCATAAACATGTTTAAGAGTTCAAGGAATAGATAGTTCTCACTCTAAAAACTAATAATGAACCATGATTGGATATCAATTGTTAATTATTGTTTTAGCCATATAACACACTACTGAACTATGAAATTGGGATGCACAGAGTTTTCAGCAGCATTCAAGTATCAAAGACATAACATGAAAATTATTTGTCTATAGTGAAACAAAGTTGTATATAATACACAGCAGCTCAGAATGTCTCTTGCCAAATTTTGGAAATGCTGGCTTTTATCCAGAAGCCAAATACCTATTTTACTCTGCATAGGCTGGGAAAAGCATACGTTTCTCCCGAGAACACAGATGTTTGTACGCGACTATTCAGTTGTCCCTGATATTTCAGGTTACATACTTTGTATCCTATTCCTCGTATGGCATCAAACCCTGCAAGAAGGAGGATGTGCAGTTCCTCTGTCCCACAGCAAAGATGCCAAAGTCACAGAATTTAACAATTTGCAAACATTAGGATGATATATAACTGGCAATAGGGTGAAGAGCTTTTTTCATATATTCATTTTAAGTTAACAAAGAAAAAGACCTAGAGATCAAAAAACGGGAATCTTTGAGAATTTATCAGGCTTAAACAAAGCACTCAAATTTGTACATGGCATACAAATTCTTTAGTGAACAGGCACGGGCCGATGCCCTCTTTACTTTTACAGCCATAATAAGTCTAATGCTGCTGTAACTGCCTTTATTCTGATCTATGAACACTGCAAGAAAACAGCTCACAGAGGCATTCACAGTGCTGTCAGATGATTACATTATTCCAATTTTCTTACTTTCCTTCTAGCCCCTATTCTGCACGAAAGAATTAAAAGGAGAGTGTTTCTAACCCTAGAGAAGAAAAACCTAACCCAAAAGGAGCACGCCATCAAGGTCTAGGGACAAGCAATCAAATAGAAAGCATTCTTCTTATTTGAGAAGTGACTTAGGAATTTTTGTAAATCTCACTGTTTTGGGGCCCACGACCCTCTTTATAGTTCTTGCAGAGGTAAGTTTGGGGCTTACTTATAGCATCACCTCCCTTTAAACCCTACAAACATACAGAAAAGCATACTGAAAGCCACAAATAAATGCACAGTTAATTGGGGGAAGCAGGTTATGTAGGAAAGATTTCTGCATTGGTAGATGGAAACTTGATGGAGAGAAACTCTCTCTGTAAAGTGTTCAGTACTCAGAGAAGTATGTCTGCCAAAAGTCAGCAGAAAACATGCTGGCTTATTACAGGTAAGAAACCTTATCCATGCACAGACACACACACAAGCTCTTTGCACCAGGCAGGTCTATTTGGCAGGGGACAAAAAGAAAGAAGGCAATAAACTTTGCTACATCGCTCAGCCATTCAACCTCTGGGCACAGCAGCCACCTGAAATGAGTTCACGTTATTAAATTCAGTGGTTGGTCTGAGCGAGAGGAAAAAAAGGACAGACATAAAAGCAAAGTGAATCTACTGATACTACAGAAAACAACAGACGCAGGGAGAATGAAGACCACTAATATTTATCCTGTTCTCCTGCAACTGGGAGCAAAGATCTCCATATATGAGCCTAACTAATAATACTGATGGTATTTTAACATAGCTATCATCAACCTGTGGGCTATTTCTAAGGGTTAACAAGACGTAGTTATGAAAAGCAAATCTATTGTCAGTCAAGTTACATTCACTTCAGAGGGGCTTGCATTTCTGCTGGAAATATTTTCAGAGTTTGAAAGCACCTCTCCACTGCAGGGTGTCAGCTCCTAGTAAGCAAGCCCAGCAAGCCACCTTCCATCTATGTGTCTCTTCGGGTAACAACGCCTGCTGATAAAACAGTTCTGATACTCAAGAAGGATGGCAGAGAGGAGGAAAAAGAGCTGGGGACCACCTCTTGTCCCATTGTAGTCAATGGGGAAATCCCCACCAACCACATGGCAAGGGTTTTGTTTACCAAGAAACCTGCTGGGGTAAAAATCCAAGGGAAAGGACCAGCATCGACAGCCTCATTAAACAATCCTACAGCATTGCCAAGCAATAAAAGGTTTCAGTATTTGGAGCACCACCAAAGCAAGCACTAAACTCAAATGGAGAGAATGCAACAGAACACATATCACAGCCCCACAGAGACCAGAAGTAGTATAATTGCTCCCTACCCGCAGTTCAGCTGGCAGGGCGCAGTCTGCTAGAAGAGCCAGATCTTCCTGCAGCCGGCAGTTACCTGTGGGCTCAATCGTCAGCACTTTCACACAGGTCCCTGGCTTGGAAGAGACTGGAAGAAGCAAAAAAAAAAAAAAAAAAAAAACAACAAAAGAGCAGAGATGCCTAAATTCCTCTACAAACATTCTCTCCCATTTAAAGAAAAGACAGACATTCCAGAAAAAGTATTACTGCTGTTCAGCTTTTACCGCAAAACACACGTGATTCTTCTATGTAAACATGCATACAGCACTCCTCAGTACAACTGGTGAGAAGGGCTGGAAGTGGATGCATATATTGCAGTCTCTGCTCCAACCTCCGCTTAATTCCTTGTGCTGGACTATCAACTGTGGCACACAAAATTGCCACAGGTATATTTCAGGCCCAGCTCGCTCTCTGCAATCCGTGTCATCAATTACAGTTGAGGACCATTGATCAGGCTGCCCCTGATCCCTGCAGAAGCCACTCATACGATGCCTTCCCCAGCTGCCACCCCTGCCACTGACAGTGTGACCTAAAGTGAAGCCCATACCAGGAAATATTTAGTTAAAATAAAACTGCTTCCCCGCCTCTCTGCTCTGTCACATGCTCTCATGGGTCCCATCTCAGCTGTGGCATCCTAACTTCACTCCAGGGAACACAAGGATTTATTCTTGTTTAGGTAGTAAGTTCTGTGCACCCAAGCCTGTTCTCTACTTTCTACCTATAGATCCTCAAAGCGCAAAGATCCCCAGAACACCTGGACTCCTGAGTGTGCCTGTTCTTTGCAAACATTAAATAAGCATCACTGCCACCAAAGAGATCAAATAAACCATACAGAGACAGCACTTCATTTGCCTTTTTCAGACCTAGTGTGTCTCCCTGTCTTGCCCTACCAGCCTACACAATTAAACAGCCTAATAAAGGGGAAGCAAACTACACAATCATACTTTTGCGGTCTTGCTATGACCAAAGCTGCTGTGGAGCTCATTGAAGCCAACCCTGCCAACTTCGAATGAGCAGCAGCCCAAAGTATGCCCAGCTATTGTATTACAACACCGCTATTTTCAGCTCGGCATGAAAATGGGGTGAAGACTGCAGCATGTAAGATATTCAACAGTCTCTGACACATAGGGAACACGTGAAAAAACATGGAGCACCGCTGGAAAATGCCAGGTTGTGGTGATGAAGGCTTGAGATGCTGTTGGGAGCCAGGGAGATGCAGAGTTAACTCTCAAGGACAAAAGAGTTAAGTGGCCCCACAGCTGAAGCATTCAGAAGAATTTCTGACAGGCATGATTCACCACATTAAGACTCCTCACAGGTGAATCACGCCACCTTGAGACCTCATTTTTTCTGACATTTTGTGCAGCATTACATGAGCTCCATCAGATGACTCCGCTGGGCCGTGGGCAGAACAAGACCACGACGTGCCACAGAAGATGTTCTCCACCCCCTCCTCCACATGACTGCTGCACCCTTCCGATATGCCAGCACTGTACCTCAGATAGGCTGAATATCCCAGAAAGATACTGGGAAGGGAACAATAATTGACCAATACAAGACAGTCAGGTATCAACATTGCTACACATGGAACTACACCAGCAAGGAGACAGGCTGCTCTATCAGCACTAAACGCTACCTTCAGCTAGATGACTTGAGGGTACATAAGCCAAGAGGAGACCTGGCACCAACACAAACAAGACTGAGTGCATTTTCTTAAAAAGCCCTGTCCACTTACAGACCAGCATGAGAGAAGGAAATTTCTCACTGTGCAATTAGAAATTCTTTATGGCAGAGGGAATCATTTATATTTGTGTAATGCCTATTGTAACAGTTGCCAAATCAGTCAGGCTCTGTAAGTGCTAATGGACCCAGCAAGTTTTAAGCAGTAGTCAAGAGAAAGGGTTTCTCTCTTGGGATCTACAAAGCATCTGTGCATTTTCACACTGACATGAAAGAGCAGTGATTTGTCTGAGAAGCAAATCTATCATGAGACATTTCAGACACTGCATCTCTCAAAACCAAAAGCACAGCATCTGGTATCACAAGCAACTCTCTCCTAACAGTAACAACAAAAATCAAAGTGACGGAACAGGAATAAGCTGTTGGCTGCAAGGAAGCAGCAGGGACAATTGCTTTCTTGCGAGATGTAGGAATGAAGGGTTTTTTGAAAACAGCAACATAAAAAATGCAAGTAGCTGCAGGGAATAACCCAACTACATTTGAGAACGGAAGATTTTGTCTTCCTTCCCCATCTAGCTCAGTTGTATAACACTGAACATCACCTACGAATTTATCAGCTGCCTTTGTTTTACACTCAGTATTTCTTTGTAGTCTTTTCTTTCAATTGAGCTAATGCACCACAAAAAATGAGAGCCACAAACCCCCCAAACCTTTCCAAAATGATGCCACACTGATATCTGCCTTGTACATCCTCCTCCCAATGCCATGCCTAGCTAGAACCACAGATTCTGTACATCCAGTGCCTCCACTACAACAGCAAACATCACAAACCTTGCTCTCAAATTTTTCCCCCTAAAACTTGCAGAAATAACTGCAGAACATTTACTGTCAAATATCTCCACTTCTAAAGGAAGGATTACTGCTTAATCTGGACAAACCCTGTCTGAGCTCTTCCAAACACTGCAACAGTTTTTTCTTGTTACAGTCACAATACACACGTGGTGAAAATAAGCAAGCGTTCACACTGAAGTCCTTCTCAGGTGCAACAGAAGGCGCTGGGTCATCCTCTTCAGGGTTTTCCTAAACTACTGTCTGAGCATGCCAAGATACTAAGTGCTTTTGAAATGCTGATTAACTCTAGATAATGAGATTGCAGAGACTGCAATTATCCACTGGTGCTGCACAGGCTTGAGTTTATGTTGTTTCATTAGGCACATTTCAGCTTCATAATCCTGATGCAAGACGTGACCCTGCTCTGCAGACCTGAATCAGATGTCTATTCCACGGAAAGCACTTTGAAAAAGCAGAGATTCTGAATGCACTAGAAGGAACAATAATGCTTCGTCAAGTGCCAGACATGATGTTTTCTAAAATCTTTCCCAATTTTTAACTTATATAATTATTATATATATTAATTTCTGGAGAATCAAGTTTTCCCGGCTTCAACATGAGATCTGATATGAGAAACTACCTTCTAACAGACCTATCAGCAGTTCTGTCTATTCACGTAAATCCATACTGTCATAAAAAAGAATCAAGCCTAGTACTTCTATCAGTGCTTTACACCACCCATTGATTATTTCTTCTGTCAGGCCTTAGAAATGAACAACCGTTCCCTCCCAAAGAACACAGACATTAAATTCTTTGTCTGGTGCCATCCAGGAAGTCTGCATCACATCTCCAAGTGGAACTTCTATCTGAAACTCCCAACCCAACATGAAATGTTACTTCACCATTTTCCACTTTTAAACCCCACCAAGCAGTCAGCTTTTTTGTAGTTTGCAAATTTAAACACTGGAGTTCATGATCCTTAAGCTGCCAGTGACATACTACGCAACAGCTTCGGACAGCTATCAAGCTATAATGTCCTCCCACCACCTAATACGAGATTTCAACTTCACGTATTCAGATGGAATGGCCACCTCCAGGGTCTCAGCTAGACCCTGGGAGAAAAAGATAAAAAGGAAAAAATGGGGGGGGGGGGGGGGCAAGAATAGATGTCCGCATCTCATTGGATTACTCTGATATCAAAAGATGCCACAAGATAATTTTGTTACCTGACTTTCTGAGTAGTTTTTATTTTCTACTCATGGTATTCACCACCACTCCCCTTTTCTACCACTTAAACTGGTATCTTACATTATTTGCAGCAAAAAAACCAAAGAAACGCATTTCTAATCTCTTCAGATGCATGTTTACATTTGTATTTACACAGCTGAGGTAAGACATGATACAGCTTCCGTAAGGACTCGCACCCTGGTCTATATGGGAACAGTGGTACCATGGTAAACTTGCACCCCACCACCAGCACACACTTACACATGCCCAAGGGAAGACATACACATGGTAGTATCTTCCATGTGATTTGTAGATAAGGAATTTCTTGAGCCAGGAGTATTGTCTCTATCTGTCAAGCCCTGCAACTTCAGGAGGCTGAATAATCAGAACTCGTAAATCAAGAGAGAAAGGTAGAATAGCTACACCCTTACCTCTTAGATCAACAAAGATGCTCTTGATTTAAAAGCTACAGACTAGATTCTGTTCTCAAACCAAAATTAACTTGACTGAAATAAAGGAGTTAACTCAGCGCATGAAACGCGAGTCAGATGTTTTCAGCCTGAAGGTTTTGTCACCAGGTAATTTTTTTTTCCCACTTAATGACTAACACAGCTTTGCCCTACTTGTGCTGTTTTGATTCTTCTTCATATGTCCATTAGCTTGAACTAAGAAGATGAACGATAAACTCCAACTGTTGGTTTTCATGCAATAAGCTGATGTCATGATTAGATCACAAGCTCTTTGGATAACAAAAAGCCCTTAAATAGAGGATTGCATCATTTAAGGTTTGGCACATACATTTGTTATAAATACACGCATGCTTTCAGAAATACTTTTCTGCTTTTAAGAAAGTGTTATGCCTCACTCTGCATCCATTTCAGGCCAATTATCAAACATTTTACTTTGGTTAGGGGTCAGATAAATGCAGAAAAGGACTTTTAATTGGACATATTTTACTTCCCCACGGATTTAAACAAGCTCTCTGCTGAAAGGCAATTCCAAATATACCCCACAGTCCTCCAGCGAATGTCTGGCAACCACAGCAAAATCCTGCTGCCATGGCTGCTCTACTATAATGAAAACATTCAAAATAAATTATAAACATGCATGGGTCAGAAACCACTACAGCTGCCCTACAGAGAGCCCATGACTGAAAACTCATGCAAACAGGGGAATTCCACAACAGAATCATTTTCTGGAAGTCCCAAGGGTATAATCAAATATCGGTCATCACACTTTCCTCTTTCTCCCTGAAACAGCACATAGGCACAGCAGAGAAAACAGCAAGTAAAATGCTTACCAAATTCATAGACTTTTTTACATTTGGTCTCCAAATCATCTATGAGGTCCTGCAGCCGACACTGCTTGGCTAGCCTCTTGCAATCATTTACATATTCTACGTCGATATCAAGACGACCTGCCAAGAAGAAATGCAGACTGCTCTTTTAATACATACCACTTAATGGTAAAAATGTCAAAAATTAAGCCCTGAAGACTTGATGGCACAAAAATTCAGTAGACACACTTCCTCACTTTTTAGCATCCAGTTACAACTCAGTCCAAGAAGCTAAGACTTGGTAGCCCACGACCCACCACTTCCATGAATCTCCCTTTGGCATCTAATTCACATTCCTACTTTCCAGTGCCTACCCTAATAGCTTCATTCAAGAGGCGAAAGACTGAACAGGCTTACACAAAATTCCCCTCAGAAAAGGAAAAATAGCAGGGCAACAGCAGCATGCCTGATGGCCACCACTGGCTACCTGGCTCTGGGTAAGAAAAGATTTTAGGCTCACAAGCTGTCATCCCAGAATCTTTTAACATCACTGAAAGCGTGGCAAGGAGTTTCTGAAAACACTGGAGTGGGGAAGGAGAGCCTCGAAGATAAATTACTTTCTGGCACCACCTCCTGGCCTAAAACAGTTCAGCACTTAGCATGCCTCCAATATACAATTTGGCATTTTCACAGAAGGTTTAGGATCAACTTCTGTTCAGAAAAAAATAATACAAAGTAGTCAAAGCATTCAGCGCACAGTACTCAGTCTGCCAGACTGAAGGTGACCTGTGGGGAAACCTGGCTTTTCACCACCTCAGGGGATTTCTACCCCAGACAACAGATTTACCTTCCTAAAGGTAAAAATACTTTCTCCACATCCATCCAACCAATCAACCTTTTTTTTAAAATTGGCTGTATAGTTATTGGCAGGACAACAACCGGCAAAAGGTACAAAAAACTTGGAAGAGCTGGGGATTGCTCACATTCTCCCGTTCCGCCAGCAGAGAGGATGTGTTGGCAACTCATGCATCCAAACACGGCTGCCTGCAAGCCTGTGCCACCCAAACAGTGCTATGGCAGAGGCACAGACAGCTGCCCACCAGATGTGGATCCATACACTAGACAGTAAGTCACCTACCTGTGTATAGATATTGCAGAAGAGAGCCAAAGGCTGCTGGATTAATCTAAAATAAAACATGAGAAAGTTACCTTTAGAATTCCCAGAAACTTAATAACAAACTTAAAACTTGCCTGGATACAAACACGATCCCCGATAAGTCAAAAAAACCCCACCACTCAATAGCAGCTCACACACTGCACCTAACTTTCCGCTCCTTGCATAACTAACGCTGCCACTCCACCTGGCTTACACAGCTCTATCAACAGGTGGTACTAATTCATGTGCCTACGGGGACAGGACCTGACTAACGGAGGTGCTCCAAAGACACAGCTGTAATACAGGCTCTGTAAAATCCAGTCTTCCAGTGGTTGCAAACATTTCCAACTCTTCTTAATTTGAGAGGAAAGACGTGTTCTTGTACAAAGAGAAAAGAGAGACATTAAGCAATGTCCTGTGAAACTGGAAGTATGTCACAAGAGGTTTTGCACAGCCACAATCAAGCTGTAGAAACGCATGCCAGAGTATTGGTGATTAATGGATGGAATGCACTTATGGCCTATTTAGTTCTTGCTGCAAAGGCAACAAAAAGGACTCAATTAGTGCCAATTATGGAGGTGATGTCTTCACCACAGACCACCTGTCCACCAGGAATTAGACAGACTCAACTTATCCCACAGAGGAATCACGACGCAGCTGGCAGATGGGAACCTGCTGCTGCCATTAATTCAGATACGTTTGAGCCCACAGCAGAGGGAACAAAGGGTAAGTACACGGTCTACAGCCTTTTGTTATCTGAGTAAGATGCTATTTTTTCTGCATAAAATGCCTCCACAAGCCCATCCCCTTGACTAAGGTTATTCTGAGCTCCAGAAGCTATTCACTGTGGAAGTTAACCCTCAAACTGTCCTTCCTACTCACTTTTCTCACCCAGTCGAAACACGGGGGGAAAAAAAAGAAAAAGAAAAAAAAAAAAAAAAAAAAGAAAGAGCTGAGCTGGACGCATAGCCTTGCTCACCAGTGGATGCTTCAACACGATCATGTTCTTCCCCTTCCATTTGGTCTCAAACATTTCCGCAAAGTAGGCGCTGCGAGCGCTGAGAATGCAGCGGTGGGCACAGAAGGATTTGCCATGGACAATGAAAACTATGTCGCTTTGGTAACCCTGCTCCAGCAACCTGTAAGGAACAAAGAGAGGGGAAATTCATTGCAGAATGAGAAAGGAAAGAATTGAGTAAAGCTAGTGGGGGACATGGTACAATTAGGTCTAAATGAACAAATACCTCTGGACATTGCAGTCTCTCCCTGCCCAGTCAGAAGGCCAGCACGGGGGCTGGTACTTCACATACTAGACTGGGATCTCTCACTCCCTCCAATGACTCAAAGAAGTTTCCTTAGTGCAAGAGGGAGGCTGGAGAATGAAACCTTCCTGCCTCAGGTGAACACCTGAACACACAGAACAGATTTTAAAGTGGAACTAGTTGCGCCCAAACACGTCTCTAAAGGTTAATCCTGGTTTTAAATTGTCATTGAGAAAAAGCCCTGCAGAAGCACACACTTTCAAAAATAATTACCCCACTACAAAGTAAGATGCAACTTCCCTGCTCTTCAGGCACTGCCAGTATGCACACTTTAACTGTGCAGCAAATAGGACAGGGCTTGACGTCACCCACCCTCAGAAGAAGGAAGGATGTTACAGGCAAGAAATACAGACAATTACCACATCAGAGATGAAGCCTTGTTTATCACTGCACGCCCATACCCTCATTATTTAAAAAGGTAAAAAACAAGATAGCTAAGTCCAGAGTTTACAGCAACCATCACCAGTGCTTCCTAATGCCCATCACCCCTTGTGTATATATCCTCACAAACATCTCCAAGAGGTCAAATGAGGCAGACATCAGGCATCATACTCCTTCTAGAGCAGGACTGGTGCACAGAAAGGTGTGGGGTCACACAAGGAGATGATGACAGAGCAGGGTCTTGAATGCTGATCTCCATCTCCTGCCACTAGAACATCCCTCCTACTAGTGTCTAGCCCAAAACAAAATGGAAGCAGTTAGGTGTTTATTTTTTGCACCCCTACTGTTGCCCTTTGTATCAATTTTAACACAAGGTCTGTTTGGAATGAGAAGCAGAAAACAGCACCTTTTAGTTTTCATGTGAGCTCAACCCTGCGTCATCTGAGCCACAAACTCCGCAGGGGAGTAACAAATCGCCCTGCAAAATTCTACTTCCCTGAAAGGCAGAACCTGATTTTACTCAAATGAGTTTACTCCCTCCCCTCTCTCCCCACAGCTTCAGAAATTAGGACTCTGTAGTAGTGGGAAGATTGTCAGATATTTCTAGGACTTATTTGCTCTCCAAATTTGAAGATACAGGTGCTGAAACCTTGTTGGTTTGGTTTTAAGTCAGTCCAATGGGAGAAAAAAAAAAACAACAAAAAGAGAAAACCCTCCAAAAAACCACCAACACCAAGTCTCTGTAATAACATCAGAACCACCAGGATAGAAAAACAGCACGATGATGACTGACACTATTCCTTTACTCCTAGAGCAAGTGAGGCTTCTCTTCAGACTCTAGGCTAAGACTACAAATTGTCACAGGCAACTTTCAGAAACACCTTAAAATTAACACATTTTAACGAACAAAAGAAAAAAATGAGCACTGTCCCTGTAAGTCAGTTTGAGGCTTCTTAAGGTGCTCTGTCTCAGAAATGAAATACCTATTATCGCTGCTAGAAACCTCAGCTCGCAGGCTATAGCACTTCATGCCTGAAAATTAATTTCAGTTGACATATTACCCTAAATTGCTGACGCAGTTTTAGTGATCTGATTTTGGTTTGACAGTCAAGGATGACAGCCTAACGCTTCCGCATTATAAAGCCCAGCTTTCTGTTGGCTCTGGAGTCTGTACCCCCAAGTCACTGGAGGTTATACTTTAAATGCACACATACCTGGAAGTCATCCCTTAGGGCACAAAGGAACATCCCTTAGGAAGCTCCACAAGCCCAGGAATAAGGTAAGGGCAGATGTGAAAGGCAACTGATCCAGTATCCTAACAGAGAGCTTGAATATCCAGGTTAACAGCTACGGAAAGAACAGAACGCGTTGCACACAGAGCTGCCTCATCTGCTTACCGCTGCAGGAAGACATCATAGTAGTCTCTCTTCATGCACTTTGCCGTGATCTGTTTGTACTCCTTCAGCAGACGTCGGATGGCATCACTCAAAGCTCCATACAAACAACGCTCCCCATCAAAAGTGTTTGCCTCACATTTTGCTCCTGCAAAATGATCACAGGTACATGGCAGCAAGCAGAATTAAATCTTTCTCAATAGTTCCCGCATGGCTGCTGAATGAGTATGACTTCTGGCTGGTGACATGTTTCACTGCGATTCCCTACGCTACTGAGCATATTTACAAAAACTAAGCTCCCGTTATATGTGTATAAACTAAAGCTGTTCTCCCACTGCAAAATCCCTTCCTGAAGCAGCAATGACTCATTTAAACTGACCCTGGTAATAAGACTCTCAGCATGGCTCCAGCAATATTCTGGGAAGAATCTCACTGTACAAAGACTGCAATCACTTATTAGACTTCTAAGAGCGCTTTCTAGAAAGCATTTCTGCCTTGCACAAAGCAAGGGATGTCTCTTTAGGTTGGACTCTGCTAGAGATTTGGAGGGCACTTGTATTCTGTTATTTTACAATTATACAAGTGGTTGATTAAGATGCTCTAAATGCAGTGGAAGACACAAAGCTTTTGAAATGTGACTCTGCACTCCGATTCCTCTGCCAGAACACAGAACATCACCACTACCTAAAGGAATACGGGTGCTGGGAACCAAATGGGCAGGCACTTTGCCTGGAAAGTTTGTCTTGCTTTGTTTGAGATTAGTAAAAGCCCTTGCATTTCACCTTTAAGTCTCGACTACAAAGCAAGGCTATCAGAGGAGTACAAGAATACTTTACACAGACAATTCTTCAGATGAAGTACAATTCTTACATTGGCACACTTGCAACAGCAATGCACCCTCACAACATCAGTTGTGATTTCAGAAAGTCATGCTGCCTCAAATCATTACAAAAAACTTCCCTGTAGCAAACTCAAGCAGCAAATGGCCTGCATAAGGGACCATGAAATTGTGTCCAGGGCTTCCACTGCGGCCTGAGATTGCTAATTAGATGGGTGGTTGTAACAGAAGAAGTTTCCACAGGGGACAGCTAGAAGGATATACAATCCCTACAGACCAGTATGGAGAAAGATACTGCACCCATAACCAGCACACTTTTGCTCACCGTTGGCTAGAAGATAGCGTACAAGCTCCTCATGTCCACAGAGGCAGGCATAATACCTGAAAATAACAAGAGAAAGAAAATTAGGGATATGGTAGGAAGCAAAATTCAGTGTCTGGGTGCACCACAGCATGCACACCTCAGTGCTGAGACATCCCTGCTAAGCTTAGAAGATGACTCCTGATAGGAGTGAGGAATTGCTACTGAACAGCATAAAGCCTGACCCCGGCAATAGACTAAGCGGGATCTGTTCCCAGCACTCCTAGGCACTGCTGTCCTGCAAGGAGATCTCAAGGTCCCAGTCTGGGTTCAATATCTTCTGTTGCACCACCAGCTGCCAAATCCATCCTCGTTTCAATAGAGTTCATTTCACGGCCACTCAGCAAATCCACTGAACTCTCAAAAACACTCCTTGCTCTTTCTGTCATCAGCCTGAGCGCTGCTTGCTATGATAACAGGGGAACAGCACCCACATCGGACGTACAGCAAATCCACCCCTCCATCCTACTTACAGTGAAGTTTGTTTCCCCTTTCACAGTCTAAGGCTTTCATGATTCTCTTTCACAAGGATCACAAACTGTCCTACACATTAGGAGAATTCTGTAACATGCACTGCAGCCAGCAAATGTTATTCTACCTTTACTTTGGGAAGTCATTCTGTATTCTAAATATAATGCAGATGTCTAAATGCATTTTTGACATGGGTATGTGAGGAGGTAAAAAGGTCACACTACCCTCCTCGGCATGGGGATTCCTCAGTACCTACTGCGTGTTCACAGCCTTGCCAGACAGACTGTGATGGCCAAGCCTTCACCTGAAAAGACCTGCTAGAATGCCATAGACTTTGAGGCGGGAAAAAGCCTAACCAAGGCCAAGAGCAGACTGTTCAATTAAGGTAATTTGGTCACAAAATTAACCACCCTTCTGAGCATTACTACAGCAAGCATCAGTCAGATGAGGAGACAAAGCCATATTTAACACAGCACCCGCTGAGAAGAGAAGCGGAAATATGTAGCCAAATCTCCCAAAAAGCTGAACCTGAGATGTTTCGTAATGATGCTCCTAGCAGCTGATGCAGAGGGAGCAAAAGAGCTCTGAAAGCCCTCCCCTCCCACCCAGCCAGCGCTCTAGGCTGCAGGACTCACAGAGGTGTACTGTCCCATTTATCACGGACATTAATTTCCACATCTCGCTGTTCAAGAAGGTATCTGGAAGAAAAGGGAGAGCAAAGTTATAACTTCATGCAGCTACTAAGTCAGTCCCATTCTCCTCTTTCAAAAGACCTAACTGTGAGTTTCTACAGTAACTTCCTAAGGTATGACAGGGCGTTGCATTTGACTTGGGGAGCTGTCAGCTATGGCTGAAGGGGCATCAGTGAAATCCCCAACCCAAAGAATGGCATTCTGCAGCAATAGCTTCCTTCAGTCTTAAGTGGAGCACAGAGGGAAAGATGAGACTCAAACCCACCCCCTGCTGACCCCCAACAGGGCAGCAATCAAAAAGAAGCCTGAGCACTTCAGCAGTTCCTTCACATTCTCCAACAATGCCACAGCCTGGATGCTTATGAATAAGTGGTCAAATTTACAAGGCCAAGGCCAGACACCCATCCTCTTTGAGGCTTCTCTTCCCACAAGTGTCATTCCAGATTGCTCTTAATTTCTGCCACTTCCTTGTCCTGCACATTTAGGCTGTATCAAACACTGCCAATGCTCCCTCTTTGGCACCTCTAGAAGCCAGCCTTTGCCTTGCACACAAATCTCCTCACACAGCCTGGCTCATGTCATAGCCTATCCCCAACTACTGCAACAACCATCTCTCCTAATCACGTGTAAAAGTCCCTCTCAAGCCTTCACAAAGATTCTCACGTTGCTTTTTTACCTCATCCACCACATCAGTCCTCCCTTTCACTTCCTATCACTCACATGTCTTTCCCGTCTCAAACTTCAGGTTCCTTTGACCGCATTCAAAATCCCAAGCAACTCAGCTCGTTTCTACTCAGTTCCATGTGATCAATTTATCCCCTCTGCTTTGACAGCATCCCCACACCAACTATTTCTCCACTATTGCTTCTATGCTGGTCATCTTAAGCCTCTGCAAGGCCACCTGCAGGGCCCCTCCTTCTACGTTAAACCTGCAATATACTGCTTGCAGTGAATTAACCTAACATGAACACACAACCGGTAACAAGGTTCCCCAGACCTCCTCTCTCTGCCTATTTATCCCTCATTAGCAAGCACCTTGGAACAGAGAGGCTCCTCTGATTATCTGGGAAGATCTGCATGTTGGGAGCTGGAAGAATCAAGTAGGATCAAAAGGTGAAGAACAGTCTTAAGAGTCAAACCACGAGATGCACCAGAAGAGTCTGTTGTAGGCGCTGGGTCTTTGCATTACAACATCCACTCATGGTGCAGATGAGCCCGTCTGATTGCTGACCTGACTCACTGCAGCGAAGCCACACTGCTCCAGCAGGAGCAAGGAGACCTGACCTAACATTTTGGAGCCTGGTATTTCTCAGAGATACTACCCCAGTCTACAGCACAAGGTGTCTAAATAATGCCACGTTTACTTCCCAGAAATCTAGCTTCCTGCCGATGCAAACACAGTTTCCAACGGTAGAGAAAGAGCAGCTGAAAAGGCTTTTGCAAGGACACGGCCACAGGCAGCGTCCATGCTGATCAAGTACACCATATCTGCCTGGCGTTCAGGTGCCTGAACTGTAAGAAAACAGGCAAACCTCATACAAGCCTAAGAACACTAACAAACACGCAGTGTACACACAACCCCTCGGCAGAAAGCAGGGCGCGTATATTTCTGTTTCCCAGCCCAGGCCCCTCCCGGCCCGGCGGCTGCCCAGGGACACTGGGGGCCGCCACAGACCCGCGGCCAGGGCAGGGCCAGGGGCGGCCGTAAGGCGGCACGGCGAGGCCGGGCTGCCCCGCCAGGCCCGTCCCGCTTCCCCGGGCGCCTGAGGCAGCCGCTCATGGGGGGACGCCGGGAGCCCGCCCCGGTCCCGGCCGCTCGGCCCCAGCCCGCCTCACCGCACGCGGCTCACGTCCCCCTTCTTGCAGCTGGTGAACAGGTCGCTGGTGTCCATGGCCGGGGCAGGCCGCGGGGCGGCGGCGCCGCATTGACGCGGAGAGCGGTGGGCAGCCGCAACGGGCCGGGCCGGGCCGGGCCGGGCCGAGCCGAGGAAGGGGCCGGAGGGGCAGCGCCGGCCGGACGGAAGCGGCGGCGGATGTAAACACGGGGGCGGGCGGGGCGGCGGCGGCGGAGCGGCCCCGCTGCTGAGCTGGCCCAGCGCCGCGCCCGCAGCGCCCCAGGCGGCTCGGAGGAGCAACTGCCCGCTGGAGACACGGGTGGGGCGGGGCGGGGCGGGCTACTCCAGGACACGCGTGGGATGGGGGTGCTGCTGCTCCGCGACACGTGAAAGGGGAGGGGGGGGGCGGTCTGTTCTAGAACAAGTATAGGGGGGGCCCCGGTCCAGAACGTGGAGGGGGCCTGGGACACGTGGCAGCAGGGTGCCAGACCACACGTGGGATGGCAGGGAGCTGGCTGGGGACACCTGCTCGGGGCCACACGTGGCACAGGGACACACGTGGCACAGAGGTGCACACACATGCAGGGGCTCTGCTCTGCAAGAGGCTCATGCTAAGGCACCTTGGCAGGGAAGAGGGTCCCTGGGCTGGCCCTGCGAGGACAGGGCAAGGGACAACCCACAGACTAGGATCGTCACCCCACACCAAGAGCCAGTTCCCACATCCCGGGCACCCGGCCTGGCTCAGGGCTCCCACAGCAGCCTGCCATTCGAGGACTAAGGAGGGCCCTGTGGGGCTGGGGGTGAGGACCCTGGCCCACACCGTGTGACCAGATGCACCCAAGCAAAGCACTGCACAGGTCGGTGTTCAGACACCCAGGAGGTGCGTTTTATTGCAAAGAAAACAAAACCACAACCCTGTCGCTTCCAGGGCCAGACGCGAGTGTTTCTAAGTGTTCTCCGGCAGCAATCCCAAGCAGTGGCCAGGGCTGGCAGACAGTTTAGGTCCAGCAGGAATGAGGGTGTTGAGAAGAACGGCTGGGAGCCTGGCTGGGAGCAGAGCTGGGCCCACGAGGCTCTCATGAGCCAGCACAGATGAAGGTGCTTGTCGTCTCTGTCTGAGCTGCCCCCAAACCCTCTGTGAAGGAAAGAGGTGCTTCTGCGTGGCTGCAAAGGCGGACGGGAACAGACTCCCTGCTGATGGCAGTGGTTGCAGTGGGATCCTGCTGCAATGCTCTAAGGTCATACTGCAATAATCCACACTGTAACGTATCCATCTCACACTGCATCCTTTGCCTGGAGGGATCCTCAAGATGGGATCTTGAACTGTATTCTCAACCTGCATTACATACTCCACAGCATAGGTACTGGGGTCACTTCTCATTGTTCCTTTACACCCTACATACCATGAGGCGGTCTGCAGGACGCAAAGTCCTAGCGCCCATCGGACTCCATATTATGGACAATTTTCCAGACATCTGGGCAACATCTCAGAGTAATATGCAGCTTGGCTATCCCAGACCACATCTGGCCACCATCCCACAGAGACAGACAGCCACTCTGATCTTGGCTGTGCACCCAGCCAACACCATTGCCAGCATTCCCTGGGGCACAAAGCTCTTCACACCTGCACCTGATTCTCTCTCTGAAGAAACACCTCCATTTCAAGCCAGAGCCTCTGCTTTCTGGCTGTGCTGCCCGAGAGGAGAGGGTGCAAGCAGAGGAGAAAGTGGGGAGATGGAGCTGAAACCCGGTATTGCTACCCAGGGTCTCCAGGGGATGTCCCATCTCATTGCTCTGCAGATGGGGATGTCCTCATACAAACCACCCCCTTATGTGCCAGGTGCAAGCGCCCCTGCTCACAGGCGAGTCCAGCAAACCCCTCGTGAATGAAGCAGGTGACTGTCCTAGGCAAGTCAAAGGAAACAAACACCCACAGCTAAGAGCGGGGAAAAGTCCTTTCTCTTTTCTGATTTTTATGTTTCGTCTTCAACTTCCAGCAGCCAGCAGGTGTCAGTGCGATCAAACGTTTGGACGATGGGCACTGAAGTCCCAATAGGTGGAAAACAGTTTTCCACGAATTATTTTGTCTCCTGCATCTGCTCTGTCGCCTGGGAAGTCCAGGTCTGGCCACCACTCTGAGAAGTCCAGCCTTGACAGTTTTTCTTAAAAAGAAGTTTAACTACATTAAGGTGATAGAAAAGCTTCCTGTTACAAATGCTAAGACAAAGTTTCTCTTCCTCTTTAAACCCCCTCTGTGCAGAGCTAGAAACCCAAGCACTGAACAGAGCTAAGTGGGCTGTCAGCAGCCTCTGCAGTGCTCCCCAGCCTGCAGGTCCTGTCTCTGCAAGGCTGGTGGGAGAGGGACAACAGTGCAATCAACTTAACAAGATCAGCCTAGTGCAAAAAAACCGATACAGAGAAAACCCAAATGGTAAAGGTATAAAAAGTATCACCAGACTAAAATGAAAGGCTATTAATCAGTGGATTTCTGGAGCTAAACAGATCATACAGCCAGGTGCACGCTGTCAGAGACAGCCAAAAGATTGTTCTCAGCCTTGTGACAGCCACCCTTAGACAATAAGATCGCCTGGATGCTCCGGATGCAGGAGAGAGCTTGGTTTCTTTAAAGTTTGAAGACTCTACACCAGATCAGGAGGTGCTGAACCCAGCCAGCAGCATTGCTTTATCAGCACCTTGTTGCTTCTCTGAATTAGTCAAGTGGAAAGAGGACAGGGCAGCAAAGCAGCTCCTAGCAATGACGTGCACCAAGGAAGTGCTTTGGGGGTGAACTGATTCACATTGGATTGGTGGTGTTATCTTTTTAATAGCCACTGGGCATTAAAAACATATTTAATGAGGATTATTGGACTTAGAAACATTTATACAGTGAAACTGCCTAAAGGCCACAGCCATGCCAGGCCCTGTTATGCTAAGTGCTTATACAAACTCAAATTTTAACTCCATGCTTTAACTTACCATATTGTAACAACAACTTGCATTTAATCCTGTGAGCCCCAAAGTGCCATCAACACAGCCACTGAACTTGTGCAGTTTCACCACACAGACCCATCAAACTCAGCAGGAGCCATCAGCGAGGGGTGATCAGAGAAGGGCCACATGTGGCTGTCCACGTACATGGACTGGTCCCCATTATCAACTGCTGGGGCAGGAAAGGGAACTCCTCTGAGCATCTCTGCAACCCTACCAAGATACAAAAGGAGCTGACGACTACCACCTCCTACAAAACACAGGGAAAGGTATGGAGGCAGGATAAAAAGACTGAAAACCAGAATCTGGATAGGAAACCAAAGGCTATCACCTTCCTTGAATCCCTAATAGACTGATATCACGTGGTCCTACATCAAGGCGATCTGTGATTCAGTCTGTATGCAAAGCGCTATGCAAAATGAAACAACAGACTCCTGTACCTTGACTTCAGGCACTCACATCAGGGATGAACATGCTAAAAATATCTATACATACAGGGATAGTTTTACAGGCTCAGCATCAGGCTGCACCATCTGGGGTCCTTCTGTACAAAGGTTCCCTTAAAGACCAAATGTGAAGCTGCATCTTGCAGTAAGCAAGCATGCAGGTCACCGTAACAGAGAGGAATACGGCACTGTTGCCTCTGACCGAAGCAAGTCCCTCAATCCCTCGATGACAGAAGAAACAAATGTTCTGGGATTTCAGGCTTGACGGTACTGAGTCTCCGTTTAGGTAGGGCTCAGAGAACAATTATGCATATTCACGTGCCTTTTATCACACTTCTTCAGGGAGCTGAAGCCTCAAAGTTGCCTGAGGCATGCCTGAGAAACGTTCATTAGGGAGCTCTTAGATCTGATTCTCATCTCATCAGAACTGGCTTTTACACTTGCTTAAATGCAGTGATTTTAAAGATGTTACCCTGATTTACACCTGTGGGACATTAAAGATTCCCCTCCCCCTCCAGGCAGGATGCTGAAAAGGAAACAAAAGGACCAGAAATTTACCTGTTTCCGAGTTTTTACTTTTCTCCCTGTTTAAAAAGTCTCACATAATCTTTACATTGACCTCAAAAAGACCAACTGAAACCAAACTATGCTGGAAAACAGGAGTGGAGAAGGCCTGCCAGTCTAAAACTGAGACTTGGACAAGGGAGATTTTGCTGCTGACTTCACAGGCTGTTGCGTGGAAGAGGCATGTGAACGTCCTTTTTGAGCAACTCTCCAACCTAAAGCAAATTTCCAGCTAAGATGCTGCACCATGGCACTGAATTCTCTGCAATCAGTCAAGCAAGGGTAAAGTGCTCAAAATTTGCAAACTCAGCTTGGAGCTGTGGAGCTGAAAAAGGGAATGGGGCTGTTTGTGGTGCAACGGGGGAAATGAGATGACAGTGGGGTATTTTCCCCAATGTAAACATCAGCCCATCTAATTAGCAGCTGAATGCTAGAGCACTAGAAAACCTCTTAATTAGCAGCTGAATGCTAGAGCACTAGAAAACCTCTTTTCACATGTGGAATGGAAACTCAGCCCAGGACATCGACTGAGTCTTGGCTCCCCTCCATGCAGAATGCACAGGTTTTACTGCACCTGCAGGGACTGAATGTGATCTCAAGGTCAGGATCTGGCTGCCATAACTCCAGCTGGACTCCTGAAGTGAATTTACCCCCCAAAGCTGGGTTTTTGGTGGCAGGCTTAGCCTCACCACCTTGCTTCTCAAGCCTAGCCACTCTCAGCCACTACCAGAGAGCTACAGTAAGTGCATTTAAAGGTGATGAAAGCATTGGTGCTACTGATAGGAACACACACACACAGACCTACAAACCCACCCCTCCCGCTTCCCTCTTCAGTGATCCTCCTGGCTCCAAGCCTCAGATGCAACCTCAGAACTTCTACTGGGAAAACTTGCCCAAAGACTTGACCTGTTCCAAGCCTTTAAGAAGTTCCTGAGAAGCCACCTGATCCTGTGGTCCATCAGTCAAGATAGGAGAGACACAAGTGTATTTAAGGGGGTGGTTCCCTCCCTTGTTTTTCTAAAGATGTGTGTCTTCCTCAAACACATCTACATCCTCGCTCGCCTGCTTATTGATCAGGACATCCCAGCTGTCAGGGCCATTGATGGTGTTTCCACCGTTCACGCTTGGCTTCTTCTCCTGCATTTCTGACTGGCTGTCGCTGGCCACATCCAAGGTGGGGTTGTCATGGCAGCCGTTCTCAACAAAGCGCAGCTCCTCGCCGTGTGACTGCAAAGGACAAGAGGAACACAAACGGAGACAAAAGAGACAGGTCTCAACGCTGCTGAGAAGCACAAGCAGACGAGGCTATGAGGGTCACCGAGGACTTTGCAAGGTCAGGGGGAAAAGATAAATCTACTCCTAGCCCAGCCCTCACAGTGGAATGAGCTGTCCTGAGCACATCAAGGCACAGGTATGCATCTCTCTTACGCCTGAATGGGCTTCCTTGCTGCTCCAGTAGTGTATCCAGCGATGTCCCATAGGTGGACAGGGGAAAGCAATCTCCCTCTTAACTTTCCAGTCCCCTCCATCCCAAGGGCTAAGAGTCTAGCCACCTTCTCCACCTGTCCAGTACTCACCATGTTCTTCATCTTGGGCAGGCGTCTCTGCCAGCAGTTGTATATGAGTCCCAATACAATGATGATGGCACAGATGGAGCCAATGATCACCAGTACAACAAAGAGTTTCCCATAATCACTGCGTGTCTGGTTGGGGTGCGACTGGCAGCTTGTGGTCGTTGAGTAGTTCTGGATGCCAATCTGCAAGGAAGCAAGGAGTACACTAAATCCCCTGGCCTGCAGCCTGGTGGGATCCTGTTCAGACTTTCCAGGGTCCAAGGACAGGACAGAAGAACTAAAAGCCACGGCTGGGGAGTCAGGATGTATGCTGTCTTACATGACTAGAAGGTGCATAACTAAATACAAAACCACCTTGCACAAAAGCTAACAAGTCAGCAAGTGACAGCAGGCACAATCTTATCTTGATCACGTGCACGAAGATCACACCTATGTGCAAGACAAGGAGGCTTTCATAAGAGAAACTGGCCAAGATTAAGAGTTCCCGTGACAATGACCACTGATGGGTGCTTTTGTGACTGTTTGACAGAGAATATAACCATCATAAATAGGTTTCCATTAAAGCTTTGGTCCTAAGAGGGCATAGTGCTCTTTCCGAGGTCTTGAGAGTGGACAGCTGCCCACTGATCCAAAAAAGCTTCGGAATAGCTGCCCTAGAAAGGGCCTCCCTGTGGCTGTCAACAAACAAAGCCCAACATCAGTCCCAGTGACTTGGCAGATTTCAAACAGGCTACGTATCAATTCGATAGTAAGTATGACGGGTGTAAAGAGAATATCCTCCCTCCTCTCTCCAGTCTTCTGCTAGCACAAGGTCAGTGCGATGAGCAGCGTTTCATTTATTGATAGAGCCAGAGAGTCGAAGGCATGTGGCAAGGCTGCTCCAGTAGGATGCACGTTAACACAGGGTCACAGTTGCAAAGTCAAACCTTGCACCAGCACAAATCCTTCTTTCTGTACAGTTCTAGCTGCTGATACTTCAGACGCACATTTTCTACAGGGCTGGCTTTTCGCACTTTCTCTGGTGTAAGCCAATCAATACAGCACTGAGCACTTAATTTGCTTTGTCTAACTGCACCAGTTTGTTAGGTCAGGGAAAAACCCGAGAACAGACAGCCAGCAAGGCAGTGGCCCAACTCCGCTGCTAAAATCAGCAGAATTACTCCAGTAGTGTAAAAAACCTGAGCAGAATCAGGCTGTCAGTGCCTACATATCCCGGAACTCTAAGGGGCAAAGAGATCACGGGATTAATTTGTCCTCATCCCGAACCTCTTCCAAGCTGTCCAGGGTTAGAAGGGAATACACGAGGGCTAGAGGTGGCTGGCAGAGGAGCCTGGCGTCCATCGCCTCTGGTCCTCTGCCTGCCCCTGTGTAGGCAGCCATCTAAAGGAGTGAAATGCAGACCCTGAGGTTGTAGGAAGGAGGTGTATGAATGTGTCTCATCTACTAGAGACTCCCACCTTCTTCAGCAAAGCCTGAGCTAGAGAGAAGCCAATGTATGTAAATCAGCTGTAGGGTAAGCAGGGCCGGATCTGGGAGTCTGCAGCACCCACATTGCCACTGGCAGTAATGTAGAAGGGATGGGACCAAGTATCCCAACAAAATGAATGCGTGAAAAGCAGCTTCACAATGAAGCCAGAAAAGCAGGGAGGGAATAACCCATAGTTACTCTCTTAATAGGAGCAGACATTTGATGGCCTGGCAATTACCAGAGAGGGGAGAAGGGAGTTTGCCAAGTGTCTGACTCATCTGTTTGCCTGCTGTGGGTTCAGCACTCTGTTAGGCTGAGATATGCTCCTGGTTTTCAAGTTGCTTATTTTAATTGTATAGCTAGTCTTAACAAGTAGATGCAGGCAGACAGGCTTTTACCTCAGCTAAGCTCCTCTTAATGTCCCCCAGTGCCATAAGAACATCTTTTGTAGGGATGACACCTGTAAAGAAGGAGAAGAAGAGATCAGTGCTGCTCTTGACTCAGGTCAGCTCAGTCAGATGTATTCATCAATATGAAATCCCCAACACAATGGATGCAGGGGAGGACACATTTTTTTTCATTGACACTTTATATTAGGAGGCTGAAAGAACACAAGGACCACAGACAAGGATACCTCCAGATATTCTTTAAAGGAGTAAAAAAAATCCAGGCACAAAGTGATACCAGAGGCACCCAGTTACCCTCCCACAGCCACAGCAGCTCTTGGGCTCTGTGTCTGCTCTGGGAGCAAGCAGCAACAGCCAAGAAATCATGGAGGCAGGTGCCTATGCTGCCCACCTCCCCACCCACAGCAACTTGATCCTGAGTTGCAGCACTTGAGATGTTCTCACAGAGGTCCATGCTCACTCATTTACTTTACTTTATTCACCAATGCTCACCTTTAGCAGCGGTGTTTTGCTCTGCAGAGCAGCCTGGCAAGGCGGCATGCCTGGCACAACAGCAGAGGCTGCAGGAGGTGGGCAGCTTCAGCCAGGGAGCCACCAGCCCACACTGAGCCACCTCCTCCTGGGACCCTCCTTCCCTAACAGCTCCCAGGATGCTCTCCCAGCCAGGAGAGCAGGTGCAGATGGGGAAGATTTAGAGGCTGAGGCCCATTTCTCCCTTCACTTGCACAGCAGTAAAAAGAGGGACTGAACAGAAGTATAATTCTTCAGTGCACAAAATACTTCAGCTCCCAAGGTTCTAAACTCAGGGATATCTCCCAGCCTGGCTGTGCTGCTGGAGTTGAGACCTGTTTTCTTCTCCAGGACGTCCCTTCTCATGAGGGCATGAAGGTTTCACTTTAGAAGAACAAATACTCACCAAAGCCTTTTCATTGGCACATGGTCCAGCCCAAGGGCTTGGGAGAGATGCAATGATTTAAGGCACCAATACAGCAAATACTACTTAAACATTCCTCTACTTTCCTATCACTGTGGGGCATTTTAGAATACTGTTGGGATTTTTTCCATGTAGGCCGTAATGTCAACACCAGAGGCCTCCATCACTAAGCAGGCAGCAAAAGCATCCCTTTACCAAAAAGAGATTAAAGAGATGGTAAAATGTTCCAGCCCAGCCCGCTTTTCACTGACAGCTTTTGCTTCTTTGGGGATGCAGGGGAGGAACCACCAGGACTGGCCCAGTTCACACACGACTTAATTCTTAAGTTAAGAAGTGAACTAAGAGCTGGGTGTCACATCCTGCCATCGCAGTGGCCTGCCCATGGAGGATAGTATAGAAGCATTGGGAGAAAGCTGGTAGATGCTCAAGTGAAGGCAAACCAGGGAGGCAGCAAAGCAGGAGGCGAAGCGCAGAAGACAGAGCTTCGTGCAATCAGTGAGGGACAAGCCAGGAGGTAGATGTGAAGAAAAAGTCGTGTCCTCAGTCCCCCTCCACATCCTTCAATTCCAGTTAACACTGGGAACTGGTGGGACTGAAAAGAACTGGAAAGCAAAAGCTCCTTCCAACACGGCTGAGTACCTCCAGTTGGGAGCCCCTGTCACAGGAAGGCTCCTTCTCCCAGCACTTACCCTGTTCCCCTGCCAGTGTCATTAGCAAGTGCTTGTCGTTCTCATTGGGTTTGCTCAGAGAGATCAGCCAGCGGTCCTGCAGTCCATCTGCTTGTCTGGAGAAGGCGTCTTCCACCAGTGCCAACAGCTGGGGACCTCTCTCCAGCCGAAACTCCTCCTGCCACAGGAAAGGGACCCTGGTGAGCACACGGTGGGAACAGGGCAGATGTAGCAGTGCAGGGCTGGCACAGTGCAGGGCTGAGACCCCCAAACCCAGCAGTGCTAAACCTGGCACAACGCTCCCCAGCACGTCCCCAGCACTGCAGGCTGGACCCACCTGCCTACCCCCAACACACTAACCCCCCTCCTCAGCTCCTGCAGCCACCACACACCCCACCCCACGCCAAGCCTGGCTCCCCCGGCACACGGGGATCCTGAAGCGACATTCTCGTGTAAGGCAAGAAGGAAGCAGCCAGCGCTGGGTCAGCGGGTGCTGCTCAGCCTGACATGCTCCAGCCATCCCTCGGCGGGCTCCTTTGCCGCTTTCTTACTCCTGTGTTTCTATTCTTATCTCCAGTTGCCATGCCAACCTGAAGGCCACATAGATGATTAATAAAATGGAGAGCGCTTGTTGCCATGGCAATTCAAAGCACTCAGGGCAGGCACAGGCCTGTGCCGAAAATGGCCTAATTGGAAAAGACACCGATAGCTGGGGCCTGAATCACAAGGGCCCGGCAGTGCCTCGTCTCACCAGGTTAGGGCTTTCGGCACAGGGATGCAGCAGCAGCGCAAGGATGCAGCGCCAGGATGCAGCACCAGGATGCCCAGCTGCAGCTCCTGCCCGCAGGCCCGCCACCAGCCTGCAGCTGTTTTGGGGGATGCAGAGGGAAGGGGAGCAGCTAAGCCCAAGAGCAGGAGGAGGACAGAAGTGAGATATTTCTACTGATGGGGAAAGCAAAGGCTGCAGAGCACTGATAAATTTTCCATCGTGGAGAAAAGGGATCTGTGAAGGAGCCAGAAGGCACACGGACCGAGGTGGAGGTCATCTCCTGACGCACAGCCAGGTTCCACTGAACTTCCAGGATCCTGCAGTCCTCACTTGGGCAAAATTCTCAGATATATTGAGTGGGAGATGTGCCCAGAGAGAGACTGAAGTGATTCCCTTGCCCAGAGCCCATTAGGAAGATAAATGGGCTGCCAGCTTAACCCATCAACACAGACATCATCCCCGCAGCAGGTAAAAGCCTGGCACTATGAAGAATATTAAAGCTCAAGGTGCATCCCTCTGGAAGGGGTTAAGCATCCTCCTTGTCCTTCAGCTTTTCAGTGGGACTCGGTACTGCACCAGATCAGGGCATCAAAACATAGGAAATGTGCGGGAAATCCCCATTCACATTAATTTCAACTACAGCACTTGCAATGCAGGTTCTCCCTGGTGACCCTAGAGATCCAAACACCAAAGGGCTCAGATAAAGAAACCAGAAAACAAAAAAGGGACAGGCAAAGGGTAGGTGAGCTGCCCAAACTGAGCAAATTACCACGGGTAGGAAACAAACTACATCAACATCAGTGGAAGGAGAAGAGCTTGATTCCAGCTTCAGCCATACAAAGTGTTAATGGGAGGCAGGGAAAGAGGCAATGATCATGTAAAAATATGTATGTTGACAAGTGTCCCTTTGAATAAGAGGGAGGACAGCACAAATCATTCACTAGGAAATATGTTTTGAAACATGAAATCAAGTAGAAAAACAGTTCAGTCCTGCTTATCCCAGGGCACCGTCTTCTTTCAGCAAGGCAGAACTGAGGACTCAACAGTAATGACATAATTTGGTCAAGACACATCTGCTTTTCAGTTCTTGCCCTTCCAGTGGTTTAAACAACACAAATGCAAGTGACCACAGGAAGGAAGCTACTACATATTACAAAATAAACCAGCATTTAAACTCCACAGAGATGGGAGAAAGAGCAACGGGGACTAGGACACAGAGGAAACCAGGCAGCAGGACTCTGGTTTTCAGGTCCCTTCCAAACCAAATCATTCTATGATGATCTTCTGAGTTGCAACTGTGAACTGTAGCAGCAATACTTAAAACCCTCCAAACTGGTTTGCTGAAATCAGGAGGGAAGAGACTGACTTTTCATCTACCCTTAAAGCAGTCAGTATGCTTTACTGTGTACAGGAATTCCCATTTTCCAAGTCCCCAAAAAGTTCACCTTAAAAAAAAAAAAAAAAAAAAGACCAAAAAAAACCCAAACCAAACAACTCACCAGCAGTGGAAATGGGTCAGCATCACAGAGCCACCCTGCAGTAACAAAACCATGCAGCTCTGCCCAGAGCAAGAGCCGCAGAAAGCCATAGTGCTGACACACGAGGCCAGAACACAGTTCCCTGATGAAACATTTCAGTCTTGGGCTGTCAGGCTCATAATCATTTCTTAGAATTATGAAATGCACCTTGACCCCAGGCCTTTCACAACTGGTTTTAAAGTGCCTGATAAAAGGCCCAGCAGAGGTGAACGAGCCCTTTTACCAGGGATCCACAAGGGGCTCTGGGCTCATGAATTAACTGCAGCTTTATGGGGATGGATGGACAGGCATTGGATTAGCAGAGCGTGGCTGGCTAACAGACCCAGATAACACACAAGATAACAGGATGGGGAGAAGAGGCACTTAAGGAAGATTTAGTGACAGCTGCTTGACACTGAACCATTCACACTGCAAATGGGGAGTCCCTGTTCCTCTGAGCCATCAGAGGAACGTTACTGTATCCTGGAAGGAGGGGAAGGAAAAGGAAAAAGAGGGAAGAATTGCACTTCAATCCTGCCATATTTCCTACCAGCAAAAGGTGCAATGTTAAAAGCTCTCATGTCTCATGACAATCTAGGTACTGACTGGCACAGACTAACAGCCAGAAGTTGGTAAAAGATCCAATATGGGACTGACATGTGCTAGACTTTGAGCAAAATCATCTCTCTCCACCCACTCTTTTCCCTTCTGGGGAGCAAGAATATTTCTGTCCTCCTCCCCTCCTCTCCACAGCCTCTATAAGGCAGTTGAGATTTAGCGCCTTTAAAATGTTTTGTGGTGAAAGCAGACAGCAAGAGCTGTGCCTGCCTCCACTTCTCTAAGTGCTATTCCTCCCATGCCATCAAATCTCTTTGGACTGACTTACACAGTCAATGTTATCCGACATATTCAGGATGATGTAGTTTTTCCCCACAAGGTTGCTCCAGTCTTTGCAGATCACCTGGAGAGACAAGAGAGACAGCTGTGTTCAGGCAGCAAATGCAGCTCTCCTGCTGAAAGCACAGGGTACACAAGGGACAGGAGCACGGAGCTGTGCCATACCCCCAAGAAGCACTTCTCAAAGGATGTAAATGTCCTCTAACTCCCTCTACGAAGGAGGAATCACCATTTCAGTGCTAGTGCATGGGGCAGGGACAAGGTTACTGTGCCAGCCGGGCACAGCCCAGCTTACCTTCCACCTCTATCTAAACTCCAGGACAACTCAGTGGAAAGCTCTCTAGCCTGCAGTCTTATTCTGTACGTGATCAGCACCTAACACAACATAAACCTCACCAGGAGCCTCTGTGGTCCTTAAACTAGCAAGACAGAGTGGCACTTTGCAGGCAGGATAGGACACACAGAGGGACTAAGTCACTTGCTCAGGCTCCTGAGTACCATGGGGCAGAAAGGAAAATTAAAAACTTCCCCTGTCACTTCCTCACCAGTCAGCTCCTGCTACTTAGCTTCCCTTTACCAGTTTGCTGGATTCAGGAACTGCAGTTCACCTCACACCTCCTCTCCCACGAGCTCTCCTAGACCAGCATCCTCACAGATTGCTGTACCCTCCTCCACCTGCTCTGCATCTGCTCCCTGCAGGCAGCAGCAGCAAGAATAGCACTTCCTTCTCACTTGCTTTCCAAAAATCCCTGGGGCCATTTTTGTCCTGACGCTTCCAATAATGCAAGCTGAAGAAACAAGGGGCTTTTGCTGCTGTGCATGTCCCAGAAGGCAGGTGTTTATTAGAAGCAGGATTCTGTGCAGCATTCGCTGGGGAAGACGTGAGGGGTCAAGGCTTTCAGCAAGGGTGATGGATACCCTTAAAAAGTGCTGTGAAAAACTCTCCCTAAAATTCAGTTTGGCCTGAGTGAACAGAAGAAGCTACTTCTACCAGTCAGACTTAGGGACGCGGGTAAGGTTAGACACTCACCAAGAAAGAAGTACCCAGGTATCTCCACTGCAACCTCCCACCCACTCCCTGCTCCCGGTGCTACCTGTGCTGAGTCCCAGGGCAGCTCTGTTGGCAGCACGGCCACGCGGGCATCCCCAGCCTGCGGTGATAAGCTCCTCTCTGCTGTCACAGTCTCAGTGGCTGACTCTGTGTCATTCCAAACAGGATCCAGCACAGGTTCATCAGCCCTGTCCCACGGAGACGCAGAAGAAGTGGGGTGCTGCTCGCTCCCAGAAAGAGTCTGGGTGCCTGGGAAGCTGCCTCCAGGAGAGGGTGTCCCCGCAGGCATTTCCACTGTCTGCTCCATTTCAGTTAGCACCGTGGGCTCCAACATCTCCCACCCCACCATGGTCTCTGAGACCTCCTCTCCGGCCGAATGTTCTTCCCCACCAGCCTCCACTGTGGTCTCTGCAAGCTCTGCTCTTGTGGCAGTCACAGTCAGCTCCAAATCTGCTCCCCCAACAGCCCACGTGTCCCCAGCTGTCACCTCAAAGGGCTCTTCTGAAACACTGGGAGACCTTGCAGCAACAGTAGTAGAAAAAATAGAGGACACAGGCAGAAGACCTGGTCCCATGCTGCTCCCAAGGTCTAAGCCTGGAGAAACAGAGTCCTCTTCTTGCCCTCCTATGGCTGCCTCAGTCACAATACCTGGCCTGGCAGAGGCTGTGGAAAACAGAAGGGAGGAGGAGTCCTCTTGGCCCACTGGTTCAGAAGATGTAACCTCTGGCCTGGAGGTCTGGAGGCTCTCCACTGCTCCTCTTGAGTGGTCTATAGGGAGCAGCCCCTCCTCTTCCTCCAGAGCGCTGGAGAAAGGTGTGTGCAAGTCAGACTCTACAAATTCTGCCGGTGGCTGGACAGTGGCTGTTTCCCAGTTGTCTTTCACCTGTGTCCCGTTCCCTTTCAGCAGGGCCTTCTGAGATGCAGCTGGAAAGCTGTAATCTAAAAAGAGATCCAAAAGACTATATGTCACATCCCAAGTAACCACGAACTCTGGAAAAGGCAGAAAGCTGGCCTCATTAGACGTGTCTAGCCACAGTTGGGGTCAAATGGCAGAGACCCTCTAAAAGCAGGTAGCCTGCCACTGAAAAGAACAATCCTATCTGCACTTCCCCAGCTCCCTGTCCCATTCCAGAGAACTCAGTTTCCCTAGGGATAATTCACACGTTCATTCTCTCCACTCCTTTCTGTCATCTGAGGCATTTTCACAGACAACAATAAAAAAGATGCCAGGTGTCAAAACTGTTAAAGGTGAGGTTATGAGTGTTAGCAATCAGGCTGGGACAGAAAGATTTGTTTCAGATGGGATTCAGAAAGATACAGGGTGGTAGCAGCAGTCAGCCACAAACTAAAGGGGAAATACTAGGGAAGAGAAACAAAAGCACAGCAAACCTGGCACACCCAATACCACCAAAACCTGAATCAACCTGGGCATCTTTGAAATGCAGAACTTCAGTTTGTACAGCATTTCACAGCAGAACAGTCACCCCACAAACATCTGCATTTTGAGACTCCCGTGTCACTAAGGAAGAGTGGCCGCAGGGAAGCAGGAGCTGGATCTAACTGCCCTCCCTCCCGCACAGCCCCTGGCTGTTCTGTGGCTCTGACCATGCATGCACGTTGCTAGACAAATGTAGATGCTGAAGGAGAAGATGCACCTCACAAATGTAAGGTCAGAGCAGGCAGCGGTTTCTTCTGGAAGCCCAGAAAGGAGCTGGGATCCCAGGATAAGGAGAGTATCAGACATGTTAAGCTCAGCGACAGGCACAAATCAATCTTCATCTTTCTTGAGAAACTGCCTGTACCCAAGGGGCTCCGTTTCAGGAGTTTCCACCCCAATGAACTCCTTTTCTCCCCCAAGACAAGCACAGCACCTATTCTGACTGAGAAAGGGAAGACAATCCCTCTGCAGCCAGAAACGAGCACCCTGACCCACCTGTGGTTATTGTTACGAAGTAAGTGACTGTCTGAAATCCCCAAGACCCTCATCTCCTCTCCTGCCTGCCAAAGCGGATGCTCCACTGAGCACAGTGAGCAGCAGCTGTCTGGATGCCTTACAGAGGAGATCTGCACAAGGAATCTCCATGCATCCCTGACTCCAATCCATCGCTTGCTGCTGCCAGAGTGGGTGCGAGCTCCCAGGCAGAAGGGGCCATGTCAGCAAACACATCTATTGCCTTGGATACGCCCTGGCAACCAGGAGCGCCCATGCTGCTCCTGCACGCTCTTCCCCATCCCTCCTGCACGGAGAACACCACTGCTCCCTCCACCCTGAGCAGGAGGTGCAAAGATGCTCCTGTCCAGCTGGCAAGTGGCTTCCCTAATGCACAGCTCACTCCCTTCATGCTGTCAAGTAACACCCTCCAGATGCTGCCCAAAGACAAGCGTGATCCAGCTGCTGACCTTGGGAGCTGTGATGTGGTAACTGTCTCCCAATTCTGGCTGCAAACAGGCCACTGAGATCTACTGACCACCACAGGCAGAAGCAATGTCCGCTTTGCCACTCTGTTTCAACAGAGAGCACCCATCCTGACTGACACTCTAGCCAAGAACCCTGGGGATTAAAAGATTTTTTGCTATGCAACAGCCCCCACCTGGTGAGTCCCTCAGAGGTCAAGGAGGCTGGTAAGGGCAATGAGCAGCAGCCCACACAAACAGAAACCATCTCCCCTCTGCTGCCTGGTGCTGGTCTTCATGAAGGCCCTTACCAACAGCTACACATCCCAGGGTCCACAGCCACCGTCACTGCCTTGCCGGACGGATGGTGGTTAGCAGCAGGAACAGCCACAGACCACAGGATTGAGGGCATGAGGTCGGGACCCTCTTCAGACAGATGGTGAAGGTTTAGTGCATCTCCCAGGGCTCTGCTGCTCCTCCTGCTGCAGGGATACTCAGGGTTTGCACAAAAAACACCAACCGCAACAGGAACCCTGCCTGCCCTGACATGCTGTGGGTGAAAAGTGAGGGGTTTGCCCCTTGAAACAAGGCCCTGTCAGATGAAATGTTATTTTCAAGGACCAGTGATTCAATCTGCCATCTCCTTTGCCTAAAGACACTCTCAGCTATTCTCGACTCCTCTGCACCTACTCTCTTCCCTGCCCCTCTGCCCACGTGGAGAAGAGCAAGAACTGGCAGATGGGCACAGCGGAAAAACAAGCCAGGAGAAAGCAGCATGAGGTTTGTCCCATGGGAACTAGAAATGCTCCTGGCCTGTCAGCTCTCCTTTGAAGTCACACATTCAACCTTTCGTTAAGGTGCTCTGTCACAGATTAGCTAGCTCCTGCAGAGGAAAGCCCTGCACAGTACAGCCATGCTGCCTTTCCACCAACAAGATCTAAGGATGCCGGAGGGACTGCCACCTCTGCCATCTCTCCTGGGAGATGGAAGCTCAGGGAGAACCCATCCCACTCTCTCCCAGCAAGCTTCTGTCTTAAAAGGCAGCCAAAGACTGAAATCTGAGCTGCTTCTCTGGGCCAACAAATCAACAAGGTAGAAGCAGACACAGGAATCCTCACACTCACTACGAATTGAGTTAACATCTCCATTTGCCACCAGTGTCTCCACTATCCTGCATGCTAAGCTGGGAGCATCCTTCTCCCACCTGGTTCATAAGACCCCACTGATTTTAACCTCAACTTGCCTCAAGTCTTGCAAGGGCTGTTATTCAGACTCACACAAACAGTGAAACTTGAGGTGTTTTGGTCAGAGTTGTGCTGGTTTGTGCTCGTTAAAACAAGGAGCTCTCCATACAACCCAGTTCCCACAAGGCTTCCATCACTTTTGAGGTTCGGAGGTTCAGGGATAGTGAGTTAATCCTCCTTCTAGACTTCCCAGCTAGACACTTAGTCTCTGTCTGGAAACAGCTCCTACTGCCTCACTACCAAGGACGTCCACTTCTCAAGATCAGGTCTCTTTAAGGCACTCATTTTCTTTTACATCCCTCTTCTACGATGTGAAGGAATTTTTGCACCCTGTCCATCTCCTTGGTGTGATCCCAGCATCTTCTTCCCAAGGCTCCTTCCAGGCAAGCTGGTTTCCATCACTCACCTGTGCAACGCAGAGCTAAGAGCTTCCCCATTCTAAGAGTCTTTTCAGCATTTCCCTCGATTCCCCTTTGCCCCAGCCCTAAGGGAACTCAAAGGCCATGTCCCGTTTTCAGTGGCTCCTTCCAACATCCATGTAGCAGTTCTCCTTCAGCAACTGGTCTTCTAGATCCTACAACCCACCAGCCCACCTGGCTGTCCTCTACCTTCAGAAGACCCTCTAAACCTGGCTCCCATATCCTGGGCACATGGAATTGCACCTGCAGACCCTCCCACCTCCCTGTGCTGGTGCTATCCACCCCCACCAGCTTTTGTGGAGAGAAACAGCAACCATGGAACAGAGAGGCCAGGCAGACTCAGGTAACCTGTGCAGAAGTGGGGCAGGGTCTTCTGTTAAAGGAGACAGGTAGCATGGGGCTGGCTGCAATGCCAGATTCATCAGGCTCATTTAATTTCAGCAAGGAAGCAGAGCACTGCCAAAAAGAAGGGTGCCGGAGGAGGGAGGAGGCAATAATGGTACACACCATCAGCTCCTTCCCTGCCAGGGTCTGCTCTCTGGAAGTCTCCCACCAAGATCAGCAATATGTCAGAGCACAAGAGGAACTTGCGGCCACACACAGAGGTGGCATGTGCCAGGTACCCCTTCCAGCCACAAACAAGAGCAGCCAAGCCATAAGGAGCCAGCCTGATCACAGAGAGAGACAACTGAGGAGAACTGTCTGCTGGAGCCACGAAACTATCCCAGCATCCCCGATTAACAGCCTAGCAGCGATGGCCCAGATGAACATAGCCAGCAGCCACAGCTCCATGTCATGTACTCTCCCAGAGCTTCTCAGTCACACCATCCCCTTGGGAGTCTGGTTCACCGATACGAAATTCCACACCTCCACCTCACCTCTTTGCCACCACATCCTTAGCTATGCCCCTTAATGCTTTCCATCAGTAGTGGTATTACTCATATTGCAGCATCCAGCTGTCTTTGCCTCCCTCAGCCGCCCCCCCTTTTCCCTTCCAAGCACTCTTGCAAAGACCCTCAGGCACTATTTGCTAAAGAAACCATCTTGCACAGCCTTCCGTCACTCCAAGTCCTGCATTTTGCACCTCCCAGCAGACCCAGGTCTGGGTTGCACAGATTCACTTCCTTTGCCCTGGGAGAGGTGAACATGAGCTCCAAACCTCTGCAAAGAGCCGTCATTTAGGTGATGTCTTGCTTCCTCTGAAAGCAATACTGAAACTTCCCTGATGCTAGATGGGCCAAGACTTGGCCCTGTGCCAAAGCACAATTCCCCAGACAGACATTTAATTAACTACATTTCTGCCTCTCCTCCGTTCAGAAGAGCTGGTTTCAGTTACCGCCCTACAAGGTTCCCTACCCTGTACTTGCCACTATTAGCTGTTTAAAGCAACTGTGACAGCTCAGAAAAAGGGTGACCCTCATTGCTCTCAGAACACATAACCTGACCATAAGGTCTTTATTGGATTAAATGGGAAGATCATGTTAACCAGTGATTGAATTACTCATAACTAGAAGGCACTGTAATAAAGACAAGAACATTCCTGGGCTCCCACCACAACAATGCAGCCTGGCAGGACCGTTCATGCTAATGCATCTGCCAACCCTGAGAAGCGCAAGGTGCACTCTGCTCACGACTTAAAATGCAGCCAGGTCTGAGGGTAGTATCTGTTCACCATTTTGCAGTATAGAGCAGTAAGGCTTACTGCAAAAAGCCGTACTCCATCTGATTGAAACTGCAGGGGGATTTTGAAGAGGCAAAATGCAATTACTGGTGCTGGAATTTAGCCAGTTGGGGCTAATATCCTAATCTTCCCGAATTGCTAGAGGTTACTATCTGCAACTCCAAGACGGGCCCACACACACAAAAGAGACTCAGGGTAACGAAGTGGTTCGGTCTCATTACACTTAGAATTTGCTTCAGGTAGAGACTGGACACCAAGCACTGCAGCTGTTCCCAACATCCCCATGCCTTTTTTCTGCTCAGTGTGTGAACTGCAATAAGGCTAAAATAAGCCACCCTCACCCAAACACAGAGCCGGTCAGGGACAGCAGCACCAAAATAACACTATGCTCAGAGAAACCCTCTGTCACTGCAGTGCCTCGGTTGAGATGGCTTGTCCCAAGACAGATCCCCTAATGTGTCAGTGTACACTAAACCCGGGTGTAAACAAGAGGCATCCCAGGAGCTGAGCTCAGGCAGGGAGCTGCTCAGTGCTAAGCTTCTTATGCAGACGGTCTTTACCAGGTGCTTCATTTCATTAATGCTTGGGTTGAAGATGGTATTAAGAACTGCAGATTTGCTGTCAGTCTGGATGAAGATGCAGCAGATTTCAGTAAGGCTGAGAGACACTGGGATCCTTCTGGCCAGGGACAAGTAATTCACCATGGAAGGAACTGAACCTCACTATCAGAAAAGTTGGGGGTGGAAGATACTTTATTCCATCAGCCAGCCAGAAAACTTCTTTTTCTTTGAATACAGTCCTTTAACTTTTCTGTCCTGCTATCCCTCATCCTAGCTCTCCTGGGAATCTCTTCTACCAATTACTATGAATAATTAAAAGATTACAATTCCGCCCCCCACAAAGCACCACATGCCATCCTAGTGAATCGCCAACCCCGAAGACCAGATTTGATAGCTCCCAGCACTGTCATGCCTTGGTCTCTTCACCTTCAAAGGCACAACCCTGGAGCTAAAAGAGCAGACCCTAGCTGTAACAAAGCAAGCTTCATGGCAGCCCACCACCACACTGGAAGCTGTGAAGATGCACTCCAGTCCTTGGAGGCTCAGCTGATGGGCAAGGGCGGAGGGACTAAGTGCCTTCATTCCCCAGGCATTCACAAGTCTTGCATCAGTTTTTGGGAGCTTGCACTTCCAGCAATTAATGATTAGGCTGCCTCAACCCAGAGCCTTCATGGGGCACTGCATCCTCAGCCAAAGGAGAACACCAAGAGGTGCAAACCAGGGAGCACTCCAAGATGGATACACCAGATAACTCTTCCACTAAAAATCAGGGACTCAAAGGGACCTGCAGTCCTAATGAGTCCTGTCTTCTAGTCCTAAAGCTAGAAGAGATGTTGCATCTGTTGCCCTGGAAATCCGGTGTGACAGTAGGAAATGTGGGGGGATTGGAAGCTTCCAGGCAAAACAAGATGAGGAAGGTGGGAAGAAGGGCCAGATGCGAGTCCCTGCAGGGCCACTATCTTCAGGGTTGATCTGTGGCTCAAACCGATTTGATACCAAAGATGAAACAAAGCAGCCAAACCCAAACTACAACCTGAGAATCTTCCAGGTTCCCTAGAAGCCTGAAGGCAGCAGGATGCAGAAGTAATAGGTTCACAGCTTCACTGACTTGCCTCTCGGCTGAAGTATGAGTCACACGCTGCTGCTTTCTGTAAGGATACGGCATCCACATTCCCACTAAACCTAATCCGTCCCTTCCAGATGCAGCTCCACTGGGTAGCAGCTGCGCATCGGTTAGCACACATGCAAGCGTGCACTTCTGTGCACCCTCAGACAGAACGAGACAAATCTGAGGGTCCTTCCACAGGCTGGTGCTCACTGATGTCAATATAGATTTACTGTTCCGTAGCATAAGTCAGCAAAAGCACGTTATTCAGGAGAGTCAGAGCCCCAGGCTGAGCTGTGCTCTGCTAGTGGGAGTTTGTTCTCACTTTCTAATAGACTAACAAGTGGCCCTAAATGCCACATGTTTTCCAGAAATATATTTAAAGGATGTTTGAGAGCACTTAAAAAAAAAAGCAGCAGCTGCAGATAGTTATTACTTTTTGTCTCTTACAGTCTCAAAGCTGCACAAAGGCAGAGGAGTCTCCCCACACAGACTTCAGAAGAACATTAAAAAAAAGAAAGGACAGATGACTAATACAGCTTTGACATCTCAGGAGATGTGACTTATCTGCAAGAAGACCACCGATTTCAGGCCCAATTTCTTTATGCCAAACATAGAAAGAAGCCAGCACAGGTCTCCTTTCATTGTGGGGAATCTTCTCTCTAGTGGTGTAACAATCTCATTTTGTGCCTTTATAGATACAGGATCTCAAATCTGTGCCTGGGACAGAGCCATCAGCTGTGCTGGGCTACACTGTCATTTGGAGAAAACCCCCACATAAGCAAAACTTACACCATAAACAGCACCTGTTTGAAACTGTTTAATGAATCTATACATTGAAAATAACCTAACAGACGTCATCACACAGTCCCACAAGGTATCACATGGCATCTGTCACACATGCAGCATGTAAGATCCATTGGTTGTGTGCATCTCATGCACAGGCTTCGCATGACAGGAGAAGGCTGCCCAATTTAGGTATGCTATTACAACATCCTTTATTGTAAAATGACACACAGCAGGTTTCTAATTAAATTTTAAGTAGAAATGTGCTCCCAGCTCTTGAATAATTCAAACTGTTCTATTAACCAAGGTTCTGAAATGCCACCAAGACACGAGCTCTGGACACAGCAACGGTCAGGGGGAAAAAAACCGTGCTTGGAAGCACAGAATCGGTTAGCTGGACAGCGGATAGGACAGGGTACATGTAAAGGACAGCTGAAAGAGCACATCTGTTCATGGAGGAAAGCACTGCAGGCAAGAACGGAAGAAGAGATGAGCGTGTTCTGCATACAAATGGAGCAAGGCACGTGCAAGAGGCGAGGCTGGGTTCGGTACCCAGTGCATCTCTCTCTCAATGCACAAGCACATGCTGTTCTCCAAGTCACGTCCAGATCTGTGAGTACATGCAGGTGCCTGCTGGCACACAAATAAAAGCACCGCTGAGCACGCTGCCAGCGCGTGAGAGCGGGTATGCCAGAGCATGTCCCAAGGATGTGCTGACAGGAGCACGCACCATCCGCCCCCAGCATCGCTGCGGGGGCGGCATCTGTACAGCTTCCCCGCAGCCAGGCCTGCAAGTGCCTGGGGGGCCACACGAGCTGCAGGGCAGCAAGAGCACGGCCAGATGACTTTAGCAGCAGTGTTAGTGAGCAAAGGGCTTTGGAGACCTAAGCTGGGATGGCTCTTGCCCTGCATGGTGTGTGCTGTGCCCCAGTGGGCAGCCCTCAGCCCTCTGCGAGCACAGGTCTTGCTTAAGGTCACAGAAATCAGTGAAGATGAAACAAGACTTGTGCCTTCTAACTGCAGAGCTCCGTCAGACCTGCTGAGAGGGAGGCAGCAACACTGCATAAGGAGGAGGGATAAGACTGAAGCCTGGCCCCTGGGTAACACTTAATACATGCCCCACATGACACTTAAGAGCAGGAGCATGTGCAATAATCTCCTAAGCTACCGGAAACCCTGCAACACTCCTCCTCCTTCCTCCCATCCCGCTCCCTGACAGCATCTCAAAGCCAATGAGGGGCTCAGGGGGAGACCGCTGGGTCCCCTCAGTGGTCTCAAAAAAACACTCCACAGAGGAAAGCAAGGTCAAATGCCAACAGAACTCTTTTTGGCCATGACTCCCCAGGAAGCAGGCAGGACAGGGTAGGCACCAGGACAGCTGCCCCGGGGAGAAAACCTGCTGCCTTCTATTGGGCCAAATCCCCACTAAAGTCAGAGTGAGGAATCCAGAACTTGGCCCAGGGAACTCAGCTTTGACTCAAACCCCAAGATGGACTTGATCATTGAGCTGGTGTCTTCAGACTCGGGTTGTGCTTAATTGGCAGCAACAGAAAGAAGGAACGGAGAGCGTAATAGGGAGAAGGAGAGAAAGAAGACCACAGAGTGGGAAACTAGGTGGAGACAATACTTTTCCCAGGTCATAGCAGCTCAGGAATAAAGGCTAAGCTGTAACTTGGTTTCTAAAGCCCGTGCTTGCTCAGGGTTCACTGGGGACACATCAGGCACTGAGGTGAGAAAATAGAGCTGACGTTTAATCTCAGGCCCTCTTAGCGAGAGTTGTTTCAAAGCACTAAGACAGATCCCTGCATCCTCCCACCTCCCCAGAGTCCCTGCAGAGCAGGCAGGGAGAATGGGGCAAAAGTAACCTACCTGTTGCCGGTCCCAAGTCCAGGCTGGAGTCGTTGAGCTCTCCCCCATCTTCCCAGAAGTACTGCGGGGGCTGTAAGATCTTGGACTCCTCATTCTCCTCGCTGGCAAAGCCTGATCCTGGGGCAGCATGCAAAGAGCCAGGGGCAAGATCAGGCTCTGCAGCCTCTCGGCTGGTTTGCTCATGGGAATTCAGAGCCTCCAGGTGGGACATCATGGCAAACTCCAACATGGAAGTTGACGTGAGGCCATCAGTGGTTGGCTCCGAGGAGGAGGCAAGGCAGAGGCACAAGGTCCCTGTATAATGACAGTAAATCCATATTACAGGTAGGACTGACAACCACTGGGCTTGTCTTCCCCTTGCAGCCCATTCCTACCAAACCAACCTGTTGCACACACCTGCCTTCTTCAGGGTCACTTGCCCCTCAGATGGGCTGTGCTCTCAACTGATGAGAAAAATCTGGGAATTTTGGGAAACACCCACAAACCATGAAGAGCAGGATTTACACCCAGGAGTTGGTGCCAAGCAGCCATCCAGCCCAGGGACACCTCTCTTCAATGGGGCCATGACAGTTCACCCTCTCTGAGTTTTTTTGCCTCTTCAGAAGGACGGGTGCCTTGTTAGTCACCCATCCTGGAAAGAAGGTGAAATGTCTTATACTTAAGTCACGAAATTCTGGCCCTGTGAAGTCCGACTGTCATCCAGGCAAGATCGTTTGCACACCCTAGTGCTCCTAATCTGCAGCTATATTATATGCAGGGCGACTGATTTAAACCAAAATTATTTACATCACCAATATTAATCATGTTTTAAATCAGCAGGCTGGAAATCTATTTTTAAGTCATTGATTTGAACTTTATTTTGCATTCATATTTTTTGCTTTCTTAAGGGCGGGCTGGCTGTCACAAGTAAGAATTAAAATGTACCAATAGCAAACATCTACCTAACATGAAGCAGGGAGGCAGGTTGCATTTTACACTTTTCTTTCAACAATTACATCCTTGTTATTTCTATTTCATCAATTAGAAGGTTTGACTGACACTTCTCGATTCCTAGATGAGAGTTTAATTGTGATTTGTGTCAAGGCTCATTCACATGCATGTCAAATTTCCATCAAAATGCAAAAAAACAGCACCTGGAACTTGGCTTTATTCAGCCGATAAATATCATGATAAATACGGCGACATAAGGAAAAAAAATGAGATTACCAAAATATGTTTTACATTTAAAACAGCTTTGTTAAGCAAGCAAAGTAACTAATTTGGGTGAACTGAACCAAATGCTTCCTAGCCCTCTGTTCTTCAGCACATTAAAACTAGAAGATCTCATCCTCTCACAGCTGATTTTTATTCATAGATTAAAAGAAATAAGGACAAGTTTTCCCGCTTTCTCAGCTCATGCTCAGTTTCTAAATTCTTAATGAACTAGTCGCTGAACTGAACTAATTGAATAAGCTGAAATGAAGACTAATTTGGTATTTTTCTTTGGCAACTGATCTTCTCGACAAGAGAAATGCAGCAGATCTAATCCATCTGGACTTCAGTAAAATATCTGATATAGTGCCTCACACAGAATTACAAGAGAGGCAAGAAAAGACACCGATTAGCAGGAAAACTGTAAGGCAGCTGTAAGGCACTGGCTATACAAAAAATGACAGAGGCTTGTGCTGGAGGGAGGCTATTAGTGGAATTCCTGAAAGTCTGTCCTTGGATCTGCTGTTCTTTAACATTTTCCTAAGTGACCTTGGAATAAAAATGAAGAACATGATAATGAAATTATCCAAGGACACAAAGTGAGGAGACATCCTCACTGCAGAGACTGTTGGTACAGCTAGGTGATCTTGACAATGAAAACAACAGAAATATTATGAAAAAGAGTAGTACAAAGTGGTAAGTCACCACCTTGAGAACTAGCACCAAACATTTCTTATAAAGATAGGAAACCATTCATTAGAAATGTCTTAAGCGGAGAAACTCCAGTGTTAGAAACAGCTCTGAGATATCACTGGAATGCAGATGTGAAAAAGCTTGCACAGTCCTGAAATATTAGAAATAGAGAGATTTTACAAAGCACTGCTGAGACATCACCTGGATGCTGCATGCAGACTTGGATACACGTGGCCTGAAATGATTTAAGCAGAGCTGAACTGCCTTCAGGCAAGGGCACAGACTAGGCAGCCTCCCGAGGTTCCTTCCCACCACTATGTCCTACAACTCCACGCCCCAGAAGGACAAATTCAAACCAGGGCAAGTGCCAAGACAAGCTGTGGGGCAATGGCAGATGGGCTGGCCCTTGTGCTTTCACTGAAAACATCAGCTTGTTAGCACAAAAAGTTTGGGAGTTGCTGCTTGCTTGCCAGGCTGACTACCAAACCTGCCCTGGGAACGCTGCAAGCCAGAAATGCATTTCTCAAGCCTTCTGCTTGCTCTGACCCTCTCCACCTTCTTCCACAATTCTCTGAACTGAGCAAAATCCAATATTGGTTACTCTTTCCCATATACACTTGGGCCAGGCTTCAGCACTTCTCAATCTCGTTTATTTTGTTCTATTGATCTAGGGCAAGATCAGCTGAGGCCAGCGCAGCAACAGAAAGGGAACGGCAACAGAGGCAGAGTATCAAAGGGGAAGGAAGCTACTGCAGCATCACGGAGCCAACCAAAGCGCCTCTGGGCATCCCTGGGGATGGGCCGGCTCCCCGTAAGCTGCGCACACACAGCAAAGTGCACGACTGGAAATGAAAATTCGCACGTGTCTTGTGCACGAGCACAGACCTGGAGAGACCCGGCCAGGTCAGCCCCCGTGCAGATTCAGCGATGCTCACCAGGCTCCAGCATGATGATGCCTACTCTGGGCTTACCCAGGCTGACACAGGACACCTGCATCACTAACCAAGAGCGCTGCTGAGCCCCATGCAGCCCACTGGAGAGCACCTGTCTTGAGGAGCTTACGGCTTAAGCAAACATGAGAGACAGCAGTGAGGGGGAGAAAGGGAACATCATTCTCAAAGTTATCCAGAAAAGGGAAGCAGAAGGATGGGGAGAGACCACGGCAGGTCCAAGGCCTCATGGAAAATCTGGTGTAGTTGGGACTGCAACTGACTACCTGGACCTTACGCCAGCTCTTTATCCACCCCAATGCCTCAGTTTCCTCTGACTCCCACTAGCAGAGATGTGGTGATACAGCGTGGCTGGAAAGCCAAGGCACTTCAATTCCCATCCCGGTTCTCCCAGCCAGGCAGGCAAAGCCTCAAAATGCAACTCTGCACCAGCTCCAAAGAGGGGCTCGAGCCTCTCCGTTTCCATCGCTACACCCCGTTTGGGCTGCCTCCAGAGCTCAGCCACAGCCCATCCCACCACCTCTACAGCAGACGTCTCTGTGGCAGGTGAACCTGGGCACCCAGAAGGCTAATCCCATCCATGTGGGAAACTCGGATCCCAGGAGTTCGTTTACCCTCATTTAACTCTGAAGTGTTTACCCAGTTAAAACCCCTAAGCTGCATTATCTTGTTTGCTGGGATGCTCTGCTCTCCTCAGCCCAAGATAAAGCTACACCACTTCATCCCTAAGAATAAGTCAGTAATAGACAGAGCCTGAGCAAGGCAGGTTTCTCCTGGGGTGGATCTGGAGTAAGACCACACCTTGGGGCCTGACCCACGGGTACAGGATGCAGAGGCTGGCCTGGGGGAACCCTCCGTGCCAGCACCAGAGTGCCACAGGGCTAACGGCACCATTGCACCAGTGTACAAACCAGTACCTCTCCAGACAGCATCCTGACATCGCTTCATGCCTTCTGCACCAGCAGCAAAAACAAAGGTGTGGGGTGCCAAACAGCACCCCCAAGATTTGCCACCTTACTCCTCTCTTCCAAGCATCTCATAAAGGAGCTGAACGCAGCTGTCAACTCCAAGGCAAAGAAAGAATCAAAGCACAAGCTGAGCGGGGAGGCAGGGGAGCACAGCCAAGAGAGGAAATCTAATGCCCAAGACATCGGTGGCTAGCTGTTTTCCTCCTAGGATGGGGCACGGGGATTAGATGACTTCTATCAGCCATCAGTCTCCCAATTTTGTATTCTAAAAGGCAGATCAAGCGACAGGAATAAAGAAACACAAACGAATAAAAGCCCTGCAACCATAGATGGGAGGGAGCAGGGAACGGAGCCAGGGCTTGCCAGCTGCTTCAATGGGGCGTTTGTCTCTCATTTCTATTTTTGCGGCACCTCTGCGTAACCTGGAGGAGATGAGGCTCTGCATGCTAAAAAGGGCAGCCAGCCTTCGCGGAAACGGCAGGGCTGTGAGCAGAGGAGGAAAAACCCTCCCCAGATCAGGCAGAGGAGGGGCGAGAAAGGAGAGAAAGTAGGAGAGGTAGGTGGAGGGGGGAGCGGGAACAAAGGCAGAGCGCGCTCGCCAAAATCGGCACGGGAGCTCCTGTGCTGGCTGCCAGCTCTCCAGCTGCCAGCACCCACCGAGGTGGCACGTGGAGGTAACACTGACCTTGTAAAAGGTGCTTCACCTCTATCAGGAGCAGAATGGCGAGATTTCAACAGCAGCGGATAATACTGCAGTGTTACCTCTCTAAGGCCGCTGGAAAAAAGCCAGCCAGGAGGATACACAGATGAAATGAGTTTGCCAGTTGCTGACACCACTGGCCCCTCCGAAAACCGTTCTGAGTCAAAGTGGTGAAGCTTACTCTGTTCAGCTCAGCAGAGGATTTGATGCAACAGCCCCAGACAAGGCAGATGGGGGAGTTTCGCTCAACAGCAGGAAAAAGAGACAACAAAAAAACTGAGGAAAGAACATCTGCCATCTCCCTCCCAAATTGCTGCGAATAAGGGCAGTTTCACATTTCTAAACAATTCTAAAGGAACCCCAAAGTATTTTCTGCATTAGCTGACCAAGAACCACTTTATCCCTTTGCCACAAGGCAAGCCACCCCTCCACGGGACAGGGCAGCTGTTTAAAAGCTTCCAACTGGCCTACTGAATAGGACTAGAAATGAAAAAGGAAATAAGTCGTTCCTGTATCCAGCTGAAATGAGAGGAGGGATTTGGGGACATGAAATGGAACCTGGCTGTGACTGTGTCAGCCTTTAAAATTGTCTTGCTTTTTAATTAACAACAAAAAAACCCTCAATTTTCTCTCCAAAGCAACACACAAACACCCCTTAGATGCCATCACAGTGGCCTGACCTGTAGAGGGGCTGGTGTGCCCCTCAGTCTACCCAGCTGAAGGTCAGTTTTACCTCTCCAGTGCCACAGAGGCAGAATCAGCCTGCTGAAGGGAAAAGCACTCACCTGAAGACACGCTCTGACTTACCTGTCTCTCACCACCGACTAGCAGAGCCTGTACAACACCTCCCAAGGGCACAATGGGTACCAGGGGGGTCAGAGCATCTCAGTATTGCCAACGCAGCAGCCGCAACAACATCCATCTGGCCCTGCTACCATTGACCTTCCTTTCAAGCCCACCCCAAACCCAGGAGCTACCCAACAATGTTATTTCCTTGGAGAGCTGGGTCAGGAATGGGTCATTTACTGATAATGAGTTAGGACAGAAATACAATGACCAGATGAGGGAAGCATCTGCCAGGGATATTTCCCCCCTCCCAGATCACCACCTGGAAAAGCCGGGGAGCATGGCCCCAGGGCAGAACAGCCAAGGGCACAAACCACTTCCAGAACATAACCAAACACAAAGTAACTGAAATAGCAAAAAAGGATCCCAACTGTAGACAGTGGAGGAAGAGAAGAAAATGTTGTTCAATGGAGGCATGTCCCAGCTGGTTGCCCCATGCTCACCTGGAATATCTGCACCTCAGACCCTCAACAGCTTGCACAGGGAAGCATATGGGATGACCGCCTATCAGACCAAGTCCTTTTGGTGCTAATTCAGAGTTACAGACCATACCGTGCTGTGACAGTCCACCTAAGAGACCTCTCTCAGTCCAGCTCACTCATGGCTTTACTGATGCTTTCCTATGCCGCGCTACACCACTTACAAACCCAGCCAGGTCCCTATCTCTGAGATAATTTCCAATTAAGGTTTCAGACAAGATCAGGCTGCCATCCTCCTCTGGTACTGCCCCCAGCCAGGTCCCTCACCAAGCGTCCCTCTAACCATCCACCTTTCCATGGTCCCACTGCAAAGCAATGGGAAAAGCACTCGGGTGTGTGGGGAACAAACACACCAACTTGCACCAACAAGAGGGACAAGGCACAACTGAAGAAGCCCTTGCAATGGGGCAACTCTTTAGTGGGAGACTCTAGAGCACACTAGCTGTGCCAGCATCTTTAAGCTTTTACAGATCTTCACAGCTAGCACAGTCAGAGAGCTCAAACACCAGGCTACAGGGTGTGCATGTCTGCATGTACTGAGTAGGCGCTACCTTGCGAAGGACTATCAGCATTTGGTCCCTTGGCATTTCAGCAGAGAACATCTATAGCACGCAGACCCAGGTACACCCACGGGAGATGGCAAGGCACTGCCAGAAGATGGACCTGCTTTTGCAGATAATTGCAGATGTGCCCTTTGTCAGCACACGTGCACCATAGGCCTGACCTCCAGGGGTGCTGGGCATCCTCAGCCCACCGCTGAGACGAGTCTGTTCTCCTGACACGATCAGTAACATCAGGACTGTTCTGGGCACCACCACCCACCTCCACAGAAAAGACTCCATGCAAGCAGGTCATGCCAACTCAGACAAGCCTGTTTGTCCTTCTCCCTTTGCTCAACCATTCATGCTGAGAGTCACAATCCTGCCTGGTTTCAGTCTCCCAGACTGTTTGCCTTCGCTCCCTCCCCAGATCGTCTGGTAGCCTTCACACCTCCCTCCTCTGCTGCTGCAACGTCTGCTCTCCTCCACGCTTCTTGCTATCAACAGTGGCAGCTCCCAGCTCAGGGCGGGAGGAGACGGAGCCCCTGGGGAAACAGCGTCGGGTAGACAGTTGCATACAGCAGAAGTGAATTTTCTTTCCTTCGTTACCTTTCATATTCCTCCTCAAACAGCCCACAGGCCCCCAGGGGTTAACAGACCACAGGATGAAAGTCACTGATCTAAAAAAACCGCAGCCCACAGATTCCTTTGCCCTCTTGCAGGTCCAAAGCATTTTCATCTGCCTGCTAAAAATCACCTCACCAGGCCTGTGCTTCCTCTTCTTGCTCTGTCCCAACCTGGACCGTGTACCCAACGGCGCTCGGTCCAATTTCCAGCACACCAAATAAAGGCTCGTGGCTGCTTCATCTTCAAAGCCTCCCCACCTGGGCAGAGCAAGCACTACCACAGATGCAGGAAGGACTTCCCTCAAGACAGAGCTGCCCGTCAAAATATAACAGAAGCCTTTTATACCTCAAAAAGTCTCTAAAACTCACAGAGCACAAAATGGTTATGCTCTGCTCCAGCCCCTGAGCAGAGCAGTGATGACCACCCTGCCACATGCTGGCATGCCACGCAGCAGTCTCACCCCCAATAGGCTCTGCTCGCCAAACCACCTCAGGCATCCTAGGCAAAAGAGCTCATGCAAAGGCTTGGCAGTCCCAGGGCACACCTACGGGTCCTGACTGCCTTCACAACACAGCAGGCAGGATAGGAAAAGCCGAGAGCGGCTGCAGTTGTCATACAGAAGGAGGGCTGCAAAGCTGCTTTCCCAACAGTAAAAACTTAGCCACAAAACAAAAATGTACATCCAAGCCCCAGTAACCACAGTGGGGCTTAACCACCGTTAAGCTGTTAACTAAGTTAACCCTGTTAACTAAGGCACAGGGATGAAGGGGGGCTGATCCGAGCCCCAGCAGGGCGTACCTTCCTTGCCAGCATCCCTGGCCGTCTGAACAAACCAACGCAAGTGTTTGCTTTGCCTCTGTGCAGGCTGCGCTCGTGTGGCTGACAAATAGCCTCTCTCCATTCTTGTGGGATTACGTGTTTCAACAGCCAGCAAGAACGGGAAACAAGCTCACCCGACCACCAGCTGCGGGCCATGATGGACCTTCCCTGCAGCCCTTCTCCCCTGGGCTCTGCAGCAGGGCTGCTGCTGCTCACTCAGGTACCCACAAAATGCCAGGGCTTCTTCCCACGCTGAGTGAGTGGAAAAAAAAACTTTTGTGCACTCTGATCTGCAGCTCATCACCGGCAGCTTCCCCTTGAGGGCTTAATATAGTTATTTCTACCCCTGATGCCTATAATTAAATGAACATTTCCTTATGGCACTGAAGAGACCAAGGAAAAACTGACTACAGGGAACGTTCATCCATCCTGATTTATATTCCCTCATCTCAGGCTCGTTCACACAACGCTAACAAGGAATTTTCTAAGCAGGCAGAAGGAGGGGGGGGGGGAAAAACCCAACCCTTAAATAGCCCACATGCAGCCAAGCACCTGGGAAGACAAGAAGAGGGAAGAGACCAATTCCCTCCTTTCTCCCCCTGCTTTTAACCACATCATTTTCCTACTTGTAAAAACAAAAGGGCTCAGATACCCTAGAGCCTGGAGAGAGGTTTCCACGCTCTGCCAGCAGACCTGTGCTGCCCAGCAGCCTGATGGGACCCTGATGAGGCGCACATCCTGTTCCAGCCCATCCCGCAGGTCTACAGAGGCTCCTGATCCTGGGAAGTACACAGGGATTTGCACTCAGTCCCTCCAGCTCTCCCTCAGGTATTAACTATTCTTGTGCTGTGGAACTGGAGGAGCAAGAGTACACTGAATTATTCCAGACTGGAACTGATCCTGAACTGCTGAGCAAAGCTACTAACCAAAACCTTGATTTATAAATTCCCAGCAGTCTGCATCTCCACTCCTGACTTCCCATTTAGGTAGGAGTCCAGGTGTCCAGAGATGCCTGGCCAACTGAGTCCAACCCCCCAGAGATGCCACAACCCACCAGGATTACCAGTTTCACTAGATTAGGAACTGAGCTGTCCCTCCGAGCTGCTGCCCACCTCCTGCCCCTACACCTCTCCCTGCTAGGGCAGCAGAGGGGATCACAGGGAAAGCCAAGGACCCAAATCCTCCATGTCATCACCAGCTGGGCACCAATACTTGAAAGTTTCCAGCAGCCTCAGCAGAATACAAAACACACCTCAGCACGTCAGTATCGGCTGCGGTCCTTTTGGCCACCGGATTTTAAAACCACCATGAGGTCCATCTCCCTCCTACACAGACTAAATGCAGCTTTCAAGCGAAGGGGATGGAGCCAACCCTCGCCAGCAGGGTGGGAATACAGCAGCTCCCCACACACGCCTTGCCCTGCTCCGTGGAGGAGATGGAGGTCTGGCTGAATCTGGGGCACGGATCTCCTGCTAACACATGGCTAAAGGACCTTTGCCAGCCTTGCCTGACGTTCTGCCTAATGTGGACAACCTGCCTGGAGAAAGCCACAAAACTGGCTCCCTCCTTCAGCTCTGGAAAGGCTTATTGCTTCTGTGCCACAGAGTATTGGCACAAAACCCCAACAGGTTTCTGATCCATTTTGTTCTTTAAGCTCACTATTGTTTGCAAACCTAAAAGGCTTTATCCCTTCTCTTTAGGGAGCCCCAAATGACAAGGGCGAGGCACTGCACATAGAGCTCACGGACGACACATTCCCCCATGAACGTTTTTGGGAGATTGGGGTAATAAGAGAGATGTGCCAGGGGCCTGGATGTCACCGTATCACAGCTCGGTTGTGCTGGAAGACAGTGACTGGTTGGGAAATCAGCCCTTCCCTCCCTGCCAGAATGACTCAAGACAAAGACTCCCCCACTCTTCAAATGGCCCAGTTCGAAACTCCTCTTCCACGCTCACATTTCTGTACAAAAGGGACAGGGGTAGGGAGGAAGAAGGCACTCTCAGCCTCACGGGTCTTTGGGGGGATGCCTTTGTTGGGAAATTTCCCCAGACTATTTAAAAATAGAAGCAGAACCTTCACAGCTATTCCGAGCATCATTATTCCTGCACTTAATTGCCTTTCCCTGGCACCCTACCTCTCCTCCAAATTTCAAAAGGAGGCTCTTGGGGAAACGCGGCGCAATTTGCGGTTCCCCCTTCCTTTGTGCCAGTTTCGCGGTAGTTAGCAAAACCACCGCGACGCCAGACAAGCCACCAGCGCAAGGGAAGGCGGTTCGGGGGCAACGCCGCCGTAGCAGGGTCCACCCCGCCGTCCCGGGCCACGTCCATCCCGCCCGCGCCCCGAAAGCGCCGGCCGCGGCGTGCGGGGCCCGGCAGGGAGCAGCGCTGCGTACCCCCCCCCCCCCCGACCCCGGTGAGCCCCTGTCCCCACGGGGCGGAACCCACGTGCATCAGCGCCGGGGTCCCCTGCCACCCCCCGGCGGGCGTCCCGGGGCAGAGACCGGACGCTGCAGAGGGCTCCGATGCCCGGGGGGGGGGCACTGCCCGGTACCCAGAGGGAGCTCCGGGGTGGGCAACAGCGACCCGACTCAGGTCCCGGTAGCCCAGGGGATCAACGGTGCTTGCGGGGGGAGGGTGGGGGTGATGAGGACCTGCCTCCCGCGGGGGTCCCGGTGTCCTGAGGCATTGGGCCCACCGCGGGTCATCGTCCCCCGAGGTTGGAGGGTCGGGGGGGGGGGGGGGGGGCGCGGAGCAGACGCGCCTCCCGCCGGCGGTCCTGGCGCTCGGGGCGCTCCGGTGCCCAGGGAGGGGACGGACATCCACCCACCGCCCGGCCCCGCCGCGGGGGGTCCCGTCAGCCGGCCCACCCCAGCCCACGGGGATGGCGGCGACCCCCGCCCCACCAGCCTTCACTCACCGGCGGCCAGAAGCAGCAGCAACGCCGGGGCCCGGTGCAACGGCTGCATGGCGGCGGCCGCTGCCCTGCCGCGCCGCCTCTTCACGGGGAGCGGGGCCGCCCCGCCGCCCGCCGGGCTCTGCCCCTCGCCGCCGCGCACGCCCGCCGCCCGGCCCCGCACTGCATCCCGCCGCCTGGCGCCGCCTCCGCCCGCCGCCGCTGCCCGCCGCTCCGGGGGCGGGGGAAGCGGCGGGGGGGGGTGTCCTAACTGCCCGCCGGGTGCGCAGACAGAGCGGCCGGGGCAGAGGCGGGGCGCGGCCGGTGATGTGCCCCTAATGTCTGTCTGCCGAGCCGCCGGTGCCCGGCCCGCCCCCCTCACCCCGGCTGCAGGCCCCGGGCAGCGCCGGCGCCCACAACGAGTGCCGGCGGCGCGGCTGCTTGCGCGGCGGTGGGTGATCAGCCCCCGCGGCGGGAAGGCGGGAGCCGCCGCACCCCCCGGCGACGCCCCTCTCGGCCGGGCGGGGGGCAGGAGCGCGGCCCCGCGGGAAGGCCGCTCCCTGGCAGCGGGGGCAGGGCGGCCCTGACAGGACGGACCCCGCGCCGAGGACCCTTAACGCGCGTCCTCCGACCGTTCCTCAGCTTCCCGCGGCCCACGGAGCCGCCGCGCTGCCCTCGCCCCTCAGCTGCCGCCCCGCTTCATCACCTGCAAAAACTTCTCTCTCAGGGCAGCTTCGCTCCCCCACCTCTGGAGGCCAGCTGGGCCAGCCTCCCTGCCCGGCCAGGTTGCCAACAGCCAGGTGACCACCTCACTCTTGAGTATTGCCAAGGCTGGAGACCCCACAACCCCTCTGGGCAACCTGGCCCAGTGCGCAGTCGTCCTCTGGGAAAATGTGTTTCCCAGTGTTCAGAGGGACCCTGCTGCCTTTCGGTGTGTGCCCGTTGCCTCTGGTCCTGGGTGCCACTGGGAAGAGCCTGGGCGCCATCTTCTTTGCACCTTCCCTTCAGGTATTGATAGACATGGATGACATTCCCCTGCGCCTTCACTTATCCAGGCTAATAAACAGTCCCCACTCTCCATCTTTCCTCACGTGTGAGATATTCCAGTCCCTTAATCATCTTGGTGGCCCTTCACTGGACAATCTCCAACATGTCCACGTCTCTCTTACCAGGAAGCCCAGCTCACCAAGTGTGGCCTCACCAGCGCTGAGCAGGGGGCTACGATCACCCCCCTCAGCCTGCTGGCAACACTTTGCCAAATGCAGCCCAGGTTACCATTAGCCTTCTTTGTAGCAAAGCTTACATGGCTGACTCACGTCCAGTTTGGTATCCACCACAACCTCCACGTCCTTTTCTGCCAAGCTGCTTTCCAGTTGAGTGGCCACCAGCATATCCTGGTCCATAAGATGGTTCCTCCCCAGGTGCAGCGCTTGGAACGTCTTGTTGAACTTCAGGAAGTTCCCATTAGCCTGTTTCTCCAGCCTCTCAAGGTCCCTCTGAACGGCAGCTGGACCTTCTGGTTTATCAGCCATTCCTCCCAGTTTTGTGTCATCAGCAAACTTGCTGAGGGCATGCCCTGCCTCACCATCCAGCTCATTAATGAAGATGTTAAACAAGACTGGACCCACTAGTGACACCTGGGTTACACTGCTAGTTACTGGCCTCCAACTAGACTTTGTGCCACCGCTCTCTGGGCCCAGCCATTCAGCCAGTTTTCAATCCACCTCACTGTCTGCTCATTCAGCCCACGCTTCAGTATCTATGAGGATCTTGTGGGACACAGTGCCAAAGCCTTCCTGAAGTCCAGGTAGACAATATCTGCTCCCCTCATCTACAAAGCCAGTCATTTCATTGTAGAAGTTTTATCAAGTTGGTCAACCATGACTTTGCCTTGGTGAAGCCATGCTGACTATTCCTGATGATTTTCTTGTTGTTCGTGTGTCTGGGAATAGTTTCCAGGATTAGCAGCTCCATCACCTTCCTAGGGATAGAGATGGGGCTGACTGGAGCTCCCTGGCTCCTCCTTCTTGCCCTTCTTAAAGGCAGAAGTGACATTTACTTTCCTTTAGTCTTTAGTCACTTTTCCCAGTCATGATAATCAATCAAAGATTATTGAGAGTGGCCTCACAATGGCACTTGCCAGTTGCCTCCGCACTCATCCGTGCTCTTTGAAGACCCCAAGATCTCTGAAGAGGCCAGTCTGCTCTCCTGAAATCCAGGGTGCTAGCTTTCTTTTTACCCTATTTTTTCCCCTCAGGACGCTGAACTCCACCATCTCACGGTCACTGCAGCCAAAGCTGCTGTTACCTTCACATCACCAACAAGCCCCTCACTGCTGGTATGAGGTCCAGCAGAGCATCTCTTCTCATTGGCTCCTTTGTCACTTGAAGGAGGAATGTATTGTCAGTATGCTCCAGGAACCTCCAGGATTGCTTATGTTCTGCTCTGTTGTCGCTCCAGCAGGTATTGCAGTGGCTGGCTGCTCTTCAGTCTTGAGGGAGGTGAACTTATTTTGTAGTTGTAAGTCCTTAGGGGGAGCAGGAGCCTTCCTCTTACCAAGAAGTCAGAAGTTTCCATCCTTCACCTTCTCCAGAGGTTGCACTTACCTTAATATTAGGGGTGGACACTGCCTACTTCTCTGCTTCAGGTGGGGTTGGGAGCCCTTCAAGCTGCTTTGTCTCAGAGAAGATCCCACCTTCCTTCATCTCTGACACTGCACAGCCTGCTCACTTCCTTCTGAAATCCCTCCACTTGGTGGCACAGGTCCTCCAAGAGGAACACACATCTCCTGCAGGACAGAGGGCCTTTTCTCCTGGCACTACAGAGAAGTCCCAGGCACTCACTGGAGCCTGGGGCTTGGAGGGCTGCATCCCTTACCTGAACCTGGGTCAGCTGCTCCACCACCTGCTGGGGAAACCATTCTGTGGTGTCTCACCACCGTGTCTGAGAGTCTCACAGTGATACTAATTCAATGGATGCTCCCTCCTTCATGCCCTTCTATAAACACTGCTGTGCAAAGACATCAGATTTATAGTGCAGCAGTTCTTGGGCTTGTAGCTCTTGGAGCAGTTCTCTGGTTTTGGTGGATAGCACAGCAAAGAAACATGCCGAATGTCATGCCAAAAATCATTATTACAGCAACAAGGCTAACTGCTCCAATTATATTCAATTTCAAATTAAACACTTCTTCAGTGGCCTCAGGGTATGACATTACAGTAAATGACTCAAGCAAGGTTTTTGTCAGACAGGTGTCCAAGAAATAAGGCTCAACAGGTCTTTGAATACCACAGCGGTTGGCAGGGAACACGCACCAGCTCCCTGTGCTTCAGCCCCTTTCGCCAGCTGGACGAGCTGCAGCCTTCTGGCTTCCCTCTCGCAGGCCTCCAGCTCATGCCACCTCGGAGGAGCTGTGCAACTCCCAGTCCAGCCCTAGCCAAATCTTTGAAAGACCTGGTCAAGCCCCAAGCATCGCATGGCTGCAAACATGGTATGACTCCAAGCCGAAGGACCCAAAAACCTATCAGTCCCTTCCCGTTAAGCATTTAGCTGACTGTTTCAAGCTTTCCTCAACAGAAGCAGCTAGGAGCCTTTTTCTTTGGTTTCAAAACAATTTGCTCGTCAACATACTCCAGGAGACCAAGAGATGCTAAAATCCAAAATCACAAGCTCTGAGTGAGGAAACAGCTGCAGTGTCATGACCTCACCAAGTGTCTTCGCACTTGCAATGCTTGCACCGGGTGCCCAGTGCTCTACGTCTCCCATATGGCATGCTGCTGAGATGACAGGAAATAAGTCTGAAGGTGATCAGGATTTTAAATTTAGACATTCTTATTTCTCAAATAAGTGTTCATTAAAAGTATTCCAGAGCCTTCTTTTTCCTGTAAGAATTGAACCTTTTTTGTGCTTGAAGAGTGAATCCCCTGAAAAAAATATTGATGGTGGGTTTTTTTCTGGCACAACCTCACTGGTTTTCAACAACTGAAGACAGGTGTCATGTGCCAAAACCCACTGAACCCTCTAGTGAATCAAACAGCCAACTGAGGGTACGTGCTGTTACCAATTCGGACCCTTACAGCTCCTACCAGACCAAGACTGGCACACGTCACCCCTTTGTGCAATTGCCTGCCTCTTTCTGCCAGCTCTTTCCGTCATCTGCTCCCATGCAGCAGCTACCCTGAGCGTGACAAGGGCAGGTAACAGACTGGCTGCACCCGTTACCCAACGCGGCAAAGCAAAGCTGACAGGCTTGAGCCGACGTACTTGCTTTTGGCTTCTTTTGGACCACATCCTTCCAGTGCTCTGAAAGTCCTTTTTGTCCCAGAATCAATGCAGTCCCCAGCCCCCACCGAGCAGGAAATGCAGCAGGAACTACCGAGCTGTCACTTACTCATTAGATGAGATAAAAACACTTCAGTGTGCTCAGATTCTAGTCCAGGCATGGCATTTAATGAATGCTCTTGTCATTTTTTCACTTGGTTGCTAGTAATTTGGCTGTCTTCGCGTGCAGGTGGCTTACTACAAGTGGGTAACTAAAAGCCTTTCAGATCTCCTGACCCTGCCACATCCAGCTCCCAAATCTTAGAAACTGAATCCAGTGTCTAAACAGCCTAGTCACATCAAAGAAAGCACAAAAGCACCCTCATGTATTACATGGCCTCGAATCAGAGGGAAGGAAACCACACAGGCATGGCAGTGAGCACGCTTTCTATGAGGCTCATGGTGCTCCCTGGATTTATTTTGACGTTATGCATCAATCTCAGACTGAGCAACAAAAGGGGGAGTATGAAAGGAGGCACATTTAGGCAAGAAAATTAAATAAAACTAGTGGCAACATTGATCAGCCGGGTCAGCGCTGCCAGCAGAGCACAAAATGGCCAGCAGAGATGGGCAACACCAGTTCTCTTTAAAAACAGCATGAACTTAAACCCAGCACAGCCCTTGTGTCTCCAGTTTATTCTCCCTAGAATAGGTACAGCTGGCTTGGCTCTCTTTGAGGTATTGACAGCTTTTATAGTCCAAGGCTTGTCATTTCTCATTTGATCTCCTGCAGCCTCCCTACCTGGTGTACATTCTCCGACAATGTTCACAGCATTGGTAAAAGGGGCTCTACAATTGCACTAAACACGCTTTTTATAGCTGCTTCAAAGCTGTTCAGAAATTTTTCTCAGTATTATCATTATCTGTGCTTTTCTGTTCTTCTCCAAAATTGTTCAATTTCACAGTTACGTCTGTTGGGCAGAATCAGAAAGCAAGTGTGTATTTTAGGTTGGCAAAACTGAAAATCCTTCTGCCGTCTCCCCCTGCAACTTACCAGAACAGCTTTTGCCTTCAGGAACTTGAGCTAGCTTTCCAATTTCAATTTAAGGGTCACATTTTGTTCCAAGATACTTGCAAACAAATACTACAGAGACAGAAGAATAAGGTGATAGCTAAAGGAAAGAATTTGGTGCCTAGGACTAGTTAATTAAAAAGAAATCAACCACAAAGTCTAATCTCAACAGAAATGTAACTTATTTTGAGACTCTGGTTAAAAAAAGAAAAAGCAACACAGTAACTTGAAATATGCTGGTGAGATGTTTTATTCTCCTAAATACAGCAAAATTGAATTCACCTGCAAAGGTGAAAGCGATCTATTGGCCTTGCTCAGCAGAGTAAGAAAGTAAACAACAAGCAAAACAAATAAGCAGTCAGATATTAAGGTCTTGTAGTGTTAGAAAATGCAAGATGTCACTAGGACCAGGAAAAGGGTTTAACCCTTCTTCCCTTGCACACTGACAATTGTCCAGACCACAGAAGGTGACCTGTGCCCATCCTTGGATCCAAAGGAAAAGAAAATTACTCTCAGCCTCTGTCCCACTGCTTCAGTTGCTGGCTCTTTGGGACAGAGACTGGGTGACACAGCGGGCTTGTGGCACACCGTGCAATTTAACTCCATCCTCTATGAAGCTGTGTAGCCTTTTGGCATCTCACGCCCCCATAAGAGGAAAGCTTGAGAATTCCCCTGCCCCTCCTTCCTTAGCCACAAGGAAAGATGTAACCTCTCCTTTGTTCCAGTATATGTGATTTTACTTTAGAGCCTCTGATGAGCTTTTTATAAGCTTATTTGCTGACTTAGGCTTTTTAATACTAGGACACTGTGAAACATTTTGACTGTACCAAGCAGGGGCAGGTACCCACCCTATTCCTGCATAGCCCAGACAGGCAGACATTCCCTGGGCAAAATGCAGTTTCTACTCTCATCCAAAATCTTGCTGGGGAAGACTTACAATAAACATTTCAAGAGGAGTAACCTGGAGCCATTAATGCCTTCTAGGATAGACTGTAATTAGAACAGAACAGAACAGAATATGCTCTGCTTAGAGCCCAGGAGCAGGATTTTCTGTATCACTTTGAGCCTTTCTTCATCTCTTTGCATCAGCTTGATCCCCTTAGGGCAGGACACGCTGCCCACCTGGGGGACAGTGCCTTTACCAGCCCTGCTTGTTTCCCACCCCTTGCTGTAAGGTGCAGTGGATGAGCAAGCACAAGTCGTGCTTTACTTTTTCAGTTTTTCACGTGCTCCTGCTGCCTCCCATCCCTGAAGCTTTACATTTCCCTCCTCACTAAAGCAGAGTGGATTGCTGCATTAATAGCCGTGCCAGTCTCCTGCAGGAGGCTCTGACAGCAAACCTCGGCGGACTTCTAGAGGGCAGCAGCAAACAAAGCTATATTGAATTTGATTAAGGGGCCAGAATAACCTTTAACAGAGCCACCTGGGGCAAGGAAGCAGACAGCTCTCCAGCTGAGAGCCCGCACAAGTTTCCTCATAGCCCAGGGGACAGGGCTCCTCACTGGAGGGGAAGAGCAACCCAGCCTCTTTGCTCTGTTGGAGGTAGCGTGCAGAGGGATGGCCGCAGCATTCCACTTGCATGAAGGGGGAACTAAGCTCCCAGGCAGGAAGGACTGCATCTCTCGGGGATTATGCACATCATTTAAACTGGGGCCTCTGTACAGCACAGTTTGGAGAACTCCCTTATCTCTGTGTTAAGCTCATCAACTCAGATCCTACACAGAGACTAAACTCCCTTCTGGAAGGGATAGAAAATTTGCAGAAATGCAGAAAAGTAGATGCTGTGAGAGCAGGCAAACCTCAGACCTTCTGAAGCTTTTTACTGGAGTAAAAGGAGAAGCAGGCTGAAGCCCAGCAGAGCCAGGAAGTTTGGTCTTAGCTCTGCCTGCTCTAGAGGTATGACCTGAGCAAGTGACCACCAAGCCCTTGCTATGCAGGGTTTGGGGAGCGCACACCAGGGGGCTGATCACAATAACAGCCAGCAGGACAGCTTCCCCCCAGGTACCCAAGGCAGATGAGCAGAGCAGCTCAGGGCTAGCAACCACATTCAGCCAGAAGTCTTGACCCTCAGAGAAGCTCATGGAGACAAAGCTGGTCCAACATCAAACCAGGAAGTTAGTCCACAGGTCAGAATCAAGTTCTGCTGGTGGCAGCCACCGTCCAGTGATCACTTAGCAGCTCCATAGCAGTGGCAGTGGACAAAGACCAGGTAGGCAGCCTAGAGCAATAGGGACTATAACGCAGCACAGTAAAGCAAAAACCAGTACTCCCACTTCATAGCACAAGCAGACAGTAAGGGCCCCAGGCTGAGCTTAAATACAGCACCCGGCTGTGGATGTGGGTGGATGGATGCCCCAGGTGAGCCTGGTTAGGGCAATTAAAGCCTATTAGCACCCTCAGGGCCCTGACAACATAAGCCTCTCTCCTTGCACGATGACCTGAGAAATTAGAGGGGAGTTTCTGTCTCTTAATAAGCAAAGTATCTTCATTAGGAAGACCTTAGAGGTAGTTTATACCTTTCTTTGCTAAGCTGAAAAGCCTAATATAATCTTCAGAGAAACTCCTGGTTCTTTAATAGCTGGCTAGCCTGGGATGTGGGTATCTTCAGAGTGGAGGGAACAGCCTGTATCTGAAGAGGAGTGGTGTCTGTTGACTCCACTGTCAGAGAGCTGTGCACTGGCTGATGGGGTACTACTACCATTCCTACATATGTGGTTTCCATGTGGCTTGGTGGAACTGAAGCTCCTTGGCATCTTTTACACAGGACAGTTACTTTCAGATCTCACTGAGTACCAGATAACCTAGAGAAGAAACCTGGCCCATCCCCTTCGTTTGCCTCACAGCTTCACCTTGCCTTTAGAAGTGACTTGCAAGACGAGCAGAAAGGAGCACAGCCCCCTTCCAAGGAGCTTTTGCTCTGAAGATGCATCACTCGGCAGCCCCCTGAGGCTCCTCAGATGTTTAGTTGTGGCTGAAGAGCATGCTGGATGACTGGAGTTGTTGGCAGACCAGTGCTCCATGATAATGGAGACATTAAATCAGTCATGGCAGCAAGAACTGCATAATAGATGCAAAACACAGCAGAAGCCTGATCCAATTTTGGCTCTGCGTTGTTAAGTGGAAAAGTATTTTAGGAGATGGAAAAATACTAGGAAGTTCAGAGTGCATCTTCCCTGCAGCATGGCATGAGGGGTAGCTGTCTGCAGTGACTTACCTGTACCTGTAAATACACATCTTCTGTAAACACATTCCCATACGGTCTTCACAGCTCAGTGATCACATGCTGGAATTCAGGTCAGTTGAGGTCAACAAGGACAGAGCCCTAAGCACCTGAAATGGCCCTCCTGGTTGAACTGCAGCTGGCTGGCCTCCTCTAGGGCAGGAAGATAACACTATTCATCGCAGCTGCTGCATCTTGAACACAGATACACTGGGAAAATTCTTGTCAACCAGTTTCCAGGCAGCTCTTGGACAGAGTGGGTTCCAGCCAAGGTCTGGCATGGGAGAAAATGAAACACTGTCGGACCAGAAATGCTGCATATGCTAATTTTTCCAAGTGGCTTTGGCATTAATTTGAAGGAAAAAAAAAAAAAAAAAAAAAGAGTATTACTGGAGGTAGAATTTCCCCTACTCAAGGGGCACCTGCCATTTGACAAGCAGACTGAGAAACGGCTGCCAGCACACTGGATACAACCCAGGACTTGCAGATGTAGCGTGTTGGTTTATGATCACAATAAAGGCAGAAGCTATCAAAACTCTAAACCCTGTCAGTAGGTGGGAAAGAGAGGGGGCTTGTCTCCCCCTTTTTCCCAGATCACACACCCTCACGTGTTAGCTGGTTATCTGCAGGCACCTGCTCACGTACCCCAAGCAGGCAAGTATGCATTGTTTGTATGTGTGTGTATACATATGCTCCATGCTGGGCTAAGGTCAAACAGCTTTTTCTGAGATGCAGAGAGCCATGCTGTCCTCTCAGGAGTGTGCACACAGCATGTTCAAATTAAACTGGATCAGGATCTGGCCCATCATACCCTTTTCGAATCAAGATGCTCTTCCAAGCCAGTCTCACCAGAATTTGCCAGCAACCACAATCCCAAGGGGGTAATGACCACTAGGAAGGGACACTGCTTGGCTTCACAAAGCCACTTTGCAAGGAGCACCCTTCTCATCTTCCATCTGAGCCCAGGCACAGCCTGTTGTGGATAAACCTCACCTCCCCAAGACTCTTGCTTTTGCCCCCGGTTGTCAGAGGTGCTGTGCAATTTCGAATCACAGCAGAGAGAAGCCAAGTGCTGAAGCTCAGCTAAACTCAAAGTTGTCAGGGGAGCAGCTCCTCAGTTCATGAGAGTGCAGCTTGGCTTGCCGATCTCCAGAGCTCTGCAGTAAAATCCTTGCTACATTCAGCTGCAACATGCCCCCTGGCAAGGCAATCCCTGTTCAAAGCGGCTTCTGTATTCACCCCTGTCCAGACCAGACACCTGATGCTGTCAACAGCCAAATCTTGCTCCAGGGAACCTGAAAAGCTCAGCAGCCGTGAGAGGAGGAACATGCCTTCAGACTGGCATTAACACTCCGCTGAGCGGCTGATGCCAACATTAGCAAGGGTGCAGCTGCAAGAATTCATTGCTCTGCAGGATGCTGGCAACACAGCAAGGTAGGAGGGCATAACGGCCTTTGTGGTGAGGATTCAGGAGGAGGCAGAGTGAGCAAAGTGACAAGTGACTCCAACAATGGCACCTCTCTGTTGCCACAGCTCACACCATGTGCCAAGTGGGGTGGGACCAGAGCGCAGGAGGCACGAGTAAGTTGTAGGGCAGAACTGAAGGGTGACTGTCAACAGCCCTGTCCAGCAGCAGGGCAAGGAGCTGGGAAAATCAGGAGTCCTATTCCATTCCTGTGTATTGCCTCGTGGTTTGTGTTGATAGGCTTGGCCATGAATTTAATGGAAGTGGGTCACCCAGGCATAGCAGAGGCTTCACAAGGTTGCACTTAAGGAAACATTTTGTATTTCCTCAGTGCGACATAACGCCCCTTTCTCCTCTCCCATACCCAATGTTCATGCCCACACAACACAAATTCAGGTTGCTTGGTAAGCTTGTTTCATCCCTTGTTACTGCTGGTTTTGCTACCTCAGGGCCAGCGCTTTCCCCAGCAAGGTATGTGGGTTCCCACAGAGCTGGGCACAGCTTTCTAGTGCTGGCAGCTGCTCTGCCCAGGGATCGCCTCTGCCCACGGCCTCTGGCAGCAGGAGATGAGGTGCTTAAAAGCTCTGTGCCCAGCCCTGAGGAACCTCAGGCACACAGCAGCTCTGGCATTTCCAGCGCATGCCTGACCCAGGCACGCATTCAGGGAGCAAAGGGCTAGCTCAGGCAGGGAAGGCATGCCAGGGAAGGCATGTCTCCGTGGGCTGCCTGTGGAAAGCCCTGGTAGTCAGAGACCCAGTGGGATGGGAAAAAACCAGCCAAAACAGTTAAACAAATACACAGGAGGGAGCTGGCAGACAGAAAAGGCAACATGCGGAGCCAGTTTCAGGCTGAGTGTCATGTGCTAAGCCCCCAGCAGGGTTCGAGCCCTGCTAGCTCCTGAATAACAACCAGGCTGAGAGGACACACACGCACGCACATCACCATGACAAACCCCACGGTGTTGACAGCCAAGGACATCTCTGCTTGGCCAGCACAGAACTGCAGCAGCCAGCTTACAAATTCTCTTAGGCACAGGCGGGAGGGGGCTGGAGATGCCTTACGGTCCCGTGTCTAGCCAGGCAAAGCACATTTGCTACAGACCTCAGCTGTGTCTTGGAGAGGGTTTACTGCTTCTCCCAGACTGGAATCCAGTGGCAGCCAAGACACGAGACCAAGGCTGTCCAACCCAAGAGTGGGAAAGGAAGGGAGGTGGGAAATACATACTGTGACGGGACAGTCTCAAGGCGATACAAAAAATTTACAGGAAAGAGGCCCACAGAGGCATCAGTGCTCCAATAAGCAGGTAAGACAGGGAAAGAGCTACAGCAGGCAGGCCCTTGGTGGGAAAAGCAGCGTTCGTGAGACTGTCCTGTGGATAACCATGTCCTGGTATCCATCCACAGCAAAGATGTGGAATAGCTGAGAGACCAGCACTGGCAGTTCCTACTAACCTGAAGAGCAAACACAGAATGTGTCTGTAGCCAAACCCAACCCCACAAACCACTGAGCAGCTGGTCCAGCATCCAGGTTGCTCACTTACACTCTTCCCGCTGTGGTTGCAGGAGTTCCAAAAAGAGGAGGAAACACAAAGTATTGAAAAACAAATGTATTCAAAACACACACAGTGAGAAAATTGCATGTCAACACTGAGCCCATCCTGTCCTGCCTGAGCATCTCCAGCTCAGGGTTCCTCCACTGCTACTCCCAAAAACAGCACCATGGATACTTTACCCTCAACAAATGGCTGTGAGAAATGGCATTCAGTTTAGGTGCCAACACTTCAATCCAGCCATAAATTCACATCTGCTGACAGCTGCACAGACATAGCACCCAGTAAGGCAGGGGAAGCTCCTTCCCCAAGGCTTCTGGACATTCCCCAGTAGGTACCGAAGGAGCTTTCACTGCCCATACAGATAACCACTAATATTAGAAAAGGTTACAATTTTTTTCAGTTCTCATCTTTCCCCCTCCCCCCCCCCCCCGCCCTTGCAGAAACCAAACACAAGGTCAACCCACGTAGGCACCTGGGGAAATGTCAAGTGTCAGGCACAAAGGCCTAGAGCTGAGAGGCTGGCTGGTTCAGAGAGAGTTGAAAGCCATCTCAATTATCACCCAGAAGGCTGTACAGTCACCAGACATGGGAAAGAGAATCCCTGAGGGTACTTGCAATCCAAGGGGCATGGATAAAGCAGACAAATGCTTTTTGAATGCTCTCACTTGGTCCCTCCTGCAGATTAGCCCGTAACAACTAGCAACAAACAAACAGCAAACGTGCCATCTATGTGGCCAGCAATTCTCTCCCTGTTGTGCTTAGCTACAAGGCAAAACTGCAAACGAAGTTGCTAAACAGACTTGGCTGGGCATTTAACTACTTAATTCTGTTCTATTTACAAGGTCTTCCGCAGCTCAGCACTCGCTTAATCCGTAAGGCACAAAGCAAGCAAGAGAATGTGCAGCTTAGTCCCTCTGGATCATGATCTCTGTAGTGTTCCTGGGAGGGCTGCACGACAGAGGTCTCATCTCACAGGAGCACGTGGCAAACTGCTGCCAGCCTCAGAACTGCTGGACAATCAGCTTCCGCTTCACATCCCGGCTGAACCTGTTCATCTTGAACACTTCACTATCATAGAAGGCTGAGAGGTTGTGGATGTTGATCTGCCGAGCCTGGGAGGAGGAGGAGGGAGGGAAGAGGTAACTGTTTATTTGAAAAAAAAAACAAAAACAAACACCCCAAAACAAAACAACAAACCATGCGGTTTTCCATAGCAGAGGCTGCATAAAATTTGACAGTCAGCAATCTCTGCTTTGCTCAGCAGGAACCAGAACTGCAGTAGCAGGGGAGACTGCAGGTCAGGAGGAAGGAGCATTGGCAGAGCTGAGCTGAGCAAAGACAGGATGCTGGCTCAGCACCTGCTTGCTCTCAGCTCGTCCTTTTACTTCCACTAGAGTAGAATGTAACTATTATCCAAAAGTCCCTCATACCTCACTGGGTGGGAGACAATTTTGCAGACCTCTGGCTGCAGGTGGTCACACTGGCAGCACCAAGATGTGGCTCTGGAAATAGTTACTCTGCACATTTGATGCAAAGAGCATAAAAGCAGCAACCAAGGAATCAAATACTGCTTTAGCGCCAAGCAAGGTCAATACTTTGCACATTAAGTTCCAGTCAAGAGCGCATCCCCTGGACCAAAATGAAGATACATTAAGGAGGAGGATGAGCCTCAGGAGGGACTGGGAAAGTTCATACAAACAGATACTTTTCTGCTCTTTGCTTCTCCAAACGCAGGTGCCAGGGAACTTGTGTTCTCATTCACCTGCAAAGCACCAGCAGTACTGCAGGATTTACCACTCCAAACCCAAAGCTTTATGGGGGTGCATGAGAATGGAGGGGAAAGAATACAGAGCTTCCAGACAAGTGAGGAGCAGGAGACAGATGATGCAGTCTTGATTCTGGGTGAAACAGACCTGTAACATCCCCTCCTGAATTATGATACCAGAAAAAGACTGGTGTTAATCAGAGAACACCTCTGATTCTGAGGCTGCAGAGAGCAGGAACAGCTCCAGGGAAGGCTTGTTACGATAAGCCCATACCTTATCCACCAGATCCTTTTCTGGGACTTCTATGGTGTCTCGCTGGGCTCCATAGCGGTTTCTCTGGTACATCACTTGCTCTGCAACCAGTTGCTTCAGGATGAACAGAAGCAGCTCGTTGTTGTCTCGCTTGAATGAAAGGTAGCGGGAGAACGTCTGGGAGAAAGATGAGATGAGCCAAGAGGGTCAGGAACTGAGCAATGCACTGCAGTCTCCTGAGCCCAGCACCAACCTCCCCCCTCCTTCCACAGACCACAAGGGGAACCAAATGACACTACTGTCACCTGTGCCCTTAGTGTCTCTTAAGGGACTTCAGTCTTGCCAAGATGCCACCTGCACATGCAATGACAGCCACTACACTCCTCTGCTGGCTGCTCTTATACACATCTAAAGTCTCTGGAGGGGCCCTGGAGCCTCTTGGGGGCGAGCAGCACACAGCTGTGGAGGTGTGCTGCTCCCAGGTGAAGCAGCTGTGGGAGCGCTGGCCCTGGGGAAGGCGTAGAGCAGCTTCCCTTAACCCAGTCTGCCCTGTGCCTCCCCAGCAGACATCACACTTGGCCGGCTGTTTGCAGCCAAAGAGAGAGGCCACGAGCTGTCCAGATTGAGGGCAGACACTCAGAGTGGATAAATGCCAGGCTGTGGCCAGCCAAGAGCTGTTCGGAGCCAGCCCCTGCCACTCAGAGAAAAGGGCAGGCTGTGCACGAAACCACAGAGTGCGCTCTGTAGTTAACTGTCCCCTGAGGAGCCCTAGAAAATACGTGAAGAAACTAACTGCCTGCTCAGCTGGATCACCTGGCAGCAGCAGCAGCGGGAGTCATGTGCCAAAATAGCAGGGAAAGTGTCGAAAAAAGAAGAGAGACATGGCAGCGCTTTTAATACAGAAGCTCGGGGTACATTTCCTTCTCAGCCCCAACAAATACATTGCCCCACCACAGACTAGTGAAGAGCAGTCACGCAGCAGTGCCTTCAGACTTGCAGTACTCCATTTACAGGGGCTCAGTGCCTGATTCTGCAGGACAGACCCCTGCAGAGTATGGAAGAATCTCTTCCCACAGCCAGGGCAGCGCAAGAAGGCTGCAGTCAAAGCCACGGGGTCTGGGGTGCAGCTACAGCCCTCAGCTCAGCCAGTGCCTACCTTGCGCATACTCCGCGTGACGCTGAACTTCTGCGTGTCAATGAAGCTCTCCAGCATCACCCGGATGGCCATGTTGACATCATCCTCCACCACATAGTCCCGCAGGTGCATGCGGGCGTGAGCCTCGGCCATCCGGATCATGGACTCAATGTGACGCACTGTGATGGGGATGCTGCCGGTCGCCTAAGCGGGGAGAGGGGGAGAAGGCAACTCCTTACCGAAGAGTAAAAGACAAGGGGCAAGATAGTTGGCTTCTGGCCTAGGACATACTTTACTCTGCAGGGAGCTGCTCCTGGCTAAGGCTAAGGAGGCTCTGCCACCTGCTGGCATGTTCTGCAGCGTGGTACAGGCTCCCCTGTCCAACATTTTATTTCAGCAGCGTGCAAGGGGATGCTATGTGGCGTCCCTCTTTGCCATTGTTTAGTGCCTTTCCAGGAACAGCAATCTCATTTCCTCCAGCAACTTTTAGGAAGAGTTAAAGAAACAAAAAGCCAATTACAAAAGAAAAGACAGTCTCCCAAGCTCCAAACATCTCCCTCTGACCTCAACAAATTCCTCTTCCACACGGAGAGCATGAAACAAGCCTGAAAGATCCCACAGACAAAAGAGGAGGGCATTTCTACACAGAACAGCTCCCTGTAATGTATGAGGAGCATATGGGTCTGAGTGAATGCAAACGTCTCCTGTGTGCCTGCCAGACTGGGTGACAGTAAGAGGACTTTGCCATGGCAGGCACTAGTATATGTGTCCACTCTATCAGTCCACAGATCACCAACAGGCAAGAGACTGCATTTAGATGAAGAATCATCTGTTCAGCAGACACTGCAGGATCTGCCTGTCTCTCACAAAACAGTGGCACAGACTTTTGTGACAGGCATGGCAAGAATGTGTCAACATACGCTGGAGCAGTCTAAGGCTGATTTGCAGTCTACATACTTCTTCCCCCCCTTCCTCAATATTCTCACCATAGACTCTTTCCTGAGGTCACTGTACATCCGGGCCACCTTGTCCTGGTCCATTTGGTTGAGTTTGGGGTGGACCTTCTCTTTGGCATAGATGATATATTTCCTCAGGATCTCCTGGGGAATGGGTTCAACCCCATATGTGTTGGGAAGAATGATGTCCCCATTCACTACCTCCTTGCTACCTGGGTGGTGCTTGATGTGGCTGCCAACAACAAACCGGGCAAGCATTTCATCCTGGAGACAGCAGTGGACAAACAGACACTGAAGACACTCACCAGACAGCAAAACTCAGTGGGTAACTGCAGCTGAGCATCCCAACAGCAGTACCACAAGCCCAGCACAAGCTCAGATTCATACCTGCACAGTGTCCACCGTATCTCTCACCACGCACAGGATATCAAATCGAGAGATGATAGGCTCTGTCAGGTCTACATTCTCGGAGAAAGTTAACGATGGGTCATATCGCCCACCTGGATCACAGAGACAACTGAAGTCAAACACGGGCTCCAAGGCTGAAGCTCTGAAGCACAGACCTCCAGAAGCTTACTGGAGACTTTCCCGCTCACTTCATCTCTGCTCCAGATAGAAGGAACCAGGTAGAGCGAGGGGCAGCTGTACAACAGTTCTCATGACTGTGGACTGATGCTGAAAGCCCAAGACGGTCCTATGATCTCTCAGCACTTACCTATGGGATTGGCAGCAGCAATAACAGTGCAGCGGGCTTGCAAGGATGTGACAATGCCTGCTTTGGAGATGGAAATGCTTTGCTGTTCCATGGCTTCATGGATACTGGTCCTATCCTGATCATTCATCTATGAGAAAGCAAGAATGACTTAAAACAGAATCTGTGCCTTCACCCCATTGCCCAACACACCAAGGGGAATCAGCTCCTGATGCTCTGAAAAGGCAGCACACTGCACTATGGGCCAGCAAGGAGCTAAGCAAACTGCAGGAACCTGGGTCAGCTGGGAGATGGTACCATGAGTTACAGCATCTCCTCATAGCAGAGGTTACAGCTGGTCCCTCCACAGCCAATCCTTCCCACAGGGATGACACTGGGCCTCACCTTGTCAAACTCATCAATAAGGCAGACGCCTTTGTCAGCCAACACGAGGGCTCCTGCCTCCAAAGTCCATTCCTTGCTGACCGGGTGCCTCTGGACATAAGCTGTGAGGCCCACAGCAGAAGCACCCTGGCCAGTGGTGAATATCGCTCTGCTAGATGTCTTCTCTATGTATTTAAGAAACTGTGATTTTGCAGTACCAGGGTCTCCACACAGAAGCATGTTGATGTCACCACGGACTTTGTGCTTGCCACCTACAACAGTGACGGGAGAGACACATCGACACCTGAGTGCATGGCTTGATAGCTACCCTGACCTGAACACCACAAAGCTGAAGGGAAGGCAAACAGCAGGCAGGGAAAAAACTTTACAGGGAAGTCGAGGGAAAGTCAGCTTTGGAGGGGGTCACATGTGTAAAACAGCGTTTCTAACCTTGCCGAACACACCCTTCTAAGGGGATGACAACAAATCAGGATGCCAAAAGGTCCAGCTGCTGAAGGGGCATCAAACATGACCTCCTAGAGGAGGAGGGATAAAACCTTGCCCAGGTTTGCAGCAGCGGCTGATTTCAGGCTTAGCGCTTCTACTGTCACACCAGAATTTTCAGCATGACAGAAGCAGCCACTTCCATCACAGATATCCCCAGCCTACTACCTCATCTATCACCAAGACACACAGACAGCTCTAACCGCTTTCATTGCAGCGGCACAAACCCAGTTTCATTTGCCTTCAGCAGAGTGAAGTAACACCAAGTGACACTCACCTGGGTTTTTGGGCTCTCCACCAAAGAGAGCTAAAGCCAAGCCCCTCTTGATATCTTCATGTCCGTAAATAGATGGGGCAATGCTGGCAAAAATCTGAAAGGAAACCCAAGAGTTGAACAGGGAATATAATTTCCTATTCTGGACAGAATTTGGCATGACCATCATCAAGGTTCTACAGTGACCCTTATGATACTGCTGTCTCCAGAGTCTTTTATTATCCAAGGTGATGGGGCTTTTTCAAAGGTAACTACCCACCCAGAGTCCCCTAAAGGTGCTTAAAAAATGGTGCTATTATGGCAGATTGTGTAGTCTGGTGCTGGAAGCTAACTGCCACTGCCTCCACACTCCTGTTGTACACAAAGCACACTGCAGTGGCTGTTATCAGCCATTGCAAAGCTGGGGACCTTGATTTGAGACTTACTCACTGCGTGTGATAGTAGCTGAATGGGCTACACCGCACACGAATTGTCATCATGGTCAAATATTACGACCAACTGGCTTATTTTCTCGAGGGCATTCTGATAATAGCCTGATGCTGGAGACTATTGATGTTACAATAGTCCTGGCTCAACTGAAGCTGATTCACCCATGGGGAACAGCAGTCAATATAAAACCAGCATGAACAAAGTGAAAAAAAGAGAGCGAAGTCCCCCTATTTCAGAGCTTAAACTTGACGCAAGTGACGTTGAACACGGACCCATCGAGGAGCTTTCTTCTTTCAAGTACTGGATTCAGGTCCTAGCATGCAGACAAGCAAAGCTAAGATCTCTCCCAGGGCTTAAGCTAAGTAATAACATCCCCTTAAGGGGACTGAAGGCCCAAGCATTGGCCCCTCAGAACACTTCCCCCACTTTGCTTTCAAGGTACGGAAAGACAAAACAATGATTAAATGTAAGTAGTGTCTGAGTGCCTCTCATTCGTTCTCCAGCCCTGTTGTGATGTGGAAGGCTCAGAGGAGGAAAGGGAGAAACAGAAAATGTGACGCCCTAAAGTACAATTGAAGTTTCTTATTTACTTCCCTCCTGTAACTCACTCTCATTAACAGCTGTCTGAGAGCTACAGAAGACCATTCAGAGGGAACTGGGATGTCTAGAAGTTTCTTTAGCCACTGCTTAGCCAACTGACACTTTTCATCACTTTCTGATCCGGCTGCCAGGCGATGTCAAGCTATCAAAAGCTATCAACAGGAAAAGAAGGGATGTCTGAGGCTGACTCACCTTCTCCCCAATTTGCTCATCCTTGGACAGACCCACAATCACTTTCACATCTTCATCAGTCAGTTCTCCAATAGCCAGCTTGTTGTCCTTCTTAGCAATGTGGTTGGCCAGGATCACAGTCGCAAACACTGGGAAGCCATTGGCAGTGTTCAAGGAGCCGTCATAGTTGTTGTGGTAGATGCCTGTTAGCTCCTGGGAACCAGGAGGCTGGATGTCAGTGTCTGCACGGTACAAAACAGCCCCCTCTCCATTTTAAGAGGCCATTCTCAAAAGTAGCTGCCCAAACGCATCTGAGGACAATCCCTCAAGTCCCCACAGATGTTCCCATGATGTCAAGAGTTCAAAAATGCTCTCTGCTCACCCCGTACTCGAGTTCAACAATGTACTCACAATCTCATCCCCTGGCTTGCAACTGTCAACCAGATCGGCAAGGAGAATGGCATCCTTGGAGCGGGGCAGCCTGCCGGCAGCTACCTTCCCAGGGCTCTCCTGGATTTTGATGCGCTGATAGTTCTGATAGACCGTCTGCAGCAACAAAATAAAAGTTACCTAGCAAGCCTGGCAGGCATCAGCATGGCCAATGTTTTTGAAAAGCACCTCACCAGAGAAGGTCCATTCAAAGATTTACTATACTTTGGTCAGAAAACTATGGGCAGAGGAGGATGGAGGTTGTGAGGAGCAACTCCAGGGTGCGACAGACAACAAAGGGGACAGGAAAGTACTCTGCCACATCTCACCACCGTGCTTCAGCCTCCACAGTGTTTGTCCACCCAAATACTGGACCATTTCCTAGGAGGAGGATGCTCCATTTAAAAGATAGCAAAGCAAAGAATGAAAGTCAGAAGATCCACATCAATGATTTTGCTACGGTCCTCTAATCTCCTTAGCTGGCAGATCGGAAATACTGATCCAACTTGGGAAGGAGAGCTGGACAGCCTGTGTCTGCATTTCTACAACATGAATAGGTAACTGTGTACCACAGGGATGACTGTGGCGAAAGATTCAACCCAAACACTTAACAGTGAGGCAGTAAATGACTTTTGGCTGCTAAATTGGGCAGATTCAGGTCAAGAGCTCAAACAGACAAGATCTATCTTCACAGACCCCCAGATACAGCTAGAGACCACCCTCCCAGCATCAAGCCTGTTCCGGGTGGGAGCCAAGGCAGGGCTGGGAGGAACCGGCAGTGCAGCAGCCTGGGCAGGACGAGCAGACAGCACCACCCAGGCAAGCACATCTCTTACCTCTTCCATGTTGATTTCAAAGGGCCCAAGAGACTGACACTCTGGACAGGAACCAGGTTTCACCTCCTGGTTCTGGGACTGGAAAAAGGGTCCCAGGATGAAGCTGCACTTGCTGCAGTTATATTTGACCATGCTGAGCTGAGGCAGGACCCCTGTGCAACTTGTCACCACTCCACTGGTCCGGATCAACTGATTCAAGTGCAGTTGCCTGAGGAAAGACAGACTGATGCTGGATGCCTGCAGGGCACAGAAGGCAGAACACCCTATAGAAATACCCTTTCTACAAGGCACAACTACCAAAGGCCTAGTAAGAAACAGTTATCAGTAGAGTTTTCTACCCAGGTTTGTGTTTTACCTCAGGGACACTGAAAGTTCATCCTTAGTAAGACTTTTTTCCTGTAATAAGATCAGTCATCCTGTTGGCATTTATCCAAAGGTTTAACTATTTAACTAGCAGATGATTCCTCCTGAGCACCCCAAAGCCTGTTGCAGGCTCCACAGCCACTGCTAGTAATTCTGCTGCTTACCTGAGTGACCGCAACTCTTCCACCAGAGGGAGGTGTGAGATACGGACATGGATCTCCTGAGCAATACGATCGTATTTGGGGTACATGGCCAACACCACTTCCTTGGCTGCTTCATCAAAGATCTTCAGCATTTCTGCTGGGGCCTCAGGCAGAAAGTAGGCAAGGACATGTTCCTGGGCTGCCAGGTCTTCATAGTTCACCACCAGACTCTCTCTGTTCTCTTAAGAAAAAGATGGAGTGAATTGTATTTTCAACCTGCTCACTTCTCAGGCAAAAGATAGCCAGAACAGACAAGCCTGTAACCTGCAGGCTGCAGTTTACAGACATCTGTCTTCCCTGAAAAATATTTAGAGGCCACCAATTTGAAAACGGGTGGAAAACTTTTCAATTTACTTCTCTGACAAATTCTTCATCAGTACCAAGCTTGTAATTATTCCTCTCCAGTTCAGCACTGATACTTCCCAGGCTCAGTGCTCCTAAGACTCAAAAGTGTCAGCCCAGCATGCAACTCTCCCACAGACCTCCAGGAAACAGAAGTTAATGGGAGAGACAACTGTGCTGAATGGCTGGCAAAAAAACCCTCCTGCATCTTACGTTCTTGGAAAGGGACAAGACAAATGCCTTTTATTTTCTAGCTGTATAACACTGACCCTGATCCCCTACTCAAGCTTCTGGAACTTCTGCCTCAATATAAAGAAATACAAACAACTGCAGTTACGTGAGCTGTTCCTAGATGTGACAATTTCTGCTTTTAAAATTTATCAATGACAGCCTTAATGACTGCTTCTTCTGGCTTCAGAATATGAAGCTGCAACACTGACATGGTTTTCAAAGTCACAAGGCCTATTTGTGTCCCCTTGCTGGATAACCAAGTCTCCAGTGTGAGAAAGTAACTGGCACAGACAGCAAGCAATTGTTGTCTCTTTCAGGCTGCAAACTTGCAGACCACTGTCTGCTGCCCCACATATTCTTTTGCTAGCATTTCTACGATATGAATATTAATGAGTAGTAGACGCCAGGGGCCTTCTAATTAGTCAGCCAGAATCAAAGAAGACAGTAGATGTCTCCATTATTCATTTATCTCCATCAGCATCAGAGTTTCTTAAAGCGCTGACTCAATGTCTGGGACAAACAGGGCTGGCAGAAAAAAATCCACCTATGGACTGGATCACTGCAGAGTACTGTGACCCACATAAAGAGGAGAGAGCCTCTAATCACCCAGCCCTACCTTTGCACATGTCGCTGATCCTCTCCTTGAAGACATTGTGCCCATGGTCATCCACATGGGTCTTCAGGAAGTTCTTGAAGCGGTGGTAGATCTCAAGGCGGGGAGCTGCCATGGAAACCCACTCCCTCACTGAATGCCCTTTCATGTCTTCCAGATTCTCAATGCTCTCAATCATATCTTCATCTTCCTCCTCCATGCCATCGGCAGCCCGTTCTGCCAGCCGCCTCTTCCGTGAAGGACGGTCTTCATCTTCATCATCACTATCTAAGAGTTGGGAGGAAAAATTGTTAAAAGAGCTGGGATTCCCATTCCTACCCTCTGGATTAGTCACAGTTGGACTGCACAGGCTGTGGAAGCAAGGTCAGAGCCTGGGATACAAACCAAGAGCCACCCCAGGCCCAACCTAAATTCAGTTCTAGCCTGGCTCATAAATCTTCCACAAAATCACTAAAGACTTCATGGGGGTGAATAAGATTTGTGTGCAACAGTACACAGTTGTGCCCATTAATGCACTGAGGGAGGAAGGCCAAGGAAGGGGCTTCCAAGTGCATCACAAGCTCTCCCACCCAGCCCACAAAAGTCTCTACAGGGACAGCAACACACTCGACAGCATACACTCGGTAGAATTCCAAAGCCTTGATACAGGCCCAGGATCCTGACTGTATCAACAGCGAACACGCAACCAGAAGAACAGAACAAGTGAGCTCCTAGGAAGCCCAAAACAAAGGGACTCCCCAAAACACTGGGAAGTCCAGGCAAGCCCACAGCCAGTAATTTCACTAAGAATCCAAACAGGCTGGAGCTCTAGAGTGGCCTCCATGGTAATATGAGGGTGAGAGTCTAGGTTCCCCACAAGGGCCAGGTTACACCCAACCCCGCAGGGATCAGCGGCCCACGGGGTACAGCTCATCTCCACCTACCGTAAAGCAGCCCCCTCCTCATGCGGCCCATGCCCTGCTCCAGCTCACGGTCTCGCTGCCTCATTACTCGCTCTGCAGCCTCCCGCTGGCTGGCAGTCAGCTCCTCCACATCTTCATCGTCCAAGGCCAGGCCCTCTGCTTCATAGACATCCAGCTCGGGGATGGGGCGGTAGTCCCTAGCACACACAGAAAGGACTGAATCAGGCCAGGCTCCAGGAAGCCCTTCTCCAGCCCTTCTCTGGCTACTGCTGCATGGGTGTCAGGATAGTTGTTCTGCAGCAAGACAGAACGCGTTGAGCAGGAAGGCACTTCACAGCAGAAGATGCCCTGCAGTACAAAGGGCTCCAGCACCATAGTTATGAATGCCAACATTCAAGCCTTTGTATTCTAAAGTTCACCAGCTTGCCGGCAGGCCTGGCTGAGTGAAAAAATTTCAAAATTTATGCCTGCAGGAGTAAGGATCTAGGCTTGATGCATATCATTCATCCAGGGAGATCTTGGTTTACCTACGCTGAATTGTGATGGCACTTTGCTCCCTGCTTGCAATTTGCTCAGCTCTTCCAGGACTCAAATGACACCACGCCCTCACTTTTCTCCACTATCCAGTAGCTCTTCAGCCCTCTCACCTCAGCCACCACCACAGCAGAGGGACACCACCGCGGTGGAGAGCCCCCCATGTAGCTGGCTGCACTACATCCCGTTAGCAAAACTTCATCCATAGACACAACCCCCCCAAAAAGCTGGCTCCCACCTGTTTTCTTACCTTTCCATCCCTTCCCCGATGAGCTCTTCCCCTTCTTCCTCCTCTTCGGGGAGCCCCTCGGTCCCCAGGAGTCCTTCGGATTCATCCTCGAAGGGGGGCAGGTCCCCACCGGGGCTGGACGTGAAGGCATCGCCCCGGCGTGAGCTGCGCACCGGGCTGGTGGCTGCCGCCTGCGACTCGGAGGAGTCCTGCAAGGACGAGGGGGAACGGGTGAGGCCGGGGGGCCCGGGGCACCCCCCTCCCCGGCCCGGGGCAGAAGGGAATCAGATCTTCCAGGAAGCTCTGCAAGGGGGGCGGCGGGCAGAGGGGGGGCATGGATCAGCGATGAGTCTTTGGGGATAAGACTAAAATAATGAGCCCTTATTGCAAATGGCAACGGGAACGCATGGGAGAGTGTGCGGAGATCCATCCTCCAAGCCCAGAGCAAGCGGAGCGAAGGGCTCCGGCCCCCCTGCCCAGGCCCGGTTCCGGATCTCTCCTCCGGTGCAGGGCACGGGGGAAACTCCCCTCGGCTTTTGGGGGTCCTCGGCGCGCGCTCCCCCATTCACATCCCCCCCCCCCCCCGCTCCCCCGACACCCCTCTGGGCGCCGCACGACCGTGACCGCAGTGCCAAGGCTCCCACGGCGGGGAGGAACCGGTACCGGCACCCACGGGGCTGGCACCGCTCCGCCGCCCCGGCCCGGCCGCTCACCGCCATCACCGCCGCCTCTTCCTGCCCCGCCGGATTCCGCGCGAAAACTGGCCCACGTGGCCGCAAAAGCGCGCGAAACGTCATGAATAATGAACAGCCCCGGGGGCGGGCCCCGCCCCGCCGCGTGAATATGGATGAGGCGGCGGGCGGGAACCTGGAGCGGGCCGGGGCCGCAAACATTTGGGTATTTCCCTCTGGGATGGAGGGGGTCCCTCCTGGGGGGTGCCCGAGTCACAGGGGAGATCCCACCGGGAATTCCTGCGTCTATGTTCTCACATCTGCCTCTCCTGCAGCTAAAATCAAGCCTGGCTTGGCCAGGTTTGCCACAGACCCGTGGGACACCGCTTGAAACACCTTTGTTCTGGTTTGCAGTAAATCTACAAGAGGTAGGAAGGGGGTTCTGGTGTTTGGTTTAGGTTTTTTGGTGTAAGTCTATATGTAATAACAGTGACGGAGGGGTAACAGGAGCAGTTCTGCAGAACAGACACGTATCCTCCGTTGCTTGGCACAGCGAGCAATGCCACTTAGGAGAGGAACTGAGGAACAGCACCTGTCCCATAGACTGTGGAAGAGGAATTTAGACAGCCAAAACAAGCAAAGGGCTGTTTGGCAAGGAGGTGAAACACTTGCATTCCAGGCCACAGGCTGTTGCATAATGGCAGGTGGTTTGGATTTTGGTGATCTGTGTTCTCTAACTAGTTTCTGACCGCTATTTGGTATCACGCTATTTCTGCTCTTAGTTACACTCAGGTGTGGGACAGTAACCCTGAAACAGGAGACAGCAAAGCAAAAGTGACTAAAGAGGTGGCTGACAATCAAAGACCTGAAATGGCTCTTCTAGGGTGGATGATTCAGTCTGGTACCAATATAGCAAAGCAGGAGCATCACGATATAAATAGGAGAGTGGCTCAGCCTCTTCTCTGTGACATGAGATGGGGAGCTGCCTGGTGCTTAGAGTGTAACAGGCAGAGGGACCCTCTCAGAGATGCCCTCACTTGTAGGCTACTAGAGACCACCATGGCTTCAAGGAAGGCAGCTCAGGACCTGTGTAAAATGGTGCTGTCTGACAAGGCCTGGGTGACACACGGTGATGAACTGTCACCACAGGGTGCCACTGTCTCTCCAGGCACTGGACGGCTGGATGGACAGATTGCTTTTCTGTCTGTCCTTCCCAGAACACCTTGTACCATGTCCATATTTTCACTGCTCTCTTTGGTTGCCAGCTACAAGTGGTCCTGTGCTTGAGCTGAGGTGCTCAGTCTCTGAGAAAAGCTGATGTTGGCTAGCTAAAACCAATCCTAAAATCAGGTGGCTGTCATGCATGGATCAGGGCTCCTTCTGCTGTGCTAGACATGATGGACTGGGGCATGTGAGATGGCTGGGATGCAATCAGGGCCCAGACTGCTCGCTGGGGTAACTCAGCTGAGCACTGAACTGAATATCAAAAGACACCACTAGGATTTTGCAGACTGGTGGCTTATAGCACAGGAGGAGCCCTGGGGACTGAATTCCCTGTGAAGAGACACAGGAGTTACAGCCCAGGTGGTAATCCCATGGTGCGAATTTATGCCTAATACTAGAAATAGTTAGGCTGGTAGAGCAGCTCTGAAACAACACAGGCACATCTGTTTCTGCAGTTGCTCAGCACCCAAACAAAGCAGTTTTGGATGAGAAGTAATATCCTGTCCAGCAGGTGATCTAATAAAAGCTGAAAGATTATTTTAAAGAGATAGAATGTCCTAGAGGAGTGGAATTTGGTGATGTAACAAGGGTGTATTGCTGTCCTTGAAACCATGACTGCGCTTTCCACCTCTGACACCTGCAAGTCAGGTGAGATTGCCAAAGGAGGGCAGACGGTGCAATGCCGAGTGTCAGCTTTCCTTGGGCTTTCAAGGTAAATATCACCTCTTATCTTGCTTCAGCCTGGCAACACCAAGTGACACAGCAAGGACAAAGGGAGCGAGCCCTGCCATCTTTATGCACTGCATGGTGGAGATGACACAGAGCAGAGGTTCTCAGCTGGTGGGAGGATGTGTGCAGTTAAGGAGATGGGGCAGCCCTTGGAAGTGGGAAGGGCAGAGTTATATTTGCACACACCATGTTTGGGCTGAAAGGCATGGCTTGTTGATACAAAGGAATCTAAGTGTGGATTCCCCACCTCCTCTGTTTCAAATAAGCAGTGAGGAGAGGAAGGCAGGATCTAAAGTGTCATGGTCCTTGCAGTGGCTCCCATCAGTCTTCTGCCTGAGACAGCTTTTGGATTTGGTGTCCCAAGTGCTGGGGTCTAGCCTCAGACTGAATCAGATGGAAAGAACAGGTGGATCGGAAAGCAAACTTTCTACTTCTGACACAGTTATGTGGGAGGTAACATGTTCAATTAGTTAGCGCCTGAGGCTACAAGTGAGAAGACATGGATTTTACTCCTGACTCTGTTACCAAGACACTTGTTAGGCAGAAGCACTTTACCTCTCTTTAAACAGAAGTGTTCCTTCTATAACTCAGAGATGTTGGTGCCTGCTGAGCCTTTGAGCTTGGATATATAAATAGAACGTATCAAAATATTGCAACGTATCATTAACCTGAATGACAGTGTGAGAAGAGACCAGCTAAGGAGAGGCTTCTCCAGATGTCATTCCAAAGGCATGACACCAGTGTAAAAACCTGTTTCAACCCAGTGGAAAAATCAGAGGAACAGGGCTCAGGCAGGCAACAGTTTCAGGGTATGTCCCCTCTATGAGGCTTGCAGTGAAGCTGGAAAATTAAACCTGAGAAGAGCATCAAGCAGACTTAAGTTGAGAACGATCTATGCATGGGGGCCTGAAACCCTCTGTGCGTGCTGTTTGCTAGAGCACAGCATACAAACTTGATCAACACAAGGATCTAAAGAGGTGTAGGTTTTGTGCAGTGAATTTCATCTTAGCAAAAGCCTTGCCTTCCTATAGAAGGAATTCCCAGAGCTCCAGGTAAACCACAGGTAGACAACCATGTCAGAATTTATCCCTCAGTCCTTGAAATTACTGAGATAAGCATCCCCCCCCTTGAAACAGTGTTCAGTCAGACAGCTCTTACTGCTGAGAATAACCTGATATTCAGCCAGTTGTTTCCTTTAATTTCCTTTTTAAACCTTTTGTTTAAACCTTGGCCAGTTTGTCCAAGTTATTTCCCTGTTTACTACACCAAACTTCTCTTTTCTTTGTCTGGTATTTGTGCCTCCAAATCCTGCTAATTATTTATCATGTTTATCTGCTATTGTCCAGGCTACGCCAGGTTAGTTCAGTCACCTTTAACCTTTCCTTAAAAGCCAGACTCTCCAGGTTGGTTGTTAATCGTTCTCCCCTGCAGGAACTTGATTACAGGATCCTGGTAGTGGAAGAAATATTATCTTCCCTGCCTTGCAATCAGTAATTCCTCCTCAGAAGTAGCAGATTTCTCCTCATCTCGGAGGTGTGTGACGACACGGTGCTGGATCCCACGAGCATAGCGTTTGCTGCTGGGTGTGATGTTGGGTTGCGCAGGCTGGCCTGGAAGCTACAATCGGGCTGTGAAAGACAGAGCCTTTACCTCACAGGCAGCATCCAACACCACCGGCCTGTGGTGAGGGGAGGCTTCTCCTCGGGCAGGCCCGCGGGGTCACTGCCGGCCTGTTCGCCACAGCCCCTCGCTCCATGCTAAGATGGCGGCGGGGCCTGGCAGGCCCTGGGGGAGACACTGGTGCCATGGCTCCTGCGTGGTGAGGAGGTGCGAGGGCAGGCTGAGGTGCAGCAGGCGGGCATCCCAGCGCCACGGGGGTCCCACAGAGAGGTGGGCGAGCACCAGCCCGGCCCGGGGGTGGATTGGGGGGGGGGGATCCCACCCTGGCCTGGGGGAAGGCCTGAGGAGAGTGGCCGGGGTAGACCTGGCCCCCGGGCAGTGCGATTCAGTACTGGGGCTTATGGGGAGGTTGTGTTATTGCCCCCCGTTTCAGGACAGGCTCAGGGAGGGGCCTTAGCGCTCCAGTGGTAACAGCTGCCGCCAAGGCCGCGCTTGCCCTCTGCTGCCGGTCCCGCCGGCCGGGGACTGAGCACCTTTAAAGCGCGGCAGGCCCGCCCCTCGCGTCCCGCCTCCCGCCCCTTCCCATTGGCTCGTGCCGCTGTTTCTTTTGGCCTTGGTGACGGAGCCTGTCTCACTTGGTCTCTGATTGGCCCCATCGGCAGCCCTCTCAGGGACCCTCTCTCAAGAGTGCCGCTGGGCCCGGCCGAAAAGGTGTCGGCCCGTCTGCTCTGGCGGCGCGGCGCTCTGCTCGGGACGCTCTTCAGCGACGCTCCCTGGATGAGGGGAGCGGCGGGGCCGGAGCCTGGGATGGCGGGGCTGGGCCCCCGCGACTGAGCGCCGTCGGCGGGGAGGCAGGGCCGGGCGGGCTGGGCCCTCGGCGGGTAGGAGCGGGGCCGGCGCCGGGAGGGGGCTTACGGGGAGGGGCGCCGGGGCATCTCACCCCGGGGCGGCAGGGCCTGCCCCGGCGGCACGGCTTGGCTGCGGCGGAGGCCGCGGCCCTGTGAGGTGAGCGGCGGAGCCGCGCTGCGGGGCGAGGCGGGGCCCCCGGGGTGGCCGGGCTGCCGCAGCCCTCCCGGGGTGCCAGGGGAGCCTCAGCGTACCCGGCAGGCTTTGGCAGCCCGCGCCCCGCTGCCCTTTCTGTGCTTACGGGGAGTCCGGCAGGAAAAAGGCTTCGTGCCTTTGCCCGGGGCGCCGCGGTTCTCCGGTTACAGTCGGTGTCAGCTGGGAGGTGACCGGGGGCCTGGGTGGGCCCTGGGTTTCGGCCCGGCCGTTGGCAAAGGCTTCAGCTGCATCTCTCAGAGGGCAGCTTGTGCCCCCTTTTGCAGCCTGGGAGCCCGGCTATGGCAGGGGGGCCCAGAGGCACCTTTGTCCAGCCTGAAGGGTAGAAAGTAACTGAAGATTTTCTCCAGCTGTCTGGTTCCTGTAGCAGCCTTTAAAATAGGCAGCGCTTCCTTGCCAGCACAGAATGAAGTGGCCATGTACTGTTACTTTGCTTCACTTGCCACCTTCTTGCTGCTTGTCTGTGCACCCACCTTCTAGAGGGGAAAAACTCCCACCAAAACAACAAAAAACATAGGAAACTTATTTCTGAAATCCTTGAATTGGAATTCCCTGTCTTGTGGTTTTGGATTGTTGTTGATACTTCTGGTTTTGGTATTTTTCTTTGGTTGTTTTTAGCATTGCAGTTTCTTCAAGTTTAGTTCAGAACAAGATGTGAGAATGAAACTGGAGGCAAGGTCCTTGATCACTGGTGGGAAATTCCTGTCTTGTAGATTCTAAGGGTGAAATGCAAAACGCAACTGTTGTGACCAAGAGTGAGGTTTGAAGAGCCTTCTCAAAAAGGAGAAGGGGAAAAAAGGCTTTTTTTTCTTTTAAAGTGTTTGAGTTGTTGAAGGACAGTTGTACTTCAGGCAGGGATCTGGCTAGTGCAGTTTTTTCTTGCACAAATGCAATATTTTAAGGAGCAATCTTAACCTTAATATGATCTATACTTGCAAGATTTTCTGGTACTGTTTTCAGAAAGGAAGAAAACTTAAGTTTTTTTATTAGAGCTGTGACTCTGGTAGTGTGTCATTTACCTTTATGTAATTGGGCTTTGAGAGCACAGAGAATTGCCAGTGATGTGGGCCCTGAATTTCATTGAGCTCCGATACAATTACAGTGGCATGAATCCAGAAACAACATCCACTTGGTGAGAGGCAATCATTTCCACTGAAGATGCAGCTGAGCCTTCCCCAGCGCTCTGTCACAGCAACCTATGAGTCCTGCAGATGTTCTCAATCGGAATGCAACTTGGGAGTCCAGCGCCTAGATAGAGGAATAGGCCTCCACAAAGTCAGGCTGGCTTCAGCTGTAGCGTAGAAAACCATTTTAGTTTGTTTTCTGGTCTATAGTGAATAGAGCTGCCTGCTGGGAGGACAAAGGAGACCACGATTACTGCACTGGTTTCCTCTTACGTGGCTACGGAGTGATTTTTACCCCCATTGCATAGGTCGGGCTGGCTGAAGTGAACAGCCCTGTGGAGGCAGGGTGTGGTGAATGATCTCTTGGATATGCTCAGCTGGCAGGATTTATTTTGGACTAATCAGGGCAAGGGTTTGGACAGTGTGCTGTAAGGGTCAGTGTTGCTGGTGATGACGAAGCCTAGCCAGATCCCTGCCATCAGTTCCTGGTCCTGTGGCCACAGAATTTTTGCCTGGGTTTTTGACAGGAACACACCACTTCTCCACATCCTTGCTGTAGGCTTTAGCTATTAGAAAAGCATGATGATCATGCTGTCTGGCTGATGGTTTTGGCAGCCCTTTCTTATCATTTTGGATGTTTTGATGCTATTTTTTGTGTATACTCCGTCTTGGGAGGACGAATAGGATACTAATACCAGGCTGTAGCAAGCAGCTGGGCTGAGAGGTAAGCTTGATTCTGTTTTACCCTTTGAAACCTCGTGACTGGAGGCCTGTTACATGTGGCCAACTCCTCTTCTTATCAGCAGCTTGCTGCTGTTGTGTGATAGTGGTGGCTTCTAGGGAAAAAAAGTGGAGCCTTTCCTTTTTGAGAGGAAGGTGTTTTTTCCCATGCAATTCTCTCACTTGATCTCTTTTCAGTGGGACAGGCAGATCAAATTCTTTGTCCCAGAAGAGATATTAGGAGGGTGTGATGGTTTGCAGTTGGTCTCATACTACCCATGCTCTGTGGGGTTTATTTCTACCCTTTCCCAGCTTTTTAAACAGTTAGATTTTCTTCTGTGTTGACAAATGTGAGCATACTTGTCCTTGCTACTACTGAGATGCAGAGGTGTTTCAGAGGAAGAGAATGGAGAAAAACTATTAACAGAAAATCATTCTTAACGGCATCAGCTCAGAGAAGTGAGAAGCTGGAGGGAAGAGAATATGCTTTTAGGGATAAGTCTGGAATGTAAAGGTTGTTTGCTGGAACCCCTACTAGAACTAGGATTTTTTGGCACAGATTTTTGCTATCTCAACACAAAGTTAATCTTTCCAGGTCTGCATGTGTTTATTTAATATGACATCTCTTGTGCAGCACAGCAGATGCCAGTTGCAAAAGAAAAATCCTAGCTCAGCGAGTATCTGTCCCCATGAATGAATCAAAGGAACGGTTTGTTAGCTGAGGGTGGGATGATCCCCTTACCCCTAGAGAAGACCTAGGAAGAGTGTCAACCTCTGAAGAAGAAGAAGAGTCTGTGGCTGACAGTCTGGAGCAGTTTGTGAGGAAGGTGCTACTGAACTCTAAAAGCTCAACAGATGACACAGGGCTGTGCTGATTTTGACCTGTGAGTCACCCAGAACCTTGCAGGGAAAATACCTTCTGAGTCCTGTCATGGAGGCTGTCAGTTTTTGCCATGCCAGCCAGAGTTAAAGTCAAATGGAGTGGTTTTTTTTTTGAGATAAATCTTGGATTAACTGTAGCACAGAGTCTCTGGCAGTGTGCATCTTTAAGATGCCAGCTGATAAAGTTTTGTTGTGTTTTTTTTTTTTTTTTCAATCTGTGTGTTGTCTGTGACCACTTCTTTGGGGAGTGCCAGGAGAGATTATAGCACCTTGTGTTTGTATTCAGCTCACAGCTAGGTAAGTACCTTAACCATGAGGGTTGCTGTTTTAGGGTGGGAAGGGGAGAGGATTTGCACACAGTGATACGTTGAGTCAGAAGCAGGCTTAGTAAGGGAAATTATGTCAAAACTCTAGTATATCCTAAATCCTGATCTAAAGTACTGTGTGCCATAGTGCTCTTAAAGTTTCCACAGTGATCTTAGAACCAACAGAGAGATGAACTGCTGCTGGTGTGGTTTCTGCCAAAGCCACCAGCATGGGCATGAAGCATGTGGAGTTTTATGGATGGCAGAGCAGAGTTTCCCTTTAACTTCTGGAGGGACAGTTAATATTGCGGTAGTGTAGGACTTGGGGGATGGACAGATGGCAGAAGGCAGTACAAAAAAGTTTCATCAGAGGAATTGGAAGTTCATTCTTGTCATCTTTCTGAGGGGCAGGAGAGGTGTAAGGTAGGGCAGGCAGAAGAACTGAGCGCCGTTTCTCTTCTGATTCTCACCATAGGTCTGTGCTGCCTGAGAGTTTGACCTTAGGAAACCCATTAGGACTGTGTCTGGTTCTGGGCTTGTAAACTACCAGTGATGATGCTGATTTATGTCTGAGAAAGTCAATGCAATTGGGACTAGTGGATGTAAAGAAGCTGCAGAACTTTATGCTCACAGGGTTTTAGGCACTGTCTTTTCACAGCCTTACTGTTGTGCTTAAAATCAGAATAGATCTGGTGTCTTGCAGAGTGTTAGACAAAAAATGCCGGATCATGGCTTTTTCCAGTGTTGTCTTTGGAAGATAAAGTCTGCGCAGTCCCTTTAGGTAAAAGTACGTGAGGCTCTCCCTGCTCTGACTGCAGGGTTGATAGCAGCAACAGGTTTTGGATAGGGCCTTAATTTTTTTCTTCACAATAGTTGAAATCAAATGACTGACTGTAAGTTCTTGATCTTGGGAGCTAGAAGAATAATTAATGGTCTTGTACAGCAGGGTTTCAGTCTCCATCTGATGATGCCATGTATTGCTGCTGAGTCCTGATTTCTTCTACGAATCTGCGAAAGCTCAAAAACCCACAAAATTTAATCCAACCTAGTATTATGCTATTTTGAAGGTGCTTGTTATTCTGATACAAGATAGTGTTTTTGTACTGTCCATCCTAATGGTTGTGTGCAGAGTAAGGGCATGTGGTGTTTCACAGTGTAATACAGTCTTTCTGATGATGGTAATTTGCTGTAATGAGCAGGAAGCAGTGGTACAGGGGTCTAATGGCAGGGATGTGTTTTTTAGCTCTGACTCACAACTAATTTAACATGGCTTTTTGTCTCTGCTGTGGTTGTCTTGTGCTGTGTTTGACCTGGACCAGAAGGAAGGCAGGATATTCCAGTCCATGATGTCTGTGATGAGATTCTCCATGTCTGACAACATCACACATTCGACTGCCCTGGTGACAGCACTGGATAACGTGACAACTTTGACCCCGACAACAACGCAGGCAATCAATGACACCAATATCACTGTGCCGCACAAGTGCCTGTTGTTGCTCTATGAGGACATAGGGAAGTCCAGGTGAGATGGAGGAAATGGGACCACAGTCTGACCCTGGGCCAGGGGAAAGAGCTTGCTTTCTCAGAGTTTGGTTGAGAAGGGACTGTGGCTGGTGCCTTCCCTTCTAGGTGCTGAAGAACAGGAAAAAACCCTGTTTTATTTACTTTTTGCAGAGTCCGCTACTGGGATCTTCTGCTCCTGGTTCCCAATGTGCTTTTCTTTATGTTTCTTCTCTGGAAGCTGCCCTCTGCCAGGGCCAAAATCCGGGTCACTTCCAGCCCAATCTTCACTACATTCTACATACTAGTGAGTACCGCTCTGTGCTTTTGAACTGATGAGTGAGAGTTTTTTTTGAATTGCCACTCATGAACAATATCACTGAACTAGGGAGAGAAAGCCTAGACGAGGTCTTGCAGAGATAGCTGAAGGTGTACTACAAGAAGTAGACACAGTTTTTTGGGTTTTTTTTTTGCTGTCTGAATTCTGCCTTTCACAGACTCTGGGACCATATCTGCTGGATTTGAGTGGATTTTGTTCTCCTGTGGTGATCTTTTTTTCTTCTTTTCCTTTTTTCTTCTTGTTGCTTTGTTGTCTTGAAATCTAGTATCTTGCACTTTTCTTGCTCCTTGCAGTAAGTAGCATGTGACACAAAACCAGCTTCTCACTGAGGTAGTGAAAGTGAAACACTGGAGAATAATTTATGTAAAGCTGATTGAAAGTTTGGTCATCTGCCCTAGAAAATGGTGATGTGATGGGGTTCTGGTTAGTCTGGGAATGTAGAATCCCAATCCTGTTAGTTTCTTTCCCATCACGTCAAAGTGACTGCTGACTTCATGATGTTCTTGATACTTCATAAAGGTGGAAACAGTATATAAGTAGTACAGTCACAGTTCTCAAACATCTTAGATCTTGTCTGTTCTCCTCTCCGCAGTTTAAAAAGGGCACAAGCAACTTTTGAACACATTAAGGCAATCTCTTTACTAATCTCTGAACAGCATACCTATTAACTGTGATACTGCTCATAGGGCATGGCAAATGCAGCTAAGGACCTACCTGAATTTGTTCAAAAATACCATTTGGAAGCTTTATCAAAGGTGATTTTTGAGATCCTGGCTTGCCTCAGTGTGTAGCATAATGTGCTTGCTCTTTCTCAGTGAGATTAGTACATTATTAGGTTGTAGAAGTGAATATATATGTGAATTGGATTAGATGGGAGGCATCCTTCTTTGGGCTGCATACATGGTAAAAGCCAAGAAGCATCAAAACCAAATCTGAGCTAGTAGCCTCAGCTGAGAATTTGGTGGAAATTCTTGTTAGCTCTTTCAGGCCTGGAGTGTTGGTACTGGGCTTGTGCACAGTTTTAGATGACTAGGTGTACGCACAAATGCTCCAAATCGTTAAAAATATTACAAGCCTTTTCCAGTCTGGATTTAAATCTTCCCTTATGATTCCAGTAATGCACACGGCTCAGCAGGAAGTTTATGCCAAAGGCTTTGAAAAGCAAAACTCCTGATAAACCAAAGGGAAGAAAACGTGAACTGACTTTTTGCTGTTGACTTTTTCAGAACAGAGTGAGAAGCAGAAAGTGATGAAACAGCCTTAGAGGAAAATGCTTTCATTCGTTTTAATCTGGAGTATGTTACTGGGAAATGAGGATGGAAGTGCATTCTGTGAGGATTTCCTTTCAAACGGCTGTTTGTCATGTCTTGAAGGAGTGCTTTCTTGTGGGGTCAGTTATTACAGTGAAATTAATAGATTGAGAAGAGTCTCTACCTACTTAAAGAGGAAGCAAAACGGGTGTGTCTTCCTCTCCTGTGAGTTGTTGCTACTCTAGAACACCATTATATTCAGGGGATCTTTTTTGTCAGCGTTTTGTCCCAGAGTTTTCCATCCCTGGAGGGAGTGTTGTATTCTTCTTTCTTGCCATTTGCGTCCCTTCTTCCTCTAGGGAGGAAATATTCATCTGTAGGTGTCTTACTGGTCACTTGGATTCTCCAACCACTTCAGAATCAGCTTGGACTCTTGTTCTCTGATAGATTTAGCTGTCTCATACCTGCATCATTAGAATTAGCCTGTGACTTGGAGAATTTTTATCTGGAAGAATCTGCTTTCTTAGAGGGTAAGTCTGTACAGCAGAGAGGAGATGTATCCAACCAAGCTTTTAATTGTGTAATTCCTGTGATGGTACTGGAGTTGGAAAATGAGCATTGTTGAGCTCCATGCTGTCATGCTTAAATGGTACATGAGTCGACTTGGGTATCTCTATGTTGCACTGTGCAGCAGGGTAAGATGTTTTAAAACTGTTGACTGCAGGTGATTTTTTTTTCCTCTGCATATCTGAATGTTGTTAGTGTTGACTGAGGTTTTATGCAGATTTTAGTTTTATTACAGATCTGAAGTGTGGTAGTTGGCATCAAGTGGCTTCTGTTATCTGTTGTGATTGATTTATTCAGTCATACCAAGCACTTGATCTTGTAATTTGGAGGGATGTGGGTTTAGTCTGGTTTTTCTCCTCCCTTGTCCCAGTGGACTAAAGCATGGGAAGACTGTTTGCCTGTGAAGATACCGTTGTAAGGAGTGGATGAGACCTCTTCAGAGCTATTTAATCTGACTGTTGAGGAAATTTGTTCCATAAAAAATTCTGAGCCAGTACTCCTGCCTCTAACAGGCCTAAGGAATCTCCTTTGGCAAATTAATCTGCTACAGGAAATCTTTGGTACATGTTATCAGGCCTGAAAGCTGACTTGGAAATGGCATTCCAAAAGGGTCTTTGCTCACTACTGCATATGTGCCTCTTGACATGAGCTCACTTTTGGTATCTTTTTGTGTAGGTATTTGTGGTGGCTTTAGTTGGTATTGCCCGTGCTGTTGTCTCCATGACTGTGAGTGCCTCTGATGCTGCCACAGTTGCTGATAAGGTAGGTACAACACTGATTTTATAGGCTGTGCTTTGTTGCAGTTTGATCACAGCAATCTGCTCCGGCTTCCCTTTTAAGTGCACACAAGATTAATGTGTTGTTTTTTGCAGTAGTCATAGCTATGCATACTATAGAATCCTGTTCTGATAGTTGTATCTAAATGACCACAACATCCAGGGCTGTAAACAATGGCCTTCCTAAAATAGATGCACAAGCAGTGGTGGCAAAACTTTCCTGTTGATGACTTTGCTTTGCAAGAGCTAAACATTCAGATGCCTGTAGTGGATAGGCCAGATCTGGCCTTTTACTCTTGCAATATTTGAGTGGCTCTTTGACAAACATTTAATTCTTTTGTATTGAAAGCAAATAAAACCAAATACCGTTTGGAGACTGATATCTGAATGTCCTTGCAGCCACTCTGAGCACAGAGCGAACCCTTAGCAAACAGGAAATAGCTTGTACGTGCTGTTCCTTTGTGGTCATTTGACTTGTAGCAGAATGTTACCTAAAACAAAAAGCTTTGTAGTTGCTGAGCTGTTAAAGGAAGAAGAGCCACCTGCAGAGTACAGGTCTTCTGGCTTTATTCTCTGGGATCAGTGTGGACCTTTTGCTTTTCCCTTTAATGTTACGTGTCAAAGCGTTGTAATGCAGTGCTTGTTGTGAGTGGCTGGATGTTTGTAGCCTTTCATTCACCTCTACTGAATAGATGTAGGTCCAGGACTTGAACGATGGAGAAGAGGTGAGAAGGTGCTTTTCTTTGGCTCTGTTGGTGTTGCTGCTAAGTGCACCTTGCTGGGAAGTCATGCAATAGGACAGACACTCTCAATTTTTCCTGTAAACACATGTTCTATCATGTCTTTCATGTTTCTTTTGTTTTCTCTCCTATATATATATACACATATACACTGTGTGTTTTCTGAGATTAGAAATCTGTGTATCTTCAAGAGAGAGTGCCATTCAGTGTTCAGAGGAAAAGGATTAATAAGCCAAAATCTGGGTTCTTGTTCTAGGTCTGATTTATTGCATGACCACCTGGAATGTTGCCTCACCTGCTGCTTTTTTGTTCTTGCTTCACCAAGTAAAAAATGGGAATGAAAATGACAAGCTGGAGGTGGGAGGGCTTTAGAGTTGAATATGCTTTAGATTTAGGGACCAGTAACTTTGGAGGAGTGCAGAATACTGAGTTTGTTCAGTCATAACTGTACTGCAGAATCTACTGCTTAAGAACTGGCACTGTTTAATATTATACTTTTGAGGTTGTTCTGGATTTGTGCTCCTTGGAGCACATCAGAAAGAACACATCTGAGACAAGTGACAGATTCTCAAGTGTGGCAAACCAAGGTGACTTCCTCTTTCCATAGGCATGCTGTTTGCTTGCTCCCACACAACTGTTCTGTTTCACAGGCATGGACAGGGCTTGGGACAAGCATATGATTAGTATCCCTACAAAGCATAAGCAGAGTTTGTGGAAATGACCTGCTCCACTTGGAGGCTGCCATCCCCTGGAGCAGAGTGGAGTTTTGATGTGTTAACTTCTGAATGGTTCCTGGCTCCATCTAATCATGTTTGTCTGATTTCTGTTATCCCTCAGATCCTGTGGGAGATCACAAGGTTCTTCCTTCTGGCGATTGAACTGAGTGTGGTGATTCTAGGCCTTGCCTTTGGTACGTGTCAGGAGGTTTCAGAGTGCTTTGAATGCTTCCTATTCCCTTTCTTTCCACAGAGGCTGCATCTGTAAGTTTGTGGAGAGGCTGACTCTATAAAGTGAAGGAACTCTAGGATAAAGACAGAAGGCAAACTGGCAAATTTTAGTTAGAAATGGTTGAAGGCCTGATTGTATTTACAGATCTGTACTTGTGTGATTTCAGGTTATGTATGTGCTTTGTGTGTCCTGCATGCATGTGGTGAAGGAATGTACAGCTTAGGTGAAGAGTTATGCAGATATCAATGGTCTGATCTTTGCTTCAACCCCATTTTATATAAGATGGTTCCTTTGGAGGTCCTTCTATCCTCCTCGGCTGGTTTGACTCCATCCTGGCTTCATTCAAATGCTTTAACTGTACCTGCAATCTGTTACTCTACTTTTTTCACTTGTCCAAGTGAAAATGCTGTTTGGAACACCCCTTTCTGTGGGTCAGAGGTACAGGAGAGGGGTTGGTAGGTGTCATTGTTGCATCTGCTAGTGGGATACCTGAGCGCTGGCTCTTCCATCTTTGGAGGGCTCACAGAGCTTCTGGAGATTGTCTGCTTCAGGATATTCCAGTGTGGATTTCTCTAAATTACGTGAGCCCTTCGTCCGTGCTCTAACCCACTCTCCCATCAACTTTTGTTCCTGAGAAGAAGCTTTACAACATCTCAGTGTACATGATACTGGAGTAATTCCTGATTTATTTTTTTTTTAATTTATTTTGTAACCTCAACAGAAGGACTTAATTGCTTTCTCTATATTTGTGTGGGCAGGAAGAAAGCAAGTTAAAACCTGCTGTTTTGTAAGTATTATTTTATCTGTGAAAGGCTCAACTCTCCAAACAGGGAAGCAGTTTCTAGTGGTTAGGTGGGCTTTAACCTTCCCTTGAAGGCTTCTGGAAATAAAAAAGGTTTTCCTATGTTGGTTTTGGAGAGAACTGATTTTTACTAGGGCTGGGTTCACATGCTGAGTCACTTCTGTATTCCTTAATTCCAGGTCATCTGGAGAGCAAGTCGAGCGTGAAACGTGTTCTGGCAATCACTACAGTGCTGTCTCTGGCATATTCTGTCACGCAGGTAAGTACATTGGAGCAGAAGAATTAGTCTTTGCAAAAGAGGGGACTTTGCTTGGAGTTAGGCAGTTAAGTGTGGAACTGCTATCTGGAAAGTGGCAGCTTTGCTCTTTGGATGAGATTTTGGGGGAAGACTGGATGCTTGGGGCAATGTATAAGGATCCCCAGAGCATATATACACCAAACTGTATCTCCTTGTCCTATTTATGGCATGAGTGGCTCAGCCAAGGTGAAGAAGTGAGATGAGATTTAGATGGAGTGCCTCCTTTCCTGAATCTTGGAACAGGAGTGAGATGTTTTTCACACCTGAGCCACAAATTCTGAATCTAGCCTCAAGTGCCATGAAAACTCAATGGAGACACCTGAGGTGTGTGTGTCAGATAAGGGCAGTGCAGCGGGCCTCTTGTCTCCTGACTCTTTGAGAGCTGAGAGCTTTTGCTTCCCTTCAAACTAGCAGCTGGCTTGCTAGCTCAGTTTAGTAACTGTGTCTCTGTATCTCTGAACAATGCAGTATGTGTCTGGGTTTATTCTTCTTCTCGGTATGTAAGTGGTCAGCCCTGTGTCTCTGTACTTGGGGCAGTGCCAGAATAACACACAGATCTTTGTTCTGTGACCAGGCTCTTGCTTGCGAGGCAGTGAGCTGATCATTACCACATGATAAAGCTGAAGGAGCCTCATTAAATATCAAGTGTTTGAGCTGTATCTGGGTTCAGTAGTGCTTACAAGCACTCTTCTCTCTCCTCTGTATAGCAGCTTCTGTTCATACCATTTTTCAGGAATGCAAGTGAATGAAACAGTGTCCTTTCCTAATTCTTGCACAAGTGTGGGCTTTTATATTCTGGATGTTTCAGCAGGAGAGATCTACTTTAGAGATGGAAATAGAACTCTCAGTCTATTTCAGACAGACAACTGCTTGCATCCCCTGTCCCTTCATTCAGCCTCTCTTCTGGAATGTCATTGATGCTGGTTTCCATCAAATGCAAATTCCTGTCACTTTTTTCCCTTCACTTACTGTTTTCAGTTTCGTCCTCTTTTCCTGTGTGATCTTAACTTGGACTAAGCAGGGTAATGGTTGGGTCTTAGGTGGCAGCAACAACTGTTGTCTGAACTTCTTTAAACAGTCTCCCTTGTCCTGACACCCACTCTAGTGAGGATGCTGCCTAGAACAGAATCATATTGGTGCCACTTCTCTCCTAGGGCACCCTGGAAATCCTGTACCCTGATGCCCACCTCTCAGCAGAAGACTTCAACATTTATGGCCATGGAGGAAGACACTTTTGGCTTGCCAGCTCCTGTTTCTTCTTTCTGGTAAGTACTGGGCATGTGTTACGCACTCTGATAACTTCTTTGTATTTTATAATTGAGGCAAGGAGGATGATTTGTGTATAGCAAAGCCCTAATCGCCCTCCTGCCTGATACAGCGTGGCATTGATATATCATGTGGCAGGGAAGATGGAAGTAATAAAAATGTGGTGGCAGTGATGTAAGCTGTGGCAGCTGAATTCCAGCTGAGTTCAGATGTTCTTCACTCCCTTGTTTCTCAGTGACCAGTCTTTTTGTGCTGATGGGGGTGAGATGTGGGGCCTTCACATCTGTACCATTTGCACTGCATTTAATATCAGGGGGTCTGTCCTGAGACATCTAGGGAGCGCATGACACCACATACCATCCCTGCAAAGATTGTTGAATTCGTAACCAAGCAGCTGTGGAACAGTTAGTTCTTTGTCTCAACAGGTCTATTCCTTGGTGGTGATTCTTCCAAAAACTCCTCTGAAAGACCGGATTTCTTTGCCCTGTAAGTGACTGTAGTGTGTTCCATACTATAGATGGAGACAGTGCCAGGATAAAACATAGGTGGGAGTAAGAAGTTCCTGTACGTGGTTGTGCTGCAGATAAATCCCGCTGTCTCAGGGTACAGATACATGGCAAAGGACTGATAGTTATCTCTGGAAAAATAGTACGTTGTGCCTTTTGGAGAGCAGATTGCTACTTCAGTAGCTAAACAATGACGTGAACAAAACAAGATCTACTACTCAGTTAATGATACAGATGTGATGTAAATATGTTATCTTAGAGAGCTGTGAAAATTGGCTTCTTAATAATAGCTTCCTTTGAAATGCGTGTGTGATGCTAACGTGTACATGCTCGTCATCCCCCGGGAAAGAAAGACTAATTGGGAGCTGCTTAATAATTTTTATTTGGGCATTTATTAAGATGCTTCTCTGTTTTTTCTTCTTGTTGCAGAATGTCTGCAGTTGTTGAATAGAGAGAGAAGCTGTTACTAAGATGTTTGCATTGGGCTGTTCTCTTTCCAAGTATTGTTGGCATCTATGTCATATCACTACCCTGAAGGAGTGGATATGTGTGGCACATGCCACAAGCAGGGGTCCTTGGCCTGATCTCCCTAGTGTGCAGCATATCCTGCTGCTCCTGTCCAAGTCTCCTGAACAGTTTTGTTACTACTGTACATTGGAAGGGCACAGGTTTAGCTGTGGGGTTTTTTTTGTTTGTTTCTTACATTCATTTATGTGACTGGCACTGGTTCTAGATGCTTGCCTATGAAATCTTTGCATGTGTTGACATGACCATGTGTTTTCAAAACCCGTCGTGTGTGTATGTGTATACACATGCAGGAGGGTAGGGTTTAGTCCACTGTACCTCCATCAGTCCTGCCAGCATGGGACAGGAAAATGCAGTCTTAATTCTTCAAGAGTTTGTAAACAGAGAAGATGGTGAAATGCTTCTCTTGGGTTTGCCATCTCCATTAGATTTGCACTGGGCTGGTGCTTATGAGGTTAAGCTTCATCTGTGTCAATGCTTTCCCACAGCCAGGAAGAGTTTTTATGTTTATGCTGGAATTCTGGCATTGCTGAACCTGGTGCAGGGCCTGGGCAGTGCCCTCCTCTGTGTGGATATCATAGAAGGACTGTGGTACGTATGCTGGAGGAGGAGGTCTGTAACCTGGTTTCTCATATTGCAGTTGAATGTCCTTCAACACTGCCTCTCCTAAAAAACCAAAACTTTTGCAGAGTTTGTAAGAACGAATAAAGTGGTTGGATCTGTTTTGTGCAGAAAGACCTCTAAGTGGTCAGGAAACCCACAGAGCAGAGCTCTGCGGAGCTGCATGCTCTGCAGTGGTCTTGAGGTGGTAAATGAGGGTAATAGTTTCAGTCCAGTGGTGCCTGCCTGGCCATTGGCTTGTGCTTCATAGGTAATAAGGGAGGAAATAATCTCTTTGCTAGAAATAGCATGGAGATACCCATATTCACATCTGGAGTCTCATTCTGCAGGGATCGGTGTCACTTCTGTGAGTCAAAATTGGCAGCACTGAGACTGTGCTCTTGGTCAGACCTTGGGTCTTGGCATGGTTCCTTCTGAGTGTCTAGGAGCAGTGACACAGTTGACGGCAATGTGTGTTTGCATCAGTTTGAATTTGTTTAGTACAAGACTTTCCTTGTCCTCTGCTTGGACATTTTGGAGGGAAATTGGATCATTCTGGGGGGATTTGACTGGTGTTATCCAGCTGTGTTGTGCTTGAGTGTTAAATTCCTTGATGTTCCCTTTTGCCATTGACAGCTGTGTTGATGCTACCACGTTCCTTTACTTCAGCTTCTTTGCACCTCTCATTTATGTGGCATTCCTGAAAGGCTTCTTTGGGTGAGTAGCCAGGGACAGGAGTTCAGAGGGTATATATTGTCATTGAATTGTTTTGCATTCAGGTTCTCCCCATCTGTAGAATCAAGGCAGTGACTAGAATGCCAGTTAGGGAACCAGTTTTTAATTTGTCCTTGAAGTTTTTCTTGTGTGACCCAGGGCTGCTTGCTTCTATCCAAGACTCCTTTGTATGCAAAGTATAGCTGACAGCTGTATTCCTCCCAAACCTTTATGAGGATTGCTTCTTCAGTGTCTGTTTAGTACAAAGTTTTTCTGCTGAATTTGTTAACTATTGAACTAATTAATTAACTAATGAAGTTAAACGGCTTCTAGGTAAGTTTGGGGGTAGGTTTGTAGAAAGGATCTAGGGGCTCGGTAACTCTTAGGCTCAGGACCCCTCTACAGTGGGCCCAAGAATCACCAGTTGAAAGCATCCGGGAGTGTGGTACCTGGGTCGGGGTTGCCGCCGTGTGGCCGCTCAGAGGAGATGCAACTTGGTAGGAAAAACCCAAGTGTTTCGGTGTAGACTTAAGCTTTTATTGTCGATAAGCAAGAAACAGCAGGCTTTAAAATAACTAGGAACATAAAGTACTCCTAAAATATCAAAATGTACCTCTATTGCCTTTTGAAATTAAAAAAAAAAAAACCAAAAGTGAACAGCATCTGGAGTTAGAGATGGAAACTGCTGATCCACAAGTGTTGTATTTTGGTCTTCTGATGCATGTGGATGGAACCTGAGGTGGACTTCTGTTCTGTTGTGTTGGTGACCAGGCTGCTGTGGCATTGCCCTCAGTTCAGAACTCCCAAAGCATAGAACACCTTTCCCGCATTAGTCAGGATTCTGCCATTTGTATTTCTCATAGGTGGCTCAGTCCAGAGCTACATTTAGCATTACTCTATGGCAGCTACTCTGTTAGGTATATTTCAAGACTGAAAGCTAGTGTGGAGAGCTTTTAGGGTCCGAACACAGAATTTTTTAGTGCTGCTGCGTTTCAGTTAAGGATACTGTTAAGGCTGTGATACTATGTTGCTTAAGCATGTATTTTGAATCTTTAATCATTCCAGGTCTGAACCGAAGATCCTTTTCTCCTACAAATGTCAGGTGGATGAACCTGAGGATGTGGATGTGCACCTGCCCCACCCTTACGCTGTTGCCAAGAAGGAAGGAATGGATTCTGGGTTCTACTCGAGCACACAGATTGACACCACAGCCTATCTCGATGATGTGGCCTCTATGCCATATCATGTGGGCAGCATCAACAGCATAGACAGTGACCGCTGGAAAGCCATCAATGCCTGAGGCAGGGCTACTTCCTTCACATGATGCCTCATTCTTTTCCTTCCAAACTCTCTGATACCACAGCTGTTAGGATATCCATTGGAAATCTGCCCTTGGCTATCAGCCATGGCTTTCCTCTCTTCCTTAGGATTTCCAAAACCTATTGTGGAATTAAGTTGGCAGCCTGGATCCTGTTGGAAAGAACATTTTCTGTCGCTACCTGAGAACAATGTATAACAGTTTTGTTCATAAACCTATAAACACTGAACCTTCTTGATCGTCCGTGTTCCAGATGTGAATATGACCCAGAAGACAGGCCTGACTGGCACCTCTTCCTTTTCAATGACTGAAAGCATTTGTCTGCCAATGACGGGAATGGTGTTTAGGGATGAGGGTGTTAATTTGACTGCTGTATTGTAAATATATAGAAAGAGTTTGGTCGTTGAAACCAAAGGTGGTCTTCCTGGGCTTTTTCAAGCAGCATGGTTGCCTGGGTCTTGTAATGCAACAGCATAGGTCGTGGTGATGGCAGTGACTGAAGAGGGAAGCTGGTCAGCTGGGCTTATCTCTGGTTTCAGCTAATACTGATGAAAATCGTGAATTGCAGTTGCTAGGGATTAAAAGGAGTGCCCTGGGAGCATTTTGAGGGGCTAGTAGCTAACAGTATAGATGTGAACTGACTGAATAATAGGGAGACAGAAGAAGGACAGGCAGTGCTACTGTCTAGCTGAGCTGAAGTAGCTGTGAAACAATCTGTGGGCTATACTACTGTGCATTTGAGCTCACAGGAAAATCTAAGTAACAACACTGAATCAGGGCTGAGTTTCAAGAATAAAACCTGTGAGGTAGGTGCATTTTCCACCTGCAGCCTGCTTCATGATCTGGCAGGGTCTTGGAGAGTGCTGTGAAGGAGGAACCCGACTCTGCAGATGAAGGCTCTGGAGATGTTCAGGTGCTTGAGGCAGAGCAGAAGCCCATGATGTGTCCGAGCTGTCAGTACTGAGTGACTGGAAACTCAGGCATCATAGGTGTACTAGAATCAAGCCGGCTGGTGTTCTAAGTTGGAAGGCAAGTGAGATATGGATGTGTTTCTCTGGCAGTGTCCTCTTATGTTGCACTTCAGATCCCCAGACTTCTGCTGGTCTGAATAGATTTTGTGGCTTGATATGTTGAAAATACTTACGTGCATGTGGAGCATGGTTCATTTAAAGACTATCTGGAACTTCTTATTATCCTCTTCCATGCTGGAAAAGGAACTGCTGTTGTCTGAGCTGTCTGGCATGCAGTTGTAAGACACTGTGTTCCTATCCAGGGACTGTTCAGCTGAAAGCTGCATCAGGCTGGTTTCTGGGACTTGGTGTGCTCTCCACAGATGAAGGGGTATATTCCTTTAGCTTTGGGAGTGCTTTCCTACCTGAGTCCTCCAGGTAGGTGGAGATCTGCTACAAGCAATAGCAACTTGCCATTAGAGATGGTAGAAAGAAGGAATTTGAAATGTTTGGGGACTTTGTGAATTTCTTGCCCCAACCCACTCCTGTTCCTGAAGAATACTGAGATAAGAGTTTCTGGGAAATCTTCATACAGGGCACAGCATGGAGGTGTTAGTTTGGATCATGAGCAGGTAGGGGAAAGCATTTGCTACCACATGTTCCCAACATAGGGAAAGAAGGTTTGGGTAAGAACACAAAGTTCGTATTGGTTGCCAAAACTATGCAGGCCATTTGCTTATATTGTTTTGTTAATGAGCAATGAAGCCTCTCTGTTCTGCCAGAGGACTTTGCCTGACAGGCCTCTTAAGTAGCACTGGCACCTTGAAAACAAACACCACCCCCACAGCTTTGTTTTTGGGTTTGGTTTTTTTTTCACATTTACTTTTTGAGGAAAAAAGTCTTCTGTTTATTTGTGTGTGAGAGCTGAACTGTCTCACCTAGGTCAACAGTCTTTAACCTTTCCCCTCCATGCAATGACTGTGTGAGGGCTGGACAAGCAACTGGCAGAGTCAGCCCTTGCCACATTACAGAAGTGTTCCATGCTCCTCCTGTCACTTCCTGTGAATCCGCCTGAGCCATGCTTGCTTGCTTACTTACTCTAAAAGGGATGGATGACATGGTGCCTGAATTGTCCTGCTGCTGCTCCTAATGCTGCTTTACAACACTGATCCCGAGCTGCTCTTAGGAAGTGGGGAAACTTGCAAAGCTTCCCTGGAGTTGGTGGGCCTTGGACAGAGCCAAGAGATACGAAGGTATTAAAGCAGTTGAGTAATAAAGGAGCAACTGCTTTTCTGTCCCAAGGAGTATTTGCTGACTCAACACCCTGGCCAAGAGGACTAATTTGCCCTCCTTGGTGATGTGAAGAGCAGGTTATGAGTTTGCGGTTTTATCAGCTGAATTCAGTGCTGAAGGATCACCTTTGCAGGTGGTAGACAGGTCCATCCTGTCCTTTGCTGGCAGGACTCCAGTATTTCTGGAGCGTCCCATGTTCTGCTGCTGAGGAGCTTCTGCACTAGGTCATGGACTGACCTTCCTCCTGTTGTATTTTTATGTATATATAATACTTTGGGCCATATTCAAAATGGTCCATGAGCAGAAGTGTGTTATGCCTGGGGGGGTAAAGAGAGAAAATATAGAATAAATGTATATTTTTGTTTGTAAAATAAAGAAATAAAATTAAGTTTGGCATAAATGGTCATATTTTCTTTCTCAGATGACCCATATTATGGAGAAAACAACTTTTGGATTTTATTTTTTTTTAAATTCCTGAACAAATACAGCAGATAATGGAATAACAGGATGTCCTCTTGTCAGAGATGGATTTTTCCTTCTTGGAAGGGTATTAGAAGGACATCAAATGACTGTGCAGAGAGTGGTCTCTAAGTCTAAATAATTGTCGGTGAAGCCTTGACCTCTCTCTTGGTAACTAGACCTTGGTGCTCCTGGCATCAGGGATCTTTAATACAGGGTATCTTTCTCTGTTACTTGGGAAAAGGCTTATGTGGAAGTTGGAATTCACTCACGTATTTCTTGTTCTGGGCTTTGAAATGGACCCTGTGTGTCAGGAATAATTTTCTGGCTGCAGGGAGGATGTGATAGCTGCTGGGTAACAGCTAAATGTGCTGGCAGTAATCAGTACCCATGAAGTACTCTTTTGTGGGGGTGTACAGGCTGGGGAAGTAGGGTGAACTTTGTCTCTGCCTTGGGACTGGGTCATGCCCTTGTGCAATAGCACCTTTCGGAGCTCCTTCCAGCCTCCCAGCAGAAAAGTGTGGGAATTAACTCCAGCAGTAGCATTTCCTAGGATAACTTTGACGTCCTCTGCTCCTGCATAGGTGGAGAGGTGTTTAAGTTGCTGCACAGCTCCTCCACCTTTATCACAGCTGCTTCCACATCAGTGTCCCACAGGTAGTGGGCCCTGATGGGCTTCCTTGGGCTCTTAGAGACCACAGGCTGTAGGTGAGGTGCAGTTTTGTTCGTCTTTGCCCACTCTCCCATGTGGATCTTTGCAGATGATGCCTGCTACCTGGCTGGAATTACACCTGAAAAAGGCCTAAGGAAGGATGGCAGGAATAATCAAAGTTATGGGAAGACTTCTGGAAGAGTAATTACATGGTTGAGAACTCACCGGTCTGGAAGAGCAATGCTGCAGGTCTGTGCAACCCAGAGAGTACAAAGGTGGCAAAAAAGGAATGACTGTTCACAGGCTTTTTCAGTACAAAACCTGGATGCCATCAAATGAAGCAAGCAGGTAGCAGGTAAGAAGTAAGAGGCTGGTGAGAGTGTTCTGGGAGGGATTGTGGTTTGGCTTTAGCCAGACCTTTGCTCTTGCACCGTGTACGTGCAGTGCTTCTGTGTGGTGCAAACAGCTGATGGTACCACGATCAGTGCCCTTGAGAGCTCAAGCAATAGGCCCATTGTGCAAAGTATTACACAAATAACAAAAATACTCCCTGCTTCCAGGAACTTGCTAGAGGGAAGAAGCCTGGACATCTTGTGGGGCAAAGAGTTCCAAATACTCCCTTAAAGCTGGCCAGAGTCCCAGTGCTGAGTCAAAGCTGTGATTGCCACATTAACTGTAGTGAAGAATAAGCATTAAACAGTTAAAACTGCCCTGATGTGCTACTAAGTAACAGGTAAGTAGTGTGTCAATGCCAGGGCTTCGTTAACTGTCTAGTCACAAACGCACAAAGCCATATAGGTCATCACATGGCCTGTATTTCTGGGAATACAGAAAGTTTGTTGGGTAAAGATCCTTCAGAGCTGCCACTTGGTCCAGCTGCTTGTACTTTACATTGTCTTGTTTCTCTTTCTTTTTGTTTAGGCTGGGGATCGGCCACGCCTGGCAATGGGGACTGTATCTGCAACGGCGGCCTGACCTACGTGGGACCCACGCACGCGCCTGTCACGGGTGGTAACGGCACATTGAGTAGGTCTGGCTGGAACAGGGTGGCTGAGAGGAGCAGAGAGGTGAGTTCTGCCCAGAACAGCTCCTGTAAAATTGACTGGAGGTTGTAGACTGTAATTTTGTTTTTAATCACCAGAGATGTGAGCTGATGCGTTGGGGTGGGGAACTCCTTCCAGGACTGTGGTGTGTGTGAAAGTAGGCAAGGGATTCCTGGGAGGGTGAGGGGGTGCCCACGCTCGCTGTGGGCTGCTGCTGCTTTGTCTCGCTGGTGCTGGTGCTGAGGGCCTCGGACATCCATGGGGGCTTGTCAGGTCGTGCGTCCTCCCTGGTGGGTAACGCCTGGGTGGTTCCTCAATCCTGGAGCTAGCAAATAAGCTTTGTACCTTCCTGGCTTATTTTCTGCGTGGTTACACGTCGTTTTGTTTTCTTGCTTCCATAATTTTGACCCAGCGGAGAAGACGGGTGAGCTGGGTGCATCGCGGTGGGGGTTCACGAGGTGCTGCGATCCTGCCTTGGGTGCGGAGGGTGGGCACAGCCCTTGCCGCGGGAGGGGAGGAAGAAGCCTGGCGGGCCCGGCCGCGCTTTGGTGCCGCCATGGGTATGTCGCAGGGTGAGGATAACGAGGTGGCCCGTCCCGGAGCGCAGCTTCTGCGGGGCCGGGTCAGGCCGCCCGCGCCCTGCGCACCGCAGCCCGCGCAGCCGCCGCCGGCAGCCTACGGCCCCCAGCCTGCACCGCGGCTGGCCGCCAGTACCGCGCCGCGCTATTGGCCGTGCCAGAGCCGGCCGCCAATGGGGCGCGGGTATGTTGGCAGGCGGCGGAAGGGGCGGGGCGCTCTCTGCGGCGGCAGACCGGTGCGAGTGGTGGGCGCGGAGGGGAGAGGCGTCCCCAGCGGCCGCCCTGCCGACATGGGGGGCAGCGAGAGCAGCCACGGCGGCAGGAAGGTCTCCTTCGGGCTGGATGAGCGGGAGCAAGTGCGGGTGCTGCAGGGCATCAGGGTGAGGAGGCCCGAGGGTTCGGGGGCCGGGTGCTCGAGGCTGCGGAGGCCGGGGGTGCTGGAGGCGGGGGGCAGAGGGCAGGGACCGGCGTGAGGGAGACCCTGATGGAGTGGCAGGGTAGGGCAGGGTGGTCTGGGGAATGTGGTACGGAGTTGGAAGGGGTGAGCGGGGAAAACCAGCAAGAAGGAGGAGAGGGGAAACTGGAAGGAGTAGAGGGCTGGAGGGGTGATAGGATGACGGGACAGTGGTGGGTGAGAGGGCCGAGGGCCTGAGCATGGTGAGCATGACACACCAGCCCTTCCGAACTCTGCTCTCAGCCCGCTTTCCCCTCTCACTGCTGAGTGAGCTATCTTGCCCCTGCCTTGTGCTTTGCAAGCAGTTTGGTGCTAAAAGCACTGCCTGGCTCTGAGGGCATCCAAGGGGAGACACCTCTGCCCTTATTGGTGGTACCAAGAGTCTTGGCAAAGCACTGCTTTCTGAACACGCGGACAGGTAAGAGATTGTAAGGATTTGTGAGGATTTAGTGGTGTTTCTAGGAGGGGCAGTGGGAAGCTACTTCTTGAACTTTGATCGGACGACTGCACGTGTGTTTGAAAACAAGCCCTGGAGAGTGGTGGTGGTACCATTAAGGAATGTTTTTTTGCCCATCAAGATTTCTGTCCCTATTTTTCATTGGTTAAGTTGTGGGGGTTTTTTTTAATTTTTATTAATTATCGTTGTCATTGTTGGTGGTTCATATTTTTATCAGGTTTCCCCCTAAGGTTTGTCTAAAATGAGCTTGCAGGATGTGGTTACTTACTTTTCATCCCATTTTGACTAATCACTTGACAAAAGTTAACTAAGATTGTGCCAATCTCCTTTTTAAAGTGTTGGATGAAGTTCTTGCCTGATTTCTCTTTACAGGACTCCCCCTCACCTACTTATAGACGTAATTTGTTCTGGTGCTTTAATTTAGTTAGCTGCTCCGTCCAGCTAGATGCTGATGGAACTAGAGAAAAATGTGGGTTTATTTTTACTGGTCTGTTTACGACCTCCAGGAGCTCGAGATGAAGATGCCCTATGTATCTCATGGTAGCTGATTAGGTTAAATGAGCTGTGGCCTTTGTAGAGTGTTCCGTTTGACTTCCTGAAATCAATGTCAGGAATAATCATTACCCATTCTTCGTGGCAAGGATGATGTTTGGTGGGGTTTTTTTGCAGCTAAGAAGTTCCACTGAGCCTGCCCTTAATTAAGTCTGGCTTTTTACGCATCTGTGCTTTTAAAAAACAGTTGCCCTAAAGAGGAATTTAGCATGATAACAATGTGTAATGAATATGTTAAAGATGCAGTTAAATAGGATAATAGTGGCAACATGTCTTCTACTGTGACCAGCCTAGTTAGGGAAACAGCCTCAATTCATTTTGTTCTGGAGCCAGAACAGTCAGCACAGAAGCCTGGAAGGAGGAAGGGGTCAATCTTAACAGTGCTGTGAGAAACTCCTTGGACTCCATTGCCAGAAAACTTAAACTTTTCTTTCTTTTCTGTTTGGACCCAAGTAAGGAAGTGAGAATGAAATTGAGATTGCAAAAATGTTTGCAGCATTACATGAATGGGAGGGCTGTGCAGCTGTTCCCTGCCATATGGTTTGCAGCACTTCTGCCATGCTGAGCTGGCTTAGCAAGCATGGGGGAAGAAGGAGGATGGACGGACAGATCTACAGCCTGCTTAGTTCCTTTCCTTCCACTTCTGGTAAATATGTCCCTACTCCAGGGGTCGGCTTGTTTAGCAGTGCTTTCCACCTTTGTTAGTATTTGTGGAAGAGTAATTGTAGGTGTTCAGTGAAGCCTTCAGGGTCAGTAGATAGGAGGTTTTTATCACTTAATTATAAAGTATGTATTTTTAAAATGTAAGGTCAGCGTACAGTTGTTGAACACCTGGATTTGAAGGACCGTGGCACTGAAATGAGGAATCTGACAATACTTCTGCAATAGCGTGGAAACTACCAAATGGGGAGTTGTTACAGTGAAATATATATACATTAAGAGTTGACTCGGTTAACTTGTTTCCTGTGCACATATGTTTCAGCTGTCTGAAGATGTAGTGAACCGAATGAAAGAATCCCCTCAAAGTAAAAGGGACAACCAGAGATCGCCCCATTCATCCAATGGCACAGGTCCATCTTCATCAGCTGCAGAAGGGAAACCCAAATCTCCTACAGGTACTGTCGGTCCCTATCAGGTCTACTGAATGTTTTGACACACTTCTCTGAAGCGCTGCCACTGGATGTTGTATCATATGCCTGTGTTGTTTAAGACCATCTTGTTGCAAGAGGCACTCTTTGATTAGCCTGTAACGTTTTTATGTATGTAGATATTGGCATCATTGAATGCCTTGGGTGTTACAGTCCTGTGATGTCCTCTTTATGTTTCTGAAAGAGAGCTGTGTCATCTGGCAGTTGGAGTGGTTGAAATGCTATTCTAGTTCTGTCAGTGTGTGACCTTAAGGAAGATGGCTTGTTTTTCCAGGTCCTTTCCTTCTCCATCTTTGGATTACCACCATTCTCAGATACTTCAATGAATATGTATAATTTTGTGAATGTTTCTAGGGTTTCAGATGAACATGCAATAAGCAAGGCAGAAATTTTTTATTTTATATTTCATTCCTGGCCAGCTGCCCTGTCTCTTTTGCTTGCACAAGGAGTATATTGTGGACGGTGGGGGAAATACTGCTTTTGGTTCTTTGGGAAGAAGCTCGTAGGGAAGGATAGACTGTCTAAGCACAGCTTGCCAAGTGGATGATGAGAACTTGGTTTCACTTGTCTTCCTTTACAGGTCAGAAAACTATTTGATTTCTCTTCGTTCTCAAATACACTTTGTTGATATATGTTATCAGTGTGGATTTGTTTAAGGCATCCAGCCTAACATGAAGTTAGGGAAACAGGCCTTTGCTTTTAGAGGTTTGTTTGCTGTTAGCCCACGTCTTTCCTGAGAGTGGATTCAGCCTAATGGATGGCCTGAACTCCATCAAGTAAGTTCATCGCCACTTCTGGGACCCCTTATAATTACAAGAAAAGCAGGAGGTCAAGAGGAAGACTTAATGGATCTAGAGGAAGGAAATGGAAAGTAGATCTAAAACCATGATTATGTTTCAGTATAAACCAGGATTTGAGGTGTTAAGATCCTTACCTAGAAGATTCTGTAGCATGCCTTGTTCAGTGTGCCTTGTTGAAGACAATGCTGTTGGCGTCTCTTTCATGAATTCAAATTCCATCCATCACACTTTTCAAGGTGTATTTTTTTTCTCTTGATGGGGTAATACATATGAATTCTCAGATCATGATGTGATGAAGGACTATATTTTTTGCTATAGTTGTCACAAGTTTCTATTCTTTCTAGGAATCCAGCCACCAATGGCGAGTGACTCTGGTCAGAAGTCTTCTGCTGCAGAGCAGGAACTGTATAGGAGGTGAGGTGAAGTTCTTGAAAAAGACAATAGTTTAACTCCTTTTGGGCTGTGTATGTATATATGTTTTACTTCAAGCACAATGACTTTATGTTTTAACGCCTGAGAATCCCCTTTTTCAGTTAAGGGTTGTGGAAGACACTTTTTTTAGGAAAGCCTGTCCCTTATCCAAAAGAAACAGTCAGGAGAACTGTGGACAGGACTACAGAAAACTTGTGTCTGATGTGCATTGCAAGATCAGTGGAGTATAATTGAGTACAGTTGCCTTTTCTGGGAGAAATGAAGGAGTCTAAGTGTTTGATACTTCCCTTACAGATCTAAAGTAATCATAAAAATAACCTAAAATAATCATATCCATCTTATGTATCTGATTCCATTCCTCCTCCTTTTGCTAGACTTGGACATAATGACTGTCAGCTAGTACTAGAGTGCTATGAATTTTTCATCCAAGGGTACTTTAATTTATTAAGATAGAAATACCTGTAAAGATGGGGGTAAGGGTGAGGAAAAAACACTGCAGAAAAAACCTGTCCTCTTCTCTGTAAGAACCACAGCAGTCTCCTCCCAGTTCTAGGCATTGCAGGGCAGTGAGAGCCTCATTTCCGTGTAACTCAGTAGTTTTTTGTGTTAAACTGCTGGCCTGATCTATCTGTGCATATTTAAAGATGCTGTAAAGATTGTTTTTTTCCTGTTCTTTCTTTTGCTGCTCTGATGGTGTCTTTACTGTGCTTATAGTCTAGGTAACAATGAAAATCAGTCTGTCTGTGCATGGTGTTCAAACCTGTTAAAACCTGTTGCGTCAGTCACACTGTCCTTAGGAAAGTCAGAGGTGCAACCAAGGAAAGTCTCTGGATAGGTGGTTTGCTTTCTAGGGGACTGTGGAATTGAAGTTGCTGGCAGTTTTCAGTGCTGAGCTGCTGAACTGCATCCCAAATACCTGATCTGGGAAAGGAGAGGTAAGGGCAGAAATGCAGGGAAAGGTCAGTAGGGAAAACAAGAAAGGGAGGAGCAGCTTGTATGTGTGTGGCTCAACTACGGAACCAGAACCAGGCCTGGATGGTCTGAATTGCAGCCTGAGAGAGTCTGTGGGTGACAACAAATGGAAGGAGTCGTCACTGTGCTGGAGAGTAACACTGCAACTTAGAGGGACCTCGGCAAGCTAGAGGCATGGGAGAAGAGAGGCTGAGGGGTCTGCGTTGGCTTAGCCTGGTGAAGAAGGGCGATGTAATTGTTATTTTTTCAAGTTCCTCAAATAGTGAAAAAGAGACAGTGACAGACTGTTCTCAGAGGTGCACACTGAAAGGACAAGAGGCAAGGGACACAGATACAGCAAGGAAATTCTGCCTGGGTATTGGGGTGTCTGTGTGGGGTGGGTGAGGAGAAACCCCGAACAGTGAGTGCACTGAAGCACTGGAACAGGTTGCACCAAAAAGACATAGAATCTCCAGTCTTAGAGATCATCAGTAGGTGACTGGAGAAGGCCCTGAGCGACCTGATCTAATCTGAAGTTAGTACTGTTTTGAGCAGAAGGCTGGAATATATAACCTTCAAAGGTCCTGTCTAACCAAGTTTATTTTGTGATTAATTTCATGCTAATTTCTGTTTGCTTGCATGTGGAATTTCCAAGGCTTGAATTGTACAACATTTCCTTCATGGCAGTCTGAGATTCAATTGGCCAGATTATGGATGGGGCAAGGCTGCTTCTCTGTGCTGTTGCTGCATGCATTTTATGTGATTTCCTTTCCTTTGTAGAGCAGAAGAGCAGCGCTGTCAGATAGGCTAACTCCTTTTGTTGCTGTACGTCCCATGATCTTTTCCAAAGTAGTATCTATTTATCTAGCTAACTACTTTCTATTCTCATTGTTTTCAGATGATAGTAAGTACTTACTAGAGCTGCATATAACTGAAGTATAAACTTATGGTGCTAAGCCTACTGTTACTGCCAGAGCTGTACCTCACCAAAGTTACAGGTCATGTTTAAAGTTTGTTGGACTTTCGAATTCCTGCTGATAATAGAGGGGCTGTGAGCAGGTTTTGTGTCAAATAGATTATGGATTTGTGTTTCGGCTCTAGGTAGGGATAGTCTATGCTAAGTCGTGACTCTGTTGCCAGAAGGCTGCTGATCATCTTCTCTGTTTGCCTTTGGTGCTCATACAGGTATGAGCAAGAGCAGGCACTGGTCCAAGAGGAGTTGCTCCGGCTCGCCAAAAGAGAAAGGGAAGCAGCCAGTGAGGCCTTGAATACTGCTCTTCAGCGGGAAAGGAGCACCACTAATGAAGAGAGGCAGAGAGTGGCCCAGCTGGTGAGTAACAACAAACTCCAGTACATTTCCATGCAAGACAGGCTAAAATATCTCTGCTTGAGGACATTCGTTAAATGTCACTTGTGTGATCAACTTAGAAGCTTTGGTTTAGGCTGAAACACCCGTCACCACCTAATTCATCATTTGATGTTTGGCTCACAGTGTAGCTGGCGAACTACGTTTGCAGCATGTCATGCAGTGATGCTAAGGCCAAACTTGCAGGGAAAGGCTTAAGCAGTGACTGTGCTGGGGAGAGCTTTACCTGTGTAGGTCAGTGCGGTGTGTGTATATGGGGTTGTTGCTTGAGCTAGAGAGAGTGCTAAAAATATCAAGTGTTAAGTATTGTAACATTTTGAAGAAGGCTTAAGATTGTTTTTTAGGGACCAGGAAGCATAAACCCCTTTTGCACAACACACCAGTGACTCCCAAAACGATCTGTTATTGCCCAGTAGGCAGACCTATTTTTGGGGACTTCTTACCACAGCCTTTACTATTAGTCAGGCACCTTGGTGTTGCTGGGATAACCCGTTGAGTTACTGTCATACCGGTGCTGAGAAGAGCAGTGAGGGAGGCAGAAGTAGAGTGAGGTGAGGCCGAGTAGAGCAAAAGGCTTGTGTCACTGTGGTAGATTGGAGTTGTCATTGGTGCATAATATTCACATGATACTATTTTGTATTGTTTTCTTTTGAATACTAACATTACTATGGCAATGGTAGATGCCTGTAAACAATGCAGAGTCTTACTGGAACTGCCACTTATTCCTGACCTGCAGTGGTATGAGGCGTCGGGGTGTGACAGTGAGGTAGGACCTATGCTTGCCACAGTGAGATCAAACTGCCTGTTCACTTAGACTGTGATGTTGAAGCTTTGAGAGAACTAGACTCAGAGTAATTCTCCTTGCCTGGTACACACTGAAAGGATGGTTTAGTGAGAGGACAGGCTTGAGTAATGATAGTCCTTACTGTGTTCCTTCCATGCCACTGATCTGTTGCATGCACTTGATTTAAATGAAGAATCCTTCTATAAGCATGTTTTTTCTATACATTGAATGCTAACTGGCATGGCTTACCTAGGCATGTGACTTGTCTGTGAAGCATTTTGTGGTTATGACATGAAGGTGTTGGAGGGGACTGAATAAATAAAATTTATACAAGAATGGCCGTAGCGGTTCAGACAGAAGGTCCTTCTCGCTATAGTGCATCTCTGACAGTGATCCATAGCAACTGTTTAAGGAGAGCATGGGAACAGAGCAGATGTATAGCAGTATTTCCCACCTTATACCCTTGCAACTTCTGCTGTTCTGGGGCTTAGAGGCCCCTTCAGCAAGAGGTTCTATTTTCACCTTGGTGATTAACAGTCCTTAATGAAATTGTCCTCCATGAATTCATCTGTCTGTGTTTTTGTACCCATTTGTGCTTTTTGACTCCGTGATAATGTTTGTACGTGGTTGGATTGGTAGGTCTCTGAGATTGCTTTCCTGGATATAGCTTGTGAATGTCTGCTGTGTCATAGGAAGTTTCCTCTTGGTGGGTTGTACCCTAACCACAAGAAGTTGCGTGATTGCTGAGCTTTAGAATAGAGATGTGTGAGGCAGGTGACTGCTGTTCCTTTGCATAGGACATCTGGGTCATCAGATGCAGTACCAACTCTCTTTCCAGTAGAAAGAGAATATTCCCTTTATGAATGTAATTAACGGACTTCTGTAAAGAGATGGGGGAAGAAGCTAGTGGATGTGGCTCAGCTCAGAAGTAGGGCCTTGCCCTTCTGCAGTGAGCTGTAGAGTAATCCTGGAGAAATGTGACTAGCAGATTCAGGCAATATTTGTGAAGTGTAAAGAGGGCGCCTCTAAAATGAGTTGTGACCTGACCGCTAACATTCAAAAGCTGTTCTGTTATCTGAATCAGCTTTTACTCCTGCAGCGTCACATACCCAGATATTGCATACTTGATGCTCTGCAAAAATGTGATCAGGCTCTCCTTGTGTAACCCATAAAGATAAGATAGTGACCACATAGTGTTAGCCCAGAACATAGTACAAGAATGAGAAACTGTTAAATTTAATTGCTCTTTAATTATCTCTTGATCAGTCATAAATTTAAGATCCTTAAAAATGGAATAGTCTAGTCTGTCCTTGCAAAGATGAGGTCAAAGCTATTGTTTATTGACTTCTAGATGTCTTCCTAAGCAGGAACTGTTTTTGCCAGTCTTTTAAATTATTGGAATCCCTATCAGACCTGCTTTATCTTAGCTACAGTTCCCTTTTGGGCATGGTTGTATTATTGTATTGACTCAATCCTGCTCAATTTGTATCTGTCTATTGTCCTAGCAGTATTGGTTTCTTCCTTTATTTGGAATAGGGCTTGAAGTTTCTTGCTCACTCTTCTGCTTTTTAGCCTTACCACATGAGGCAAATAATGGGTGTGAGCTGCTTTTTCATCTCCTTTGTGGCAGTCTTCTCTTTCAGGTAGAAGGTAGTAGTAGAGCTTAAGGTACCTAGTGGTAGTCCAGGTGCAGATGCCACTTGTAATGATCTGCTTAAATTTATAAGGGACCAACTTCCAGGTTTTTTGTTGTGACCTGCTAGGGAAGGCAGAGAAAAATGGGGCAACTCCCATGGAAAAAAATAACAAATGGATAATTTGCTTTTAGCAGCACTTAATTTAGTGAAAATTGAAAATCATGCCACATATAATTAGAAAGGTTTGGTCTGTGTATTTATTTATTTATTTAATATTTTCAGTAAGACCTTGAGCTGCCCTGTGCCCTTAACATATAGTTTGAGGATTAGTAGCCTTTTCTTGTACAGTTGTCACCAGTAGTGCTGCAATAATCTCCTTTAACCTTACCACTTGTAGACCATAAATCCAAGTATGATAGCTGTATTTTGAAATGATTTCATTTTGATTGTGCTGAACGTCACTTGTAATTTAATCTGTTCTTTATGATTTTTATTCACTGACTTTATTATTGGCAGTATTGCTATGGAGCACTTCTTCAGTCTTATTATATAGTGCACATTCCTGAAGAGAGTGTAGACTAGAGCTAACCTTTGATAAGGAGCTTGCTGGCAGCTTCTGGGGCCAGTTACTTCATCATTTACGGGGAAGGGTGCAGATTAAAGCTTACTGTTGGTTTTTTGTGGGTTCTGTGTTTTGTTGTTGTGGTGGTGTGTGTGTTTTTTTTGTTTTCGGTGGTTTTTTTCTGTTTCCTTCTTGAAGAGGTGCACTGATACAAGAAGCATTTAGAGTTAAGTATCTGGGTCCTGTTCTACGTTTTTCTTTTGATTCTTTTTTAAATGCTTTGAACAAGGTACTTAGCTTTTAGATACCTTATGTTTTGAGTAAAACTTAAAGTTTTAGTTTAAGAAGCAAAACAGCTCTGTAAGTAGAAACAGTGCAGCATTCACTTCTCTCTTTGAATATGTTTTTTGATTAACCATGGGGGACTGGCTTGAATGGAAATAGTCTGCTAAGCTGCTGCAGAAGGACTCTTACATGTTTGTTTCAAAGATAAAATGTTTTGTTTGTTTGTACAGCACTGCAGGATTGTGGTCTGGCTGGACTCTGAATAATTTAATGCTGTGGGTACTTACAATACAACAAGGATTATATGTACAGTATTCACAGCAGGGCCTGGGGTGTTTAATGCTTGTAGCATGCTTTCAGTCTCATGTAAAATATCCAAGAATTAATACAGCTATCTTTATATCCTTTTTTATTTCTAGCATGAGCGACTTCCAAAGTTGTCATAGTCAACTTACTTAATTGCTTCACTGTGTTGTGAATAATCTCACCTTTCCCCTGTACCAAGGGTCTTTCCTTTTTTACTTCCAATTAATCAAAACCTCTTTTCTCAACTTCTCAGTTCTTTTGGCTTTCTTTTTTTCTCCTTCTTACCAACAAAAGAAACTTTGCAAGCAAAGCTGCTCTTTTTTCTCCTTTCTCCTTTTGTAATCTCTTAAGGCTGCACAGCATGTGCAGCATATGCATCATGAGCCTCTTGGAGCCAGTGACTCCCTGCCTGATGGTTTTTGCTGGAACCTTTGAGACAAATCAATGTGGAATGGAGATGGAGAAAAGCAGAAGCTGGGGGGGGGGAGAATAAACGCGATTAAGCGAAGACATCTCATTACTACTCTAGAAAGGGAGGATTATAACTTATAAAATAGGAGGATCTCATTTAGGGGCCATGTCTGCCTCTGTTATCAGGACAGAGGGAGAGCAAATAGAATAAATGAAATTAATACTTTGAAAAGAAGCATTACCCGGATTTGAGAATTGGTCTAATATGATTTGTGCAAAGCTCTGAAGTTCTTATCTCCCCATTTAATACCCCTTGGATAATGGCTTTGTCAGAGTTATTGACCAAAAGTCATCATCTTCCTTCCCACTTTGAAAGAATGAATTCAGAAATGGGGTAATGGCAGGACAAACTTTGCACCATGATTAGCTTTTTCAGACAAGATTGATGGGCGTTGGTTCCTGCATGGAAAGAGACTGGACACAGAATTCCTAAATTGCTGGGAGTGTTTTTCCAGCTATTGATGATGGACAGCTTACTATTCCCAGTGTTCCTGGTCATGCCCTGCTCACTGGCTTGCTGGATGGCAACCTGTGCTTTCTGGTGGCTCCAGCATTGCACTGTTGTGATTAGTGTGGCCCAGAATATATACGTGGGAGGAAATACAAGGATTTAGGATTTGTCTCTGGTTGCTCCAGTAGCTGATTATAATTGGTCGTAGGCTGTCAGATTCTTTCTGATGATTTCTTGCTCAGAAATAATCTCTTTGCTCTTCAGAGCCTTTCATTTCCTCTTGTTGATTCAGGAGAGCAGGGCAGAAGGAAGAACGCATGGCTGGGAATGTCTTTTCATCAGAGCAGTGGGTTTTGATACTGGTGTCATTCGTGAATGTGGGATTCTGAACTTTTGGGCTTTGCCTGTGGCATACTTTAGACACTTCCACCCTTTCTTTAGTGTATATTGATCTGCTGACATTTTAACTGATATGTTTTCTTCTCCATTTCAAGGAATGTGGAGGTAGAATTGCTTAAAGTTGCTGAAAGCCCATCCATAGGTTGTTACAATGGAGGAGAATTTTGGTGGTAATTGGGGAGTGACCAGGTGGAGTAGTGATATCAAATGTTTAATAAAATTGAATGTATTGTTAGTGTTTTCTTTTTGGCCTTGTAAGGGTAGAGAAATGATCCAATTGGCCCATTCATGGAAAGTTTTCTATAGATTTCTGGTCATTGATGAAGCTTCGAGCCAATCTTGCTTACATTTTGTTGCTGTGAATTGCCCACTGTTGTTGAGCAGTAGTGTCAACTGTAGATGCAGCTGAGCTGGTACTGAAGATGGTTTTAGAAATGGTGCTGAACATCTTTTAGTTTTGTTAAGGCTTCCATTTCCTTTGTGATAAGCTGGGGATCAGCTTCATCCCGGCTGATTAGCCATAGGTAAGCGTCTCTAGATTAGACTGGGGTTTTGTTGTGCTTAATCTCCTATCGTTGTGACAAGCTGGAGTGCTCGGCTGAGGTCCAGTAGTAGCATGGTGTTGGCATGGGGCCATCAGTGAAGTGAGACTGCTGCTTTTGAGGTCAGGCCTCTGTCATCAAAACTTGTCATTTTTTCCTCCCTGTTTGTTTGAGTTGATGTAATTAAAAGTATTCTGTCTATGAGCTTTGGGTTATTGTCTGGATACTGTTCACATCAGGGCCAGTTTTGTTGGTGCTGTTTGCTCTGTACCTAAAATGTAGCACACTGAGCTAAAACCCTTCTCTTTGTAAGTTGGAAGCCTACGTGTAGGAAATGAGTTCGTTCCGGGAGGAGGCATTACTAACACAAATCTTGGGATTTAGTGTTTAATAGCTCTAATTTCTGCAAATAATTCTTGATTGAAGTTTTTTGTGGGTGAAGCAAAAACACTGATTAAATCAGAAAGTATGGAGGCTTGTTTTAAATAATGCAAAATGAGGAAAAAGCCCATTTAGTTACTTTTCTTGAAGTTTGATTTTCATTGATGTTACAGCGATTAGCAACATATACGTACATGTGTTGGTTAAAGGAATGGCACCTTTTTTTCAGATTAATTTTTGTTTTCTTTAGAAAATGACTGGTGCATTTAGTTACTAGAACATTAATTCCTACATACAGTGTGGGTACCACCAGTTGTGGGGGCAGTAGCTCTTGATGATTGTTGTTCCTTCCAGTTTGACTATTTGCAGAGCATTCACATACTGTGTGTCGATGCTTGTGTACCTGCTCTTACTGCAAGCAAAACCAGCTAGGGAGCTCTGACTAGGTTAGCAGGAGTGGTGTTATCTTTGACTAGAAGTTGCAATGCAGTTGTTCTCAATTGCTTTCACTAGTTGAATAGAACTGCCTTTTAAATGTGTTGATACAATGGAAAGATGTGGTTTTTGGTTTAAGCCTTAATGATTTGTTACAAAGTGTTGCAAGCTATTGATAGATTAAATAGCTAGGCTGAGTAACTTCAGACCTTGTTTCTCCTATCCTGCTCATTCTTGCTGTCTGGGCTAGGAGATACTTGTAGACTTCCCTTTGAAGAAAGTTTATTAGTGTGGATCTTTTAAAGTTAGTGGTCTGTTATTCTGTAGTCTTTGGCCAGAACATCCATCCTTCCCCTCACCCCATTTGTGTTCCTCTTTGGCTGCTACCTTCTACTATAGAAGTGGGTGCCTTTGTGCAATGCAGGAATTACTACTTTTAAATGTTTAACGGTTTCATAAAGGGTTCTCTGCAGAAAGTAATCTTGCAGTATTAAATGGTGGACTTAGGAAAGGTTTGCATTAAATTTAAGCTCGGCATGGTGAGAATCTACATGTCTTCTAGCCTCCAGCAAGCTATTAACTTCTGTCTCTGGAGCATCAGTGAGGTCTAAATTTAACTAAAATGTGTACTGCAATGAACCCTGAATGTGAAAACAAAGCCAAGCCAACTCCTCTTTCTCAATCTTCTTTTGAGGGAAGGTAAAGGTGTTATCTGGCTAAAGGTAAGATGCTGCATATGTATTCATTATTTTCCCTGCTACTGCTACTATGATTTGTCAGACATTCATAGCATTTTTTTTTAACAACCTCCAATTTCTGCAGCTAGTCTTTTATCTCCTGACTGAAGGTTAATTTGTGTTTCGAGAGGTTTTGCAGATTTCAGCAGCCGATGGTCGTTTGAGCTTCTCATTTTTGTAGTCTCTTGGGCTAAGGGACCTTATCACAGGGTTGGTCTATTTTTAAATCCTACAGCTGCAACAAATTGAAGCTGTTTGTGGTGCTGCCTGCTTCCCCTGTCTTGCCTTCAATTCTTCTGTGCCCATATTTCACACGTTTTGGTTTTTTTGTTGTCTGCCAAGTTCATATGCTCCACAGAAACTTCTTTCAGATTCATTTGTTCTGACTTATGATTATTGTAAAGCTATTCAATCATTTAAAAAGCAATAGATAAGATTAGCCTTCCTTTCCCCCTATCTATAACTACAAAATATGAAGCTCATAAAAAAATAAGAGAAGAATATGCTGATATTTTTCCATGAGTGGTCCAGCAAAGCTAGTACGCTGGTGGTTTTTTTTGTTTTGGTTTTTTTTTTTTTTTTTTTTACTGCCAGACTACTGTAGAGTAGCAAAATGCTGCTCTAATTTTGCAGCTAATTTTGGGGGCATAAGCAACAGAGATTTGGTAATGCATCAGGATGTTTCAGTAGCCTTTCCTTTCCCATGAGCCAGTATTAGTCAATCCTATGAGCCAGTATTAGTGAAATGTGGTATGTTTTGTGGTATGAGATTGTCATAGGTGTAAAGGCTGAGACTGTTTTAAGAATATAGTTCCCACTAGCTTGGTTAAACCTTATTTTTGGATTAGGATTTTGCTTGTCTGTGTTTGGAGTGTTTGGAATATTACATCTATCTAACTTAGTATTTGGTGATAGCTTTCCAATATTCATTGTATTCTATCTAAAATATGATGGTGTTTGAATCTTGGATCAATGATCTTTGATTACTGAAAATTCTCCTGATGTTTCTGTCACAAAGTGTTACTTAAAAAGAGAGCAAGATTATGAATTTAAAGGGCTAATATAATAGCTAGGAAATAAATTTGCAGTAAATGAAAACCTTTGCTCTTGCACTCTCAGATGATGGGGATGTGAGGTAGGTGACCTGCCACTGGATGTTGTTTCTGTCATATTTCTGAAATGCCATGAAAACTAGCGTTGGTGCTTCCACCAACACCTTTTCTTGGAACCTTAACATGTCTTGATGCAATCCTTGTTGACAGCAGAGGGGTGGTACAGATGGTATGTGATGTGGGCAGAGTGTTCCACACTGGGCAGTGGTGTGAGAAACAGTGCAGGGTTCTTTCTGGGTCTTAATAAGAAAGACTGACAAATGGGTTAATGAAATAGCTGTTTTAATAAGATAAAATAAAAAGATTATAGATAGCAAGTAAATCTTACATCCCTTCAGGTGGTGGGACCCTTGCTTTCATGCAGCATTGGATAGACCCTGGATGGATTTTCCTATGGCATACTGTGCAAATGGAGAGGTTCTGCCTTTTTTTGTCACTTGAGCAATTATATTATTACAAGAAACATCTGTGAAGGATGTTCCCATAAGAACATTTTGCTACTCTTTTTAGATAATAGCACGGTCCCACAGAGGCCGGTAGTGAGGGTCAGCTGCTGCAGACTCCTCTGTGGAGGTGCCTTGCCGAGGTGCCTGTGCAGCACCGGACAGGCCTGATGGTCATGCTGTATCTGTATGTACAGCACGGCACGGGCCTGCGCCTGCTCAGGTTAACTGGTCTGGGGATCACCACCTCCTCAATGCACAGTCGCCACCCAGTCAGGATAACTACATCTACCCCTCATGCAGTTTTTACCTTTCTGAAAGATAGCTAAGTTACAGATTATATTAGCAAGCTGTTCAGCTAATATGAAGTTTCCTGATGGGCTGGAATGTTACTGGTGTGGTAACAGCTGTCAGTGCACAGCACAGACCAGTGTGGGGTATTCCAGTGGGTTCCCATACAGCAGCTGTTCATAGTAACATACGGGCTTCTCAAGCTCCAAGTACCAGGCCCAACAGAGCAGATGTGTCCTATTCAAGATCACATTTTCTCAAATAACGATGTTTTCACAAGTCTCTCGATACAAATAGTTTTGTTGGGTCATACTGGAAGATGAAGCTGAGTCTACATGGTGTGATGGAAGAAATCAAAATAAGCACCAATATTATTTCTTTATTTCTAACCTTAAAGAAGAGTTAAAGCAAGTTGATATGAAGAGTAAATTTTGCTGAGGCTTTTTCCAGTTTGTTTATACCCTCTGCTACAGATGGGCATCCTCAAACTTGCTTCTATTTGCTGATGAAGTTTATTTTCATTCTTGTTTGCTTCCCTCTCTCTGTCTTTTAACTTTCCCCAAACTGCAGGACTGTTTGCTCCTGCTGCTTCTCCTTGTTGGTGGCGTTATCAGGCATGTGTACAGCGGGTGAGATTGCAAACGCCACTGTTCTCTGGGATTCTAAGGATCAGACAATGTTTTACACGCCGTCCCATTCTCTAGCTGGCTGGTTGGACATGATGTTGGTACCTTATCTTCACGCTGACACACACTGGACATTAATAGAAATACATTGCTGAGGCGCATGTGTGGAATTTCAAGCAGCCTTTCTAGCTGTGCTTTAGATAGTCTATTGTGTGCTTAACCTCTTGGAAGAGGTTTTGATGAGAAATGCATAATGTTAACTCTTGGGCAGCTGGGTGGACTTATTACAGTCAGCATAATATCCTCCTAATTGCATGCTGCTTATGTATTTTGGAGTTTCAGCGGTTTTAAACCTATCTTTCCATGACCAATATTCCTGCTTCCTAATGCAAATTTTCAGGGAAGAAATAGGTATGTGTATTGCATGTGGGGAGGAGGTAGGAAATATGTGCTGTAGAGGGAAGTGAGCTGCCAGCATCCTTGTTCAGCTTTGTCTGAAGTCTGTTCCTGAATTATTTTTGGCTCTGATTACCTTACATCAAATAAAAAAATGACCTGGATGCAACTGCTGCTATTTGCCAGGAATTCCTTCTGCTTTTGGAGCACATCAGAATTGTTATTGTTTCCTTTGTACTATATACGTATACTTTCTCTACTTGTTTGTGACTACCATCTGCAATTATCTGTATTATTTATGAGTCCCGAGTAAAACATGACGGGAAGTAGCTTCTTAAAAGGGACTGTACTGAGGGAGAGGAAATGAGCTGATGACTTTCTCTTTGATTTTTGTTTAGACAATGAAATTAGAACACCTGCAAGCTTATGAGGGAGGGAAGGAATTAGGAGAGTTAGCTGGCTTTTTTTCCTGTCTGTGTGTTACATTGGGGGTTTAGAGCCTTTTTAGCCTTGAAGACTTTGTGATAATGGGCAAACTTGAAGAATGATGCAGTAGGAGTTGAGGGTAAAAATTGATCAAACAGACAGATAGATCAGGGCAATGTATAATTACTGCCCAAAAGAAAAAAGCTCCATGGTTTAATACCTACTTGAATAGTACATTAGACTAAGGATACATTTGTTAAATAACCAGTGCCCTTCCAATTAAGACTGAGAGCTTGCCACGTACATTGACTGAATCTTCAGCTTTTGCCATGGAAAAAGTGGTTTGCTGTTTAGCAGACGACTTCAAGCCCCTTTCTTTTCTATATAGGCTTGTATCTCTTCTCTCTCCTTTTCCCTTCTCTCTAGAGTCTGAGCGGAATGGCTGTCTTCCTCAGTGTTCATCTTGCTATAGCTGTAATTGGCACTGTCAACTGAAACTGTGACTCCCTTCTATAGTTTCTGAACTTCCAGTACACAAACGGTTCCTTACAATAGTTGTCATCTTCCCAGCTGAAGGCCTGAGCAATCAGTCATTTTGTATTTTCATATGATATGCTCTCCAAGTTTAACAGCTAAATCTGGAAAAAGGGGGATTGGGTATAAGGATGTGTTAAAAAAAAAACCCAAACAAAACAAACAACCCCATAAAACCCCCACAAAAACAAACCAACAAAAACAAAACAAAGAACAAACCACCACAAAACATAGCAGTACTTCAAAAAATAAACAAAACCAAAACCACAACGATAACAAAAACTAAGTCAGCTGCAAATAAACTTGCATGTTTCTTAAACCTTCTTCTCTAGCTTTTCAGGGTAAAAGATTTTTGTTTCAGGAACAAAATATGAAAAAGCATGAGAAGTTTAAACTGCAAAGCCAACTAGTATTTTAATGATACTGAATGTCAGTGTGGTCTACAGTTTTTCATCATGTAAAAAGTTGCACACACACCCCCCCTCCCCAGCCAGTGTGCCTCTTCCTGTTCAAGGCTCAGCATTTTGCAGTGTAATTTTTCTAAGCTTTGTGCAACTGAAGGTTATCATAGGGTTCTATTAAAAAAACCCCAACAAACTACAACCTACTTGCCTGTGATTTCCTGTTATACAGCAAAAAGAGGTGCTTCTCTGGTCAAGTAAGAATTTGACAGTGTTCCTGTACTGGTAACAGAAGTGGGATGCATCAACACCTTTTCCTATCTGATTGCTGTTCAGAAGCCAGGTTTCAGGTCACTCTGCCCTTTTTCCAGATTGTGATGAACGTCTAAATGCAGTCTTGAAGCTGTTGCCAGCCACTTGCATTTTCTTTTCTCTAGAACAGTTCAGTAGTAGTTCATCAAATTTTATGCATCTGGGGTAAAAATAAGAGTTTTAATTGTAATTAATCTTAGAGTACTAGTTTGTGCCCAAATTAAGTGGGGACCAGTAGCCGTGTTCCTGTTCCAATAATGTCATTCTGCCTTAGCAGGCTCATTTTCCAAGGTTAATAAGGAATGTGTTAAGGCACCTGGAGGGAAAGGAGCTCTAACGGCCTTAGCTGCCGTTCTCCTCGGTGTAGATGGGACTAGGTGGTTGGTTGATAAATACTTTGATGCCTCAGGCCTTGCAAATGCACGTGGCTCCCTTAGGAAAGAAGGTAGTTCCAGGGGTACCATGGGTGTTCTTCAGGCGGGATTGAAGCAGCTAGACAGAATAGATTTCCTCCAGCACCAGTCTCACTAACATGAGTTTTAACCCCTCTTAATTTCTGTGTTTTGCTGTCAAGTATCCTGGTGGGCAGGCAATGGTAGATGAGAGATTTTTCTGACTGTGTGTGCATGCCAGTGCAGGCAGAATTTTGCCTTATTTGCACATGTGTTTAGAAGTTACATCTGCATGTTGCACGAGAAATATGTCTTACTGGGTATTCTCAAACTGTAGTAAAAATTCACATCTTTGTAAGAACGAATAATAAACTTCTGTGTAATTAGACTAATTTGCTATTGTTGCTCCTTGGCCAGCAGATGTTGCTGTTGAGCTTGGTTAGGCTTCACCGTAGCGTTCAGCAAGTCACTTGCCTGTTTTAAGAGCTATGATGTAGACGGATTCGGAACTAAGTTTCCTACTTGATAATTCATGTCATCTACTGGTAAGTCAATATACTGTCCAGAGACTTATGGTACATCTTGCGCACACGTGTGTGTATATAAATAAATGATATTAGCATGTCTATTTTGACCAGTGCATTATTTTTTTCTCTCATTACTGACTCTGAATTCTTATGAAACTTTTTGCTTCATTAGCAAAGCGGGTTTGATTTGTTTATTTTAAAATTATTTTTGAGGTAGGGAGTTTGTTGGCTTTTCAAGTGAGCCTTTAAAACATGATGCTGCAAATAGAGTCTAATAATCCATAAACAGCATATGCTCATTAATACCCTTTGAATTTAGTGTCTTGTGAAAATCTATTACCTGCCTCATGCAGAACCTGGGAGATGAATTATGTGTTTTATTTGGGGTTAAAACCACAGCTCAGCCCGGTGGCTGCTCTGTGTGTTGGTCTTGCAGACCCTGTGCTCTGCTCCTCAGTTCTTTGGGATGTGATTCTAGCTGTAGTACTTTTATTTTGGAACAAAGATTTTTAATGTGCATCTCTGTTGTGTGCCAGTGATGATGCCTGAGTTCATACTCTTTTCCTGTGGTGTAATAACTTTTGCAGCAGCAGTGAGTATTTCCTGAAGATGGCACTGAAGGTACATCCATGAAGACTCCTTTCCAGGGGTGGACCTGCAACTGCTGAGCCCTCAAATTGCTTGCATACCAATGAAATGTCACGAAGTTTTTTTTCTTATTTGTTTTCATTCTGTCTCTAGCTTCTCCAGCAGTTACCATAATATTTTTCAGGATGAGCTTACACTAAGTTTTTGAAGTTCATTGGTTTCTATAGAAATACAACATTTAGAGTTGTGAGGCCACTATGTACTGACAGAGTTTACGAACTGGAGATGTATGTTGAATCAGCCTGCTTCTGTCTTTCATTTTCTCACCATGCTTCCTGGGGCTTGCTTTCATGCTTTAATGCATGGATCTAGCAGCTTGTGAGGTTGCTGTGCGTTCTAGCTGCAGAGTGGAGGACAAGGCTGTTGGGAAGGCAATGCAGGTTTCCACACAAATTAAGTAGTATGTTTTCAGCCACCTCAAATTTCTCTTTGGTCTTCAGCTCTCTGGTTGGTTTCTAGTAGTACTTGGAGGGGTAGATAACTGCTGCTGAGAGTTGGTGTGGTTTGAGAAGTGGTGGGAGGATAGTGGCAGATGCTGTCCTAATGACATCTTGTGCTCTCTATCAAAACTAATGTCACTGCCTCTATTCTTCAGATCCTCTTTAAGATTCACTGTTTTGACCTACATCCCAGCCTTCTAATTGGCTAAAACCTACAAAACCTGGTCTGTAAAAATTGACTATAGTATCTGTGTCCCTTTGGTTTTGACTGTCTGCAGTCAGACTATGTAGACTGCCTAAGAAGGGCTGTACTGAAAAACCAGTGGAGTTTTTTTCAGTAGAAGTTTGGGATGTGTATGCAGTGCTTTTGTAGAGGCAGTATCTCAGGTCAATCTTCACTGATATTGTAGGTTTCTGACTGATCTGAGTCATTTGGAGTTTAAAACATAAAGATGATCTAGCTGGCCTTGGACAAAATGAATTACTGCTTTGAAGGCAGAATCTTCTCTTAAGGGAGAAGTTGGTGGTTGGCTGGAATCCCTGCAGATTTTTGGGGAGATTTTTATCTTTTCATCTGTTTTCAAGAAGGAGAAACGAGTTACAAAAACCACTTAAAGGTTCAGTTAAGATTTATTCTGGCTGTGTAACTGCCTCCCATAATAACTTTAATATGCATCATCCTGAAACTCCTAATTGGCCCTGGTGTTGGCAGGGCTTTCAGACCCAGCAGAATCTCCAATGTTCAGCAGCTTTTAGGAAGGATTGTAGCCAGAGAAGCACAAAAGATGAAATGGCTGCCTTATAAATTCTGACTGACCTTGAGAGTCCTTGTTTTAACAAGCAGGAGGACGCTGTTGAGAGCCATCTAGATAAGAGCAGTAGTGGGAGTGTGCGTAGGTACGCAATTGTTGAGGCAAGAGGGGAAGATGGGGGAAGACCTTGTGGGCTTGGTGGGAGGAGGTGGTTTTGTTGTGGGCTATGTACCTACCTACACTGTTGTTTCTGTTCTTGGTTGGAGTCTTGTCTGTACTGACACTGATTAAAAATGGTTGGTTGTTTGTTTTTTTTTGTTTTTGTTTTTTTTTTTTGTCTGATGGATGGTTGTGGGGGTGGGCTATGGAAGGTCTGTGGGTTGAAGTAATCCATTTCATCAATTAGTGTCTTTATTTAAGAAATGATCCCAGTCAGTTGTTCTTCAATAATTAGTGACTGACTGGTCCTGTGTGGGTGCTCGTCAGACAGATCAGAGCCTGAATGACCAGGGAGGCTGAAATTTTCTTTAGCTTCTTCTCTGCTCCCCTTGTGCCTGGATGGGCAGGAAAGCCTGCCAGGCTGCTGTGGTATCATACCATTTTTGTGAACGATGGAGGACTGTCATTCTTGCTCTCCTGGGCTGTCAGTTGAGCAACTTTGGTAGACCCTAAATTCCCTTTAAAACAAAACATTTGGCTTAATTTATTTCATTCTATTAAGTAATTTCACTGCTAATACGTAATTTTCTACAGCAGTGATGCTTGTCTATGCTTTAATTATCACAAAGCTGCACAATTCCCCCTCCCCCCTGCCTGGAAGCTGTCACTTGTGCAGGGTGGTTTTGCAGAGGTAAGTGTGTAATACATGGCAGTGCTTTGGGTCTCACACAGTACTTGGGCAGTTGCTGATTGCTAAATGTAGGTAATAGAAGAGGCAAGGATTTTGGTCTGTCTATTAGTGGCTCTTACCCCTGTGGAGTGAGAGATGCTGGGAAGCAAAAAGCTTATCAAAACTTCATAATAAGGGCTTGAAGACAAAGGTGTGAGTGAGTGCTGATTGGAGGCATTAAGCTTACAGGTGTTAGGAAAATTTGGAAGCCCAAGTAATGTAGGAAATGAATCATTCGTGATCCTGGGCAGGAGCCTGGGAGCCCTGATTTTGTTTGAGAAAGATTCTTTGTATTTCTTTTCTCCTCCTCCCCGCCCCAGCTTTGTTACTCTCTTTTTGGTAAACAGACACTCTGCGTGCAGAAGAGCCCAGTAAAAGCCTTTGATCCAGCCAGGAAGTGCAACTGAGTTACAGGGTATTTACTGATAACTGGGAGAAGATACATACTCCGGTGAAATACCTGTTATTTCTCAACACCACACTCTCTTGTTTGTGAATGTGTGATTTTTGTTAACAGAGGACAGGGTCAGTCCTATCTGAACAGAGGGCATGTGGGCAACATGATACTTGTGTCGCTGGAAAGTAACGGTCTGTTTGGGAGAGATTTCTAAACCCTTGGGGCTCATAATTGTGCTTGCCTTGTTTCACAGAGTTGAGAGAAGTGGGTTGTAGACACCTTATTTAACTTGCAGTGATGCACGGAGGTTTGTGGATGAAGAATACCTGGAGCATGTGTCAAAAATATAGCAAATCTTGAGAGGGACCTGATAGAAATGAGGACAGTATGAGGAAGCAAAGCCTGTTTATTATCTTATAATAGATGGAAATGAGGCCATTTATTGGTGTTATCTGCTGGAAGAGGCATTCTGTTAACTACCTTTGTTTGGAACGCTGACCAAGATGTGCAATACGTAATTGTGCTGCAGCTTCCATCCTGACTTCATTCTTAGGATGGAAATTACTCTCTTTCACATACAAAAGCATTGAATTATTTTCCTGTATTGTTATGATGAAGGCAATTTCTGGTTGCTGACTGGCAGGAATGAGGAGGGGAGGACTGTACAGCTTGTGTGGCAACACATCCTCAGTCCCTACGTATCTGTTGTGCTTGGCTGGCAGCAGTAGCACCTGTTTGAGCAAGATTTCTTTGGCCTAGAAGCACATTGTATATTTTCTTTGGCTGAAGGACATAGTCTTAAGTATGTCACTTGAAGACCTCACAGCTTGCTGAGCTCTGAATCTTTCCATCAATCTCATACTTAATTTTTATGGTATTTATCACCATAATGTTTTATGTACTTTTCAGATAAGTAAACTGGCATAATATGGTGGTCAGTTTGATGACTGTCTTCCTCTTGGGAAAGGACGTTATATTAAGAATTCTACTCCTGCAGGAGGTCATATGCTCAGCCCACAGTAATTTAGTCTGAGAACTTTTTCTTTCTGGTAACCCGAACACCTTTGACAATTTTCAAAATGTCTCTTCTCTAAATACTGTTGGTTGAAATACTTTTCCACACCTGGCAATGGATGCTCACATAGAAAGATTTTATAGTGGCAGAACTAATACCCAGAACTATGGGCTTGGTTTTTGAATTTGTTTAAAGCATGCTTGAAAAATTTCCCATAAGAGTATGGACGTAAATACTGCCTTAGTGGCTTTTTTGACTCATCTTATGGAAAGCGCTTGCCAGGTTTGAAGTTTCCATGAGCTTATGTTAGTTAGTTCTCTGGATCTGTACTCTCACCTTTATAATATACATGCCAAGCAGGAATGAGATGAGATGACACTCTTAAAATTTTTAGTTCATGAAAAGATACAAAAAAACCCCGGGGAGGTGAGGAGAAAGCCCTTAATGGTGGTGATGGAGCTCATTGCCTCAATTCTCCTGGATGATGTGAGTGAGATACAAGTGGAGGGAGCATTCCTTATCCACATGACAAGGGAGATCGGTTGGACACTGTGATGGAGCTGCTAGGGGAAAGGGTGAGTGAATGATCCTCATGGGGCACAGTGTGGGGGGAAAACCCCAATGGGAGAAAAAAGGCACTTCCTGGCTCTGTGTGTGCATGTGATGCTTTTGCCTCCTGGAGTTTGCTGGCAGGTGTGGAGAGAAAGGATCCCAGCCTGGCAAGTCAGCCACCAGTGTGGCTGATGATTAATTGCCCTTTTTAAATTGCAATTATGTCAGTCATAGAACCTGTGAATATTAATTCCCAATTTGCTGCTTGAAAAACTGAATGATGATGAGACTGGTCCGTTTTACCGATGTCTCAGAAGCGGGCTGAGTGCTGCAGCCAGCAGTTACTACTGAAAGGAAAGGCTGCTGCGAGTCTTTGTGTTGTTTTGTGTGTCTTGCCTCTTCTTTTTCAGTGTTTCCATTCCCTCTTTCAGAATCCTTCTGGTGCTTACAGCAAGTTTTCCACACTGACAGTAGTAGGTGGCAGGCTGACACCTAGAGTGAGTTAATTACTGCAAGCAGTATTAGTTCCCTGGATTTGGTGGATGGCTTTCCACCATTCGCTGCTGCTTCCTGAGTCCCTTAGAGACTTAAGAATGAAACAGGGATTGCTTTTTTGCTGCTCCAGCTCTTTCCCTTCATCTCAAATGTGTGTAACCTTTCATTCCATTATACTTAGATCTTTTGAGATAATTTTCTGATTGTGCCATCTTGGAAGGATATTAACAGGCAAGCATCAGTACACTGTGACTGTTCTCTTTTCAGTAATCTGCACAAATACATGGATGATGAAAATCTTTGTTTCTTCTGCGGTTTGGGTCTCTGTTATCAGTCATGATCCTGTCTGGTATTTTCTGCATGAATCAGGAAAAAATATGGCATTTTGCTTGTATTTTAGTTTTCTTGGAATAGTAGTTATCTCAAGAAGTGTTGTCATGATATGTTGATATTTTCTGAGATCTTTGAAGGTGAGTAGTATGGTGTGTTTTTAGAAAACAAAAATAAAACCCTTCAGAACCCTCTGGTTGTTTAGTTCCTGATGTGTTTTTAGTTCTTAAAACTTTGTGTTTCTTTTAAAACTTTTCCAAGATTTCAGTTATAAGTGACTTCACTTACATATTTCATTGTTTGTTTCTGGGGTTGGTATATGCTGAGTTATCAAACTGACTTAATGGTTTTTAAGAAACAGGTGGTGGAAGTTGCACAAAAATTGTCTCCACTCTTGGTTCTGCTTATAGTTGTACATTTTGTGTGGCCAGTAAAAGTTGACTGTTTCCTGAAAGATTTTCAAAATGGAAGCACTCGAGCTGAAAGTGTTGGGCATGTGAATGGGAACTAATCACTTTAGTTAATTACTATAGTTCCTGTCCCACTGAATTAAAGGCACGATGTGATAACCCCTACAAAAGCAAGGGATGGGATTTGCAGGCAACGACAGGTTGCTTCAAGTTCTGTGCCAGACTGCTAGGGAGAGGCTAGAAAAAAATTAAGATGCAGCAGAGAACAGGAAAAAATGGTTTAAATTTTTGCTTGGTGTTGTCCTTTCCTGGAAGAAAGGAATGTAGCAGCCAGTTAAGTGTGTTTCAGTAAAGACTTCTTACCAGCCTGAAAAGACATTGAGGGTGGCCCCAGGTTTAGCGCTTCATTTTGGCTTTTCTGTTTTCCCCATTTTTGAGCTTTTATAATTGAATGTTAAATTGCTCATTTTCATTGGACTCTTTTAAGTTTGGAAGGCTCCAAACAGTCTTGTATTGCTGCGGTTGCCCTTTGAGGTGAAAATGAAATGTTTTATTTTATGAAACAAGAATGTTGACTAGACACAGCCCTTTAACAACCAAGTTAGCTTTCTGTCACTAGTTCTTGTAGGTGTTATTTTTATCCTCCTTCTTCTGTTTGCGGAATTCTCAGTAGTGTCTGAGATACAGAAGTTTCCATTGCGCAGTGGGACTAGACTGAACAAAAGCTTTAGTCTCCGTTTCTGTTGAAGTGGTGTCTGTTTTACCCCAAAATGCTTTGAAAGCTTTTTTTTGTCATCAGGAACTGAGCTTCACTTTCATATTGCTCGCCTTCAGGGTCATATTCCCTAGCTAAATGGGTACTCTAAACATTGATTTTTATTTAATTAGAATAGTTTTGAAATATATATATTTTTTTTGTTCTTAAGTTGTTTTAGTAGGATTTGTTTCTGTAGGGCACCTTAGCAGGACACATTACAAACTCTCCCTACAAGATATACTGCCAAGATATTCCCTGTTTTAGGTGGCAGCCCAGCAGACAAGTATGTAGCCTGCTGCACAGTGGTGTAAGGTGTTGTACACTCATTCTGTTGACACAAGGTGCAAATATCAGCTCTCATTCAAGAAGTGCCAAGGGAAAGTCACATTTAAAGACCATGTGGGCTCAGGGGTGATTTCTGGCTTTAACAGCATGTCTAGCTATGGAGCGAGGGGGAGTGGTATGATACTCCACTGATTTATCTTGAGAAGGAGTTTAAGGATATCTGGCCGGGAACTGGAGGTTCATGTTCAGAAAGTTAAGTCATTTTGGATCAGAATATGCAGATTATTGCCATTGTGTCAGTAATTTTGATAGTTGGGGACTGAGAACAGAAACTAAAACTTGAAATGGCTCTCTGCCTTGTTGTAAGTAGTAAAGAATTGACTGTAACTTGTAATGTGACTTGAGAAAACAACCAGTGTTGTAGAAAGCTTGGGAGGAGAAGGGAGTCTGCTCTTGTCCGTTAATATGTGGGGTTTTTTTGTGTGTGTGTGTTTTGCCCCCCACCGATGTTATGTTAGCAGACCTGGTCCTTTTTACTTAGCAATTCCAGTGCTTGTGAGTTCAAGGTAAGCTCTGCTTCCTCTGGGGCTGTGGTCTGAGAAGTATCCTGCTCTTACTGCTCAAGCACTGTGACCAGGGTGAAGAGGAAGGTGGGGGCAGAGGAAGATGACTTCAGCTGCTGCCTGTCTCATTTCTGTCAATGTAAAGAGCTTTACAGATTTGAGTAATATTTTGCAATTGAGTTTCTCTTTTAAAGACACTCTGATGCTAATGTTGATTTAATAAGGTTCTCTCATTCTCTCTCCTTGCTTAATTTGAAACATCTAATTTTGTGCTTCACAGTTCTGAACACAGAATTAGTGAGGGAAGAAGAGCCGGAGGCAGGAGGAGTGGAGTGCCACACCAGAAGTTGCCAGGGGAGATTGATTCAATAGAGAGAAAAGGTGCAAAAGGTTATATGACCACAGTTCAGAACAACGTGATGGTGGTACTAATGAGAAGAAAAGCTTGATCCTTTAAAATGTTTTAAGGGTTCTGTGGGTGTATAACCAATACTAAATGGAAAAGGGAGCAATGGACTGTTGGTTTCTTGGAGTGAATTTTTCTTTTGTTTTTATATGTATCTTATATATATATATATATATGACAGGCAGGAAGGAGAATGTTATGAAATCAATAAGGTTTGAAAGGTTTTTATTTTAAAGACTGTTTTGATGAGTGTGGCATTTATTTTAAAAAATGCTGAGAGATTATGAGAGATTGTGAATTCAGTCTTGCTAATTTATTTTGTCTGCACCTGAATGTTTGGTGGTTTTCTGCTTTAATTTTATGCTTGCGGAACAAGCTATTGACCTCCTTGGACATTTTAATTCCTTTGTTGTCCTGGGGATAGATGTAAACTCCCCAAAGCCACAGTTCCAAAAGGCTGTCTAAAATATTGTACAAATAATAGTAGTAATGCAAGCTTTTTCCTTTTCCTTCTGCTTTCTTAGCGTACCTTTCCTCTGCCTCTTAGGAAACTACTCCTATGCGACAGACTTGAATCCTAATTTGCCTCTTGCTTGAGTTGGATGACAGTTCTTCACACAACTGAGTGGACAGTGTAAAAGGTTACGTTCCGCTTAGTTTTATGATAGGCTGCCAAACACTTTTAATTGAGAACGTCATTAAATCACAAGAAAATCCACAGGGAAAAAATAGGCCTTTGCAGTGAATACTTCATAGATGGAGTTTATGGTTTTGAGTGGTGGCCAGGGCCATGATCTGCTCCTTGCTGTTGGAGCTTGGTGAAAGCTGCAGTGAAGTCCCACCACAGAATCTCCAGAAAACTGTCCCAAGTACTGGAAGCAGCCTGTGGATGACAATCTCTGCCCGTGTTTCTTCCATTCCATGGCCTTGGTCAGAAGTATCCCTTTCCTGCCTCAGATTCTTGTATAACACCTCCCACTTCCTTTTTCTTCTGACATTTGTTTCTGGTAATAGCTGAACTTCTTCCAGTTGCTTCTACTGAATTTGATAGCTAATACTGGATTGTACAGAGTTATCTCAAACATTTAGTTGGAGAGTGTACTTAACTTCATTCCTTATGCAGACCTGCTTGGTTTTAGGGCCAGCTGTTAATATAGATTCCAAAAAACGCCTGAACCTACCTTCAAGGATTTCTTTCTCCCTGACTTTCAGTGCCTATAGTGACTAATCTCCAGGAATATTTATCAAATCACTTGCCTGTCTGGTTATTTCTAGTCTACTGCACTGGTCAACTTGTTTGATCAATAAATCAATCAACAGGTTCTTAAAATTACTTTCATTGACTTTGGAGGTGTAGCATACAAGAAGAGCTCACAGAAAGTAAATGATGTATGTGCCCCAACTATAATTAGAGAGCAAACAGTGTGGAGATATGCTAGTAAATAGTATCTACTACAATAAATACAGCAATCTGTCTGTAAGGTTCTGTGATGCTCTGAGCTGAATTGACTCTTTCAATTTGCAAACTCATGAAGCATGAATCTTAGCTCTGTCAGGTCATCTGACTGCTATATTTAGAGCATATGCTATTTTAAAGCTGAATTTCAAGCTTCTTGCTTTTGATCAAAAGGTCCAGGAGTAAATAATTCTCTGGTTCCTTAGCATAGAGTCATAGAATGGTTTGGGTTGAAAGACCTTAAAGTTCACCTATCACCAATCCCTCTGCCATGGGCAGGGACACCTTCCACTAGACCAGTCTGCTCAAAGCCCCATCCAACCTGGCCCTGAACACTTCCAGGGTCAGGGCATCCACAGCTGCTCTGGGCAACCTGTTCTTGCCACCCTCGCAGTAAATAATTTCTTCCTGATACCTAATCTAAATCTACCCTCTTTCAGTTTAAAGCTATTACCCCTTGTCCTATCACTACATGCCCTTGTAAAAAGCATGTAGCATGATTTTTGAGCTTCAAGAGCTCCACTACAAGTGACATTTTGTTTTCTTTTCCTAAGGAAAATTCCTCAAACTGCTTAACTCTTCATGCTACCTCTATACCCTATGCAGTCTATAGCCTGTTCTTCACGGCAGCAGCAACACCTGGTTTGTGATCCTTGCTGAGAGACTACCAGGTACTGCTCCTTCGTAGAAAGACAGAATGCTCTCCCCATGCCCTGGATTTTTACAAGCCATCTCCTTTGAGCAAGAGTCTGTTCCCTTGCCCAGTAAATGGGGATTGAATCAGCATTGAATTCTTGTAGTTCTTACAAATGTTGAGCACTTGCACAATGTGGAAAACTGCTGTTTGCAAATTGTCCTATCAAATGGAAATCAAAATTTTGCTGGCAGTGACATAGATTTGCAGGTTACTCTTGATACAGTCATGCCCTGGAGATAGCAATATAAAAATAAAGAATACAGTTTTACAATAGCCTGAAATCCTTGTTGTTGCTGAATCTCCACTCTTCTTTTTGCAGATGATTTCATTATGATATACTTGGACTTCATTAAAAGATGAACCTTGCAGCATTTTCTCTGATCACAGCCTTGTGAGGAGCTGAGAGTGCATGTATTCCAGAGCCACTATATTCTCTTCCTAAAACACACAGTGGGTTGCAAGTGCTTTGGAAGCAAGAATCAGAGTCTCTAGTGGACGTTTTGTCTATAGCTCAAAACCACAACTTAATTGGCAGCCTTTTCATAACACTGACTGTGGCCTAGGATGTAGGGAATGCTGCAGGCGAAGACTGAGGTACGTTTTCAGAACTGGTTGTAGGGCAATTTAGTGCTGACTGCCTATCTTTCTTTAGTGATCATGGAAATGAAGGGGATAGTAGTGAAGTTCCTCACTTCTATATTTTTTTTTTTTTTCCTTGGGCAGTCTGAGTAGTGTTTCTACATGGTTTTGGCTCCATTATACTCTCTAGGGCAACACCTTACTACAAGGATGGTTGTGTATGTGTACTAGCCCAGGCCATTTATTTTAACCTGAGTCCCCCATGCTTTTTTTGGCCCTTTCTGTAAGGCTTTGAAATCCACTTGATACATACTAAATATTGATTACTGTATATCTTTCCCACATATATCTTGGCAAACTGGTAGGTTGGATTCTGCCCCCGGAAAGGTACTAAGCCTGTAACGCTGTGTGAAGCGTGCTTTGCATGTGTCCGGGATGAAAGAGCAGGGAGAACGGGAGAACTTACAAGTCTGTCAAAGTGGGTGAAAATGAAGTTCGAAAGTGCACCTGATTTTCCACCTGCAGAAGGGATTTGTCGAGATGGGATACATGACCATGACTGAAGGCTTTCCAGAATTTTCTTTCTTAAGCATGTAATTAAGACAGTCATTGCCTGTATTAAAAAGCAACCCCAAAGTCAACTGTATTTCTCTTAAACTGTATAGTTTTTGAGATAATATTTTTAAAAATAAACTAGATTCTAATCTTGTGGCAGGAAATCTGTATTCACTGTACTATGCTAAACCTGGTGCCTATAAATATCTCTTTTGTTCAGAGGCAGGTAAAAATTGCATGTAGTGTCTGGGAGCAAATGTGGGAAGGGAATTCCTGAACTCATGTGGTTAAACATTTTTACAGCTTGGAGGCACATGGGTTGATGATGCATGTCATCTTGATTTTTTTCTTTTAACTGCTTTTTTTTTCCCCCCCAAAACAGTGGTTGTATTTGAAGTACTATGTTTGACTCGGAAGCTAATATATTTGGTATTTAAGAATCTGGCAAGGGAAAGCTATGTCCCCATATGCATGCACAGAAATGAGATTGGGATGTAGGTATGCGTAACTGTTATTTTCTTCCGTCTGTCCTATCCCTAGAAAGCCATATGCCACCCTTAGGCTTGCATAATGGGAGTCTGTATTAATGATTATGAGCTAGAAATAATCCAAGAAGAGTTGAGTGGCCTTTAATTCTAGCTTTGAGAAAATACCTCATTGACTCAGTAGGGTCTGAAATATTTTCTGGGATAGAAAGTCATAATTAATGCAGAATTTCATGATGCTTTCTCTGGAGGTTTTTTCTTTTTTGCTCAATTGGTCAGGGACTTGGAGATTCTTATGTCTAACAGGCAGAGTAGGAATTTAAGCAAGGAGGTAAAAATTTAGGGGGAGCTGTTGACTCACCTGCTACCAGAAATAAGCATCGTGAGCATCCATCTCTAGAGAGCCTACGCTTTGCAAGATTTCTATAGACATTGAATGCCTTGTCTGTTGGCAGCCTAGAAAATGAAAACTGTATGTGTGCATGTATAGAAGTGGTGATGGGAAAAGGAGAATGTGGGAATGGGCTGAAGTATTAAAGCAAGCAATGAAAGCAGATGGTTTACTTTGGATTTTATAAAATAGTTTTCTCTTTATTTTGTTTTAAATGAAAACTATCAACTGTCTGCATTGCAAACCTATTTGCAGCAATGCTGTAAGTATTAGAGGTGCAGTTGTCCCTGCATCATAAAAGGGCAGAGGGTTTTTCTGCTGCTTCCCATCTTCATGTTTATAGAATTGCGTATTCTCTGTGTACATTAGTTGAGCAATTTCATCACAGCCTTTCCTCAAAACTGATTGCTGTTCAGTGTCTCTTCCTGCTTCCTTTCTCTTGTCAGTTGGTTACATCTCTGACTCTCATTACATTTAATATTGATACTGCTTCAATTTTCCACTAAACTGGAAGCGTTTAAAGGTCTGGAGTGGATACAAAATGTCTAGATGTATTCTTTAAATGCTTTAATTCCTACCATGGTGGAAGACTTTAGAGCTGGAATTGCCTTTAAGAAGAAATGACTCTTCGCTCATTCAGTGATGAAGTCTGGTCATGAAGATGTTAGAATATGTGCTGCAGAGCTCTTCAGATACTGACACGAGTGCAAAAGTTGTTGCCAGCAGCTGTCTTGGGTTTTGGGCACCTGCTGCCTCTCGTTTCTCGCTTCTCCCACTCTATCTTCCACTCCCAAAGTTGGCAGTGCCCCTAGAAATACTCTGTGTTGAGTTTGAAGTAAGAGATCTCTACCATGCTGGTAGTTTGGATTCCTGAGTCATTGGTCATGCTGTAGTGAAATTAGTTACATGACAGAGTTATTGACTACAGCAAGGTAATCCAGGGTGAAGCTGGTTCCAGTCAGGTTACAAAGGCATTGCCCTTCCTAAGGCTGCAGTTTTATCATGCTGATTGCTCCTTCCCTCACCACCAATCGCAGAACTATGTTTTAATTGCTCACTGCCATTTTCACATTTGCCCAGACCGTGACAGACATGAGTGAGGTATGCATTATGGCAGGCACTTATGGGTGATGTGGTATATGGGTTTCGGAAAAGATGCTGGAAGTTATCCGTATGTGTGAAATACTAATTTGGCGCTATATTCTTGATTTCGTTGGAAGTTGGATTGCTGATACATACGTGGGAAAGCATCCCCTGCCGGAATAATCAGTGCTCAAATGTGAGATTTGTGAAATGAATACCTAGGACAGGGGTTGGTGGTTTGACCTGGATCCTGGTTCATTAATCTTTTGCCTCCGATGCAGTCAAGAATAATATCTTGATTTGGTTTTGACCCCAAATGATTAAATCCAGTATTTTTAGTATTTTTTCAGCTTCCTGTAATTGCTATCCAAGGGGTTGCCTCAAAGAGAAATGAACTCTTGTTTTAGAAGAAGAGTTCAGCAGTACTGGCCAAGGGTGCTAGATGGTGGCTTGTGTTCCAAGGCTGTGATTATAAAACTCATAAGCCCCCAGCTGGCAGCTGGAAGTGAGATTCACTTGGTTAGGAAGCAAGGAACCCAGATGTTGCTCATTTCTTAAGCAGTTTACTTAAACTTTAAAAATATTAGTGGACATGCTGTGTATTTTCTTATCAGTCAATTTGGTAAATGTAGGTCCACAAAAGATCTTAGCACATGGTTAAGAGATACCAAAACTTAAACTAGTAACCCTCTTGGGTTTTAATGTTCGTATTATTTTATTATTATATTTTATTGAGTCTGTGCTTCACTGCAAATGTAGTTATTTTTTCCCAATGCAGCAATATGTCCTACTGCATCTACACCTGTTTTAATTTCTCTGTTTCCAGTCAGAGGAGTATATCTGTCTAGTCTTGGAGTAATAATTTCCCCCCTCCTGAAAGGTGACAAAATTGAAGCCTTTGGCGGTACCTGTGGAAAGGTGACCTGTGGTTGCGAACAGTGTTAGCTTCCTTATAATGCACAACCGCAGAATTAGTTTTATCTTATAGGGGTTTAAGAGGGACCATCTATTGGTGATAGGGCTGGTTCCTTCTCCTTGCTCTCTTCTCAGCGGCTGTGTAGTGCCACTGAGTTAGTACCTCGTGTGCAGTTTGCCCTGCAAGCATTTTTCCACCAGGAATGTGACAGTTAATGGCTTAGGCACCCCAGGGATGACAGATGTACATCCAGTAAAGAGCTATTGGTGTGCATGACCTACCTGCTGAAATAGTAACATGTACCATAAAGAGCCCTGTGTTCCTCCTGTCCATCTGCTGAGGATGGACAGCCTTGCAATTGCTAAAATGTAAAAACAAAACTAAGCACATCTGTCCTGACTGTAAAAATCAGCAGGAAGAAAAATGTTATTCAAATCAGGCTTTTGTCAAGACTGGTCAGTGATTACTGGTGAACACCTGTTGTGTATTGGTTTGTTTGGCCAAGGATTTGATGCTGCTGTATCAAACCTGTCTGCAGAAAAGGGGAAATGGGCTTCCCCCAGCTGAACTGTAGATACTCAGCTCCAGCCCTCTCAGCTGTTGAAAAGGATGAGGATGGATGACACACGTAGCTGATGACAGATCATCCCTCAGTTACCTGAAGTAGTTGCTCTGTGCCATTAAAATGATGGCAGATCCCATAAACATATTGCGCTCCACCGTCTGCTCCCTCTGGCACTGAACTATGACCAAGAGGAAAGTTCCTCCTGCCCTGTCAACTCCCCTCAAATAAATAATCATAATAAAAAAGGCCAGCCTTTCTGAAGTTCCTGCTTAGCGAATGTGCTGCTGATTGAATCTAGTCCTGAGAGGCAGGGAAGGCTTGCAGCCCTTGACAACAAATGAGAGCTGTGGCTGCCTCATAAATGCCTTGGCTTCAGAAGGGGTTGGAAATGGGCATGAAATGTTTATCATCTTATACTTGCTTTGCTGCTGCTGGGTTACTGGGTAAGTAAAAAGTTGTAATAAATAAATAAGAGGTGATACTGCAGCCGGCTTCATCTGCTTGTGTTCATACTTAAATAGGCTTGCCAACAAAAGAAAGAGCAGGTGAAGGCAGCTTGGATTTGGCAGAGGTCTGAACTGTGCACTAAAGATGTGTTCAGTTGCCTGTGTACAGGGATCTAGTTGGAAATCTGATCAGTCAACTGGCTTTCTGTTAGGAAGCACTCTTTGAAATTGTCCAGTAAAGAAGATGACTTGCTATGTAGGTCAGCTTGTGCATCCAAAAAATGCCCTTGCAAAAGGATACTTGTTCTTTGCAAGTAATTTGGAAACAGCAGAGTTGTTGGCTGCTTCTTTGTGAGTATGCCCAGCATTGCCACGTTCGTTGGTGCATGTTGTAGATGTCAGCATCTCTAAGATCATGCAGCACCTTGCATGACCTGAAACTGGCAGTTTCACAGCTGTCTTTGCTTACCTTCCACCCTACAGGGGAGTCCTGCAACAGTCTTTGGGGGCTTTGCTTTGTTTTCATTTTTTTGGGGTGCATGTGCTTCTGTTTTGTTTTAATAGCACTGTTCCCAACAGGGGACAGCACTGCACTGCTGAAGATGCTTGTCATTTTTAAGGAACTTTTCTAAACTTGTCATCCTAAAAGCTATATTGTGCAGCAGCAGGCAACCTCCATAAATCACTGATTTCTCTTTTTCTTCTTTTTCTCTTCCTTTCTCTCTTGTGCTCTCTTTATTCCAAGCCTGCAGATTTGGATGCCTGGGTAAGCGCTCTCTCTCTTTTTTTTAATTTTTTTTTTTTGTCTGGATCTTGCTTATTCCAAGTGTCATGTTGTTACTGCGTGCGTACAGATTGTTATTGCTGAGCACAGATGCAGGATTTTATTTTCTGTCATTACATTTTAAAAGGTGTTCAGCTAGAAAATTGCATATTATTTCCTCCATAAAGATTTTCACTGGTTCCTTTTGTGTAGCTTACAGCTGCTGAAACCAAACTTGATTTGGTGATGTGTGTTGTTGGCTAAGAGAGCAGCAGAAACAGGAAGAAATGAAGGTTACACCAGTACTGCTTTTTAAGGCAATGATTCTGTATCTGGGTTCTAAAACAAAACAAAACCCAGTCGCCTGCCTTTAAACAGAATGAGAGAAAGGACAAAAAGTAAGTGATTTTGTAGGCCTCACGTGTCTGGAATAGTGACTGCAGGCAGCCTCACAATAATGGTGGTATTTCTAGTGATGCAGTGGAGGTTGAGTCAAGGCGCCCCCATAGTTACTTGTCTGGTACAAGCCTCTCTGTAAAGTTCTGCTGCTCAGTTTCAGGCATGATGTGTGCAGCCTGCCTCATGGTGTTTCAGTGTTGCCCTTTCAGCTCTGCCATTCCCTTTAGGCTTGGTCAGGAACATGCCAACTAGCTAATTTTGGAGCTAGTTCTGTTCTTTAGTGAATTGCTGTCAATCCCTTCTAGCTTGGAGCCTTTAATAGCATTTGGTTTTTTTTCCCTACCACCTGGACTGCTACCAGCACTGGAAGAGACATGGAAAAGCATGAGGTATAAGAATTTGCAGTTGTGAAGTGTGGCAAGCTGAGGTACCCAGCCAAAGTATCTCTGCTGTGCTGCTGCAGAGATCCTAGTGGATACCTTTGGGGGAAGCTGATAACTCCTCTCAGCCAAGACAGGATGGTGTAGAAACAAGGCATTTTATAAAGACTTAAGGACCTTTCCTTTATCCTTGTAGCTTATTTCCCTGTATTGCCTCTGACTGATTCTCTAGGCGTCATCTCACTAGTTCGTCTGTGACTGGTGAATGTGTTTTGCCAAGAAGATAAATATTTTTGCAATAATCTTGCCAAGTGCTGTGACTTGCCTTTGAGGAAGTTCTGTATAGATTGAGGTATGGACCTTTCCTTCTAGCTCAGCTTGCCCTTTGCCAGAGAGAGGGGTGTGGTTTTTTGTCCTCAGTAGAGTCTTCTCCATGCCCTCTCCCCAAATCCCAGAATCTCAACAGTATTGCAGAGAGAGACAGCCTGATGGTAGCCATCAGCTGTGGGCTGTGCTATTGCTGCACTTAATTTCTGGGTGCCACATTCCCTACTGTGATCTGACCCTGCCACAAGCCCCTTTTTTTCGAGCAGATTTCCTTCCTATTTTTCATGTTTAACAAGGTGATGAGAAGGGACTATGATTAAAAATTATAAAAATCTGGTGATATTTTGTGGAGGGCGAAGCAAAAGCTAATCTGTGAATGGATGTAGCTAGAGCGAAGCCCAGCTCTAGAAGATCAGTTGCACAGTCGGATGTGTTGCATGTTGGTGTCAGTTCAGGACGAGGCTGAGAGTGTCTGGCTTTGCTCATGGAGAATGAACCAATAATATTTCATTACCTCAGTTAAGAGGCTTGTAAAATATTTCTTTTGGCCTGTGTGTCAGCTAGCAGGCCAGTGCTTGAATTCTTTAGTTGAGCCAGTATGTAACGCGTAGCTTTAGAAATGTGCTTTCACGGTTTGTTTCTAAATGGGTTACTTGATAAAGGGAGGAGGCAGAGAATCGCACATGACTGCCCTAGCTCTTTGTCACTGTTCAAAGCAACAGTGAGATAACCTGAAAAACTTTGGGCTTGTGGAAAAAGTGTAAAGATAAAACATAGCAAGAATTTGAAAGAGCCCTCAACCAGACCATGGATCCATAACCACGGAAGCTGTAGCAGCATGCTAGTAGTACACCTTCACTGTCCTTTTGTAAGAACGCAGTGCTTGTAACTTCTGACACCATCAAAGGAAATTCTTGAACGTTTCCTGAATATCTCTTATAAATAGTTTTTGTACAGAGGGCAGTTGCTTATTGCATGCATTCTCTTTTGCAAATACGTGCTGTCCCATGCTACTTTTCTAAGTTTTGGGTGCATTCATGTGTTCTACAACTATGTGTGTTCTTCCTCCCCTCCCTCTGTTTTGTTTCTGTATTCATACTTCTTGGACACCACGCTCTCTGCTGTGTTCTATGCTATAGTTTCTTAGATGTCATCTCTGGGCTTTGGTCATCTCTTGCATTATAAGTTCAAACTCCGTTGTAGTATCTGCAGCGTGGATGTGAAATGCAGCTTTCTGATATATTATTTTCAAACCAGTGTGTTTTCATGCATGTCTTCCCTTCTCCTTCCTTCTTTAGTTCTGAAGGCCTTTATGTGAAAAGTGTATCTGATGCTTTGTTTGGCACCTGCAATCTCAATCCCTTGTGAAATTGCAATCATCTCCATAGCAGCCAGTTCTGTCTGGGACATCACAGGCTTCTGACTTCAGGTAGGGAACAAGCAGCAGGACTAGAGGAACTCTTAATAAATATCCTGTATTCATACAAAATGTCCCTTGTTGCCTAACCCAGTTTGGAACAGTGAATATTTCAAATGACACATGCTCTGACTGTACCATTCATACTTCAAACATCATAAAGTGTACTAAAGATTCTAGTAATAACAGCTGGGGATAGAGAGAAACAGAAAGCAACTTTCAAGTGGATCTGTCACAAGTGGAATGTTTCTCAGTGTACTTCAATGCACTGAAACATCAGCAGCTCTTGAAAAACAAGCAAGGCATTGAAGATGCATTTGAGTTGCAAGTAGAAGTTTTCTCTGCAACCTCTGGTTCATCGTAGAACTTATGGGCAATAAGTGGGACATAATGGGAGATAATACGGGAGAAAATACTTAGGGGGAAGAATGGGGAGTATGCCAAGATCATAGTCTGCAGCTGGGAGATCCAGTTTTGATTCTTTGACGTCAGTTTTGCAAGATCCTGGGGAAGTCACTAACAGAATGTCTGTCTGCTGCAGGGTGCATTGGTGTGGAGGCATTATTCACTGTGGGCATCCTCCCTCCAGTCAGGCCTGCTTGGAAGTCCATGCAGGACGTCATCATGCAGATCAGCATACCTCTAATGTGTCTGCATCTCAGCACCCTACTTGAGAGATTAGGTATTTGGTTTGTGTTCCCTTCCAGAGGCCTCATATGCATAAATATGCTGAATTTCTTGGTGAATGAGGTCAGGCAAGCTCATAGGTTGAAAAGATGAGTGAGTGTGTGTGGACCGATGTCTTGCCAGAAACAGAATAAAGCCTCTTACCAGTATTGTTACATGTATTGGTTTCGTGCTCCCAGAATAGTCTGCTACACGAGGAGAGTAGCACTGCCACATAATTTATTTAGATGAAGCAAAACTCTATTGCATTTTTAAGAGATCATCTTCTGACTTTTATTTTCTTTCCTTGTATTACACTTCACATGAAAAGCACCTTCCACCTGAATTGTGGAGAGACGTCGCTACTGTCTTACTTCTCATTCTTGTCCTTATTTATTTTCTCCTTAAGGAAGTATAAGTCACTTGATTAGTAATCTGATATTATGGGCTTTATGTAGAAAAATCAGCAGGAGAATCGGGGTCCTTTGATGATCTACCAGACCACCCTGCTTTCTTAGATCTGTTTCATTTCAGTTGAAATTGCTTAGTCCTTTTCTGTATAGAAGATGGATATTGGTTGAGAAGGATAGCTATGGTTCTCGTACCAGAAAATGGTAATAATTTTGGTACTTACAAAGTGCCCACCAGTGCCCCTGTTGTTGCTGTAGTATCTCTTTGGTCAGGGGCATGTATGGGGCAGCTCATTCGCATCCTTCTCCCATCTTATTTGAGCTGGTGCATGGGCTGGAGTATATATAGCGGCTCTGAGTAAACCAAAGCCAGAGATTTTGCCTTTAATCAAACGTCTTTGAGAGCAAGAGGGTTTAGATGTGTATCTCTAGTGCTTGTGTCTTACCCTGGCCCTATTGACTGGGCTGGCAAACGTGGAAACAAAAATATTTCTTTTTATTTTAAAAACAAACAGATACCAGCACCACATCCCTGCAACTCCCCTGTCTCATGTACTCCTTTTCTTGCTTACCAACCATCCTTCACTGCCTACTTTAAAATCTCTTCAAAGTCCTATTATACCACTGTATTTCCATCAGCAGGGGAGCAGAAAGAAGGAAACGCACAGCAACTTGCTTTCAGATGTAATTTTTTTCATTAACGATGGCTTTTGGCTGTAAAATGACAGGTCTGAGCCCATGGGGATGTTTCTGTCCTAGCTGCTTAATCATATCGGACCAGCATTTTGTGGGATTGTATCATCATCATTAAAAGTTAAGAGCAATGCTGCTGGGATGCAGTAGATTTGCAGGGTTTGCGTTCATGTTAAATGGACTAGTAATTCTGGGTTTGAAAGGTCTTCTGCCTGGCGATAACTTATGTGGCCACAGAGACTTTGGGGTGGGACAGGAGAAGAAAAAAGTGCCATTTTTCTTGCTATTGTTTCTTGTAATTTTCAAACGTAAAAAGTTTGGCCCAGTTCCATCAATGCCATGTTTTCTTATGTTCAGTTTAGGCGTGGGAATGCAATGAAGTGCTGCTGGTTGTAAAGAGCTAAAGGGCAAAAGCTATTGCTCTAACCACACAGACTTTGTATTTTTTAAATTGAGCATTGTTTAATTGATGACCAGGTTATGCTTAAGCACATGCTTGTATACCAAGTTTGCTGTTTTGGAAGTGTCACACTTATGGTATGGAAGAGGAATTCTCTTGACACTAGTATCCCCTTCAAATCTGCACCCAGCCAGAGGAACTCTGGGGGTGCTGGTGGGGTATGCACAGAGAACATATGGAGAGAGTACTTAATTATCAGGGTAGTCGGATGTATGTCTGTAAAAGCAAATGCATGGTCAGTGAGAATGTCTGTTGCAATAAAAATGTTGCAGCGTAGAGAGGGTATTGCTTGTGTTTCAGATCTTCCTTGTGATTGTAGGGATGTGTTAAATCTGTGGAGATTTGCTGACATTCCAAGGGGAAAGTGTTTGTAAAGTGGAGGATTTGAGATTTATTTTTAAGGTAACGTGAAGAACATTGAACTGGAGTAATAAACATAATGATTCATGGAAAAAGACTTGGATGAGGTGGAGTTCTGAAAAAGGCAATAGGAAGGTGTCACCTTTTTATGATTAGATGTTTTAATTTAATAAGGACAAATAAAATCAAGGTTATGAGTTTGACTATGATACTGACCAAGAGCATTTTGAACTTGTAGGGATAATCCAAAATGAACTGCAGTACTGAAGTTTATAGTTCCACTGAGAAGATCCCATACACCAGTCCTGAGCAATGATTTCTTTAGTTCCCATTTAGTTTGTCTGCATCCCATGTGCTTTCTTTGCACTCTCACTTTTTATTTTTAATTTCTTATTCTACTGATGCTCTGTTGTTCTTCCCAGGCTGTGGAGCTGCAAGGCAGGGAGGCAGAGTTGAAGCGGCAGGAGGCCTTCTATAAAGAGCAGTTGGCCCGCATTGAGAGGAAGGTAAGACTTAAGTTGTTGTTTATTTGTGGCCTCTGCATAGTAATGGGATCGGATACAGATCTGTGTGGATCCAAAGAGTAGAGAAACGAGAAGCATTGTACTGAAACCTGGAACTACCAGCTCCTGGTATCTCTGCCCCCCACTCCTTAACGTAGTTAAGTGATAAAGAAGCAGTACAAGCCGAATCTTTTGAGCAACTTGCATTTGAAAGATAAGGGGGTTTTAACTGGACAATTTTAAAGAAAAAGATTTATAGTAGTTCACACTTTATTTTATTTTTCACCATGGGGCTTAGGTGAAAGCTAAATAAAAAAACCCCACAAGTGTCCTGTATTTTTATTCCTTTTGTTAAAAATCCTTTCCTAAATTTTTTTTTAAAAAAAGACCAAATCACAAATCTTGCTATAAATGTGAATTAAAGTTGTATTATTAATTTTTCTCTGGGGAGCCCAGCAGTTCAAAGAATGGTGCTGCAGTGCACTGCCTGCTTCTTGCTGGATAAGCCTTTGAAATGAACGTGATTTAAAGAGACACTGTCAAGCATCTTTTAAGCCTGAAATGACCTTTGAAAATCCATTTAGGGATTTGAATCTCTCCCCTAAACGTGGGATTTGCTTCTCTGTTTAATTGTTTACCATGATGAGTTTTTAAAAATTGATGCCTTAAAAATAGGAGCAGCCATGCTGTTCCTTATGAACTAATGCATTTTTCACTTCCTGGCAAAATGAAATAATGTTATAAGTAGTCTTTATTTTTTAATAAACATGGAGAATAATCTTCTCCAATCTGAAGCAATTAGACCTCCTGACAAAGAATTACATACATCCGCCTTGTAGTTGTGTTATGTAACTGAAAAGATGCAAACAATGAAAAAGGTGGGTTGTAAAGAGACAGAGAAATCAATCAGTTTTACTACCAACATATAGCCTGATGGTGAATATGGAACATGGGAAAATCGCAGATTATAGAAAATGGTAGGAAATTATTGGCACATCTATTGCTCTTCTCGTTCCCTGCTACTGCATGATTGTCCACGCAGCATTGTTTTTTAAGCCATCGATGCTAAAACATACCCGTGAGCAATTTCACGTGATACAATTTTGCAACACTTTTAATCCATACAGTTCATTAAAAAATAAACTATTAAAAGTGCCACTTGGTGTTGCATTCAGATTTTAAAATTCTATTTCTAGATAATGGGGATTGTTCAGTGAAATTGCAAACAATCTAGCAGCTATCGTTCTAATTATCACAGTTGTCCATATGTTCATACGCAAAGGGAATTTTTGCAATTTCTTGGTCTCATGCTGTGTGCTGCTATTATATTCTTCTCTGGTTTTGGTTTCATGAAACAGAAACTGCAGGGAAAATCTGTATGTGTGTCTGTCCTTTATGGACAACGGAGTGGGGAGAAGTTTGTGTCCAGGCTGCATTATCCTCTTTTTGAAGTCTTTTGTTGTATTTGGTGTTTCCCTTTTCAGGTCCGTGTCCTGTTGCTACAGGGTAACTTTTTAAACAAGGTGATGGATATTTTTAGTGCAGAATCATCTCAGGGGAGTAAGGTGGCTTGCCCATAGTCCTATTCAAACTGCAGAGCTGCACAGGAACTGTCTTCTAGTTCTTGCAAGCTCAAAAGCAAATAGATAGAAAGGACGGGTTTTCTTTGCTCTCTTGAAACACTAGATAGTTTCCGACCCTTAAACACTAGCATTTTACTGGAAATAACATAGAAGAATTCCTACAACCGTTAGTCTGGATTGGAGTGGGAAGTGGTGGGGCCTAGAAGGGAGAGGAGAGAAATGTACTTGAAACAGTGTAATAAAGCTTAATTGTATTAGTTTTGAAAAAGGTTTTTGATCTTCTCTCTGGATAATTTTATTCCTATAATGGTTGGAAGGATGGAAACACAGCACAGAACGATCTTTTTTATTAGCTGTTTCTTTTATATAATTCTGCTTTTATTTGTTGAATACACGCAGACCCTGACATTTATTTATTTATCCTTCCACTGTGCTAAAACCTTCCAACTCAGGCTTAGATATATTTTTATATATCTATGTATGTGTGTGTGTGTGTGTCTATTTTTATAAAAAAAAAAAAAGCTATCGGTAAGGGGATGAGGTGAGGAGCAGCTCTGAAACAGAAGTGAGCTTTCTCTGCTGTTTTCAGAGGGGATGGTCAGTTGGAGTGCAGTCACTGGTAGTACCGAGGTGCTGGGCTGGGAATGAATGAATGTAATGGCTCAGTGTGGAGTTAGAGGGCTGGAATTTCTCCTCCTAAGGACCAGGCTGTAAGGTATTCCCCCCTCTCCTCACCTGTTGTGCCTATCTATAACCTCAGGTTGGCTTTGTCCCCACTTCTGCGTGATAACAGAATTCAACAGTAGGAGACGTGAGATTTGTTTTTGAAGGATGTTTTGGATTGTTGATGTTGACAACTCAGTACCTTTATGGTAGGATGCTGAGAATAATTGTCATATACTCCTTTACAAGGCAGTAGCTGCTGCACTGAATCAAACACAGAGACTGTCCTATTTCTTCTGACAGTGGTCAGTTTTCAAAGACTTTGAAGGAAGATGGAAAAAAAAAACCCTCACCAAAACAAAACCACAAAAAAACCTTTTGGAGAACAACTTTGACAAGAGTCTTCCGAAGCGTTGTCAGTTGGAGGCTGACACATGCCCTGCTGTGAAAGAATTTATTTTCATTCAGTATTTTTATTTGCTGTAATGGAGCTTGGATTACTGCCATCATTTTTATACGTGTCTCAGGCATTTTTCTTAAAGCCTTGTTTAGCTCTTTGCCTCCAATATCATGTGGCAGTGTGTGCCACAGGTTAACTTATATACTCTGTAAATTCTCTGTTACCAGTTTCAAATACTTTTTTTCATTTAATATTCTTTATGTAAAAGAGATAAAAATAAGTCTTTTTATTATTCATTGTCTGTAGACTCATGTTCCCTCTTTTACCTTCGCATTTAGTTTGGGTGGTCCTTACCTTTGCAACTTCTGCTTGTGTGAATGAATTTCTTTTTTTGTCTCCCAGGTTTCTCATTCTACTTGTTTGTCTTTGGGCCCTTTCCACCTTGTGGTTCTGTCTTTGAGATGTATTGACCAGAATTGAACTCGGTAGTTCCCTTGAATGCAGCAGATTGTGTGAATACATTATCCTTTTATTTTGTAATCTCTGAAAGAGTACTGTAATCTACTGGACAGAGCACAGAATTGGAAGCAAAAAACTGCTCATTTTCTAATAGCTGTTTCTCTTTTGGGAGTTTGAAACAATTACTTAGTCCGTCTATCTCAGTTATTCCATCTATATGATGGAATAGCTTATAATGGGAGGGCAAAGTGTTGTGAAACAGTAAAGCTATAAAAATGCTAAAAAGGCTTTGCCTTTAGTTTTGCATGAGATGAACTATGGGTGTACCTTATTTCAAATAGATCTTGAGAAACTCAGTTCTCTAGACAACCTTATTAAAATTTTCACAGAAAAGGGCATTTATGAAAAAATAATTTCAATGTTTCAGCTTTTGGGGTTTTCCCTACATCATCTACTAAAACACTGGAAGTAAGATGTGTACAGCAGTGCTGTGTCACACTGAAGATCCATCTAGTTTAATATGCTGGTCCTGGCTGTGACTGAACGTGGATGTCCAGGGATCAGTGTAAGATCAGGGCAAGTGTCTGGGGTGCTTGCCCCAAATGCTTTGATCATCCTAGCTGGTCATCTTTGAAACTTTACCACATCTATTTAATCGTCTTTGAGAGGTGTGAACCAGAACTGTGCACGCAGTGCTCAAGATATGGGTGGACAATGAATATATATGGCAGCTGTATCAGAGTCGCTGTTTTGGTCTCTGTTTCTTTGTAGTGCCTAACACTTGATTTGCACTTCTGACTTGTGTTGAGCAAATGCCACGCACTGCTGCTACTAGCAGCATTCAGCTATTTTGAGTGCAGATTTGAATGCATGAAGTAGCATTGGTTTAATCCCTGTACAGCTATGATTTTGTTGGGAGGTATTCTTCCCACTGCGCCCTTCACTGTCAGTTTGTCAGGGGTTGTGTGTGTGTGTGAAGGGATGGTAGGTTTTTTTCTGCCTGCAGTGCAGTGTATGCTTTTTGGACTTCTTTTTAAACCAATTTTTATTGAACTGAAATTCCTTGCAGATGCTCAGGGTAGTGGTGATGCCCTTAGTCTTCCTCACTTTTAACTCTGGTAGTTCATTGTAGCTGTATGTTTTGGTCTCTTGGATTGCTGGTGTGTTTTTGTTTTGGAGTGCCTGAAGTATTTTGGTAATCAGGAAAATTACAGGGAATAGGTCCTTTGAACTGACTATTTCTTATATGACTGTGTGTAATTGCAGGATTTTGGGGCTAGTAGTACAGATGTTCCATTCCACACCTGTGTTTCCAATGTGACTGTCTAATCTCCAATAAGTAATCCAGTAATGAGACCTGAGAAATTTGTTATAAGCAGTTAAACTTCTAACTCTGACTTGTTAGAGTAATTTTACATCTCATCCATGTAATTTGGAATTACTTCACAAAAAGTGGGTCTTGTCTCAACTGTTTTGAAGGAGGTTTTGTACTGTAGTGTGTGTCTGGGTAGAAAGAGTGAGAGTTGGACCTAATAATCTGTAAGGAAAACCTTAGAAACACTCAATTTGAGAAGCTTACGCTGATGTTCTTTCTCGCATTTATGTTGCTGAGAAGCAGGGAGGGAGGGAGATGAGGGGAGTTTGGTATAAATAGTTAACATACCTACTGCTCAGAACTAGGATTTTTATTAAGGATTCAGTGTATGCATTGCCCTGCTTTCTCCAAATGGCAGAAACATCCTTTAAAAAGTATAAGAAAGAAAAGCAGTTTCTTCTGGAACCCTTCAGATGGCAGGAGGTTTCACATAGCATATTAGTTGTATACTTTCTCCCAAGTAAGTATTTGTTTGACTCCTTTTGCTATTTGGCCTCTTGACTGTGTTTAACCTGAAAAAGGTGAAGGGCAGTGTTACAGTATAGCAAAACATGGGCAGCTTTTTGGAGCAGTGTAAAACAGCAAGAAAGGCTGAAGGTATTCTCAGCAGATGAAGTGAAACTCCTTGCTACAGACAATGTCTCTTCCTTGTTCAGGTTTTCCTAAGCTCCAGCTCCCATGTTATCTTTTATTAGGTGGCTGTGGACTACTGTGAACAGTGTATACATAAATATGCAAGGTTTTTCTGCTTGTAGTTTTTCTGAACAGTAAGTAGCACGAGGTATTCATAAGCTGTAGAGTATTTATGCAAGTGGAAAAGGAATGCATTAAATACTTCTTTTTTTCTTAATAAGGTAGACTGTACCTTTATCTCTGCTTAGCTTCAGAAATCTTGTAATTTTTGTGTGGCATTCACCTCGTTCGGTTTGTTTAAATTAATCTCCTTTTGCCCTTGCATTTACCATTTAATTCATGTTTGTAAAGCATTTAGGATGTGTAAAGAATGAGAGGTGAACTTATTTTTGTTTGTTATTCTTATTGGCCTTGATCCTGCTTCTTGGAGCAGTCTCCCACTTTCGGTGCACCAAGGTCACCCCTGCATGTGAGTCCATTGTCATTTCTGTGCTTTTTGGCCAGTTAACTCAGCACAATAAAAATCTCTGTGGAGAAAGTGACAGCCACCTGGAAAAAAAAGCCTTCCAGAACAGTATGCCCATGTTGGGTCTTCATGATCAGTTTTAAGCAGATTCTGCAGGGCTTAACAAATTGATGTTACCTGGTGAATGTGGCAGGGGATTTCTGTTGAAAAGGATGAGGAATCAGTTCCCCGAGTTGGGATCCTGAGCTGTGTCTGTCCATGAGACCCAGAGAGCACTCAGCTACCTTTGAAAAAGCGACCCACGTTAAGGTGTTGTCTTCAACCAAACCCTCTGCCCTCTCAGTGGGATTTAAAGATTTGGTGCCCTTTTCTAAATGAGTTGATATGTCTTGGCAGGTGTCACCAACAGCATTTGCTTTCTCAATAAAATGGCCTGTAACATCCTAGGGCTGTGTGTGAGCTATTGCTGTGTGTGTAAGGGCTGCTTTGTTTGCCGCCAGTCACTGTGTTGCCAGCCACTAGCTTAGTGCTGTAGCTGTTGGGGCACTTTGAGGAAGAACAGCTAGTGTGAAAACTAAGTTCTGGTCTTAAAAAAATGTGTTTCCCTTTCAGACGTATATTTCTTGTCCCTGCCTTCGTAATTGAGCCTTACAATATTCTTTACAATTTCAATTTTTTTTCTTACTTAATTTGTTCAGTTCTTATCGCCTGCCTCTGCTGCAAACCTTTCCTCCCACAAACACAGCAGTGCTTTATGTGAACCTACAGCAGCTGTGATCCAAAAAAGCAGTTTGCCTTTCAGGCCAGTGGAGCAATATAGCGAAGCACCCAGTTCATCGAACTGTTGATTTAATCTTCTGAACACAAGAAGAATAATCCTCAGTATAGTTTTCTGAAATAGGCTGATATGATCTGTCCTAATCATCCAGATCACTTCCTCTATCTGAGGCTTTGTGGACGTTGTTTTTTGGGCAGCGGTGGCTCCAGCAGTCTCTCTGGGCACAGCCCTTGATATCTAGAGAACTGAAGATTTTGTCCTGTGTGCGTGTTTCTGAATGGGAACAAAATGAAAAAAAAAAAAGAATCTGAAATTGTAATCTGAACTGGTTCTGACCTCCCATCCTCTTCCTCTCTTCAGTTATTCACAGTCATTACATGTCATGCTGGGGTAGGAGCAGGGAGTATGGCATCTCTAATTTCTTCTTTCTGCTGGTATCCATTAGGGCTGTACAGCGTCTGCCTTCCTAATGCTTCTCCCCTGTCTCCCTGTCCGCAGGGAGAGGTTGCTTTGTTGTTGCCATTGGCCAACTTGCAAACTGACTTCCAGTACCCCGTGCTCAATTTGCCCATTTAATGGCTGTTTTGCTGCAAGCTTGTAAAGTTTAGTAGTTAATATACCTCAGTACACCAGCTTTTAGAGATCAGATAAATTGATTGGTAATTTGATGAACTCAAAGATCATCTACGATAGGGTAAATAAAATGTGTTGGGTGTCAGCGCTGCCTTTCTGCCTTCTCTGCAGTGTGTATGTTCTCTCTTCAATATGTGTTGACTGATGTACAGTACATTACATCAAATTACAAGCAGCCTCTATGCAAACAGCAGCTAAGTGTTTGCTTCCTCTTCGGTCTGGACGATTAGTGGAGAGATGCGTTCGCAATCTGTGTGCTGAAGGGTGAACTGTCAGAGCCTTACGGTGATTTTGTTTTCCTGGCATTTAGAGTACCTTTGCAGAGGGAGAGAATGATGCTTATGGGCTGCTTCATCTTGGAGGAATCCATCCTCAGGCTCGACTTGTGAAATAAATGTGGCAATGTGTGGTTTGAACTTAGTGTCTTAACACTGAATTTAGCAGCTGAATTTAGATAACAATCTGGTATCTGGTCTCATCAGTGTATCACTATGAAGACTTGTTAAAGGCAGAACAAAAAGACCTAGAATGTGATCTTGTCTCTTTGTTAGAACTCAACACCAGAGTATTTGTCAAGTCTCGTCCAAAAAGAGCAAAACAAGGGGTGCTTTTGTCTCACCTCTGAGAGCTTTCCCTATTATCTAATATTTCTGATGCCCTCCCTTGCCATTTTTTATTCAATCCAATTTTCCTTTCATCCATTTTTTTATTGCCTAATAGTTTACATTTCTGTTTTCTCCCTCTTCGTACTGCATATGCATGTTTATAGCAGAATGGTAATTATAAGCGTGTGTGTGGAGGTAGCACTGTCACCAGTAAAACCAATGCTGCTTTTCTAATGGAAAGCAGTGCTCACCTGCACATACATACACACACACACCTGTGTGCACACACCCCTGATCTGTCTCTCACCTATTTTTACTGTGGTGCAGTTGTACCTTAGCATCAACTACACTATCTTGCTGCAGTAAATGCCAGTGCTGCCTGTTATTTCTGTGTAATTTGCCAACTAGTGTACAATTAATTTTGGGCCCTGTTATTGCAGTATTGGCTATTTTATGAAACTGTAGAGAGTTAGCACAGTGAATTGATTAAATATGTTCCAGACCTTAGGCTGGAGTCTGTATGTCTGCTGGGATTTGGATGATTGAAGCTTGCACTTCTCTTGGGATATTCCAGATTTAGAATTAGTCTTGGAAATTGTTTCAGGTAGACAAAACTTCCCTGTGTGTATGGAATCCACTTGCATAAGAGCCTGACTTTGGGGAATCTGAGATTTCTGTTTCAGCCCGCAGCAGTCTTTCCACATGCGGCAGGAAAAAAGTCATCACTATTGCGACCTAAAAATAAAGCCAAGGCCTGGGTTTATTTTTTTTTAAAAGGCCCTTAAAATTATGGCTCTGCCCTTACAGAATATGCTGTCATCACGTTAATGGAAAATATGGCTGATAATTACTCTGTAAATTGGGCAGACTCTGCAGAACATCTCAAATTTGTGCTGAATTAAGTAGTCCAGATATCAGACTTTAAAAAGGGACTACTCTGTATATTTACAGTGGCTGTATCTTCTGAAGTGAGTGTGTTTAGTAGTTTACTGTGGGTGTGTTAAATACATGTTTCGTGACAGCCTAGGGCCACTTCTCTGAAGGTTTTTCCCCATCTGCCAGTCATTTTAAAGAAACATAAATAAAAGAACTACTCCAATTTCTTGAACATATAATGCACGTTCCTAAGAGACCAGAGTGACTCAGAAGTAGCTTGTAAATAACATGTTTTAATGTTCTTAAATATATGTGCACCATCAGCCTTGCCATGAGGTCTCGAGCCACTGCAAATGGTATTTACTTGACCTGTTGCAGAATCTCCTGTTTCCAGGATGATGAGTGGTCGGGTTTTTGTTACCTTGTTTTGGGATTAACCGGTAGTTTGGGTGTATGTTGTACTGTACCAAGAATGATCCCAATTGCAGTTTACCATTAAACACCTTGACTCTAATGAGGATTACCTGGTTTACCCATTCACAGTTCAGCCCCATTGTAAATAAATACGAAATCACTAAATTTCTGTGTTTGTTTTTTTTTAAATAAAAATAGTAAACATAGGTTTCATATGCACTACAGGGTATCAAACCCTGACAAATTTGGAGAGGAGAGTTTTGCCCTGGTAGGGTAGGTGGGTATTCACCAGTGGAGTAGCCATGAGGTAAGATGCTGCCCTGTGGGCAGTGACAGTGAGGAAAAGCTACAGAGCCAGAAAATGCTGAGACGCCGTTTAATCTGTGCCAGCCTCCAAGGGGCTGCAGAGGAACGAGAGATGGGAGTTGGAAATGCGGGAGCTGATAATACTCTTAAGCCTCTGATCTGAGAAGACTTGTAATAACTAGGTTATTTTACAAGAAGAGCTAGCTTTTCTTTTCCTTCCAAATTATTGCATTTGAGGTCTTTTCATAAGAAACAAAGGATTAATTCCTTCTCTTTACTTCTCCCTCCTCATTCTTCGGAACGGAAGCCAAATTTTAGCATACATAATTTCAAGCAGCAAGGTTGCTGTGAGCTTGCATGCCTGGGTCAACTGAGGAGTGCCTGGGTTTCCCCACCCCCATAGGATGTCTTATGATGCATTGGACTGTGTACAGAAATCATATAATTTGCTCTGACATGCAGCAAGCCTTGAACTGGCTGGACTGTGGTTCTTGAGACAGAGAAGTTGACTCATATGGGTGTGTAAAAATGCTGTATTGTGTGCCCATCTGGGCATGTATATGAATTTTTTTACCTTCATTTTTCACAATAGGTATGTATACCACAAAATTTCCTTTGGCTGTTTAGGGAATTAAGTGTAGTATATGAGACCTTTCACCTTTAGGTTATTTGTTGAGATACAGCTTCCGTTAGCAGCAGCAAAAAGCCATTACTTCCTGATGGGTAATCACTCATTCGTGTGGCACCGAGATAACTCTTCCTCCAGTTGGAGGTAAGGGTTTGTTGCAGGAAGAACAAAAAAAATGTAATTGTGTCCTAGCTGTCGATTTCTTTGCTAGGCAAAGGGCGTCCCAGTGAGGAACACAGTTTGTCCTTGCTGGCTGGAAATAGGACAGTGCTGTGTTCAAGTCTGTTGTGTGTTCACTTGTTCTGTGGAGAGAGGATTTGGCTCCGGGTCTGCAGTGTTTGTGGTGGTTGATTTTTTTTTTCTTTTTTTTTTCCTCTCCTGTTGTTCTCCAATAAATGTATAGTTCTGTCTCTTCTTTGTGTTCCTGTTGTCTGATTTCTGAGCCCAAACGCTCCCCAGTTGAAGGTCTAGGATCCTTTGTTTGGCCTTACCCAGTAGATGTAGGTGAAAAACTGATACTTTTTTCATGAGCCTGAAAAAACCCCTGCTTATAACATTGTGTCCCAAGCATTTTCTTGTCACAAAGTTTTATCAGCTACAGAAAGAAACCCTCAATAATTACGATGCTTATACCAAAATATTTGTTTTGGAGCTTTAAGCCCACTGTTACTTCTTCCTCATTTAGTCCCGGTGTCAAGGTCTGCTGTTGTTTGCACGTAGTGCTCCTTACTGTTAGAGATGGTTTAGAGATTAAAATCTGAGAGTAGATTTTGTTTGCATCTATGGATGTATGGTACACTATACATGTGACATTCTTCCATTTATGTTCCTGAGATGCCTTGGCAGCAAGACTTTATGAGATTTTTCTGGTTTAATGTTAATAAGTAATTATTTGTATTATTCTATAATGGGCTAAAAGTGAGAAGTGCCTTTCCTCTGCCTGGATTCTGTGGTGAAAGTACAATACTAAGCTGATGGTCACCAAAAGCTATTGGAGGCTGTGGGTTACGTCCTGCACCAGGGTTGTGACTGTGAAGCAGTGGTCTCTGCTGGAGTATGGGAATGACGCATTTGTGTGGCTGCCTGTGCTCTCTGTGAGTGTTTGATTTCCGTGTTAATATTTATGGCTTAATAGCCCCCCTGTGAAAGTGCCTCTCTCCACCTGATTGGCATTCCATGGTCCTTCTGGGCTTGTCTTTGGAGACTTCACAATCTCTTTGCCAGCTACAGAGATCTCTTCTACCCCTTGTCCTCTTCTGACGAGGCTAAATAGCTCTGTTAAAAACACACGTGAAAGAGAAGATCACTAAAAGAAGAGAGAATGAGACTCAAATGACAATTTGAATTTGGAAATTGCTTGCAAATATTTTCTGGTTTCTTTCTTATTTCTTTTACCATCCTTTCTCCTTTGTCCTCCTTGCCTTTTTTAACTTAGGATAAACATTGTATTTATTTTCTGTTTACTGTATGGAGAACTTCAATCCATTTTGAACAGCAAAATAAATAAAAAAAGGTACCAGTGTTCTTTTCTCTGGAATAACTGATGTCTTGCAGGGAGAACTGGAGGTTGTGTGATGCTGGTATTGTAAAGGCAGGCCAAAGGAATCTATGTTAATCCATTTTTTTTTTTCTTGTTATCAGTGTTTCATTTTGTATTTTATTTTCCTTTTTAAGTAATAATCAGTGCATCTTGGTACAAATAACCCAATAACTTTTTTTTGCCAGCTCTAAAATAAACTGTTGCTTTCTGATGTTTGTTGAAGTATTACTAATAAAGGGGAATGACATCAAGTTATCCTTGTAAAACTACTTTTGAGCTGTGGAGCTGGGAACTTTTTCTGGGTATTCATTAACTGAGGTTTCTAGCTTACTGGAAGATAAGTGAACGTTGTCCCCATTTTAAAAGTGAGACTGTAATGCTTCAGGTTAGTATTTTCTATAATAGCTTTTGTTACTTCACTTTTTGGTTGTCCGGGTATGGTGTATTTCTTCAGATGTGCTGATTACCCATACTTGAGCTTGAAATTTTGAATAATGAGTTCCGGAGCATCTCCGAACAGAGTGGTGAGCCAGCAGGCACTACTCAAAGTGTGGATTTGTCTGTGTCATTAACCGTGTACAGTGACCTGTAAAGTGCTAGCGGTCTTTTTGGCTGTTAAACCAGCCTCTCCTACAGGATAAGATGGGAAGAGAAGCTGTAAGTGTAGTGAAAGAATCCTGAACTGAAAATACAAATATCTTCAGAAAATGCTCTGGGAGTAATAATAATAAAGAAAAAGTATGGTGGTAAAATAAATTGCTGCTGATATAATTTTTCTTCCTCTCCCAAGTTTGCCTCTAGTATGGCAGTTTTTCTCCCTTCGATAAATAAATGCAAAGATGAGAATCGCTGCCAAAAACTGTCACATTTCTGGAACTTTCAGCCCCTGATTATTCACATTAAGCTTCCCCCCCCAGCAGTACAATATTCTGAATATGTACACCCACCATTCTGTCAGATCTGTGCAGTCTGCGTCTGGTTCATCTTCTGTGTCTTTGATGTGCTCCATAACGTAGGCAAAGAGAGGTCTGATAGTCTCTCTAAAAACCTGACAGTTTGTGTGACAATCTGTCCACGAATCCACAGGCTCCTTGTCAACCAAATGAGCCTTTGAATATCAGAGGTTTTCGGAACAGTGCTTGCAGCATTGCATATGCACTAAGGGGAGAGTACAACAGGCTTCCTTGTAACCTGAGAGATGTCTGCATTTTCCTTAATCATTCCAGGGACATCTCATCATTGCTTGTTGGCTGGTTCTCAGCCCCGCACATGTCGGGGTTATTTAGCATAGTTTGATTTACTGGAAACTGCACATGGAGAATAATTTGCATTTGAGGGTAGAGGAAAAACCCCAGGAGGGGGTGGAACTTTGCAGGTTTTGGTATGCTTCTGTTTTTAGTGGGTTTTGTTTGTTTCTTTTAGCGACTCTTCCTTGCAGTTCCCGTTACCCGTGCAAGTGCATGGATTTGATGCATTTTCTTCAGCGTTCTCCAGTCCTCTTGTGCATCCTGCTGTCTTGGGTCTCTTGTGTTCGGGTTTCTGCTGGGAATCCAGTGAACTGCATTTCTTAGCTACCTGTTCTGGAAAAGGATAGGGTCATGAATATAAATTAAATTTTTAAAACTGGGACAGGAACTGTTAACTGGCCCAGCTGCTGCAGTTTATAAATGGGGCTTAGGGATATTCTGAGCAGAGGAAGACAGGCGTTTCAGCTGCAGCGTGCCCGTCCGAGGTGGTGGGAGTTCTGTTGTAGGCTCTGTCAAATACCAGCTTTGGCATGATGGCATCAAACCTTAGCTGTGATGTTCCTCCCTTCCTGAAATAAGCTCCTGTCATGGGCCTGACAGGGGAATGTACTTAGGATCTTTTTTAATGTATGACAAGTACTTGATCACTGCCAATTTTCTGTGGGTTGGTTTTTTGTGGTTTTTTTTTTTTTCTTTCTTTTCTTTTTTTTCTTATTTTTTTTTCCCCTTCTGAAGTGCTGGTCAGCCTGGTAGTGAAACTTTTAGCTGCATACCTTGGCAGCCTTGATATGCTGGCAATTTCCTTCTTTCTCTCTTCTCCCTTTCCCTTAGCACTGATTCTCTGCACGCCTGTCATTCTCTCTTGGACAATGCACAGTCAGTCATTAGAGGCAGCATCCTGTGATCTACAGGTTCATCCCGCTTGTGTGATGGATTGGCTGATAGGACCCAGGTATCGCTACAGGACTAGTTGTGCAGCTGCCCAGCACGGGCGCATGGATTTAGCAGGCATTGCCGTACCCTTAAGTCATGGGCACTACGTTATCTGTGCACGTCAGCCAGGTGTAGGACTCCTCTGAAGCAGATGCTGAAAATCCTTGATGTTTAATCAATGCTTGGGAAACCTGTTTACCTGCACTTGTCAGGTATAATTGATTGGGGCATTTACTGTGAATTCCTCACTTAAGACTTCTCCCTCCTATACTAAACTTCCAGCTAGGAGGAGAGTGGACCGATACTCCTCCAACAGTTTTAGTGTTCATTTGGGCCTTTCACATTGCTGTTGCTGTCTTTGTCAGAAAGCCTGAGTTGCCTGCTGGCATTTTATGGCCTTTCTTTTTGAAGGTGCTTTTACTTTCCAGAGTTGGTGTTTAAAGAATTACTAATGCTTTATTTGTAGTCTTTTGGAACAGTGTGCTTTAAAGCAATCTCATATAAATGCAGTGTTTAATTCTTTTTAATTCTTTCTGGTTTGTGGTTTTTTTTCTCTCTTCCCCCCCCCCCCCCCCCCCCCTTCCTTCTTCCCCTTGTAATCGCCTCTGTAGTAATAGCTTCTTTGTTGCTGCTGTCTTTGTGACTAGAAAATAACATGAGGCTTTTCTGCATGTTTCCAGTGAGGCATTTGCAGCTCTTTGGAGAAGTTCCTAATACCGTCTTCATGTGGAGTACCTGTTCTAGGTGGACTCTTCGGAGGGTGCCTTCACAGAGACACTCTGACTCAGGCATGCGATCTTGGTCTGGGTCTGTAAACCTGTTTTCGCCCAGATGGGACCTGGTTCTCAGAAGTCCTGTGGTGTGTAGCTTCATTTAATTTGCTGTGTGTTTTAGGGGCTGTACCGTAACTTTTTTGTGCCTAACATGTTATCCTCAGGTTAAACTCAGCTGTGGTCCTGTTCCCCAGCTCTGCCTCCCACAAGTTTTGTGGAGATCGAGATTTTTTTTTTTTTTTTTTTTTTTTGGGGGGGGGAGGGGTGGTGAGATTTTCTATTTGAGAAGCTGTCTAGGTATGCTACAGAATTAATATTTTGCTCTCAACTCAGGATAATATTGCAGTCATGAGAAGATCTGTTCAAACAGGAATATAATTCTGCCCATGACTAGTTTAACTTTCCTGTGTTGTTACTGTGGACATTGCTCTTTTTCTGTCTTCTCTGAATCTCAATCCAAAATTTATGATCTCACAGTTTATTGCCGAAGGAAAGAATAGAATGACACAAATTCAATGCTCTCATTTCATTATTGGTCTCAGCGGGAGGAGTGGATGAACCCACACATGAACAGCAAACAACAGAGCTGTGTTTAGAAGTTGGCTTTGGCTGAAAAAAAATCTTTTTTCTGTGTGAGCAAGCTGTTTGTAGCTGCTTGCATCTTTCCTCTATTACCTTTTGAGAAAAAAACCCCATATGAATTCGCATAAAAGCATTTTAACATGTGGCGTCTGTGCTCTCGTGGTATACTTTATAAGCATATTTCTCTTCCTTGTTAATTGGCTTCTATGTGTATGTGCATTTGTACTTGATAAGAAGGAAAAAATGTGAATGATCTCTTTTAGCTAAGTGCTACCTGATACTGACAAACAGGCTGAGCAGGAGCTCAAGAGGAGTGAGTTCAGGAGGTAGAGAGATTGCTTCCTGCAGCGTGTCCTGAAATTCCCAAACTCCCTGTTCTGGACCACAGTTGATAGCAATGATTGATCGTGTAGGTTAATTTTTAACAGATCCAAAGGGTTGTCCAGTGAACGGATCAGTTCAGCTCATCTGCCTCTGTACCTGTGGGAGGGGTGCAGGTAGATGGGGTAGTTTTTCAAATACGTTGGGAGCCATTTGCATGAGGCTCCTGAGTGATGAGAATGAAGGACCTGATGTATAGTGCACGTGAGCCAGTGACGCAGTGAGGTGTGGGGAACCTGTGTACCCGTGCTTCCCTTAGGCAGTGCTGTGAGCAAAGGTGGTTCCCAAAGCCTGCAGTAACCGACATTTTTCTGTAGCTTTCTGCTGTTCCTCGTGGCAGCAGTTGTGTCCAGGGCACATGTGTGTTACCAGTTCTCAAGTGCACGCAGGCAGGGGACAGTCGTGCAGCTTTATCAGGATGGTGTGAAGTCTTCTTTCTGGCTTCAGAAGCTGCTGGAAGCTGGATTTTGAACATCTACCAGTAGCCATTTGATACGTGAGAAGTAACTCCTGCTTCCCTTTCTGTTTCCTCTCCCCATTTTGCGGTGTTTCGTACTTGTGGGCCACACCATGTATACCCCCTGCCATGCAGCATTGCCTCTCGTGCTCCTCTCAGCTCGAGTGGGGCTTGCAGCGGGAGGTTTGCTGGAAGCTGGTAAGTGCAGGCGTCAGGAGAGGGGATCGAAGCAACGTGCCTGTCAGGCGCGAGGCAGATTGTACCATCTAATCCCCCAGCTGTCGTCTGCAGCATTTGTCAAGGCCTCTGCTGGCCTGCTCTGTTTCATCAGAGGTATCACTAGCATTCATCTAGGCTGGCAGCATTTCAACAGCTGTTAATCCTCTTTGTATCTTTAAACACTGTGACCACTGACAAGCTTTTATACTCTGAGGTGTCAAAATATCTCAAGATAGCTGTGGTGATGGTGGTTGGGGTTTTGTTTTTAATCCAGACACCTTCTGATCTATTGACCCAGACTGAACCTGATGGAGAAACGCGTGTCCCAGTGTCAGGTTTTTGCTGCTGCTGCTTGATGTTCACAAAGAATTTTGCCTAAAACCTAATTAATTTCCAGTTCCTCATGCTCACGTTGCTTGGTTTTCTGTTTTACGTGTTACTGCAAGTAGTGCATGTTTCACTGAAGTTGTAAGGAATGTGGTTTAATGTCAATGTGAGAATGAGCTGGCAGGGTTTTCTCTTTATGCTTCAATTACTCTCCCTCCTGAAATAACCCTGAGAACTCAGTTTTCTGCTATATTGTTTCTTTCTTTGCGGTATGTTGTAGAAAGGGCCTGGGCAGCGTAGCGAGGTGTAGTAGTGAATGTTGGAGTTTCTCTGCTCGTTTACAGCCAAGGAGGAGTGGAAAATTAAAATTACTCCAAATTTAGCTCTGAGTTTTAAAATCTATTCCCTTCGGAAGCAGAATTTTTAGCGCAAGGGTGTTTTGGGAAGAGTGGAGAGCAAGGGTATAGCAGCAAATCTGTAGTAGAAAAGCAGCAGGGTAAAGGAAAGTGGTTCTGTTGGTCTTTAGGCTTTAGTTATGTATTTTTATAACTTCTCAGTGTTTTTATTATTTGCTACGTACCATCATTTAATAGCAGGGGAAAAATCTTTCAAACTAACATTTCTTTGTTTAGTTTGTTTGTCCTCTCTTGAGAGCTCTCACCCCATATGACAAAGCTCTGATGTTCTGAAGTTGGCTCCCCTAAGGCTCAGCTTTATTGAGAGAAGTGAAACATTTTAGGTGGTTCATTCATTCTTTCTGTGTCTCTTGTTATTTGAGCCCTTATGGTGTCCTTTGGTCATGTTTTTAAACTTATTTCTGCAACTAAGACTGCCAGGAGCTTTATTTAATAATAGTTGAGGTCTCATGTTCAACTTTTTCTTTGTGAGCTGCCATTTTATCTCAAGCATCAAATATTGTGAGAGTAAATTAAAAGCAGCATTGATGTCTTGTAATTTTGTGTCAAATGTTCTCTCTTCTGCTGTGCAACTGAATATTGTTTTATGAAGCTAAAGAACTTCACTGAGACTATGGGCAGCTCAGACTGTTTCAAGTGCAAATACCAAACCCTGATCCTGCTGAATAGCCCTGGTGTGTGGGCAGCTCTGCTGAAGTCACAGGAAGTGCATAGGCGGTTCCTGGTTTGGTTCCTTGTTTGCAACCTTATTATACAGTCCTAGATTTTTATAAGCCATTGGAACATTATTCCCTGCTGTGGTGTGGTGGGTAAAATACTGAAAATGAAGCACACCTTGCATCTGAAGTCATATAGATAAGGATACTTGGAAAATTATTTTCAGTAAGTAGGAGCCCTGGATCGCAGAACCTGCCATGTGCCCACGCTGAAAGGTCCATCTGTTGCCCATGTAGCCCATTTGCTGCTCACTTAGTGCTTACGACAAAAGTGAACGAGACTTTCCCAGGGTAGGAAAGGGCCGAAAGGCCAAGGAAAACCTGTTTAACAAGTCTGCTTGTTGAACGAACTTGGGTTTAAATGGTAAAACTCTGTTTTTCTTACCTTGGGGAAGCATTTGAAGATAGTGACGCATAGCATTGGAAATACTGCTTCATTAGTTTGTAAGATTTTTGAGGGGGAGGCAGGAAGAAGGTGGCAGAGAGGTCTCCTCTAAAGGCAAGAGGCCCAGCTGAATCATATGCAAAGATGTTTCCTTTTCATTTTTAAAACTCAGCAGCTTTCATCTTCAGGCTGAAGGTCTTCTGTGCCCCTCCTTGAGCTTCCCATTGTGCCATGTGCCTTGTGGTTTCTTTGAGGCCAGGTCTCTCCTCCTTTCCCTCACTGAGATTCTTGCCTCTCCGTTCAGGTTCTCACTTGCCTGCTTTTATCAGCTTTATGATCCAGAGCTATTTCATACCGGTTTCTTTCCCAGCTATTTTTGTCCGTGTTTGTAGTTGATGTTGTTGAAGATGAAGCAGACCATAGTTCTGTGGGGTTGAACTCTCTCTAATAAACTAGGCAAGGTTGCGCCGCAACCACTTTAATTGACAGTGCAACCAGCAAATGAATCTGTTGGCTATTTTCCCTTTCTTTAGGTGGGTTAAATGCCAACCTCATGCTGGGTCTCACGTACAACATATTTGTTCCTGTTTTCTTCTCTTGCTGCTGTTTCTGCAGAGTGCTGTAGGCTAATAGTATCTGACGGAGCTACTTCCTATTGCCTTGAAAAATGTTTAATTTTACTACGTTGCTTTCTCTCTTTCCCAGTTTCTCTCATTTTGATCTCTCAAAGCCAGTCCCTTTGAGAAATCAGACAGTATGAAATATGAAAATTGCTTGGGCAGTAATTGGAGAAACGGTGAGACTTATGAAGCCCATGGAGATAACACTTACGTCTACTTATTCACATTATTTAATTTTTAATGGCAAATGTAATTAATGAAGCACAGGTCTTGTGGTTACATGTGTGAATAAGTAACAGCAGGTAGTTGAAAGTCATGAGATCTGTTTACAGGACAGAGAAAAAGGCTCCCTTAAGAGCTAAACTTTTCATTATAGGAAAGAGAAGAATGGGTTTAATAGCATAGAAGTTTGACCGTTATGTAACAAGTAAGTAAATGAAAACATTAATGAGAATTTGCTGGCAAAATGCATTTTGAAGTGGTTACTCCTCCAAGATTTCTCAGTTTAAGTCTGTCTCCTAGGTCAAAGTTTGCAATAGCAAAGTCTGTTCTGTGGTTTTTTTGGTATGTGACATAAATTCAGGCACCAGAGATAAAACGCTTAAATATAGCACCTTGAAGCCTAGGCTCTGAAAACCTGTATAAACCTTCCAATTAGCTAAGCTTCACACAGCTTCAGTGATACAGGCAGCTGTTATCCCTCGCCTGCAGATGGAAAATGGTGACTTGCCCAAGATTGCACAAGTGGCAGAACCACTAACAGAACCTGAGTTATATCTGTCCTTTTCTTTTTCTAACCACTGAACAATATGTGTTGTCTCATCATGCGCAGGACCACAGCTGCATTTATGGGAAAATAAAAGAAGAAGGGCAAGAATAGTATTCTATAAAAAATGACCAGATCTGGGGAGAGACAAGATAGCAGCTAGAACCGGCCCTCAATGAATAGCTGTTTTCACTTTCGATACCATTTTGTCACTTATGTGATTGATTAGTGCATATTTTCTGCATGTGCCTTTTCAGACTAAGGGCCTTGCAGATGAGCTTGGAGTGAGGCAATTGCAGGGTAAAGTCCAGAGGCTTTGCCTAAAGCGGCTTTATCAGCAGTTTAGCAACACAAGACCTTGCAGCGCAGTCGCCGGGGGTGTGCACCCGTTCCCTTCTGCTGTTCGTGCTTGGGAGGCTTGTAAGTGCAGCCGAGAGGAGGAATTCGTCCTCTGTGTTCAGCAGCTGAGCAGTTGTGAGCTAAAACTCTTTCTGTGCAAGCACAGGAGAGTCTAGTACAAACCTCTTAAGCCCTGCAGCAAGACACTCAAGTCTGTTTGGCAGTGCCTTAACTGATACCTGATATGCCTCCCGACGTTGTTAAAAGGGAAACAGGCTGCATAATTTTCTTTTAAAGAATAAGTAACATAAGTAGAAGCACTGAAATGTAAAATGGATTTTCCAGTGCTAGCAGCCAATTTTGATACTTGCGTGTCAGTAACTTACAAGATCCTTCACAGCAATTAATGAAAAAAGAGAACAAAACACAACCAAATTCAAAATAACTCAGTGCTGGAAACACCTTACTTTCGTGGTTACATGGAGTAATTAAAGCTGATGGTTGTTAGCGACCTTTACCCCTCTTTCCCTTCACAAAGGCGAAGCATGGAACGGAGGACATGTTGTGGCCTTGATGCATTTTGCTGAAAGTAAAATGAAATTTTAAGCATTTTTTATGTTCTTTGAACTGAATATACTGTTTGTTGTTGGAAAGCGTTATTAATTATAAAAGCTAACTTTATCATGGGATAAGATCTGAGATGCCTTTAAGTTTTAGAGCTGAGCATTATATTCTTTGTTTCAGAATGCAGAGATCTACAAGCTGACATCCGAGCAGTACCAGGAGGCAGCCACCAAGGCAGAGGAGTGGATAAAGTGAGGAGCCATTTTTGTTGTTTGTTTGGTTGGTTTTGTTTGGTTTTTTTTTTCAGCAGTTCCAGTTGCATTTCATAACACTGTGTGTAGCCTCTGGATATTCCTGTAAACAGAGTGTGAAGTTACCTGCTGTCAGGTATTTAGAAGGCTGAGAAGCTGCAAGCCAGCATCCTCTCTTTCTTTGCTAAGCTTGACAGAATTGAGTCTAAAGTTGTTAGATCTTGCAAGGGAGAATGAGGGAAAAGACATGGACTTAGAAAATTCAAATTAAATCAGAATATTTACTAGGGTTTTCAAAATGGCAATGGAACAAGTTTAATCTGTTCACACTTTGACCCAAGGTATTTAACTTACACATCACAGCATTGGGTTAGTGCATGGGAGCAGAAAGAATGGCACCACTTCTGAAGTTTTCATTGTCCAGGGAAGAAAAAGGTAAACAGTCTAAATCTTAGCCCTGTAAATTTCATTCAAAATAGAGTTGTAATTATCATGAATGTTTTCTTAGAATGGGTGCACTGATTTTTCTGGCCTTTTTTATTGGCCTTGGCACAATTAGCAGACCTTTAATGTTGTCTTTTTATTGTGAGCATATTTAGTGTCTAAATTCCGTTTGTGTTTGCTGGTAGCATTATATAGCTTATTGTTCCACATGCACTAACAGCTGCCCAGGAAAAAATATTTTCTATAATTCTTTAATATTAATGAGTCTAAAGCAATTACACTGTTAAGAGCAGCACTCGGATCTCAGTTGGGTAAACAGTTGGCCAACATGCAGTAAACTAGAGTAGCAACATATGTAGTCCAGTTGGGTCCGGTCCAGACTGTATGATACTTAATTGCATAAATAGATAATATAGTAGTGATGAATATGTTAGTGGGGTGTGCAGTATATTGTGCTGTCTTTATTTAAAATTATGTTTGGCTGCCAAAGCATCACATAACCTGTTGTAGTTTCACATTTTTGTTTGGACAGTCAAGCAATAAGTTGCTAAAGAAGCCAAAACAAGGCAGCTAACACATTGTGTGCATTTTCATGCTGTTTTCCATAGTAGAATTCTAAATTCTGTTTTTAAATAAAATTTTAAAAATTCATAGGACATAAAGTTTTGACAGTCTTTGATCAATCTTTTCTTGGATTTGCTTCTGCAGATGTACGATCAGTTGTTGGGAACACATGTAGCAATGATTTATCCTTGCGACTTTGTAAAGGAAGAGATTGTGACCTTGGATTATGTTCTTTACTTGCTATTGCAGACTGTAGCTAACCTGTTTTTTATAGTAGTCTTAAGTTTGGTTCCTGAGGTTTCAGTTTCATTTGGTCTCTTCTGGTTCTTGTGGAGATAAAGACTGGTAACGTAGGAAATTCAGGAATGCAACCATTTCTCATAAAGGTTAGTGGCTGAGACCAACACAAATGCTAATGACGTCTTTTTTTCAAGCTTCGGAAAATGTGTTTATGGTTTCTTAGGGAACTCCTATTCTTTGAGCCTTTGTCATCTGCCAGTCCCTGGCTTCTGGCTTTATTGTACAATGCTCTTCTATTTGATGGCAATATGAACTTGAGCCATTACAAAGGGACAGATTCCTTGGGCTGTATTCCTTGCAGCTGAAAGACACCTGCCCTGGTGTGAATTTTGTATGAAAAGGTAATGTGGCTGGGAGGTGTCTTGTGAAAGGATAAGCTGTGTGGCACTAGTGAAACTGAGGGAGAAGGTGAACATCATGCTCTATATTTTTTTGTAGTAGAAATTGCCAGCAATAGCCAGGATTGCACTGAGCTGTGTGTTGGAGTGCGTGATCTGGGATTGATAATGCCCTTTGATAATTGTACATGCGGGAAGAGTCATTGCTTTACCTCATCAGCCTGCAGTGTATGCGTCTCTTACACAGTGTGTAGTGATCTATCTTGGGATTGTTGCCTTGGGGTGCAACACGCTGTGCAAATGCTCTTAAAAGGAGTCCACATGCCTCACATGTGGGTCACGATAAGGCTGGGACGGGGTCGGGGAAACTTCCTTTGTACATTGGCGTTCATGCTTAATTAGTAGGACTTGAAGTCTGCATGTTGTGAGGTCCTCTTGTTAGTCATTGTGCATTCTAGTCTTTCATTCTTTGCTTACAGCCTGTTTATGGTAATAAATTACAAGATCCTGTGACTTTAGTGGAAAGAATAGTTTGCTCATTCTGTTTTGTGCTTTCATATTAGAGATACAAGCACAGGAAGTGCTAAGATAGGTAAGACTGATTTATGCAGATCTAGTAGCTTGGTTGGCAGGAATAAACTGACACTCCAGCAAAATTACATGAACTGGAATATAGCCAAAGTATGAATGAAGCACAGGTCTGCTTGTTTCCAGTGTGTGCTGGTTTTGGCTGGGATAATTTTTTTGGCTGAGTTAATTTCCTTCATAGTAGCTGGTATGGGGCTATGCTTGGGATTTGTGCTGAAAACAGTGTTGATAACAGGGATGTTTTAGTTATTGCTAACCTGTGCTTACACAGAGCCAAGGGCTTCTCTGCTTCTCACTCCATCCCGGCAGCGAGGGGGCTGGGGGGACACAGCTGGGACAGCTGACCTCCACTGACCATAAGGGGTATCCTGTACCATATAGCATCATGCCCAGCATATAGAGCTCAGGGAAGAAGGCGGCAGGCAGTGAGGACATTCAGAGTGATGGCATTTGTCTTCACAAGTAACTGTTATGCGTGCTGGAGCCCGGCTTTCCTGGAGATGGCTCAACACCTGCCTGCCGATGGGAACTGGTGAATTAATTCCTTGTTTTGCTTTGCTTGCGTGCGCGGCTTTTGCTTTACCTATTAAACTGTCTTTACCTCAACCCACGAGTTTTCTCACTTTTACTCCTCTGGTTCTTTGCCCCATACTGCTGTGGGAGAGTGAGCAAGCGGCTGCGTGGGGCTTAGTGGCCGGCTGGGGTTAAACCACAACACAGTACCGGACTATGACAGCTCCTGTAACGAAAGGAAACCAGAAATGACACTTCCTCAGTCTGCAGAGGAGACTACATCTCCTTCCCATAGTGTCTCTTCCCTAGCTTATATTATCTGTTTCACTTTGAAGTCTTTGACCCGCCCTGGCACTTGTGCCTTGTGACCAACGTACCCTGTATTTGTTGTTTTCTGCCACTGTATATCAGTACAGCTGATGGAGGAAGAGGGGAACAGGGCTGAGGCTGTTTCCGCAGTGCGTACCCTGGTTTTTGCAGTCCACACGGAGGCAGTGATAAGAAGTATCTGAAAGAAAAACCTAGTGTTTCCTTGGCATTTATTGACTTTTGTAATTCCATTATCAATACCTACAGCCCTGCATAAGTGGTGAAGAGTTCCACAGGCTATTTCCTCTCCTTAGTGATAATCAAGCGTTGCAGAATTTAGGAATATTGTACAATCTTTCCACCAGTGACCCTTCACAGCAGATCTGCGAGTTAGGAAAGTAAACTTTCCTATCTCCCTTTGTATAGAAACAGCAGTGAAGTACTTAGAGCTGAACTTTATATTAAATCACCGACATAGTCATTAGCTTTTGGTTTCTACTTCAAGGTAGGATGCTAAGCTTAGTGCCTGCATGGCCTGACTTGTGCGGTGATCTTTGTTCCTCATCTCTTCACCTGAACCTAGCCTGTTTCTGTCTCCTTGTTCCTCCTACCACGGTGTCTCCTTCTTCTTTGTTCTGGGCTCTGTCCAACCTGCTTCTTTCTCCCAGGAAGAAGATCCTAGCAACAAGAAACCACGGAGCACAGCTTTCAGCACCTTAAGCAACTTGCCCTTGTTGCTTACATGCTGTGGTGAATTGGACAGTTGCCACGGACATATTGTCTCAATGATGTTGTTATAATTGGTGCATTATGATTTTTCTCTTTTGTTAACCAACAGAATTAAAGTCTGGGGACTTGGAACTTTTTCCCTCTTCCTTCCCTGTTTAGTGAACTGTGCACATCAGTAGCCACCCACAAAGGAAACAGCGTGTAAATAAAAAGCTAGTGCTCCCCGCCCTTCACTTCGTTCCATGTCCTTTTCTCAGTGTTCATAGAGCCATGACTCAGACTGGGTTTAGAGAAGACAACTTGCTAATCCCCTCCCTGCTACAGAGAATAAAATGGCATTTCATTCCAAGCTCTATTAATGCGCTCGCTCCGGGGATAAAGCAGCACTCCCAAAAGGCAGTAGCCAGATTTTTTTTTCTGTTGCGTTGTCTTTGTCTTCTTTTGAGTGTTACATTTAGATTAGCTTCTGAGGATTAAATGTTATTACAGTCCCTGAATCTGTTAAGGGGAAGGAAAAAACCATCAGTAAAGAGGTTATAGCTTAGTGCAGGCACTCTAGATTTAGCCTCAAAATGGTATTTTTTAAAAAAATTTGATTTATTTTCTTTTGTGACAGTTGTCTTATCACGTTTTTATTTTATTTTTGTAGTTGTTGTATTTGGATGCAAGAATTGGCATGAATGGGGGTGTGACTCTCTGAAAGGTAAAGCTGCAGGAGTAGGGTGAGGGGATTAGGAAGCTGTTAAAAGATAAAATTGTTCTGAAGCTGAGTTTCCCTCTGAGATCTCCTTATAGTTTGCAGACCTGTTTCTGAAGCTGCTTACCGATGGCTGTGCTGCTTTGCATGTTGTGCTGAGAGGACTGCGTATGCTCTGCGCTGTTCTCAAGGAGTGCATAAAGAATGTCAGTATCTTATCCTGATAGAGATCAGCCTTGAATCCAAGGCAGCTTTCCAACAGAGAAACTGCCGAAGAGATTTACTCCATATGGAACTTAGTATCTAAGAGTTCCATTTAATGGTCCTAAGATCTTTAAACTTAATGGACATGCGTATTTAAGGTGATTATGTTAGAGAAACTGGCAAGTAGTAAGTATCCTCCTGGGCTGAACATGGAGTAGAGAACCACACTGACTCAGTGGGGATAGGGGGGAAAGTTCATAGATGGACTGTCTGCTGGGAACAGGGAATTTATAGCTTGCTTTCAGTGCTCATGGAAATGAAAGCTTTATTGAATTGCACAAGATTTTATGAGGCTGATGGCCCCACAATTAAATGGCAAGACTAACTGGTACCTGGAGGAACCACCTTTTCTTTTTTCCTTCTTTTTTTTTTTCCTAGTTTTTGTAGATCTGGAAAGCTTATAAAAGTTATGTGGCGATACTTGAGTTTATTAATCTTGAAATCTACTATGAGGCCTCGGGTATTTCAACAGAGGGTTGTGCCCAGAAATCGAGCTCTGAAGTAGTAATTACGTGGGCAGTCATGAAGCCCAAGGAGAAGAAGGGTAAAGGCATCATAGTTTTCAAAGAAAATTGCTCTGGGATTTCTCCTATAATTCGATTAGATAAATGATTAATTCAGTCTTTAAATTAAGAGCCTCTGCAATAGCGATTTAAGAGTTAAGAGGAATAAAAGACTGATTACGGCTGGGAGCTTATCCCCAGCCTTATCTCAGTACAGTGCTTTTGTGCCCTGCAATGGTGGTTCTTCACAAAAAATGGTTTGGCTCCATCCCAGTCTTGTTCTTCCCCCAGTGCTTGGTTTGTGTTTGTTGTTCCTCCTTCCATCTGCACTGAGTGTGTTTCATGTAATCTTTATTTAAAAGAGATGAGTTATTAGTCAAAGCTTTGCTGTTTCTCACGTTTACAAAGTTACTCTTAATAGTAAATTGGATTATTGCTCTAAGAGACTATAAGCCATGAGTTTCCCCAAAGTTACTTCTAAAGAGGGTAAAAGAGTAGACAGGTGAATTTTGACTTTGTGACGTTTTACATGATGTGAATTTTACTGAAAGAAATACTTCCCGATCATTTTCAGTTCTGTTTCAAAAAGTTCCTCACTCATTTACGTTAGCATGTAAACATCTTATTTACGAATTTTGGAGGGCCTGTTAAGTAACTGTATCAGTGCACTGACTTCCAAGCAAAGTATGTTCCCCTAGTGCTTTAGGAATATGGTATGTGGAAATAAAGTCGAATGTGTGTAACGGATTTGTGTAAATGTTCCAGTTGAGCCAGGTTATTCTTTTTTGAACTAAATTTTAAATCTTGAAAATTTATTAGATTGTATACTTTATGCAAGCTGTGCCATCTTCTTTCTGAAGTTCAGTTCTTGGGGGTTACTAAAATGCTGGTCCTAAACAGAACTTTCTTTTTGCCTAGTTAGTAAAATTATGTTCTAATCTAGTGTTCACAGTATCGTCTTTCCTCTCATGCATGATGAGGGATGACAAATAAATCAGTCCAATGAACTGAGGTCGCAGTTCTGTTAGTGCTGAAAAACAGGTGTAAAATATTAATATATCTTTTCAAAATTGCAAGAGCGTTTCTTCAAAGGTATATTGGTAGAACTTGGGAATTTATAAAATAAGGCCTGAATAGTGAAGACTGGAGTAGCAAAGGAAGAAGTACCAAAGACTCCATGTAGTTTGTTTGGGATGTTTCTATTGCTATCGATTTTTACATGGAAAGCACTTGTATTCTGTAGTACTGTTGCCATTATAAAACCTTTAGATCAGGGTTTGTTGGCAAGCCAAATCCAGATTGTTTTCAAAAGCATGGATATTTTGTGCAGCTGTTAAAACAAACCTCAGACATACTTTGTGCATCAGAGTATGTGAAATATTTCAGTTCAAAGCTTTTTGTCATGGAGAATGCAATGAAAATAGGAGCTGATCTCTGATCCTCAGATTGGGAATGAAATATTCCACTGTGCATCATGGTGGAAGCAAGGTTTCTTCAGGGTTCCTAGTGGTTTAGTGTTGATTTAGACGTAATGACAGATCCACGCCAAAATCCAGAACTTCTTGTGTCTTTGATCCCTCCTCCCCTTAGCTTGAGTTGGGAAAGAAGTAATGAATATTAATTAGTGACCCATCTGAGCTTATTTGTGCTGTGTTTTTCTGCCTCCATCTTCCAGTGGGTGTGCTGGTGGTAGTGGCACAGGGTTGATTTCTAGAGGACTGAGGTTAAAGTTGTCTGGGGAAGCTTTCCAAAAAGAGTGGTAAATTAAAGATGTCAGAAGTAATAATGCCTGAGAAACCACTTGTTACCAGTGAATTAATGACTTGTTTGCTAATTAGAAGCCTAAGGCAAAGATGAGGTAACAGTCCTAACAATCTGGTCATTAATTCAGTAGCAACTGATTTCAAGGGCAGTGTTGCTATTTTGAACAGTAATTGTGTTTCTGATTCTGGATTACGACACTTCACACAGTGCATTTTACTTACTGTTGAGTTGGTCTCCTCCCAGAGTGATGGAGGCATAATAGGATGGGCCAAACACAAGTACCAGTGGGGGAAATTTGAGGAGAGTAATAGTTTGTTCTGTAGGTCAGAGCTTCTGTATCTCCTCCTCCTGGGGAAATAAGGACTGTGGCAGGACAGCTGTTGACATCTTCCATCACAGTGATCCATCTGTACAGAGGAAGTTGGTGGTGTTTGTTGTTGGCTGAGGAGGGATTGAGGTCCTTTCTTCCCTTTCAAAGGCAGAGAAAAATCATCTCTGCCATCAGACCAGGCTTCAATGACGTTATTTTTCACTTACTTGGTGTGATTTTAATAGTTCATGATGTTACTCTGACTAAATAGGTGTCTAGGCTATGGGGTCCCATCAGCTTTTGTGGTCTCAAGATCAGGTTGTATCAGCCTACTGTGAGAGGACCTTGCTGGGACTGGGTCTTCCTTCCTATCCTTTTATTTCCCTTGTTGGTCCTGGAAGTGTCTCTTGCCTGCCTGTCTGGGACATACACATACCACGCCAACAAAAGTTGTAAGTAATTTGGCTTGAAAAAGTGGCGTTTGGAAGACAGGATCACTTGCTTGTTCAGGTATGAATATTGTTTCTTCAGAGAGAACTTCTTAGCACTGTGCTGACCGTGAGTGCCACTAACAGCACGGTGGAGCATCTTCAAGTAGGCATAGGTCTCATTAACTCACCCTAGACATTTGATATGCTCATCTTCAAATGTAAACCCATCTTATCTACATTATTTTCTATAAGGATTTTTTCAATTCTCTAAGGACTTTTTGAAATTATAATACTTATTTAAAAAAAAAAAAAAAGAAAAATAATCATAACTTTCCCCCAAAACCAGGCTTTAAGACTTTGTGTGTGTTCTTTGAAAGCTCCATTATTGATGTTCTTTGGGGGATGAGTAGCTGCTTAATGGGGATCTTTCTGAGTCCGTCCTCAACAAATTGCACAGCATGGTAAAAGGGGACACAGTGGTTTTGAAGATTAGAGCATGTGGGCAGAATCAAGGGTTGGTGGTTTTTTTGGTTTTTTTTTTTTTTTAATAAAGTGAATATGAAGAGCTTCATATCCCACCTGAACTTTAATGCTGGCAGCTTCATTCTCCTCTCGGAATTTCTTTCTGCATCTTTAGCAGGATATGCCACTCTGTCAGTTCAGGATATACTAATGGACTCATATTTTTGTCCGTCACTGTTACTCCTTTGTGTAGTCTGGTGTAAATTGTAGGGACCTAGTACAGTGCTTAGTGACACTTCAGAAAAGTAACTGCTGTTAAAATGAGTGGTCAGGGTTTTCTTTAAAAAAAAACCCAATTCGTTAGTCTTGACATCATTACGAGATCATCTCACATAGGAAAAAATTTACTGAACCTGCCTGTCTCTCATGCCTTGCAGTTATATGAAATCAGTGTATCACATCTTCAGTTACCTTCTTTAGAATACTTTTGGGGGAGGGGGTTTAATAGATCAACAGAAAATACGGGCCCAGGACTCTCCCAGCAGGCGGTTTCCCAGCTAACTCCCAGACAACGTAGCACTACCACAACCCGTATATTCTTGGGGCCAGTGCTGCATGCATTCTGTAAGCTGCATGCATTCCCTTCCTGACCTGAGATCTTAACCAGTTTTAGATGTTTTTTATCTGAAGAAAGAAAATCCTTATACGGGTCACTTGTTGGGCTGTTTGTTGTTTTCAGATTCAGTTATTGCTTGCTATATTGCTTTTCTGCCTTGTGGGAGCTGAGCCAGCTTCCTTTCTGATTCAGAGAACTCCTTCCAGCAACAAGATTCTGACTCATTTCTGCTTGGCTTCCAGAGACCATTTTGCTGCTAACTTTAGGCTCTTCATCTTTGCTAGTCAACTTTCAGTAGCTTGGCATCTTTGGAAAAAATGGTGCATGGCTTTGTGGGCAGGAGGTCCATTTCTGTTAAGTTCTGTATCTCTTGGCAAGTGAAGGAAGTGGCCGTAGTTTTCCTTTCATCTTCCAAACTGGCAGTTCCTCATAACTTGGTATTCTACCATCATAATCAGTAAAGAATTTACATCCAAATGTATATTGGAATTATCCACTTGTGGGGAAAAGTCTCTCATTATTCCAAACCACTTGCCATCTGCCATGCAGAATGCTAATAGGGTTGATTAGTTATTGTGTTCACAGGTTCAGTAGGATAGGGATCATTTAATTTTATATGGTTTTGTACCATTTTTTTGCATATTGCTAACTTCCTCCTCCCCCCAGAGACACCACCAAAACTCCAGTGCCTGCAGCTTATGGGGAGCTAAGGAAGCCAGTTAAATTTGGTTGACACTGTGCTTGGCAAAGCACAGTGAAGTATAAATCCAAGTCTTTTAGGATGACCCATTGGTCAAGTGGGAAATGACTGCTTGTGAGAATAAACCACAAAGGAGGGCAGGGGAGTTTGTGATACATTGAAGTAAGAAGGACAGAGGGCTGGAACCAGCTTTGGATGGGTCACGTAATCTCTTTGCATCACTTTGGAGATTTGGAGAGAATGTTGTTAGATTTCCAAAATTAGAGGTTGTTACAGAAAACTGGTAATTTTAAATCATTTTCCACTTCAATCTGTATATTTTTGAATTTGGGTTTTGGGCTTTTTGTTTGTTTGATGAAGAAAATGCAGCTGGGTCAGGCTATTTTCACTGAATGCAGTACAGTGACTCAACAAGTTGCTGGCGCTTGGTATTTGGACTTCTGTTAACTTTTGTTCACAGCGATAGAATCTAATTACTTACACAGGAGAAGATTTCAGAACAGCTTCTGTGTACCTCTGATCGGAAGGAAAGGAGGTATTTGTCCTGGAAAGGACAAGGGTGCACTGAGTGCGCAAATTGCTGTGGGGAATTGCATAGCAGCTTCAAACAAGCTGTCAAAACAGGAATGGATGTTGGGAAGTACTTGAGTGACAAATTTTGTAGGATCAGAGTCACCCAGAAACTCATAGTATTTTATAAATACACATTTATGAGGCACTTCCATGGACAAAGTAGGGAAAAAGAGAATTGAGTGACCTATTATTGAAACGCAGCTGTCAAGGGGAAGAAAGAGAGGGGGGAAATACTGCAGCCATGTAGTCGTGTGCTGCAGACGGTGTGCCAAGGCATATAGGAAGGGTTTTAGAAAGACAGGAGTACAACTGCTTCAGCTGAAAATTGGACGTAGTGGCCCTATTCACATGAAAATTGTCATGAGGTTTCACCTTTTCTTTTAGTCTGTCTCCTCTTGCTCTACACAATATTAATTCTGCAAGCCTTGTATTCCATCCAGATCAGTGGCAAAGCCCTGATGAGCAGTGTTTTGAATACATGAAGCTGATCAGAAATATTTCCTTCCTGATCACATTAGTTTATCCTCATGAGGCATGCAGTTTGTTTATACTGTGCTAGGTTATGTAGCTTAAATATTACTGAATTTTTAGTAGACATTTGGATAATCTATTAAGCTGCTTATTTCTTATTTCTCTTGCCAAACAGATGCAACATGACTCTGCCCTCTTTCATTCAAGCCATGTTACCAAGCTGATGTGAAGGATCAGGGAATTCCATAGGTCGCAGTGAGCCGTAGTGTTTGCTTTGTGATAGTGCAGCATCCTGGGGCCTATGCTGAAAGTTAGCTTCCCTAGCTGTTTGTTCTGTGCTGATGAGTTTGTTATGTGTGAATGAAATGCTTCAATTGTGTTTAATTTTCTGCTGTAAATGTCAAGGATGCAATAATGAGAGAGGATGGAACCTTTCTATGTGCTGTGTATTGCATCTGTCTGGAGTTATTTTTCTGACATGTTAAAGAGAAGCCATCAAAGCCAACTGCTACCCAAGGGAGAATGCAGTTTTACAGGTCAGTTAACCACTTATCAGTTTTTATATATGTATAGTACAGCATGGCAGCACACATTTATGTGGCCAAAGCATCACTGAGCTTAATCTGAAATACATGTAATGTACCCTGGATATATAAACATGTTAACCAAATATATGACGCGTCGCTGATTCCTTCCTGACTTGCAAAAACTGCTGCTGTGTGCCTGGGTTTTTCTCAGTGCTGCATGTGCACCTCATTGCTGACCTCTGAGGCTGTCTGCGCTGTGGTGACAGTGGTGACTAATGTGGTTTGCTCAAGTTAGCTCAGACACTGGTCTTAGTCAAATAATGCAGCAGAAAGCAACTAATCCAGTTGTCAGATTTTGCAGCTTACAGGAAATTCCAAGTTGCTCCCCCATTTGGGTTGCTGCTTGCAGCTGTGTACCAGAGCGTAGCTACTCTAAAAGTTGGCTTCTGTGAGGGACCCTGCAAATCTTTGTTTTTTACTTTCTGAGCAGAGTTATCGAAATGTCTGTGTTTAGATAACATCAGTCTCTATCTTGAGTTTTTTCTCGGCTTGGTTGGTTTCCCAGAGTAAAATGTAAAAAGAGGATCTTGCTCTTAAGTCCATCTGGAATTGCTGTTCTAGCAGGTAAAGCCAAGCTGTGCTGCGGTACTCACTGTGATTACTGATCGTGCACTAGTCTAAAGAGCTGCCAAGTCCTAAAGCATTAAAGTTGGACCTCTGCTTAGCTAGTCTGATTTTTCAGCTGGGTGGAAGGACTAGCAAATACATACACATCTTCCAGCTTTCCCTTGCTTTCCTGTAGAGTCCATAATTCTTCCAAAAAGGGAACCTGTCAGCAGCAACTAGCTACTAGCCATCATGCTGTGTTTGAAACCTGCTGTCTGTGGGGTCTGTATTCTGATGATACTGCCTTAATCACTCCTTGCAGTGAGTTTGTGTGTTTGTCTTTCAAAGCTGTGTTGCTTCTTGATTAATTGATGGACATTTAGACCAGCACTCTTCCTACTATCGCAGAGCTTGTGATGGAAATGCTTGAAGAACCTTGCTTTAACCTCCCAGACGCTTAGCACTTCTTCATGGGGTTTATATCCATGTAGAAATGAATTTGCCAAGACAAATGAGTGCAGTTATTGACTGGAGCAGCCGTTACCTGCCGCTATTGAACAGTTAGGAGAGGGTTAAGAAGAAAACCTCTTCTGAGCCACTAGATTGGCCCTGACTAAGATGAATGTCTAATTCACTCCCAGCGTCCTTACTGCTGCCAGTAATAAAAAGCTTGCTTCACATATTCACCCCACTGCAGACGTTTCTCTTAAATTAAATATCAAGAGGACATATAATAGCACGATTCCACGCCAAGCCAATATTATCAGATTGATGTCAGCAGTGATAATAGAAGAAGGATAAGTTGATGAGATTTCATTTATTAAATAAAGGGAATACGCAGTGATAGAGAGGATTTGGTAACTCTCGATGTGTCAAAATGCAGCAAGATCATGCTCATTCTGTCTTACCTCGAGGGATAGCAGAAAGAAGGATGCCTTTTGTTTCATTTTGAGAAAACCTCTGCCTTCTTTTCCAGACAAAGACCTGGTTTAGATCCCTCCATGGGAGGGGGAGAGGAAGATCTGAAATCATGGGTTTCATGTGTACGTTGTCTTCCTTCCCATTGAACAGTGGTGAAGTGAAGGTGTCTTTCCCCACTACGATGGAGGAGGCACTGCTAATGAGTTTTATTTCTAGATTCTTCCTTTCCTTTTTCCCACCTGTCATCTTTTCTCCTTTCCTCTTCCTTTAGGCAGATGAGAGCGTGTTTGTTATTGGTTTAATCTTTCATATTCTGTACATCTTGCATTTATTTCCAAGGTATTGTCAGAGCTCATCTCCCATACTTCCCTGTCTGAGGTACTGTCCTAGCTCTTCCCAGTCCATCCTTTCTCTCTTGCCTTTTTCCTAGCTGCTATCAATGAGCCTCTTACATCTGTAATCACAATGCCTTTTATTTTAGACAGAGGGTAATTGTCTACTTTATTTGATGGTGGCATGTTATGTTTAAAACTGTGATCTGTTTTAGAAGAAAAGTCAAAGCATACTAGTCCCCTACTCTTATGTATTCAAACCTCATCCCTGCTCCACCATGTTCCTTCCCCCTTGTTGTTAAAGAAATAATAATACAGCCCCTCAAAACAACAAGGTGTTTTCCAAAGGCAGTGTCACGGAGTGTCCAGAAGATTAATTTTTCTAAAGGTTAGTGCCAACAGCCTTGAGCTGGGCTGAGGTTGGAGACAGTTGTCGAAGGGCCCCCTCCTTTGGAAGTCCATGTGCTGTTGCTCTCAGCAGAGATGTTTGTAGTTAGATGTTGCTGGTCTCCATCAGGGTTTTTGTGTGTGTTAATACCTTTTACTTTCAGATATGTATGAGTAAAGCCAGACAACTGAAATGTGCAACTGGTGTATGGGGCTGTTGTGTCCCCCCTTGTGTGGAAATGTTGCAGCCTGAAGAGACTTAACGTGAGCAGGAATGTGGCATCCCTTTGAGTGAGATAGGACAAGAGTAGCGATTGCTGTGCTGGGAGGGCAGTTCCTCAAGCAGTTGTTCACCAAAGCAGTTTGGATCCCCTTTTTCAGTCCAGATGGGTACCAAAACTAAACTGCTGGATGTGGGTGGCTTGTGTACTCCTGGACTCAGCAGGATGTGCTAACTTACGGTGAGCTCACATGTACTTCTTGTCCCGTTGTTTCATGGATCACACTGCACGGTGGGGCACAGTGACAGTTATCTCCCGAGCAGTGCTAGCTTCCTGCTCCAAAGTGAAATGTCATTCTCAGTGGGATTTAACTGGTTCCATTGAATTTCCAGTTCTCTGGTGAATGCACTAATATATTGGTTTCTGTAATTTGTATTGATTATTACCTTAACCAGCTTTGCATTATGTTGATTAGTTTCTCTAAATCTGTTTTGAGAAGCTGGTACAGTTGATGTATATCCACAGTTTGAGATTTTATTTTGAAGAAATGAAGGAGAATATTCTTATTATGGTTCCAGGTACCTGGTACCCAAAAAATCTTTGTGTTGTGGAAAGCGGCATGTATGAATGCTAACTTAGGTACTCGCTGGGCAATGCGTGCCATTCTGTGCTGATTGATCCCTTGCCTCTGGTAAGCTTTAGGCAGCAACACTTACTCTGTGGCTTCTTGCTCACCACTGCATGGATTTTAAATAGGCCTCTGTGCTGTGGACAGAGCACCAAGGGGTGTCCTGAAAGAAGAGGACCACAGACTTTGTACTACTGTCTGAGTCCACAGATGGGTCCTAGCTTTATATTTACTCCAGGCAATGAAGACTGATGCCACAGGAGAGACAGTGAACGAGCAGACACACATAAAAAAGGCACAGTTCCTATAGCTCTCCATGCCAACAGTGGCAACCTCAAGCATTCTTCTAAATATTTCCAAGATGTTTGTACCATATTGTTCAGTTCAGATGAATACAGACTATTTTGTGGCATGCTGTACCTTTTTGCTGTTCCAGTCTTTTCATGCAAATTACAAAATGCCCTTCAGTTTAACATGACTGAGTTTAAAACCCCAGATTTTAAAAGCCTTAACTTTTTCAATGGATTGAGGGATTTGGTGGTATTTCCTGACCTGGTATTGTTTGGTATCATTTCCACAGTCTCACCGATTTGATTAGAGTGGTATTAAAGTTAGTGACAAAGCAAAATGCCAACATTATGAGTTTCTGAAGCTCTCCCTGGGTACTTTTCTATTCCAGAATTTGAAGATTTTTTTAGAGTATGGATTTTTAGAGGCTTTAAAGGTGATTTGCTATAGAACTTTGAAATTAGAAATGCACACTAGCCTCTAGCGACCATGGATGGAATAAGTTTCTTCTAAAAGCTGTAAGATTAGTGAAGAGGTGGAAAAAGAAGTTTGTATAGTATCTTTGGTGGTTTCTGATTGAAACCTCAGTGTTTTAGTGGGGCTGTCATACTGTTACTGGTAAATTCTTAGTCATCCATGTATGTTGACAGTAAGACTGAGGACTGAAGAAGTGTCATTTGGAATATGCCTCAGCCAAACTATTTTGAGGGAGCAACTAGGTTGATGATACAGAAAGGACAGATTTTTATTTTTATTATTTTTTTCTTCTTTTGGCCCTTCCACTTGGCTTCCTGAGCACCTTACAAAAACGAGCATGTTTTGGAAACTCAGATCTGAGCTCTCCAGAAGCTTCTAAAAGATCTTGGTTTAAGATTTCACGTTTCTTGGAAATCTCTTCCACCTGAGAGAATGAGACATGCCCAGGAACAGGTCATGTTTTCTCTCTGCCTCGCTGTGGAGCCTTGCTGCTGACTGAGTGCCTGTTGCTGTTACTGTGGAAATGAATACATCGTGGCATGGCACTCATGCCTGCCTGTAGCATCAAGCACTTTGCAAGGAAGAGTTGCTTTTGATATTTGGGCCCAGATCTCTGTAAGCATATTGGGGCAGAAAAAGCAAGGAATTAAATGGTTTGTGGTTTAGAAGGCGTCATCTGAGGATTGCTACACCTGAGCATATGTTCTCTTGTTCCTGGTAAGACATACCATGGCAATTGTGCTGCAAATTCCTGCAATTTGTGTCTGCCTGTCTGTGCAGCTGATGACACTGTCTTACTGTTTTTGTGCCATTGTTGCTGGTATTGTTTTACAACGACCTTCCGCTTTATTGGTACTGTTGCTGATGATGTGCCATATGTACACATGCACATTAGAGTATAAGAACATCATCCCTAATTGTTCTTGGGTAGCTGTCAATGCCATTTATGGGGTATGAGTACTAATTGCTTCAGAAATACAAAGAAAAGGATATCTGGTCTTGCTATTATTCTGTTTTTTCTAGTCACTAGGAGAATTGCAGTGCTTCCGACTGTGTTGGATTTTTTTTGAAGTGTTTAAATAGATGAGAATTCAATAGGTCGAGGCGGCTTATTCAACAAGTTCATTCAGTTCCTTGTCAAGACTGTTACAGATCTAGCGCAGGCCCTGCCAGGGTTCCCGAGTTCTGCCAAAGATTTCCAGTGTGAGTTGGGGAAATCATTGAAATCACTGAACCTCTTGGAATTGATTTATTTTTTTCCCCTCCTGACTGTGGAGGAGAGATGATGTTTTGTCTAAGGGTAAAACAGCCTTCCACACCAACCTAGAAAGAACGTGTTCCTTCTTTCTGCTAAGTACCCTGGATTTTTCAGCTGAAAGACACTGTTGGTCATTTGACCCACTTTGGTGATTGTTGCTCCCACCACTTTCTCTGTTAAGACTAGATGACTCCAACGCAGGATTAGTATGTGTGCCCCTGGTAAAGTGGTAGTAAGTAGGTGAAAACTCCTCTTCACACATCTTTCTGTGCTTGTTTTCCCTGCAGGAGGAGGAACACTGATCCTGTCTGTGCAAACCTGCAGTCTGAAATTCTGAAGTGCTACCAAGAAAACAAACATGAAGTGCTCAAGTGTTCGGAGCTGGCTAAGGAATATCAGCGCTGTGTTAGTGCAGCTCAGAAGGTAACAAAAGCTTCCCTGTTGTACTTGCTGGCTTTTCTGTCTTGTTTTGCATGGTGTTTTCTTCTGGGAAGTGTTCCTGAAAACTGTGGCTTCTATTAGTCAAATTGTGATCTTCTTAAGAGACAAGTTTTCACTGGGATCCATTTTCCCACGTTCATTCCACATTTCCCAGCCACACTGTGGTATGTCCCAACTTCACTTCCATCAGTGAGTCCTGTTGTACTGAGCTGCCACCAAAACAGCAGCACCAATGCTCCTAGGTTTGAAAGTCAGTCACAATGATTCTGTAGATTTTGGATGCTGTGTACTGCAAACAGTAGGCAAATCCATTTTGCCAATATCGGCAACATTTTGAATGGGCTCTAAACATCCTCCTTTTATGGGACTTCGCAGTTGGAGGTCTTGCTTCCTTTCATTGCTGCATGAGGAAAGCTTCTTTACTGGGCAAAGCTTCTGCCTTTAAGAAAATTGCACTCCTAAAAAAAATTCATCTTGTGTGGGGTGCCAGCAAGCCTTATGGCTCTTCCTTCCGAGATGCAGAAGCCCTAGTAGGTTCTGTTGATGCCTTAGGACATCATGTTCAGTACCTTGGAAGAATTTCTGGCTATTGAAACAAGTGAAGGAGAAAGGAGAAATAAAGTATTTGGACATAACAACTAGGTTATGGTCTTGGGAAAAGTGAGTGGTAAGAAATAAGCTGCTGCTTGGGATGTCTGGAGTGCAAAGGATGCTGTTCGCCATGTGAGAATTCAGTGGGTCAGATGTCCCTTAAGGGCAGGGTTTGGGTTTTTTTTTGGGGGGGGAAATGTGTGTGTATAGAAAATTCTCTAAAGGGTGCTGAGACTATAGTAGATGGATGTAGGGAAAAGGATGGAGCCTTCTGGGAATAGAAAACTGAGACTCCTCTCATGGGATTACTGATGCAAAGGGTGGGGGAGAGGTGGAGATTTCATAGAAGCAGTCTTTCTCTGTCGCATTAGCATTGTGAGGGGAAGCTGTATGCCTGATTTAAGTATAACATGAAACAAGCTGCCAGCCGGCTCCCAGAAGAAGCCTGACAGAAGGAGATGGGAAAATTGTCAGGATATATTAGACCAAATGTTGTTGCTAGTCCTAGTGGAATTTTTTTCCTTCCTGTTTACAAAGAAGGTCTTTGTATGTCTGCAAATCAGCAAGGTTAAAGCTGCCAGGGAAAGGGCTTTTCTCTGGTATCTTTAAAGTCCCCAGCTCCCAAAACGTGTGGTTTCTTTTTCTTAGCTTTAATGTAAAGTGGTGCCGGTGCTGCTGCTGCACAATCCGTGCCCTCTGTTGCTGTGCGCAGAGCATTGGCACATCTATTGCCAGCCTCCGTTACCTGATGCTTCTTCCTTGCCTCCTGTAAATCAGCCTTGTAGCCTTTTCATTGGAGTGTATCTTTAGCAAATGCATTTACCAGTATGTCTTTATTGCATGCAGTGCGGGTGGAATGTGATTACCAAAGACGACAGATTGCATTAAACTTCAGCATATTTGCAAGCTGCAGCTCCAACCCGCCTGAGAAGGGGGCTGGGACACTGCCAGCCCTGACCCCCAGCACAACATTATTAAACAGTAAATTGGAAGCCAAATGACTGGTAACAGCAGAGGGCAGTGAAAGATCTGATTAACTTATCTTTTTTTGGATTTGTGTGGTCGGTGGGGTTTTTGATATTTTTTTTTTTAATAAATCAAAAACTGGGGGTTGTCTTGGTTCCCAGAATGTTTGGTGAACTTCAGATTTATTTTTTTTTTCCAACTGTTACAGAAGCTTCCTGGAAGGAGCAGTGTGTAGGACATTAATTTGCTGTGGATGATGACAATGTGGCAGAAAAGCCTCCTTGCTGTGTTTTAGGAAGGGGTGAGAGAGACTAAGGAACAGGTAACTGAACTTTGCATCTAGATACAGGCATTAGAGAGTTCTACAAATACAAATTCAAATAAAACTAAATAAAACTTGTATAAGGCAGTACATCTTCTGTAATTTCCTTTGTCCCAGGACAGCTCAAGCCCTGACAATTTGCCTCACTGCTCTTACAGAGTCCTCTGACTCCTGAGATATATGTAGCAATCACAAGCTGTTGCGTTTTTTCATAAAGGATTAAAACTCCCTCCTCCCTTCCCCTTTTAAGCTGTTATTTGTCTTTAAGTTTAAATTAGCATCTTCTACCAAATGGCTTTGTCTCACGCATTCCTCATTCAGGAAATTCAGGTTGGAGGAGTGTGGGAAAGACAGGCCAGAATCTCTTGATTTCTTGGGTGTATTTTTCCTTTCCTTTTTTTTTTTTTTAAGCGCAATTTGTTTTCCAGTACAGGAGGTTGTAATCAAAGCTGGATGTGTGTCTTCAGCTCACTTGAACGCTGGTGATTTGTTCTTCTGCTTTTTACTAAAGATTTTATAAGGCTTGGTGAATATTCTTTAATGAAGCATCTGGTTCTCTGCAAGTTCCTTTTGATGGCTGGTAAAAATGTCTCCAGGGCATGGTATACATTAGACTCAGAGAAAGCAAGCTCTAGATATCTAGACTGAAAATTACAGCTTACAGTGGATGACATTAATTCTTCACATCTTCCCCCTTACTGCATTGGTTTGAGACTGTTCCTTTGGACACCCGTTTCCCTTCCTATTGCTGTGCATGTCTCTGTGCCAGGAGCTGGGATGCACCCTCAGTTACTTTTGCCCCGCAGACAAATATATCAGGTAATTATTTAATGAGTTTTGAAATTTATTTTCCACTCATTTCCTGTACAGGCCCTCTTATTGGAATAGGTTATTTTATTGCAGTGCATTATAGGGGTATAACTAATGTTACCTGTTTTGTATATTTTCTGGCCATCAGGACGTCTTTTGTAGTCAAGGGAGAAAAGTAGGCACTGCTAGAGCATGGCGCATCTGATCCAAAATAGTCATCTGAAACAGGTCAGCTCAATTGCCATCCGCAAGTGAGTATTTCTTTCTGCCACTTGGGAGGCACATCCAGACCGTGAACACCGAAGTTAATGCCTGTAGTGGGATGTTTGTAGACTTATGGGAGCAGGATCCTGCTCTGATTGCCTGCCTTTGTAGCTAGTATGCTTTCAACTTGCCCTGCCTAACCTGCTCGCTAACTTTGCCGTTTATACCATCCTGAATGTTAAGTTTTGGTTGCATCGCCATCAGCTCGCTGCAGCGGTGTCAGCCCGCTCAGGCTCTGGGTTGCTTGCTGCATCCTGTGCTTTGCTTATGTGGAAGCTTTCTAACTTTAGAGTATGTTACTGTAATGTCTCCTGTTTAATTTAGGAGTGTTTTATCTTTTCTGGTGGTCTGTTTTCATGGCTCTGCAGAACTTCAGCTACAGCATAAAAATTGCTGGCTTTAAATCTAATAAAAGCTGGGATAATGGGACAGCTGTGGGAGGGGCAGTTCCCATTGTGTCTTTTAAAATTGCCTGTAGTTTATTGACCGCAAGTTTCACCAAGAGCTACTGCTGCCGTTAGATAATGAGAATTGAAAATTGCTGCTGCTGTTTCCCCAAGGTTTTATCTCGTGCCAATGAGAAGAGGGTGTGGAAGGAAGAGGAGAGTGGGCAGTGGAAATCTGCGTAATTTCTTACTTTTGAGTCCAGATGGAAGGGAAAAACAAATTATTTACTTTATTTATTTTTTTAAGTCTGAGTCCTGTTAAGTGACTTGCTTCCCACCCCCTGCAAATAGGCACTCACATACAAGCCTTTCAGAATATTTATGACCCATTCTGCTTCCTTTATGCCTTGTTCACACCAGCAGGCAAATCTGAATTTCCAGCAAATTTTAGTTGGTTAATTTGTTACGTAATTGGTGGTTATACCAGGGAATCTCCGACCAGCTGCCACTTGAAAAATGCAGCCTCTGGTGACCGTATATTAACGTGACGTGAGATTCCAAACAGAACTGGCTTCTTGTGACTGTGTGCAGAAAAATGTCTGTTAGTGAAGAGCATGTATTCCTCTCTTTCCAAGTGTTTTCTTACTGTCTCTAGGCACCTGTCTTTCACAGAAGGACCAAGGTGAAATTTTTGCGCTCTAGCTCCTGGCCAAACCAAGCTATAAAAAGCTGCACACTCAGACACATGTATTCCCTTGTCAATAGGAGCTGTATACATTGAGCTAGGAGCCATTCATAATTCCGCGCTCTTTCTCCCTGTTCTGCGTCCAGCTTCTCATGATTCTGCTATTCGTAACAGATAAAGGTAAACCTACTTCTATCAAGGCTTTAGGGCTTGTCTGCATAAGGAAATTACAATGCAATAAACTGGTGAGTGAGTTTATGGTACAGCAACTTCTCTGTATATGAACATTCTGGGTTCGTAATAGAAGTGCAGGGAAAATTCACGCTCGTTTACTGTGAGTCACTCTGCTATGCAAACAAGCCCTTGCAAAACACTGACTGACTGGATTCCAGTGGAGGTAGACTTTTAACATAACCTTGAGTCAACTGCATTCTCCTTTGCTCTTGACTGTAATAAAAAGGAATGTGGTTAATTTACTGCGCCTGCTTTTCCAAGTGATCCCAGCGAAAGCCCAGTTCCCATTTGGCGCGCACAGTAGAACATTGCAATTCTACTGGAACTTCATCTCTTATCTGTGGGCAGTGACCTAGATGGCTGAGAAGATGCTGCAGGTAGTGGTGTAGTGTCCCATCCCGATGGAGCAGTTTCACTCCAGCATTTTGTGGCCTGCCGGGAGCTGTCATTTCTGCAACCTGAATCTTTGCTTAAGAGCAACAGCGTTGGGATGCACTGGATGCCACAGGCTGCGCTGCAGGTATCTTTGATCATTCTGGATCATTAGGCTCTTGTTAAAGTGTTGTTTCTATTCTGATGGATTGCAAAATGCTTTGTAGATGGTGTACTTGTTGGGGTAGAGAGTAGCAGTCAGTGTGTGTGGCTGGCAGAATAAAGTGTTGGCCAGGTGTAGTGAGGCCCATATTTGTGCCTGAGAAATGCCAGGGTTTCACCTCCCCCGGGATTCTGCAGAGGTAGATCTTCGCTGTTGAAGTCTCATCAAGGAGATATATTTATACCACGCGGTATGCTACTTGAAATGCAATGTATCTAACTTGGAAGGCTTTAAGGTTGTTTGAGCTTTCTGAAATTCAGCTTTGTAGTTTTAGATAAATCTGTGTGTTTCATATCTGGAGGACGATATGCCCAGCCATCCTCCGCCAAGTATATGCCTGCCCTGCCTTTTGTCAGTCGGTCCTTGCTCAAAGCAAACCGATCTGTAAAGTGTTCTCCTTGCCTTCTCTGTAAAGTCGGGTTTTTTAAAGAAAATCTTCCTTTCTTCCAACCTTTATTTGTGCAAATGCTGTGGTGATAACACTATCGGAGGAGTTTATGACTCAATAAATGGTCTCCACCAGGGAGTCGGTGGAGAAGCCGCAAGCTGCAGGCAGCTGCTGTTTGTTTAGTCATAAACGCAGAGGAGAGCAGCAGTGGATTAACTGTACCCAAGCATACCCTGACCTGTTATTTGCAAAGGTGAAAAGGATCCATATTTTGCTTCTAATTATAAAAGACTGAACCGGTTACTGTTTTGATTTTTAAGGTAGCAGTTCCTGTTCTGGCGGGTCTTGATTCTATACACAATGCTTCATACCCTCTCGAGTTCATCAGTGGGTAAAGTAAAAATACAGAGCTGCCTGAAAGGACATAAACCACCATCTTAATATATGAGGCATGTCCCAGAGCAAACTGCTGGCCTACTTAAAATGGAAATGGCTGCTGCCTGTACCTGGTATTTGCAAAACTGGTGGCATGAGTTCTTCAGTTGCTCAGAGTCTCAGCACCCAGCACTTCATGAAGCCCTGATGTTCCCCACAGCCTGGCATGTCATCAGCATGCATTAACCCACGTGAACAAGTACCTTTCTCTGCTGTCTACAGTCCACATAAAGCTCCAATGTGACATTTCCTGGGGTTTGTAATTTTTTGAGAAAACAAAAGCATAAATAACCTTAAAAGTTTTCTTCTCGCTTGGCTGTGCTTCAAGGCTCCCCTTCCAGAGATACTTAGTCCATATCCTGTATCATCTTCTCTTCTCAAGTTCTTGTATCTTGCCTGGTCTGGAAGGAGCACTTCCAACCCCAGTTCTCTTCTCAAAAACAATCTGTTGCCTAGCAGTTAAATGCACAGTCCATGTGCATTTATTTTTGGTTTTCTGGGTTTTGTTTCTTTGTTTTTTGACATTGTGACGGTGAGGCAGAATTGCCTTTGGGTCTAATTTCTCGCTTGATGGTTCTGATGATCTCAGATACACTCACAGGTAATGTTAATCTAAATCTGCATGTTTCGTAGATCGTTTTGAAGGCAACTTTGTTAAAAGCGGGAAAGAAGTCAGAATACTATTACAATTTCTGAAGGTTGAACTATTTGTTATTTTGTTACTGCTAAAATGTGGTCTGTGTTACAGTTGTTCTTGTTTTAAAACTTAGTTTGCCAGAACCTGTTTTATAAGCTGTCTAAATTTTTCTGTGATAAAAATATTAGAAGAGCTAGCCCGTCAGGAATGAGGGAGGTCATAGCTGACTTGGTGCTGTGATGTAGTCTGGGTGAGTCTGAAAAGGCTCATTTGAAGTTGGGCATCAAAATTTCAAGCAAAGTAGGGCCAGGCACTACCAGGAAAGGAATGTGTTTCTCTGTATTGTGCACGTGCACTCTCTTTCCCTCCCTCCTTCCCAAAGCTGTTTCTCTTTTGACTTAAGTTAATGGGATCTACATGGATCTACTGTATCTAACAGGTTTCTCTGATTCTGTGCTGTCTGTGGTGTGTTAGGCAGTTTTTTCTGGAGAACTGTATTCAGTCAGGTTTATCTAGTACGAGAAACAGTTGCTTGGGGGTGAGAGTGTGTTGTGATACATCATGCTGGTTTAATGCCAGATTTTTTCACAAAAGATTTGTAGCATTGTGTTGGCAAGTTGGAAATGGAAATTCTTACTCAGATTAATTCTGGGAGACTGATGACCAAGCAGTCTTGGACAGAAAGAAGTTGATTTCCAATTTTTAAACTATGTGTTTTGCTGCTGAAGTTAGATTGAAACAGATCCACAAAAATTGCTGTCGATAGCAACTGCTGGTTAGAAGCACAAGGTCAAATGCCTTCAGACTCCCAAGAAGTTCCAAAATAGCTCTGACTTCCATAACTTCCGTGCTAATGTTAGATCCATTCTCTGACAACTTGGCTATAACTTGGGAAATTATATCGGTGATGCCGAAGTCTCCATGACAAACTGGGGAAACCAAAGATTTGTTATGCTCCTTGTTGGTCATAGTCTGTGCAGGATGGTTGCCTGCTCCATGCACTTTGCAGTTTCCACACACCATCCATCAGCTATTTTTATTAGCAGGTCTTGGGGCTGAATACCTTGAGGACTAATAGGATTTAAAGCCTTCACCAATCAGCTGAAGGTGTCTGTGTAGATAACATGTACAGGGGTTATTTTGGTGGCATTGGTCCCAATCCAGTGGAGGAGTTGCTACCAAGCAAGCGAGACTGCTCTAACTAGCCCTTTGCCGTGCCAAAGAGAACTTGGGAAGTTAATGAATGATGAATGAGCCCTCCTATTAGTAGGAAGCCAATCCTGTGCTTGCCAGAGTGATGGCATGTTGGAAGAGGAGGCTTGCAGAAGTTGCCCTGATCCTGCTTGCTAGTGTTTGTTCTCTCCAAGAGCCTCTCTGTCCAAGACTATGAAGCATTTCTGTAACAAAAATCTAACCTTTGTGGAGAGGCTGCTTTCTGCATTGTGCCTGCATTAATTGTTTGTGGTTTTCACCCCCCTGTGCCACTGTCTGTCAGCCCAACAGGCCTCCTTGTCTGGAAATATTTCCCAATATACTTGTGATGCTTCCAAAGCAATTTAAAGCCATCAACCCTAGTTAGACCTTCTTAAGCCAGTTTAAGTTACCTTTCTGGACAGCAGTGTTTCAAATAAAGGAACAAGACATTGAAGACAGTGTGTTACAGTGGCCTGAATGTAGTACTAGAGTTAGCTCTGCTGCTGATACTTTCCTCTGTTGGCAAGAAACTTGTTTTTGTTTATAACATCTTTTTTGATTAGAGGCCTTTGTTAGGGGCCTTTAAGAGTTGCTGAAAGGCTCTTAAAGACCTCTGCATTCACAGAAGCTGTCCAGAAAGCCAACACTTGTTATAATTAAGAGTTTGTTACCTTGTCACGTGAGGGAAGCAGATAGTGAAGCCTTCAGTCAGGATGGTGCTGCAGTCTCTCGTGTATCTTTTTGTTTCTGAAGTTGGAGAAGCGTGCTTGCTCTGTGTTCACCCTGGGTGTGCAGCCAGAAATGCAGACGGAATTATTTTGACAGTGTGTTCGCTCTTTGTCCCTGCTGAGTGCCTGTTTGTCCTGTATAAATGGATTTCAGGATCAGCCAACCTCCAGCTTTGAATTAGTCTAATAAGGTATGGTAGGTAGGGTTTAAAGGTCATTTTACAAGCAGCTGGTTCCCTGCATATATTAGGTGGAATGATTTTAAAAATAATGCTGTTGGAAAGCTGTTGATTTAACTTTTCAAATATCTGTGTCTGTAAAATCTCAGGTCTTCTGCCTCTGTCCTTCAAGCTCTCTGCTTGCCCTCTGCCTGCTTATCTTTCTGTCATTTCCGATTACCTCTACCCATCTGCCTCTGCATTCTCTCCCACTCGGTCTATCAGTCCACGTTTGCTGCCCACAAGGACTGGGTTTATTTTTCTGAGCAGCTCATCTGTTGGGTTACTTCACTGAGCTGTGTAATGGAAAGCTAAGGGTTACTTAGTTCAGTCTATTAGTAAAGCATTATTACACTGTTCTTTTACTGGGGGACTGGGAGCTCTGAACAATTACCACTACATCTGCAGCATTTTTGTGTCTTTGCAGGTACCTGTTCCTTTCTCAGAATGAATTTAACATTGGTGAAAGAAGATAATGACATTTATTTATTTTTCTTAAACTCCTGAACAGTTTGAAGTGCGCACAGTGACCATTGCAGCTTCCTCTCTGTAGAATGTGTACTTAAATCCTGAACTGATACAAGTGTTTCACATGGAAATGGAGAATGTTTTTCTTCATTTACTTGTTCCCTGGATCCCTCTTTGAGTTTTCTGGGGAGGGTAATTCCAAGTGTTCTGGTGATTTGTGTGCTGTGGATGCTGTCTTAAAAACTGAAGGGAGCACCCCCTTATCCAGGTCATGCAAGCCTTTGGCAGGTGGTGGTGTCCTTCTGCCAGGTCTGGGATGGTACCTTCCCACTACAGTTACTTGCACCTGTACAGACTCCTGGATCTTCAAATCTCCTTTCTGGTTGTTTGAAGTTTCATTCACAACGTGTGTCCTCAGGAAGTGAGGTAACAGAACAAAAAGCAAGCTTAAAAAATTGTGAGCTGGTAGCAGCTGTGACATTTTTCCCTTTCATTCAGGCCAGTCTGCTCTAAAACTTTTATATCTGTCTTATTTTCTGGATGATAATTCCTACTCATGACTTGCGGTTGTAGTTTATTCTCTTCTTTAGTACTGTGTGGTGCCCCAGCCCAGCTACTTAAGCAATTAAGTTTCCCTCTAGGTCACCTTGCTTCTTTAGATGTTACATTAACAGCACCTTCTTTCTGTTCTTGGAGTTTTTCTATGTAGTGATCTCTTGACTATCGTGGAAATAGGTAAGTGATGCTGGACTGAACTGATTTGTGGGTTCTGTGTGGCTGCCTGTTAAGGATCAGATAGTGCCCATCGTGCCCAGCTGCGCCATGGGTCCTTGCACTGCTGCTGGACTTTAAAGGACACTCTTCTGTAAGAGTTTCTTTGCCAGTAGGACTGTAAGCGTTTGGATCAAGGAGTGAAACTATAGTTGGCAAAGTGATTTATCTGCATGCTTCAGGATAAGAGAGAGGTTCGGAAGAAAAGTATAGGTAAACACATCTTTGTGGTATAAACTTCAGGAGGAACTGTGTAATTTAGAGGGGCATATTGGCACAAGATTAGGAAAAATGAGGAAGTTTCTAAATATCGAAGAACTGAGGTTTTTATTTTCTGGGTGAGGCAGCAGGGCAAGTAATATACTCTTTCAATTACATACTTGATAACTTTATCAAAGAAGTTCTTTGTCAGAATAGGAGAATTTCTGGTTATAGATATGATGTGAAGACTTGTTGGTCTCTCCAAAGGAATTGGAAAGGAGACTGAATTACTGTTTGTTTGTCCCGTCTCAATGCCATCTTCATTCTGTGTTTGAGCACTTCTGATTCCTTTTCATGGGCAGAAAAGGAGAGAAAATGTGTACTGCTTTTGGGGCGCTGGCTGCAGCTAAACATAGTATGTCAGTAAATTATATGGGTACTTCTAATGACCCTCTGGGCACTCTGACACGTGACTACTGTGTCTTCTCATGGATTTAGGTGTACGCCAATTGCTGAGTTTGAACACAAGAGGTTCCCTCAGGCCGTATCAACAGGAACAGTTGAAAGCTTTTGTCTTTAGTAGTGCTGAAGGTGGCCTACTTAGGATTATCATCATTTAACAAGCTCCATAATATTTCTGGGCCTCTAGGATGTTGGCAGTACTGTTTAACTTCCTTTGGCACATCAAAGTTGTATTTTGTCTTTTAGTAGTGCCTAAGTGTGTTCAGGAGTATCCTGAGGCTCAGGAAATCTCAAGTCTTGTAGAAGTAGACAGCCATGGAAAAATATATTGGATGCTGTGATTCAGGTAAGATTCTTCCCAGCTCTATGTACCTTAAGCTGACATGACGAAGGCACTGTGATCGGGCTGGAGTGCACTAGAGAAAATTTGTGGGGAGCTTGTACTGCAGCAGTAACCACCTTATTGTTCTGCAAAAGCCAGCCTTAAAGCATCTGTACAGACTCCGGATTGACCTCTCTTGAGCAGAAGGAGGTTCATTGCTGAGAGCAGACAGGGTGTAATGTTCTAATGTCCCCTCTTTCTAGCCTTTAGCAAATGTCTTGAGGCACATGGGGTGCCACTTTGTTCAAGAACAAGAAGCATTTTGGAAGCTATTAAATGTGAAAGTCTTTATTCTTGTGCTGATGGGGGGTATTATGTGCACACAAAGCTATGGCATGACTTTGAGACAACAGAATGTTCTCCATTTCCTTGTTTAGTGCAGTAACAAATATATACTGTTTGGGAGATGAGCAAGAGAGGTCCCGGGCTGTGTGAGACCATTCCTAGTACCTTCTTGTTTTGCTGAGCCTTGACATTTGCTGCAATAGAGCACCATAAAATGCAGGAAAGTCTCTCCAATCATGTAGGTGTATTAGCAGGTTTCTTGCACTGATGGATTAGAGCCAGGCTGTGTTCAGTAAATGTGGATAAATAATAAAAGGTGAGATTGTGTGCAGTGATCCCAGGTCTCCTTTCTCCAGCTGCCACCTCCTGTCTGTTTGCCGGGAACCTTTGCACAGGCAAACGGCTTTGCTTGAGAGAACAGGCTATGCGCTATTTTCTGACATAGCCAAAGGTGGGTGACACAAAGCCAAAGGAGAGCTTCTCTCTCAGGGACTGAAATGTCAACAAAGACGTTGTACTTCTTTACAGGGCCCTGACTTGCTTTTGTATAAAAGCTGAACAGATGTTGGAAGGTCAGGAGCTTTGCCATATACAGAGAAGCCCCTGGAGAGCAGGGCAGAGCCTGCTCAGGTGTCACGGGTAACACTGTTCTGGGTTTAATGTGCCAGCGCTTCCCCTGAATTTATGGCTCCCCCCCTAGCCGTGTCTGGAGTTTTACCCTGATTAAGGAAACAGGACTCTTGTAACCATGTTGTGCGGCTGTGAGCCTGGTTTCTGTCCCACTCTGCTTACTCTGAACCTGCTGGTGAGTTGCAGTGGTGTTCCTCAGAAGGCACAAAGGCTCTGAAGTAATAAGTTCCTGTATGTCTTGTGAAAGCAGGCAATTAGGTAGAGGAAAGGGACCCCAGCGGTGCTTGTGCAGGAGGGAATGGTATTGACTCGCCCTTTATTAGACATCAGTTTGGTCACAGAGGAACTCAACTTCAAGGCATGAATCTGGAGGAATCCAAGTGGCGTCGGTTCTGTTGCTCATGAAATGGCCTCTGGTTGCCTAAATGTTTGAGGGGGGGCTGACTTGTGCTTACCACTGTAATCAGCTTCATGGAGAGACTCAACAAGGGCAGCACTGCAGCAACTGAGAAGAGAGAGCAGCCTTGTTTTTAGCGATTGTCCTTTGGAGTCTGCCTTCTCTGCCCAAGCATTGATTTCCTTCTTTGCTTTTGAGAAATGGAAGCACGCCCTTTGTTGCAAGAGGGGGATATGGATAGGGCCCAGCTTTCAGAATTTAATACCCTGATCCTTTAATGTATGTTCTCTTATTTTAGGGCGAGGTAAAAAATGTTAGGTGTGAGCAACCTGTAAGAAGAAAAGAGCTCATGGATCTAAGGTAGCTTGTGGTCTTGCTTTGTGCACCTCTTGTGTTGTTCAGTCAAATGTTTCATGCTTGGGAAATTCATGCCTGGGGACCAGAGAAGCTGCTAATCCTTGCTGGCCTCAGCACCTTCTCCTGCTGATCAGCAGGCAGGCAGTTCCCTGGCAGCTTGTTCTTGCTGCTGTGTGTTGTGGCTATTATGTCTAGCAGTCCTTGTTCAGACCTTGGTCACAGGGTCAATGACTTTTGTCAACTTTTTTCCATCCCCACTGGTCACCCTTGTCCATTTATCATTAAGCCCACTCTGGCACGATTGACAGGAGCTTATTCCAAAGCTTAATGTGGGTGGGGATTAGTAGTAGTGGAGTGTGGCCATTGAGGAATTGGTCGTGTCAGCACGTCTGCATGTAGGCTTTGGACAGTATAGCAGGGGATCATATTTACAAAGTTTTCACGGGCCCTGCGAGTACAGTGGTAGGCTTTGAAGCATGGTTTCCTCTGTGCTCTGCTTTCCCACAAAATCTTCAGGCACGATCCATCAAGGAGTGTGAAATGTATTCAAAATCCCACTGCTGCCTTTTTCTCACAGTCAGCAGGGTTGTGCTTTCTTCTCCGGTGTGGAGTTGTTTGCTGTTGAGAATAGCAGTCTCTTTTCTTGTGATTCCTTACCTCTCTTTGGGACATGATGCCATCAAGAAAACCAGCTGTTCCAATCTGAGAGTTTGCCTCTGCCTTCGTGCTCTCTTGTTGATTGTGTTGAATCAATGAAGTGTTGCAATACTATAGAGAAAAGGGGCGTGCGAAGAAACGAAGAGTGAGATCACACAGCAGGAATATATAGGAGAGAATTCATATGCTGTCACATAGTTCATAGTGGCTGTGTCTGGAACCAGATCTCCTATAACGACAGAAATCCCTCATGGAAACACGAATCTCAGATCCAAATTCTTGCTTCAGTAAGTTGTGGGATCCGAGAGTTCCCACACGGAGAAGAGAGCTAGCTAATCTGAGCATCTGGGGAGACCTAACAGCAAGTCCTGGCTGTTCCTGCTGGGAAGATGGTGGCTTTGATAGGTGTTATGGAAGAAATTCTTTAAAGGAGGGAAGTAAGAGAGAGATTCCCTGGATGCCAGCTGTAGCAGAAGAATAGGGTTAAAAATATTCTTCTATTAAATCCTGCAAATTGCAGTTCTGACCCTCTTAATAGCTTGAACCACTATCTCGAACCTTTGTCGATACGGACTTTTTGCCTGTGACGCTCAGATTCAGTGGCACCTCTGTTCAGCCAAGAAAACTGCCAGATTGCGCTTTGACTTTGGTTCCAGCTGTTCAGTGCAAAAAGCTTTCACTGCTGCTATGAAAAGCTTTTCTTAAGGGACAACATAAAGCAGTAGGAGTGTTGCAGTGCTTGAAGGTTGGAAGTAGGCATCTTCCCTTGAGAACAGTCTTCCAAAGCACAGCAGTCTAGTACACTGTCATGTGGATGAAAGGTTATAAGGATTGTGCGTTAACCTGTAGCTGTCTGCAATTAATCTGCCTGGCAGGTTTGGAGCTGATAGATGTTTGGACCCATGAGCCAGGTATGGAAGGGAATTTCTTCAGTGGCTCTGAAATGCTCCACAAGCCTCTAGGCTGTAACTGTGCATCTGGATCCTGCCTGCTCTTCCTTGTGATCCTTGGTTCTTGCTCCATCTCTGTTCTTGCTTTGCTTTCTCTGTTAGTACTTTCCTTGGCTTCACCAGTTTTGATTTGTACTTGACAGTGGTACCTGGTCCATCCTGACAGCAGGATGGTAAGTTCACACCATACTACATGTTTCCCCTCAGGCAAGCTTGCATTCTTCCTGATAACTGCCTCGGAATCAACAGTTGGAAATGTTTCTTGATCTTGGCACAAATTTCTCAAGTGCCACTGAAGTTTTGACAAGCTTCTGGAATTGCATGTTGTAGAGCTGTAAGAACCTGCCCTCTTGATTTCTGACTTGGCATTTCTTATTTGGAAGCTTACTACTAGGGAAGTGTTCGGTTATCTCTTTTTTTTTTTTTTTCTTTTTTCTTAGTTCTTTTTTCTTTAAATAGACCAACAATATCGTAAAGTTAAAACTGTTCCCCTGAGGTTAACTATCTGGAATCCTTCTCCGAAGCTTAAAAACACTAGAAATTTGCCAACCCTATTGGGCAGGATCTAGAAACATGAAGATTGAGGAATCCCTATTTTGACCTGCAGGCACCAGAACGAAGTGCTGTACAGCACTGCAAAGTTATTTTCTCCATTGTATTTTTGGTTTGATTTATTTTTTGTGGTGTGCTGAATTCAAGCCCGTGATGAATGCCATGCTAGCACTGAGGTGGGTCTCCGTAAGGTCAGGATAGTGCACAGCAAACATTTGAGCTGTAGGGTAAATTGTTCTAGGGTTCTTCTGTGACATTCTGTGATTGAAACTCAGGCTGCAGGTATTTCACCTATGTTACAAACTACGTGTAGATCAGTGATATTGCTGTGAGTGAGTGATACCCTCCTCACCTAGCATGGGCAGTTCTGGCCACCTATAAGATTTTTCTTGTAGTATGCACAAGCAAGCTAGATGCATGCTATTGCCTGGTTTTGCTGCCTCCTCCTCCTCCTTCTCTCTCTTTAATTATATCTTTCTAGAGTCTGGGCTCAGATTTTTCCTTTCCCCTCTGTCTTCATTTTTTCACCTGCTTTCTTCCAGTGTCTTTGTACTATCTCGCGCTCTCCCTCCTCTCCTCTCTTCTGTCCTCTTCGTTTGCATCCCTTTCATTTTAAAATCTGTATTGGAGCTGACACGAGGCTGCCTATTCCCTGCAGCACTGAACTGGCGGCTTGGAAAGAGGAGGCTGCAGTTCCCTCAGGGGGCAAGACAGAGTTCAGTGTCTGTCTTATTTTTAAATATGCATCTGAACGTGGCTGATCAGAGGAGCAAAAGAAGTCTTTGGGTTCTGAGTACTAGAAGCTCATAAGGATGTAGGGTAATCCTCTGCATCCCCCTGTGCTCCTCACTGAGCATGAAAGCAGCCTGGCACAGGGGAGTTTGACTTCAGGAAACGTGGGTAAGATTCAGAGACTCCATGGAAGGAGAGTAGAAGGGTGTGGGTGCTTGTGTAAGCCTCACACCTTCTTTTTCTGCTGCAGCTTCTTTCTCATCCTGTCAGATTGATGCACTTTTTTTTTTAACTCTGAAGGATCCCAAAGTACGTTACCTCGCTACACCTCAACCTTGCAAGATACTGTTTGCCTTGGGCAAGTAAAAGACTGATGATGGATCATCACACTGGCAACGGTGAGGGGAAAAGCTGGGATATCCCGGTTTCGCATTATTATCGCAACCAGTGCCATGACAAGGTATCAGAGATGGATTTACGGGTTTCCCAGTATCAGTAGCAGCTCAGCTAAGGCAGGTTAGTTACCCAGCTGATGAATTTCCTAAATGGTTTTGCTGTGCAACTCTAGCTGCTGGCACCTGTTCAGGCAGCACGGTGACGTAGTCACCTAAAGGGCAAAAGAAAGGCAGGTGCTTACCGGTCCAACCGCTCCTGCCAGCAGTTTAGGATCGGAAGTAAAGGAGAGCATATTGAATTAAAGCTGTAGTCATAATTTTAGTTTAGACAAAATGTATGTAGTTTGGCAGAATACCAGGGTCCTGGCTCTTGTAAAAATGTGTCATGGGATCCCTCAGGACTGTGGGAAGGCCAGGACCTCTATTGGAAACCTTCTGTCAGCTGTGTTACTTTCTTTAACAGGTTACTTTGGTTTGGCGTGGACACAGGGTAAGAACTACTCCTTTCTGCAATATGTGGGATGTTTTTGGTCGTTGAAGTGGTCAAATCCAGTCTGTGCAGCTGGGAGTGTTCGAGTGATTGCAGCAAGAAGTGTGGGAGAAAGTGCAGACTCATCCTTTTCGTTTTTTCTTTTAGTATCATTGATTAGTGAGCAGCCTAACCCATCAGAGGAGATCTCTGACAGCATCAGGACGCAATACCAGATGATTGTTAACTGGAGAACTACAATGACTGTGTTTAGGGTTAGGGTGAAGTAGGCTGCACCCTGGAAAGAGATGAAACACAGACATTGAGGAGGCTACATCTTAGTTCTTCAGAAACGCTCTAATAATCCTGGAATAACAAATTCTTTTGATTGGAGAAAAAGTCCTCTTGTAGGAGTACCTCGGTGTTTATGCTAACTTCTTTCTTAGACTTAAGGAAAGAAGTAGTAGCTAAGACTTTCTAGTTGGAGACTGGTGAAATGATATGTGTGAATGATAGAAGAATTGACTGCTGCGGTGGATGGATTTGGCCTTCTGTTCTGATTCAGCCTTTTTTTGCCAAAGGATCTGTGTTTTTGGACTCCGGTGAGGTGTGTTCAGTGGCTGTCCTTGTAACAGTTTGCTCAGTATTTATGTGGAAGAGGTTGTGCATTTGAAGTGGGTGAGGAACGGAAACAAGAGCTGGCACTGTGCAGCTGATTTCTTCTCTGCAGTGCTGCATATTCAGTTGTCAATTTTTTTTCTCTACTTTCTGAAAAATTTTGGTTTCTTGTTTTAAAATAGCTAGTAGAGAGGGAGGATTCGTTGCCTACAAGGAGGATAGCTTCTGCCAGGTGGCAGATAGACCTTTCCCGGCTGTGTTCTTTCAGCTCCTCCCTACCCTGAAGATGGCTCCGCTAGCGCTATGGGTCCCCAAATGTGTCTGTCCATGAACCACATCCTGATGAGCAGCACTGTGTACACCGTGACTTATGCACTGCAATCCAGACTGGCATTAGTCTTCCTCTTAGACCTTTCCTGAATAGTCGAGCTGCTCGTTACAGACTGTCAGGTTTTTTTCTGAGAAAATTACCTACCACCACATTCTTACCAGAGCAAGGTGGTATGCTGGGGGGAGCCCTGGGTAGCAAGGCAGTAAAATCTCTTGAACTGGCTTCTCTGATTGCACCACTCGCTTCGGTCATTGAAGCTGTGCCAGTGCTGGGAGAATTCCTTGGGAAAGCAAACAAACTGCTACAACAATCCCGACGTGATCCTCTGTGACCTTGCTTTTGCTGTGGTGGGTAACAGTTTCCAAAAAAGCAGTAGAAAGGATATGCCCAAAGTCGCTTTCATGTGTAACTTAGAGTATTCAGCGTTTGACCCTGGGTCTCTAGAGGTAAAAGGCTGCTGTGTTAACCCCACCACTTCATCTCTTGCCAAGTCTGAAAATCCAGGTTCTTAAGAAGAGCTGTTACTTGTATGACCTTCATGCGTGGAACAGTTTCTCTTTTAAAATGTTTTTTCCCCTTTATCAGTTATTCATTGAAGAGTCTCTTTGCATCTGTAGAATTTTGAAGGGTAGCTATTATTTTACCATTTTAATTTTCCCAGCTGTTCAAATAATTGTTTTAACCTCTCAGTGCCTGGAAATGCTTTTCACATCCTGGTTGCTCTGCATTGTATTTCTTCAGTTTCACGTTTTAAATTACCAACAAATATTTTTTCGCCCATTCCAGATGGTTATTCTGTGACTTTGTTCCCTATAGCTTTAAGGCTACATTGCTCTGAATAACACTGACGGCAAGGAACTCATGAACTTTCCCTTTGTGATACTGGGCTCTCACGTCCTGGTTTTTGGGTTTGTTGTTGTTGTTCTCCCCTCAGCCCCCAGTATGAGCTCAGTAGTTGCAGATCCCATTAAGACCAGAACAAGCTGTGGTTATTCTGAAAGATCTTGCCACTGGCCTCTCTGGACTTATATTTCACTATATATAGAGAAGGGCTCTGACAGAGACAATGAAGCCAGCACAGGATACATTGTCTTCACACAGTTTTACAGGTATTAAAGTCAAAGCATTACATAGGATAGCGGTTTCTCTAGCCCTGAGACAAGGCTGTGACAGCTGAGGACAAGACAAAACTTCATGCTGGTCTGGCAGAGGAGGTTGCTAATTGAGCTGTGTGAGGTACTCAATAACAGCGTGGTGTTCCCAGCCTAGGGTGATGCTCGAAGGAGGGCGGCTGCATCTTTTGTGACCCATCTGGGGCAAAACACTTGCATGTAGGAGTACCTCCAGAGCAACAGTGTCTCATAGTATCAGTTTTCTTTTTGATATATATTTTTTTTTTTTCTTTTCAATGAGCATTGCTTTTCCTGAGTGTGTCTTTAACGGTCTTGCCATAGGGACAGAGGTGGAATTTGAATATAAGTAATTGTATTATGATAGTTTGGACATATTGCTGTAGTTTCTCTTGCGTGCTCTTCTCACGTGCTCCTAAAGTTGCCAAGGGTGATTTATAATTCATTAAACTAAGCGTAAAACACCTGACTGCAAAACCTATCAATGTGATCCCATCTCTTCCTAGCCCTTTAATTAGGGAAGCCCTGCTGAAAAATGTACCCATCAGCTACTGAGAAATGGTGCATTCCTGGACCCTCAGTATAGATCTTGAGTTATCCAGGTGCCAAAATGCTGTCAGAACTGACAGATCTTAGAAAATACACCCACAGGCAGAACATTATCCATTATAGTAGCACTGAGCAGTGGGCAGTAAGGAAAAATCAGCAGAGACTGTGTCTTTATCAACTTTAATTGGCTTTTCCCGTTGATAAAAATCAGTGTAGCCGGCAAGGAGGAGAACCTATCTAGCAGTTTGATCTTTCCATCCCAGAACTGAAGGGTGCAGTCCATCTCCACTGATGTGTGATGTGGACTTGTCTCAGCACAGTTCCTAGCAGTGCAGTGGAGTCTACAACCCACAGGGAAGGCTGCCAGTCTGTCCGTGGTGAGTGACCGTGTTTAAACAAGTGTGAAGAATGAATTACTGTGGATAAGGTGGATTTTATCTAAGCTCAAAATTTACTTCAGAGAGAACCAAACTTAGTTAAACTTTTCTTCGGGTCCTGGCTTGTAAGCGCTCCTGGATTACAACTGCCTGAGCTGTGAAATCAAGGATCTGGGTGATGGATATGCTGATGTGAAGGGGGACAGCGGACAAAGGAAGCAGCGACTTTGCAGGAGCTACAGGAAATGGCACTTGTTGAGGTTTGGGGAGGAGAACAAGCTGCGTCTGGGTCATTTGGCACTGCAGGTTTATATGTAGCTTTGCATCCAAGACAAAGGAGACAGCAACTGTGTAGATTTCTCCTGGGAAGGCTATTTCGGTGCCTTGTTGCATCATTTTGCATTACTGAACTATGTAAAATGTTTCAGTTTTTCCTTTGTGCTGCTTAGGTTTGTTGCTATTAGATTTATGACAGTTATTTTAGAATAAATAATATAGTAAAGCTGATTGCAAACCTATTACTATACTAGGTTTTTTTCTGTTTGATTAATGAGAAAAACTAATTTCTTCCTTTCTGATCAATTTGGCAATATGTAGTGCTTCTCTTTCTGTATTCTGCAGGGTTTCTGAGCATGGTTTTATTTTAAGTTTCTATTCTGTGAAGTTGAACTTCTCTGTCTTATTTCCCTAAATAACAGAAAACAGAAGTATGTCCACTCAGGAGAGACAGGTTAGTAAGTGAATTTTACCGCAAAGGTTTCCTTTCCACAGGCCCCGATGGTCTTAAAAACCAGCCTGTAAGACCATCAAAGGGCTGCAATCATATAAATACCAGTTTAACCCTTGTATTTGAAACTTTTAAAAAGAAAATTTAGAAATATTTGTTCAGACAAATGAAAGAACAGTCCTGTGTCCAAAGCTTGCTGCATAGGGAACTGTACGGCCATTGGCGTGGATCACTGTGATCTTTAAAAGTGTGTCTGCCATGCCATGGCCGCACAAGTTGGTTTTCTGGAGATGCTTATCGCCGGATCGATTGGGGCGCAGCAGCGGAGCAGGCTGCGTGCAGGGTGCGTACCTGGAGGCTCTGGCAGCAGAGCTGCGGTACATCTCCGTGCTCTCCTGGCTGCAGTGCAGCCGTCCCATCAGACACCCCCCTGCGGAGGTTGATGCAGTGTGCCTGGCGCAGCAGGTTCCCTGTCAGGGTAAACTCTAGAGCCTGCCACTGTAGAAACTGTAAGGGTATGGCGAAACTTATGGGGAGAAAAAAAGTGGTGATTGTGTGGGTTTTAATTTTTTCTTTCTGCTTATCATATGGCTAGGAGAAACATAATAACTTGTTGTGTTCAGAAGGTTTCTTTAGAAACTTGAAGCAAGTGGGAGGGAGGGATAACAAAGTCCATTCTGTTCCTCTAATTCAATCTGCCCATTTACAAGCCCAACCTGTCAAGTACATTGTCACTGTTCTTTGCAGCGAGAGGAAGACTGAGGCTTTAAAAGACTTTTGGAGAATGTATACAAATCCATGTGAATAGCCTAAAACATCATAATTCACGTGGTTTCCATGGATGCTGGCCATACTGCAGTCAGGGCAATTCTGTTGCGTTGATCCAAATGCCACAGCAGTTTTTATCAGGATGCAATATTCTTGACTGCTGGCCCTGAACTCTGGTGTGGTGTTGCTGTCCACTGTTCAATAGCTGCCTTGTGCCTTTGTGAAAGAACGCATTGCAGCCTGTGCGGCCTAGAGAGATGGTAAAGCACTGTAAAATTTATTATGTGTTACAAAATAGTAATTCCAGATGAAATAAAACTGTGGAAAGAGATCAGAATTTTGACATCTTGTTTTGAGACAGCAAAATGCTTCTTTGGTGGTCTGGAGTTATTAAAGGTGTCGCTATCCTAGATGATCAGTTTGCCAAGTACGCAGTGTAAATGCGGATGGACAGTGTGTAGGTCTGTCTCTGTGTCAGTCATTCCCTAAACGCTTGGTGGTACCTGAGTGACCAGCTCCTCAGCTGTCTCATGCTTAAAAGCAAGGCTGCATGATTCTTCTATTTTTCTAAACCGTTTGCTCTCTTTAGTTTATGGCTGTGAGCCGTTATGTGCATAGCGTTGCAGGATCCTTGTCGTGTAAGGGCCTTGATAAATATGTATTGTACTGTCGAGTGTTTGTAGCTACTGTGCAGGTAGCGGTGGCGAAGCAAGCGGCATACACTTCAGAGTCTTTGTGTCTCTGGGGTCAACAAAAACAAGATAGCACAGGGGACTGTGGGAAGAAGAGCCAGGATAGCTGCCTTCAGCATCACCTGCTAATAAAACTAGCTATTTATAGATCAGCTGAGGCTTTGTCAACTAGGTTGTTAAATTAATATTTACATACCAGCTTCATTGTCTTTCACTGAAAATCTCATCTGTGTTGGTGCTTGGACAGAAGTGTGGCTTCCTGTGCTGCAGCTACGCGAGTGCGTTTGATCGGAGTCCATGGCTTGCAGTGGGTGTGAAACCATTCCTGTTAGATTTCTTCTCTTGTAAATTCTCTTCTCCCCATAGCAGCATTTTTCTATCTTTCTGTGCCTCTCATTTCTTGCAGGAAAGCTCACCTTTGTTCCCAAATGTCCGCAACTCATGATGAGGCTGATCTCACTAGAGAGAAAGATGAGCAGCATTTCTGCATAGCAATTCCTAGTTAATCTCTGCCTCTCAGAGAGAGGCTTGAATTGTTGATGGCTTGTGGGTAATTTAATAACTAGCAAACAAATAGGATGTGTAGATTGTAGTAACTTAGCCCAGATGCAAAATCCCCCATCCTTATTTGCATCCGTTTGAATGAATTTTGTTATAAAGGTTTGCTTTTTTTATGTTTTAGCACCAGTGAAACAGCAGCGAGAAGAGTCGCTGCTCAGTGAAGCTGTGTTGATCACAGCAGGCTCCACACCTGGGTGAGCAGTTTCAATCCCCTGTGCGTGCGTGTGTGTGTGTGTGTCTGTGTGCCTTTCGAAAGGGAAGAGTAATCTACTTGCTAGACGCGTGTGTCTCTCGTAGTCCTTGGATGACCTTGAACGTCATTTAACTCGTGTTTATTTGCCGGTCTCTACCTGGGCAGATATTACTTCTGTGGTTTGGAGTGTTGGGGTTGAATGGATGTCTTGGAAACGTTGTGGATGAAAAGTGTTCCTGAAATGTAAGGTATTCATAGTATCTCTTCAGACAGTTGATTGGAGTTCGGATTCACCTGCCTGTCTTTCTGTTTCTTGCTTCAAAGCCATTTGGACACTTGGGTTGCGCGGGAAGTCGGAAGGCAGTAATAGCAGGGCTGCGATGCAGACAGGTGTCACAGCCTTCCCTCCGCTTCCACTTCTTAGCACTTGCATGGCTGTTGATAAGGTGCTGTTATGCTGGTATTGTGTTATTCTTAATCTGTCTTTGGCCTGCAAAAGGTCTAACAGCATCTGTTTCTCTGACACCTCTGCAGGCTCGCTGGGCATCTCATTACTCTTTTTTTGGGAAGAGAACATTGCAATGCAGTTACTCTGTCCGCAGAGAGCAGAGCTCATCTTCCCATGCCAGCCCGATTACTGTAAAGTTAGAGCTCAGAGAGCGGGTTGCAGTTTATCTCTCCAGGTGCATGAGGCACATAACATTGCAATGACAGTACAGGATGTACTGGAACCATTCACCTTTTATTTATTCTTTTTAGGATAGCAAAGGCTTGTTTTGCTCCTCTTCAAAATATCTCTTGGCTCACAAGAGAGGGAGTGGGACAGGCCAGCTGTGGACAAAGGACTGGGAAAGCTGGAAGTTGGTTCCTTGGTACGCCAAGTCCAGTGGTTTGGCCTCTGCCCATTTAACCACTGCCTCTTCCATTTTAACTGTAATTCTTGCTGAAGGCAGCACCTGAGTCTCACATTTTCAGATCTACCAGGTTTTTCTGCCTTCTGCTGATATTCAGGAGAGATGGAGATGTGGTTTTCTGCAAAATGTCAGGGTCTCTTCCTGGAGAGCTGACAGCATAGGTGTTTTATATGTACATGGGCTATCAGGATGAGACATTCTTACTCTGAAACATTGGCTGAGACAGACAGACATTCCTCCTGCCACGGAGAGACAGGCAGGCACTCGCTGTTGCCAAGCCTTGAAGTATTTGGCATGTTTTCTATTGCCCTAGTTTTGTGGAGTTGTTCCTCAAGTTTTACAAGTACATGAGAATCTTAGTTCTGTTTTTTTATTAAAAAAAGAAAAAAAAAGGGAAGGAATAAATGAAATAATCTAGTCTTCCTGCCTAGACAGAAGTGGGTATGGGAATGTGACTCAGTTGCTTAAAACCAGAAGGCAAATGAAATAACCCCAGTACATTTCTAAACACAAGTCAGTCTTGTGTTTTTGGGGGAATTTCTGAATTCTCTCTTGGGTCTTGAATATGTGAAGAGTGTGCAGCATGGCTTGTTTTCTTAAGTGAAGGAATATTTGCAGGTCTGTAAGAGTTCACACATCCACAGTGTCCTCTGCAAACAATAATGAACCAACCAAAACAATCAGTTCTCCCTGAATTAAAAGAGCCCTGCATTTTTTAGATCTTGTTCACATTCTAATTTGTGCTTTTTCACCTTCCTTGCAAGCAGGAGGATCTGAAGCTCTTTAGTTTTAAGTGGAAGACAAGACTTCATGTCAGAACATGATTCGAGGAAGTGGAGCTTTGGCATTTTCATCGTTATGTCATATCATCAGACTTTCACATGAGCTGGCGACACAGTTTACGCAGAGATGAATGTAATTATTCATGGAGGGGCCCTGTGCAGCTCCGTACTCCCCGATTGACCTATAGAGATTGACTGGCTCTGCAGGCCTGTATCTGTCCTTCCATAGGCTCACAGGAGCACGCCAGGCTTGCAGGCAGCTGCCCGCATGCTTTCATATTGGTTCTATAGGCAGCTGCAGAGGCACGTGCTCCTGAAATCACCGATGAATGCGTAGGCACACGCTCGCACCTCCACATTGCCTGAGCGGAGGGACACATGCAGTCAGACTCCCACAACAGAAAGGTTTCCAATAAAGCTGAAACACAGAGGTATTGTTTGTCCAACTGCTGGCAACTGCACAGAGCCATTGTGTGGGGCCTGAAAGCCTTGGCGCTTTATTCTCTGCAGACTGAATGGCAGCCGCGGGTAATAATAACACAAGATTAAAAAAGCCAACATTATAGGGGCATTTACAACCCGCTGAGAGAGTGAAATCTCAGCAAGGCTGAGCTGTGTCTCTAGTGATCCTGCGTTTTTACTGCTTGATAAGGAAATGATGGGCAGCTCTGGAGAAATTGCCACCGCAGAGCAGATGAAAGGGGAGCAGGTTGTCGGTTTGAATGCTGCAGTAAGTAGAGTGGGACAAATGGAAAAGCTTACTGCAAGTCAAGTGACCAGCCTGTCCCCCCGGCATGCTGGGTGGGCGGGGATGTGTGTTTGTGTGCTTGCACGCCTGTGTTTCCTTCCCAGGCTGGTTGAAAACCTAAGGCTGGCTGGCGTCACTGGGGCCGGACTTGGTTTGCATAATTCAGAGCTTCATGCTTGAGGGCCTTTGGTCAGCATCATCCAGGGGTGGTGCTTTGGTAGCTGCCAGCAGATCTGCTCAGGGCTGTTCACGTGTGAGAAGATAGCTGTGGACTGATCGTGGGTAAGGGATGGTTGGATTAGCCTTCCGCCTGCAGAGGCAGCCAGTCTTTCTGTGAACTTAAATTTTGGGAGACAATAAATATTGAGCTTTCTGAATGCAACTCTCAGTCTTAAGTCACAGTGATGACAGCTACCTTACGCAATTTAAGCTCAACTGACTGATACCATCTTAAATGTGGAATTTCATTGTTTTCAAAATAAATAAAGAAACCCTACCCCACAAAAAAAACACCAAAGATGACATTTTTCAAGGGACAGTTCCTTATCTTAAAAGTCAAGTCTTGAATTTGGGGCTAGTTCTGACAATTCTTTTAACGTAAATGTCTTATAAAGCTCTTTGTGTTACCTATAACTATCTAAACAGCTTTAGAAGACGCAGGTTTCCTCTGCACGCACATGGAAGTTCTTGTCAGTAAGCTGGAGGCGGAGTACCAGACCATAGCAGCATCCTCTCAGGATATGCCTGGGCTGCGGAATAATGATGACATATCAAAGCCAGCCCTAACCTTGCTAGCTTGGGTATTACCAGCAGGCTAACCCTGGCAGTGCTGAGCTGCTGGAGGATGCACCCACGTCTTCAGGCAGGTTTCGCAGCTTTCTGCTATTCAGCAGGTTTCTAAGGCAGCATCATCTTACAGATGTGACCTTGGTCTCTGGTATTAACAACGCAATGAGTGAAATGGTAGGAGGTATTTTAAAGTAATAACATAGGTTTTAATAAGAACTCATGCTACATGGCTACAGCAAATGTGGTTTAATGACTGAATTTTCCTTTCTAAAAGCATTGTCTTCTGTTCAAGTGTTTTGCTTTGCTTGTGCCAGGCAGCATGGCATGAAAATTGCGGGGCCCTCGGTGCTGTTTCTTGTGTGGGACATTATGGGCACTCAGAAATCCAGACTGCTTCACACATTCATTTACTTGGATTAATGAATCTGTCTCTGCCTCTGTTTCCCCAAGAGTAATGTGAAGTTACTTACGTCACAGGGATTTATGAGTTCTTTCTATATTGGCCATTTTGCAGAGAGTGAAATTCAGCTCGGACGGCTCTACAGAAGGACAAAGTGTTTGAGTTTGTTCTTTTCTAATCCTAGTTACAGAAAACTGGCAAGTTTTAAAGTCTCTTTAAACACAAAATATAAATACCCTTTGTTTGCCTTTTATTTTTGTGTGGTGATCTCTTTCTCAGCACACCCCCCCATACACCCCCCCCTATATGTTCTGGTTTTCTTTTAAAATGTTACCTGTCTTAAACTGAAAATTGTCCAGGTTGGGATCTGAGAGCTCCTCTGCACTGGCACAGACCTGTGGAAGAAGGCTGTGAGCTTGCTTTGTTTCCACAGGTTGCAAGTGTGAAATTAAATGTATGTTAGCGGTAAGGTCTTTGTGGGAAGAGGGTGTAAAGAGGTGTTGAGTGATACTAGAAAAGAATGGTCTAGGAGGGGGAAAGAATGGATGTAGCTAAAACTAAATATCATGCTTGCTTTTTGCCAGAACCTTTACAGCAGAAGCGTGGATGTATTCCCAGTTGACAGCTCCCTCGTCTCTCTTTCTCCTTCCCTTTTCTTTCTCCGCCTCTGGGGCTACTGTTTTAGGATGAGTTGGTTCCAAATAGACAATACTTTCCTAGCAGATAAACGGACACCTAAGCAGCTGCACTGGTATCTATCATGAACAGACATGCTGCACAGTGAGGGAAATTACAAGATGGGACCAGCATAATTTGTCAAATTTAAAAAAAAAAAAAAAAAAAAAAGAAAAAGAAAAGCTCCCCCTCCACTTGAGCAGTGTCCACAAGACAAGAGAACAGCACACTTACAAACTGTCACTTTCTTTTCCAGTCTCTTAATATGTTTTCAAATGCTTCCGTTAAGCATTCTGCCTTTAGGTCCTCTTTGTAAAGGATGTGTTTTAGACAGATGGAAGCAGGTCTGTGTCCTGACACAGATGCAGGACTATAAATTTGTGGTGGAGGAGATGGGATGTAATTATTTAGGAGGTTTTTGTGGCTTATTCCAGCATCTGGTATTCTACCAGGGTGCCCTCTGAAGACTGAAAGGGACAGGAAGGAGCTAGAGAAATGCTGAGCTTGTTTTTCACTTGGTAAGGGATTTTAATCTTGAAAGAAGGATTTGGAATTTATGCAGGAGGAGACAGTGATTAAGAAATAAAGATGCATCTCACAGTGTTCACCATTCTCCCTTTGTTTGCTCAGATCCATGTTTCAGGTTGTAGGGCGTCTTATCTGCTGCTATTTAAATTGCATTGGTTATGTTGGGTGCCAGTGGGCAGCTGCTCACAACAAATCGGTCTTGCTGAGATACTGGCTACGATGGCTTCTGCGCTCAGGGCTAAGCGTGCAGCTTCCCACAGGCTGCTGCCTCGCTGTGCCTGTGGCTGGGCATCCACACGTAAGCGCATGACTGAACGTCTCCATGGCCTTCCAATTCATCCACAGCCTCTCCATCCCAGTCTGTGTGTTGTGCCTGGCGGGAGCACCAAGACCCTCCTGCCCAGACTGTGGATTCCTTACCCAGTGCTCACGAAGCAGGCAAGGCTTCCCTGCTCCTCTGCTCCTTGATGTTGTAAAAGGGGAGTGGTGGAGTGAAATGTTCAGGGGTTTTTGGGTGACTTCTGAAACCTCTAAGAGGTGTGGTTGAGTCATTTGACTGTCTCAGTTAAGGTCATTAGCATTTCAAAATGCCTGATATTTTTCTGTCTGGTTGTCTGAACTGGGTAGAGGATTGTCTAATTGGGGCTTGGTGTTGGCCAGCCAACCAGGCTTCTCTTGCTTGTGATCTAATCAGATCTTGCAGCTCCTGGGACTAAATATTTCAAGATACTTAAAGATTGGCAAGAGTTTGGGGTGTAATTAATTCTTTAAAATCTGATACTCAAGGACTGCAAACGCTTAGTCAGCAGTAAGCTTCTGGTGCTGAGGAGTTGCAGTGCTGAGTCAAATGGGCTGATTCTGATGAAAGATATTTCACTTTCTGGTTTGGTACCTGGGCAGTGAGCTAGTCTCCCAATGCGAATTTTCTTTTTTTCTTTTTTCTTTTTTTTTTTGTTTACCTGTAGGCTCTTTACCTCCCTAGTCTTTGGGAGGTGTTTCACAAAAACAGGTAGAAGTTATATCCCACATCTCTCTGCAAACAGACATGAGATTTCCCAGTCCTACCTTGGCTTTATCAATTGCTGATTTTTGCCTCTTCAGCCAGAAGAAAAGGAGAGCGACATCTACACCCATACGGGCGAGATGAATACAGCTATCACGCAAATAAAATTACTGGCTGCCGAATAGCAACAGCTTAATGAAAATGTGAACTGTTAAACAAATAAAGCCAGTCAAGCTCATAATACTTCAGCGTGGAATTTCACTGTATCACTGAGCAGAAATAGAATTAGGCATAGAGAAAGGATATCTGGAGAAGTCTTTGCCTGCCTCTGTGCTTGGTATATGAAGCTGGACTAGGCAGGAGTCAGCCGTACCTTAAATATGGACATGGAGAGGAAATCTTTTTATCCAGTGCAGGAGCCTGCTAAATAAAGCAAGGCAGAAAGGGACAAGATAAAGCACTAGATTTCCTCTGAAGCCTAAATGCAGATTGTAGAGAGGGATGGATCCCTTGAGAACTGTGTGATTTTATTTATTTATTTATTTTTACATTTCTTTAGCATCTTCTGCTGGTGAATAATTACCGTACCTCTGTGGGGTTGGTAAGTAGCATTACTCTTCTGTACAGAAAGGGAAATGGAGGTGGGGATTTATCTACAGCTGCTGGGCGAAGCTGGGAGGAGCCTGACAACAGCACCTAGGACTCTGGTTCATGCCCTCCAGGCAGTGCTTACCTTCCTGTAGCACCTGGGAAAACTGCAGGGTTTAGTGACACTTGCAAGTGTCAGGTGAAATCCCCAGGAAGAGAATTTAAAAACCACTACTGAGATCCCATCTCAAAGGCGCAGTGCTGTAGCTGTGGGGTTGCGAGGCATTTTCAGCACCTCTTTGAGCTTTACCCAAGGACTGGGCTTTCCTGTGCTTCCGTCTTCTTGAAAACTCCTGGAGTTAAAGATGTGCCCATTCCAGGATGAGATCTGGAAAGGCAAAACGCAGTATGTAAAGTTGGGATCAGCTTGCGAAGAAGCCCCGCGGCCAAGGATCTGCTGTATCTGCCTCCAAACAAAATGACATCCTCTTTCCCTGGCTTGTCCCATCCCTCTGTGTTTGGCTGTCAACAGTCAGAGGCAAGGAATAGGATGGAGTGATCCCAAGGAGTTCAGAGGACACCTGGAGTTGCTCTTTCTATCTCTCTTTTCCTCCACCCCCACCCTGACGGCATTTCTTCCCAAGAAAGCATCTCTCACCTAGGCTTGGTCTCAGACTTGTGTGGAGTCGCTGGTGTATTGAAGGTGTATTGTGTCTGGTTTATGTGGAGCTTTAGTGCACTGTGGAATAGAAATGTTATATTCTAAGTGTCTGTTTTTCTGGGTGACCTTGTGAAATTTCCTTGCACCAGATCTGTATTTTGCCATCCTGCTGCCTTTATCTAATTTGTTTTCTTGCGTACGTTACTGACATCCAGTGAAGTGTAATTTGTTTGAGAAGTGGCACTTATAACAAGGATCCTGCTAGTAATCCCTGCATTGAATCCCTATACACACAATGTTCCAGGAATAATTAAAATCACAAACTTCAATCTTGAGGGATGCACAAGGGAAACCTATCCTGAAATGAGGCTTGGCATATCTGACTTTTCTACTTCCAGTGCTTTTTAACAGTAGGATTTGCTATTTTTGTTCCAGGTCTGAAGCAGATTGAAGTAGAAGTCTGACATCCTGAATTTACACATCCTAACAACACTGTTCATCAGTCAGTATTCTTACTGTATCTTTTCTCTATCCCTTCTCTCTATTAATTTTCCTCAATAGTCTGCAGGGATCATTTGCCAGCCTGATTCAAATTCCTGCACTTTCCTGGCGTCTTGTTTTATAACATCTCGCATCATGTACTTTCCATCTCTGTAATCCATTTAATCGAAAATACTGGAATGGCTTTGCAGGTATTTATTGCATTTCTTTCTTTCCTTGTCTTAGGAGGTAACAGGTCATTTATACAACCTAATCCAAAGTCTCTTGGCTTCTGGGATTATTTTTTTCCTTTTATTTTCCCACTGATTATGCTGGGGGCTGGTAGCAAGAGCAGGAATGACGGTGTGGAGAAGTTGCTTTTATGTGTGTGTGCTGTTTCGTAATGTTGTGCTCAGAGCACAGCTTGGCAGTTCAGCAGTGAAACCCCTGCAGCCGACATCCCCCAGCAATAACATTACTGTTGCCTGTCCTTCGTTTTTGGAAGCGTTGGTCTTAGGGTTTGAAATAATGAAATACTGTTGCATCAGTAAGTGGTTTTCCATTCCTTTTGGCTCTGGAAACGGATATTCACAGCTGGGTGAAGTTCATTTTAATCCTCGCAAAACCAGAGCTGGATTTGTACAAGTTGTCGTTGTTCCGCTTTAGAAACACTCTGTGCCTTCTGGATCCCTTTATCCCTCCCAGGGGCTAATCCACGAGCTTTGCAAAACGCTCGGGGTAACTCCGGAGTTGCGGGGATGGAGGGGCAGCTGGCGTTATCTCCTTTTCCTCCTGCAGTGCCTTCTCTCCCTTGTTCTAGAAAGGCACGGGAGTGTTTGTAGTGTATACTTTCTGATGTGTATAGATAGTGGGATGTAATTATCTTCCCCGGAGGTAGAGTCATTATGCTGGCTGTAAAGAGAGAGGGTCACAGTCCTAATGGGAAATGATTTTAAAGCAATCTTGACCAAGTCTAGTGGAGCCATTTCAGACCACTTAAAACTCAGCCAGTCCTTCACGGCACTTGTGATACGTCCACTTTATGCGGTGAGAGGCAATGGGACTAACACTTGTCGAGGGATAAAGAAAACCTGTGATAAACTGCAGCGTCGGCTTTGGGCGAGCGTTGTATGCTGCCACAGGGGAAAGGTGCCGGCAGAGCCCCAGCCTTGATTGTTATTGTTCTTGATACTGATTTGGAAAAACGCAAGGCACTTGCAGAAGCAATAAGCCAGTAGTCATGAAATCTGCCACCTTGGGCTTCCTGTGCTACAAAAGCTGCCCCTCTGCCCCCAGGCCTGATTCCTGCAGAGGCAAGAGGATTGTTCCAGTTTCCCAAGCAGGTGGCTGGGCAGATCGTGGCACGGTCCCCAAGTCAGAGCCAATTGCTGGTGGATGCACTAGTGGTTCAGGCTTCGAATGTGCATTGACTTACAAGGGTAATTTGGTCAGAGGTTGCTTAATAGCAAATACTACTTCGTGTTAAAAGACGTCACGGGAAGACAGACTGCAGCGTGCTTTGGCACGTGGTGGAGTTGTGGTCAGCAGCAAGGTGAGGAGAAAGACGTTGGCAGAGCTGATGGAAGGTGGCAGTCAGCAGTTGTGGGTCATATTGAGGGGCACTGGCAGGTCTGCTGGGACCAGCCCAGGACTAAAAAGCAGACACCTCTTCACATAAGCATTTTGCTGTATTTCAGTCCTTTACAGAAGCACAATAGCCAGGGCTGTGCAGGTTAGCAAAGCTCTAAGCTAGTACTCAGGAGAGCAAGAATAACTAGTAGTGAAATGCTCCATGTCTAATTTTCATCCTTTGAGCTCCTCTGCAATGTTATTGGAAAACAAAAATTGTTTAAATAATGGAACAGACCCGATGAAATTGTGCAGTGATGCAGAAGGGGTGAGGAAGGGTTATTTCCTTTCTTTCCATTACTTTGCTCTTCCTGCCTTGCCTCCCAAACGTGGGTGGAATCTGCGTGTTAGGCACTAGCAACATCAGCCTGGCCTGGTGGCTTTTCTTAATGGTAAGGATGCGATTAAATGCAATTAACATTGATTGAACAAAAACTGCCCTCAGTTTGAATGCCAATTAATTAACAGCCATCCTTTCAGCAGTGGCCCTTTGTAGAGCGGTGTTTGTTCCTCCTGGCCCCAGTATTTTCTAGTACATGTCCAAAATCAAAAGCACTGTGTATGTTCCCTACTGTGATGTCTGGGGCTACCGGCTCAGCGGGGAGATGCAGCCCCCCGGCTGGGATGATTTTTGTGTGCAGTCTAGTAAAAGCAGAGCTGCTCAGTCAGTGGCAAAACATTTCCTGTTAAGCAAGGCTAAAGACGGGAGCTCTCTGCGAGTTAGAACAATGATCAGAACAGTTGTCTGGAGGAAATCAATGTTATAATGCATGAACAAACAGGTGAGACTCAGAACAGCTAGAGATTAGTTGTGCTAGTAAATAACTTCATATTTGGGTGATGCGGAGCAATGGGGAGGTGTCGAGGCAGAGCAAAAGCGAACAGCGTGTTGGCTCTTGTGAGTCAAAGGAGAGTGAGGAGGGGGGAGAGGAAACCAGAAAGACTGTTTCTGTTCCTTGCACGCTGTTGGTGGGGTATGTAGACCAGTGGACTTCCACGTGAAAGCACTTTCTGGGGTGTTCTGACAATGCGTCTGGTGAGCTTTTTGAAAGGCGTCTTTTCTGCTGTCAAGCCAGCTTTGAAGACACCATCTGGGGAAGTAGCCAAGAAGTCATTGGGTGAACTTCTCTGCTTTGCAGAGCTATTAACACCAGTACAGAGAAAAGGGAAAACAAAACTCTCTTCATAGCTTTTTGAATTAATGTTTTTTGTTGCTGCCAGGCATACTCCTGCCCCTCCTTATTCCAAACCCAAGGACAGCAACTGTTGGACTCCTGAAGGATGAGAGAGACAGAGAGCCTTTTCTGTGCAATAACTATATGGCACAGAAGTGCTGTGATCCATTAGTCAGCACAGCTGCTCCACAAAATAGCCAATACCCTGAATGTAACAGAACAAATTGCACATAACCAAAAAATACCTACAGCATACATCAAACCAAAGTGACTCAAATGTCCCTTGCAGCGCTTTGGGGTGCTAATAGCCCTGCAACAAATGCCTTATCCAGTGGAGAGGCCTTGAACACCCATCTTAGGACAGGTCGGGATTTTTGTATTTCGTTAGTGCCTCTTTCCAGACTAACTGAGATGAAAAAGTTGTGTGGTCACGTTAGTGAAGTCTGCTGTGTGCCAACAGGTGTTCTGGTTTTGAGAGCTGCCTGCACACAGTAGGGAACTAGGAACTATGGAGATTAATTTCTCCTTTGTCACTGACACTCCAAATGCACAGAGTCATTTATTATGGGGATCTGCCTTCTGATTTCTTCGTAGCTACACAGTGCCCATATGTGTAAGCGCCATGGTGCGACTGCTTAAAGGAATATTAGAACAAAGCACTCGCTGGAGGAAGCTTGCAGCGTTTACCCTGTGAGACTAAAGGCTGGTTAAATAAATATGTCTTAGCACAGCTGAGGCTTGGCAAACAGTGTCTCTGGCAAACACTGAGGGAGGAAGTTCTTTGGGGTCTGGGCTTTCAAGGAGGGAGATTCCTCCACTGGCTGTGAGCCTCCGGCGAGGCCGAGAGCCGAGGTGCAGAGCTAGCCAGTGACTGTGGGAGGCGGAGAGGATGCTGCAGACTCACCAGGCAGCCCTGAGCGCCTATGCTGGGATGCAGACCAACGAGGAACAGGAGGAGGACAAGAGCAGCGCATTGAAAAATCTTGCTGAGACTTGCTTGTCCTGACGCTGGTACCAAGGCCTACGCGCTCTGTTACAGGAGAAGGACCATGCTGGGTGCTGCCTGGACTCCCTTCTCAGCAGGGATGAGATTTGTGGAGCCAGATCTACTTGCAGAGCTTGACGCTTACTCCTCACTCAATGGGAAGCAGAACTGGAAAGCTACTGACTTCTCCACGGGTGCTGCAGAGTGGTGGGCTGTGTCAGCTGAGCAGCCAGCCAATTTTGACTGCTCTTAGTTCCCAGGCGGGGTCTCGTGCTGGTGGAAGAGCATGGGTTAGTGGCTCAAGGTTCTGCTTGCCAGGAGAGGTGTGGAGGAGAGCCCTGCGTGCCCTTTGGCTGGATTTGCTGCCAGGACTGAACAGATTGCCGTTCCTATTTGTGCTGCAGCGCAGCTGTGAGGAATCGCCTTTGTACGGACACTGTATTCATACGTAGAGGTGCTGGGCTGGAGCTCATCAGGACTGGAACCTGGTGTCTACCTGACATTGCATTGGCAGTGGCATTAAAAATAACCTACTCACCCTGTGCACGAAGGGTACCGTCCCTTCTCTTTGGAGTATGTGGTACTCTCTCCAAGGCTTCTTGCTTCCCGAGTTGTTCTTCTGCTAAGACTTCAGCAGAGACCAGCTAACGCCAACTGTGGGGCAGTTATTTTACGATGAGGCACTGAACTTCTTTAGGCTGAGCCTCACCTCAATTAATTGGGAATATCCTGTCATGTGGGAGCACCTTGTGATTGCAAGGTGCCTGGACCTGTTGCATATGCAACTTGTCTGGTATATATGCAACGTTACAAGCATGTTGGAGAGGTAAGGCTTCTCCTTCCCTGTCCTGGCTCCTTTTGCTCAAGGTAAGTGTTGTAGCAACCTGGTAGCATCTTGCAGGGAGGATTGCAGGTTGGAAGGAAATAAAGGGGTGTCAAATCTGTATCGGCATGTTGCGGTGCTAGGGGCAAGTAAAACGCTGGTGTAAACGGTTAGCTTAGCCCAGAGTGGGCTTAGTCTTAGAGGTGTGGTGTCCTTCCGTGCTCTTACACAGCATGTGAGGTGTGAAATGGATGCAACTGTGCTTTTAAGTAGTTAGCCACAGGTTTATAAACTGATGGCCTAGGAACAATGAAAACAATTACATGCGTACGCTAACAACCATAGACTTATATGATGGGCTAACAGACCACAAGGCCTACAGAGCTTCCACTGTGCAGCGTGCAGCTGCTGTGTGATGCTCTGCGGTAGCTGGCAGAGGAGACCTCTGGCCTCCAGCACCGTTAGCTGTTAACCATGCCTGTGCTGCACGGCAGGCATGTCCTGCAGAGGGTCCAGAGGAGCGCACGCTCACAGCCAGCCAGAGTCCATACTCTGGTTTCACTTTCTTCATGAATTGAACCTTAGCAATATTAGAGGTTTGAGGGTGGTAGTGGTCTACGCTGGCGTGGCAAATGCTGTGAGATCTGGGCTGGCACCTGAGCAAGACAGTCTGAAACAGCTGGGAATGCCACCTCTCTGTGCAGGCTGTTGTGTAGTGGGAGCCCTTCAGTTCCCCCAAAATGCCAACCCTGTAACCTTCATGAGCACTCTGTGCCCCTGATGAGGGAGGGTACGTTAATCAGCTGCTCCACCCAGCACGGGCTGGTCTTAGATGTAACTGTATCAGGCCACTACTGGGAGCAGTGTGGGCTGATTGACAGTGTCATTACCTGCATCCTTTGTCCACAGAAGCTTCCCTTGGTGAGAGCTGTGCAGCAGGAAATCGGTGTGTGGCCTGCTGGCAGCCCACCAGTTCTGGGTCCAGCGCTCACTGTGCAAAAGATTTTGAGAAAGTTTAGTCATCCAGAATGAGATGGAACCTGATGGTTTTGCACAAGGAATGTTCACGAGCCTCCAGCTCAGTGCATCTCCTGGTATGTGAGTAGGTTAGGCTGGAAGGAATTGATTGAGGTTAAGTGCTGGCTGTTTGCGTTTTCTCCTGAAATAAGTAAAAATATGTAGTTATGATGTTGAACGTGAAATGGTGTGACTATGATATTCTTTAAAATTACTTTAAAGGAAAAGGTTTTACTATCTTCCACAAGGGTTAACTGCAGAGTGGCCACATCAGTGGCTTTTTCACAAAGTGTAGTGTTCCTCGACACTTCACTGAAGTGTTACAGTGTGAATACAGCAAATTATTGCAAAATTGATTGTGAGCTGTTGCTGCTTCACTCATTGTAATTTGTGTGAGTGCTATTGGAGTTTTTAAAACGTATTGCTCTGCAAAACTTTTAAGTCACTAATGATGGGAAAAATTACCTGAGAAATTAGTCAGTCGAATAATATTGATGGTTCATTTGCCAGATTTCTGTATAAGCTTTGTCTAAATAATTTGGCAAACAATTTTCTTTTTCTTCTTGAGTCCTTTGAAGCTTTTCCAGTTCACTGTTGTGTAGAGATGGGGCCCTCTTTGGAGATGTATGGTCAATGTAGACTGAAAATGCTGACCTTGCAGGTGCTGGGCAGCAAATACCAGCCTGCTATGCAGAAGTAGCCCAGATCTACTAGTTAGTTACATCCTCACCTTCTGACGGATATTGCCAAGTGTGCTACCGTCGATACTTTGTGGCGGTCTCCTTTCTGATTCACGTTTGAAGAAGCACAGCTCCTTTCCTAAGAAAGGCTAGCGTCTAGAGAGTAGAACTGAGCACTAGTAAAACGGGTAGTGGGACCACGTGCAGCTAACTATTCACTTGTCTTTCTGTAGTTGGCTTTAGCAGGGTCCTCTAAACATGGGTAAGGACTGTCTGCTCTGCAAAATGGAACTGCACCTATCCAGACTGTGAGAGAAACGTAGCATGTTGATGGGCTCACCCTATGCAATTCTGCTGGTCATGTAGCCACACCAGCAGTTCACTAATATAAAGATGCCACTGCTGATGCCTGAGAGCTGATTACCTAGGGTTTGAATTGTAGGTCCAACATTAATACCCCAGATCCTCAGAGGGAGGGGCGGTGTTATAGCTGGTGCCAACTGTGTTCTCATCCACTGCTGATGGCGTTGTTGGTTTGATTTCATAGGAATGGTAAGATAAAAATGGGAAGAGAGCATAGCAGGCTCTGCATTCTCCATCCTAAAAGGGTCGAAAGCCTCCTGTTTTTTCTACCCATCAGAAGTCCACAACTCTTGTGCAGAACCCTGCAGGATCTGAGAATGTATCACTTGGGAAACAGGAGATTGCTGTGAGGACAAAGCAGGCGTGATTTTGCTTTGAATTTTAGGAGGGTTTGGATCTTAACAGGATAAAGGCTGTCAAACATATCAGGAGTTAGGGCAGTCTCCAAGTCCCTCCCTTTCTTCCTCTTCCCTCTCTAGTGCTTGCTCTTATGTTGATCCTGTTCCAGGATGAGAGAGTGGTGTGTGCATGTTTGATGGCAGCTAATCAAAGTGCTCCCATGTCCTGCTGAGGCTGGGACTTAGCGTGGAACTACACTTACTCCTGCCACCCAGCTGCTCTGAGGCTTACCTGAGACCATGGCCTTTCTCTCCTGCTGTAGCCCATTGGGTTTATGAACCCCGATCACTTGCAACTGACCATGTATTCTCATTCATAGATTCAGTCTCACCTTTGGTATCATGGCCTGCTGTCTTCCTTCTGCAGTCCTTTGTCCTCTTGAGTGTCTTGTGTTTTACAGCAGGTGAAACCTGATGATTTTTCTGTGGGATTTTCACCCTGCCACTTTGCTCCTTCATTTCTGAGGGAAACAGTCCCGTGTAAACAGCTGCGTAACTAACTTGCTGCCTTTTCATTTCTTTCCTTTCTCCTCTAGGAGCTGTTAGTAAACTCTGGATAAACATCAGCCACCAAAAAGCAGAGGACAGGGACCACAGACGCCCTTGGAAGCCCCAGCATCCTTCTGGATAGACACTGACCAAAACTGGTGCCTTTGGCCCTTCGCGGTCCAAGACAGTGACGTGATTCCTCTTCTAATTGCCTGCATGTATCAGTCTCAGTGGATGTTCCTGGAGTTGGAAGGGAGGGTCCTGGGAGAGGGGGATGCTGTCATTTCTTTTTTTATTGTATTACAATGTAAAGAACCAGATTGACCCCAGGTGCTTCCGGCACAGCTTGTGGCTTGGAGGCTAACCCAACACGAGCCTGGCTCACCCTGTGCTAGCTTTGGTTTCACCAATCCACATCTGAGTCTCAAGAGCTGTTATCTTTGTCCGTTTGCTCTGGAGAAAGGGGGTCCAAAGTATTTGGAAGTAACCCTGACTAGCTTGTTAGGATTAACTGTTCCTAGCGTGCTCCCATTGGTTACACCAGCAGGCGTGTTTCTTCCCTTCCAGGGTTCCCTCCTAAACAATAAAGTGTTTAACGGTCACTGTGTGCTGTGAGATACTTTCAGTCCCGTGAGGTTGCACATTGCTGTTTTCTGCCTACTATCCATGCCAACAAAAACTCCAAACAAGTGTGAGGAATAGAAATATTTCAAGTCACAGTTTATTAATCACAGAACTTGTTCGTTTTGGTCTTGAGCTGAATGACTTTGGCTTATTTGAAAGTATTTGGAAGAGTGCAAAGTCCTGGCTGAAAGGAACTGGTATGGGTGAATCATACTGAAAAAAACCTCTGCTGAACACAGAGCCCGAGTTATCTTTCTTTGCCCCAACTCTTGTATGTGGTTCCTGCATTGTCTGCCATAAGCCACCATCCCTTTCAGCCTTGTTCTGTGTTTTGAGCCCTCTCCTTGCAGAGCCGAGGGACAGCGGGAGCTGTGTGCCTCTGGCATTTTGTCCTTGCAGAGGTAGGTGCAGCAAATTTGCAGATTTTACAAAGACCTGTTAGCAAACCAGGGGAGCAGGTCTGGTTTGGTAACTTGATTCCCTGTCTCTGGCTAAAGCTTCTTCTGGCAGCATTTGCTGCTCGTGTCCTCTCTGACTGTACCTGACAGTTTCTGAAGAATGTGAACATGGATTTTTGGAGGTTATGTCAGAGTTTAATGTAATGTTTATGAAAATGGATGAGGAGGGCTGAGAATTGTTTTCTGTGTTATATTCTGCTTCACCTCTTTTTTTCTTTAGGTGGCAACTTAGTGCTTTACATCTTCATTAAAGCAACAAAATGCCTTTCCTTCTTGTGGAGGGCTGATGCCAGAACCCTCTTCCTCTTCAGAAGTGATGTTTGCTTACCAATGGCTCATCTCTGTTAGTCTCAGATCTTCCAAAAATTCCAGCTTTTTATCACCCTGCAGGTCAGACTTGCTGTCCCCCAGGGAGGAAAGGCAAGTTTTCCAAACCAAAGTAGGACACCTGGTGCCCTCAGATCTGTTTGTACCGGTGCTGGGTTGGCTTTTGCTGCTGCTGCCATACCAGCCTTTGGATCTGCTGGGGATAGCCAGGTTCCACAGAGCCACGAAACTTCTGACCTCTGAATGCAGAAATTTGGAGCACCAAGGTCTGTCTTTTAGGTTTAAAATCTAAACACTAGATTTTAAATTGTTGTTGGTCTGAAGAGAAAAGTACCTACTTTATCTCTTCCTCATTTTCCTCTTGCCCCTATCCAGTGTTGCCTTGGCATGAGTAATTTGCATGTCATTACTTCAGCTGCCCTAAATTGGGGGGGACTATGGTGCCAGGGCTGATTACTTGGCGGCACTGGACAATTTTCTCTGTTAGGCGACTGTAATACATTTCCATGTTCTTTTATAATGAGCTTTATTTACCAAATTGGCAATTCCTCTGTTGAGAAATAACTGATTACAGCATTCAGGGAGTTGCTGTCATCTCAAGATATGCAGGTGTCTGTGGAACATAAACAGATGTGATCATTCAGACAGTGAACTCAATTGATAGAGAGTAGGGGGAAAAAAATCAGCCATAAAATCATAAATGTAACATCTCCAGCTAATGTTGGCCAGGTGCTTTGCGGCTGTTTTGCAGCCGGACAAGGACAAAGTGGCACTCTAATGCCATCCAGTACCTCCAGATAAGGGACTGCTTGATTATTAGCTGAAAATACACCCCTGGCATGTCATTGCACTTCGGTACTGGCTTGCCTAACTCCCAGTCTCTGGTAGTCTCTGAAGACAGATGTTAGGTCATTGTGTAGCCTTCAAGTGGGAAATGCCTCTGTCCTGTCACGTTGGGCTTGATTTTAGCTTACTCTGAGATGAATGTCTATCAACTTCTTGATGATCTCGTCCATGGGGATTGTGGTCCCACCTGGCTTTTGGGCAGTCCCTTTCCTTTGGTGTTTCCTGGTACGTGGGAGCAGTTTCGTTGCCGCTGTTGCCCTAATCATCAGCTCAGATATCTGAGCCTGGGGACAAATACAATGAGCAGAGATGTCAGTAGGAAATTGCTGAAGAGGAAGTTCAGTTTGTGGAGTCTCAGTGGCTATCTGGTTATAAAATGTACAGGTAACAGCTTCTCAAGTGTTTTCTCTTCCCCTCCCCCCCATCTTTCCTGCTCCTATACTACTGAGGCCCTTGCAAAGAAGGAAGAAGGCCTGCATCTTCTCTTAGACTCCCTCTCCTTATGTTTCTCCTTGACTGCTTGTTGGGTATTCGGAGCATGATTTTTTTTTTTTTTTTTTTTATGCAAGATTGTGACAGCAGGTGTCAGTTACGCTCCAAAGTGGAACATAAGAGATCGTTATTCTTGGAGCCTGGTGTCCAGTGTTGAATACATGTCCTTATCGCACAGCTACTGTCACAGTTGGCATTAATGTGCAACTAGGACAGTAGGATAAACAAGGTCTGAATCTATTGTAGAAGCCGAATTGGAGGCAGTTTCCTCCAAAGGCAAGGTTGAGGTAGGGTAGGGGCAGCCAGCCATGCTGCTGTCTGTGCTGCATAAAAAGGAGCTCTTTTGCATCCAGGAGTAGCTGGGACCTGTTTCACCTACTTAAACCAAACCTGCCCAGTGCCAGATGCAGTTCAAGTGCAGTGCTCCATTCAGCTGAACAGTTGCATGTCCGTTTTGCCTGCCCAGTTATTGCAGTTCTGTGTGCAAATTGGGTAATTGTGTGTACAAATGCATCTGGTAATTCAGATGCAATGTGCACAGTTGTGGTAATTTCATGTGGAAATACAGGCTTACAGAGTGCCTGCTTTATGAGTACGAGTTGTTTTAAAACTGGCCAGATGAATGGAAGGAACAACCTTTTTATTCATGCATAATTTCTTAGTGTTGCAGGAAGGAAAACGAACATAACCAACCAAGTTAGAGAAGATACAGATAGAACTGATAGAAATTTTCCAATAGGCTTCAATAGCTTTTTAAATGAAACAGTCAACAAGCCTTTTGAGATTCCAGTGTGCAAGAACATCTCAAGCTCTCTAAGCACCAAATTTGTGATCTTGCATAAAAACACAAGCCATTGCCTCCTGTTGTTAATATTTCACACTTGGCTTTGCAAGATGTTTTATCTAATATCCTCTCTGCATTCAGGCTTTTACCAACTCTGCCTTGTCCAGAACGGGAGAGGCTGGAAGAGGAAGGCAATTGCCAAGCGTGTCTGTAATCTATGTAGGAGGGTTTTGTGTAGCTGTAGGGGGAGAGGAGTAAGTCTCATTTCCTATTTTATAGTCTGCTGAATCCTGTGATCTCATGCTGTGTGCTCCTTTTCCAAGCAGAATTTTTCAATTTGTCTTTCAAGTTGTTGTTATTATTTATTTCCAAACTGGTTAAAAGTGTGTGTGTTTAGCTTGTCGATAAACTGTTTATGTCTGATTCCCTAAAACGCTTCATTGCCAGTCCTGTATGTGTCTCGGGCCCACGTCCTTCTCTTCGCCTGGTGACTTAGTCTTTTGGGGTTAGAAGCAGTATAGGCATGAGGACTCTCCACTTGTTCCCACTCCCTCTAAGAGCTGCTGTAACCAGGTGCACCTGGATAAAATACAGCCTACAACTGCAACAGCAGGTTTTGCCGCCACCCCAGGGAGCTGTTGCACCCAGCACTGTAGTTATCAGACTTTTTTCAGAACACCCTGGGAGCCTGAAAGGGCTGCTCACAGTCCTGCGGGGCTGTAGCCGCACACCTGCTCCCTTTCACGTTTTTGTGTCTCTTTTATCCTTGGAGAAGGATGGATGTGATATTCCTGAACTGACTTGCCTGCCCTCCTTATGTGTCAGCCTTATAGCTCTGCTCTTGGTATGTGTCTTGGTTTCTCATCGTTTCCCCGGTTCTCCTGGGCTGATGCCTTGGGAGAGTGAAGGCTGACACAGACTGAAGCGATTAGCCTGGGCCAGTAGTCGTCACGCTGAGGTTGTTCGGGGCAAGTAGTGACGCCTCTCCATCTCCTGCTCTGCTGTGTAATTATGCTGGCAGAGTGGTAGTTGCACAGCCTGGGGCAAAGCCAGAGGGAGCAAATGGAGCAGCCATTGCTAGCAGGAGGGCTCAGTGTCAAAAGTGTATCTTGAATTTAATAACACATGTGCACTTTTCAGGCTTTTTAAAGAGGTTAGCACATGGCAGAGAACTTCCCTTTGTTGTCTTCCTAGGGAGAGCAGCAAACAAACGCTTGTTTCCAAGTTGAAGATGAAATCAGCTGCTCCCTCGGGGGTAGTAGCAAACTGCTCCTGAAGCAGGTTTCCAGTTGGGAATGACCTAAAGTAGTCGCTCTTCCTGCTTGCACTCAGTGGAGCAGCTTGTGCTTGGTCCAGCCTTGTTGTGTGTGCGATGCACTATGAGATGTCAGTAGCGCCTCTGCCTGGTTCCTGCTGCCCAGCATTGTGTTCTGTGGGAGCGGTTGCATGGAAGACTTCTAGGCAGTATAGAAAGTTCTAGGCAGTATAGAAAGAGGGACGGTAGGGACGTGGAGTCTCACTTTGATTTGTACTTTGCGTCTTCCTTTGTTTTCAGATAGTTTTTTTTAGAAAGAAACATCATTTCTGATATCTTTGGAGCATGTTTGCTAATTAGCCTGAGCCCAAACAAAGCCCTTTGGCTCATGTGGCTGTTTTTGAAGAGTTAGGATCTGCTCACCTTCTTATGGATCCCTTAAAGCTTTAATTTCAAAATCCTTTCTGAATACTGAGTTAATACTGGGTTGGCAGTGGGGTAAGTTGTCTTCATTCCCAGCTACTACCAACCACGGCAAACTGGTGCATGCAGTTCGTATTTTCTTTATCATAGAAGATAATTCTACTTCCTTCTCTACAGAATTTTAAAAGAGTAATGTTACCATCACCGTTTAAGATCAGGAAAGATTATTTGGTCACCCAGACTGCAAAGTAGGAAATAACTTGAGGGCAAGGAGCAGTTATAGGAAGGCTCGTTCAGCCTTGCCATGGTCAGTAGCTCTCTGAGCATCATGCTGGAAACTCAGGGTCCTCCTGGGTTCTCTGCATTTACCAGTTTTTTCTGTAATACAAGGGGGCTTGTTTTACTCGAGTTGCACCTGCTCTGAGTCAGCTGCTGTCTTTCGAGAGCTGAGTGCTGGGAGTCTCTTAGCCTGTTGCTCTCACGGGGATGGATGCAGTGCCTGGCTGCTGTATGGCAGTGGGAGATGGACCTGGTGAGTACATTTGAACTGCTTTTCCCCGATCCAGTGAGATCCTCCTGCAGCTATTGCTAACTGTGTGTGCTTGTCCTTGGTCAGTACTCGCCTGGGTTGTGGGGTGTTAAGGCTGAAAGTGCTCCGTGCCCACGTACGCACACCCTGGCCGTGCTGCCGTGTGTGCCACCGTGCCTGAGTGGCTCTGCTTGTGTCTCTGGGTGGGCATCTGTAGAGGAATGAAGGCAGTGTGTTGATTAGCATTGATAATCTGCAGCTGTGGCCGTGCCTCGAAGGCGGTGGGTTGATTGACATGGATGATGTGCAGCTGTAGCTCGTTCCACTAAGTAGTTAAATAGCCCTGAGGAGTGTGGGAGAGAGGGTTGGGTGGAGGGGGAGTAGTGTGGTCTGACCTCTGGAGGAAGGAGTTACAGCACAGACAGTAGAATCTGATCGATGGTAAAAGCCTTGCTGCAGCCTACTGGTTTGTGCTGCAACAGTTGGTGCCCTGTGTGAGGCCAACTGAGTTGGACTCTGACTACAACAACTGGCGCCCAGTGTAGCCGAGACAAGTGGGAGAACCTGCGACCCATAACAGACATCGTGAGACGTGAGCCGTTGACAACTAATCGATATGGGTGTATCACAATATTTGGTGTCCGTCTTAACTCAAATTGCAACTGGCATCTCCTCCTTGAGCGTGGGGCAGAGCTACTTGAATCTTCCAGCGTCACTGGTCGCCGAACAGGCAGACTGAAGGCTGCTGTTCCCACGATCCATCCCAGATGCAAGAAGGCTCATTTTGACCTAGTTGCATCCTTAACCTGGATACGTCGGCTGAAGCGTGCAAATGGGTAACTGAAACCTTACAGGCAAGGAGAATATCACCAGCTTTCAGCCTCTGACCGCTTGGCTGTCCAAGGGGTTGCTTTCTTGCACGGGCGGGACAGGAGGTTCTCTCTAGTGGAGTTGGAATGGGTCTATCTGGCAATTTTTTTTTCATTATGGTTTTAGATCAGTTTTGTATTATTTAGTCCTTGAACTGCCTGAGCTAATTTCTCTAATGGGCACCAGCTGAGGGACCTGAGGGACACTCACTCAGAAGGAAGGAGAAGGGTGTTATTTTTTCCTTCCTACGACCTCTTGAACATCCCTCTGTATCCATTTTCTCAGTGACTGGAGTCCATCATCATAGTGAGTTTGATTTTTATTTTCTATGAATGGGGAGTGCCACTGTAAGTCAGGATTAGCTAAACATAACATTAAAAATAAAGCATGGCTATTAATTTAATGGGTTCCTTGTTACAACCGTCATAAAACAAGTAAACAGGAACTCTGCCAGTGCTGCTGTGCATTCCCCCTCCGAGCGGCTGAACCAAGGGAGAGATTTGAATTTTTGCCATTTGATAAAGCTGTGTGTGAGCATGGCTTTTAATTCTTTACTTCTTCTTCAGTAGCCTTTCAACTGCTGAAGGAAGTCTGGCTGGTGACTGTAATGAAGCTTCGTGGCTCTTAATGAGATGGAGGGGAAATGCCAGTTCAGGATTTAGCTTAAATCATATCAGCCAAAATAAAAACTTACAAAAGGCAGAGAAATTGCTCTTTATGGGCTGCTTCGGTGAAGCAGCCTTCATAGTCCCTTTAATCTTTATTTACTTGGGGGTTTTTTGCAAGCCTTTGTGTTGGGGCTTTCTCCCCTCTACTCCTTACCTTCCAGCGTGCCGTTGCCAACTAACGATGACGTCCTTGGACTGCAATTTGTTGGATTAAATGAATCGGCGCTGTGCATCTGTGATGGCCACGTAGGCTGAGCCTGGCCTCCCCGTGCTCTGCAGGTGTCCAGAGCCACCTTTTGCCCTGAGGTTTGTGCCTGCTCCCAGGCACGGCTCTGGGACTGCATCTTGGGGCTCTGTGGTGGGAAGACAGGGTTGTCCAAACAGGGTATAAGCTGAGACCAGCAGACTCATCTGTGTGCTAGGCTTGTTCCAAACTTAAATCAGGTGCTTGTGCAGTGCTGCAGGATCTTTTAACTTAAAGAGGTTACAAAAAGAGAAAATGCTCATCCAGTTATCTCAAGACCACATTCTAATTATTTTATATAGTGCCTTCTGGTACCCTGAAGTATATATTCCCAGCCTGGAGGGCGGTTTAGAAAATGGAAGAGCCATTGTAATATATTTAATACGCTTCATGGCTGCTTTCCCGAACATCCTAATGAAAGCCAGCTGTGAAACCTTAGTGCCAGCTGTCGGTTCCACCCAGCCACTGGTTGGCCTGACCTCCCCAGCGCCAGGAAAAATGAACCGTGCTATCTGAAGGAAAGGGTCGCAATTTAGTCTGTGGCCAAACAGATAAAGAAGAGAAATCATGCTTCAGGGTTTAAGCTGATTATCTTCTTGGAAGCACCCTCAGAGAGCAAGCTCTGGTTCTTCAGCTCTTCAAAGAACAAAGCAGATGTCCTCTTCGGAGGCTGTAGGTGTCCTGCATCGCTTGTTGCTAATACCAAACTCGGGTAGTTTTATTTGAGGATCTTTTCAGCCGATGGATGGGGTTAGATCTATGTAGGTTATAGGAATCCAGTGTCAAGGTGACAGTATACGTGTGTGGCATCAGGAGAAAGGGCTACGTTTGCTGCTTCTTTGTGACTGATGGGCAGATGTTTCAAAGTGTGGTTCTTCTGCTGGGTAAAAATCTCCATTCAACAGTGCAAGGAACTGCACGGAAAAATGAGACCCATGTGTTCGCCACAATTCTAAGGCAATCTATATCATCCTGACCACGAACTTGGTCAGTACCAACCACTGCTTACCTCGTGGGATTGCTTGAGGGGGGGTCCAAACTCAGACAGCTCTCTGGGAAAACAAAGCACACCCGTTAACAGGGAGGTTTTAGTAAGTTGTACTCGAGAGAATTGTGTTCCAGATCGCTTTCCAGTCACCCCTGGGACTGGAAGTTGATGCTCTAACACTGCTACAGACCTTGCAGCACTTCTGAGCAAGTAGTTGACAACATAATCACAGCTGTTCTCAGGAGAGCAGAATTCTGCCATTCTCAGCCTGGGAGAAAGCTAGATTTTAACGAGGAGTACAAGGTAAAAGGTTCTGAAACTCGGAAGCATGTAGCATCCATTGAAAATACGGATGGTGGAGCAAAAAGTATGAGACATGGCTCAGCCTTGCTGCTGCTCACAGTACCCACGGGGTCCCTCTGTGAGCGAGGCTCCCCGGGCAGAGCTCTTGGCTCCCCTTGCTTCGTCTGGCCCAAAGTGGTTATTTCCATCCCGCCTTAGATTTTAGGTTAAGTAATTTATAAACCGGTCTGTAATATTTCCTCTTGTTGTTCCACATATCTTCCCCAAAACCCTTTGCAGGTTTTCAAGTTACATCAAAGCTCTACCTGAAGAGGAGCACCTTTCATTTCACCGATTCTGTACATCCAAAAATGCTGTGCCTGGCCCGGGGCTGTCTCGCCCATACGGAACCGTGGGGGCTGAGTGCTCGGTTTGCGGGAGCCAAGGGGAAAGGAAGCTCATGGAAAAGGAGTGGTTGAAAATGTACCTTTGACTGTTAACTTGGGGAAAACTAACAGCCTTGGTTCTGGTTTCCTAAGGGTCCTCCAAGTCCTGAATGTTTGGGTTAGTGAGTAATGGCAGGTGAGTCTCAAAGCTGTGCAATAAATTCATGGACTTTTCCATGCTCGTGGCTCTGTGTGCAGCGAATTAAGTAGTGTGGTGGTGCCAGTAGTCTAAACTTCTTAGCTGCAAAGTCACCGGTGCTTTTGTAGCCCCTTACAATGGAGATATTCCTTACCCCAGGAGTGAGGCATGGACTTGTGGAGAAAGCTCAGGCAGGTTCTGCCCTCCCTAAAGCTTTCTGCAGGGCACTGACTACGAGGACATCTGGGCAAACTGAAAAGCAAACCGATCCTGTTGTCTCTGCCTCGTTTTTCCTCCTGACAAGTAATTGAGGGGTTGCACTTTATTAATGCCCGTAACTTTCTAGTTTGAGCTGTTAGTATACAGTTTGATATTTATATTTATTTATTTGTAACAAGCAGACTTTGTACTGTCTGGATTAATCCTCAAGCTAATCTGATGCTGAGCTATTATTGTGACAATTGAGTATACAATTTGACATTCATGCTGTACCTTGTGTAGCTAATTTATGTAACTCAATTTATAAATTACATAAATTGGTTACATAATTTACCACATACCTTGTACACTTCACAGTAATATTCCCAGCTTGCAATTTAAACAATCCTTATACTGAGAATAATTTACACTGAAGACTCTTGAATAATTTTGCAATCTATTCCTGGACAGATAAGGAGCTGTGTTTGTTAAACGCTTGCTGGTGTTGGTTTTAACTTATTAATCACCCTGTCCCGGTTCCTGGGTAATCCGTAGCCTGGGTGTACGTCCTCCTGGGCGATGCCATGCTGGCAGGGCCAGACCTGTGCGGAGGTCTGGGTCTTTGGCTTGTGCCTTTCAGAAGCCTCCTGACTGGGAATGATGAATCTCTCCCTCTGTCATCCAGTGGAAGCCGGGCTTCAGCGCAGCTGATCCTGCCAGGAAAGCCATCTCTGCTGCCTGTGGCCTCGTCCAGGAGTGCGTACCCCGGCTTCTCCATCGCCCACCCAAGCACACATGTGATGGGTGGTGGCATGATCACGGTGAGGGAGGGTTAGGGGGAGAGGAGGGAGCTTTGCACCTGGGAGAGCTTGTGGTACAGGGGTAGAGGACATCTCCGTGGATGGTGACCCAAGGAATTTGTGTGATGGGCCCTTGGGAAATGTCTGCTTCACCTGTCTGGGGGTTAGAGGGAAGCAGGTCCTGCTCCTAACCTCGTGGCACCGAGGTGCTGCAAGGATGTAGTGAAAGGCACAGTGAAACCCGCCGCGCTGCCTGTTTGCAGCCACCCCGTGCAGGCAGCGCCTCGGCCCCGAAGCTCCGCGCCTTCCCCCGGGGAGCTGCTCCCTGCGAGCAGCCCCAGCACCGAGGCCCGGAGGAGGAGGGTACCGCTGCTCATCGCCTCTCGTTCGAGGGGCCTGTGGGGCATTGACTGGCCCGTGTCCATCGCCTCTGGTCACTGGTGGCATGTGAGTTGCCATAAATGTTTATTGTGGGGCTTGCAGGTGTAAGCCTTGCTGTCCAGCAGTGCCTGTAGCCCGGAGGGAGCACCGTGCTGCTTCTTACAGCTGGGCACGATGTTGGCCTGCTGCGAAGGCTGCCAGAGCTCCCGCTCTCCAGGTCTGGCTTTGTCCCCTTCCCCTGCTATGGATTCCATGCTGTGGCTCCTGCACAGGTGGCAGTGAAGCAGAGGGGTGCCAGGGCAAGGAGCATGAGGCAGCAAGGACTCAGCAGGCAGGCACTTGTGTTAGCATAGGCATCGCCTTTCCTCTCCTTGTCCTGTCACTTTTCATCCCGCTATCGCTGCCTGGCTCCCCCGCTTTCCCCGGGAGGGAACAGTAGTGACAAAGACCATTAATTCAGCATCCAGCTGCTCCAAAACCCCATCCTACCCCCAAGCTGTCGCCTCGTGACTGAAGCCTCTGAGCGCTGCAGATACCAAACCTGCAAACGACATTTGGGAGCGTGGGGATGGAGGTCATCTCGCAGCCTTGCCAGCCACTGTGGCCACCAGCCACCTCCTTGCTGATGCCCAACACTCTCCCTTTCTTCATGGCGCTGCTGGGAGGGATGTTCCCTCCTCTCTCCCTTTGAGCCTCCTGGCATCTGAGGGACTCTTCCCAGCTCTGCCTTTGGTCCTCCCAACCTACCTACCCATTAGGACCGACAAATGAGCTATTATACACGCACAGTCCCAGCACGTGAGCGAGTCAGACCCACGCACCCTGAACCTGCGTGGGCAGACCCTGACCTGGCCAGCTTTCATAATTATCTCCTGCAAGGCAAAACAATTAGGAGTCTTTGCTCTCCTCTCCCTCCCTTCCCCCTTCCTCTTCATTGTTCTTGGCAAAAAAAGGTTAATTAAACTCAGAAAATATCCCTTTTCTCCCCCCTCCTAAGCATGAGACTGTTAATTTTCTCTTTATATTTGTATTTAATTAATTCCTGCAAAGGCTCAGACTATATTTTTTGGGTATAATTTCTTCCTTTGTCTCTCTCTCTCATTGTTAATCCTTGCATATTCAGTTTTTCCCCTCCCTTTTCCCCTAGATTTGAAATTCTATTACCATTTCAGAAGGCTGGCGTTTGAAGGGAAAATTGAATACCCGTCCAGCCTTGATAAGAAGGGACATTTGGTACTAACGGTAATTTGTGAAGCAGATTTTCCCCCCACCCCATGGTCAATCACCCCCCCCCCCCCTTGCTCTTCATGCTCATGGAGAAGGATGCGCGTGTGCCACAGGGATGTGGGGGAGGATGCCACGGCTCTGCCTGCAGCTTTTGCAGCCCCTCCATCCCTGGATTGCTGCGTCAGGGCCACGATGCCTCGGCAGCCGTGCGCGGGGTTGGGGTGACACGGTGACAGGCTGTGCTTGACACCTCCCATGTGCCTTCACACCGCCCGGCAGTAGACCCTGCACCCTCGCTTTGCTCTTTTTGCGCAGAGGCGATGCCCGGCTGTGTCGGCCCCGTGTTTTAGGGGGGGCCCGGCTGTGCTCCCGCGGGTCCCCCCTCCTCCCCGCAGCCCCACCAGCAGCCGCCCTGGTGCAGAATCTGTCCGGCTGGGTCACGCACCTGCAGCGGGGTGTCTGGGGTTGGGGCGTAGGGTCCTGCAGCTCCTCCGCTCAGGGCACGCCCGCCCTGTCCCCCTGCCCGCCCTGTCCCCCTGCCCGCCCTGTCCCCCTGCCCGCCCTGTCCCCCTGCCCCGGTGCAGGTGCGGGGCTGCTGGGGTCCCGGCACCTGCTCCCGGTGGAAGAACAGCTCTGGGGGGTTGTGCCGGGTTCCCCCCCGCCCTGCCCCGCCCCGGGCTGGCTGTCACCTCCCTGTCCCTTCACCGGCGCGAGGCCCCTCCCCCCCCCCCCCCCATCGTGCTGCCGAGGGGTGCGGGGCACCCACCCCTGCACGCGGGGCCGGGATCCCTCCTGGCAGGCGGCACAAGGTGGCACTGTCGCTCCGCGCTGCCACCGCCGCTGCTCCGCGGCCGCCGCTCGGCTCGGGGCCGGGGGGGGCGGGGGGAGCCGGGCAGAGCCCCGGGCCCCGCTCCCGGCGCAGCTTCGCGCTCGCCCCCCGCCGCGGCGCATCCCCTGAGCGGCCCCGACACCCCGGGTGCTGCCCCCCCGTGCGGGAGGGGTAAAGCCCGGCTGTGCCCAGTGCGGGACCGGGGCTGAGGACTGTCCGACTCGTGTCACCTGTGACCCGCAGGGGACGCGAATCCCGCTTGGCTCCGGGCTCCTGCGGCACCGGGCCGAGGGGCAGGGGCTGGCCGGCGCTGCTGGCTGGGGGTACCTGGGCTCCGAGCGACCACCCCCTGCCCGGGGACAGGCTGGGGGCTGCACCCTCTCCGGCGGGACAGGGCCATGGCCGTGGCATCGCTGCCCGGTGCCACCACCCACCCGGCCACCGGCGTCTCTGCCACCCCGGACAGCCCCGCAGCAGCGCTGGGTGTTACAGTCCCGCTCCAGCACCCACCCGGGCTGGGTGGAGGGTCCTGAGCCCCGGCAGGGTGGGAGCACCCTGCGCCCGTGGGTGCCAGGGATGAAAGAGGAGCCCCAGGGATGACCCCTTGCCCTGGCACAGCCGTGGCCCTGAAGCGGAACTGGTGGGACATGATGGGGAGCTGATGCAGGATGCGAGGGCCCAGAGAAACTTTTTAGGTCCAAGGATGGCAGCCCAGGGGCGGCGGGCAAGGGGGGACTGCCGGAGCTGCAGAGCCCCCGGGGAGCAGCACGCTCCCACCTCCCTCGCTGCTGTGTAAATCATGACGGCTTGGACTGAGCTGAAGTGAAATATTCCCTGTTTCCTTGCCCAAATCTGTAGTTTCCTTCTGGCTCCGAGGCTCTGGGCCATATTGCACATTTGAATTTAAAAGCAGACTTGTGCTTGGGCTTGTTATTTATTTATTTATTCTAGAATTATTATCTTCTTTAAAATCAAGGTCCTTTTTTTTGCTTCGGGTGCGATGCTTCCTCCTGGAGGAGTGGCTGGTGGACCTGGGTGCAGAGGGCAGGAGGCAGAGGTTGGTCTCCGGTCCTGGGGGGTGTCCTGGTGGGCCTTTGGAGCTGAGGAGAGGGTGGTGGAGGGGAGAGCCTGGGAGCCCGCTGCTGGCTCCTGGCCCTGAAAAGGGAGGTGCAGAGTTAAGGCGATAGCTGGGGGTGCTGATGGGCACCCCGCTTCCCCTCCCTGCTGTAGGATTTGCCATCTGCTGTGTGAGAAACGGCATTTGCTCGCTTCAGGGATGTCATACTGGGGATGACACGTCCCTGTGCAGCACTGCTGGGCTGCCCTGGCTGGGCTGTGCTCTGCCCTCGTCCAGTAAGCCTCATGTCCCCAAGGGCTGGGGTGCAGCAGTGCTGGTCTGGGCTCTGGAGGTGGTCCTGTGGTTTGGCATGTCTTTGGTTTTATCTTCTCCCCTGGAAAGCCACGAAGTCGGTGGCTGGGACTGTGGCAGGGGATGCCCGAGTCCCAGCAGTTGCCCCATTGCGAGGGCTCTCAGGCACCCACTGGGAGCTGAGCGGGGCAGTCGGGGACCAGCCTCACCCTTGCTTTGGGGATGGGAGCAGCGCTGCAGGAGCATCTTTGGGGCGGGATGCTGGTGGGAGAGGTGGGAAGAAAGGATGGGGAGACGCAGGAGGAAACAAGGGCAATGGTGAAGAGAAGGATGGGGCAGGAGTAGGATAGGGGAAGGGGGCGTTGCACAGAGAAGGGAGCACAGGGGAGGGAGGAATACAATCAGAGGAGTGCGGGAGAGGGCAGCGGTGCTGGAGGAGTGAGCGCGGCTCAGCAGCAGCCCTGTGCTGCACGCGCAGCTGGCCTGTCTCCCCGTTAGGCTGCAAACAAGGATTGATTGCCCGATGTGGGTTCCTGCCGTTCCCTCTGGTACGGTCCCCGGAGGCTCCGCGGGTAACTTATGGCCGCGTCGGTGCAGGTGGCTGCTCGCAGGTTGGCAGCTTCGCCACTGGGCACCTGTGCCTGCACTGAGGCACTAAATAAGCCCAATGGCTCCGCTTCCCATCCCAGCCAGGGTACCCCAGCCAAGCTGCAGGTAAAAGGGCAGCGGGGTGGAATCCTCCCACCCAGAACCCAGCCTCAGTGCCACAAATCACTGGCCCACCCCTGCGGGCACTGGGGTCCCCAGGCCAGGGGAGCAGATGGCTGCAGCCAGCTCATGGCGTTCTTGTCACAGCAGGCAACGGGGTCCCTTAAATACCAATACCGCAATTAAATGGGACTCACCGATCACTGTGAAGTCGTGCTACCTGGCTGCACACGGGGCGAGCAGAGGCAGCCGGTGCCTTGCCCGGCGGAGGCTGGCAGCACTGCTGGCGCTCGCTCCGTGCCCTGGGAGATGCGTGGAGACATATGCTTCCCCAGTCTGCTCGAGCCTTGGTGCATTTCAGCCATTCCCTGCAAATGGCCTCAGAGGGTTTAGTTGTGGAAGGAGGTGCCGGGGACACCGAGGCGACGAGATGTTGGCTGCCCTACAGCCCCCATTGTGCTGCAATGGAAAAGGCTGGAAGAGGCAGGGAGAAGTTGGGGGTGGGAGGAAAGCCCCAGGGCCACGTGCTGGGTATTTCTGGGGGCACAGGCTCCGATAAAGCTGGATCTCTGCCCTAGGGTGAACCAAGTCACCCTGAACCTAGGCCATCCCAGTCAGAGGTATAAGCCCAGCCTATAAACCTGTGCCTTCAAGGATTTAGTGTCTCTTGAGCCTTGTCCTGACTCAAGACAGCTGGAAAAACAGAAGAGAGCTTGCAACTGTCTCCCCAGGTTTCCCTGACTGTGGTGAGCGCTTCCAGTATCATCTCACCAGTTTGAAAGACCGGAGGATGTGACCTGACCTGGTGCCTGCAGCCAGCATCACACCCCCAGGTGAGATGGCCTTAGGGATGGGCAGATGGCCGTGGGGCACGGGGGTCCCCCTGGCTGCACGCTGGGCAGGCCAGGGGGTGTGTGCTGGCTGCTGGCCTCGGCCATCGGCATTTCGGGGTCCCCAGAGGAGCACCTTGCTCGCAACTTGCCCAGGGGCTGGCAGCCACTGCTCGGCAGTCCAGCACCTTTGCTGCAGCAGAAAGGCGATACGTTTCTAGCGAGCCACTTCTTGCGAGCAGTAATTGCTTTCCGAGGGGTTTGCTCCTTGTTCCCAAGTGTGCTTCCCCATTTGCTATGCTTCCCCGTTCGCTGCACTGGGAAGCGTGCGCTCTTCCCGGCTCAGCTCCTCGGGTGCTTCTGCCTTCAGGCAAACCCATGTCCGAGCATGTAGGTGAGGTCCACGCGGACAGCAGGGGCCTGAAGGATGGGGGAGAGGCATTGGGGGTCCTGCCAGGGCTGGGGGAGTGGGCAGAGCCTCTGGGGGGGCAGAAGTCTTGGGAGGGGGCAGCAAAGCCCCTGCCCCAGGCCGGGGAGGTGCATACCTGTGTGATGGAGGTTTCTTCTCTAACAGTGTGGGGTTTCATAGCCTGGAGCCCAGCCGGACTGCAGCATGCACAGCGTTGTGCTGGGCTTTATTACAAACCGGTTAATAACTCTCACTGGATGGTTTGTTAAAGGAGTTAATTTACTCTGGGCTGTTCGCTAATTTAGACTACAAGGCTCAGCGGCTGCGTCAGGCTGAGCCTCTCCTGCTTCACCCCCCAGCAAAGCGTGCCCTCTGGCCCCACTCCCTGCACCTGGCGGGGCTGGCGCGGTGAGGAGGGGTCTGGCAAGGATGGGCTGGGGTCCCTGCTGTCATCCCCCTCCTCGTGCACCCCAAGCCCTGGCTGGGACACGCAGCACCCCCTTCCTGACCGCTGGCTCCCCGGGGGTCCCTGCTCCTGCAGTGGGGTGCCAGCAAAGCCCCATGGCTCAGCTCAGGCACCTGCCCACCCTGGGCACCTCCAGGTAGCCGAGCTTCCTTGTGGCACCATGTTGAGAACCATCTTTAAGAATACATATTGACATTAAAGAAGGCCCCTCTGTACCTATTAATTGAAGTAATTAAATTTAATGGGATGGTTATTGCATGTTAAATAAATACTAGCTAATTATGAAAAACATATTTGCCAAGGTTTAACTATAGAAAAGATGCCTCAATTACATGGTTATTAAACCTCAAAAAATATACACTTTTAATAATGAAGTGACATTTAAATAACATACATTAACTGTCTTATTAAATGTTGATTCTTTTCATATTTGAGGACTTTAATTTAGAGCATTTTCCCTGGCACTAACCATATGATGCATCATTAGCTGTCTTTCACTCATAATTTTGTAAACTTTTTTTATAAATAGGCTGAAGTGTTTGCATTTGCTTTTGTTTTTCCAGCTCCCAGCTCTCCCTTCGGGCAGCAGGGATGTGCCAGGGGAGCGTACATGGAGAGCAGGAACTTCCAGAAGGCTTCTTCAAATCACTAACCCCTTCCTAAGGATGCTAAACCCCTTCCTAAATCTGTCACCCTAAAACAGGTGGGCAGCCGAGCTTTTCAGGGTTTCTGGGTTCCTTGTAAAAAGGACCACTCTGCCCCGCTCTTGGTTTTCCAGATCAAATAAGTTTGTGAGAGGCAGCCAGGAGATGGGGAGTAGGGTGTGAGGAGGAGCTCAGGGCTGCAGTGGAAGCACCAGCCTGGTGTGGCAGCGGGAGGCTTATTTCTGCCTCTGCCACCAAACCATGGCAGCAGACCTTGAAGGAGTCAGTATTTCGGGGTGCCTGCATCCCTGCCAGGTGTGGGGAGCCTGCCCAGGGAGGGGTGCTTGCCTTGCTGCTCGTGGGGGATTCCTCTGCAGCCCTGGCAGGGCACGGAGCAGGGTATGGGCTGTGGGGATGGCGTGGAGCAGCACGACCGAAGGCTTGCAGGCTCCTTCTGCTTTAATGCATTTATTGATTGCGGCATACATGTCAGGATATAATTTAGAAATCACTCTCCTAGAATCAATTAAAGACCTTGCTAGTAATATAGGCACCTCTTCTGGTTAAAGCCTTCACCCTTCCCTCAAATACACACCCCACCGTCCCTGCTCGGCTTTTGGGGAATTCCCATCTCCCTCCCAGCCTAGGCTGGGTCCCTCTTCATCTAGGACTGTGGGTGCCAGGATGACCCACTGCTTTTCTGGGAGTCAGTCCTGCCCCCGCTGCCTCCCAAGCCAGCCATCAGTTATGGGCTGTCGGGAGCCAAGACCTATTGTCTCCCGTACCCGCTCATAATGTTCCCTGTGTCCGCAGTGAGGTGGGTAATCGGTGTTGGGGAGGCGCCGGTGGGCAGCACGATGCACTTAAATTAATTATGAAGAAGTTAAATCCCAGGGGTCTCGTGGGGGAGGGGGGCTGCAGGCTGGGCTGGGAGGCAGTCGGCCGCGCTGCCTGGCTTGGGCAGGGGCAGAGCTGAGGGCCGGAAGGTCTGCCAGCCTTGCCCTGTGGCCGCTCCATCGGTGTGATGAGTTGCCCCAGCGTCAGCCCGCAGCCCTGCGGGGTCGGGCGAAAAGCAGCCGGTGGGGACCACGCTGCGGGCACGGGGATGCGGCACGTCCTCTGGCTTTCACATCAAATGGCTGCTGGTGCCGCGGGACAGCAGCGTGCCAGCTGGGGCCGTGCCGACTCTCGAGGGGTGGATGTGACGGACCTTCAGCTGTTCGCACCCTGTGGCAGCTTTTTGCTGGGACACAGCCAGGGCTGCCTGGGCCATAGGGACGGTGTTTGGGGGGTTGGAGCCAAACGGCTTCTCAAGCCCAGCAGCTCCTCGTTTTCCCTTCCCTCCTTTTGTACCATTTGGTGTTGGCAGTGAGCGGGGTGCGGCTCCCAGGGTGGCCCCATGTCTCCTGACGCAGCGAGACCCCGAGGTGAGGGCAGCTGGGGTGGCACGAGCCTGGCTGCCTGCACAGCTCCAGCGGGGTTATGGTGCAGGTCCGGCAAAGCGGAGCCTGGGCTTGTTTGGGGGGACAACCTGAGGTCGCGAAATGTATCTTGCTCCATAGTGGGGCGATAGACTTGTCACCCAAAATTCCTGTGCAGCAAGATATGGGGCGGTCAGAGAGGGCTGCTGTGGTAAGCATCACCCTTTGCATTCTGGTTTTGGTTTTGTTAATACCACGGAATTTATTCACAAAATGGAACTGAAACATCCTTTTACAATGGTAATGTCTCTTCCAAGACATAGAGCTTTGACCATGTCTAAAGAATTTCCTGGTCCTCTTTTTCCCTTTTCTTACTGTTGTGATGAACTTTAATCAAAACAATTGCAGGTTGGGTTTTTTTTTTCTGTAAAACCTTTGTAGTCAATCACCATTTTCTCATGGAAAAAAGGTTGGGGGAGCGTCAGGGCAAGGAAGGCTCCAAGGCCAGGAAGGCTGAGATTTGGGTCTTTTCTTTCTCTTTTCTTTCCTCCTACCCACAGTTACAGGTGCATGGGCTGAAGTCAGAGCTGGAGTGAAACATCCCTGCTCCGTCCGGGTGGTGTTACGCACTTGGTGGTGATGCCAGGACTCTGCGTGAGGGACAGACCCAGCTCAGCAATTCCTGGGGAGCTGCCTTGTGGAAACCAGGCTCTACAACCCTTACTGTCCTACCAGGAGAAGAAACATGTTGACTTACAGAACCACTCCGAGGGCTCGCGGCTGGGAAGCTGAAGCCAAGAGGCTGCAGATGCATTGCAGGCTGCAAACGCCCTGCTACCCTGGGGCAAGGCTTGTGGGAGAGCGGTATTTCACGCGGCTGGACATTTCTTCCTCGCCGAGGTTTGTGATGCTCCTCAAGGGATCTCTGTGCTGCAATATAACATCCCTGTATAGGGAAATCGTCTTAAGTAATGGTTTCTGCAGGTTTTTTTTTCCAAGGTATATTTATCATATCTTTTATTGGAATAAAATTAAAGCGAAATTAGAAACTAAAATAACTTTAATTACGAACTTCATGATTCAGTATGTTGTAAATCCTTCAGCATAATATTGTGCCATAAAAATGCTATTTTGTGATAATTATTATTATTATAATTAATGTTCCTTAATTGCTAACGTCGCAGGCATGTGTTATCTCCCAGGTTTGCTTGCAGCGTCTCCGGAGGAGCTCCTCTGCGGGGGGGATGTGGAGGATCTGAGCGGGTGCCTGGGTGGGTGCAGCTGCCGGTGCAGGCTGTGGGTTGGTGTCCCTTGCGTCCGAGCGGTGCCGCCAGCTTATCCCACCCGGCGATTTCCCTCCAGCCAGCGGCGCAGCGCTTCCCAGCGAGGAGAAGGCGGTGAGCAGCAAGTGGGGTAAGCGTTACGGGCTGTGTGCCGCTGACCCAGGCTTTGCTGTGGTCTCACGCGCTTGCGTTCGGCCATGTGCTCCCCCCGGCAGGTGGTTTGATGGCTCTGCCTTCGATCAAGGTAGGAGCACCCCAGGACACCCGTCTGCCTTTGCAGGGATGGGTGCAGGTGAGTCATGGCCTGACCGAGGGGTGAGAGCACTGGTCGGGGCTGGCAACCGCTGGGTCTCCCCCCACCTCCCTGCAGAGCCTCTGTGGTGCCCGGGCTGGCTGGTTGGCATCTGGAGGTGCTCATCTCTGCTCGGTCCCGTGCCAGGGGTGCCCAGGGTAGGCGGCCCCACTGGTTCAGGATCTGCCCTCCTTCTGCGGCAAAGTGCCATACGGGTTGCTCCTGGGCTCCACATGTGCCAGGGGCACGTGCTTTCGGCACAGAGGTCCTCGTGGCTGCTCTCCTCGCCACCCCGCATGCAGCCCTGCTCCTCCCTCCCTCCCTCAGCTCAGTCTGCAAGCAATGGATCTTCATCACTCACAAGCTCCCATTGCTCCAGCCGTGTTATGTGGAGTGCTGCCCCATCAATGAGGCGTTTGGGCTTGTGGCTGCCTGGCTGTTGATCGGCACGTGGTGAATTTCAGCCAGGCGTTGGGTGACTTCACCTTCCTCTCCTCACTCCCAGCTTTGGGTCTAGCCTCTCCTCCTCACCCCCAGCCACCGTTTCCAGAGCACCAAGGGCAGATTAAACTCCCTCCAGTGCCTGCCAGGAGCTGTGCAAGACGCCAGCCTTGGGCACTGCATCCCTGGAATGAAAATGAAGAGCAAACACAGCGCCGCAGCCCGTGGGTCCTAAGGGGCCCAACTCCTCACTGCAGTCTCCGGCGAGGCAGGAGGATGCTGTAGGGAAGCTGCTTCCCTGCGGGCTCAGCTCCCACTGACTGTTAACAGCTGGCCAAGAGCTGATGAGCCCCACAGCATGGTGGGCTGTGGGTGGGGAGGAGATGCAGGATGCGAGCAAGGGGAACGTGTGTGGGAGAATTAAGACTGGCTAGGGGGAGGTGGGAAGAAGGCAGCAGGATGGGTAAGCAGTAGGATTGATGCTGTGGCCAGACTGGGGCTTAGCAGTTCTCGTTAGCATCCTTTATCAGCTTGGAGGATGCTGCTGGGGCCTGGGAGGCAGCAGCAGAGCAGGTCCTCAGGCCCAGGTGCGAGGGAGGAACAGGGAGCATAGGGATGGAAAATGCCTGATGCCAAGCGCGTGAATTTTTCATGTGACCCAGAGGCCTCACTTGTACCAGCATGGGGCTGCCCAGGAACAGCTGAGAGTGGGAAGGCATGAAAACAGCCACTGAGCCACCTGCTTCACAGTGGTGAGCGTATATGGGATGAAGCTGAAACCAGGATGCATTTTTAATGATGCAGGCAGGGCTAGGTTTCTTTAAATAAGACTAGACAATGAATATGTGCTCCTGAAGCTGTGTAGTGCACCACAAATGCATTATTTACAGCAGCTTCTTCCTTGTCCATTTTAATTTTACATGGGCACTGGAGAAAGGGAAGGGACTCCTTCGTGTCTCATGGTCATCCACTTGTTCCATGTGACAAAGGTGAACTTCTGAGCTGCTGAAGGATTTGGTGTTGATGTTTCCATTGACTTGAGTCATGGGGGAAGCAGCCAGCCTGGGGATGGGATGGATGGAGCCTGGCACCTAGAAGTAGGAGCAACAATGGCCTGGCATTTAGTCTGGCTGATGCATCATTGGGTCTTGGTTGCATAATTTTCTGTCTTCTCCCCATGCAGGAAATGGCGGGGGGATGCTCTTAGACCACTGCGACCCCCTCTTGTCCCTACATGTGCTTAGCACAGCATCTCTCCTCCTGGCGCTGGTGGAGGGCCAGGAAGCCTTTGGGGAGCGGATGATGACACATGCCATCCTGATGGTGAGGGAGGAGGCAGATCTGCTCCGTGAAAGTGGTCCTCAGCTGGCAAGGGAGGGTAGGGGGCAGGTGGGAGTAAGCAGCAGTGTGGTAGGCTATGGTGGAGGGGAGGTGGAGGGGTGCACTGAAGGTTGTGGTGTTTCCCCAGGAGGGATGCTCTGCCTGGTTCCAGCTGGTGACAAGCCAGTCGAGGTGGTGAGCACTGACCTCAGGTTGCTATTCAACCCTCAACCATTAAGTGTGAGTTAACACATTTTGCAATTAACAGGGGATTTCTTTATCCCCCACTTAAAAAACCATTAAGTCAATCTGTCTTGCCTTTTCCTGTCTCTGCAAGACTGGCCATGACCCTCAACCCACCCCAGGTAAGCTGCTGTGGGACCCAGCATGGTGGCCACAGGGCACCACTGCATCACAAAATGCCCCTGGTGCCAAACACGCTGGTGGAGGCACTGTGCCCTTCTGCCAGCTGCAATAAATCAAAGTGGACAGGTAGCCTCTCCCACCCGTCTCCGTGGCTCCCGGAGGGGCCGTTGTGTCTGCGCCATGGCTGGGGCGGTGATGCTATGTCCGTGGCGGTGGAGGTCTACATCTTGGAAACTCTCTGCAGAGCTGGGGAGCTGGGCAGTGACTTTCTCTCTTACCTTCAAAGTTGCCCCGACTCAAAGCCTGCATTTGGTGCACGCTGTGCAGGGACGCCGGGGTTTGGCTCGTCAAGGGCTGCCTGCTTTCCTTGGCACGGAGCCCTCAGGCTGCTGGGGGGAAGCACAAAGTGGTTCCAGCACTCCTGAGCAGCTGCAAAGGTGGGATTGGAGTCCGGGAGCTGATGGACATGAGGCCGCTTTCCCCAGCGCTGCCGGGCCTGGGAGGGTTGAGATGGCAGCTTGACGGCTTGGAAAATAGGCTGAGATGAAGGAATATCAATACGGAGAGCGAGCTGTTCCTGCCGAACAGCCCCGGGGCAGCTAACGTGAAATGCTGGTTGTCTCGGAGGAGTTGACAGGTGTCTGCATCAGGCTTCCTGCTAATTAAGCCCTGTTGTGAGTCACAGGGCCGAGGGATGATGGAGCCGGGAAGGAGCTCAGCCGGTGCAGGTATGGCCAGGGGGGATCCCTGCAGGACCTCCCTGCCCATCGGGAAGGACTGGTGCATGCATGGCTTGTCGGCTGGTGGATACACAGTCATCGGGGCAGGCAAATCTTTCGGGAGCTGGGGATCAGCTTAGAGAAGAGCAGAGTAAGCTGTCCCACTGGGTGTCGGTTCTCTCCTGTTGAGGCTGTGTGTTCTCTCCTGGGTCCCATGTGCTGGCACTGATGCCCAGATCTCCTGTTACAGGCCTGGCAAAGTCCCCCAGGGCATGTCCCACAACCACAGCTCCCAGCGCCCATCCCACCAAACCCCTTCCTGAGCCAAAGGGTACATCGCTGCCGGCGTGACAGGCTGGGTAAACAAGGATGCTCCCAGACCCCTCTTTCTCCTGATCCCTTTCAAAGTGACCCACTTTGCCTGCAGACCTCTTCCTTCCCAGCCCTGGCTGGGGGGAAGCTCCTTGCTGTAGTTAATGGCAGTGCTGCCTGCCCACCGCGGCCTCTAATGAAAGATTCCCCATTTCAGAGAATGCGAGCGCAGTGGGGTGGAGGGAGGGGATGCTCACCGGCGATGCTTTGTGGACCCCACTGATCCGGAGGGTGCCTGTAGCAGCAGGCAAGGATAAAGGCTGTGCTGGCAGTCAACAGAGCGCCTGCCTGCTTGGGTAGGGTCGGGAGAGGAGGAGCACACGCCACCCTGGTGACAGCCCCGGTGCCACCCTGGGTCCTTTCCCCCTGTGCCTCTTCAGTGCCTGTTGCCCGCTGGCCCCGCTTGCCTCTGCAGCTGCAATCCCCTAAAAACCGGGTCTTTTCATTACCTGTTTTAATTTCAGCCTGGCTCCCCAGAGCTCTGGAGACACAGTTTGTTATCCTGGCTGACAAGAGGCTTAAAGAGCTGCTGATGCCTCCTGGAAAACTTTGACAAACCCTCTGGATGGACGCAGCGCTGCCTCCCTAGCCTGTCTGCCCAGCCTTTCTCTTCCTGGATCTTGGTTCACAAAGGTGTCTGCGAGGATGGGAGGAGGAAAAAAAACCCCACTGCTGACACGTGGGCAGAGCCGATCCCCTCCCATGGCCCATGCCCTCTTGGAGGATCCCCTGGAACCGGCTGGGCAGAGCTGAGCTGCAGAGGTAGGTGTGGAGGTGCCCGAAGCCCGAGCGTGGCTTGCAGGCTGTTCTCTGGGCCAGCCGGATTTCACAGCCCAAAAGGCCTCTGGGCTGAGGCCACTGGATTTCTCTCGCCCCTGTGCATCACTGTTCAGCACGGGGGGTTTAAACTGTGGTCGCAGGTTCTGGGGGCTTTGTTTTGTGATGGTCCATGGGTGATAACCAAGGGAGGTGGCATGTGTTTGAGGATCCAGGCACACCATGCAGGAGCCTGCCTTTTAGCAGAAATTTTAAGCCATCAAAAATTGCAAACAGTTGAAAAATTGTGAATTTAGCTCATTTTTTTTTTAGCCCCTCACCGCTCAGACTGGGTTAACCCAGTGAGCTGAGCAGAAGAGCCTCCTGATCTCTTGGGGCTCTCTCCAGAGACCTAATCCTAATCCTCTCCCAATTAGTTGGTTTTTTTTTTTTTTTTTACAAAGTAGTTGTCAGGCTGCTTTTAGAGAACAAAATGCCCCTCGGTTTCTTCGGTAACGTAGGGTAAGTGCACCAGACACACCGAGAACAGTGTCTCTCAATGTAATTTTGGTCAAAGTTGTGGGTAAGAAGTGCTGAGTCAGCTTTTAACATAATGAGAAGGAGCCGGGGGAACCTCTCACCGCTGGGCTTTGGGTCCAGCTGCTGTCGGAGCTGTCTTCTGCCTCCAGCCCTTCCTCCCAGCACCCTGCTGAGCACGGGGCTTTGAGTGCCTTTGAGGTGCCACTCAAGCCGGCTGTCCTCGGGGCAGGACAAGGCTGTCAGCCCACGGGGTCTCTTGGGGAAGGGGGGCGAGGATGCTCAGAGAGGTTGGGGATTGAACAGAGCAATTAAAGCCCCATGGGAAGCAGGATAAAAGGCCAAGCTTCCTGAGATAACGAGGGTCTCTCTGTGGGGGTGAGGTGCCCAGACACGAGGGAAGCCACATGAGTGACAAGCGTGTCCCAGTGCCCGCCAGGCACGGTGCTGGATGAGCTGCCAGACCAGCCCTGTGAGCTCTGTGGGTCACTGCGGGTCTGGGGCTGCTTCCCACCAAGGAGAAACCCAGGACGCTGCCCTGCCAGCTCCCTTCCTGACCCTGCGCTGGGCTCCTGGCATGGGGGATGCTTGGGGTTTCTTGCTGTCTTTTTTTTTCTTTTTTTAATTATTATTCCCCTCTCTCAGGGCTGGACCCTCCTTGGAGGCTCAGGAGGGAGCTGGCGGTGCGCCTGCAGCCGGGATGCCCACTCTTTTCTCAGCTTCACCACCTTGGTTTCCCCTGTCGCTAGATGGATGGTGTCAATCCATCTTTCAGCAAAAATAAATTGCTCCGGTTTCCTTCCCACTGGCACTGAGCAGGGGGACATGGCAACGGCAGCGCTGGCCCAGGGGTCGGTGCTGCTGCATCGCTCAGCCCTGCCCCAGCCAGGAAGAATTCATCCCTCTCCTCTTTGCCCCTACAGCAGGAGACGGCAGCCGTGGGACCAGGGTGCTCATGCACCAGTCCTGGGAGAAAGCAGGTTTAAAAGCGGGTGGGAGATTGCCTGAATATCTCTCCCTTCTTCTTTATCTGTTTAAGAGGTTTCGCTGTCTCGGTAACTCCCCTGAGAGACCAGAGCAGCAGCCTCTTTGGATGTGAATACCTGACAAGTTTTTAATGTGAAAGGAATTCACTAAATTTAGCCTCTTGGAGAAAGGGAAGAAGAAAAAAAAAAGTGTTTCTTTCAATACAGGGGAAGCGATCCAAACCCCAGCCGCTTCCCTGCCGGCAGAGCTCACCGATTTCTTCTCTGTCTCGAAAGCTTTTAAGTCTGGGCCCCGTGTGTGTGCACAAAGAAGAGGCAGGAGAATGGCAGGCACCAACGCTGCTTCCCAGAGGAATGTGCCTGTTCCCAGCTCCTCCTGGCCTCCTCCCTGGAGATGGATGCTGGCAAGGGCAGGCTGTGGGGAAAAATGAGGAGAAAACCCTGTTTGTGTCAGATGGGACCTGTTCTCTGAGTCGCAGGGATGGCATCTTCGCTTTCAGGTGGGTGTTGATCAAGGTGTGAGCACTTGGGGTGCTGAGGGTGGGAAGAAAAGAACACCTCTGCCGTCGCACTCAGCCAGACCACCTACTTTCCCCTCCATCCTCCTGCCTATCCCTGCTGGAGCCTCCCAGGGCCCCTTTCCTTCTCCGTCTTGCTGCTCGAGATTCACCAGGGGCCTCCCGCTGTCTTCCCATGGCCTTTCCCAAAGGACCTGCAGTGGCCTCTGTGCCGCTCTTGCAGAGGAGCTTCCCGGTCTCCGTGGCTTGGGAGTCAGATCCTCCCGCCAGCCGGGGCAAGGAGCCGGGTCTGTGCGTGCAGCTTGGCCCAGGCGGAGGCACGCACACCTGCTGGGACGCTGGCAGAGGAGGTCTACAGACGTGTGCCCACCTACCTTCCATCACGGATGGGGGCAAGTCCCAAACTCCCATGGCGTGTTCCTGTCCTGGTGTGTCTCAGTGCTGGGTGTCGGTGGGCATAAAGATCTCACTGGTTGCACCCATGAAGACCTGGGTGGACAAGGCGTCTTGCGCTGACGGCCCATGGAGAGGTGACCCTGCCGTGGCGTGGGGTCCCAGCGAACCATGACTGCCCGCAGCTCCATCTCCTGGTGGGCCCACCGGGGCAGAGCTGCTCCCTGCCAGTTCCATCCCAAGGGTCGCTCATGAAACCAGCAGTGACCCCGGTTATAAACGCGGTATTTATTTTTGTTGGGCTTTACAAAGACCCTTCCCAACCGAGAGGGGATGGCGCATTTCTGTAGGGCCACACAGACGCGCAGGACCCTCGCATGGGTACGCTGTGCTGGGGGCAGGCAGCACCCGCCTCCAGGGAGGCAAGCCCTGGCAAGGGGCAGGAGCGAGGGTGGCGGGATGAAGGTGACAAAAGTGGCCTCATCTCCACTATTCACCTTTTTTTATGCTTTTATTAGTTTTTTTCCCCTTGGTAATTTTTAGGGGGATTGGGTGTGGTGCTGGTGGGAGGATGCTGGATGGGGACCCCTGGGGCACGCAGGCTCGCCGCGGGGTGAAGGGCAGGGGGCGACCAGGACCCTCGGGTGGGTCCCGGCCTCCGCGGGTGCCCCACAGCCCGGTCGCGTTGCGTGGGGAGATCGGTCCCCACCGCTCCACGGCCGCTTTTAGCTCCCCCCTACTGAGGCATCGCCCCTTTAAGAGCGGGCGGGGCGGCCCCGCCCACCTCTCCCCTCCCTCTCCCCCCTTGGGCGCCCCCTGGAGGCGGCGTGCGGGGCTGCCGGCGTCTCCCCCGCCCCCCCCCTCCCCGCCGCCGGTGCGGGCGTGCGCGTGCGCGCGGCGGCGGGGGCGCGCGGCGGGCGGCGTTCCGTCGGGGCCCCGCGCCGCCGTCCCATTCATGCGGGGCAGCGGCGGCGGCGCGAGCGAGGCGGGCGCGGAGCCCCGGGCGGCGGCGGCGGCGGGGGGAGGCGGGCGCGGAGGAGGAGGAGGCGGAGGCGGCGGCCCGGCGGGCGGCTCGGTGTGGAATGCAATTATGGCTGGCACGGCGGAGGCGAGCGGGGACCGGAGCCGTGAGTAACCCGGGTGCAACTTTCCTCCGCGGGCGCGGCGCGTGCCTTTATCTGCCCGATCGGCCGATTTGTGGAAAAATACGCGGATTTGCCTTTACCGGCCCCAAAAATAGGCGGCGGCGGCGGCGCGGGGCCGGCCCGGGCAGGGCAGCGGCGGCCCGTCGGGGGGCGCGGAGGGGCCGCGGCCGGGCTGGGCTGGGCCGGGCCGGGCCGGCGCCGCGCTGCTGCCGCCCGGGGCCAGCCCGCATTGCGCCCCGCGGCTCCGGCAGCGCGGCCGCGGGAACCGCCTCCCGCCGGGGGACAAAAACCCGCCGAGGCGTTTTCTTTATGGGGCTTCGCAGCGGGGCTGCCGCGGACCGGGCAGGTGCGGGCTGGACCGGGCGGGGGCCGCCCCCCTGCCCGGAGCTGCCGGGGCCGGGGCGGGCGGTCCCGCGGGGATGCCGGGGCCGCGGTGCCTCCCCGCCCGGCGCGGCGGGGCTGGCCGCCTCCCTCTCTCCCGCAGCCCGCCCGCCCCGCGGCTCGGCTCGGTTCGCCTGCCCGGTGCCGCCCCGCGGGCAGCCCGCTGCGCACCCGGGTCCCGCACCGCTGGGGACGGCAGCGGGGCGCAGCCTCGCCCGGGCTCGGTGCCTCGGCTCCCCGCATCCGCCCTGCCCTGCGTCCCCGCTGCCGTCCCCGCCTGCGCTGCCCTGTATCCTGGCTCCTATCCTCGCTGTCATCCCCGCGCCCGCGCAGCCCCGCATCCTCGCTTGGTATCCCTGTATCCATCCCCGCTGCCCCGCATCCGCGCTCTCCCATCCCGGCGGGACGCGGGGCGCGGCATGCGGGCTGGGCTCGCCCCGAAACCCGCAGAGCCGCCGTTTCCCCCGCAGCCGCGGAGCCGGGGCCGGCGCTGCCCGCCGAGGCAGGGCGCCCTGCGGGATGGCCGCCGGCGCCCTGGCTGGGAGCGCTGCTATTGTCACCGCGCCGTAGTTTCGCAGCGCCTGGGCACCTCTCCGACCGGGGCGGGGGCGGCTGCGGTACCTGTGTGCGGGGCTGCGTACCGCTGCGCCCCGCCGCCTCCGCTATTCACCGGGAAGGCGGCGGATAAAGCGGGCGGCACGTTGGCGCTGCCTTCCCCCTTTCTGCCCTGCACACGCACACGGCGGCTCCGGCGTGCCACCGGGGAGGGATTTGCAAAATCTCTGTGGCACGCTGAAATAAATCCCGAAATCCCTTCTTCTCCCTTGTCCTCCTCGCGGGGAATTCTTCCTTCTGCCCCTGGCCGAGCACCGGGGTGGGGGGAGCCGGGGGAGGGGGTCTGGCGTGTAAACAGGGCTTAACATGAAGGTCACTGGTTAAAGAGGAGATGGATGGGAGAGAAGAGACAGGCATTAACCTCACTTGTTAGCTCCCCCCTTCCTCCGGCTTTGGGGAGGACAAAACAAAAGCAGAACCTGCTAACGGGGGGATGAATATTCATGATCTTTCTCCTCTGCTTTGGGATAAGGAAGGGAGAAAAGTTGGGCAGATGAGCTGCCTTTCCAAAGCTGCTTTTCCTTTGGCTTGCGAGAAAATCTCTTTTTGCTGAGCGCGGGCTGTGTCGGGGGGGAATTACCAGCCTTTTGGTGAATTTCTTTTTTCTTTTTTTAATTATTTTTTTATTTCTTTTGTGTGCGGCTGCAAGGAAAAAAAAAAAGGAAAAAAAAAAAAAAAGAGGAGCCGAGGCTATTGACTACATCAAAGGTTATCCATTTGAAAACACCATTTTCCTCTGAACAGCGGCTAATTGCTTCCTGAACAATCTCAGGGTCTTTTGTATATACTCAGTGGGTAAAATGAGTGACTCGATGCCTCTCTCTCAAGACACTGGTGACCGAAAGGGGTGGAAAGGTGGAGAAGCCAAGGAAAAGCAGCGGGGCAGAAGCCTCTGGGATGAAGCACGGGTAATTTCTTAAGCGGCTGCGAGGAGGGAAGGTTTCTTGCTCCTGCCCGCTTGCCACGGTGCGGTCTGCTGGTGCCGGTGGATGCCGGCGCTGGCAGCAGCGCAGCAGCACGGGGCCGTAAGGAAGGCTGGTAAGGAAGTTTGGATTCAAAATACCCGATTGTGCGTGTGATCCGGCGCTCCCCATCCGCCTGCGGCTTTGGCTGCCGGTGCTGTTCCTCCGAGAGCGGTGAGCCTGGATCTGCTGCTTCCCGAGGGGCTGCGGGGAGGCAGCGCCGGGGGCAGGCTGGCAGGCTCCTACTCCGTTGGGTGGCCAGGCTTTCTGCAGCTGGTACCCAGAAGATTAAAGTTTTGGTGGCGGTCTTTTTGTTAGCACGGCGATAGTGGCACCAGTGAGAGTTTTCCTCTCTTGGCGTGGTTTTTTTTTTTTTGGTTTTTTTTTTTTTTTTTTCCAATAGATGCATTGGATTTGGAGCAGAGCAGAGGCATCCGCCTTCGTGCATGCTCGGGCTGCGCATGGAGCCGTGGAGAAGAGCCCTTGTGCCTCTCTGTAACACAAAGCTCTTTTCCTACGCCAGGCAGAGCGCCCTGTGAGAGATAAACAAACTCCTCCGAACTCTGGCAGAGACGGGGCCGAGGGCCATGCTGGCGGCTCTGGGCGAGCGCTGTTTCACCGGAGCTTTGCGCAGCCGACATGGAAGAGGGCAATAAAAGCAGCGCTGCTGCGTGCTTCCAGGGCTGCCTCCCCGCCTCCATCCTGGCAGCAGCCGGGGCTGGCCCCTGCTCTGCTCCTGGGTGTAAATGTCACACTAGGCAATTGATTTCGGTGGGTTCGTCACGTTTGACACCCGTTGAACAAAGGGAAGGATCTGGCCCTGGGATCGGACTTAATGAAGGAAACTTGTACGTGTTTATTCTCTGGGCTGAGCGCAGGTCAAGGCCTTTGTTGCTGCCTGTCTTGCTCCTGGCTGTAGCACTAACCGCTGGTGAGAGCTGGGCTCACCCCTGAGCTGGGAATTTCCAAGCAGCAGTGCCCGGTGCTGCCGTGCTGGTGCCGCCGGCTCTCTGCAAACTGGGGGGAGCCTCGCCTGCAGCGTCGGGCTTCTGCTGGGTCCCGCTGGGCTTTGTTGTGACCGCCTTTCCGTGGAGGATGTTTCCATGCTGTGGTAGTTTGTGTCCGTGGTGAGGGGTCTGTCTTTTTTTTTTTTTTTTTGGCACCCCCAGCACGACAGAAGGAAGGTGGACCTTGGGAGGGCCAGGGCAGCGGGAGGTGCTGCCATCCCTCTGTGCAGTGACGGGAAGGTGGATGTGGGTCACCCCAATGCCCATATGCCATCCTCACTGCTTGCAAGATTGGATTTTGCATTGACCTGGGCTGGTGGAATGTAAGAGTGGAGACCTTGGGTTGCTGCTTTCTGCGGTTCATCGATGTCTCCCCCAAATTGTGTCGTTAGATACATGCATGCTATATGGAAGAAACCAGGGGGCAGAGGGCTCCTGGCCAGTGATTGACTGGTGCGTGGCTCAGTGGTGTGCCACATTTGTGGAGGAAGGCCCAAGGGACGGGGGGCTTGGTTCAGCATGGCCCGTGATCCCTTACCCCTTCTGGTTTTGGGCTGGGGCTCCTTCTTCTAGCAAGGTGCTGAGTACTGTGGCTCCGTGCGACGTGGGGAGGAGTGGGTATTTGCCATCACCCGGTGCTGGGGTGGCTGGTTTGGCTTCAGGCTTGGCTTCTTTGGCTGTAGCCCGTGACACGTTCTGGGCAGTGTTATGGGGAACATCCCACTGCAGGTGGATGGGACGTGGTGAGAACGTGTGTGCGCTGACACGGTCCCTGCCCTGCAGCCTCAGCCATGCCCTCTTCAGTCCTGCCCAGGTGCAGCATGAAAGCAGATACTGCAACATGGTCCTCCACCTTCATTTGGAAGCCATGTTTGAGCAAGTCTTGTGCATCACGGAGGAGAAAAGCTGAAGCCGATACATAAATCTTGTTGGTTTCCGTGCCAGGCATGGGCAGACACTGCTCACCTCCTCTGCACTCAGCATGTTGTGTAGCCAAAACGCCCGTCTTCCCAGCGGCTCGTCAGAGCGTGGCCGGGCATGGGGCGGTGTCCTTGTTTGCCTTGCTTCCCTCAGCATCCCATGTCTGCAGCTGCCTCCAGCCCTTGTTCCAGGTGGAAGCCGCCACTTAAACCCCTGAATTAAAAACATTTCAAAGTTTATTTTCCCGTTAGCCAAGGCTTGGCAAACCTCCTCCTTGTTGCTGGTGTGCTGAGATGTTTGAGTCTGGAGAAGAAGTCCATGTCCAGACCGTGGGGCTCACACTCCACAAACACTTTCGCTCCTTTGTCCTCTGAAGTCTCCCTGCGTGGTGCAAGGTGTGCTGCTCTGGGTGATCCCTCTGTCCCTGTGGTGTGGAGTGTCTTGGTGTGATGGGGGCTGAGACCCTTGTCAGCTGCCTGAACCACAGAGGAGATTTGTTATCGCAGGGGTTGATCTGGGGCCTTGTGCAAGCCACGGCGCGATATCCTCTTTGCTTCTTGAGCTGAGCTTGTGAGGGATTTCTCTGGAGAAAGTGCCTGAGGTGAGAGCATGGCAGGGGTACCAGGGACAGGCTCCATGGCTCTGGGGGATCCGCTGTGTGGGGACCATCTCCTCCCATCTGTCCTCCTCTTCCCCCGCAGCCTGCAGATCAGCCCCAGGGCTCGACTCCTGCCTCCACATCTCAGGCATCCTGCAGTCCGCTGGCCAACTTGGCACGGAGACCCAGGAGCGGTAGTAATCCAATTTGGGCAGTTTAGCTGCACTTTGCTAGCCGTGCTGCTGGCCGGAGCTCGGGAGCTTTAATCCGGCTAATGACCCTGGCTTCAGGGGTTGAGTAACCGATGACCGTTGGCTTGGTTTGGTTTTTCTTTCTGTCGACGGCGGAGGACGGAGGCTGAGGCTCTTTCCAAGTCCTGCCCGTGGTAGCGGGGACGGTTTCCAGGTGTAGGTACGTGCAGGGGACCGGAGGGCAGGGGCAGTGTGGAGGGGACGCTGCAGTCTCTGCTTTCCCATCGGGAGATCCCTCCTTCCTCCTTCCTGTTTTCCATTTGCTCCCCCGGTTTTTCTGGTGAAGATAAGCTCTTCTGCTGGAGCAATTTTGCAACATACTATTACTTTCAGAAAAGCGAAGCCAGGAAAAATAAAGCCTCTGTCTTCCTTTGGTTGCCTACTGTTTAATGTACAAAATACAGGGGTGGTAGCTGCATTAAAATGTATATAATTATACTGAAGGGAGGAAAAAAAAATCTTGCTAATCACACGTTTTTTGAACTGATAAATGTTGAGTGTTTGGCATTTTCTTGGGAGTTTGGTGGAGCAGAGCTGCAGTCTGGTGTGTGAGGGGTTAGGAGAAGGGCTGGTTTCCCACCATTACCAGGAAGCCGGCTGGGATGCTTGCCCTCCTGGGATGCTCCGAGCCCCTCCAGGTAGCGCTGGCTGTGTCCAGGGCCCAATCCTGTGCAATAGCTGTTGCAGAGGATCGGGCCCTGGACACGACTGATGCTACCTGTATCCAGGCAAATCTCGGTGTCGTCGTAGGAGCCCCGCAAGTCCCTGTGCTTTGCGTGCTTAGTGAAGCAACTGCTTCTGTGTCGGCACACTCAGGCTCTTGCAGAAGTAAATCCCTGGTGAGAGAAGAGGCAGATTCCTGTTGGTGCTTGTGCTGGGGGAAGAAATTTCCCGCATGATGCAGCCCTGTGCCTAAGGGCTGTCCCCCCTCCCCTTAGTGTCATGTTGGTGCGAGGGGGTACGGCTGGTGGCTGACTCCCTGGGCAGGGTGGGAGGAAGGATGGTCTCGCCTTTCAAATGACATGATGTGAAAACCACATTTCCTTCTGCGAATGCTGACCCCATCAGAGCTGCTGATAACATCGCAGGTAATTATAATGGCAATAAGTTGTTTGCTTTATGCATGTGGCCGTGCTCTGTGTACGGGTGGCTGCTGTGCTCTTCCTGTGCAGACTGTTAGTTTCAAGAGGGGAAGAGGAAAACCCAAAAATATTTTAGGAGCAGTTTAAAAATAATCTTCAGGCTTGTCTGGTGGGCAGGATGTTTCGCAGAATCATGTTCCCTGCTGGTCCAAGTCCAGCACTGTGACCCTCGGAAGGCTTTGCTGGGCAGTGTTAAGTCCTGTTTTGTCATTTTAGCCAGCCTGAGGAATTGCTGATGGTCTCTGGGGGCCAGGAGCCGGCCCTGGCTTTTGGCTTTTGTGCTGGGTGGGTCGTGCTGCTTCATACCTGAGCAGTGGCAGAGCCAGAGCGTGAGCCCAAGCTGAAGCTCACAGCTGCCGAGGCCTCCATCAAACATTTAAAAACTGTTACGCAGTGCTGCAGCCTCGCACTTCCTCCACCCCCATCTCCTCCTTGGTGTTTTGTATTCCTAGAAGTGCTGGCATGCCGGCCGGGTCCCTGCCTGCCGCCTGCCCGCTGCTGCTTATCTTGGGGTCCGGCTCCTGGCTGGCTGCATCCTTTCCGGAGCCAAGGGGGGCTCTTCCCTCTCTGGCGGGACCAGAATCGGCCCGATGAGTCCTTCTGAAGTCAAGAACCTGTTTTTCAGGCTGATGTCATCGGGAAGAAATGGGGGAGGAGGAAGGCAGGAAGGCAGCGCTGCTTCCGAAGGAGAGCCGTCGCCGAGTCCGTGACGCCACCGGCAGCCCCGGCTTCCACCGACACCCACTATTATTCCTCATTACCGGCACGGCGGTGCCCGCGGGCCAGCCGGCACACGTGGGAGAGGTCCTGCTCCACACGGCCTCGTGCCTGCGTGGGCGAGAGGGAGGGATGCCCGTGCCGGGGGCGTGCGCCATGGCTTGCACCAGAACTCCCATCAGAGCATTTTTCGCCTGGCTGGGTGCACCTTGCACGGGCTCTCTGGCCCTCTGCAGCGTGACCTCCAGCCACCTTGGTTAGCAGAAAGCAAATTTTTGGCAGAGGTGCTTGGATAGCCCCCCCAGCACAGGCGGGGGTGGCTGCCTCCCCTTGGTTTTGTGGCAAACAAGTGGATCCACTGCGCTGGTGCCTGTCGGGGTCTCGGCCCCTCGTGCATGGCGTGGGGCTGGAGCAGCGTGCCTGTGTCCAGCGTGGGCTGGGCTGCAGCCAGGATCTGCAGGGAGGGAAGCAGACGTGCTCTGCTCTCTCCAGCCAGCACCACCTGGGCAGCGCTGCGCCCGCGCTGCCAAATTTGCTGTGCCCAGGTTGTTTGGGTGAGCCCCCTTTGCTGCGGGGGGCTGGGGTGCAGGGGTGCCGGCGTGGGGGCCATGCCAGCGCTGCTGGTCAGGGTAGCGCTGCCAGCAGGAGGGCAGGGTGCCGGCGCAGCCCCTGCTGCTGTGTGTGTGGTGCCTCCCTGTTTCTGTCGGATGCCCTGTGCCTGTTGCACTGTGAATGAAGCCCCCGCTAGTCTCCCGGAGCGGTTTTCCCGGTGGCTGTGTTGCTCTGGGGGGAGGCTTTTGGGCTTATCCCCTTCCCCGCCCCGGCTGTCCCCACTGGCCAGCGAGGCTCTGCTGGCGGTCCGGCTCTGGCTGCTTCTGGGCCAGCTCCACCTTGGGCAAATAAAATGTGGGGCTGTGCTGAGCTGCGCGGAGCGGAGCCAGGACCTGAGCCGATTCCAGCGGTGGTGCTCAGGGCAGCAAAACTGGGATGGCAGGGGGAAGGACGGAAGGCTGGGGGGAAGGAAAGGCAGGCGCGGCTTGGGGTTTAGCTTCGTTTGGAGAAGTTTTGTGGTCTGTTTTAATTGGACCTAACTCTGGTGGCAGTCGTGCTCAGCTCGCCACGTGATGGCACAAGTGCTGGTGTCAGCACGGGGCCAGGCTGAAGCATGGGAATTTCAGCTTAGCCAGGATTAAACCAGCCCCAAAGTGACCTCCCTTTGCTGGGAGCAGAGGGGATCCAGCAACCAGGAACCCTCCTGTGGCAGTGCTTTGTTGCAGAGCAGGAGCTCCCTGCATTCCCTCTGAGATCTAGGGGGAGCACAGGTTTCCCACTCGCCTTGTGGAGCTGGTTGGAGGTGCAGAGGGGGGTGTGTGTGTTGGAGGGGGGAAAACCCAGCCTGGAGAGCTGGGCTGGAAGAGGTGCATTGATCTGAGGAGGGTCAGGTCATTGGCTTGTGTTTGTGGCTGCCCTGGCCCAGTGAAGGATGTGGAGCAGCAGGTTTGGGAGTGAGGAGTGATGCGTTATGCCACAGGGAGTGGGATCAGAGAAGGCAAGGATGCTGGTGGCCAGAGGACCTTTTGTTGGACTGTTCTGCTGGCTCTTGGGAGACCTGGCTTGTGGGTGATCTGGGTCTCTGCAGGTCCAGCTGGACTGAGGTAACGCTGGTTTTCAGGACGTTTATGTGGGGCAGTGCACTGATGGGATGTGAGAACCAGACTCTGGAGCACATGGGCCAAAGCCAAGGTAGAAGTTGGCCTTCAGGGGACTTGGTCTGGACTTCTTTGCTCTGAAGCTGGGGACAAAATATTGTTAATTGGTCCTGGTTGAGGTGGTGAAATTCACATCAGTCTGGAATTTGAAGCCTTGAGCTGATTTGGATGCTGATAGTAGGAAGCTGCGGTCCCATAGCTGGGGTCCCGGCACCTTGGATCGGGGTCTGCCGCGTGATGAGAGGTGCAGAGGGGCTTGGGGTGATGTGTTGTGTTCCGTGTATGCCGATGGACAGAATTCCTAAAGCAGGATGGGGAGGCAGCAGGCTGTGTCCTGTGCAGGTGATGGTCACCCATGGGCTGTGCGTTAGTCTCCATCCCAGGCATCAGTTATCTTGGTCTTTATATTGCTCCTTTGGCTGCAGGGGCTCCAAGGGAGGATGAAGTGCACCCTCCTCCTGGAAAGCATACATCAAGCATGTGGGCTGCATATAGAAAGCCCCTCGGCAGCCCTTATAGGGTCCCTGTAGGGACTTTGATACCCAGATGAGTTGTGAGAATAAGGGAGAGGACAGCCATCGGCTTTCACTTCCAGCGTAGCTGAACAGAGTTGGGGAATATGTGCAATGTCTCCGTCCGTGCCCAGTTTCCATGGCAGGGACAAGCAGTCCTGGCAGGACCTGCTGAAACTGTCCTTGCGTGCCTCTGCCTCGGGATGTTGTGGTTGGGGGAAGCCAGCGTTTCCATCTTGGAAATGCTCATGAGCCTGTCTGGGGTCGGCTCTCCGAGGGCAGCAAGCAGTCTCTTGATGGTGGGAGCACGTGGTGGCTCCAGAGCTGCTGTTCTTGGCGTGGTGTGACTTCTTGCAGAGGATCAGAGATGAGGAATTGTGTGCTTGAGAAATGCTATTTAATTTCCTTGCTACTTGTTCTTTTATGCCTCTTTTTGCTGAGGGTCAAGCTTCTTGAAACCCTGGGGCAGTAGATGGCTGCTTGTCATGTTGCTGAGGAGAGAAGAGGTTGAATTCCTTGCCCAGAAGATCCTTGCAAGGCAGGAGTGGAAGCTGCTGTGCCGACACGTGCTGCAGTGGCAGGGCAGGACGGGGTCCTCAGCCCCTGCGTGGGGGGATGGCAGGAGCTTGGGAGGAAACCGAAGATGCTCAAATATTCCTGATGCCAGTGATAGTAATGGAGATTGGAGAGCTTGCCATTGATTTCATCAGGGTGTGGTTCAAGCCAGGGATAAGGTTTGTAATGATTTAACTCGCTTGCTAGGGAGAGACCCCAGCCAGTTTTCCATGACTATGTGCGGTGAAGGAAGGAGTTAAAGTTTAGCCCTGTTGCAGATGATTGCATATGCAGTGCAGCTCTAACTCAGTACTACCACCAGCCTTTCCTCATTGTTACAAGGCTTTTCCCAGGCAGATGAACCTAAAAATACACCAGCTGTATGGTGAGGCTTACTCTCCTGTGGCCTGCAGGCTTTTCTCTCCCCCAGATAATCTCCCCTCTCTCCCCCTTGCTAATTACTGGCAGCTCAGCAGCTCGTGGGTTTGAAAATGGAGCCAGACTCTTCTCGAACTGTTTCCTATTGCTGAGAGCAGCAAGTGACTTGCAGAGATTGCAGGTAAAGACGCATTAGATGCCGTTTCCCCTTCTGGGGGTTGGTTATATGCAGATTTTCAATCCCATTGCTTCCCTCTTCCAGTGTCTCCCACAAAGTGCTGTAAAGCTCTTTGGGGTACCTCGTAGCCTCATCCCACTGCTTGAGAGCAGCAGCTTTCTGAGAAAAACAATGCTTTCCCTAACCCTGAGGGTGCAGACCTGCCTGGGACCCCAGTAACAGTGTGGGGCTCCTCTGGGCCCCTTGCATGGTGGCAGGCAGCATCAGCGGCAATGTGAGCCCACCGTGGGCTTGGTGATGCAGGAGTGGGGATGACGAGGGGGTCTGTGGGTCCCAGATGTGCACCTCTCTGCTTGTCAGCATGTCTTAAACCCTGGCTTTGGCAGTTTCTGCAAGGGCTGCCACTTTGCAGCCCAGCTGCCTGTGCTGACTCGGCATCCGTCAGTGCTTTGGACTCGCTACCCGCACAAGTGGAGAGCCGGTCCTTAATGCTCTGTCCAGTCTTTGCCTTTTAAGGTTAGTTTTTCCATCCCAGTACTCCTGCTTTGTGCTATCAAAAGGGATGATTATTTCCCAAAGGGTGATCTCCCATCCCAAACCCAGGTTTCTGGTTGTGCTGTGGGACCGGGGAGCTCGCAGCCTCGCAGGGGTGACTGCTGCGGCCCCTTGCCACTTCGTCAGCAGCAAGCGAGTGGGCTGCTGGCGTTTGTGGGGCTTGTCAGCAGCTTTTTGGCGAAAGGCTCTTTTGAAGCAGGGGTGTGCGAGTGCTGGCCGTGGCCAGGCGGGCAGCCCCATCCAGGTCACACAGCAGCTGCGACTGTCTCAGCGTGGTTGCTTTCGAGGTGAAACCGTGAGCAAATGTCCTGTCTGGCGCGGGATGAAAGGGGCTGGGGCGGATCTGGCGCTTGTGCGGTTGCTTCACGGGCTTTGTTTCTGACTGCAGGTTTCCTGCTATATATATATCTGTGTGTACATGTATATATATGTGTGTGTGCCTGGAAAACAAAACACAAGCCTGTGGTGCTGTCTCGCCGGCGGTGTGGCCCCGCTGCGCGGTGAGCCAGCCTTGCGTGGGGATGCTCGGCGCTGCACCACTTGCTGCCCTGGCGGCATAATGGGGTGTATTTTTGGTCCTGCTCCCCCCACTTGGCATCCAGGCTAGAATGTTTTATTTTATTGCAGCTTGTTTCAGGGCCGGGCTGAGCTCCAGGATGTCTGCTCAGGGTTTTGCCTGCTTTTGGACCGTGGTGGCAATGTGCATGGTGCAGGGCTTGCTTCTTGGTGGTCCTGGGTTGGGTCCCCCCTGGGGCAAGGTGCTACTTGAGTGCAGCCTCATGGAGTTTAGGTGCTGCATGGTTTAAAGTGCATGCTGGCAGAAGAGCTGCCCTGCCGTTAGCCGTACGGTGGCCTCTCCGTGGGGGTTGGAGGCGGTGTGATGGGAGGGAAATGTCCTTTGGCCCCTGCGCTGCTGCTCCCGCGGGCAGGGAGCTCGGGCTGTGCAGGCACCCATGCTCCTGTGCAGGGCTTGCCCACGCTGCTCTGGGCTTCAGCCCTGCTTTAATTCAATCCAAGTCTCAGGAACTCAAATCATTTAATCCTCAAGAAAGCAGACAAAGGAACCATTCCTGCTGGCCATTTCCCCCCCGCCCCCCCCCCCCCCCCCCCCCCCCCCCCCCTCAAATAATTGCTGCTGATGGTCTTAAGCAGGACTGGACAAAACCACCACTGCTGTCAGGTCACTGGGACGAATTGTTGCTGCTAAAGTATATTTAGGAGCAGAAATCTCAGAGGAACTCTGCAGAGTGTCATATCTCTGCTCTCGGCTCGCCCCAGCTCTGCCTTGCTTTGCTCTCATTCCAGCTCTGGAATAGCAGTTCCCTACGTTAATTTGGGAATCTCCTGTTGGGCTTTCTAGCCCTGCTTTGTGGCAGCAGCCCGACCTCCAGTTCTCCTGCTCGCTTCCTGAAATAGAAGTGATGAATCATAGAAATGCACCAAGAAAGCGACTCCCCTGCCCACTCGCCTCTCCCGGCAGGACGATGCTCTGGCTGGCATCCCCGCGCTGCACTGAGCTCCCACTTTGACCCCTGCCGCCACTTCTCTCTGCAGCGTGTCGCTGGCACGTGAGTTTCGTGTTGGTGGTCATCTCCTAGCGAGGCAGCCAGGAGTTCATCATCACATCCATGTTCAGGAAGGGGCTCAGCCCTGTCGTTTGTGGTGGCTTGGTGAGAGCCCTACAGGTTTCCTGGGGTAGGAAAACCCTCCGGCAACCCTGCAGCAAACTGCGCTGCTGCCGGGCTGGTGGCTTCCTGAGCTAGCCGGTGGGTTTGTGCCGACAGCACGGCTCGGTCCCACGCCTCGGTGTGGTTTGGGGCTAATAAGCTCTGATCTGGTGGTTATGCTGTTACCAACAAGCTTGTAAAAATGAAGATGCTGGGCAGCGTGGCTGTCCCCTAAGAACGCGCTCGCCCTGGCAGTGGTGTGGCTGCGTTCTCTTTGCTAGGAGGCTCCAAATGTTGGAAAAAGTGGTGGGAATGGGAGATTAAGGACCATGGGGATGATTTCTAGGGCTGATGGCTTCGTACTTTGGTTGTCTTCACACCCACGGAGTTTTGTGGCACCTGGCTTTGGTATCAGTGTTGCTCATGTGCTGTTGTCCGAACCTCCCTTGAGGCTGTTGCCTTGGAGGTGGATGTGTTGGGGAGCAGGGTGGCAGGCGTGCGGGCAGGGGAGAGCCGGTGGAGATGGCAGATTGGCAGAGTGGGTTTGGAAGTGCTGTGGAAGCTCTGCCCAGAGTGCCAGCGGCCCAGCAGAGCTGGCAGGGCTGCAGGGCTGGCCGGGGCTGAGCTTGCCCGGAGAGGGGAGAGGGTTTTTTGCCTTCATTGGGAGCGGGAGAAGGGCAGAAAAAGCCTTTCCCTTCCCTCAGACCTCTTCCTGGCAGGCTCTGTGGCTTGGGAAGGGGGCAGCAGAATTGAAGGATGCTGTATGGATGTTGGGGTACCTGCATGGCCCAGCTGCTGGACCAGTGACAATGCAGCCCCCCTAGAGCGTGCGTGGAGCCTGGCTGACAGGTTCCACAGCCCTACTGGGAGCAGGCTGCTGAGCTCTGGGCAGCCCTTGGGCCTCATGCAGCCCTGCTGTCATGTCACGGCATGCACAGCTGGCTGCCCTGTGATGACACCCTGCCTGGTCTGGGATGCCGGCAGGGCCGCACAGTCACCGCGGGACATATTTCCTACCTGTACCACTCCCTGGTGGGGATCCTCCTGCAGGTTATCTCGAGCTGAGTCAGAGATGGGTGATAAGGAGAGGGAGGCTCTCCTCTGCTTGCTTTGAGCAGCTTATCTGCATGGCTGGGGTGGGGAGCTGAGGGCTGAGCTCCTGTCTGGTGGCAGATCTTGGGAGCGATGGTCCCACCCTGGGTGGCTGGGTTGTGACAGTGTCTGCAGGATGGGGCCGTGTGCTGGCAGGGGGGTTCACACAACCCCGCGTTAGCCTGGGGGTGCTTGTGCCTGGGGGCAGGCATGGAGGGCAGACCTGTCTGCATCCCGCTCCTCCCCACTGTCCGGGATGCAGAGGTCACACTGCTGTGGGATTTTTGGCTGGCTCCCTGCTGCTTTGCATGCTGGCGAGCCCTAGCCGTGGCACAGCAGCCTGCAGCGCTCTCCATTCTCCCTGCGTGTGCCCCCTCGTCCCTCTGGAGCCTCTCAAACCAACTGCCTGATGGCTGGCCCTGCGTTCCTTAGTGCATATAAATGCCAGAAGGACGTGCTTCTCCTTGCCGTGCCCGCTTGCTTTCCCCCAGCTCCTCCTGCCCACGGTCCTCCTGGGCTTTGTCAGGCAGGCAGGTGGCAGGGACGGCAGGCAGCGTGCCAGGGCTCTCGGCTCTCCCAGCTCCTTTAAAAGGTGCTTTCAAGATCTTCCTCTGTGTAGGGGCTCGGGCTCTTCTTGCTGCAGACTGGGCTTTTGCACCTGCTCCCGTGCTGCAGTGGAGCGGGGCAGGGGCAGCAAGCCAGGGGGCTCCTCTCGAGGCTTGTTAGCAGCCGTCCCTGGCTAACGCTTTGGTGCTGCTGGTGGCCTTAAAAGCCAGGTCAGGGCCAGCTAGCCCAGGTGAGGTGTATGTATGGGCTAGGTGTGCCGGAGCGCATCGCCAGGCTGCTGCCTGCCAGTCTGGTCCAGCCAAGGGCTGCAGGCACGCTCGAGTGGCTGCTGCTCTTCCCGAGGGGGCCTGGGGGGGGTGAGGGCAAGGTGGTGCCCCTTGGGGCAGGGCAGCTGGTTGGCGGGTGAGGCTGGGGTGGTGGGACAAAGTGCATGGCAGCTCTTCAGTGGGGACATGCTGTGCACAGCGATGTGTGACCAGGCGGAGTTGTCCTTAGCATCTCGCAAGTTCTCTTGGTCCCTGTACCAGGGACACGTTTTCCTCTGGGGCAGAAGGTGGTGGGGGATGTTTTGTTAGGCTGTCTGCTGGAAGAGTGTGAAGCGGCAGCGTTTCTGCTGCGTGGGGTGGAACAGGCTTGACACCGTGCAGGAAAGCCTCCTAACACTGCTCTTCTTGTATTTCTCCCTCTAGGGCTGACCAGACTGGCTGTGCCCACGATGCCCTGAATGCCGAGCGCAGCGGAAGCAGAGGAGACTGTGTCCCGTTAGTTCCTCCTCCCTCCTTCATCCCTTTAGTTTGGGTTTGTTTCTATTTATTTTGTGGCTGGGTTTGGGCATGGCCTTGGCTGGATGTGAGGCTGCTGCAATGCGGCTCCTTTGGCTCAAGCACCACTTGTCCATCAATGTTTGGACCTTGCTGCTCTTGGGGAGCACCTGGCTACCGCTGGCGGAAGGCAGCCCCAAGTCTCCCTTTAGGACTTTCCCGGTTACAGACTGGAGCTTGACGCACTTGGTGGTCCACAACAAAACTGGGGAGGTCTACGTGGGGGCTGTCAATCGGATCTACAAGCTCTCCAATAACCTCACGCTCCTGCGGACCCACGTGACGGGGCCCGTGGAGGACAATGAGAAGTGTTACCCTCCACCCAGTGTTCAGTCCTGCCCGCACGGGCTGGTCACCACCAACAATGTCAACAAACTGCTGCTGGTGGACTACTCGGGGAACCGGCTGATTGCCTGTGGCAGTGCCTCCCAGGGTATTTGCCAGTTCCTGCGGCTGGACGACCTCTTCAAGTTGGGTGAGCCCCACCACCGCAAGGAGCACTACCTCTCCAGCGTCAATGAGTCGGGCACCATGTCTGGGGTCATCATCGAGGTGCTGAATGGGCAGAACAAGCTCTTCATTGGGACGCCTATTGATGGGAAGTCAGAGTACTTCCCCACCCTCTCTAGCCGCAAGCTGATGGCCAATGAGGAGAATGCGGAGATGTTTGGCTTTGTCTACCAGGATGAGTTTGTCTCCTCCCAACTGAAGATCCCCTCGGATACGCTCTCAAAGTTCCCCACCTTTGACATCTACTACATCTACAGCTTCAGCAGTGAGCAGTTTGTTTACTACCTGACCCTGCAGTTGGACACCCAGCTCACCTCGCCTGACTCCACTGGGGAGCAGTTTTTCACCTCCAAGATCGTCCGCCTCTGCGTGGACGACCCCAAGTTCTACTCCTACGTGGAGTTCCCCATCGGCTGCGTGCAGGACGGCATTGAGTACCGCCTGATCCAGGATGCCTACCTGACCAAGCCTGGCAAGGCTTTGGCCAAGTACCTGGGCATCTCAGAGCAAGAGGATATCCTCTTCACCATCTTCTCCCAGGGCCAGAAAAACAGGGTTAAGCCTCCCAAGGAGTCTGTGCTCTGCCTCTTCACGTTGAAGAAGATCAAGGATAAGATCAAGGAGCGCATCCAGTCATGCTACAGAGGGGAAGGGAAACTTTCGCTCCCCTGGCTCTTGAATAAGGAGCTGGGCTGCATCAACTCGGTAAGTTCTCACTTGTCTCTACCCAAGCCAGGCTGTTGCTGGCTCCTGGCAGTGCGCTCTGACTGGACCTTTCCTGGTGGGAGGACTGGTGCCGTTAGGGCCGGGTGTGCAGCTTGCTCAGTAGCATTCCTTGTGGAGAATCACGGCTTCGTTGTGGGGTGGCCCTCTGGGTCTGGGTTGTGTTGGTGCCTGTGGTGAGACCGAAGCAGAGGGCCCCATGCTGGTGCAGGTGCCTGCGTCTGGTGCCCCTGCGTTGTGATTTGGGGAGTGTGGGTGAGTTGGGCGGGGAGGGCAGGATGCTCAGTCCTCAGGGCATCTGCTGCAGCTCTGCTGGGGAGTCCCTTGCAGATGGCACACGTGAATTTGTGAGGGTTGCCTTACCTGGGATTTGGTGGTAGCCGAGCAGAAGGTGTTGGGGGCAGTAGGCTGTGGGAGACAGGGAGTGTGGACCTGATGGAGAGAGGTGGGGAGGTTGGTGGCCCTGGTAGAAGTTGGTCAGATGCTCAATGTGGAGGACCGATGTCCTCTCCATGGAGTGCTGGAGAGGAGGACAGAGGGCACAAGGCACCATCAGTGAGGTGGGTTTTGAGCGTGGCCGCTGCAAGCTGTCATCCAGAGGGGCAGGAGGTGCGATTCCCAGCCAAGGGAGCCCTCCCCTCTGTTCCCTGGGGTGCGGATGTGTCTGGCCCCTGCTGGTGGCTCAGCTGCTCAGTGTGGGGCCTGTGAGCAGTGGGGAGCGGGTCAGCTCCCTGCTTGGCTCTCTGGGTTTGTTTTCCACCTGAACTATTACTATTGCTGGACTTTCTTTTTTCTAGGCAATGTTATAAACCGTGAGTGGTCACGGGGAGGCTACCGTTCTGCGTGACAGGGAGGTATTACGCTGGGCATCACCCAGCTAAGCTATATAGTCGCAAGGCAGGGTCAGGTACCTGGCAGAGAGGGGTTTTGGGGTGTTGGTGCATTTGGTGGAGTCTGGTGGAGGTCCTGACACCCTTGCTATCGCCCACTTCCCCCCCAGCCCCGCTTGCTGGTGCTCGGCACCCATCAGTGAGCCCCCAGCCCTGCCTGAGCAGGGTTTTGTGTGCCTGGCGGAGCAGGCAGGTGGGTAGGGGGTCCCTGCGGAGCAGCCCTGCCTTCCCTCCCACCGTCCTCCCCGCAGCTCTGGAGGAGACAGCTAACAGCTGCCTGACAAAGTAAAGGGTTTGCTGTCAAGAGCGCTGGGCTCGCAAATCAGATTTTGGCTTTGAACTAATTCAATTTTGCTGGAAAATGATGAAATCGTTACACTGCTGCCTGTTGGGTCGCGCAGCTGCTGGCTCCGGCAGAGGAGATGCTCACTGCTTCCTCCCGCTCGCTCTCCCGGTGCCCCACGGCAGCGCTGTGCCCCCCGGCTTTGGGGGTGGGTGCTCTGCCCCCCTGCACTTTGGGCACAGTTTCATGCTAGGAGGATCCTGGGTTTGCTGCCCGGTGGTCAGCCCACCCATGTGTGTAGGTGGACCTCAGGGTGCTCTTTGGGTCCTGCCAGATGTGGCTCGTGCAGGTTGGAAGGATGTGTGCCCCGATGGGGTGGCTCCTGCTTTCGAACAGGTTGGGTTAGGGGGTGCTGCCTGCCCCCAGGGGAGCCAGGTGCTGTTTTTTGTCCCCATCCTGCTCCAGCTGCCAAGCAGAGCTGGGAAAGGCATGACTGGATCGTGAGTCAAACCCTCAGCCCCTTGCTGTGCTGAGTGCAAGCCAAACCAGACCCCGTGGAGCATGTAACCTCTTTCTGGCAGGAATTTCTGTGCCCCTAATAAAACACAGCCACCTCTGGGATGGGTCGTGGCAGTGACAGATCTCTCAGTAGTGAGTGCTGGCCAGAAAATAAAGGGCATGCTGCTTTTTTATTTTTAAGGAGGCAGAATGTAATTGCTCAAGTCAGTAGTTGTTTGGGATTTACACCCTGTCCATATGGAAAATGTCCCAGGAGCTCTCTTGCTCCACTCCTTTGCAGCAGCAAGGGACTGAGGCTGGTCCATGCCGAAGGAGGCTTTGCCAGCACACTGCTCCTGGACCTTGAGTGGTGCTGGGACAAGAGATGCTCATTCCCGGCACTGCAGAGCAGCTCCAATTCTCTGGAGCTGGTGCCAGAGCCAGGAGGAGAGGCCGCCAGTGTTGGCAGCTAGCTCAGGAGGTGTTGGTGGTTCCTCCCCGGTGCTGGCGAGTAGAGCGAATTGCTGTCTCCTGTTTCTCTCTCCACTTCTGGGATCCAGCTATCCGGCAGTGGGAAGGGGAGTGAGACCCCTCATGCTGGTGCACTCGGACCCAAGCATGGAGTCGTGCATACAGCAAAGGCGTCCGGCAGGGTGGTCCGGTCCGGTCCTGGGGTGCAGCCAGCCCCGCTGCCTAAATCGCTCCTGAGCTCGTCCGGAGGCTTTGCTGCTGGCTGTGTTTCACTGAAGAGGGGTTCGCTGTTGTGTAGCCTGGCTCTTTGCTTCCCCTGTGCAGTGCAGGGACTGGGGGTCTGCGTGCCCATGGCCAGACGTGCTCAGTGCATCAGCCCAGCACACCCATCCCCAAAATGGGGGGATGAGGATCTGATGTAGCAGGGCTGGAAAAAAGGACAGTGGCTTGGAGCTGGATGCAGATGTTGCAGCAGGGAGTGATTTGGGGTTCGCGGAGTCCTTGACCCCCGGGCTGGCAGCACGGGTAGAGCCACTGGCCGGAGCCAGCAGGATGTGGGCAGCAGCTTTCCCTGGGCTGCTCCAGGGAGAAAATGAATTTTGACTCCTTAGTGGGGCTTGCTGCCCAGCCTGCTGGCACAGGGCAATGGCTGGTGACAAACTGGCCCGAACTGGGCCGGGATAAGCCAAATCCTTCCTGGGGCAGCCAGAGAAATGCAGGTGTTAATGAACCATACCACACTGGGATTATTCCTGGCTGGCGATTAACGTGCAGAAAGCCTGGCATCCCAGCCGGGCACTTGGTACCTGCCTCCCGCAGCCTGCTCCCTGGCTCTTCGGGTGTCCCCTTGCCCCACATCCTCCGTTGCAGCCCCTGGGGGGCACAGGGAGATGGGGTGAGCCTGTAATGGTGTTAACTGGCGAATTACTGGCTAATTAATAATGCTGAGCAGCGCGAGGCTTGCCTCTGCTGTCTGCTCCCTCATTGCTTTGGTAAGTGGGCTTGAAGGGAGTCAATGAGACAAGACACGTCAAGGAGACGCTTGCTCTTGCTCACTTGGTGCTGTGGGCACCCCCTCCCGCAGGCCGCTTCCCCTGGGAAATCCAATTTTCCTGACCCGATTTCGGAGAGGCCGATAGTGCTGGGGGAAAGGAGAAGGTAACTGTGCTGCAGAGGTGGGGGCCTGGGGTGTCTGGCTGCCAAAGGAAAGCACTGAAATAAAAACAAAAGGAAAAAAATAATTAAGGAAGGGCCAAAACAAACAGCCCCCCCTTGCAGTGGGCTGAGGCCGTGGTCCCTGCAAACGCCCTGCGACACCCGCGCTCGACGCCTCCTGCGGATCCCAGCATCTGCAGGCTGAAACACTGCAAGGTCACTGGCCCTCGCGTGCTGTGGTGCGTGTCGGTCCCTGCCGGCACTGGCTGGGGGACAGCTGTCCCCTCTGTCCTTCCATCCCTCCATCCCACCGCATCCGCCAGGGATGTCGGCTGGTGCCCTAACCCCGCGCTGCGCTGCCGCCCTTGGCCCGACCTCGCCGTGCAGCCTGCCTGTGCTTCCCCAACGAGGCATTTGCCGTTAATGAGCTAATTGTCAGCGTAATTATTTATCGAGGTGGTGTCGGCATCTCTGCGGTGGCGGGCACTCCTCACGGTCCTGGAGCACAGCTGTATTTGTCGTTTCCCAGAGAGTTTGTTGAGACAAAGCAGAGAGGAGTAAACACCGTAAACATCTCTGCTCTTGCATATTCAGCAGCGGAGGGGCTGGGGAAGCTGCAGACTGAGCATGGAAGAGCAGAAGCTGCTCCCAGGGGCTGCAGGCGCTTAAATACCTTCATGCCATTGCCCTTAGCCCCTCTGCTACTGCTGGTGGATGGGTGGAAGGTGCTGGGATGCTTTTTTACTGAGGCAGAGAAGAGGGACTGTCTGGGCCAAAGAGTGTGTTTTCCCAGCGAAATGCCTGAAGGATCCTGGTGTCCAGCTACGAGCTGGGTATTGGCCGGAGCATCGCTTCTGTCTTGCTCCATGGTTGGGAAGATAATTTTCTCAGGTCCGTTGTTTTAAAATGTCTAGCCGGGTGATGCAGAGGAGGATGCTTAGTGCGCGTGCTGGCTGATGGAGAGGAGAGGACACTTGCAAGGCTGGGTGGGATTCAGAGGGTGGGTGGAGAGGTTCTGATTCCCCTTCCCCCTTTTTTTCCTGTGGTCACAGAGGCAAGTTGTGCCCCAGGTTCCTGTTTTGGGGATCCCCGCACCTCTCATGCTTCTCTGTGGGGGTTCCCCCAGTTTAGGGAAGGACGAGCAAAGGTCAAGTGGTTAATCTTTAGCTATGACCTAACTCAGGCACGCAGCAAAGCAGAAGTTAGAGTAACTGAGGAAGCAGCCCAGCATCCCCAGACCACCCGGGGAGGCCAGTGTCCCAGTTTTTTCCTGCTGGAAGGCTGACACAGCACTGAGTCCCCACTGCAGGCTGGGGTGGAACCGCTGGCCTTGGGGCTGGCGTGGCGGCAGGGCGAGGAGGGCGAGCAGCCTTGCCGTGGCTGCAGGAGGCTGAAGCCGTTGTGGCTGTGAGTGCATTGTGCCAGGGCATGGAAAACCGCCGTGTTTTCCCTCCTCGCTGTGGGTGATGCAGGTTGCTGGTGGGAGCCAGTCCGAGCTGACCATCATTTCCCAGGTGCCGGTGAGTGGGAATAGTCGAGCTATGTACTGCCCGTGCGTACGTGGAACTCGGCATTTTCCCATATGCTCTGTGCACATGCTGTATGGATTTAGAACCCCTTGGGGACTGGCATGCATTTGGAGGCTGCTGCTTGCCAAAAAACCTCTCTCCTTTAAATTCAAAGTTACATAAGGAACCTTGTGAAGCAGAAAAATGCCGTGGCCAGAGCAGGCTGGCTGCCCTTCGGCCGTGCCTGCCGTGCTGCCCTAACCTCCTGCACCCAGGCTTGCTGCCACACTTGGGAAATTTGGCTGGAGCCCCTCGCTGCCTGGGGTGGGCCAGGGCTGCTGGGGGTGGATTCTGCTGGTGCTGTGTGAGGCCATTGTCTAGCGTTGGGACCTCTGGGGGGCCCGTGTGCCCCCAGGCTGGAGACCCGTGGCCAGGGTCTGTTGTTCTACTCAGCAGGTCAGGGTGAGCGTGGTCGATGGGAGAGGGCAAGTGCTGCAGAGCTGGTCCCGGTCCTGCTCCCCATCCTGCTTCCCGGCTTTCACAGTGGGCATCCCTCTTGCTTTGCCTTGCCCGTCAGGGTGGCTGTCCTTGTCAGAGGTCCCTCCTGTCGCAGCCCTGAGGGCAGAGAGGGGCTGGTGCAGCCTTGCCTCTGCCGATCCCCAGGCAGAGCTTGCAAAAGCTTCTCCCAGACCTGCGGGCAAGCGCTGAGCCGAGGCGGCAGCTGGCTGAGCCAGGTGCCTTGTCTGGGGCAAGGCAGCACGAAAAAATGTGGGGATTTCCCGAAGACATTCCTGTGGGAGGAGGGACAGGGCTGGCAGGTGGGTAGTGTGTTTGCTGGAGGCTCTGCTATGTGAAGTGAGGCTCTTTCAGGAGCCCTGACCCGTTTGTCTTGGCACGGCCTTGGCTGGGAAGTATTTTGTCTCTGGGGGGAGGCTGGGATGCAGGATTCAGCCCCTCCTGCCTTACTGTGGAGCGATTTTCTTTTTGAAGCAAGCACCACGGTGAGGAGGAGAGGGGTGTGTGTGTGTTGGGGAGCTCGTGCTGGCATCCCACGTGTCTGAGATGGCTGCGGCGGGGATGGGGGGGGAGCAGGGATGCTGTGCTGGCTCCCGCTGGGTTTGTAAGTGCTGCTCTGTAAGATAAAGACTGAGAGCCTTGGTCTTGGTCTGCAAAGCTTGTTCAGATGCAGAGGGATTGCATGCCTTGGATGTGTCCCAAGTGCCTTACATCAGCACATAGGGAATTTCAGGGAAGCATCAGCTCATCCCTTCCCTAGGCTGGTGTGGTGGGATGGCTGGGACAAGAGGGGCTGCTGAAGCAGCTGTAGCTGATGGCGTAGAGGTGGGAGATGGCTGATGGCCGTCTGGGAGGTCCTGCATTTGGGGCATTGGCAAAAAGATCATGTCTCCTGTTTTCTTCCAACAGCCTCTGCAGATTGATGACAATTTCTGTGGCCAGGATTTTAACCAGCCGCTGGGCGGGACCATCACCATCGAGGGGACTCCGCTTTTTGTGGATAAGGAGGATGGGATGACCTCGGTGGCTGCCTACGACTACAGAGGACAAACTGTCGTCTTTGCGGGCACGCGGAGTGGGAAGATCAAAAAGGTAGGGAAACCCTCAGTCATGCTGATGGGGAGGGATGGCTGCTCGCCTTGCCGGCCCGTTTTGGGGTACAGGTAGGGCTGTGCCCCCCTCACAGCATGACTTGATATTGGGGGTAATGTACAAAGGGCTGGTGAGGGGCAGTTTCCTTTTGATCCTCCCAGCCAGCCAAATTTACAAAACCTCTGTCTTTTGGAAGGGTTATTACCTCGGGGAGTTGAGTCCTGGCTGCTGGTGGATCAGAGCTTGTCCCGTTGTGTCTCAGGGCAGACAGGTTTGCCCTGCAGCTGCCACAGGACAGCTTCTGTCTGTCCAGGTCCATGTGGCTTTGCTGTTGACCTGGGCAGGGTGAGCAGAAGTGGGTGCTGATGGCTGCAGCCTGGTGCAGGGGAGACTTCTCTTCCCATACCCCACCATGGCACGAAAGGCTGCTTGTTGGTGGCAATTAGAAGATAGCTCCGTTTGCCTCTCTCTGCCTGCATCTCCACAGGGCACAGATTTCCTGTTATCATAACATCATGCCTATAATTACAGCTGTACTTGCCCTGTATAAACATAGCTTGTGCTAAATGCATCCTCAGCCAGGGAAAGGTAATGTGAAGGTCCTGGTATGGTCCCTGCCAGGGGCAGGAGAACCGGCGCTTGCCTGGGGGTTCTGGCCCATTGCTCTGTGGCTTGTGATGTGCTCTAGCATCCTGTCCTGGGCACAGCACCCTGTGTTTTTGCTGCTTCTCCTGATGTGTGCTGGTCAGGGTGCCATGGAGGAGACAGGGTGGCTTCCCTGGCGGCAATCAGGAGCACGGTGCTGTTGTGGACACTAGTTCCCTTATGTCCTGCTTGCTCTGCCCGTGTTGCCCCTGGGCCCCTGACCTGCTTGTGGCCCTGCCTGTTAGCAGAGTGTTCAGGGGCAGGGGGCACATGGGCAGCATATGTTGGTGTGGGGGGCAGGATGCTGGTGGTCCTCTTGAGCCCCACATCCTCTGCTTGGCTTTTTGCGGTCCCTGAGGGGGGGCCATGGCGGCGCCAGGGCTGAGCGGGGCTGTGGGGAGCTGACGGAGGCAGCTCGTCCTCCCTTCCGGATCGATGAGGGATCCAGAGGGACTGGTGTCGCGTTGCTGGCGGCTTCTCCTGCCGCTGGGCTCCAGATGGGAGGTTTTAAATGGGGATGGGAAGGAAGGAGCGTGAGGGAGGAGGGTTCACAAAGCAACACGGACAGTGTTAGACCTCTGGTTCCTTACTTATCTGGAAAGGCCGGCGGTTACTTTTTACACAGCAGATTTGTTTTTTCCTCTCCCTTCTTTCAGTTTTTCTGTGGACTTTGCACCTTCAGAGCCACTTGCCAAGAGTGATCTAGGGTGGGTGTCTGGCCAGGGTGCAGGCTGCAGGCTACAGAATCGTGGCTGAGGGCAGGACTTGGAGCCCAGGTCTGGTCTGACCATCCTTCAGTCCTGCAGGCCTTTTCACAGCTTGCTTTTTGTTGGTTTCCAAACTTGGTGCTGCAAAGAGCTGGTCTGGCTCTCTGGCCCTGCAGGGCAGGAGGACATGGAGCAGGAGCTCCATGGAGACCCAAGAGGTGGCCTCGGTCCTGTCCCAGCACTGGGATGCCAGGCTGCTTGTGTAGGCTTGTCCTGCCTGGAGTCCCCAACCCCCCCTGGGGTCGCAGATCACTCTGATTGCAGCCGGGGAGCACTTTGCAGGCTCTGAGCCCTGTGCTGCCAGGTCCCCCCTCGTCCCTTGCTGTGACCTTGGGGTGGGCAGCCCAGCCTTTCTGCAGCAGGGGCTGCCTGGCTGCCTGGCAAAGCGCTGCCTCAGCAGCTACCCGATCCTGCTGCCTGGCTGCCAGTGGGGCTGGAGGGAGGGGAGGGCTCCCCCCTGCCTGGGGAGTGTGAGACAGGGGCTGCCGACCTGTCCTCAAGTGGTGCCGACGTGTCCCCAGCCAGGGGATGGGATGTCTGGCAGGGGTCCAGCGGAGTGTGGCCAAGGTAGCTCCTCCAGGTGGAAGATACAGGGGGGATGCATCCCACAGCAGTGGTCACAATCCCTCTGCTTTTATACCATCGGAGTTTAACACTGTGCCCTTGGAAGCACCCGTGTTAGGCTTGGTGCAGCCTGGTGGCTTCTCTGCCCTCCTGTGGGCCCATCCTGCACTTCCCAGTACCCCCTGGCTGCTTCTTTGGGGAGGGAGGGCAGGGCTGTGCCGACAGCTGGGTGCTCCCCTCCCCATCCCCAAGAGCCCTGTAATGGATGCTGCTCTGCCGAGGGGGCACGAGGGGGCACGGATCTCACCATCTGGGCTGGGGTAAGGTCAGGGCAGAGTTAGTGCCACGTCTGGATTTTCCTTGGAGGGCAGCTTCCATGCCCAGCATTTGTCCAGGCTGTTGTGTGCAGACAGAGCCTCCCTTTGTCCCCCTTGCCCCAAAAGCTGTGCGAGCCTCTGGCCGCCCTGCAGCCTCTCCCGGCCCCGCCAACAGTTGCTGCTGCAGGGCCGGGTGCTGGGCAGCACCTGCTGCCACCGCAGCTGCAGGGAGACCCCGATTGCAGGGGGGTGGAAAGATATCGCAGGCAACATCAGATTTGCAAAACTGGCTGTGGGATGGGGGCTGCGGGCTGGGCTGGGGAGGCATGGGGGGGACGGAGATACAGGACCCCTGGGATGCCAAGTGGGTCACAGCGGCAAAGCCCCTGGCAGCCCGCTCTCAGCTTGTCCCTGCAGGATGGCCAGGCAGGCGGTTATCTTTGGCTGGCCCCGAGTTATGCGGAGAGGCCAGGGCTGGAAAGCCTCGGCCCCGTGCGCTCACTGTCCTGCATGCCAGCCGTCACAGGGCTGGGGTGCCTGGGGAATTCCTGCCGCTGCCCCGGTGAGCGATGCAGGGATGACTTCTCACGCTGCTGGGGCTGGCAGTGGCTGCTTCCTCCGCGCTCCCGGCTGGTGCGCTGGGGACCCGGCCTTGCACGCTGTGGTCTGGGGTGCTGCAGATGGGGAAGCGCCGTGGGGACAAAAGCTGTGAGCGTGCTGCAGTGGGGATGTCCAGGGGGTATTTGCGCAAGGGAAGTGAGGCTTGCTTGCTAATGCTTGGGTTTTTCCTGGAAACCACCTGTCCTCGCTTGACAATCTTTTCACTGAGCTGTTGTCATTTTCCCAGGTTGTCAGTCTTATTTTTTTGGGTGGACAGAAAGCTGTGTGTGTAATTGCAATGGGAGTTACTCAGTCGCATGCTGGAAAGACATGTTTGATGCTGCACACGTAGTCACCTCTTAACCTGTGCATGCTGAGGACTTGATTTTGGGTGTGCTTGAAGTGTAGTACGGGGAGAGGGAAGAAGGACGATGCTGGAGGGGGTGTGCTGGTGGTGCAACCCCCTCCCAGTAACTGCAGGGTGCTGGGGCTGGCGGCTGGGAGCTGGGGCAGTGGGGCATCCTGGGAGGTGCGGCTGCCCTTGTTAGCTTGCCATCTGCTCCTTGTTATGCAAACAAGACACTGCCTCGGGGCTCTGCTGAGCACCAGTGTGGCCCTTGTGGGTTGACCCAGTTTTGGGTGCTGCCTGGTTATTTTTGGGGGTTGAGCTGAGCTCCTCCCTCAAAGTAGCTGGTGGCTCCCTGCCCACTGCCGTCCCGGCTGCTGCAGGGCAAGGAGGCTGCGTGCGAGCTGTCGCTCCTGCCACAGCCCCGCAGAAGTTATCCAGCACCACCTGGGATCCAGGCACTGAAGATCCCCACGGCAGGCGTGGTTGTGGGGTGGTGCAGCCAGTGCATCCCAGCCAGGGTAGCATTGGACTACACATCCCTGGTGGTCAGCTGAGCTCATTTTTTTGAGGATTATCTGGCTGCCCAGTTGCCACTGTAATCCCTGCAGCTCCCTGCCCTGTCCTGAAACCAGCTGGCCTTGGGTGCAAATGCATCAGGACGTGTCTCCATTGGGAATCTGCTCCCCGCCGGGGCTCACGCTTGCCACAGCTTGTTTATTCTCTCCCACGGAAACGCACAGCTGAACTGACCACACATCTGGCTTCTTTGGCTTCTTCAGTTTAATAATAATAATAATAATAAACAACAATTCCTCACACTAAGTGGGTCATCCCCATCCTTACACAATGGGATGCGGTGCTCCTTTTCTGTCCTGGGGAGGACCAAGGGGCTCTCCTGCAGCCCCTGTCCTGCCCAGGGCAAGGAGATGGGGGTGCTCCAGGGGACCAGATTTTGGCAGCCCATGGAGGCACCCCCTTTGAGTAGGGTTCTCTTAAAGCTTCGGAGGAGGATGCTTCTGTGTGTTTACAACCCTTTGTGTGTCTGAGCAATATGACCTGAAAATAGGTGCTGTGGGGAGGGGGGGCTGCTGCCTGGTGGCTTTTCGGGAATTTCCTTGTTGCCTGCTGGCTCTCATCCCATCACAAAAGCCCCCATGTGTCGGCCTCTTGAGTATAATGCATGACCTGATCGTGGCCCACGTGAGCTGGAGGGAGAAGCCGTCAGGCTCCCTGCCCGCTCCACCGGTCCCCGTCCCCGCGGGTCCTTTCGCATCGCCCTCTGCTTAGCGCTGGGGTAAGCGGCTCCAGCTGAAAAGGGGCCCTTTGTGTCTCGGCGCGTGAAATCGGGCTCCCGGAGTGCGCGCGAGGGCTCGGCCTCCCTCGTGACCCTGCTGCCAGCTACCCTACTTACTGCCTGTTCCTCGGTGGACTTATTTTTTTTGGGGGGGAGCAGATCTGGGGCATGAAGCCTGCCCTGGTCCCAGCGGTGTCAGCCGGTGACCCTTGAGGGCTCCCCGAGCATCGACCCCAGCGCAGCCCCTGGAAATCCTCTCCTGCCCGTGTTGCTGCCTCTCCCCAGCTGGCTGCCTGGCACAAGGGCCTTTTGTTCCTCCTGCCTCTTCCCTTTGCCCTCTCCCACTCTGTCCCCACCCCGTCCCCATCCCATCCCCTGGGGACCCCTCGCCCCTTCCCCACATGAGCACAGCCCCCACTAGAGCCTGTGCCCAGCCCCGGGAGGGAAGCCTGCTCCTCCGAGCATGCGTCTGCGTCTCTCCCCAATCAGTGGCAATAATTTTATTGGCATGACAAGGTAGCTGACGGTTGCCAAAGTGAATCCATCACATACCTCTCGGTGGCTCCCCGCCCCCTTGAGAGCTCTCGCCGGAGTCGTGAAGCTGTTTTAATCAAGGTGGAGGCTGGAGAGCTGGTGTGTTCAGTGGATGTGGGGGTTGGAGGGGACGGTGGAGCCTTCCCTGTCCCCCCGCCTGTGGTGGGGAGCGTTCAGCATCTCCCCGTTCCTGCTCAGCAGGAAGAGGCCCCCGCTCGCCAGCGTCAGGCTTTGTTGAGCCGCCCGGCGCTGAACAGGATGTCTCATTGTTGGAGGAAACAATTAGAAATTCATCGTGAACCGTTGGCCTCGGGGACCGGCCGGGGTGGCAGGGCCGGGGCTGCAGGCAGCTGCCGGCTTCGTCCTCGAGTGACTCCTGGAGGGGGTTGCCTCTGGGGTTGGTGCTGCTGCCTCATGCGGGATGGATGGGGATGGGTGTTTCCACCCTCCTGGCCCTCTGAGGGATGCTCCAGCATGCTCATGCAGCCTTGGGGAAGGAGAGGGTGTGTTGGGGGTTCCCTCCCCCCAGACCATGCTCCTTCCATCCCCCCTTTACCCCCAGGCGTTTTGACTCACAAACCATAACCTTTTTTTTTTTTTTTTTATTCGCCCCCATCTGCTCCGCTCTCTGCACAAAGCCAGCAGGTGAGTGAGGCCTGGGAGCTGGCGCTCGGCCAGCCGGGGAGGCAGCAGCAGCCAGCCCTGCTCCAACCTTCCCGACCGAAAGCGCTGACGGTGCACGTCTCCCTCTCCCCGGCTCTGGCGCCGGGTACCCGCAGGCAGCGCTCTGCCCAACCCCATCCATCAGCCCGCTCCAGCTGCCGGAGCCGCTGGTGGGTAAGGCAGCATTGCCACCCCGCTTTGCCGGTGTCGGGGCAAGGTGACTTTTGGGGAGCAGCATGTTGCAGAGGCTGGAAGAGGCTCAGGGATGGAGGCGGATCCTGAAGACCCCGTATCTTCAAAAGGGCTGCTGGGTGCAAAACCTGGCTTCTGTAATTGCCCTGAAAAGGGGGTTGTGAGCAAAATGCCTCTCGGCAGCCCCCTGAGCTGGCTTGTGCCGCTCTGCAGGCTGTGCTCAGGAGCTGGCGTGTCTGCCAGCCCAACACAGCAGCATCGCCTTCGCAGCCAGTCCCTGCGGACCGACCCGTGCCCTGGCAGGGGCTACCAGCTTGGAAACAGGATGGAAGCAGGGCTGGGAAAGGAAAAAGCAAGCACCTGGGGGTTTGTGTCTGTATGCTGTCGCTGGTCTTGCCCCTGCTGTTGCGGGGCTGCGTGAGGTGATGGTGGCCATGGCTCAGCCGTGCTGGGAGAGCAAGGTGGGGAGTGATACTTTGGGGTCCTTGGTGGGGATGCTGAGCCCCCCCTGAACCTCTGGTCAAGAGTTGCTAGTGAACTGCCTAAAGAAAAGGAGCGTGTGGACTTGGCCATCACTGAGGGTGTGCAGCACTGTCTGTGAGCACAGGGTTCTTCCTCCTGGCTCGTGGGGCTGGTTTGGTTGGTGAAGCATGAAGCTGGTGAGGGTTTTCCTCTGCATCTCTCTGCCGCTGAATGTGGGGCTGTGAGTCCGCCCCCTCCCCCCCCCCCCCCATGACCCCTATTCTGCTAGGGAGAGTGGGAGCACGACTCTTGCTCTGGACCTCTCCTCTTGCTGGGGACATCTGCGGTGGCCCCTTGGCTACAGGGCAGGGTGAAAAGCCACCCTATTGAGATGGAAATGAGCTGGGAGGTCCCAGCTCTGTTGGGTCCCTCTTGTTGGAGCCATTGTGCCTATTCACTGGCTCAAACACTGACTAATTTTGGCTTTTTAGGTGGGAGAATAGCCCTGGCCTCCCACCAAAGGCAGCAGAGAAGAGGTGGGATGTGAGGAGCTCTGGGACTCATCAGAAAGGCGGTGGTTTGGGAGGCAGGGGCTGCAGGAATGCCTGGATGGGAAGGGGCAGTGCAGGTGTCCTGCCTCACCTTTGTCCAGCCCCATTAACCCAGATTTAATGGTGCCTGAGGAATTTGCCCTGAGCCCATGGTGCACTGGAGATGGGAAGGTGCCTGCTCAGCAGGGTCCAAGCTGGTTTCAGTGTTGTTTGTGTCCCCGTGTGCCCCAGCACTGCCTCAGATAGAGATGGGACAGTGGGGAAGGTCAGCCATCCCCAGTCCCTGGGGGCTGATCTCCCCGCTTTTCCTCTCTGGACTGGGAGGAAAATCCATCATAAATCAAGAGCGAGGTGGAGGTGCGGTACGGCGCTTGGGGATGCAGGATGTGGACTCCAGCTGCCCCTCGGGTGGCTGCTGGAGCCCCATCGTCCATCTGTGAGGCTTTGGTACACATGTGGGTCATTAGTCTCCACTGAAGGTCCAGGGGGGGATGGCACTTAGCCCCAGGCCACTTGGAAGAGCTGCTGTTTAGCCTCCGTTATCCCCTGCCCTTGTTAATTGTGGGATTTTCTGAAATGGAGCAGGAGAACAGATGCTAATGGCAGGCTGGTACTGACAGGGAAGGCAGCAGGAAGGTGCCCCGTGGGATTGGCATTGTGGGGTGAAATATGGAAGTAGAGGAGCAGGGGCAGAGTGATGGTAAGGGTGCAGACCCCAGGGACTGTACCCCTGTTTCTCCCAGGGGCTGACCTTGTTGGGCAGCAGGATGGGGGACAGGAGTTAAACCCCGTCCCGTAGAGTACCCAAGAAGCACCCGAGAAGGGACCGGAGTGCTCAGCCTGCATCTTGCCAGGGTCATACTTAGCCTGCACGATACAGGGCAAACAAACCCAGGGACCAGAGCTGTGCTGATAATCCTGCCGTGCCTCGTGGACGAGCCAATTCCTGGGAGCTCTGCTGGGTGGCACTGGGGGGTTTAGACTTGTCGCCTGGCTAAGGAAGAGGGTCTCCCAGCCTTGGGCGCGTGTGTGCTAATCCTGGCTTAGGCCACCACAATAAGGATAATGCTTAGCATTTTACATGATGGTGCTTCATGATGAAACGGGTTTGATGGGTTTTTGCTTTAATCCCTTGATTGGATGCAGTTGCATGGCTGAGGGTGAACTGGAGTAGACTGGTGGGCAGGGCTGGGGTGGTGCAGCCGGGCAGAGCATCGCTGGAGGGGCAGGAGGAGCATCAGAGCCCTGAGTCCATGGGATGGACTGCAGGTATGGCGTCCACTTTCCGTTCCCTTTCTACCCAGAATGGAAACATTTCCCATTCTAACTTTTTTCCTCCATTTTGCCTTTCTCCTTTATCTCTCCTAGCCCTACCAGTGCTTGAAATAGCTCAGTCTGCTGCAGGCCAACCCCACGTTCTTCCTCTCCTGCCATTTGGTGGTTCCTTGAGGCTCCCCTGTCTCACCTCTGACTGATCAGAGGAGTGGCATTAAAGGACTTTGCACTGCATAAACCTTCCTGAACCCTGCTCAGCTGCTTCCAAGCTGGGAAGTTTCTCCATAAACCCCCCTCTTCCTTTCCTTAGCTGTTGCAACTGAGTTGAGACGGGAGAGGGAGAGTAGGGCTGCAGCAGGGCTCAGCAGGGAATGTGATGGGCAGGGGGAGTGCCATTGTTCGGGGTTTGGCGCTGGATTTCAGGGCCCACGGGTGCTTTCCCTGGGTGGCTTGTGCCGTACCAGAGCTGATCCTGGCACCTCCCCACTCTTTGTGTGCCCTGGGACCAGCCGCCGGCAAGAAACCTCCCTGTGGCAGCAAGAGCAATTGTCTACATGGGAAGCAATAGTGGGAAAGTTTTATTTAATAGACGCTTAGTTCTTTTAATGCCATTTAGCAGCTGGAGAGAAGGAAGAGAGCCAGTGCCGTGTGACAAGCTCATTCTCTGCAGACTGAGGACAGAGCTGAGGTGGTAGGGAGCATCCCTATGGTCTGGCAGAGAAAGGCAGGATAATGTGATAGCACTTTAATTTTGCCATGCTTCATGCTCTTGAGGGCAGCATTGGTCGGTTGCTTTGTGCTGGACACATCTGGGATGGCTAGGGCGTTCAGTGCAGGGACACTGGGGATGCAAAGAGGGGTTGTGTCGGTACAGCCGGTGCTGGGGGAAGCATCTCCCTCCCACTGTAATCCCCGTACGGGCAAAGGAAATGATGCCGGGCTGAAAAAAGCCTGCGTGGTTTTTATTAGCTACATCCCTAATGATGTATTTTGGATTGCTCTCCTGCGTGGATAAAAATTACCAGACCTTGAACAAAGGGGAAAAAAAAAAGTCTCTCTGACCTTGAAGCTGTTCGTTCACTTGTCTTCATTTCATTCCCCTCGGCTGGGGATGCAGGTCAGTTTTGGGTGCTATTTATAGTCCGCTTTGCTTGACGGTTTTCTTTACAAAGCGAAAGGTTGTCACCTTTGTTTCTGATACTGCAGAGAGGAGCTGCTCAAGGGAAAAGGAAGAATAAATAAGACATTTTTCAGAGTGTTCCTATATGTGGCAAAGCTTTGTAATCTGGAAAGATCAAAAAGCCCCAGACTGCTGCGCTGAGCTCCTTGTGCGGACGTAGCCAGGGCCCGTGGCTGCCTGGAGGGATACGGGGTGATGCTCTGCCGTGCCGGCTGGTGGCTGCAGGGACCAGTCGGGGCCTTTATCCGCTCCAGAACAGCGATGCTTTCCCTTCCCGGGCAGCTTGGCTTACTTCTCCACATCTGGTATGGTTGGCTTTGGTTGAAACAGCACGTTAGCTTAATTATTCCCTTCTCTCTCCCCCGTGAAGGAAGCCCTGGCTGTGTTTCCCACCTTCACTGGAGCCGCCTGCCCGCAGGAGCCCCGCTGCCGAAGTGGCATCAGCAGTCTGCATCCCCTCCTCCAGCCCCATCCCTAACTGACAGACGCGTTGAAACAACAAATGTTGCCGTAATTTAATTTTCAGGCAAACAATAGTCGGGGGACAATGTTAAATTCATGAAACTGGCTTAATGCGATGACATTTAATGAAGCAATTTGTGCACTAGCGTGGCTGTGTGCGGCTCTGGGATAGTGGGGATGCTGCTCCATCCCGCTGGGTGGTCCCTCTTTGGGGGTGAGCTGGGGAAAGACTGATGCTCTGGGGGAAGGTGGGGCTTGTCCTTCTACTCCCCAGGCTGTGTGTGCTCCTGGGGTGCAGCTGTCCTGTCCTGCTCCCCGATGCTGCTGCACCGTGGGCTGAGCACGGGTGGGTCCAAGCTGCGTTGTTTGGCTGGGAGGGGAAGAGTTAATGAGAGTGTTTTGGGGCAGGAGAGGACTTGCTCTTTGCAGGCTTTGCCTTCCCTGGTCCTTTCCTCCCTTTGCCTGGAGCCCCCCCGGGAAGGTCCCTTCACCCCCCCTAATCCCCTTAGCTGGGGGGCCTTTTGCTGAGGGCAGGGCTGGAGAATTGCCCCTTCAGGGCTGTGCACCAGGGGAGGGTTTGGCAATGGTTAAGTCCGGGCAAAGGGCTCCTGGCCATCCTGCTGCTGCTCCTGGAGACCTCTTGTCCCTGCTGGTCTCAGGGATGCTGCTTGGCAAGGGTGGGCAGCAGGCAGAGCACAGCGGTGGGAGAGGAGCCATTTCCTTGTGCTGGATCTGCATCCTGGAGGGCTCCTCCTCAGGGGTGAGGAGACCCGTGCAAACACGTTCTCCTCCCCCAGCCCCTGCTTTGGGGTGCCAGATCGAAGCCTCAAATGCCGTAAGCAGCCTGTCTCCCATGTGTGCAACGCCGGCTCTTCCCAGCAGCAGTTGCTTCCAGGGCCAACCTCGGTTGCAGCATCCACTGGGATGTGAACTGAGGCTGTTCCCTTTGTGGCAAGAGTTCGGAGCGATGCTGCACAGCGATTACAGTTCACAAAGCAGGTCAGAGAGGTGGTTTGGAGGGTGGGGGGCCTGGCTGCTTGCTCCAGGGGTGGACTGGATTTGTGCCACCTCACCAGCATCCCTCGGACACCCTGACACCAATAACATGGAGGCTTCTGCCATTGCAGGAGAGCTTTCCATGCCTGCCTTTCCTGTCGGTGATTGATAGAGCCCCGTAGATCTTAATTATGTGCCGGCATCCACAGAGCAAACCTGGTGCTGCCGTATCTGGAGGCTTAAACGCTGGCGATGCTGCTCGCTGGGCCGGGTGGCTGCTGAGGTAGGGGGCTTCCTTGACTTTATGGGGACAACTCATTGTCCTTGTCAGACGTGAAGGACCTCTGGAGCCACATGAGTGGGAGCTGGGGCAGTGGTGGGTGAAGGGGAAATGTTAAATATATGTGTGGATGATTTCGCTGTGGCTGTTCTCTGGTAAAGCCTGGGAGGAAGGAGCTGGAGACATATGGATGCTGTCCCCTTTGGAATGGAGGGGATGAATGCTCTGTCTCCCACAGGGCTTTTCTCACCTGCAGAAGTCCTCCCCAGCCCTCTGCATCCTCCCAGCGCCAACCCCCGACAAAAACTGAGCTCCACCAAACTCGTGTCACTGGTGATGCTCTTCCCAACCTGGACTTAGAGCTAAATTTTCATGGAAAGGTGCAGTAAAATCAGTCTGAGGATGGATTTTGGGCTCAGCAGGGGTGCTTGTGGGCAAGCTTGAAGTCTGTAGAGTAGTTTGCAGTCCTGGAAGCTGTGAAGGCAGGAGGTCTGCTGGTCTCAGAGGCTGGGTCAGTGCCTGGCTGTTCCCTGGCTCCTCTGGCTTTTTGCTTTCCATTGACAGCAGTCAAAAATTAACTGGTAGCTGTTGAACAAAATGCAACTGAAAAAAATTTGCAGAGGAAAAATGTGATGCAGTTTGGATGTGCCTGTGCATGTGTATTCATATATATATATATATATTTTTTTTTTTTTTCTTTAAAAGCTTCTGAAAATAGGCATGTGTCTTGGCCAGGGTGACTGTGTCTGTAATTAGCCATGGAAAGTGTGTCTTAGTGAGGCTGGTACATATGCAGCCATGCAGAAAGGCTCAGCATCCCTGGCGAGGAGGTCAGGATGCGGGGCCTCAGGGGCAGTGGGCACGGTTGGAGGGCTAGGGGGTGCAGGCAGTGGGCTCCCATGGTGTGCTCTGTACTGGCAGCTTTCATGGCAGGGGAGGGGGCAGCAGCCTCTGCCCCCCTGGATGGAGATGCTGGATGGTGTTGGGCTCACTGCCGCCGTGCCTGGTTTCCTGGGGAGGAATCCCTCACCCCCAATGCTCATTTCTCACAAAAAAACATCACATGCAAAGTCCTTTAAAAAGACCCAAAAGCCCCAAAACTGCACTTTGCCTGCATGGTCCGTGCCAACTGATTCCCACCCCACACAAGGGGGTGGGAACTTCCCAAATTGAATTCTCCATTTATTTCCCCAGGGTTTCTCTGTGTTACTCTCCCTCTCTTTCTGGTATGTTTATGAGCCTCGAGGGATCTAGTTTTACACTCAACGTTTAAAATTAAAGATGTGTTTCTCTTCTAACAGGTGAGATAAACACTCCCTGTCTCAGTTGGGGGTTTCCTTCCTGCCTTTCCTTCCCCAGCCGTGGAATCTGCTGGTGGGAAAGTGCGAGCCCACGGCTGGAGCAAATAACCTGGGAATGAGATGGCTGGGCTCTCCTCTCGGGGGGGACGAGTTGGCGTCGATGTGGGGGGTGTGAGCTGTGGCTTCTTGTTTTAAGAGGGCAAAAATTGTTACCATTGGCCTGGGGTGGGGGGTGGGGGGGGTTGGGGTGGTGGTGGTGGAATGGAATGTGCTTTCTCAAGCTTCAAAGTGTGGTTCATCTTGGTGACTAAGGGCATGCGGTGTGAAGACGTGATACTGCTGCTCAGCTGCAGGAGGGCTCGTTAAATTGCGGTGGCTGGGTTGTATGGCAGCGTCAGCGTTTCTGGCTGGAGGCTGTGTGGGGGCTGGCACAGCCTGGGGTGGCACCTGCTGCCCCTGATTCCCATGGGGTGTGCTGCTTGGGGTCCCTTGAGTGTTGTCCCCCTGTGCCTCATCCCCCCTTTAGCCACTGATCCCAGAGGTGGAGAGAAACCGTGTCCCACTGGCTTAAGGAGAGGTGGAGGGGCTTCCTCTGTGCCCCTTGACCGAGTCCAGCATCATGGCTCACCTTCCTTCTCCAGCCTCATCCTTTCAGACCGCAGTCGGGGATGCCTTTCCGCCCCATGCCTGCTTGCCTGAGCTGCCAAAGCGAGACCTGGGCTTCATTTTGGAAATGGAAGCAATCAAAGAGCACGCAGACAGCTCCAGTCCTCCCCAACACCATAGCCACCCAGGTGGCTGTCGGTGCCTCCCTCTGGGATGGAAGCGTCTCCTCTCACCTCTGCTTGGCTTCGGTTCCCCCTCCATGTGCTGTCACACTTGCGTGAGCATCCTCACCACCGTGCTATGAAAGCCTTGCCTATAAATCCAGGCTAGATCCCCAAGAACATGATTTTTTGTCAGAGACTTGGCCCACTGTGCGTTTCTGAGTCAGCACCAGAGGTGGTACTGCCTACCTGCGGAGCTGGGGTATTTTTGCAAGCATCTCGGCGAGCTCCAAGTCTTGCCCTGGGTGTCCCTGCTGCAGGTGGCAGCGCTTGCTGGCCAAGGCTCTTGAGTCAAAGCTGTTGTTTCTGACCCCCCAGCCTCTCTAATTCTGTTTATGCTTGTGAGCAGGGAGAAACAGAGAGAGCGACCGAGCATTTTTTTAATGGCTTGCGAGATTCTGGTGGTGATTTTCGTAGAAAAAAGAGAGTTGTATAGAAGCAACTAATTGGGGGAAAAGTTTATGGTAACAAATGTCATGAATGTTTCAAGGATGGTTTGGATGAAATAAATTTTTTTTTTTTTAAAGTCTCCCAGCAAAACCAAAAACCTTGCCCTATTTTGAACCTTGCCAAAGAGAAACAACTTCAGAACTTCAATTTTCTTTTCTTTTGGTGTGTATGTGTAATATTTCAGTGCTTTCCCCCCCGCCCCCAGGCTGTGCTCCTTAAACAAAAGCATGTGTTTTCCTGGCTGGCTCCCCAGAGGCAGCTCTGCTGGAGCGCAGGGCAGGGGCTGCGAGGTGACGGCCGCACGAGTCCAGGCAAGTCCTGGGTTTTGGCAGGATCTGGAATCCTCCCTTTTTTGGGAGGGGGATGGTCTGTGGTCAGGTCGCTGCCTCTGCCTGGGCCGCCTGTTCCTGCTTCCTACCATCTGTGGATGGCGGTGCCTGCAGCCAAAAGGGGGAACAAGCTATAGGCATGCGCGGCATACTTCGATATCCTGGGGCAGAAGGTGATAAAGGAAAGAATTAATGCTTCAGAGTGATGTTAGTGCCTTGGCCGCTTCTCCCTGCGCAGCCGTCGTCTGTGGCTCGTAGGCTGTTGGTAACCTTGCTGTGCCTCTTGCTCCCTAGAGCAAGTGAGGACTTGGGGAGCTTGGTATGAAAAAAATGACATTTTCTGTGGGAGATGATTTCCTAGGGGGCACGTCTATCTCCGTACGTGGCCTGAAACATCCCTGGGATGCTGTGGCTGCGTGAAACTGCCTGGGAGCTCGACTCATGCCAGCGTGGCTGAGCCCCGCTGCACGCTGCCTTCCAGCCGCAGCCATACCTTCGTCCCCAGCTGCGGGGCTCAGCGCTGGTGTGTTTTTCATAAAGGCTCTTAATCACATACAGGATGTTTCTGTTTGTTCAAGCAATGAAATCACACAAACAACCCACCCCCAGTTTGGCTTTCGCAGAGCATCAGCTGCTCGACCCAAGTCCTCGGCAGAGCCGGAGCAATCCTCCCCTCTCCTCCTCCGGCTTTCGACCCGGCAGCGGGGCGAGTGCACGCCTTTCATGTTGCGGACATGCCCTGGAAAGCCGCCCGGCACCAGGGACGGGATTAGATTAGGGCTGGGAGCCGGGGTTGACTCATCGCTGGGGCTTGTGCTTGGCCGAGGCGGCGGCAGCAGCATCTCGCGGGAGCTCGTGGGGCGGCTCGGGGACCTGGAGCCAGCACAGGCGGGATGGAGCCGCGTTCTGGGGCTGGGTGCCAGGCAGGCTCCGTGCGAGCGCTGATGCCAGCTCAGACCCTCTCCTAGGAAGCGCGTGGCTGGTTTTTGGGTGGGTTGGAGGTGGATTGCAGGCATTGTCTGGGGTTGCGTGTTTTCTGCATTACCCCAAGCACCCAGCCCCGCAGGGGGACGTTGCCGACCTGCTGCTGCATCGTCATCTTTTGCTTTGGGCTTTGTCCTTTGGGATGTTGAGTGGAAGGAGAGCAGGAATGCGTCAGGATAGATCGAAATAAAAAAAAAAACACAAACCCCTGACTTTTCTCACCCCTGTTGCGCACATCAGTCCCATTGCTGCCGTTTCCATGGCAAAGCAGTGGGCCCGTAACCCAGCCCATACCATGCTCCTCGCCGTTTGGAGGAGCAAAACTCCTCGGAGACGATGAGAATAATTTAACAAGCCATTAACGAGAATGGAGGAAAACACCGGAGGAACTGGAGCAGGGTCGGGGCAGGGGCGCGGGGAGGCAGGGCTGTTTTTTGGCAAGGAGTGGGTCACGTTGGCAGCCTGCTCGCCTCGCCGTAGATGTGTTATGAAGTTTTGGAGGTTGCTTGAAAAGTGTCTGGGGAGTGATGGTGAGCCAAGCGGGCCGCGGGCCAGCTCGCAGCTCAACATGTTGTTGTGTAAAATTGCAGTCAATTAATTTAAGACCTGCCAATTTCAACTGCAGAGCGCTTGGAGGTTCTGTCAAGTTTTCAATGGGATAAAAAGGGGGAAGGGGGGATTGGTTTTCAGCACTTGGAAGGGCAAATAGTGATCCTCTGCCTGATCCTGCAAAGCACCTCCTCCTTGCTCTACCCCTTTTGGTTGTGGTAAACTCGCTGCCACTGATGTTAAAAGTCCTTCAGACATGTGCCATTGGGGCTGAGACAGCTGAAGGATGGCAGCCAGAGCCCAGCGAGGTGCTGATGGCCATTTCAGGGCCTGGGGAGGCACTGGCTGGGGGTGGGTGACCCAGTCCCCTTTGGCTTTCCAGTAATCCTCTTCCGTAGCCCCGTGGGAAGCATCTCCTCTCTGGCATCTGGAGGTGGTTGGTCTTCCCCAGTCTTGGAGATCCTGTAATTCTGGCCTGATCCTTGGCATGTTGGGCAGTGCGTTGGCTGGCTGAAATGGAGGAGGAACTGGAAAATGCTCAGGGCAAGCCCAAGAGCTGCCCCACATCCCTGTGTGCAGACCCGGAGGTCACAGCGATCGTTCCTGATGGGGCACATAGGCTGGTACCCACTCTGCGAAAGGACAGCCTGCCCTGGAGCGGGTGGGCACAGTGCCTGAGCCCCAGCGAGGCTCACCTCGAGTGCATGGTGCTGTTCTGCACAGAGCCCCTCTCTCTGGATGCGCCCCCGCTGCCGGCTGCTTCTGTGCCCATTGTCCCCTCGTGCTGCGGAGTGGAGCGCGGTGCCTCCGGTAAGGGGACCCTGGCTGGAAGCTTCAGCTGGTGTTTTGCTGTGTTTGCAGCATCCTTCATTAGAAATGTGTTTCCTGGGTTCTGGAGTGCGTGTGTTTGTATGTGCATCTGTAAGCTGGCTTTTTCTTGCTGCATTTTTTTTTTTCCTTGTTATTTTTTTCTTGTTTTACAGCTTAATGAAACTTCTGAGAAAGTGCAGCTCTGCTTGTGAGTAAGAGTCATGAGACTGGCGGGGCAAGCTGGCTTTGGCTGTTTCCCTTGGGCTGCTTGCAGCCAGTGGTGGGGCTGAGCTCCTTCCTGGGGCTGCTTCTGCTGAGGACTTGCGCCTCTCTGACCATGCTTCAGCTCTCCCCTTCAGCTTATCCCAGCTTGCTTTTCCATCTCCGGAGCCACCGTGGCTTAGACTTACACATGCGCGTGCATGCGTTTGTCTGTCCTCTCTGTGGTCTCATCCCTGGGCTTTTGCTGAGCCTGTGCCATCATGGCTCCGTGTCCCCAGGATGCCCTCTCCAACCGCTGTTGCTTTCTAATTTACCACTGAAGGGTGCAAAACTGCCTCTCCCAGACTCGTGGGGCTCTGTGTCAGCTGCGTACCCCACCGCGTCCCGGTGTTTGTGCTTTTCTGCGCAAGAGCTTTGCTCCAGCACTTACGTGTGTGATAGAGCTGGTGCATGTCCCCCTGGGCTGCAGGCTCGCTGCTCCCCATCGCTGGGAGGAGAAGGGATTTGGACGTGGTTCCCTCTCGAGCTGGCCCCTGCCGCGTAGGCACTGCTGGCTGTGGACTTCCCCAGAATATATTAAGCGTAATTTCCTCCTGCTTTGCTGGGAGGTTGTTAATATTTCACTGGGACACAGGGGCAGCATGCAAAACCCGTGCTTCAAAGAAGGGCAGTTTTCAGCAGCTCTGGGGTTAGCTTTTGGTTTTCCTGGCTCTTGCTATAACTCGTTCTGTGGTTTTAAAGATAGGTAAAAAACCACCCAGCAGAGGAGAAAGCCTGGGCAGAGCCTGGCCAGCTGGCCATCACCTGCAGGCTGCTGCCGAGCCAGGCTGTGGCTCTAGTGTTTGCTCGGCTCCACTCTTCCCGCACTAGCATTTGGGGGGAAAAAAGTATAAATTCAATATTGTTAAGGGAGGAGGACTGTCTGGATGTGTTGTGTGCCTGCTTGGGTTTGAAATGGCCGGGAGGGACCCCGTGCAGCCCAGCTGTGCCCTGCTGCTGCCAGCCTGGTGCTTAGGCAGGGCTTGCGGGTGGGCTGAGGTGGGTTTCTCTTCCCAGCGAGGAGCTTTTTGGGAATTACTTTTGGGGGTTTTGGGGAAATTACTTTTGCGTGATCCTGGACTCCATGAAATGGAGCAGGATTGGCCCTCCAGGAGCAATAACAGAAGAATTACTGCATTGCATGGGCGTCTTTATGTGTTTTTTAAACCGTGCCTCCTAATTATAAATAATGGCAGCGATACGAGATATGATTATGATGGATGGTGATTCTGTATTCCACGTGCATTAGCGGCTTTAACCTTGGCGGGGTAATTATGTCTCATTTCAAATTCTGATACTATTTATTTGAGGTAGGGGACTGGGAATTTAATTTCTACTCTTTGTCTTTTATTATTATTATTATTTGAAAAGGATACCTTTGCAAAATTGTTTTTTAATCATTCCCTCCAGTTGGCAGCACCAGTTCATTAATATTTTTAGGGCCCATGTGGGGTTGTTTTGGGGATGTTTGTAAAGGTAATGTTTTGGGGGGAATGTGAAGCTGAGGGCTGATGTGTAGGAGAGGAGCTTCTCCTTGGAGACATATGCGTGCATCCCGCTGGCTTTGGTCTTCCCAAAGCAGCTGTCTTTGGCCCTTTGCCCTGACTGCTGCTGTTGACCTGTGTGTCTCTGCCAGCCCGGGCTCCCTCCTCATGTGAGGTCTCGGAGCAGGACCAGGCAGGGCTGAGCCATCGTCCTGCCCACCCCTCTCACCGTCTTTGATGGCACGTTTAATTAAAAACCGCATCAACCTGAAGATTGCGCACGTGGTCCTTAATCAGTTTGAAGTCTCTGGGAGAATAAAGTAATTATACTACTCGTTTGGTTACAGTAATTAAAACTTTAATTAACATCATTTCCCACCCCTTGGCCTCTGTCTACACATCAGGCATGTGATGGGTGCCTGCCAGGGTTGTGTCTTGGGACAAAGTTGTTTATCTGGGGGCTGTCTGCCTGTCCCCATCTCTGCTCCCTCCAGCATTGGGCCGGCAAGGTCCGGCTGCAATTGGAACGTGCCTGTCTCTCGCCAGGCTGCCGAGTGCCAACCTGCATCCCCGGCTGGGAGCAGCTTCTTGGCCACGGTGCTGGCAAGTTGTGGTGGATGACAGCTCCACTTGAGGTCCCCTGGCAGCGTTGGGAATGGTAGGGAGGGTAATTTTTCCCTCAGAGGTAGGTGTTCCTCAAAGATCTTCTGAGAACTTGGTTTTGGATGCGGTGTGTGCTCTGGTCTGGTCTTAGCAAGAGCAGCCCTGCATCCCCAGGACGGGCTCTCTGTTTCTCATTGCATGGACCTGCAAGAGTTGAGGTTACAGCAGTTTGTGGCTGAGTGCTGTCACACCTGGAAAGCTCAGGGTGGACACCTGTGCCCCACTTGACCTCCTGGGTGAGCCCTGTGGTCACTGATGGGCTCCACGTTGGCCAACGGGACCTGGTGCTTCCCGACAGCCCGAAGAAGGGATTGCTGCCTGGGGAAGTGGGGCAGGGAGTTCTGCATCGGTGCCAAAGGAAATCCATGTCGTGTAAAACCTGAGCTCTTAAGTATCTTGAGCAGCATCCTTAGGGAAAGCAATCTCTATATTTAAATCTCAATCTCTCCTTTGAAATTGCTCCTATCCGCAGACTGAAGAGCCTAATTTTCATTCTGGTTTTGAATGGAGAGCTCACTGCAGAGAAGTGGTTTTCATCGCTCCGTGTTCTGTGTGCTGCAGAGCCATGGCTCCGTAGCTTTCCCCTGGCTTTACGGAGACATGGAGAAGGGTGTAGTGCAGCCAGGGATGTGGCTTTCTGGGTTGGAGATGCTGTAGGAGGACCAGAGCAGGAACGAAGCTTAAAACACAAACGGAAGGTGAGAGCAGGGAATTTAGCAAACATGTCAAGAGCTCCGGGTGGAGTGAGTGGGAGAGTCTGAGTGTATTTGAAGCAAAATATTTGCAGGCACTCTCTGGTGTGCTCGGCCTGAAGCTAGGCTTACCTGGCTGTTATCGCTGGGAAAGCTGGGCATGGAATGGCGGGGGATTAGAGAAGAAATCTTGGAGGTGCTTATGGTTGGAGCAAGGACTGTAAGTGTGGCTGTAACTTGGTCTCCCCCATATGCCAGGGGTTACGTTCCCATGAAGTACATCATGTGATGTATGGTTTTGTCATTGAATTTGTAAGAGATCTGCACGTCCAGTCCTGCTGCCTGTGCTGGGTGGTAATATTTAATGTTGTCACTGTGCCCTGTGATATTTGGATCCTGATCGTTTATTGCTTATCAGCTTCTCCTGGGCAGTCCGGTGTGATTTGTCCATGGAGATAAAAGACCAGGACAGCGCAGAGCTGCAGGACTGATTGGTAGGATGGGATCAAAGCTGGTGTTAAATGGATGAAGCTGAATCCCCCCTGCGCAGTCAGTGTTGTCCTTCTCCCTGGGTGGAGGTGAATGGGCAGTGGATTTAGTTCCTGTTATATACTCCTTGCTGCAATGTATTGCCGCAGCAAACAGCTTTTGCCTTGCAAGCCATGGAAATAATGGCTGGCCCACTTAGGCGGCTGGAGCTGAATGAATGGGGGGATGCTGAGATGGGGTTGCAGAATGCTTTAGAGACTGATGGATGGATAAATCCAGACATGAGCTGTGGTGCTCTGCACAGGCAGCCCTGCCAAAATGGGGGCTTGGCTGGTGCTGAATCTGCATGTGGGGCTGCTGGGGTGGGAGGGACCTGACCATGGAGGGTACCCTGAAGCAGATCCCGTCTTGGGGTCTGTCCCTCCACAGCCTCCCCTGTGAGGGCTTTTCCTGCCGCTGGCTCCTTGTTTGCAAGACCTAAAGCCCCTGCCTTGTCCTCGGGCAGCTCCTTTTTTGCTGCTGTGTTCATTTTAGGGACCAGGAAGGAAACTGCTATTTTCCTGGAGCTGAGGAGGGAGGAAGGATCCAGCTGATCTCCAGCTGTGCTGCAGCCCTGGGAGCTCATCCTTCCTCCCTGCCACATCCCTGGTGAAGCCCTGCTGCCTCCTCCCTGCCTTTTGGGCTCCCCTGACAGAGATCTGCAAAGGGGAGCATCCCCATCGCTGCTGGCAGGCAGCAGGGCTTTGAGCCCCCGGCTGTAGGCAGAGCCTTTAACTAGTCATTGCTCCATGTCCAAAGCAGCCAGGAGGGTGAGGGTGGTGGGATGAGCCCTTGGCGTTCATGTTGGGGCTATCTTGGTCTGGTTGCACAGGCAGACGCTCAGTGAGGCTCAGAAAAAAGGCCTTGTGCTGCCCTGGCAAGGTGAGCGGCATCGTTAAGAGGAAAATAAGCAGTGCTTTGGATTTGCAGAAGAAATAGCAACTTCTGGTCTGTGGAGAGGCTGAGGATGGCAGCTCTGGGACTGCTCTGCTTGCTGGCTGGGGTGATGGGCTGTGCATTGGGGAGCACCAATAGCCAAGGTTTTGGGCTGGTCCCCATGGGACAGAACAATGTGATCTTCTTGGAGGAGCTGGTGCCTTGGCAGTGGAAAAAGCTTTTGTTTGGAAAACTCAATACTGAGTCCTTCAGGCAAGAGCTTTCTTCCCAGGGCCACCTCTGGGACGTTTAGGTATTAACTTGCCCCAGGCTGGTCATACGCAGTCCTAGTCCTGTGGGAGCTGGGAGGGTGACACATTGCATGGCTTCAGTGTCCCCCAGGGCCTGCTGGGACACTTGGGATGCCTCCAGTAATTAATATATGGGGGAAGAAAATAGTCTTATATTTCTGTGATGTGCTCTGCCCTTCCCTGCTGTCATCCAGGGCTTTTTCCTGCATGGAGGGGAACAGTGGAATGCAGTGAGATGGTCCCCGTCCCATTTTTGCTGTGCGCCTTTTTTGCCCTTACCTTCCATTTTTCAGGGCTAAAATTCCTTCCCCCTCTGTTACTGGGGTCTCCCACCTCTGCAGCTCCCTCCTCTCTTCCCATGCCTTGGGCAGCAGCGGGACCTGCTTACCTGCCTGTGTTCCTCTCCCTGCAGAGGGACGTGTCTGCGGTGGGGTGCTGGGGTTTCGCTGTGCATGTATGCTGGGGAGGCCACAGCCCAGTGCAGGCACTGCACTGCTGGAGGGGTAGTTTTGGGATGCTCCGTCACTCCCTCCCTGGGGAACTGATGCCCCAGTGGCTGCTGTGCTGCACCTGGGGACACCCTGCAGCTCCCCTTGGTTCTCCTTAGCTGTGAAGCCCCTCAGAGGTAAAGCCCTTGGATCGCATCTAGAGTGCGTGGGGTCGGTGGCTGCCTGCATGCTCCGTGCAGAGGGTATTTTACATCACCGTTGGTTGGCTGAGGGTCAGCAAAGACTGAGGACTGCCACCCTGCTGGGCCATGGCATCTCACAGAGGGGTCCCTGGGGATCCCTGTCCTCTGCCTGCCCTTCCCCGTAGGGCTCAGCAGCTGCCAGCGCATCCCACCCGGTCCCTGGCAGCCTGCAGGGCAGAGGCTGCCCATTGATTCGCTTGTCGGGGACCCTCCTTTGACCGCCTCAGCCCTGAGCAATGCTGATTGGGACATAATTGCAATAATAATAGAGATATTTTGCTCCTGAGTGACTAGACGATATGAACTGGGCGCTGAGCCAGGAGAGTTTTGAAGGGCAAAGCTGGGAAATCAATGGCTCGAGACCGCTGGAGCAGCTGTGGGGCTGGTGGGGCTGGGGCCGGGACCTGGGGCTTTGCTGGGGAGGGAAGCAGGGCAAGTGCCTTTAACCTGTCTCCTGCTGTGTGGCTCCCAACGAGGCGTGTGTGTGTGTGTAATTTCTCCCCCTGCCTCCTTGCTTCCATCAGTCCCTCCTGCACCCAGGTTTGACTTCAGTGAAGGTGCTGCTCCCGTGCAGTACCCTGGCACTTGCTCCGTCTTTCCAGCAGTTTGGTTTTGGTACAGAAAGGTCAGGAAGATTTTTCTGACAGTGTTTCAGTTCTGTCAGGATTGCTGGAACGGTGTGTTGGGCTGTACTTCCCCCTCCTGCTGATGGAGCAATGCGGGCAAACCTGGTCAGGAGAGGTTTTGGAAAGGTTTGCAGATGGTGGGCGAGGAGCCGGTCAGTGCTGTGCCGTGCTGTGCTGTACTGTGCTGTGCCATGTGGGCTGGCGCTGGGCCGGCCAGCTCTGCTGAGTGCCTTTAGCGTGAGGGAGCACCACTGGTGTGGGTGACTGAACAAGAAGAAAAGATGGGAAATGAGTCTGAGGAAAGAAGAAGGTGGTTGAGGAGTTCTGGGGGAGACGGTGCTGTGTTTTGGGGTCCTGCTGGGCAGGGTTGCCCCCCTGCATCCCCCTCTCTCCTATGGCAAACCCAATTCCCACCTCAGAGAGGTGCACTGAGTGTGTCTGTTCTCAGCCCACGTGGCCAAGCTCAGGATACTGCTTGGGGATGTCACACTGGCAATAACATGTGCTTCGAAAGAAGCTAGATGAACTGGTGTTGTATCTGTCAGTGTCGGCGAGTCGCTGGCGTTTGTGGCTGTTAGGAGCATTGATTTAGATTAAGTATCTCCTTGGTTTTGCTTTATTATACTGATATAATTGGAGTCCCGATATTCTTTGGCTCAGGGCGACGTTGGGCCCAGGACAAAAGCCTTGCTTGTATTCATCTTCATGAAGTGAATGGGTTTCACTGGATGGAATCAGGCAGCTCATCTCGCCCCCTTTTCCTTAGTAGGTTAGTGATGAGGCAGGAGCATCCCAGGCGGCTGGGAGGACAGTACCTCCTTCTGCAGGACTCCAAGGTGCTGGCTTTCAGCAGCAGGCAGCTGCCTGCCCGTCTGGGAGGAGGCATGTGTCCCCTCTGTGTCCTGCGTGGGCAGCTGACGGGCGGCAGGGAGGGTGGCTGGCTGGGGGGAGCGGAGGTAGCTGGGGTGCCGGCTGCTGGCCTGTCCCACATAGCTGGGATGTTTCTGCGGGGCCATGCTGTCCCCAGTCCCAGCTGCGAGCCCTTGGGAGATGCATCCTCAAAGCCCTGTAGGGTGAGCCCTGGTAAAGCACAGCTAGGGCTCTTCTGGTGGCGATTTTCTTGATGCCTGAGCAAAACCTCATCATCCTGGGTGCCAAAGTTTGGTGACGTGCGATACAGTGGGAGGGAGCAGGAGCCACTGCCTTGTCCCCTCTGCTGACATGCTGGTGCCCCCTCTCCAGCAGTACCCACCCCTCGGCCCCACCAGCTGTGCCCCCAGGATGGGTGAGGCCATGGCCCTGCAGCTGCTCCCAGCCCTGCATTTTGCTGGGCAGCCCTTGCACGTTCCTGGGGTGGGGGGAAGAGGAGTGTGCCCCTCCTCCCCCAGCGCAGCTGATATGGGAACCTCATTTTAAACCCCTTGCCCTCCTTTGGAAACCTGAGAGGGGTGTATGGGCAGCAGCTGCTGGCGCTGCAGGTCACGAGGGGATGGCTTGGGGGGGGGGGGGCGCGCATGTGGAGGGGCAGCTGGTGTCCCCGTCCCCACATTGCCTGCTGCCCTGGGATGAGCCCAGGCCACGTGCCAGGCGGGGCCATGCAGGGTGGCACCCCAGGGGGGTCCATCTCCCCCAGCAGCCCCCCTGGCTGGACGTGTGATACTCCCTTTCCGGCTGTAGCTTGTTGGCACAGTCTTGCGTGATGCTGCCTGGCAGCTGTCACCTCTGTCTTGGGGTGGCCAGGCTGCACAGGTCCTCAGTTGTCTCCAGGAGGTGGCCTCATGGTCTGGGGGGTCAGCTCTGCTGGGACCTGCTCTTCTCCTGGTTTTATTTACTCTGTCCTGTGCCCTTTCGGTCAATGGTACCAAAATCAAAGCAGAATGCGGGGGGTGTTAGTGTGGCTCTGCTGCCATGGAGGGGATGCACACCCGCGGGTTTGAATGTGGGAGCCTGGGGTTTGGTGGTGCCTGAGCCGTGAGCACCAGTGGTGTGGGGAGGGGAAGGTCTCGGTCTCGGGGCTGGGCTCTGCCCTCTGCACATGTTGAAGCTTTTTCCTCCTCCCAGCTCAGGGACGTGCCATGAAGCTCTTACCGGCTAGAGGATGGGGCAGCAAGGGGCCAGGACATGGGCAAAGGTGGGACGGGGACCTCAATCCAGCATCCTCTTCTCACAGCTGCATCTTGTCCCCTGCTGTTCAGTCACTGTCCCCGATGGACATCCCTGGGGCTGGGGAACTTTCCGCTTCCCCCAGCAAGCGTTGAGAGGGAAGGGGGGAGGCTTTGAAATCCACTCCTGTAAATAAGCCTTTTCTTTCGCGTTGCCCGTCAGTGCCGTGCGAGCCCCGTGGAACTGGAAAGGGTCCCCATGAAAAGGCTGCGGAGTGTGTTTCAGGCAGATAAGTCCGTGCCTTTGAAGTGTGGCAGGCGGGCAAAAGCGCCCTCCTCTTGTAGCTGCTGCCAGCCGCTGCGAATTAATCACAGCCCTGTACAGATAAGAGTACAAAGCCTGGCTGAGCACTTCTCCTGCCTGGAGGAGGGGTCTGCGGGGGACCGCTTGGGACCCGGGATCGGGGCTTGAGAGCCTGGAGGGGGGGAGATGGAGAGCTGGGGTGGGAGAGCCCCGCGGCGGCACTGGCTGCAGGGCGAAGAGCCCCCTCTTCCCAGTGGTGCGCTTGGGGGTGTCCCCTGCGGTGAGGCTGGCTCTCCTGGGGACTCTCCGCATGTGCCCTCAAGCACATGGTTTTGGTTCCGCAGGGAGCCAGTGGCCCACCCCAGCACATCCCGGACCCCAGCCAGACCCCTGCCGGCATGTGTTAAATCCGAAAGCAGCTTTGGCATGTCTGCAGCTGCCTTCCCTCTCCGGCTGTGCTTCCTCCCTCTCCTCCTGGCATCGTGGCCCGGGCTGAGCTGTAAAGCCCTGTCCTCCGCCGCTGTCCTTCTCCGGACCTGCTGCCAGTGCTGGGTGATCGCCAGGTGCTGCTGCCCTTCGTTCCTCTCATCGCCTTTTTTTCTGGAAGGCGGCCCTGCGGAGATCCTCCTCCCCGCCTTGTGCCCATTGCTGGTGGCGGCGGGGATGCTGGGGGGTGTCCCCTTGGCGGGTTTGGTGAGCAGCAGTCGGGCAGTGGCTGTGGCTGTGGGGAGGTGCCTCCTCACCTGGACAAGCCTGGAGAGTGTCTTGCCCAGGGGAGCAAGTGTGCTGCAGCGGAAGGAGCCATCTCTCCTCTGGTGTGTTGCCTCTGCCCTCTTGGTGCTTTCGCTTCCCCTTGCCTTTCACATGGGTTTCAGGTCCCACCCCTATCTTGCACAGCTCCTCGGGGCAGCGGCTCTTTGCTCGCGCTGCTGTGGTGGGGCCTGGGCCCTGCAGAAGCTTCTGGGTGCCCCAGCGTCATGGTTGGCAAAGGAGAGCTGAGCTTTGGAGGGAGCATCAGGCTCCAGGCAGCAGCAGGACCGGCTGGTGCTGTTGTCTGCCCGTGACCCTGCACCAACTGCCTGCTTTTTAGCCTCCTCCAAAACCTGTATGGGGTGGAAGCTCCCTTCTCCAGCCAAGAGAAGACCATCCCCAGGCACCCTCTTTGGGCTTCCTGGAGGGGGACTTTGCCTCTGGCCAGCTGGGGCATGCTGTGCAGGGTCACTCATTGCCCCGGGGTGCCCGGGGGTAGAGGCGTTGCACGCTGTCCTTTCTCTCATTGCTGTCCTTTCCCTCATCGCCCCTTTGCCGGGGCTCTGCATGGCTGGCCTGGGAGGCGAGGGGCCGCTTGGTAAGGTGGGACGCCTTGGCAGCTCCTGGCCTTGCGCTCCTCCACCAGCCCGCTCGGCTTCTGGGGGCCAGGTCTTCCATCCTTCCATCTTCAGAGTGTGGTTGTGCTGGGTGCTCCTTCAGGGGGGCTCCTGGCTTGAGTGCGGAGGGCGTGCTGTGGGTTTCTGGCAGAGCAACCTCTGGGCTTACCTTGAGATGATTCACCCCGGCAGGGAGCTTGTCATTTCTTGCCTCTGGTCTCTTCTGTTTACTTAACAAGGCAGCAGAGCTGACCCTCGCTCCTGCCCCTTCGCCTGGGCATGGCCCCAGGGTCCAGCCACCCCCGGGGCTCCTGGCAGCCCTGGCAGGAGGCAGCGCTGCTGAGCCCCTGCCCGGAGCCAGCCCCAGGCAGGTGAGAGTGAGGGCAGGAATCCTGAGTGAGAAATTAGTGTGAGTAATTATTAGTATTGGGTAATTATATCAGCGTCAGGATGAGGAGAAAGGTTAATAGGTTTATTTATTTATTTATTTTCGGTAAATGTCTTTTCCCCCGGGTGGGAAGGCAGGCAGGGTGGGCAGGAAGGAGCGTGTTTCCGAGGGGGGCTGCTCTGATTAAACCGCATCCTCTTCCCCTTCCCCCCAGCTACCCCATGGGTGCGGGGAGATGGGGAAGCAGTCCCTCCTGGTGTCTGTAGAAGGTGGGAGGCACCTTGCACATCCCGTGTGCTGCTCTGCTGCATTATGGTCCAGACAGCCTGTCCCCTTCCTGCCAGCCAGGACGGGTAGGTTCCCGCCAGGCTAATCCCACTGGAAGGGCCCTAATGCTGGGTTCTCCCCTGTGCCCACACGGCAGCAGGCACTGTGGGCAGCTGGGTCCTCCTGCCGTGGGATGATACTGGGGTCTGTCTGCTGGTGATCAACTCGTGCTGGGGAGGAGTGGCAGGATGAGCTTGCCTACCACGAGCTAACTCAGAAACTCCCTCCGTGCCTTGCTCTTTTGCCAAGCAGAAAACAACTTGATTGTTAGGTCTTCCAAATTTCATTTTCCTGAATCCCAAACCTGCCTGTAGAGCATCCTTAGCAGGAGGGGAGGTACCAGAGAGGAGGGTTCCTGTGTGTGCATGCCTGGGGTGGCCCCGTGCCCCCCCCCAGAGCTCCCTGACGTGTGGCAGGTTAGGCTTCAGCCCCGTTTGACTACCGAGAGTATTTTTAGGTTCTTCCTGGAGCCTCAAATTAACTGGAAGTGCTTCACGTCTGTTGTTTTTTTTTAATACGTCTCTTTCTCTTTCCCAGCACTGCGCAGTGCAATAATGTAATGGGGAAATTACCCCGCTAGTTAAAAATTACTGCCAGCGCGACATCCAGCCATAGATCTATTTTAGAACCAGGGTAAAACTATATCGATTCTTCTGTGCCGCAACTGCAGCCCATAAAAGGGTTGGAAAGGTGCGTTTGTCACGTTGCTGTGGCGAGGAGGGAGATGGTGCCTTACTGGGGAGGGGAGAAGCTCCCCATTACCCTCCTCCGAAGAGCTGGCTTGGACAGGACTTTGTAGAGGAGAAGCTGAGTGCCAGGTGGGGAGTGATCTGAGAAGGGGATACAGGGAAGCAAGGTTAGGCTCTGGGGTACCACTGGGCAAGGGGTACTGCAGGGCACGGCGTGCCATGTGCCCCTGTACCACAGGTGTCTGGGGCTCGACCTCCTCTGATGCTTGGAGTAGGAGCAAACGTGGTCCCAGACTGGGACAGAAAGACTATCCCCCCAAAAAAGGGTGAGCAGAGGCTTTAGGCCAGGCTTTCAGCATCTCTGGGTTCCCCAGCACACAGTGGTACCTGGAGCGGGGGTGACGGGGAGCAGGATCTGTGGAGGGGTCTGGCAAAGGATGCTGAGGAGGAGGGTGAGTACCAGGACCAGTTTGGGTTATGGTGAAAGCTCTTCAATCCTGCAGCGGGGTGTACAGGGGAGGTTTTGGCTGTGCTGTGGGCTCCCGAGAGTTAGTCTAGCCCTGCAAGCCCAGTCGCCAAGTTCCCTGGGGAGAAGGCGGCCCCTTTGCTCACTGCTGTGCAGGACTTGTCGCTCTCTGGTTGCTCAGGGGTCTCTTTCTTAATTAAATACATTTGTTTTGTAAAACTGCCTAAAAATAATCCGGGGCTGGTGCATGCAGGAGGCTGGCGGTGAATCAAAGGCGCCGCTCTAATTAAACGGGCCCCGGTTTGTTTGTGAGCCGCATACATTTCCATGCTAATCAGCTGCACACCGGGATCCTGCTTTCCTGGCCCGTATCCTCCTGATTGGGAACTATGCAAATGCTGGCAGCGATTTATTGCAGGGGGGGGATGAGGTGGCCGGGACGCTGGGGCAGCTGCCATGGCGGGGCACAAGGGCTTGGGCATGGCTGTGTCAGGCTGTGGGAGTGGGCACAATGATCAGGGCAGAGCTGTGGGACACATTCTAGGGGGTGCTTCAGAGTAGCAGGTTGGCTCCTGTGCTGTGGGGGGATGCTCAGTCTAGTGGATGGGGGTGCTGGGTGGGCTCCTTGCATGTGCTGGCATCAGCATGGAGCTGATCCCAGGCAGTATTTGCTGTCTCGCTGGCCACGCTGCTTCTCTGCCTGCTGGTGGGTGTTCTGAAGAATGGGCTGCTGGTGTGGCTCCCATCCCATCCCATCCCATGGTAGCAGACCATCCCCTCTGAGCCATATCTCTGGCACTGAGGCTGCCCTGTGTTGGGGGACAGCCTGAATCTGGGGGTTTCGCAAGTGTGGCATTAGCAGGAAGCATCTCTCGCTCACGGAGGTGGCAATCAGGTTATGACAAGTAGCACAGCTGAGTTTAGCCCCTGCTTGGCAGGTGCCTCCCACCCTGTGGTGCCTCCTGATGTGGTTATCGCTGGTACAGCCAGAAACCGGTGTACTTAAGAAGAGCTTTAACATAGTTGTGAGCCGTAGGGGGATTAAAGCCTTTGCCACGTTCCTGCTCAGGGAACAAAGGCTCTTTCTGAACCTCTGTTGACCCCCAGCTTCCTTGAGACCCTCTTGACTTCCCCGGTCATGAGCCCAAGTGTTTCCTGTGATGGATGGGGAGATGCAAGCCCTGCCTGCGTGTGTCGCAGCATCCTGCCCAGCGGAGCTTGGTGCGGTGTGTCATGCAAGCTGTTTTTGGTACTGCTGCGGTGAGATGGGGTTTGCTGCAAGCTGGGGGCTCGTCTGTGCCATGCTGCAAGCTGGAGGGGCTTCGGAGCAGGGAAGCAGGGCAGCACGCCGGGGGGTGCAGCGCGAGAACCACAGATGTGGCTTCCCTCCCTGCGGAGAGGTGAATGCCATCAGCATAAACATGGTGCAAATGCAACAGACACATGCAATAAAGGGAAGAAAAGATTGCAGTTTGGTCTTCTGGAAAAGGGGGTCAGGATGTTTGCAGAGCAGCTGCTACTTTGCTGTGCTGCAGTGGCCGTGGCGTGGCCACGCTGGTGTGTGATGGAGGGGCGACATCCCTAACGGGGCCCATTTCCCATCCCGCTCCCTGGGTGGGGGCTGAGGCGCATGTGGGACCCTGCTCACCCCCTGTTGCTCTCCCCACAGATTCTGGTGGACTTGACGGCCGAGAGGAAGCACCAAGCACTGCAGTACGAGAATGTTGTGGCCCATGAGGGCAGCTCCATCCTGCGAGACCTGGTGCTGAGCCCTGACCGCCAGCATATCTATGCCATGACAGAGAAACAGGTAAGGTGAGGGGATGGCAGCCCCTCTGCTCTCCTGACTTGGCAGCCCAGCCTGCAGTCCTGTGCGCTGGGAAGCCTTTCGGGAAGCTCCCTGATGGATCTGCCTTTTGCTTCCTGGGATCAGGGCTGCCTAGGGATGCGTGTCCTGGGGGACCAGTGGCAGCTCCTCCCTGCTGGTCACTGCAGAAACAGTGCTTCAAGGCATTAATTGTTGGCAGAAGCTGCTTGAAATCGCCGTGGTCCCTGGGGACCAGAGCTTCCTGACCTTTCCTTGCTGTGAAGGGCTGGCTGTAAACCTCCTCCCTGTTGTGGCCGTCCCCTCCCAAACAGGGTTTTTGCAGGTTAGCAGAAGCCTCTTGCTCCAAACAGCTTTTTCTCCTCTTGGGGCTGCTTTTGCACCCTGGGACAGAGGGGACATGGGGTTGGTGTGCCCCCAGGTCCTGACATACACCCCTCGAATCCCTGCTTCTCCTCATGCTGAGCCAGCTGGAGGTACAGACCCGATCCAGGTCTGATGTTGCTGCCCTGGCAGCACGGTCAGGACGCACAATAGGAAGTTTTGGTTGGCTTTGTGAGTGTTTGTGTGATCCCTGACCTGTGGGAGAGCGTGTTGGTCTGAGTTCATCCGTCCGTGGGCTGCACTGGAGTGAAGCAGGTTCATGCCATGGTGGTGGCATTTTTTGAATCTAGTGTCAATGGGGACGCACAGCATAGCTGGTGGAGTGATGCAGGACAGCCATGCTGGGACATGGCGTGCCTGTGTCTTGCAGCAGCATCTCTGCTCCTCTGCCCAGCAGAGGTGTGTGTGTGAGTGGGACTGCAGCAGAGCTTGGAGCGTAACAGGTCTCCTGGCTGCTAACCGAGGGGTTTGGGAGGGGGAAGGATGCTGGATCAGGGCTGTGGATTTGTCTAGACAGCCCCACGGGGACAGCAGAGCCCTTTCCCTCCTCCTCTCTGGTTTCTGCTCTGCTGCAGGAAACCTATGGCTTTCCAGGCAAGGCAGAAACTGCATTCGAGCTGCTCCGTGCAGCTGTCCTGGGCTGTGGTTCTGTCCCTGGCTGTGTTTCTGTCCCAGGCCTGGCTCAGCTAAGCCCCCCTCTGCAGGGGAGAGGTTGGAGATGTGGATGCTGGGGGTGCAGTTATGCTGACCTGGACTGGGGATCTCCCCCAGGGTCCACCATGGTTGCTGGAAGCCAGCACGTACCTCTGTGTGGTTTGCCTGGGGGGGGGATGTGCTGCCCACCGCCTCGCCACTGCCTGCCTGAAGCAGTGTCAGGGACAAACAAGTGGGAACGCTGCAGGTATCCTCACCAGTGTGCAAACACAGGGGTTGAGGGGTTGGCCAGCTTATCCCAGCCCTGTAGGCACCTTGCTGAGCCCATGGCCTCCTGGGCTGGGAGGAGGGAAGGCACGCTGGGTTTAGCCTTCAGTAGAGAATTTTGCAAACTTTAATTCGTGAATGAGTCCTGCCCCACGGAAGCAATGGGGAAACAGACACAAGCACAGCAGGTGTGGGCAGCTGCTCTGTAGTACCGGCTCCTTGCAGCAGGCGAGCAGGCAGCTCCCTGCACCCCCTTCTCTTCCCCCCTCTTCTCCTCCCCTCTCCTTAATAAAATCCGCTCTCTTCCCTACTACAGCTCGGTGTTATCAGAGTGCTGGTGGAAAGTAATTAAATGAACAGTTGTAACAGAGCTCGAAGGGCTCAAAGAATGAGGGGATTTTAATCAAATCTGGAGGAGCAATTAATAAAGGACTGGTAACCCTGTTGGAGCAGGGCTGTAGCAGCCTTGGGGTACCCGGCCAGTGCTGGGAGTTGGTGTGGGGCTGAGCCGGCACAGCCCACTCCCACAGCCCTTCAAGGATGCAGCGGTGGAAGGAGCTTGGCCGGGGCAAAAGCCTCCCTGGGCTGGAGGTGTTGCCTGCAAACGTGCTGCCTGGGCCCGGAGAGGAGCAGGCGATGGTGGGGGCTCAGCCTGCTCCCTGCTGCTGCCTCCTCTAACGGGCCAGGGGGGGCCTGTGCCGGCTCCATTGCTGCGGGCCTAGGTGTGGGCGCAGCAGGGAGACACACAGCCTGTCCCCTTCACTCCCTGCCTGTTCCCTGCAGGTGACGCGGGTGCCCGTGGAGAGCTGTGAGCAGTACGAGAGCTGCGAGCTGTGCCTGGGTTCCCGGGACCCCCACTGCGGCTGGTGCGTCCTCCACAACATGTAAGTACCGCAGGATCGTCCCTGGGGCTGTGCCAGTGCACCACGGTTGGCAAACTGTCCCTCCCCACTGCCGGTCTCCTTGGGGACATCCCTTCCAGACTTCGGCCCCGCAGTGGTGGGGGATGCAGCGGTCCAAGGGGTCTGTCATCCCTTCCCGCAGTGCCCACGCTGTGCTCATGAGCACTCATGCGTGGGGCGAAGCTGCTGGCGGGGCCCGCTAATCCTGCCCATGGGCTCCCAGGTTCAGCATCCATCCTTGTGCTGATGAGAAAAACTGAACGTAGCCCCCCGCCCCCAGAAGTCCCCAGTGCTGGCACCAAGGGAAAGCAGCGCTCCCGTACAGGCCTTGGGCATCCAGGGTCCTTAGCTGGGCATCGCCTCCGTGCCAAAGGGTCTGTTTGCTGTAGTGTCAGCCCAGAGCCACGCAGGACCCCGGGGGATGCTCCTCCTCACTGTGGTGGTTCTCCCCCTCCAGATGCTCACGCAAGGACCGGTGCGAGCGGGCAGACGAACCCCAGCGCTTCGCCTCCGACCTGCGGCAGTGTGTCCAGCTCACCGTCCAGCCGAAGAACATTTCGGTCACCATGTCGGAGGTCCCGGTAAGTCACCTCTGCTGCCTGTGGACTCCCCCAGCCATTTCCTGACCCTCCGAGGTGACAGCTAGGGAAATGGCAATTAAAAATAACTAACGAATATACAACAAATAGGGAGAAAGGGAAAGAGAGGTCTGAGACAAATAAAACACAACAAAGTGCTGGGCATTGCTGAGGGCTAGCCTATTGATGGAGATAATAAAACCAGTTGATGATTATTCAGAAAAGACATAACCAAGCAATAAATATTTCTCTGTAATACAAACACCGACGTCAGAGATGCCATTCATAGGCCAGCAATCTATCCAGCTCAATAGCCTGTCTCTGGCCTGCAGTAGATATTTTGGGATGAGACTTCAATGTACGGCTCGCTGCTCGCTCTGTGCTAGACGGAAGGGATGATGGACTTTCCCAAAGTATTTTCCTTGCCATTAGCACCGTGGAGAGAATATGAAACAGCATATACTAGCAATAAAACTTTAAAAACTGCCACGTCTGGATATCTGACACTCAGGAGTCCTGAAAGAGTTGTTGGCCAAGGAGTGCTGTGGCCTGCGGATATTTGTAATGATATGACTCTGTAATAAATAAATGAATGTTGAGAAAGGCCCTGCAAACAGAAAAGATGCTTCTTTTTCTGCCCAGATGCAGAAAGGACTGAATGGTCAGAGACTGCCTGGTTTGATGTCAGCATCAGAAAAACTAAAGGAAAAAAACCAGGTGCAGGATACAACTGATAAAGATTTAAGGATGGGAGTATAATTAATGCCAGTCAATGTGGTTTTATGTCAAACAAACCACATTTTGTTCTTTGATGAAATTATGACTTGAATTAGAAGAGGGACTGTGGGGATGTGATGTCTTTAGGCTTCTACAAGGCATTTGACTTGGTACAACACAGTGTTCTGATTAAAAATTAGCATTATACAATATTGATAAAGCACGTGTTAAGTGGATTAAGAACTGGCTCCGTGACAGATTTCAAAAAGTCCTCATCAGAGGGGAGTTGTCACCAGATGGAAATGGTTTGGAAGGCGCTTCTGCAGGGGCTAACATTCATTGGTAATGTGGAGATAAATGCGAGATGGCTGCGGATGGGACCTGCTGGGATGCTGGGACTGAGGGGGTGGTACGGGGTGAGATTTCCTTTAGAGCAGTTGGGTTTGAGCAGGGCTGGTTTAGCAGAGCGATCGGGGTTTGATATTGCCAAGTCTAAAGTTAGACATGGAGAGAGAAGGCAGGCGTTCTCTTGGCATCCTGGAAAGTGCTGCCGTGCTGAGCCCTCGCTGTGGGGCTCTCGATGCTCCTGGGGTGAAGCGGGGAGCTGGGTGGTGTTTTCGCCTCTCGGGTGGTTATCTCCCTGGCCGACAGCAGGATTCTGTGTGGGGGTCTGGTGTGCTCGGCGTGGGGATGCTGTGCTCAGGCTGGAGTCCAGTTTTTAAAGGCAGAGGCTGAAAACCTCCCGTAAACATCATGTAAATGAGTTGAAGGCTGAAGAAAATGCCTTGCAGTGGGAGACTTCCAGAGCTCAATCTGCTTAGCTTATCAAAAAGAAGATTAAGAGGTGACTTGATTACAGAGTATAAGTGCCTTTACAAGGAGCAAATATCAGGGACTAAAGGGCTTTTTAATCTATCAAGGAAAGGCATAACAAGAACTAATGGCTGGAAGCTGTGAAAAATTCAAATTAGAAATAAGGCAAGCGTTTTGTAAAGTGAGAACTGCTGACCCTGGGAATGACTTTGCGAAGGAAGAGGTGGATTCCTCCCCTCCTTGGCTCTGCCGGAACAGATGCCTTTCCACAAAACAACTCTTTAGCGCTGACACCATGCTTGGTCTCTGTAGAGAGGTGAGGCATAGTGGCTTGTGGTATGGCGAGGGCAGAGGACGGGAGGCTGTGAGTCATTCCATCTTTTAACCCACTTAAATCCATGCTCTTTGCTTCAGCCGGGAGATCCATGGATGGAGCTTGCTTGCAAAAGCCTGGAGCAGATCTCTCTACCATGTGTAACATTTCTGACAGAAGTCTTTTTTGCTAGTTTTCTGTGTTGATGCTCTTGCCTCTCCCTGCCCCCCAGCTGGTCCTGCAGGCCTGGAATGTCCCGGACCTCTCGGCGGGAGTCAACTGCTCCTTTGAAGACTTCACCGAGTCTGAAAGCCGCATTGAAGATGGGAAGATCTATTGCAGCTCTCCCTCTGCCAAGGATGTCATCCCCATCACCAGGGGCCGCGGTGAGCTTGCTCCCCGGGGTGGGAAGAAAGCCTGAGACAAACCTTGCCCCACTCGTTGCCCCACAGGCAGATGTGGAGGGGGACAGTCCTCCTGTGACAGCAATCCCTGACCCTCGAGCAGGACCAGAATTGGGTCCTGGGAGGTAGGAGGAGAAAGACATCGCGGCTTATGGGGGACTGGTCTTCGGTCTCCTCCAAGCCATGGGCGCAGCTAGTTTCTGATGCTGTACTGGTCTGCACACCGGTCCTGGGCATCCTGGCCTCATTCCCACCCATGGACCATTCCTGGGCAGATGTGCTGTAGGTGGCCATGGGCTCTAGGACAATCTGAACTGTTACGATTCTGGTCAGTACCACCAGTACAACTCAAGGCACCTGCCTCCGTGCTGGCAGGTTACAGTTAGATTTAGGGGCTCTGAGCTGTACTTGGGCTCTTCTGGCCTGTTTGGTGGCTGAGTGGGCATGGGTGAGCACCCCTTTTAGTGCCAGGTTTGGGGGATTTTGTTGGTTGGGCTGAATTAACCAGCTGGTTAACTTTAACTGAGCTGGAGGGCAGCTCCCTCCAGCCCATCACATGCCTTGGGCTGAATGCTGGGCCATGCACTCTGTCCTTTCTGATGCCTTTTTCTGCCTGGGTCTTTCTCAGGGGACAAGCGAGTGGTGAAGCTCTACCTGAAATCGAAGGAGACGGGGAAGAAGTTTGCCTCCGTGGATTTTGTTTTCTACAACTGCAGCGTCCATCAGTCGTAAGTGGCCTGGGCTTCACGAGAGATGTTCCGGGAGCAGATTGCTGGGGCAGCGTGAGACTGGGAGAGAGAGATTTCAGTTTTGTGGGTGCTGATGTTGCAATAGGAAAGGGCAGTCGAGTGTCGTAGTGTTTGCAGTGAAAAACCTCCTCCTTTTGCCCTTGTAAACTGGGACAATGACCAGAGCACCCACAGATGGTTTGGGTGTGTGGGAACATGCAGCATCAGGGCAGAACCTCAATTAAAAATGGGGCTTTGGGTTTGGCAAAGCTTTGGAAGAAAAAGTGAGTTTACTGCATTGCAGGCTATAGCAATCCATGTGACCAAAAATGCCAAGCATCTTGTTATTCCTGGAAACAGTTAATAGGAGTGACTTGGCAATGCAAAAGGAGAAGCCTGTGTTTTCCTGTGATGGTACCTGCTTCCCAGGCTTGCTGGAGAGCGAGCTGGAAAGTTACAGCAACATGAGATGGAACATGCTGCATGTCCTGGGGCGTTTACCCAAGAATTTCCTAACTGGAAGTAATCGTGAATTTGCTTTCTTGTCAGGCTGCTGTGAAATCTACTCCACCTACGGGTTTTTAGGCAGTTTGAGATATGCATATGATAGAATAGAGGAGGTGTGGATTATTGATGTGCTGTCTAAGCAGGGTGTCTAAAGCCTCTAACCACGAGCTCCTGGTGAGGAGCTGCGGACAGTGCACTTGAGCAGCAGGGAGATGGCTCTGCTGTGGGAACATCGGGAGAGATGCTGGGGTGTGTTTGGGCAAAGAATCTGGAGTTCAAGAATGCAAGTGATTTCATTACCCTGCCAGAAACCTCCCATGGTTGGTGTCGCTCCGGCTGATCAGTAATTATAGATAAGCAAATGCAGAGTGATCTCTTTTGGATGGCTTTCTGCAAACTGTCTAGCCTAGCTTGGGGGCTCTGCTGCAGGTTACTTCTCCAAAGCCTGTTCAGATTTTCCACTTTGATCAGGGAAAAGCAGGTGAGATGCAGGAGCTCCAGCTGGGTACCCGCAGTGAGCTCCAAGGGGGATGCGTCGAAGGAGAGCACCTGCAAACCTTGTGCATCGCGAGGATTTCTGTCCCGCCTGCTCTTTGCACAGGGAGTGGGTCTTGGCTCCCAGGAGTGCTGTGCGGGCAAGGGAGGAGAGTTTGCAAACTTGACTTTCTCCCTCACCTTGACTCCCCAGATGAGCTTTGTCTCCCTTCACATCGTGTGGTTTCAATAACATTAGCTCAGCTTTGGCTCAGGCTGGCTGCATGTCATTATTTTGCAAATCAAAAAGCAGATGTGAATTTTATTTTTCTAAATGAAAGAAAGAAGACTTTTAAGTACAAATGGCATCAGATTTGGTCCAGTCAGTGCTCCGGCATTTTGGTCCAGTGGGAAGAGGTGGTGAGGGAATTGGCATTTTATTTTATGTGCCTGACACAGGAGGGGGAAAAAAACCCCACCTCACCCCAAACAAACCTACAACAAAGAGCCCTGACTGATTTATTACTGCGTTGATGTTTAATTTTGGATGCATTATTTAAAAAGGCTAATTATGGATGCATTAATATTTATGGGCTCCGGTTGGAGCTGATAGAAAAGTCCATGTTCTAGGCTGGTGAACATTATTATTTTCTTTATGTCAAGAGTTTTAGGGTTTGGAAGCAGTTTTAACTATGTGACCTGCAGTCGAGTCATAGCCAAAGAGCATGACAATACCTAGGATGATGCAATACTTTTAAATACCATTTGCAGACAGGCGTCTTTAATGGATCTCTTCAGAGTTAATAGCCTTTCAGATCCAGGTTTCATATTTTGTGGAGGAAAATCTATACGTCAGCCTGATAAATTCTGTATTAGGAACAATATGCTTTTCCACGAGGCTAATGTTTTTCCTGTGGAGATCTCTGATCACTGTGCATTACCTTTTCTATTTGGGCGGCTTTGCTTAGGTTGGAAGCCAGAGGCCTGTGTGTCGAATCATTTCTCAGCTGAGGACAGAATGTTTAGGCGAGATTTTTCAGATGGCTGTGGAGAAATGGGAGGATTACAAGGCAGCTCTTCGCTGGTGTCAGATAGAGTAGCTCCAGGGAAGCCAGCACAGCTCCACTGCGTACACCGGGGAGAGTCTGACCCTTCTTATTTTCAGCAGACATCTGGGAAGGCATCAGCAAAACATGCTGCTAAAGCCCTTTTGCAGGCTGTGGGGCTGATCCTGCCACTGTGTGAGCATCCCGGCTCTCTTGTTCCTCGCTACCTTGCAAAACTTTTCTTCCTGTGCATTTTCAAGGACTGCTGGAACCAGCCTGGTCCAGGGAGGGATTGCAGAAGGGGGAAGATACATCTAATCCCTTCTTCTGCAGGGAAGGAGGGGTACAGAGGAGGTTGTGCTGCTTGTACATTTGGCTTGTGATGGCCCAGGCCAAGGGGGTGCCTTCCAGGTAGAGCCCCGTTGCTGTCCTGTCTATTATTGCAGGGCTTTATAGTGTCAGCTGGTGAGACGGGACTGTCCCCATCACAGCCCAGCATCACTGGTCTCTGGGGTACTTCTCCACTGAGGTCCCTGAGAGCCCTGGTCTGCGACTCACACCCTCTCTGGGGCTCCATTCCTTGCTCCAGCAGAGTCACCTGGCAAGCTTCTGGGGTTCCCAGCTTGATGTGCCACACGTCGGTAGCCTCAGGGCTCCTGTGGGGTTCAGGCTGGTGTTTCCAGGCACTGGCATCTTTTGTGTGTCTTGCTCCTGATGGCTTGTACGTCACGCAGGAGATGTTTCTGGCTGAGCTGAGAGGTGCATTGAGTGGGCGAGTGGAAAGCTGGAGGCTGATGCAGCAAAATGGGTCCCTTGCAAAGGGGGATGTGGGTGGCTGAGGGTCACTGCCAGCCCACGGCAGGGGAGCAGGGCTGCTCACGCAGGCTTGCCTGCAGTTTCTGGTTCCTGCAGTGGAGGATGGGATGGAGAACCCAATGGTAGGGACCAGGCTGGGTTCCCTTGGGGGTTTCTTATGGGGTGCTGATTAAGCATAGGTGTTTAAAGACTGCTCAGCGCCTTTGACAGTCTAATGAAACAGCCCATGTCCAGTGCTTGCACAGGCAGATGTTGAGGGCGTCTTTGTCAGCGTTAAACTCGCTCTTCAAAGCGTTCATGGGGAAATGAGTCCCCTTTCAAGACAAAGACATAACACCAGGCTCCCTGCCTGCCTGAGGCAGAGCCTGCACTTGCCGGCAAGGTGGGCGAGTGGGGAATCCTCCTGGAAAGCCAGTGAGCAATTCTAGGGAACACCAAGATGTACTTCTTCCCACTATTTTCTATGTTTGCTCTCTGGGTTTCTCTTCTGGAAACTCTGCTGTGTAAATCCTGTTGTGGTTTGGCTTTTCAGAGAGTGTGGCTGTGGGGAGGGGGCTGGCAAGTGGAGGGGGATGGGGAAGAAGATGAGAGCCTTTGGCACTTCCTTCGATGCTATGGGTAGGTTTTGTGTAGGTGCTGGTTTTTTGAGCACCAGTGTGCCCAGGACACCGCCAGGCTCCATGCCAGCATGACCAGCCATTACAACGTGGAAAATAAATTCAAGTGGTGGCACAGGGGGAGGGGGAAAATCACATGTCAGTGGGTCTGATGCCAAGGGGATCTGAGCAGCCTGGAAGCCTGTGCTGGTGCGTGCCCGTGCTGTCTCCCCTATTCGGGAGGTGGTCATGCAGCTACCCAGCCTTGTGGTTGTGCCTCCCTGCAGTGATGGTTGTGACACCCAGGTCCCATCAGCTGCAGGGTGCTGAATTTCTCTGAGGCTGGAGCAAAGGGCAGACATGCCAAGTGGCTCTCACTCCTCCTGGCTGGAGAGACGTGACTGCCATGGCCCTGTGCCGTACATCAGACTTTCCCTATAAGCTTCCATTAAGTAAATGGGATTTTAATGTATGTCCTGGGAGCTGGGAGCCGTGGGGCTGTGCTGGGAGGGCAGGGCTGGGCTGCTCTGGTGGCCAAGGCATCTGTTGGCACCCATGGGATGATGCCAGTCCTCATGCCACTGGGCTCCTGGCTGCAGCTTTCTGGCTGCCCGCACTGCCGAGCTGCCTGCACACGGTGTGGCTGCTTCTCTGCTGGCCCAGCGCTGCTTGTTTCCAGATGCTTACAGATGCTTGATTTTCCAAGGCATGGACAGATGGCTGCAAGCAGTTGAGTGAGTGTATCTGAGTTAGCACAGCTGAGCTGTGAGGCAGTAACAGATCCCTGTGTATTCCTGGGTTGGGGCAGGTGGAAAATCCTGTAGAATGGCTCCAGAGACTGCTTGGGATAACCTGGTTTACGTCACATTCGTTGTGAAGAGGAAGGCTGGTACAGCCTGGTGGTGCATTTCAGTGAGGGGAGACAGCTGAAGGTGTTTCAAGTGAATTAACTTAAAAACCAGGGCCTGAATCTGCATCCTCCAGCCAGCATGATGGGGGATGCTCTGGACCACCCTGCAGCGGGTCTGCATGCCGAGCCCCTACCCTGTGAGTGAGGCCCTTGGCAAAACCCAGCAGGGATGGAAAAGCATCAGGCTGATGTAAAAGGAAGGGCAGAAACAAATTGAGATGGGCAGGGATGAAAGGAGGCAAGAGCTGATCTCCCACCTTGTGCCTCTCCTGGCTTTGGGTCTGCAGCACCGGTCAGGGAGGGCAGCGCTGCCTGTAGGTCCGTGTGGGGGCCTGGGGGCACTGTCCATCTGCTGCCACTGCTCTTCAGGATTTCCCCCTCTCCCTGGGGCAGAGAAGCCCAAAGCACTGCAGTTCAGCCCCTCACCCCGACAGCTGCCGCTCCAGATGCGGGCTGTGCTGGAGCTGAGTATTCGCTAAGGATGCTGCCTCCTGCCAAGAGGAGGTCTGAGGAGCAGCCGAGGGTCGCAGGCGGGCTGTGCTGTGCCTGCGCAGATGCTGTTTTTATCAGCACCGTGTTTATAATTTCCCTTCTCAATGGACCTCCCCTGCTCTGCTCTCGGTGCTGTTCAACTTGCCCCCGTCCCTCCTCCTGCCCTTTGCTCTGTGTCCTTCCTCCAGGAACACACTGCTCCATGGAAATAGCCTCAGCGCCGGGGGGTGTGTGTGTGTGTGTGTGCACACGTGCGCATGTGCAAAGCTCACACCCCTGTTCTTCTCGTGTTTGCTGCTCAGGCTTATCTCACCCCTGTGGATGCAGGTTTTGTTTTCTGCCTTCCCTTCTTCTCAGTGCACTGAAGAGCTCTGGGCGCCTTTGGGCACCTGGCATGCTTGGGGCTGGGAGCGTGGGAGGGAGAGTGAGTGAGGAGCCTGGATGTGGTGCCACTGGCTTCCAGTGCTTCCCTTCAGCTGCAGCATCGCTTCAGATCAGGTGTGGAGACAGCTGCGACCCTGCTGTGCGGTCAGAGGTGCCTTCTGCAGAGCTGCCCACATGCCCAGTGAGGAGCCGGTCCCTGAAGCCATGCCTGGGTCTCGGCTTGTCCTGCAGTGATGCTTGTGGTCCTGCCCACACCCTGGAGATGAACCCAGCTCTGAGATGCTCCTTTGCTGTCCTGCTGCTCTCTCTGCACTGCTGGTTTTCTGCAGCCGTGTCAGGTGTTTCCCTAGCACGGCCTTAGCAAGTTTGGGATGGGTTATGAAGGTGGAGGGGAGCAGCGCTGGGAGGTCTTGACCCAGTTGTGTAGTGAGCTGGGGGCAAGTGTGGAGGCTGTGGGGAGGCTCTGGCTTTGCCGTGGGTCACGCAGAGGTGCCTACAGGGCTGCCTGCTCTTTCTGGGGGAGGTTGCACGCTGACAGGGAGCCTGCACTTGTTTTGGGATGGGGCACTTTGCACAGAGTGATCCTGAAATGTAGCTCTGAGGTTGGTACCTCTTGCATGAGGACACTAGGAGGCAAGGGGGGCACTGCTGGTGGGTCTGACCCCCTTCCCCCTGCCCAGCCTGGGCTTTGTCTCCACCTGGCAGGGCTGAGGAAGAGGAGGCAGATGGGGAGCAAGCTGTGGATCCATGTCTGCGCTGTACCCCTAGCATCGGTGTTCTGCCTGGCTGAGCTTCTTACACTCCCAGCACGCTTTGGGGAAGGGGGGGACTTCAACACATGAAGGAGAGCCTCCCTCTAATTATCAGGAGTGATGAAAGCCTCTTAGGCAAGAAGTGATGAGGGAAGAGTGCCTGACCGTGGGAAGGAGAGAGACGGCACAGATGGCATCATGCTGCCGAGCAACCTGCTCCTGTGCCAGGAACAGACAGCAGCGACACACGGGACATACCGGGCGTACGGCTCCGGCCACACTGCCCAGCCTGGAGCCGGGGAGCCCCGGCGTGCCCTGCCTCGGCTCCTGCCCTGGGGCTTGGGCAGCCTCGCAGGGAGCTGGGGCAGTCAAACAGACATGCCGAAGCTGGCAGGACCCCGAGGCAGGCTGGAAACAGGGTTTCACCGCGTTGCTGGCACCTGGGTGCTGACTTGCTGGCCACTTCACAGAGCCTTTGGCTAGCTGGAGGGTGCTGACCTGGACAGGCTCTAAATGCAGCAGCGATGCTGTGGAGCAAGACGTGTGGCAGCTCTTATGGCAGTGTTTGATGTCCTTGTGGCAGATGGAGATCCTCGGCAGAAGGGAGAGTGTGAAAACCATCTCTGAGGATGGGCTTTAGAAATAGCTCGGTTAAGTTAGAAGCAGCTGGGAGGGCTGAAGTAGGAGGAGGGAAACCACACACCTTGAGGCATATGTAGAGGATAACAAGAGATGCTTTAGATCCTTTGGCAAGTGAAGATCAGGAGACCAGCTGGGACCTGTAGCAGTTGAATGGCAAAGTAAACCCTCAGGTGAGGAGGGTCCCAAGACAGCCAAGATGTGGCTTTGGCCGTGAAGAACAGCAGAGCGGAGCTGCAGTGCTGGGAGCCAGGCACTCAGGGCAGGGCTGCGCCGGGTGCTTCACCTGACTCTGTTGAGGTACCTCACGAGGGTGGTGGATAGGGGACCGTGGGGTGGTTTTGCAGACCCTGAAAGACCTGGTAGCTGGAAAATCTCTCCTTTGCAGAGGACTGATTTCAGGGAGGGTTAGTGGTTATGCCCTGGCAGGTGGCTTGTGACTGCTTGGACCACACTCCTCTCTTACATGACCTCTTGGTTGGTTGCTCTACTTCCATGAGGATTAAGCTGTGCTTTCGCTGCCCTGCAGCCCCCATGTCTTGGATTTGCCTGCCCACCAGTCACTGCTTGAGCCTTTAGGGGGAGGGCAGGAGCATCCTGTGTCCCCAGCTCCCCCCACCCTCTGCACCTCCCTCCATCAGAGCAACCAGAGATAGGAGGCTATGGCTCTGCTTTTAAGTTGAATCTCTGCAGCTGAAATAAAATTGCATATATTTGCATAAGGAGCATCTCAATTAGCATATTTGTGGGTAAAGCTAAAAGGGCTGTTCATTTGGAAGTGAAAATGTGAGCGAAACATGGAAATGACTTCCAGCCCCCTTTGCAAGCAGCTTAATTAAATATTTCCTTAGTGTGTGCACATGGATGTGGGAAGCTCTTGCTCTGTATGTAATGGTGTGTGAAAGCCCAGGGTGGGCAGGGGGTGGTGGCCCTGCGTAGCCCCAGGTGTGCGATTGCACCCTGCACTGCCTGCCACTGCAGCTCCCTCATGTGCTGTCCCCACACCTCCGAAGTGACAAGTCTGCTTGGAAGGAAAGAGATTTGGCATGCCAGGCCCTGCCACCCGAGGATCACCCTCCCCAGGAAGGTTTTCTTTCTGCTCCCTGGTGTGGTGATGCCGTGTCTTCCCCACTGTTTCCCGGGAGGTAGAGGCAGAGAGGGAGCTGTGATTTAGGAGCGGGATCAGGCTGAAGAGGGGCTGCCTGCCTCCTGCCAGAGCTGTGTTCAGGGGAAGAGCCTGCCTTTGTTTAAATATAATTGCTTTGGGCCCGATCCTGTTCATGCTCGGATCAGTGAGAGCAGGTATGAGCTTTCTAGAGCGAAAAATGGTGCTGCTGCTTTTTTTCTTCTCTTTTTTTTTTTTTTTTTTTTTTTTCTTTCCTAAGCCAGTCTGATTATTTTTCTTGCCTTCAAGCTTATGCCTCAGCAGCTCTCCCATCTTCTCCTTGGGAGGGCAGCTTGGGCTGCAGGGGACATGCCTGGTGCGGACCCACCCTGTGAAGGCTCACCGCATTAATGCTGCCCTGGGACAGCGCGGCAGGGAGGGCTCAGCCCCTTCCATCTGCACAGGGGTGAGAGCCCCAGAAGCTCCTTTCTGGCTCTGGGGCTCTGCAGGATCCCAGTGCTTGCAAACAGGGATGCCTCACGGAGCTGGGAGGACGCGCTTTTGGCAGGGCTAGCAAACGTGTGAATGGTTGCACAAGGAGGGGACTCTGTACATCCCCTCCTGCGTGCGGGAGAGGCATTACGTCCCTGGGGCTGGTTTCTTTGGTCAGAGGGGTGCAGAGCAGAGCGTGGGGCTCCCAGCATTGCCAGGTGCCTGAATGCATCCCCCAGGAGAGGGGGACATGGGCGATCCCACCGCACAAAGAGCCCCGAGAGGAGGCTGGGGAGAGAGACGGAAACGTCTTGGGCTGGAGGGAGGGGGTGGAAGCGCACACACGCACGCACGCGCGGCTGTGGAGGGCTGAGGATGAGGGGGGCCGAGGGAGGGGGTCACACACAATCTATTGTGAGCGACTGAAAGGCGCTACAGTCCCGAAATGTTAATCTGACCCAACCTTTCGCCAGTTGTAATTTTCCTCTCAATGAGCGTGCATTAATCTGGCCCTTTCTCCCCTGTTCCCCTGCGGTGCAGAGCCCTTGTTCTGCTGCCTCTTGCTAAAATTGCCTTTCGGCGAACCCAAATAAAGCTCCCAAAGTCTGGAGCTCGGCCCCTGCCCAGGAACGGGGTCAGCTTGCCAAGCGGAGGGGGGAGCGTGCCCGCTCCAGCTGGGGCACAAGCCCTGCGGCGCTGGAAGGACCCTTTCCCCTCACCCTGCCATGGGCAAACCCTGTGGGTCTGGGGTGTGCAGGCATCTCACCCCCCAACCTGCTGGTGCACAGCCCTTGTCCCACACTGGGGGTCCATCCCATACAGAGGTGGGGGATCGCCCACAGCTGCTGCCCTGCTGAAGCATCCCAGGAAGTGCTCCAGTGGACCCTGGCCTCGCCGTGCCCTAACGCTGCCTGCTTCTCTCTCTCTGCAGCTGCCTGTCCTGTGTGAACGGCTCCTTCCCCTGCCACTGGTGCAAGTACCGCCACATCTGCACCCACAACGCCGCTGACTGCTCCTTCCTGGAGGGACGCGTCAAGCTTTCCGAGGTAGGGTGATGTGAGCCAGCTCCCCTCTCCTGTCCTGGTCCTGTCGCAGCCCCCTGCCCTGTGGGGAAGGGTTTGAAGAGAGCAAACCACTTTGGGAAGCATTTCCCATCACTTTGCCTGGGGTGCTGGAGCTCCCTGGGAAGCAGTGAGGGAGGGGTGTGAAGCACTGCTGGGACCGTGTGCTGGTGCGGAGAGGCTGTGTCGCTGTGGAGAGGCTGCTGGGTGCAGCCGAGAGCCCTTTAGGCTGAATGAAAGGAAAAACAAAGGCAGAGACGCTAAAACATTTTTCTCTGATGTTTTTGAAGGGAGCAAGCTTGAACTGTCATTGCAGAACAACTTGTTTTCGGAGAGGGAAAGGTTGAAATCCGTAAAACAAACCGTTTTGCTATACCTCATGCCTTCTTCATCTCCAATGCTTTGCCAAGAAACATGTTCTTTTGCGGGGGTTCATCCTGCACAGCATCTGTGCCACCCGCTGGGGAAACCTGTCACTGGGATAGTGCTCGCAGGAGGTCCTGGCATCCCCAACCTGTGGTGGCATGACTGGCTGCTTGGGCTGGGTCTGGAGGTCTGGCGAGCAATGGCTGGCTCGACAGTAAATGCTGACTCGGGTCCCGAAGGGAGAGTTTTGGGAGAGAGTGTTTCTCCTCTGTCCCTGTCCTGGAATGAAGCTCTGGTTGAACTTTACCTGGGTTTCCAGTTGCCTGTGCAGGGACCCAGTGGGAAGGGTCCTGCTGCCTGCTGGTTGCTGCTGGGAGCAAAAGCCATATGCTGTCCTGACAGGAACGGTTCAAATAGATGTTGTCCTGGAGAAAGTGTTTGCCCAGATCATCTCAGATAAAGTTTGGTCTCTGAGCTCCAGCAGAGCTCATGTCCCTGCAGCCTCCCAGGCCAGGACCAGTCCCCAGGAGCAGAGGTGAACAACAAGGGCTTGTCTCTGCTTCACAGACCATGTGTGAAGGCAAGCAACTGAGATGTCTCCCAAGATCTTTGCTGTCCTGGCTGGCACTGAGAGGAAGCCTGCCTCTGCATCACCCCACGTGGGAGGAGCAGTGTCTCCGAGTCAGTCTCTGTCCCCTGTAATTTGTGTCTTCTGAGGTCTGCCCTCATCTTCAGTGAGGACCTGTGGGCTTGTGGATGTCCTTCTAGGTCAGGGCTCCTGTCCTCCCTGTGCCCCCCCTGCTTCTGTGCTGGACTAGGAGCACACACGGAGTCAGACAAATTCCTCTGTGGTGGAGACACCCCAGTTAATTTTCCCCCCTTCCTCCCCCTCTGCCTGTCTCATCACTTGAAGAGCTCTCTCACAGAAGAGGATGAGAGGGCTGGGCCACTACTCCGTCATTGCCCAGCCACCAGCAGCTTTGCTTTTGTGCCCGAGATGGGACAGATGGAGGAGCATCTTCCCGTGCACTGGGGCTGAGCCCTGTGTGGCTTCCCTGCTTCCCTTGGGTGGCTCAACCTGGGCTGAACGCTGGATGCCCACCAAGCTGGCTCGGTGGGCATCTGGTGTCCAGCCAAGGTCAACCCACCACATCCCTGTGGAAAGCCAAAGCGCCTGGTCCTGCTGCCTCTCCCAGGGAAGCTGCTGTGTCTATGGGGAAATACTTGAGCTTTGCAAACCCGCAGTGGGTCAGATACTTGGGTGCTCCCCAGTTTAGAGCCTCCAAGGACTGCAGGAGCAGAGGGACTTGTAGAAGATGGCGATGTCCCTGCATGGGGCCACACTGGGCTCTTGTCATCATCCTTATTCCAAGCGTGGAGCTGAGTGAAGCTGCTTCTCAGCCAAGCGCGTTGGGAGAGCTGGGAACGCCCAACCATCCCTTGGTTGCACGCAGGGCTGGTGCTTGCCATGTCTGCGTGGCAGCAGGTGAGTGCTGGGAATGGGACTGTGACAAACGGTCTCCTCCTGCCCCCACTGCCCAGCACGCAGCTGCCCGGGCTGTGCCGTGGCCCCTCTGCCAGCCTCTCGGGTGGCGTGGCTGTGGCTTTGCACCCTGCCGTCCACCGAACTGCCGTCCACCAGTGCTTTGCACCGAACTGCCGTCCACCGAACGGCCAAACTCCAGGCTCTGGCACTGTCGCTCACCTCCCTGAGGGTATCGTCTGAATGCAAGGGGGTTGCACCGTGCTCGTGGGTGCTCGAGCGGGTCTGGCACGGGCCAGAACAAGGTCAGCCTGGTGGCCCCACACCAGGGGGATCTGGTAACATGAGAAGATCAGCAAAAGCTGTTTTCTCCTGGCTTGTACCCTGAAGAAACCCGGTGAGGGGCTGGCCTGTCCCAGACATCCCAGAAGCCTGCTCTTGAGGTTGCGCTTCCAGCCAGCCCTGGCGTTGTTTCTGCAAATGCGATACGGTGTCCAGACCGCCGGAGCCCGTTGCTTCTCCTCTGCCCCTTCCCCTCGCAGAGGGCACGGGGAGGCTGCTGGGCTCTTCCCCGTTCCCTGCCAGGCAAACCCAGAAGCTTTACCCCCCAGGGGTGTTGTCTTTGGGATGCGTGCAGCTCTCCTGTGGACCAGCTGCTTGGGAGCTCCTGTTGTTCCTGAGAAGGGGCAGGGTGTCCCCCCACAGCCCTTTTGGCCACACTGGGACCTGGAGCGGTGCCTGGCTTGAGGTTTGGAGAGCCTGGCTCAGCCTGTTTGCACGTTGGTGTGGGCTCAGCAGTTCCTGGCAGGGATGGCAAGATAACCGCAGACCGGCCGCTGCTGTGGGCTGCATGTCCTGAGACATCCCATCCCCATCCCTGGCTGGTCCCGGTCTCCTGCAGGGTCGGGGGACTCGGTGCCAGCCCATGGCACCACTGCACAAGTTAATGGCAGACATCCCAGCTCCGTCCCCTCTGTGGGAGGATGTCTAACGGGGAGGGTTATTTTAAGGAGCATTTGGTCTGTCTGCTTTGGCTGGTGTGCGGTGGGCACTGGTCAGGAGAGGCAGGGACAGGGGTTAACAGCTGTGCTTAACTCTTGTCTCTGCCGGTTCCCACGGGTGGCTCACCGCAGTTTCCTGGGTGGGAAAGCAGCTGTTTTGTAGGAGAACACAAAGAGTGACCCACAGCACTCTGTCCTGGGCATGCCGGGGATGTTTGCCTCTATTTCTGGGGGTGGCAGGACAGGAACCACCACTCACGTAAATGTGCCTGGGAATGGCGGCAGCAGGAAGGATGTCCCTGCCCACTGGCTGCTGTGGCTTTGAAGCCTGGGCTCCGGAGATAGCCCTCCTCTGTGGCTTGTTTCAGGGTTCAGGGCTGGGGAAGGGGTGATGAAGCAGCACGGGCTACTCTTCGCTTTTCCCCGTTTGTGGTGCCCAGCTGTGGCTGTGGGGTGATCAGTGATGGACTCCCCACAAAGCTGCTCTCCTGCGGCGCTCCCTGCCAGCACCGAGCTGCTGTGGAGGGTAAAAGGCTCCTGGCCTGGGGAGACTGCGTGTGTTCTTCCAGTCCAAGCAGGTTCAGCTTATGTTTGTTCTTCACTCCCCACCAGTGGGAATGGCTGAGGGCTTTGTGAGGGAACCTCAACGCCTGGGTCGAGCCCAGCCCCAGTCTGCCTTCATCCCCATCTCTGCTGATGGCACAGCCTTGCAGCTGGAGCTGGGAGCTGCCAGAGAAACCCAAACAGCAGTGTTTGTGGCGTGACTTAAAGCTCTTACCTCTCCAGGCAATCCTGTACACTTGTCATATTCTCGCCCAGCTAGAAAAACAGTTTTAATGGAGAAAATCTGAATTGTGAGATGTTGGGGTCTAGCTTTTCTGCTTATCCCATGCCTTTGTAGCTCTCTGCTCCTGGGAGCTGGGGCTCTGCTGGGGGGGCTGTTTTCAGCAGGACAGTGAGCGCTGTGGGCTGTGCAGAGCATTCCCGAGGGATGTAAATGCTGGGCAGTTTCTGGGACGAGTTTTGTCAGCGATTGGAATTGCTCGTAGGGGAAATGAGTTGTCCCAGTGCCCCCACCCCTCCGGGCACCCTGGGCGCCCACCAGCACCAGGTGCTTCCTGTTTGGGCGCAGGCTGACATTTTTGCTGGATGAGACACTTCTGCCGGCAGATGCGGAGCATGTGACGTCGCGGGGGACTCAGCTGAAACTGCGAGTCAGCAAAATGAGCTGGCCTGCCTGCGTGTGCGGGGAGAGGGGCACATGTGGGGAAGGGGATACACGTGCCCACCACGCTCCCCGGGCACCGCTCTTGCGAGCATCCGTGTTGAGCCCAGCTATGGCGGCATGGACTTACCCGCTGGCTGCAATAATTATAGAAAAATGAGGAGGCGGAGGTGTCGGAGAGCGAGCTGGGAGCTAATCCTTGCTGAGTGTGTGTGCCCTATGGGGAAGGCGTGTGCCACCCGCGGAGTCCCCCTGCAGCGTGGAAGGGGATCAAGCAGGTGGGGACTTCTCCCTCCGTCAGCACTTCAGAGCTGGGAGCTGGTGGGGGGCAATCGCCGTGCAGCGGCGGGGACCACTCATTATAGCTGGCAGCGGGTGTCTGGGGCCTCCCTGCTGGGAGCCTCCAGCTCATTCTGAAAGGGGGGACGACTGAAAGCCCCCTTTGCAGAGGGGCAGCCGTGACACGGAGCAGGGAGGTGGCAGAGCAGCGCCGAGGGTCCCTGGGCAGTCCCAGCCCCATCACCATCTCCTGGTTGGGGCTGGCACCGCTCTTCCTCTCTGCTTTCATGTTGTTTAGCATGTTTTAGGGCTAAGTAGCTTCCTTTCTTAAAAATTGTGCTTTTGGGCAATAAATGCTTGTGAAGAACAGGAAACTTCAAAGCATAAAACAGGTTGGGTTTTTCTGTAAATATTTGCTAAATGAAACAATTTCTTTTTCATTTCTCTGGATTGTTTGAAGGTTAGATTAATCCTGAGATCAAGGCTGGTGCTGCGCAGGGTGGCAGGAGGCAGCTGGCCACGCACGGCTGCTGGTGGCCTTGGGGCGAGAGCTGCCCCCACAGCTACGCTGTGGCCTTGTGAGAGCAGCGGGGCGGCTGCGTCCACTCCTGGCACTGCTGCTGCTGCCGTTCCCGTTTTCGGAGCAGCTCGTTTTAGCACATGTTATTCCTTCTTGACGTTATTTCAAGCCGATGCTTCCAGGAGTCGCTGCCGTAGGTGCGAGACCTCCGCTCGGCTCGGCAAAGCCAATGTGGGATTGCATCAGGCTGTTGTTGCTGAAGTGGCACCCACCGGGGCCACAGGGCTGTTTTGCTGCCTGAGCTCATTTATTTCTGCTCCCTCCTGCTCCCCCGTGCTTTGCGCACAAGGCTCACCAGCTCCCCCAGAGCAGCTGGGAGCTCGTGGCTATTAAAAGTTGAGTGCTTCGCCCTCCTGATGGCTCCTTCCCCGGGGAGCGTGGGGGGCTGGCAGGGTGGTGCTGAGCCCCTTGCCCTTGCTTTCCTCCCTGGCTTGGACTCACCAGCATCCCCTGGCCAGGGGTGCTGACTTCTGGGCAGACTGCAGGAGGGCTGGTTGGGGTGATGCTGCTTTGAGCTGGCTGCAGGTAGAAGTGGCAGCAGCAAAATTCACTGCAGAGCAGGTTTTCTGCAACACTGCAGAAACACGTTGCAGTGTCAAAGGGGGAAAAGGCTTTTCTGTCCATTTGTGAAGGAAGAGGGAAGGGGGCTGCCAGGGGAACAGGAGGGCTGAGAGGGTAGCCTGACAATGTGCAGCCCAGCGGGTGTTAACTCTGAAACCTACTGACTGCAATGATGACATTAAAGCCCATCTCGCTAGGAATCATTTTGCTCAAATGTGTGCTGCTGTCGCAGCACCAGGTTACCGGTCCCATAGCTGAATCCTCTGTCTGGATCAACGCGAGCTCTGGAAAACACCCTGCTGCCCTGCCACCAGATTCCTCTGTGCTCCTTTGCTGTCTTCAGGTCTTTGGTCAGAGCAGCCACAGGATGCTGGTTTGGGGTTTGCTGCACATAAGGATTTACCCAAGTGTGTGTTCAGGGTGATATTGTCTGTGCTCAGTGGTGCCTGGGCTGCAGCCGAGGGGTGTTGTGGGGGTGCTGAGGGAGGCTGTGTGGTATTCCCCTCTCATCGGCTGCCCCTTGTTCCCCTTGCAGGACTGCCCCCAGATCCTGCCTTCCACCCAGATCTACATCCCTGTGGGCGTGGTGAAACCCATCACCCTGACCGCCAAGAACCTGCCCCAGCCGCAGTCCGGCCAGCGCAACTACGAGTGCATCTTCCACATCCCCGGCAGCACCACCCGTGTCACTGCCCTGCGCTTCAACAGCACCAGCATCCAGTGCCAGAACACCTCGGTGAGTGCACAGCTTGCCTCGGCACGGGCTTTGTTTGTGGGCTGCTCGTTCCTGCCCTGGCCCGGGACTTTCCCGGCTTGTTGCATGGTTGGGTTTGTTCTCCCACAGACAGGTAACGGGGATTTGTGCTGCTTGTGGGGTGTGAGGTGGGCTCCCCCCTGTACTTCCCCCAGGTGCATGGGAAGGCAGCTGCTCAGGGTTGTTCTGGGTAGGATCAACGCCAGTGCCGCCAGGCTTTAGGAGCACTTCCAAGGAAATTGGCTTTGGAAAGCTGAAGAAAGTTGCCTGGGATGGAGCCAGCTGGCCCAGACGTGCCGGAGCCTTGCCTCCCCATTCTCTCTGCCTGCTCTTGCTTCCCCTTGATACCAAGCTATCCCACTTTACAGGCGGGATTGAGCTAACACCTCTTCCGTGTCCTGCTGCGCACACGCTCCCCCGTGTGCTGCCGTGCCTGCCAGCCCCACAAGTGCTTCCCTACCTCCCCTGCAGCCCCTGTCTGTCCCCAGCTGTGACTGGCAGCTACCTCGTCCCCCTGCCTGCCTGCCCTCCATCCTGGCCCTGCTGGTGCATCGCTCCCTGCCTCTCAGTCCCTGCTCCCTGCAGCTCTGTCACTTAAGCTGTCTCCTGCAGGCAGCTCTGCCTGCTCTGCCCCCTCCAGTTGCCTTATACCAAAGAGAGAGGGTGTTTTGTGGCCCCTCGGTGAGGTCTGTGTGTGCCCCTTGCTTTGCAGCCATCCTGTGCAGGGACCACCAAGCCCGCGAGCAAACTAATAGCCCCCCCAGGAGCCGGCTTTGCTCAGCATCTTGGCTTTGCTCAGCATCTCGGCTGCCCTGCTGGGCTCTGCACCGACCTGCCCTCATCTGCTTGCAGCTGGCCCCTCCCTTCTCCCTCCCATTTAATCCTTTTAAAATTTGTTTTCCATCACTCATACTGTGAAAGCTCATTTGCAGCCTAACACCAGTGCTGATCCCAGCTCCCTTGTCCTTTGGTGGCACGAGTGACATTTAGAGGCCATTGAAGATGAGCCTGGCTCCCTCCCTCCCCCTGCGCTCTCGGGGCTGTGAAGCCTTTGGGCAGGAGGAGCATCCCGAGCCTCTGTCTCCTGCCCTGGGTGGCAGTGCCAGGGGGATGCCGTGCTGCTGGGGCTCTTCCTCGGTGCCACGCAGTTTGTGAGGAGCAGAACTGCTCCCCATCCTGAGTTGCTGGCTGGAAATGTTGTTGGTGGGTCTGTGCTTGGCCTGGAGGTGAATCCAGGCAGTGGCACAAAGCGTGAGCTCCAGGGAGCAGCAGGACCAGAGCGGTGTCTGCAAGGCCCTGCTGCAAGAAGCCATTAGCGAGGCAACTTGAGCAAAGGTTTGTCATCTTGCTGCTGAGTTTGGGGAAGAAAAGAAGCCAGGCGGAGTCCCTTGCCCAGTGGAACTGGCTTGGCTGCTGGTCTCTGGTGTTGATTGTGACCCTCGCCTGGGCTTTGCCATGCAGATCTGCCCCTGGACCCAGTCTTGCCCATTGCTTGCACAGCTGGGAGTTAGTGCTTTGAAGGGAACACGATGGATGTGCGTGTGAAGAGATGTCACAGTAGTGGTGGGGTCCCTTTGCTGGGGTCTTGTTGCTGCTGGTAGCGAAGGTTGGCTGCTCTGTCTCCATCACAGTCAAGTGGGAGGTTTGGGGTGGGGGTGGGGGGAGCGGTTAGCTGAGCCACTCTTGTCCCAGCAGAGGGTTGGTTACACCAGGTACCTGCTTGGTTGTCTGAGGGCTGTTCTGCAACATGTCCATGCCTACCAGAGCACCTGCGGCTGGCAACAGGCTGGAGGAACCATTGCCCTGGTGCAGAGTATGGAAGAAACGCAGCTCTTTGTCCCAAAGAGAGAGCCCAGCCTGGCCAGGCGTAGAGCTGCGTTAGCACCCAGGAGCCGAAACTGTCTGCCTGGGACACGGGAACTCTGTGGGGGAAGTGGGTATTGGCTTGCAGACCTTCAGCCCTTGTGGTGATTTGCTGGTCCCCAGCTTTGTGGGGACACCTTGTGAGCCCCTGCCTGGCCAGGGCCCCTTGGCCAGCCCAGCCTCCTGCCGGCTCTCCTCTGCCTGCAGCTGGCGGAGCTGGCAGCTCCCTCTTGCCCAATTCTTTAGCATGCAATTTAGCTCCAAGGGGTGCCGTGGCTGCCAGCACTGGTGTCATGAGTTGCACGATCTCTGCAGCTCTTCTCCAAAGGGATAAGACAGCTTGAGGTGTGCCTGCCCACCCTGTGGTCCCCATGCAGAGCTGAGGTGACTGGCACCTTCTCCTGGACTGACAGTGGTAGATATTGGACCTGAAAATTGCCAGGGGTGCCGTGAAAGCAAAGCAAATTGGTCAGAGAGCACATGGGAGGTGTTGCGGGCTGTGTGGCAGGGGAGCATGGGGCCATGGTCTCAGGCAGGAGACGTGGCTTTCAGGCACAGGGTAGCTTCACAGACAGAAGAAGAGAATTTTGGCTTGAAAGAATCTGTCTGGCTTTCAGGGTCTGCTTGCCTGCTTTAACGTTTGAGGGCATTTAGCCAGGCTGCTTTATGGTGTGGAGGATTCAGATTCACACTTCTGGGATGCTTGTCTCCTCCCTGTCTTTTTTTTTTTGCAGTCCATCTGGCTGGTTGACAGCACTTCAGGCTCCTGCACAGCCACCCACCCATGACCCACCAAGTTCTTCCATTGCGATTCATTCTTTGGGTTAGGATTTTGGGTCTTGGCTGGTGTGGAGGACGCTGGGGAACGGAAAAATAGGGGAAGGATGACATCCTCCCAGCCAGCAAGTGAGGAATGGATGTCCTCTCCTCGGAAAGGCATTTAAGCACACTTTGTTTCCAGGAGTTCAATGGGATCTGAACAAGAGGTTAATTACTCTGTGGAATTAGGGATGCTTTCCTGAATCCTGGGTGAATGGAAGGGATAATAAGTCAAACTCGCTTAAAACTCTTTGTCTTTTGTTTAGTTTTAGTGCTTGTCAAACTCCAATGACTTGTTAGCACTCTGAAGAAAGGACATCTTGGTTAAATATTCAGCAGTCCATTCGTTAAGGTTTGAGTGTCGACTATAAACATAATTTGAGACACCCAATAGATCTTCAGGAAACTCAAGGGAATTCCCTGAGTTCCCCATGCATACCAGGGCAAAAACCACACAGAAAAAAACACTTTTCTGCCTCTTCACTTTGGTCTCTTTCTGCTCTTTGAAGGGAAGGCAATCCTAAAGGTTTTCCACATGCACTGTAAAGAAACAAAAAGAGAAGCCTAACTAAGAAAATTAAATTCTTTGCCAATGAACTATATTTTTCTTTTTTTGTTACTTGGTTACTTTTAATCTTCTGGAAGTGGACATTTCCAGGCTTGCTTCTTGCAGCAGAGGATGGAGAAATGGTCACCTGTCTTAATGTGTGCAGGTAATGCCACTGAGTTTCATTTTGCAAGCATCCCTGCCTTTGCCTGTTCTTTCCCATCTACCATCCCTTAACAGGGCTCACCCTTCTGATTGCTGCAAAAATTAAATAATTTTGCGGTTGGAAAATACCGCAGTCCCGAATCTGCACTACTGCTTGTAACATTGGGCTTCATGTGATTTAGTCCTGGCCTTGGCAAAATGGCTACAGGTGTTTCTTGTTGCCAAGGGTTTGGCTTTTTCTCTCCAGAATATTCCTCTTAAGGTTGAAATAGCCCTAGAGCTGCTCTTTCCCTTTAAATGTAAAAATAGGAAGAACCCCTGATCTCCTTTCCATGAGCATTTGAGTTTGTCATCTCAGCACTTTAAATTAATCCTCACGCCTCAATTATTTCCCTTTCCTTTTAACCAAAGCCCTGTGTGGAGAGGAGCAGCTGTGTCACCTCCCTTGGCTCCTTTTTGGCTCCTTGCTGGCCGATGCCCCTGGCAGGGACAGCCCGCCCTGCCCAGGGCTGTGGCTCTGGAGGTTGGTGCCCTCTGGCCAGGCTTAGGTTGGGATGTTCATCCAGGAGCAGCTTGTTCCCGTGACAAAGTGCTGAGGTGGGCTCATGAGTGGTACCCAGCACAGATGCTGAGGCTGGGGTACCCAGCCCAAGGTGTGCATGGTGGAAGGCAGGCAAGACCTGGTAGATTTACATTTTCTGTTTGTTTGGGTTTTGTTTTTTCTTTTCTTTTCTTTTTTTTTTTTTTTTTTTTTTTTACTGCAGTGGAGCCTGGGTGTTGCTCTACCATATTCCCAGGGTCTTGGGTTTTCACTTACACCCTGCTGAATTTCAGGCAGGAGGAATCCAGGCAGGGAAGCTTGTGTGTGATGGGGGAGGAAAGGAGATTTATGTAAAAAGAGCAAAAGGGGATCCAGAATCAGAGGCCAAGCGTTACTGTCAAGTTGTGCTGTTGTGTGGATGACGGTATTTTACTAGGCCTAGGGTGTATTTATAGAGGAACATAAATCATACACACATGCCCTGTTCTGAGCGCCGCACACCTCCAGTATATGTATCTCTAATTAACCAGCCATGGAGAGGGAAACAGGATTGGAGCCCACAACCCCAGCACCGTTCACCAACAAAGCTGTGCTCTCCGTCCTAGCGGTGCCTACATTTATCTTTCCTGCAGCAGTGTTTAAAGTGAAAAGGGAGTATCAGGAGAGTTTGATAGGATCCAATTAAATTCCAGCAGATAAAATAATGATGAATTGCAGTTGAGCCCTGGCGAGACGCGATGTACATTACTGCCGTCCCCGTAGCGCGGGGAAGGAGTTGAGGTCATCAACTACAGAAAAATAGGACACAGCTGCAGCCCAAGCACTCCTCCAGAAATGCAGCCCAGGGGGATGGTGCACGTGGGAGGGAGGGGGGTTGCAAGGGAAATTCGGATGTGTGGGTTTGCTCGCAGAGGAGCAGCCCTTCTGCTGCCTTCCTTGGGGCTGGGTTGTGCAGGTTGTGGCTGGAGCGGGATGCACGGATGCCTTGATGGCGGGGGGGCTGCCCTGCCTCTTCTGGGCTGGGAAGGGCTAGTGCCTTGGCTAGTTGGCGTAGTGCTTGCAAGAGCATCCCAGAGCGCATCTGAGTGCGATCTGCCCCCAGATTTGGGGTGCCCCATGGCTGGCTGCACCTCTGTCCCCTGGGAGTGTGGCTGCCTGGAGGCACATTCTCGGAGTGCTGAATCCCTCACCCCAAGGGGAGCTGGGCGGCTCTCGGTGCCCGCTGCTGCTGGTAGCTGGTGGGCAAGCAGTGGGCTTGCTATAACCAAATGTGAGACCTTCAGGGGAGGTGGAACCCACCACCCTCGCAGTGTGCTGGGCTGATGGGCGTCCCAGCATGGGGACAGAGCGGGTGTGAGAATCTGAGATGTGAGAAGCACGTGAAGTTATCAGCTCTTACTTGGGAAGATGCCTGAAATAAGTTTTTGGTGAAGAGCCTTGAGAAAGGCTTAGCGAGGAGTCCTCTTGCCTGAACCACATCTCTGCAGAAGGAGATCTTGCTGGGAATAGCTGTGTCCAGGTCGGTGGGGCTGGCCCGTTGGCTGTCAGCTGTTCCACGCTTGCCTCGTAGGCTCTTCCAGGGAGGGACAGAAGGGCTGGCCAGGTTAGGTAAGGAGCCAGGCGGCTTGCATCTCTGTTGCTGACTCACTCGATGACATCTTTTCTCCCATCCCCTTCTGTGGACTGTGCTGCATAGGAACGCTTCTCTTTTGGGTGCTGTTGGTTTGCTCTTGGGGCTGTGCCTGTCATTTTTTGCTCCCAGAGCCAAAGTCCCTTTCCCATAACTCAGCCCTGGGGCAGCTGCCATGCCACATCATCCTTTGGCACAGCCGGGGGGTCCCAGGCGCCTGCGTAGAGCGAAAAGTGTCCTGATAGCAGGATTGCCAGGTCGCTGCCAGCCACAGCGATTGATTAACGGGGAAGCTAGTAGCAGTTAAGTGTTTAATGGATGTTTAGCGCTGTGTTAGCTAGAGGCAGGGAGGAGCCAGCATGATGGGACCTGCTGGCTGCCTGTGGGCTCTTGTCTGGATCCCGTGGGATGGACAGGTCGGTAAGCATCCCCCTGCCTGATCCCCACTGGTTGTGGGGTCTTCAGGGCTGGAAAGTGGCTGCTCCTGTGCTCAGCTGCTGCGGGCTGGGTGCTGCTGCCTTTCCGGCTGTGGCTATGCCCGTGATGGGAGAGGGCACCTTCCTGCCCGTGCTGGGGCGAGAACAGCTGCGAGGAGGCCTTTCAAAAATGTCCTTCAAACTAAGAGGTTCTTTGAAAATTAGAGGGGGATCTGATGGATCTCAGTGTCCCAGAAGACTGAGCCCTGAGCCCATGTGGCTGCAGCTCCTGCCCCCATGCAGCTGAGCCATGACTCCAGCTCCAGCATCCTACAGGGACCAGTAACTGCATCCAAGCTGTGGACCCGCTGGCTGTCTCTGCAGGGCAGGTGAGAGACTGCTGATGGGCACGCAAATGCCGAGGACACGTTTTTCATTGATATCTGTGTTCCCTTGGTGGTCCTACGCCGTGAATGCCAGCCAGGGCGATGACTCCTGCTCCTGCCGGCTGCTTCCCTCTGCACAGTCCTGTGCTCCTGGCTGCTCCCTGCCGTCTGCCTCAGCTCCACACCATGGCAAATTCAGCATCCTCAGCACGGTGTTGTTTTCCAGAGGGACACCATCACTTGTGCAATTGCCCTGTTGCTGTCTCAGGGCTGGTACATGAAGAGTTAATGCTCTCCCTCCCTCTCCCCCCATTCTCCTTCCTCCAGCCCACCTCCCAGAAGAACTAATTTCCAAAAGCAGCCAGGGCAGAGAGATGCAAATAAGTGTTTTGGACAGCTGCAGGCTGGATGCCTTCCCGAGATGCCAGGGCCCCAAATGAGACATGTCAGAGTACAAATTGAAAATGCCAATTTCACTTACGCTGCCACGTGGCTCGTCACAGCTAAATTCTGCTTCGGCACTGCCACCGCCCTCCCCAGCACGTGCTTTCTCCTGCTGCCAGAGGATGGTTGCTGCTTGCTGCTGCAGGTCTGGCTGGCTCCTCGTCGTGGTCCTGCTGGAGATGTCATTGGGTGGGGGTAAGGTAGGGGAAGGTGAACAGATCTGGATTCTCAGCCCGGTTCTGGCTCCGTCTCCCCAGGCGTGGTGATGGGAATGTTGCTGAGAGGCTCTGTTTATAGATGGCGCGTGGTAGAGCTGTGGCTGAAGGTCCTCTGAGCAAACACCACAAGAGATGCCGTGTCTGAGAGGCTGCGTGGTGAGGGGGGTGATGAAGCTCCTTCCTGCAGAGGGGAGAGGGTGGTGGGGCTGTTGGGTGCTCAAGAAAGGATTGAGTTTGCAGTTGGATGTCTTATGCCTTCCAGTTGCTGCCTGCAGTTGGTCAGCAGCAGCCTTCCTCCTTGGGGAGGGCTGCATTTTGGGGTCCTCCGCCCTTTGAGTGGGGTGGCCCCTGGATATAAGACCACTAGCCAAAAGCTATGAAGGTCCGAGGACCAGGATCAGGCTTGGCCTCTCATTTGCACCTTGCAGGGTTGAGGGAGGGGTGCGTTGCCGTAGCCATGTCTCACATTGGGTGTGTGCCCCGTTTTGGTGCCGTGTCTGATGCTGGACTGTGGCTGATGGTGATGCCTGGTTAGGAGAGACTCAGCATGGAAGGGACCAGCTTTGATGGTGAGGCGAGAAGGACCCAAGGGTCTCTTGCTTCCCACAGCCACCTGAGCACGCTGGCTTCCTTCGTGGGCTGCATCCCTGGCTCCTGTGGAGGGGGTCGAGCAGAGGAGACTTACTGGAGTGGTGCCTGGCACTGGCAGGGACAGATGTGCTCTGTGGGGCCGCAGCTGGGGCGGTGGTGGAGGTGATGCTGAGGCCACCTCTGTCAGGTACAGCACCGGGGCTGCGGAAGGTGATGCTCAGGCTGGCTGGAGGTAGTGGCAGGGCTGCGGCCAGCCCACAGCTGGGTGAGCTGCTGCCGGCGCGGCCGCCGCTCCCTAACAAACTCCAGCAACCCATGAATCATTCATTTAATCTCTTCTGACACGCCTGTCATTTTCTCGGGCGAGGAGCGGAGAATCTCTTGCCGAAGGAGGTCATTAGCTGTCAGGGACGGTTCCAACTGCCTTCCTGCCTCTGTATCGATTAAACCTCTCCGCCTGCGTGCAGGGGCTGTGCGGGGAATATTGATGGGGTTGCCGGGACTGGGGCTCGGTGTCGAGGCAGGGGAGAGGGGTTTGGGTGGGGAGGAGGCATCGGCCAGGCTGGAAGGAGAGACGGAGGTGGGTATGTCTGGATAGCAGCAGGTGCTGGGGCCTGAGTTTGGGGTCCCCTGGAGCTGGGGGTGGGATCCCCTCGTGTCACCACCCTACATGGGAGCTTGGGGCATCAGGGTGGTGGTGCCGGTCCTGGAGTAGGGTATGGCTGATGGCTGAGCATGGTGCGGGGCTGGGAGCAGGGCAGCGGGGGGTCTGGTGCAGAGATGGTGTGTGGAGGAGAGGGATGCTTTCCTAAGATCTTTCCAAGGGCTGGGATGTCGTCATGGTGGTGCCTGGCTCTGTTCCACCGGTGGCCATGTGGCCACAGCTTAATGTCATTATGTTTTGGACGATGGGGCTCGAGGGGACCATGGGGGACATCCTCCCTCTGGGTGTCGGGGGCAGCTCTACCAAATCTGTTCCTGCCATTTGTCTAGCCTGTCCTTCCTGAGCTTTGCTAGTGATGAGCGTGATCTCAAACATCCAACTCAGCATCCCTGGAGCGGGAAGAACATAGGGGAGGGCTCGGGTGCCTGGCAGGGAGAGGTGCATGTGTGCTGCAGAGATGCCATCTGCTTCCTTCTCTCCCAGCAGCAGCAGCTTCAGACCTTCGGGTTAATGGGTTCTGGGTCTATTTAGAAACCCTCTATTCTGCTTTTTTTTTTTTTTTTGCCAGTTCTGTGTACCGGTTTGCATGTGGTGTATCCAGTGCTTTGACCAACGGCTGTTAGACCTCTCTGTTCCTAGCCAGCAAGTCTGGACCAGGGCCCTGTCCCTGTCCTCTGGGCTGGTGGGAGATACCCACATAATGAGGCTGTATGCTTCTTTGTGCCCCTCACCAGCGCGTTTTGCCTCACTGGTTAACAGGCTCTGCCTCCTTCTGTTCCCTCCTGCAGTATTTCTATGAAGGGAATGACATCAGTGACCTGCCGGTCAACTTGTCCGTGGTCTGGAATGGGAACTTTGTCATCGACAACCCCCAGAACATCCAAGGTGAGTGAGGGATGGGAACAGGGTGGGAAAGAAGCCCGGTGCCCCCCCCCCCCCAGCCTCCAGCCCACCCTTCTCCCCAACCTCAACCGCAGTTTGCACCAGTGCCTTAGGGAAAGGAGTGATGCTCCAGCTGCATCAATCAGGCAGGTTTCTAAACAAGGGGCTTTTCTGCAAGAAAAGCTCTGCCCCTGTGTTGAGTCCAGGGTGCTGGTGCCTCCTGCCCATGGGGTTTGTCCTACCCTGGGAGGGGGCAAGAATGGGTGTCCTCCCCAGAACCCTGTGCCCACGGACTGGGGGGGCTACGCTGACCCCTGTGCTCCTCCTGCCATTGCAGCCCACCTGTACAAGTGTTCGGCCCTGCGGGAGAGCTGCGGTCTGTGCCTTAAGGCTGACCCGCGCTTCGAGTGTGGCTGGTGCGTGTTGGAGAGGCGCTGCTCGCTGCGGCAGCACTGCCTGGCCTACGAGAGCAGCTGGATGCATGCCAGCATCGGCAACAGCCGCTGCACTGACCCCAAGATCACCAAGGTACGTGGGGACGGATGCGTGGTGGTGCCCTGTGCTGGGAGGCTGGGATGGCGATGGAGATGGGGATGGAGCTTGCTGGTGGCACCTCACAGCAGCCAAATCTCTAGTCAGTTTTTAGGACTGAGCATCTCGTCGTCACTCTCATTTCCAAGGCTAAAATCCTCTCTCCACCACCCCTATGCACTGGGCTTTTGGGATCCCAGGAAAGCTGTGGCTCCAGGTTGCTCCTCCTCATGTCATCATGCTCTCTGGGGCCAGTAGTTCATCATCATCCCCCTTCCCTGACAGCTTTTATGACCTCCACTTAATAAGACTGTGTATATTAATGTTCACATGCCTGTTGGGCCAGGCTCCAAGTGCAGGAGGGACTGGGGGGTATTTCTGCTGGATACCTTCTGTTTATCCACAGCTAGCTGGGCTTCGCTTGTGTTAATTACTGGAGTCTTAGCACTGGGTCTGATCTGTTTGGGTTTCAGTGTCTTACCTGATGGAAGCTGGAAGTGAGAGTCGTGCCTTTTCCCCACGCCTCTTGTAGGGTACCGGTGCTGCAGTGTGCTGGGTGGCAGCTGCGTGTGGAGCAGGGGGTGCCCCCCAGCTGGGCATATCTCTGCCTGCAAAGAGCCCTGCATGCAATAAATACTGCCTGCAGAGAGTTGTGTGGGGCTGGTGGAGTGTTGGCAGGAGAAGGGATCCATTCCTGGGGGAGTGGGGTTGAGCCCCAGAGCTTGCAGCCCTACAAGGACATCTGCTGTGTGGGACTACCAGGCTCCCCATCCCTGATGGCTTCCCACCATGCTCAGACTGAACTTCCCAAAGCTGGACCCCTGGGGATGGTGGGAGTGGAGACCACAGTGGCCAGGTCATGCCCGGGTCGCCCGGGTCTCGTGCTTGTATGGCCAGGGCTGCAGGCATACACACCCCCGCCGCTCACAGCAGCTTCCCAGCCGCTGACGATGGCCAGCCTCGGTAGCAGCTCTCCCACCCTGAATCATTATGAAATTCTGCAGTCAGGGCAGGTGCAGCAGGAACAGATCTGCTAGCAGGTGGGCTTGACCTTGGTGCTGCTCCGTTAGCCCCCTGGGAGCTGGTGGTCGGTGTGGATGTGCACAGCTGTTGGTGTGATGCTCCTCCAGCAGCCTGCCTGTTGTGCAGCTCTGTCCCACACCCCTGCTTGTGGGCAGGCTTGGAAATGGTCCAGAGAGCATCCTGGTGCAGAGGGGGCAGCACGGGGTGGTGGGGGAAAAGAGTCCTCTGTGATTTCAGGAGGAGTTAGAGCCTTCTTCCTGCCCAGCCCACCGGGTTGCTGTTGTCTTCGTGGATGGTGGGGCTGGGCTGGGACATGACCTTGATTCTTCAACCTTGGATTGAAGAATCACTTACCTATTGCTCAGTGGTGGGGACAACCCCCTTCCAAACCTCTTCGGGGTCCTGCCTGATGCTGGTTGTGACCCTCAGAGCAATATCCCTTTCCTCGGGAAGGGGGAACCCCTTGGCCTCAGCACCTCCTGGCCCTGCTGTGGCTGCTGGCGCTGGGGGTGAGCCCACTGCAGCCATTTGCTTGTTGATGTAAAAGTGTCCTGTGAAACCAATTAGCAGGAAAGCAGCGGTGTTTGTCAGGGCCAGGGGTTTGGAGGTGAAAGGGAGAAAGGAGAGGCTGGAGCAGCCCCTGCTCTCCTCGTCCGCTCCCTCCTCCTGCGCACCTTGTTTAGCTGTGACCTCCCTGCGCTGGGCGGCCAACAATGTAATTTCATTCCTGGGCTTATTTCTCCCCAAACGTGTGGCCCTTGTCAGCTTTCCCACAGAGCAGGAGGAATCAAACATGCCGGAGCAGCTTTTAACACTCATTTAGAAACACCAAACAAACAGCCACTTCTTGCCAGCCGCTCCGGCGGAGCTCGATTTAGGGGGAAGACCCAACCTGATGAGCTCCAACCATAATGAGCTCTGATCCTGGACTTGGGCAGGGACCGAGCTGGGTTTAGGCAAACAGTGGTTCCCTGCAGCCCCAGAGAGTGTTGTTGCCCTGTAAATTGTGAGTTGTGGCTGGAACACCAGGTGCCAGTCCTAGCTCTGATACTGTCCTGGGACAGACACATCCCACCGGATGCCTGTGTGCAGCAGGGACTGGCTGTCCCTGTTGGAGCATGCTGAAGGTGATCATCTCGGTGTGAATCTGGAGGACGGTGATTAACCCCAGAGGCGATGGCTGCTGTGGGGCTGTGCAGAAACAGCCCCTGGCTCCACGTGGTCCATCGGGGCCGGGGATGCGGACAATTGCTGTTGCTGCTGCTTGTTTCCCACCTTTCACTCATCTGCCTTTCCTCGCTGCGGGGGTGATGTCCAGGAGCGAGCCCTCTGCAGAGGAGGAGGAGGAAAAGGAGGAGAAGAGGCTGCAGCTGGCCCCAGGGTTGCAGCCGCCTAGATTTGCCAGGAATGCCAAGAGCTCACACGTGCTTGGTTGCAGCGTGAGCATGGCCACAGCTGAGCATGGCCATAGCGTGAGCCTGTCCAGCCGCTGGGCTGAGCGCTGGCTGAGATGTCTCCTGGTGCTAAAGGGCGTCTCTGCCAGCACTGCAGGAGCACGAGCAGGGGAGGGCATCACCTGCAACAAAACAGTCCCTTTCCCTGGGTCAGGAGGCACCTTCCTCCTGGGCTGACACAGCCTGCGTTACTCTCTACCTTGCCTGCTGCCTGCAGCTGCCTTTGCCCTGCTCTGTCTGGGTGTCTCTGGGGACCCAACCCTGGCCCTGGTCCCAGCCGGGGTCGCGCAGCCCTGCCATTCATCCTGGTTAGCGCTGCAGGTGGGCGCTGGTGTAAAACTGCCTCTAATTGCCTGGTTGGAGGTAGCGGTGGGTACGTGTCTCCATGCATTCCTCATCCCGCTGCTGTCTGCCAGGCCACACCTGCTCGCTTTGTTGGGCATCATCCTGGTAAATGAGGCGTGGTGTTTGGGGTGAGGTCCTCTCCCTTCCCAGCTGACCCCGGCACAGGGTTTGCTGGCAAGAAAGAAATCCTTTCCCCCTCTGCCTGCCATGTGCAGGGACCTGATGGAGATGCTTTCTCCTTTGAGGACATCTTGGATATGGGGACCTCATCCCTGGGTACATGGGACCTGGCCAAAAGCCAGGCAGATCCATGTGCTTGCTCACTGGCCCAGCTGAGCCGTGGCTGATGCTGCCCTGTCTCCTTCCCATCGGTGTCCTTGTCACCTGTGAGGCAGCAGTGTCCAAATTCCAACCCTCTGCTTGGACACATCTGGCTTGTTCCTGGGGATGTGGCTGTCACTCAGGAGGTTTTTTCCTCTCTGTGAGCTCCTTACAGATGCGCTGGCATTTATCTATTATCGCCCTTCTGCTCCTCACTGCTTATAGGGGAGTAACATGCATCCAGTGGCTGCCCAGGCTGCAGCCTGCCTAAGCAACGTGCCCCCATGGCTCTGCTCCCGTGGCTGATGGGCTGTGCTTTCTCCTAGCTGTTCCCTGAAACTGGCCCCCGGCAAGGAGGGACCCGTCTGACCATCACCGGTGAGAACCTGGGCCTGAAGTTTGAAGATGTTCGCTGGGGTGTTCGAGTCGGCAAAGTGATGTGCATCCCCATCGAGAGCGAGTACATCAGCGCTGAGCAGTAAGTACCTGGTCAGGGGTGGGCGTGCTCCAGATCACCTCGGTGGGTTTGAGACACGGGTGCGGGTGTTCACTTGGTGTCCGTGGCTGCAGAAGACATGGAGCTGACTGGGCTGAACTGGGAGAGAAGTACCTGCTGGTTGTGGTTGTTCTGGGAGGAGCGCATAGGCTTTGGGGAAGCTTCCTCCAGGGCTGGCAGTGCCAACAGCCACCGTGTTGGTTTCTCATGAACCTGCTGGCACATGGGACCTTTCTTGAAGCTGCTCCATCCCCACCGTGCACAGGGAGCCTCTCAGTGCTAGGGCACTGAGGGTTCCTTCCCCACATCCCTTAGGATTGTGTGTGAAATTGGAGAGGCCAGCCCAAGCAAGGTCCACGAGGCACGGGTTGAAGTGTGCATCCGTGACTGCTCGCCCAACTACCGGGCCACGTCCCCCAAGAGCTTCACCTTTGTGGTAAGCCCTGTACCAGGGGCCAGGTCAAGCACTGCAGGTGGGAGGTGATGCTGGGCGGTTTTGGGTGGTTTTCTGGGTGAGTTCTGGCCCCCAAAATCAGGGGGCAGGTGGGGATGCTCTGGGCAGGCTTTGGGTTGTGTTGGTTGAATTTCTCCAAGGCTGCCACTGCTCTGCCTCACCGTGGTCCTCCCCACTGCCAGCCCTTAGCACCATGCCCTGCTGCTCTCCCACAGGTCCCTCTTCTCTGTGGCCCCATCACCTGCTCAGGATTGCTTGGGGATGCGGGTTTCAGTCCCCAACCCACCTGACACCAGGGATCCTCTTTTCTCTTGACAGACTCCCACTTTCTCCCGCGTGGTCCCAGCGCGTGGTCCTCTCTCCGGCGGCACCTGGATCGCCATCGAAGGCAACCACCTCAATGCTGGCAGCAACGTCTCTGTGACCATTGGGGGACGGCCCTGTGCTTTCTCATGGTGAGGGGCACAGAGGGTAAGGGTGGTGGAGGATGGGTGACAGACATGCCCGGAGGCAGTGGGACCCCCAGATACAGCAGCAGCAGGGAGGCCGTGCTGAGGAGCCAGGAGGGACCCCAGGATCCAAACGCCACAGGTGGCCAGAGGCATCTCCCCTGAAACCTCCGTGTGTCAGAGGCTGCAGGAAAGCCCAAAGAACAGGGATTTTTCTCTAAAAGCACAAAGCCCTGAGGCATGAAGTGGATAATTTTTAGATTAGGGATGATAATGGAGCGGCTCTTTAAATATTTTCCTCCGGTAATTACTGGTTATCAGCCCTAATCGCTGCTGTTTGCAGCAGCCGCGCGATGGGAGCGCTCAGGAGCTGCTCAGCCTTTCCTGGCTGCCTTTTGTTTCATTTCTTGGGGTGGGTTTTTTTTTTTTTTTTTTTTCTTCTTCCTTTCTCTCTTCCTCCCACTCCCCGGAGCACTTTCAGAAGGGGAGACAGCTGGGGCAGGGGGCTCAGGGCAGCAGTGGCCATCCCTGGCTGCCCTCGCCTGCCTCCTGCCCTGGCACTGATGGGCTGTGCATTTCTGCCTCAGGAGAAGCGCCCGTGAGATCCGGTGCAGAACCCCCCCTGGGCATGCCCCTGGCGGCTCTCCCATCCTCATCAACATCAACCGGGCAGAGCTGAGCAACCCAGAGGTGAAGTACAACTACACAGAGGACCCCACCATCCAGAAGATCGATCCTGAGTGGAGCATCAACAGGTGAGTTGTGGAGTGCTTGGGTGCTGGCAGGGAGCTTATGGGATGCATGGGGAGCTGTTTTCTGCATGGGTCCCCCCCTTCTGATGGGTACGTTCCAGTGCTGCTGCGATAGCTGCTGGGCCGTGCTCCAGAGATGTGGCGAGAGGAGCGTGAGCAATGGCTGGGTACCAGCACCCTGCTAACTCCTGGCCTGCAGTGCTCAGCCTGGCAGGGGGCAAGCGCAGAGAGCGCTTTGGATCTGCTTAATTTCAGCTTGACATTTGGCGGCGGCAAATAAAATTAAAATATTTCCCATCGGGGGATTTTTTGAAATGTTTACATATATTTTCTAAAAGGTTTCAATTGGCTGGAGAGGAGGCGAAGGAATCCCATTAAGAGCTAGTGCCAAGGGAAACCTTCCCCAGGCCGTTGATGAGGAGTGAGCTCCCCAGGGGCATGGCCAAGCTCTCTGGGGCCAGGGGGCTTTTAACACCAAGCCATGGAGAAAACCTGGCAGGGCTCAGCCTGCCCTGCCACCCACTGCCTGCGTGGTGAAGGCAGTGGCAGAGAGGAGCTCCTCCTCATCGGGATGCTTTCCCATTGCGCATGCCTGGTCTCCTTTAGCTTGGGAGCTGCTTTCAGATCCCAAACCCAGACACAGGGTGGGATATTAGTGTTAATTAGCAGGTTTTACATCTCTCGTTGGCCACTGGGTCAACTGAGATGATTTGGCAGTGGTACATGCCAGATCCTGCCAGTCCTAGTGACATCTGGGTGGGATGAGAAGTCCCTGGGGCACTGTGGTTTGCCTAGGTTGGGGCAGATGGGCATCTGACTGGGGAGGATGGGTGCTTCCCTCCCAGCGGTGGGGACCCAGCACCAAGCTGTCTTTCCTAACCTGTTGTCTCCATGTCACTAGCGGCGGGACGCTGCTGACTGTGACCGGCACCAACCTGGCCACCATCAAAGAGCCGAAGATCCGGGCCAAGTACGGCAGCTCTGAAAGGGAGAACGTAAGTGGTGCTGGCTGGGGCTGGGGGCAGGGCTCAAGGAGGAGGGATGCTGTCCCTCTGCAGTGCAGGGCAGAAGGCGCTTTCCTTGCCCGTCAGGTGTGATGGCGTGGAAGGGCTGAAGTCCAGAGGCTGCCACCCAAAGAGAGGCACTGATCAACCTGCAGAGCCTCTGGCCAGGTGCTGCCCGGAGAGGGCTGATATCTGAGTGTGCAAAACTGATGAGAGGTTTATGGGATGTCTGCGGGATAGTGACAGAAAGAGCCTGTGCCTAGCGAGCTCAGTGTCCAGAGCCGCTGCTTGCAAGAGATCCTTCTGGGGTCCAATCCTGACCTCCCTGTCAGGAGCTAGGTCTGACCTTGGTCCATGCTTCCTGCAGAACTGCACCGTCTACAACGACACCACCATGGTGTGCTACGCGCCCTCCATCGACAACCCTGTGCGGAGCCCTCCGGAGGTCGGTGACCGCCCGGATGAGATTGGCTTCGTCATGGATAACGTCCAGGCCCTGCTGATCATCAACACCACCAACTTCGTCTACTACCCAGACCCTGTCTTTGAGCCGCTGAGCCCCACAGGGATGCTGGAGCTGAAGCCCAGCTCTCCCCTCATCCTCAAGGTAAGGCGCTGGTGCCTGCGGGCGGAGGGCTAGCCACGTGTTCCTTTGTGGAGGTGGCTTTTTGTCTCTCCTGGGGTAAAGTCCTGCACTGTGAGAGCATGAGTTGGCTTTGTGTGGGTTTTTTTTTTTTTAAGCGTTCCCCATTGCACGAGAACTGACAGTCTTGTTTCTTGTTCCCTCAAAGGGCAGGAACCTGCTCCCACCAGCTGCTGGCAACTCCCGCCTGAACTACACAGTGCTGATCGGAGATACTCCCTGCATCCTGACCGTCTCTGAGACCCAGCTCCTCTGCGAGTCCCCCAACCTCACCGGCCAGCACAAAGTCACGGTAAGTACTGACACCGGTGCCTTTGCTTCTTGTGTCCCGTGTGTCACAGAGATTCAGTCTTTATCCTGGCACCGGCCCTGCTGCATGCTGATCCTTGGATGAGGAGTGGATAGTTGTTGCACGTGCAGGAGCATCCTCAGGAGCCATCTTCCTGTGCTCCCTGGGCATCACTCTCCCTAATTACACCTTTGGTAGGACCAAATACTTTGTCCCCTCCCCAGCACGCTCAGCCAGGCATTCCTGTGCCCTGGGTGGCCCTGGCTGACCCTGCCAACAAACTCCTTCCCCGCTGGATGCCAAGGCGCAGCCTGTGCCAAGGCCAGGGCGGCGGGGTCCCACCCCTTCCCCCTGATGCTGGCTCATGCCATGAGGAAGGCTTCTTTGTGGGGTTGTAGCACAGCAGTGCTCATGCTTCAGGACCCTGCCAGGTTGAAAGGGACCCAGCATGGTCCCCCCCAGACTCCCCACCCATGGGGGAACTCGCTTCACATCCCATCTGTTCTTGTAATGTTGTCTGAATGAGACATCAAACTCTCTGCCCACTCCGCACACGTGCTGGCAGCGTGTGTCCTGCATCTCATTAAAGTGTGCTGCACTGCTCCGGACCAGTCCTTACCCATCCTTGCATTTTTCCACATCCGTCATCCCCCAGTTCCCAGCACAGTGGGCACGGTGGGGAGGGCTGCCCTGGGCGCATGCCCCCTGATGCCAGGTCCGTTTTTTCCCCCACCACGGTGCAGATCAAGGCTGGAGGGTTCGAGTTCTCCCCAGGGACGCTGCAGATCTACTCGGACAGCCTGCTCACCCTGCCTGCCATCATTGGGATTGGTGGTGGGGGTGGTCTGCTCCTCCTCATCATCATCATTGTCCTCATCGCCTACAAGCGCAAGTCTCGGGATGCCGACCGGACCCTGAAACGCCTCCAGCTGCAGATGGACAACCTGGAGTCTCGGGTGGCCCTGGAGTGCAAAGAGGGTAAGGGATCCCTGTGCTGTTAATGGTGGGGGTCTTGGAGGGTCTTGAACCATCCTGAGGCTCAGTGTACTCCTACTCTTTCCCCACTGCCTTCCAGAGAGGGAATAGGAATGGGCAAAGCTGCTTTATCAGAGGAAATGAACTCATTTTGGGTGGGATTTGGGGATTTTTCCAGTTAAGGAATTCCCCTCTGTTTCTCCAAATGGGAGAAAAGAAAGTAAGGAGGGTAGGGAGGGCTGCCTGTGAACGGGCAGTCGGTCTCTCATTACGTGATGGAGGGATACTGTGAAATTGGACAGAATTCCTTGTATGATCCTGCTGATAAAACCTAATTGCCCATTATCCCCCTGAGCTGGCTCCCAAGGCCCTGACCCTGCCAGCCAAAGCCACAACCAGCCCGGGTGCTGTGGCTGGAGCAGGCACTGAAAATGAGCTAATAAAAAGGGGAAAGAAAAAAGCCCCTTTGCTCCCCCAAATCCCCCCCACATCCTCATCCCTACACATGCCTGCGGATGGCACTGGTGACAGGGAGAGGGGAGGGAGCTGGTGGAGGGGATGGTGTCTTGTCTCCCACAGCTGGCAGATAAAAGGATCTGCTTTTAATTAAAAGGCACAATCTCTTCCCTGCCTTTTCTCTTTTCTAGTCCCACTAGTTACAGATAAGATAGCACGCCTTTCAAGCTGACGGTTTGTTTTTTCTCATCAGGCTGACGAGCCTGCAGTCCTCTGCCTGGCTTTCGGCTCCCTTTAAAGTGCCGTTAATTTGATTTTTCTGAGGGTTTTCTCCCCCCCACCCCAACCCCTTTCCCTGGTGCATCTCCAGGACTCCTCTCCCGTCAGCTTTTACCTGTAGGTGCAATTAAAGGTTCAAGATACACACACACACACACACCCACCCCACCACCACCACCCCCCACCACCCCCACCCTGTGCCCTCTCCCCCCAGCATCATGTTCCCCTGGGAATCAGGGCTGCCTCTGCTTGGATCAGGAGGTGCCAGGGTGGGTGGGTGTGTTCAGGCTTCCCTAGAGTAGTATTTAGGTCAAAAAGAAATCAGGACATTCTTGTGGTTTAGGCTTACTGTTTCCCCCAGAAGCTCTGGCTTTGTTCAGGCCTTGCTGTTCCCTGTGGCCGCCAGCATCCCTGGGAGGCTGTCAGTGCTGGGGGGGGGCTGATTTGAGCCCCCTGGGACCTGGTGGTCCTGTTCCCAAATCTGTCACTAGATTTATTCTGGGGAAGTCATCCACACCCTCCGAAGCTCAGTTTCTCCATCTGTGAGATGGGGAGGGTGATCACAGCCTGATGGGGGGAGGGATGCGGAGCTGATTCATGCTGGGTGGGGGAACACCCGTGGGGTGCTGGGGGGTACGGCAGAGGCTGGGTGCCAGGACTCTGGTATATGTTGCTTAATTTTGGTTTTCCCACCCCAGCCTTCGCTGAGCTGCAGACTGACATTAATGAGCTGACCAACGACCTGGATGGGGCTGGCATCCCCTTTCTGGATTACCGCACCTACGCCATGCGAGTTCTCTTCCCAGGGATAGAAGACCATCCCGTGCTGAAGGAGATGGAGGTGTGGTTCTGTCTGTCTCTGTAGTGTTTCGCGCTGGGGATGTGCCCCTGCACAAACCCCTGTGCCCCAGGCATCGGGCTGGAGGGATGCTCTGGTTGATGCTGGCCTGGTGTGGTACAGCAAAGAGCATCTTGCTGGGCAGCAGTCGGCGCGAATGCGGACCGGCTGCCGAATGGTTACTGTGCTCTCTGACATTAATGTCAATATTTATATTAATATCATTGCTGCTGTAATTTTCTACAGCACTTGCTTTATCCAATTGGGTTTGTTTGATGCCTGACCGGCCGCTCATTTCTAGCAGGCTTGTCCAACATCGCCTGCTTGCTTGGCTCCATTTCCCCATGCAGAACCCATCCTTGGCATCCTTCCCCTGCTCCCCAAACCAGCTCCCTCTCCTCTCCCGGCCTCCCCACCTCTGTTTAATTTAGTGCGTGCAATTGCACAGCAATTGGCTTCTCGTTTGCTGGGCTGCTGAGGCCGCTCTTGATTAGAGAAAGGGGGGGGTGACCTTAGCTTCCCCTCACTGCTGACCCAGCACAGTAATTAATGTCGACGTGGGCTTCACAATGTGTTTAGGAGGAGTAATTGGCCCTGGTGCAAGATGCACGGTCACTAATTACAACACAACAGGCTCTTACCAACTGCAAGTGCACGTGCTGGTGTTGTACACCAGCATGGCTACAGCACGGGGCCCTGGCCCTCTGCCTGCTCCGTGGTCCCTAATCCCAGCTCCGCAGGGCGGTGGGGACCTGTTTCCATGGATTTCCCCTTGCAGCTCGGGTTTCCGGATGCTCAGAGCTGCAGCAGGCTCCAGCGAGCCCTCCCTGGGGCACAGCCCTTCCTGCCTTTGCAAAGCCTGGCTCTCCTCTCGCCTCTGCTCTTGCTCTTAAGGATTTTCCCTAAAGAAAGAGGGGTGAAAAGGGTATCAAAAAGGGTATCAGAGGAGGAATTTTGCATTGGCTGCGGTGGGCTGGGTGGGAGTTCGTCCACTTCCAGCTTTTAATTCAAAACATCCCACTTCAGACAGAACACCAGCTCAGCCTGGCCTGGGAAACAAGGGGTTAAAGTTTCAAAGGAGCAAAAAAAAATTAATAAAAAAATCCCCAAAAGAGATTAAATAAAGCAACTACAGTTGTGTAAGCTTCATATAATTTAATCAGGTTTGCTTTTATTTGTCTCTTTTCTCAGAGTGTAACATTAGCTATTGCAAGTGACGGGAAGGAAATGGCACTTGCTCACGCACACGCTAATCTGCAGCGAGCGTTGGGCTGTCGGTACCAGCTCCCTTTCACTTTAGATTTTGGGGGAGCGGTTTGTTGCTTTGTGCGAATTTAAGCCTGATTAAATATTTAATTCAGTATTGTTCATTTATTTCTGCTAATGATCAGCAAGTTGTACACGGGGGCCCAGGGAGGTGACAGGCATGTGGGGGGCTAAGGCATGGCCGTGCTGCTTGTGATGGGGATTTCGTGTCCTCTTGTGCTCCCTGCCAAGGCTCCAGTGGGATGGTCACTGTTGGGCAGGATCCATTTCCCATCTTAACGAGATCCTGTTGCTCTGCTAAAGGGAGAAAGCCTCTTGTCCTGTGGTCTCCTTTGCCTGGTCTTGGCTGCAAAAGCACCAGCAACGTGCAGGGGTGGGGAATACATCATGTCTCCCTCTGCCCCAGTTTTACTGGTGGGTCTCCAGCACAGCCACTGTGCTCTAGCCAGCTATTGGGTCTTCCCATGCTGAGGAATCAACTGGCATCTCTGCATCCACGCAGGGAGCAGCTGATGCTGCTGAACCTCGGGCATCTGCCTGAGTTACCAGCATCATTGCATTGAGGTCCCCATGTAGTCTGGAGGGGGGGGACTCTGGGAAAACATAATGTAAAGCATTTCTGTTCCTAGCAGGACATTATCCTCTGACCTGCAGTAAGGGAAATTGAGCCACGTGCTTGCTTGCGTGGTGTCCATGAGAGGAACCCCGAGGATGGGGGCAGAGACTTTGTCACTGTCCCATCACCCTTCTGGGATGCTCTGGGGCAGGCATTCCCACCCACCTGGGTAACGAGGGTGACAGTGACACATGGGAACTTGTATTGCAGAATTGACAAGGACTGGGTAGAAAATGAGGTTTTTGTCCAGTGGGAAAGAGTATTTTGGAGGAGGAAGTTACAACTGCAAGGAATTTCACTGAAGAGTGCTGATCCAAAGTTTTGATTGAAGTGAAATGATTTGATGTGTCAAAACCCTGTTCTTCATTTTGAGCTGGTGTTTTGAAATGAAAAGTGTTGTTTTGTCTCCAAATATCGACGTGAAATGAAATTTTTCACTTATTCTACCAATCAGGAAGGAGGGGGGAAAAATAAATAAAATAAAACGGATGTTTTACCACAGCAAAGCTTTTATTCAGAGGAAAACATCTTTTCCAATGAGAAAAATGTTGTTGTAAAAATGTTCATTTCTGAGGTCAGGGCTGATCAGAGCTGGGCTGATGATGGCAGTGCAGGGGTGAAAGCATCCCAGCCTAATCCATGCGGGATCCTATGTGGCCAAGTATGCCCAGGAATACACCTTCATATATCTCAAGAGGAAAAGGAATATTTCAGGCTGTGTCTGGAGTGGTGCAGAGCCAGGTTTCTGCTGTTTGCTTCTCTGTCTGAAAACCAGCCCCCCAAAACCAGGCGGGTTTGCTGCTGGCGGAGCTGAGGGTTGTGGCTTTATTTGCTTTCTGTGCAATACCCAGAGCATGTGTTGCAGTGACTTGGGTGGGAATCAAGCTGCTTGTTAGCTGAGATTGAAAGTTAGAATTTGTGTGTATGTTTGGGAGAGAAAGAGTGTTTGTTTACAGGAGGGAAGTGTGTGTATGTGCCTGCACACACGTGGGAGAGAGTCTTTGTACGGAAGCGTGTGTGTATGTATATACATATATATACATCACTGTGTTAACCTAATGCTGGGATATTACCAACTAGATAATACTTCTAGAGGGTGCTGAGGCTGATCACCGAAGAGGAAGCTTGGTAGTATGGAGAGAGCAAATGCAGCTGCTTTTTGACCCTTTTTCATCCTTTCCTCTCAGGGGATGAGGGTGAATCCAGGGTCTTGTGCAGCCCAGCCACCTTCTTCTTGTCGCCCCTCCCCCTTGTGCCCATCTCTCAGCTTTGCTCTATCCTTGCAGGTTCAGGCAAATGTGGAGAAGTCCTTGACTCTCTTTGGGCAGCTCCTGAACAAGAAGCACTTCTTGCTGACATTCATCCGCACTCTGGAGGCTCAGCGGAGCTTCTCCATGCGGGATCGTGGCAACGTGGCCTCCCTCATCATGACAGCGCTGCAGGGTGAGATGGAGTATGCCACAGGTGTGCTGAAGCAGCTCCTCTCCGATCTCATCGAGAAGAACCTGGAAAGTAAGAACCATCCCAAGCTGCTCTTGCGGAGGTGAGTGACCATCCGAGATGTTGGAGCTGTGGGACAGTGCCCAGGCTCTTCTAAGCATGTGGACAGGAGCCAGTGTCCTTCAGGGATGCCATCAGTGATGGCTTTGGTGTCAGCTTGTGGCAGTGTTGGCATAGGGTCTGTGGCCAACTTCCTTGCCTGTCTGTGTGCAAGTGTGAGAGGGATGTAAGACCACCTGGACCCACGAAGTCAGGAGTCGCCCATGGGCTGTTCTCACTCTGGTTTGGCCCTTGTGCGTTCCTGTTGTCTGGGAAGCAGGGAGCAAGATGCCGCCAGCTGCACAGACTCGTGCCGGGAGGATGCACTCTGGTGTCAAGCGCTGTTGCATGTTGCCACAGTGATGCTCCCACCTGCCTTCCCTTCGCCAGGTGACCAGGCAGTCCCCCGCACCTCTCAGCATGTGGGGCAGCTCTTGCCTGGCAGCTGCCTTGCTACATGGGTGCCTCTGCGGCTGGCAGCAGGCAAGAGTCCTCCTTTTCCCACTGCCTCTTCGGGGCTTGCCCACCTTGCCAGGCACATGGAGGTTTTCCTGGGAAAGCCAAGCGGATCTTCACAAGCTGGGAGTCTCGCCAGGGCCAGGGGGAAGCGCAGGCAGGAGGCAGCCTGCCAAGCCCTGCCGTGAGTCTGCCTGGCCCATCAATATTTAACGATAGCTCTGAGCTCTCCTTCATCACGGACTGATGAATATTGAAAGATACACCAAGTGCTGAACAAAAACAATTAATAAGCTCCACCAACCCAGCTCGAGGGCCTCTGTGCCATCTTCTCCCATCACACGCTTTGCCGTGCCTCCCCACCTCTGCCTCCCCCAGCCCGCTGCCACCAGCCTCCCGCGGAGATGCAGGGATGGCTGAGAGCCATGGGACTGGCATGTCACCAGAAAGGCTCAAGAAAACCAAACCATATTTCAGACGTCAACCAACGTGCATGCCGTGCCCAGACCAGTCAAAGCCTTTTGGGCTTTGTGTGCCTGGCCCTGGGAAGATGCCTGGAGAAGACACAGATGTGAGCTGGTCCAAGTTAGATCTCTGCTACCTTCCCTTGGCCAGTCTCTCTAAGCACATTGCTTTCTTACTCTCTGCTTCATTTATCACATTACAAGGGTGCCCTTAATTTTTCAGAGCACCTAATTAGCAAAGTGCCAGGGACGGGGTGCAGTGCAGAGCTGTGGCTGGCTGGGAAAGGGATGGGTCTTGGAGGTGCCAAGCCCTGTCCCCCATCCCTGTTCCCTGAGTGCATCCTTAGGCTCTGCCCTTCTTATCGTCCCTCCATGACATCAAGTTCCACTGAAATATTTAAACTGTATTTCCATCTCCTGAAGTAAATCAATAAAATATAAATAAAAGGCGGTGTGGGGAGGCCGGCAGCTGCAGTGGCGGAGCCGTGGGAGCAGCACAGGGGCAGAGCCCAGCCTCCACCAGCGTGGAGGGAGCCAGCAGCCCCAGGACCATCGGTCCCCAGCCGCGGAGCTCGAGGACCCGTTGCAGGTGGAGCTGCAGGAGGCTTAGGAGAGGGACGAGGTCCCCTGGCTGGTACCTTGCTTGTGCCTCCCTGAGCAGTGCTTCTGTGATTCTATGATATTTAACAAAAATACTTTGTTCTCCCTGCAACTGCAGCACAGAGCAACCGGTGCTGAGGGCTGTGCTGCTTTATCCTTTTGATTAGCTCTGCTCTTGGGTGTGAGAGTGTGCTTACCACCCAGGGCAGCTGGATTAACATCGATCTAACTGGATAGAGCTATTATTTATTTATTTTGTTATTGGATAATCTCCCCATTGCTGTGGCATCTGGCTCTATCGTGGATAAAGACAAATATCCACCAGAGCCTGGGTGGTGGCACTTCAGATGAGTGTTACAGGCTTGTCAGCAAAGAACCTGGTCTGGGGCTGGGGAGGGTGTCTGCCAAACAGCTTCAGACCACCCCTCCTTTGGCTTTCTCCCCACAACCCTTCTCTTCTCCCTTTTTTCTTCCCCTTGATGGATTAATCTTTCTCATGGGTGCAGGAAGGCTTCTCTCCCCTGGAGGCTCAGGTATTATTGTTCCCTAATGGTTTAAGGACAGCTGTACTATTCCAGGGAGGGCAAAAAGGGCTAAGCCCCATTAGGATGAGGGAAAGCCTTGGAAGGGACCATACGACCCTGAGTCAGCTTGAATAAACTCTGGGAAAGTGGATTTCCTAAACCCACCATCTGGCCATTGGGAACCGCTCCTGGCCCATCTGCTGGGCATGGCATTGGGCAGTGGGACTCCTTCTAGTGGCTCTGAGGTTCGGGTTCCTTCTGGGTTTTGTTTCTTGAGTCAATACGTTTGTATCCATTCCCCTGCTGCAACAGGAGTGCAGCCATGTCCCTGAGGTTATTCGTATTGCTTGTGCTTTCAGGAGCATCTGTGTTCGCAAGTGGCTGATCCGATGATTAATGGTTGGATAAGCTGAAGAAGCCTAACCAGAGAGGGTCGAGGGGCTGGCTGGCATTTTTACTTTAAAAATAATGGATGTGTTAAGGGGAATTTTAATCTTACAGCAGTGAGACTAGGCTGTGGTGCAGAGACAGGCGTGTTAAGTTGCCCTTGTAGTGCTGCCTGGTTCAGCCAGGTCATGTGTTGCCCTCAGCTCCCTTCGTGCCAGGCTGTCCCTCTCCTCTGCTGGTGCAGCATGTCCTGCCTGCCATACAAGCATCCCAAGGTTCCCACATTCTGTTTGGACCCACCATATCTTACCCCCATCCTGTGGGATCCTGCTCTCCCTCGTGCACATGCTGCATGGTGATGGTCCCAAATAGACACAGGCGAATCCCGTGGACCTTCCCTGCCATGCTGCTTTGGAGCATGTGGCATCTGGATTTGAACCATGCATGAACTAGGGGAAATATGTAGGTTTTCTCAAGGGAGTTTTTACTGCTTCTTTCAACTGCATCTCCAAAAGCTGAGAGGCATGACTTGATTTTTAAACTCCTTTTGGAGCAGGCGGTTGCAGCTTTGTACACCGCAAGCTCCTACATCGCCAGCCTGCTCTGAGGAGACACGCAGAGACCTGGGATTTCCACCGTGCAGGCAGAGAAGGGTTAAATCCTAAGCCTGGCACAGCGTCTTTGCACAGTGCTCCAAAGGTGCCTGGAAAACACGTTAAGCTTCCAGCCACTGCTTTTACTCCTTCCTCCTTTAATCCCCTTGTTTTCAGCTGAATTAGTACTGGGGATAAGTTTGACCAAAACCATATGGGGATTGAAGTCTCCAGACATAAATCCAGTGGTGGCTTTAATCAAGGCCATGTCCCAGAGGACTGGTGCCCTCTCTGTGTTGCAGGGCTCTGCATCCCTGCCCAAGAGCCACCCAGATGCCGGCCCAAGGGCAGGGGCATGGAGGGAAGCAAGGGTGCAGAGCAAGGGTGGCCTCCTAAAGCTTCACCATCACCACTGCTGAGTGCCAAACCCCAGGCGTCCTCCTGAGCAGACCTGGCACAGGCTGCTGGGGAAAACTCTCTTTACCCCTGCAGTATTGATGGTTCTGCTGTGGGTCCTGGGCTTTGGGGCTGTAGAGATCAAGGGCTACTTTGGGGGTTGCAGGGAAAGTCCCATGTCACTCAGTACTGGTGGGGCTGTGTCAGGGCAATAGTGGTACTGAGTGCATTGCAGGAGCAGAAGTCAGCAGCAGCTTCCAGGTGGGGAGAGGGGCTTCCAGCTAATCCAGGCACACGGTGATGTGGGAGGAATTGCTCCTGTTGTGGGAAAGTGGGTCAGGATCTGCCTTGGCCTTGCAACCTCAGCTCTTCTCTTCAGGTTGTGCTTTAACTGGGGAGCACGAGGTAGGTTTGGTGACATTTTTCCTGGCTTGGGTTTCTCATGCGGTCCTCCTGTGGAGGGAGCTGCCTGGTTCCGGTGGGACACGATGGAAGAAACAAACTTCATTGAAGTAGAAAGTACCAGAAAGAAGCAGAAAGCTGGTCATCCCCTGGGTGAGACTTCCCATGGGACAAGGTTGTGCTCAGCTCTCTCTGGTTCTCCAAATACACTAGAGACCAATTTGCTTCTCCCTCCTGGGGGGTTGCTGTGGCTCAGCCTTGCAGATGGGCAGGCTTTCCCACTAGAGCTTTGCCTGTCTGCTTGTGCCCCTTTGCTTCGAGGCTCCTGCCTTTCCAGACAAAACCTTTTAAAGCCAAAAATAATTTAGCCACAGTCCAAGGCTGAGGTGGCGAGGGGTGAGATAAGAGACCTTTAATATCCTCTGCTGACAGCTTTGCTCTGCCTTCCCTACAGAACGGAGTCAGTGGCAGAGAAGATGCTGACGAATTGGTTCACGTTTCTGCTGTACAAGTTTCTGAAGGTGAGTTTGGGAAGGGGTGGCACCCCCCCCACCCCCCCCCCCCCGTGGCCCTTGCAGGGACAGGCAGCGTGGTACCCAAAGCCTGGGCTGAGCACTGCTGCCCTCTCCCAGAGCAGAGAGCGCTTCCCAGGCCTCCGTTCCCATCCCGTCTTTCTGAGATGTGATTAGCGATTCTGGGTCTCCTTTTGGGGAAATAGCTGTGACTGAGAAATGAAATCCAGACTGGGATTGCTTCATGCGTAGTGAGTTTGAGATCTTTTTAAAAACGGTGCCCAGGGAAAGAATAAATCTGAAGCAGCTCAGCTGAGTCTTGAATCCCTTCGGAGTGGTCTCCATTCCTCCCTCCTTGCCTCTGCTTGTGCAGCTCAGGCGGAAAGAGCCCTGGGAAGTGGTCTTTCTGTAGACGTCACTCTGATCGGAGGATATTTCTGCCTGTTTGAGCTGTAGTTTGATGTGCTGCACTCGTCATGTGCTGCTGCTGCTTTTCCTTCATCTCTTTGACACTCCATGGTCCGTCATGCTCCATGGCAGGGGAGTCATTTCCCCCAGGCATCTCTACTTCTGCTGTTGTTTCCCCTCCTTCTGGAGGGGATGCCCCAGTGGGGATGGATGCCCCGTGGGGCCTGTTGGCAGCCAGGGACACAGCTCCCTCCACCACGTGTGCACGAGGGTGTAGACCCTGTTAGCTTGAATTCACATTTTTCCCAGTTCTACCAGGTTAACGGAAGAGGATGCCAAAGCCTAAGGGCTGTTTTTACCACTGGTTCATCCAACCCATATTGAGAACATTTATGCCATCTGCACTGGTGCTTTTACCCGCTAGAGCCGCACCAGTGGCCATGGGGGTTGCACAGCTGGAGCTCCAGGCTGTGGACCCCCGGCTTGGTCCTGGTGCTGCTTTGGGATGACACCAGTGGGGTGAATGGTGCCTGCGGTCCTGCCTCTGGTTTGTCAGTCAGCAGAGTTGTTTCTTGGGATCCTGCCTGGCGTCAGCGCAGCGAGGCTGGGTGGCACGCAGCCGTTTTTGTGGAATTTCATCCCTCATTAAGATAAAGAGAGTTTGAACCATTTCCAGCCAAGAGATGAGAGCGAGCAGGAGTCTGTGCAGAACTCAAGTGATCGTCAACGAGAGGTGATTTATAATATCACTTACATGCACTTGGCTTTTTGCCTCTGTCGAGGGATAGCCTGTATCTATAAAAATCTAGCTGTAGCGTGGAGCGTAGATTGCTTTCCAGGGGTGGGAGAGGAGAAAAGCTGTGCTGGTCACGGGGAGATGTCAAACCTCCTGCTGCCTCTTCATGCCAGGGCTTTGCTCAGTGGGGGCCACCCTCCGCCCCTGCAGCAGCAGTGCCTGGTGGGATCGGGTAGGACACGGTCCGACGGCTGTTTGGGCTCTGCAGGGGGACAGGGAAGAGCAGCTCTTGCTGTGGATAAACTCCCTCAGGGCTCCTTGAAGTGGACACGGTTGGACTTGGGCTGAGCAAAGCGCAGTGCGCAGCCTTTGAACACCCACAGCAGTGTTTGGGGATGTTGCGTTCATGTATGTGACTTGATGTCCTTGGCCTGTCCCTAATTGGGCTGGGCCATGTGGGCAGGTGACAGGGGCACGTTCACCTTGTTCAGAAGCTGCTTTGGATCAGCTCATGTGCCACCACTGTCCTGCATCTGTCTTCGTACAGCCCTGTCCCCCTTCGGAGAGGCGTCCAGGCGCATCACCCGTGCGGGGCAGGTCTGAGGGTGAGGAAGGGCATGGGAGAGAGATGTGAGGATGGGACCAGGGCAATGCCTTTTTATAAAGTCCTTGACTACGCCATGGCTCTGGTGTGGGAAAACGCCTCTGGTCTCTGAGTGGTAGCAGCAGGAGAGAGAAGTCTGATTTAGATGCACCATTACAGGAGGAACATATGTGGAGGGCCTGGATAAACCCGCTGGCTGTGAGATTTGTTACGCTGGGGATCATCTCCCTGGGGAAGTGACTGAAACTACATTGCTTGGGTCACTTGAATTGGACTGGAAGACTTGAGGCTGTGCTCCTGCTTCTCCTGGATAGGTCCCACCAGAGGAGACCCATGGGGCTGGTTCCACCTGCCTCCCAGCAGTGAGGATCACAGGTGGCATCAAAAGCAGGAGAAACCCGTAGAGTAGACAGAGAGGTATCACAGCAGACAGTTTGCCAGCAGGGAAACTGCACCAAACCGTGGTAATTGTGCACGTAAATGAGGCAGGCAGATGTGTGCCCAGCTGCCAGATCGGCTCTCAGCAAACCTGCCCAGAGCAGGGCCGGGTGGTTGGCATCGCATGGCCACGATGTGCTGGGGCAAGGGATGGGGACAGGGGCAGGACAGCCGCCCCCGCCCAGGGCCAGCAGCACGGGGAGCCATCGCGGGCTGGCGCTTTCACAGAGACCCTGTAGTAGCATTTATCAGACTCTTAATGAGACACCCTGGGGAAACGGAGAGGGATAAATCGAGACAAGTGCTGAAAAATGCACAATATTAGGTGCCTGATGAACTAGATCTAGTCAATAAGACAGTTTGAGCGTTCGCTGGCTTGCCTCAGCCTGCTCCTGAGGTACCAGTGCGTGCGTGTAGGAGGGTGTTTGCAGCTGGCCTCCTCCAGCTCGGCTCGCACGGATACCACCCCCTGCAAAGCCCCCCTCCCTCAGGCCCCCAGCAATGAGCAAACTGCGTCAGGGCTGGCAGCGGGGGACATGGCTGCGTATGGGCAGCAGGCTGCCCTCCATCAACCTGAGGGGCCGCTCGGCCCTATCTCAGCTGTCCCCTCCTGTATCCCACCCAATGGAGGCCATATCGGTGCAACTACCCAGTGCTGCTTTCTATGGTCCCTGTTCGTTTTGTTGGTGTCTGTCAGGGAAGAGCCCTAAACTGTCCTCATCTGTAGTGGCTCCGGGAGCTGTGACCCACGGCAGCATCGTGGCTCCAGTCCCTAAGAGCCACTGGGGACAGTGAGGCTGGGAGTGAGATTTTGCATTTTAAGGGTGGGACCCACATTTGGAACAGGTGGGGTAGCCAAGCTGCAACGTGAAGGATGTGCAGAGCCAGAGGGACAGGGCAGAGGGACTCTTTCAGTTGACGTTAAGGTGCCTGAAAGGTCACCCGACAGGGGACCAGGATCCTGCAGCACACAGAAGCCCCCAGAACCCTGCATGGGTGCTGGAGGAGTGATGTACCCATCACCAGGACCACTGATGCCTCCATCCTTCTGGGGAGGTCATAGGACCAGCTCTAATCTACATGTCCAAAAAGAGATTTATTCCCCATCAGCCCAGGCAGTGACCGAGGAGCAGAGGAGGTGACGCTGTGATGCCTGGAGTGCAACCAGGCCACCAGTGCGGGAAGGGCTGTACCCACTGCTCTTGGGGATCCCCAGAGGTGGGTGCGGAGCTGCAGACTGGTGGGCAGCAGACGTCTCTCTGGAGAAGGGAAATCTATGGGCTGAGATGGGAGCAGCATGCCAGCTGTGAGCAGGAGTCCTGCTCCAAGCTATCCTCCATCCATGCCACTTCCACAGACTTGGAAGTTTTACGAGGAGTTTTTACAAGCAACTGAAAGAAGCAATTTGAGTCTTTCCACCGCATCTGGAGGGGTGGGCTCGGGATGCTGTGGGAGCCCCCGGGGACTCACCGTTCTGCGGCCAGCCTGGCACTCCCGCCTTGCCGGGCAGCTGGTAATGCACAGTGTGGCACCCACCTTGGGTCTCACACTTTTCCAAGCTGACTTAATGAAGCCAAATTTGCAAATGAAATATAATTTCAAAGACAGGCATGTTGTCGGAAGGTCTGGGGATGATGTATGCCTGTTCCTGCTCGTTAGCAGCTGTCTCTTTAATTACCACAGATGCTAACGAGATGCTAACAGCATATGGTGACAGGAGAGCAGCCGCACTTTGCACCAAAGTACAATTTATTTGTGAGGCGGCTGGGAGGGAGGACGAGGGCTGGTGGGGTAAAATCTGCTGGGACTTCTCCTTGTTCCCTCTGCTCCCGCGGTACCCTTTTCTCTCTGTTAGGGCTAACGCCTGTCTCTGGAAGGGCTCATTGTGATGCAGCTCAGGGAAGAGGCCCTGGGTGATAGGGAAGCATCCACTTCCAGCCCCCTACACCAACTCATGGCTCCAGGCTGGTTGGTGCCTCCAACCTTGGCAGGTCCTTTGCTTTTCCTGGGTTGCTGCAGTTCCAGCATCCAGCAACTTTGGGGGAAGCGTCTGGTCCAGTTTCCCTCTCCCTCCCTCCCACTTGTGAGATAGAAGCTGATGTGGCTCTGGCTGGTGGCTAAAGCTGGTTCTGACTGTAGGGGTTTGGCTGTGGGGACATGTAGGTAGCAAATGGTTTAACTGCAGGAAACCTCATTACCTTGCCCCCTCCATCAGTTGGAGACTCGGGGTAGGGTTGTCAGAGAGTTGCTCTCTTTCTTTTCCATCCCTGTGACCAGCTGTCGTGGGGAAACCTCCTCTGACCTTCTGTCATGTGGGACTGGGCTCCTGGCAGATGGCAGAACTGCATCATGATACCTGGGCAAGAGTCCCCAGGCTGTCCCACTGCATCGTGCTCTTTCCAGTCCTCAGGTGCTTGGCTGGGCCAGCTCGAAAGATAGGCTGTATCCCATGCACAGGGTCCCCAGACTCAGTCTGCTCTTCACTAGCCCTGAATTTAACCGTTGTAGCTCATTTTTAGCCTGTAGAATGAGCAGAATTCACCAGAGAGTGTCTGGAAACTTGGGGAAGCTGAGCCTAGGGGTTGGTAGACAAGGGAACAACCTCCAGCAGGCTTGGAACGAAAGAACAAGTTCCTTCATGGGATTAATTTTGCCATGTGCCCCCTTCCTTGCAGTTGTGACAAAGGGCTGGAGACTACAAAGCCATGTATGGGGCTCGACGCTGCAGGGCCACAGCAGGCTCCTGACACAGTGGTGGTTCTTGAAAGGCAAAGCTGGTGCCTGGCACCTTCTCACCCCTCTCTCTCCCTCTCCTCCATCCCCTGTCCCGCAGGAGTGTGCTGGGGAACCACTCTTCATGCTCTACTGCGCCATCAAGCAACAGATGGAGAAGGGACCCATTGATGCCATTACAGGAGAGGCTCGCTACTCCCTCAGTGAAGACAAGCTTATCCGGCAGCAGATTGACTACAAAATGCTGGTTAGTGCAAGTGGAAGCCTCACTGGTACTGGTGCTTGCCAGGACTGCTAGGTCCAGCTATTGAACAAGATCTTGGAGGCACCCAAAGTATTTTCCAGAGAGTGGTTTGTCTCTTGTTCTTCCCTCTGGCATCCTTGGGGTGCCTCTTGCTCTGTCGGTGTGGCACCCATCTCGGCTAGGGTCAGAAAAGGGGCCTTTGCATGGCAAGGTTTGCTCTTGCCATGGAACTGAGAAAGCTAAACACGAACTGAATACCCCTCCACCCCTCTCCCAGCAAACCCCACAGCCCTGACAGGTACAGGGCCAGAGATGCTGTTGAGCACATGCTACCTGGGAGCAACCAGTGGCTCATGTTGGGTGGACATCAAAGCCAGATCCTTGAGATTACTGCAGGAGATGTAGAGATACTTCTCTTCCTCCATATCAGACATCTCCTCTGCCCAGCTGAATGATAAGCCGGGCCCTTCGCCTGGCTGAGGCCGCAGCTGGTCCTTCACCACCTCCATCTCCACCAAGGTGGGGTTGGGAGGGGGCGGAGTATGCCTGGGCATTGCTCAGGCTAGACAGGTTGTAGTGAGTTCGGCATGGTTTGCTGGCCCAGGATTCCTTCACTGACACTGTGCTGCCTTTCTAGGAATAGCTGGAGATTTGAGAGTGGTAGGGAGAGGTGGGGAGAAAGGGGGAGCAGGAACGTGCCATGTGGCTGCAGTTCGGCAGTGGCCAGGGAGGGGAGAAGACATGGCCTCTAGGCAGCTGTAGCCCTGTGTCCTTGGACCTGCCTTTGCAGCCAGCGCGTCACAGCCTCTAGCTCGAGTCTTTCTGCCCCTCTGTGCTGTGCAGACCCTCAACTGCGTGAACCCAGAGAACGAGAACGCCCCGGAGATCCCCGTCAAGGTGCTGAACTGCGACACCATCACGCAGGTGAAAGAGAAGCTGCTGGACGCTGTTTACAAGGGGGTGCCCTATTCCCAGCGACCCAAAGCCGGAGACATGGACCTGGGTAAGGGAGAGGCCAGGCACTTCCCTGTGGGGAGCAGGGATGTGACTAAGAGCAAAAGTGCCAAAAAAAAAACATTCAAGGCAGGAGAATCCACATCTCCTATAAGAGCGGGGACCTGGCAGGACCAGAGCATTTGTGCTTGTCCAGCTCACGTGTACTGTGCTGGTGGCACTGACTGTGTGGGGACGCCTGGCATGAGGGTGTGGGTCTCACCAGTAGAGAGGATGGGGAGAGGAGCCTCCTCTGCTCTGGCTGTGGGCTGGATTGCAGGCTTGAGGTGGCTGAGGCCCAAGGAGGCCAGCAGTAGGTGAGAACAGCGTGAATAGTCTTGTTCTTAAAGGAGGGGCGGGAGAATGAAGAGGAGAGGAGCAAAGGAAATGGTAGCCAGGGTCAAATTGATGCTGTCTTTCCTTGAGTACTTGGAAAGAAGATTTTGCCCAACACCGTGTTGATAGTCATCAATCTTGGGGTTCAGAAGGTGGTGCAAGAGCTCTTTTATTGATGCCCAGACTGTGCTCCTACCCTTGCTCTTGGCTTCGTGCTCCTGTCACCCTCTAACCACGAGCCCTTCTCCCTCATGGGGACAGAGTGGCGGCAGGGCAGGATGGCCCGGATCATACTGCAGGACGAAGATGTCACCACAAAGATTGACAATGACTGGAAGAGGCTAAACACCCTGGCCCACTACCAGGTAAGGCTGTCCATGGGGGAAAGCACTGAGCAGTCACCAGCTGCTTTGAGCTGGAGCATCTCTTCTCCCTCCTCAGCTTGGTCAGGGCCTGGGCTCAGCTCTCCAGACCATGCTGCTCATGCAGGGGCATGGCCAGGAGCTCTGCAGTCACTTTTGTGTCTGTGCCCCATGTTTATGGTCCTTCCGTTCAAGGAAGCACTAAATGGGGCATCTCTGGGACTCGTAGAGGCTGTTTCCTGCTCCAACCATACTTAGCCATTTTCGTGCCAAGTTGTCTGGCGTGTTCCTGTTCTGACCCCTTTGCCCGAGCTTTCGCAGAGGTAGCTATGTAGGTCTCCTTTGCTGGGGATGGGCGTTCCTGGGGTGATGCGCAGTGTAGCTTCACCCCTGGGCTGGTTTGTCCCTGCTGTGGGGCTGTTCCTCCTGTGCCTCTCCAGTATCGCAGCCTGCTCATGCTATCTCTGCCTTCAGGTGACAGACGGCTCCTCAGTAGCCCTGGTGCCCAAGCAGAACTCTGCGTACAACATCTCCAACTCCTCCACCTTCACCAAGTCCCTCAGCAGATACGGTGAGCATTCAGGGGCATCCTCCGCTGTGCTGGCACGGGAGGCAGCACTGGGCTGGGCTTGCAGACCAAGGCACGGGGCGGGCGATTGTAACAGTGGCTCACGTGAACAAGGTCCTTCAAAACCCTGGCTGTGCTGTACCACTGTATTTGTTCTGGTGTTGGAGAGCAGATGCCCTCAGAGCCACCTCTCTTTGCAATGTCAGATACCAGGGAGAGACGTGTGTCAGATGGCTGCTGCTAAGGTGATCCCTCTTTTTATTCCCCTGAATTCTAATCAAAATAGGCACAGAGGCACTTTGCACTTAAATGAGCAAAGTTGAGGACTCCAGCAAACACGCTGGCAAGCATACTTCAGCCTTGGTTTGGAAGGGAATAGTGTGGTTAGCTCAGACTGACACAGGAGCCATCTGCAATCCCAGCACCTGTGCGCTGGGAGCAGGACAGGCTTCTGCAGAGTCCCTTCCACAGTGCTCCTGGCCCCTGTACGTCAGCCAGGCTTGCATGTCTTGCATGTAGCCTGGCAGACTGCGATGACAGTCCTAGCAGAGCTCCTGGTCCATGGTGGCTGCAGGGGCTGGATCCCAAAGCTCCTGTTTCACAGCCGTAACGTGCGGAGGGAAGGGGGACGATGGGGCTGGTGGCGAGGCGGAGGTGGGCAGGGTACGAGTGTCCCGCTCTGCTCGGTGCTTGCAGAGAGCATGCTGCGGACAGCCAGCAGCCCGGACAGCCTGCGCTCACGGACCCCCATGATCACCCCTGACCTGGAGAGTGGGACCAAGCTCTGGCACCTGGTAAAAAACCACGACCACATGGACCAGCGGGAGGGTGACCGGGGCAGCAAGATGGTCTCCGAAATCTACCTGACCCGCCTGTTAGCCACTAAGGTATGACCCAGGGCTGCAGAGCTGCTGCCTGGCTTTTTACATCTGAGTGGGAAGGGTAGTGATTTGGGTTGTCCAGAAGTGGTAAGCCCTGCTTTTTTATTAGCCTTCTGCTTCAGCGCAGGAGCAGCTACTCTCTTGGTCTCTTTCCTGAGCTTGAAGTGATGTTTTTGTGTGTTAAAACCCTCAGTGAGTATCCCTTGAGTGGATTTTCCTGTTTGCTTCTTGCACTCTTTGGCTTTTTTACTATTCCCTGTATCCTTGAGCAGCTGCTGGACTGCAAACCAGAGGTGCCCTGGGGCGGGCGCCTCATCCCCTTTGGTGTTTGGGATAAAGCTGCAAAATCAGTGATGTGAGAAGGGTAATTACCCGGGGCATTTGGCGTCACAGGCTGTTCCACTTTCCTCAGCACATGCTGCGTGTCTGAGATGTCCCCAGAGAGGAGCAGAGGGCTGTGCTGAAGGTGCTGGCTCAGGATTGCAGGGACTGGGCTCAGCCACCTCCTCTGTGACTTGGCTTCTTGCCTGGTGGAACCAGAGCTTGTTCAGTGATGTCTGTCATCGGATCTTGGGTACCTTAATGGGACCCAAAAAGGACTATGATATGGCATACATTCACTTGGGTTTTGCTCTGTATGGTGTTTTTATTTATATGCTTTTAGTGTGCCAGATCAAGCGGTGAAGGAGATACCACTGCAGTGTCTGTTCCCCAGTATAAACCACTGAGAACCAGTAGGGTTACACAGACTGTACTGTGCTTCTTTTCCGGGTGGTAGGAATAGAAGTGAAATTGGTTTAAGGGCCGACCTTTAGCTAAAGGCTCATCTCTCTGTTGGCGCTGAGCGGTGCTGAGCAGCCTTCTCTCCCTCTCCTCTTCAGGGCACCCTGCAGAAATTCGTGGATGACCTGTTTGAGACCATCTTCAGCACAGCACATCGTGGGAGCGCGCTGCCCCTTGCCATCAAATACATGTTTGATTTCCTGGATGAACAAGCTGATAAGCATCAGATCAATGATTACGATGTCAGGCACACCTGGAAGAGTAACTGGTAATGGAGAGGGGCACTGGGGTGGCGGGGGCTAACGATATCACAGCTTACGTTGCTTCCAACCCCTCCCACGGGGAGCAGAAATATGTCCCTGGAAGTGATCCAGGACAAGAGAGGCCCATATCTCTGTATTTCTGGTGTGGGTAAATCCCTTGCATGCCTTCCTGCAGCAGAAAATATCCCAGGAATGCGGTGCTCCCTCAGCCCTTCCCAGGCCCCACGCATCCCCCGATGGCTGCGGTGGCTGGGGGCTGGTTCCTCGCTTCCCAGCCCTCCTTGGGCAACCACCCCAGTCCTCATCCCCACTGTCCTAAAGGTGTTTCCATGCTCCTTCCCACCACCCAGCTGAGCATGCAGCCCCCCCTCAGCATTTTTCTTTGCTGCTGCCTCACTGATTTCATCTCTCTGATCTTGCCGTTACTAGAGACGGGTACGTACGCTCCTGTGTCTGGCATTTGTTAAATGGCAGCCAAATTGCTTTTGTGGAGTTCAGTAACTGTTGGCAATTAGCAGGGCAGGAAAAGAAACATTTTTAAATGGAGATGTGAGAGCACGGAAGTGCGTGGAACTGATTTATAACCCAGCTTTCTATATTAAAAGAAGGAGCGAAAGGCAAAGGAGGGGAAAAAAAAAAAAAAACCGAAAAAAAAACCCTACTCCACAGGGGCTGGGCATGCAGGCTGCTGCATACTAATGCCTGTGCTTATCGCTGGGCGCTAATTCAATGTGTGGAGCTTCTTGAGGCCATTCCCTTCACGAATAAAATATGTACATGCACCCAGTATCCTCATTAGGAAAATCCTGGGGAATGAAGTGTGTTTTGTCTAAGATAAAAGCATTCACTGGGTGTGGTGCTGAGGGATGACAGAGCGGAGAGGCTTTCTGATGGGGGGAGTCCCTGAGATGCTCCTGGGAGAGGAGAGGGGCAGCACGATTGGGAAATGGAGCCAGGGAGGGTGGCATGTGTGTCGCATGCAGCAAACATCCAGTCGGAGACTGGCCAGGAGACCCGCTGCCTGTACAGCTGAGAGCTTTATTTCCAGCATCTGAGGCTGCCTAAATTCTCCTCTGGTGTTGAATGTGCTAATGAATCCCTTGAGGAGTCCAGTTAATTCCCTCCTCCGACGTGGGAGATGTGTGAAATGCCGTGCTGTGCAATTCGAAGGGATTATTGATGCAAGAGAAGGGGACCTTGCCTGGTTTGGCCCATGGGCTCAGCAAGGGCTTTTCAATGAGCGGATCCTTGGAGAAACTGCAGATCTGTGCTGCCCTGGTTTGCCTTTGGAGGTGTTGGCGGTGCTGAGGAATTTCTCCACTGAGAGCTGTGGCCATGTGGGGCTGGGCACAGGGCAATGGCCGTTTACCCCAGGACGTTTGCATTCCTGGGGTGCTGGGAAAAGCAGCCTGCCCAGTGCTGGGTCATGGGGAGCCCGTTCTCCGTGACTGGAGGTGCATGTGTGTTCCAGCTGCCCTGTAGGGCTTGGTTCAGGTGCTGACTCCTGTTTCCTTCATCCCCCCAGTCTACCTCTACGTTTTTGGGTGAATGTGATTAAGAACCCCCAGTTTGTGTTCGACATTCACAAGAACAGTATTACTGATGCCTGCCTATCCGTGGTGGCACAGACATTCATGGACTCCTGCTCAACTTCTGAGCACAAGCTAGGAAAAGACTCTCCCTCCAACAAACTACTGTATGCCAAGGACATCCCCAACTACAAGAGCTGGGTAGAAAGGTGAGTACACTTGGAAATACCTCCTGCTTCACCTGGAGGAATTAGAGTGGATGTACGTGGGTGTGGGGACTGGGGTCATTGGGAGGAATCCTTGGCAGCTCTCTGAAGAGGGACCGTACTAACACTTGCAGAAGGTAATCCTCTCGTTTGGGAGATGATGTTTTCTTGCGATTGTCTCCTGGAATGAGTTTGCAATGACTGTTTGACAGCCATTTATGACTTGCTTAAGGGGTGCTAAAAGCAACCTCCACTTTTAGGTTTTCTGATGTTTTCTGTTGTAAAAACTTGGTCTGTGCTAGGGAATTACTAACAGTTCCTTTGATTGCTTTTGGAGAGCAGCGAGAAGTCAGCCTTGGACTAGAGAAGTGCCTTTTTTGTACCACGACAACACGCGCAGGTTTTGCTGAAATGGTTGAAAATTAGCATTTCCCATCTCTCATCCATCAGTACATCTCGCCTGGGATCCTGGTGAGAGTACATGCTCTGAGGCAGTGCTCAGGCTGCTGTCGCTGTGCCGAGGAGCAGGGAGAGGAGCAGGTCCCCTGACTCCTTCCGACACCCTCCACCTTCACTGTTAGCTGAGGAGAGACATCCTTCTGTCCTGCTGAATTAATGCGGTGTTAAAGGTTCAGGTTTTGAATGCTACTGATTGCAAATTGATGCACTCAGGCATAATGCTGTGTTTAGCTTTATCCTTTTGGGAGAGAAACCTAGGAGATGTCCTCCAAAGCCCTCCAAATAGAGCTGCTGTTAAAATGTTGCTGTCTTGTGTAGTGGGACTTCATCAAGCTTAAACAATCGCAGGTTTCAGGTTGCTGATGCAACTTTCCCCTTGTGCTGATACGTAGTGCTGTAGGTCATGCTCTTTTTGTGTTTCTTTTGTTTTAAACTGAGGACCTTTCCCTTTTTCAGCATCTAGACTGGTTACAGGGTGAACCAAATGAAAGGTGTCCAGGCAACAATAAAGGTCATATTCTCTCGTTTGCAAACATGGGACTTTGTAGCCTAAATCGTCTTTTGGATACTGACTTGTACACAGTTACTTTTGTCATGCCATTGGCATGCCTGGTGCTTTGCAGGCAGGTACAAAGACAAGCTTCTTCCCTCGAGGAAGGTAGGGCTTGGATCAGAAGAAAAGGTGCCCCTGAAACAGGATGGCTGAAATGAGTGATGAGCTGCATTGTAATAGGAGGAAGTTCTTGGCGGCGGGCTGGAGGGGGGCTTTGGAGTGGGGTCCCATAGGAACATCACGAACTTCATAAAGTGAATTTCTCTGACCTTGCCATCTCTATGACAAAAATATTCAGCTGTGCGTGTGCCTGGAAAAGAAAAGGTGTAAGACCATTCCAGACTTAAGGATTGGTCTAGGCATGCTGTGTCCCTGGGGAGGAGGTGGGACATCTCACCGCTGATGGATGTTCCTGCCACTGCTTACCACCAGTACAGTCCCAGAAGCAGCTGAGCAGGGGCAGAGCTGCCCTGCGCAGGGTGTGACTGCGTCTCCTGCCGCTCCTCTGCTGCGGGGATTTACAGTGTAGTCAGCATTCCTGGCTTGTGGCACGGTGATTGTCACAAAGCTTTGCAGAGGCAAGATGGGAGCCTTGCGAGGGTGGCTGAGTGGGACGGCGTGTCCCACCGGGACAGGTCTGTCTGCCGCCGGGGTTCAGGCACCAGCTGAACAAAGGGCATCCTGCCAGTCTGAGGAGAAATAGCGTGGTGAAGGGCTTGGGAGGTGGGGAGCCTGGAGAAAACCCAAGGGGGCTGCAGCCAGGGTCACGGCTGGGGTAGGTGTCCTCTGGAAATGGTAGGTGTGACTGGGATCTTGGGCTGCACGAGCCACACGCCCTTGTCTTGAAAAGCGATGGTTTCCTGCCAGCCTTTGTGTCATAGTAAACCCCAAAATGTAAAAGTTCTGTATGTTACCTGGACATCCTACTGTGGTAGCCACAAAAGCTTTCTTCTTCAGCACATCTCCCTTGTACGTTCATCTCCAAGTCCCTCCCCACAGGGGTCTTCACCTGTGGGGTTAAAGGGTGGTGAGGGGGATCTCTGGGGGTTTTCATTGCTAACCAGAGCTGGCTGGAACTGAGAAGATTGGGTGTACTGTCCCTAATACTCCTCAGCACAGGTAGAAGTGGTGTCAGCTTTAGGAGATGTCACTCTGGGGGTGATCTCTTCAGCGGCATAGCAGATCTCCTGGTGCCTGGTTTAGTCAGAGGTCCTCACCACAGGCCACTGCTCTCTTGGCAGCATCTGGGAAATCTTTCGCATAATTTTCTGGCTGAGAATGAGCCTCCTTGTTAAAACAGCCCAAGTATTTTATCACTAGCTGAGTTCAGTGCGGTGGGATGGAGTGGATCCTCGTATTCATCTCCTCAAGTGGTCTTGCTGCCATCTGCTCCTAGCCAAGTGCTTCAGCCATGTTCCATCTCAGCGTTCAGCTGATGATGCTAATGATGCTAATCACTCTACCAGAAACTTCACCGACTGAGGAGTCATCAGCAGTAAAGCGAACCTGGGAGAGACTGGCACTTTGTATTTCCAGGTGGTGCGAGTGGCCAGGCCTCGTTTGCTGTGGGTAGGGTTTCTTTTTTAATAGAGGCTTGTGGACACCACCCTGATTTCCAAAAGGACCTCAGCCGCCAGTCCACTGGTGTGTCTGCTTGATGTAACCCTCCTGCTGTAATGGGATGCTGTGGCTTTGATCTTGATGGGGTTTGATGAATATCTCTTGGATATTCTGTTTTTCCACTATGATTCTGGACTATATAAGCTGTGTCTGAGTTTCCCTGTATTTGCTGAGCATATCAGCAAGGCAGCTGTTGGATAGGACTGCAAATCTTAAGGTGTCCTAGGAAATGTAAGGTAGTATCCTGCTGGTAGCAACCATCAGAGAAGTACAAGGAAGGCATGAAAGCATGAAGTCGTTTGACCCAGGCATGCCCTAGGACATCAGCTACTTCCTCTGCTGACCAGGATCCTTTGAGGTCACAGACATGTCTATAGAACCTCAGTTTTCACTGAAAATGAAAGCTCCTTGTAGATTTTTGGTGAGTAGTAACTTCTGAGCATGGCCAGCGGCAGTTGCAGGCTGTGTTGAATGCCTGTTGCTGAGGAAGATGTAACCACGCGGGATGTATTACTGCAAGGGCTGGATGTGAACTTGTCTTGTGTTCATGCATCAATTATTTAATTTTTATTATTTTTATATATAATTTATATATATATATAAAATAAATATGAAGGGCTATCGTTGGTCTTAGTGACACAGTGACATTAGGAGAACCGTGGCAAAGCCTTACGTGTTGCTGCAGGCATGGAGAATTCTGCTGGATGCAGTCTGGTGGCAGAACGTGCCGGTGGGATGGGAAAGGGGAAAATGTGTGGTTTAGGAGAGGGTGGGAAATCCCTCAGAGCAGTGGCTCCCGGCTTTCCAGCAGGCTGGGCTGGGCTCGGCACCACTCCATTGGGAATGTGTTCCTAATGGTGCTGACTGCTCCATGGAGTGCTCAGAGACCTCTTGATGAGCAGCATTGTTACAATGGGTGGTTGCGGTATGTCACCCCTTGGAGGCAAGATGCTCTTCGCCTTGCCTCTCCAGTGGCTGTTCTCAGGTGAGTGTCACAGCAGAGATCCATCCCTCTCTGACAGTTCCTAATTCTGATCCACTCTTCTGCCTTGCAGATATTATGCAGATATAGCTAAAATGCCAGCAATCAGTGACCAGGACATGAGCGCATACTTGGCGGAGCAGTCACGGTTACACCTCAGCCAGTTCAACAGTATGAGCGCGCTGCACGAGATCTACTCCTACATCACCAAGTACAAGGATGAGGTAAGACATGGAGATAGGTGGTCAAGCCTGGGCTGCGAGCTGCATCCCCTTGCCTGCATTTCTGCAGCCCTCTGCTTTTCCCTAGGGAAAAACACGCTGTGAAATGTGGGAGAGCAACATGGTCTGTGTCTATGCTTGGGCTGGCAGGGAAGGAAAGGTCTGGGAGGCGTGGAGCCAGGTGCTGGCGTAGGCAGGGCTGCATTCCCCGTATTTTCTGCAGTGAGTAACGTAGGAAACACCTATTTTTCTACACATTTTGCACATGAGCTCCGTGGGGCTGCAGAGTTCATGGTGTTATCTCCATGTGCCTCCCCTATCGGCCACCACCGACGTGGTGCTGTGGTGGTACCAACCATGTGATTAGGCAGCGTCTGGCTCTGTTCCCCGGGGATGCCAGAGGATGTGGTGACCTCTTCAGTGCTTGCTTTGTGAGCATCAGTAAGGATGGTTAGAAACCCCTCTGCTGTAATTTATACAAATTAACTTCGTAAAGCACTGCTCAAATCCACACCCTGCATCTTTTTATTAAAGCAATAAAATACGTAACTACAGTAAAATATGGATCTATACATATAATATGATAGTATAGGTTTTATTGTACCAATAAAGGGAATTGACGACTGCGTTTGAACAGTGGCTTATTTAGGTGACAGAGTGCCAGAACGTCTCCTTGCTTGGAGACGGCCGGGAGAGCCAGCCTCTTGCCATGCAGGGGAGGGATCAGGTCCCTGTCACACGCTGCGGCATTCCTGAGAGGCATGTCCCAGCGCCCCTGAGGTGTGAAGTTAGGGAGTCCATGGGTGGGTCGTAGCAGACCTGGCCCCTGGGTCAGCACTGGGACACTGGTGGCCGAAATTCTTGTGGAGCTAGGTGCTTTGCAGGAGTGAGGAGGAGGAGGTGGGGGGGCTGGCTGCCCTGTTGCCTGGGAGCAAACCCTGTGCTTGGGAAGGTGCCGCATGGTGGTCACCGTGTAGCTGGTGGCCGTGTACCACACAGCTGGTGGCTGTGCTGGTGAGACCTGTGTGCCGCTCCCCAGATGACTTGGTATGGCACATTCAGGAGACCGCCATAGTTCTGTGTGATGACTTGGCCATGGAGGGTTTTGGGGATTTTACGGTTTGTACAACAGCTCTGTGACTACCATGAGAGTGGGAGAAGAGTGGTCTGGAGGATCTTGATCTGTTGTGGGGCAGCCGTCATCCCTCAGCCATCATCAAGTGCTCACTTCCTCCAGGCTAAAAGTTCCCCAGGCCTTAAATACATCCTCCAAGTCCTGGGCAAGAGCAGGGAGGGGACCATGTGGCATTAATGAGCTGCTCTTTAGGAGCTTAGGTCCTCTTCATGCCCGCTAACGGCAGCCTGACATCTGTTGAGTGCCTTGCTGTCGCCCGCTCTCCGACCATCACAAGTGTGTTCACAGCTCTCAGGAACTTCTTTTATTATTTGTAATGGGATTAATAAATCACAGCTGTTCCCTTTGTTTGTTTTCATTCATTAGGCACAATTATATGCAGCCCGATTGCACCCTCTTTGATGCAAAATGGGAGAGAATAATTTTTCCTGTTGTTCAGTGCAATAATATGCTGTCATTGGCTGTGAATGAAAATCATAATTAATTTTCATTTGGGTACTTGCATCTTGGTAATCAATGGTCCTGGCTCCTTACAGCAGGTGACAAACCTAGGTCTCTCTCTACGCGCAGCACAGGTTTCGTTTGACTCCATTATTTCTGTAAGACAGATAAAAGAGTAGCAAATAAATGCAGGGGCAGGTTGTGTATCTTTTGACACCTCAGCATCCCAGGATACACAGCTGTCTTCTCAGGAGAGGCGGAGGCAGTGGGCAGGGGGGAAATAAGCTCCTCTTCCACTTCTTGGAAGAATCTCATTTGGTTCTGGCTCAGCCACCTTTCAGGCACGTGGCGTTTTGATTTCTGTGTGTTATTACAGTTATTTTGTTCTGTGGGTAGTGTGACAGCCGACAGTGGCTGTGGAGATGGATGGCGGGGGAGTGTCCCTGGTAGCAGGTTTGTGGCAGAATCTATGAGCTCTCGCCAGTTCAGCTGCAGCTCAGGGTCGTTGCTGCCAGGGGAGGTAAATCAGATGTGCTCAGCTCTAGCTGGCAAATTTTCCCCTCCTTGGGAGCTGACGCCAGCGTCAAGATGCAGCTTTCCGCTTTCCTTTGGGAAGAGATTCTCCATTGGGCATCTCCTACTGCCCCAGCAGACAGAGACCAGCAGCCAGGTCCTGTCCCAAAAAGCCTGGCGGAGAGCCAGAGCCTGTCGGTGGCCAGAGACTGCTGCATGGCAGCGTGGTGGATGCTGCACAGCACGCCCTGCACGCCGCTCCACAGCCCGCCGGCACTGCAGCAGCTCTTAATCAAAGGGAGCTGATTCCCCATTAAGAAGTTACCTGTAGGGCTCCTGATGGACTTTGCCTGCTTCCTAGTAAGTCTATTAATTATACAACAGTTTGTTTCCAATTATGTGGCCAATGAAATGGTTAATCAAGTCCCCTTTGACGGATGCCTTGATATTTAATTGCAAAAAATTTGCTCTCTCAACTAGCTCACCCGAGGAGATGAGATTTCTGTCAGGTTTGTTTTTTTAAATCAGCTTTTCTGCTCTGCTGGCATGATGTTAGTGAGACCAGACTCCTGGCTGCTGGGAGGGCAACTGCCCCTTCGTTCTACACTTCATTACTTACCCCCTTCTCCCCACTCTGAACCTCGTCCTCCACCCTCCTGCTGCTGCTAGTCCTTCCCCCGCCCTGGGGGCATGGTCGCATCCAGCCCAGGGGAGGAGACCGTCCCTCCACCCTGCAATCTGTCATCAAGGTCAGGAGCTTGTTTAGAGGAATGAGATTCCAAGGGAGGAAACTCATCCTCGGATGTCTGTGGGTGCACCCTTACACAGGACTGAGGGCTCCCCGCAAGGTGGGCTTTGCTGGTCCATGCATTTGGTGTCTCCCTCCATCACCCCACAGCCCCCCAGTCGTCCACCTTGGGGAGAGGTGAGTGGGATTTTACCACAGGTGGCAGCTGAAGCCTTGTGGATTTGGTCTTTTTCTGCTCATGGGAACCAGTTCATAGCTCGATCGTGGTCTCTGAAATGCTGTCCCTGCTTCCCTAGGATGTTGCGGGTTGGTTGGAGTCACAGGTGTGGTGGGAAGGTCTCATCTTGGTGTTGGGGTTTAGCTCCGTTGTTTGATGGTTGTTCATTTTCTGGTTTCCCCACATGGCTTCTTGTTAGTATCAAGCAGGTCCCTGGTGTTACTGCAGCCCCTTGGGGGTCTAGGGAGGCTCGGTCTGGTCCGTGGGGTGGGGTGGCAGCACTCAGAGTGGTGTCCTCCACCTCACGCCTCCTCTGACCCTTTCCTGGCCGCATTAGGGACTGGAACGAACGTGCGCCGCTTCCCACGGAGCTACATCCCCACACCTTGGTGCCATCAATGAGCGTGGCCGTGGGCATGTGGGAGCCGCTGTGGGCAGGAGGGCATCTCCTCACCCTCTCTCTCACCCTCCCCTCTCTCCCCCAGATTCTAGCTGCACTGGAGAAGGACGAGCAGGCCCGGAGGCAGCGGCTGAGGAGTAAGCTGGAGCAGGCGATCGACACAATGGCCTTAAGCAGCTGAGAAGGCGGCAGCGCGGTGCCAGCATCCCGGGCGGCGGAGGTGGCAGGAGGGGGGCCGGCCAGCAGCAGCCACGGGCAGCAGAAGACTTTGGGGCTGGGGCCGGCCGGACCCGCGGGAGCCGCCGCGCCTCCACACGCTTCCCACGAAAGAACAAGGAAACCTCGCGCTTTAGCGGAAAAAATCCCAAATCCCGATGACAGCAGCGACATCGATACAAGCCCCTGACCCACACACAACCCCCCAGTCCAAGCGGGACGCAGCAGGGACCTTGCAGAGAGGCGATGCTGGGCGGAGGAGAAGGGGGTCGACTGCCCCACGGACCCACGGAGCATCCCTTGCCCGGGCAGAGCCCTGAGCCCACAAGGAAGGAGGGTCGGGACCGCGGGGCTTTCTAGGACGGCGTTTGGATGTTGTTGTTACTTTGGTGGAGGGAGGGTGGGTGGGCTCCTATTTTTACTGTACTTGACTTGCTCTCCACCCCTTCCCCTCAGCTGTCCACCCCCTCTCCTTCTCCTCTCTTTTTCTGTCTCTTCCCCCTTCTCTCTCTCTCTCTCTGGCCTTCTGCCACTTAGTGTTAACTGCTATATTTGCACAATTTACACAAGACAAACAAAATTTTTAATTTAAAGAAAAAAAATTATAACAAAAAATGGAAGGGGAAAAAAAAGATTCTAAATTTTTGCAACAAACTAACAAAAACGATTTTAAAAAATAAGCTAAAGGACTGATGCTGGGGAGATTTGGGGGTGGGGGCAGTAGGGTTGGGCAGGAAAGGGAGAAATCCCTGAGCTTTGATATTTCTAAAATACGTCCTGTGCCATGTTTTATTTGAATGTTGTTTAGTGCAAAAAAAAAAAAAAGTAAAAAGAAAAAAAGAAAAAAAAATGGGAGTTTCGTTAGCTGAATAGATGCTGTTATTTAAATGCTGCTGGAGTGGTTCTGGAGGTCATGATCAGAGAGGCAGGGAGATCCCAAGGTTGGTTTTTCTTTTCCTGGGGGATCACTGAGGGGTGGTCGGTGTTTTGTTGAGCTCATCCTTGTTTTCCCGGTCCGGTGGCCGCAGGAAGGTTTGGGCAGCGCTGCCTGCCCCTGCCCGTCCTGGGATGATGGGAGGCAGAGGATGGCTGCGGGGGCTTGGGGACATTTGGGATGGTTCATGGAGAGCTAGCCTGGTTTTTTGGCAGATCCCCTGGTGCTGGAGCAGCCTTAACAAAGCCCTTTTATGTGTTGGTTGTTTTTTTTTTTTTGTTTCCTCGATCATCTTTTTGTGCTGATGCACAGGAAGGGACCAGATCCCCAGGGAAAGGGGAGGCAGCTCCCCCGTGTCTCCTGACCGGGATCCCCTCCAGCAAACCCTGCTGGGGGACCAGCCTGTGGAGGGAGGGACTGGGATGCTCGGCTGCTGTGGGGCTGTTGCATGCTCCTCCACCCGGGAAGCCCAAACGTGTGCAGGACTTTCCACCCAAGACTGACTTGTCTTTCTCTGCCTTTTCCTTCTTTCTCCCACTTTCTCTCCTTGCTGTCACCCTGTCTCCCCTCTGCCGCCTCCGCCCTGCTGGGGGGGTCGTTGGAAACCCGAGGTCTCTCCCTCGGCAGCCCCCTTCGAAATGTCAGATCCTCACGGGTTTGTGCTTTCCAGAGATGAAAAGGTGCCGAATGCTGCCCCGAATGGCAGCAGGTGACCAAAAACTTCCCCCAAAAAAGAGCAAACCCCTTTCCTTTTCCGTACTGATTGCTCCCGTCGCTGCCTGGGCCACAGCAGACGGGGCCAGACTCTGCCAGGAGCGGGTGGCTGTCGAAATCCAAGTGGAAAGAAGCCCAGCTGATTTCTGTCCGTTCCCTTAAATCGCAAGTTAAGGGGGGGAGAGGGAGAAATAATGAAGTTTTTAATTAAAAAAAAATAATAAAAGTGTGTATATATATATATGTGGTTACAATCTAATTCTCGTGCCCCAGTGGGGTGCTGTATAGTTAACTGAAGGAGAATTGAACCAATATAAATATGAAATGAATTTACACAGCCAGTTAAAACAAAACAAACAACAACTAGAAAAAAGAAAAGAAGATACCAAATGGTCTGGAAGAAATTTCCAAGCCTTTCTCACCATGCAGAACAATCGTTTGAAGCCTGCACATCTCTCATTATGTTGTAATTTTGTTTGGTTTTGTTTTGTTTTAATAAGGAGGGAAAGGAGAAGATGCTGATTAAAAAAACCCAACAACAACAACAAAAAACCCAACCACAACAGCAAAACTATGTTTGAAAAAGAAGTAATAATTGTTTCCCAAACCTACGAACCCTGAGCTGTCGCTGGATTTCTGAGAGCTGTGGGCTGTTGCATGACTGTGCTAGATTTTAGTCTGAGTTGATCTTTTTAAGAAACAGAAGAAAAAAACCCCCATAAAACAAAAAAAAAAACCTGCAAGTGTTGAATATTAGAGGTTTGTTTAGACCTGTTATCTATTTTTTTTATTTGAAATTAATTTGTCACTTTCTCATCCAAAAGAAAAAAACAGCAACCAACAAGCAAAAAGAAAGACTTCAGAGGTTCACATCTCCAGTGTGGTACTCGGAGAGCCTTAAAGGACAGCTGTGTGCCCACCCACCCTGTGCTGGGGCCACCACCGCCTGCCAGCATCTCCCTGGGCACTCTGGTGGGACAAAATCCTTCCGGGGGGTCCCTCTGGGGGGTCTTTTGCAGAACTCGCTGCTGCTGCGATGGGGCACAGGGGTGCTTGCAGCTCATTTCGGTGCAAGGTTGGCCCCAAGCTGCTTCCTGGCGGTGCTGCCAGCTGGGCAGCATTGGCGGGGGTCCTGGAGGTCGCCTGGAGGATGGCAGCCATGCATTGGTGGTCACTGTGGTCTGGTGGAAGGGGAGCGGTTGCTTTGAAGTCTCTATGTGAAAGTGGCGTGGGTCCTACCTCTTTCAGAGTGTCTTGGGGATCTTCTGTTGCCATTGAGGGAGCCAAGTGCGTGGGTTTTGTGGTGATGGAGAGGGGATGGTGGGGACCCTTCCCATTGCTGGTTGGAGGGGATGGACATGTGTTTCAAAGGGCATCTCGCTGAGAGTTTCCTTGTTGGCAGAGGAGGGCTGGAAGCACTGTTAAGAGCAGAGAGTTTATTAGCCTGTTGCGTCCACAGCAGCAATGCTGTGGGTGCTCCCTGAGCCAGGCTGGAGAGGGACACGTGAATTTCTTAGCTGTGGTGGGCCTGGATGGGATTTGGGCAGCAGAGATGTTCCAAGGGGGTGGGGGGGGGTCATGCCAGGCAGGCTGGCAGCGCCATGGTGTGTTTGTGCTCTCTGGGCTCCACTTGTGCTGTGGCCTGGCTCTTCCTGCCCCATAGCGATGCTGGGAGCCCGTGGTGTGGTCCCAGGGATGGGTTCCGTTTGGCTTCCTCCTGGGGAGCTTTGGGGTGTCTGCGGTTCGCTCCACCAAAGGATCCCTCCAGCACCTCCCCACCCCTCCAGGGTCCCCTTGCTGCCTCTAACAGGGGAGGGTGGCGGTCGGCGAGGTGGCCGTTGCAATGCTGCCCACAGCCTCCGGTGCTTCTTGGTGCTACCTTTGCCTTCCGTGTGCCCAACGTCCTTAATTGTGCCAGGCAGCCTGTCCTTCCTCCCTGGCACCAGCCTGGTGGGGGGCAGAGCCGGGCTGGCCATCCCCACCTAACCCTGCCTAGGAAAGGGGAAAGGCTGGGGGAGAGGCTGGGAAGCATATGTGGGACTCCTATTACCGGTGGTACCAGCTGCACCCCAAAATGGGATGAGATGGAGAAGCATCCCCTGCCCTGAACCTGTGTTCAGCCCTGTGGGCTGATCCCCAACCGCTGCAGCAAGCAGGTCCCTCCCTGCCCCGCTCTGCTCACATTGCCTTTTCTCTTCACTTTTGGGGTAAAAAAAAATGAAAGTGTGGTCCAGCCTGGAAGTGTCCCCCATGCCTGGCCCTGGTGTCCCCCTCTGGCAGGAGCCCTGTCCCCAGGGTGGGAACAGCCCTGGGGGGTGGCACAGGGAGCAGGGGGACAGGTGGCCAGCCCCGCACCCCGGGCTCACCCGCCTCCAACCGAAGTGCACAACGAGCTGTCCTTTAAGAAAGCAAGGGGAACCTAATGCGGACCTGGCAAAAGGCAGAGGATTTTAATAGTTTTAAAAAATTCAATGGGGAAAAAAAAAATAGAACTCCGGAGTCCTGATTACTTTCTGTGATTGTTTCAGACTTGAAGCAACAGGCCAGCGCGGCTGGTCGAACGCCCTTTGATCGTGTAAATATCCTGCTATTTCCTATTTTAATGTTCTTCAGATTTAGTACTTGTAAATAAACACACGCATCAAGGAGAGATTAAACATTTTTGCTAAAGCCAGTGTCTTGCCTGTGTTTTTGGAGGTGATGCAGGCGGGAGGAGCGGGTGGCTTTGGGGAAGGACAGTTCCCGGGAGCAGTGGCTGAATCTACGGCTGTACCAGGATGAGATGATGCAAAACGGCATTGGGATGGACCAGCGTCACCGGGCCTGTGGGTGCATGTGCGGGTATGAGGACCCCAGGCTGTGGCTGTTTATGCTCCCAAAGCAGCCCTGGGGGCTGCTCTGGGCACTTGTGGGGGGATTTGGGTTGTTCATGTATGCACGGTGGGAAGGGGCTTCTCCATCAGCCACGTTCCCGGGAGGCTTACATTAAATTGTTTTAAACTATTTGATTTCGCTCATCTTAAGAAGCGCTCACAGCTGCTGATCAGATGAAGGAGAGCTGAATCCCTTACGCTGCAAGCAAGAGGTAAATACCTGCCTGGCTGCACTGCCACTCACCGGGGTCAAAAGGAGATGACCTCTCGGCCATCCTGGTCCTTCATCCCATGGGGATATAATGGGGTGACAGCACAAGTGCTTGGGTATTGGGGAGGAGAGGTACATGGTGGTGGGGTGATGCTGCAATCATGTCTCTGCAGGCTCTGCACACTGTAGCGCATCCTCTTTTCCAGCTCCTGGTCCTTGTCTTTAAGCTTTGCAAAGCCACTGTGTCACCCCAAAACTGTGGGTGCTTCCAAACTGCTTTATAGGGTGTGCAGGATCCTAAAGCAAAGCACAGGGAGA